>NC_068913.1:87037500-88287500 GCF_023091745.1 Budorcas taxicolor
TGATTTTGAGAATACCAGCCTCTAAAAATTAATAATTTTTCCATCTAGATGAATAAAATAACCCCCCTTTAGATTTATCTCTGTGTGAGAGGAATTTTTATTGTAATTATTTGTTTCAGAAGCTGCAAACAGCTCCGGATATTTTAAAAGAGCACACAGATAGCTCATAATGAAGAGTCCCTAGTCTTATATGCTAAACAGGTTTTAACAGCTTTTGCAGAGTATAAATTTTTCCTATAAACTCTAATATGTAAGTCATGCATGCAGTGATATACAGATTATCCTTTAGAGAGATTTCATAAAAACGTGAGAGCATGTAAAATGCAAAAGAGTAAGGAAGCAACAGATTTATCCCTGTAGACCAATTGCAAGAGAATGAAAAGTACAAGCTGAGAGGCTAATGACAGGCTAATGGTAAGAACAATGATCAACAAAGCTGTGAAATATAGTTAAAGTGGAAGTAGCCTGCCACTAAACAGTAAAATATAGTCAGCAGGGCCTGAGACTGATGAAATCCTTTCAGCATCATGTATCAACTGCTCTCAAATAAAATTACTGGATATTTTATAAAATAATAAAGAGCTTTTGCTTATAGTCCATCTAGTTGTGGCTGTGGGTTTTTAAATATCTATATTTACACTCTGAAAGCACATCAAGGAGTAATTATTTAGATTACCCACAACCCTAATATTTTAGGGAAGAATATCTGTCTATGTAAATTGACTTTAAAAATATATTTAGAATCAGTCTGTTTATCACAGAGCAACTATTGCAGGTTACTTGAGAGCATGCAGGCTCCAGCTACACCATCCTGCTGGACTTAAGTTTCAGGCCTACTGCCCGCTAGTGGAAGCAGTGACAGATTTTTCTTGGGCTTCAAAATCACTGCAGATCGTGACTGCAGCTGTGAAATTAAGATACTTGCTCCTTGGAAAGAGAGCTATGACACACCTAGACAGCATATTAAAAAGCAGAGACATCACTTTGCCGACGAAGGTCCATATAGTCAGAGATGCAGTTTTTCCAGTAGTCATGTATGGATGTGAAAGTTGGATCATAAAGCAGGCTGAGCACTAAAGAACTGATGCTTTTGAATTGTGGTGCTGGAGAAGATTCTTGAGAGTCCCTTGGACTCCAGGGAGATCAAACCAATCAATCCTAAAGAAAATCAACCCTGAATATTCGTTGGAGGGATCGATGCTGAAGTTGAAGTTCCATTATTTTGGCCACCTGCTGCAAAGATCTGACTCATTGGAAAAGACCCTGATGCTGGGAAAGACTGAAGACAGAAGGAGAAGGAGGCAGCAGAGGATGAGATGGTTAGATAGCATCACCGACTCAATGGACATAAATCTGAGCAATCTCCGAGAGATAGTGGAGGACAGAGGAGCCTCACGTGCTGCAGTCCAGGAGGATGCAAAGAGTCAGACACAACCCAGGGACTGAAGGACAACAAGTGATGATATCCTAGACAATTTCCTAAACCTCTCTGTGACCTGGTGGCTCAGAGGTTACAGCGTCTGCCTCCAATGCGGGAGACCCGGGTTCAATCCCTGGGTCGGGTAGATCCCCTGGAGAAGGAAATGGTAACCCACTCCAGTATTCTTGCCTGGAGAATCCCATGGACAGAGAAGCCTGGTAGGCTATGGCCCACGGGGTCGCAAAGAGTTGGACACGACTGAGCGACTTCACCTTCACCTTCACTTCTGTGACTCAGTTTCCCGATTTGTTACATGATAATCATCATCATCATCTACCTTATAAAGTTGTTATGAGGATTAAATGAGATTACACATATTAAACCGTAAGTAACAGTGCCTGGCATGCCCTCAGTAAATGTCAGCTCTTCATGACTACCGTAAGTTATGAACTAGTCCACATGCTATCTCAGCCTGAGATAATGGATGAAGTCATTCGTGCAGAAAATCATTCAACAAATATTTAGTGAGTACCTACTGGTACCAGGCTGTAGAATAATTGGCTAACTTTAGAATAAGTCCAAATGTCAGACCCAATAAGTGGGCTAGGTTTCAAATCACAGTTACTCTATGAAAGGAATTTGGTATTGGAATCTGGCATGTATTTCTCCCTCCTCACCAAGAAAACAGTTGTGTTTTGGGTTCAAAAGAGAGAGAAACAGGAAAACACTACTATCATTCTTCTGTAGTTCTATCCTCTGTGTGTGTGTGTGTTTAGTCACTTGGTTGTATCCAATTCTTTGTGACCCCATGGACTGTAGCCCACTGGACTCCTCTGTCCATGGGATTTTTCAGGCGAGAATACTGGAGAGGGTTGCCATTTCCTCTTCCAGTGAATCGTCCCAACCCTATAGAAGCAAAGAACAGCAGCGCAGGAGAAGGAAAATCCCCCAGTAAGGTGAGAAATATTTCCAGGCAGAAATGAAACTTGAAATCAGTCTTAACGGATGAATGAGTTTTCCAAGGTAAAGAGGGATAGGAAAACAAGAATGTCATCACCCAAAAGAGAAAACACTGGTGGAGGGAGAGGTGGAGGCAATAGCTTGACATTTAGGTGGGTGAGCTGAGTCTTAGATTTGTAGATTTTTTTCACGATTACAGAAATACAACTCTAAACGTCAGGAAATAGAGTGTACAATTATGAGTCATCAGAAAACAGGTAGCATGTGCAGTGACAGAGAAGGAAACTCAAGATAGAACCCTAAGAAAAACAGCATTTCAAGCATGGTGGGAGAGAAAAGACAGCGAATGAGAATAAGGGGTGGCTACTAAATTGGGAGATTCAGGACCAGAACTCCCACAGAAGCTGAGAGTTAAAAGTGCTTCCCAGGATGATGATAAAAAGAGAGGCAAATGCCAAAGGTTGGTCCAGAAAATTTATGTTAGGAAAGTCTCGTCAAAGTGAGGATGAAGAGTTTATGCTAATCTTTCATGAAGTTTATCGCTAAAGGAAACGACAGTAAAGTAGATGGATACTGAGTGGTGAGAAATGGCGTGTTTTGTTTAGTTTTTCCATTATGTGTATTTACTGCAAATAATCAGCCAGTAGAAAGGGAGAAGCTTCACACAGCTAATTATATCAGGCTAACTACACTTCAGAAAAGAACACTTTCCTTTAAAAAGAACACTCAAGATTATCTGTACCCATAGTAACTCTTTCCCACTAGGTAGCACCATGCCTTGTGGAAGTAGTGGGAGACATGATCCCAGAGTGGTAGCCTGTTCAATTGACAAAGTCACATTTTTATTTATGGCCATCAGTGAAATTATGACATGATAAATATGCTTCATCTTAGTTTTTTTGTTTGTTTGAAGTCAATATTCCATTTTGATATGATCTTATAATCATGATATAGATAGTAATTACCCCATAATGGTCCCTGTCAACATGCAAACTTTTAAGCACTTAAAAAATACAAAAATTAATTTTCCAAAGTTGACATTTTAATTAGACTGGCAAGGTCCTCAATGAATCAAACAAATCAATATTTTAAGTTCTGTAGATGTAGCACAAAAATATCTTAAGATGGTTAAGCTAATTTGCTTTATTAAATGTTTCAGTTCAGTTCAGTTCAGTCGCTCAGTCGTGTCCAACTCTTTGTGACCCCATGAATCGCAGCACGCCAGGCCTCCCTGTCCATCACCAACTCCCGGAGTTCACTCAGACTCACGTCCATCGAGTCAGTGATGCCATCCAGCCATCTCATCCTCTGTCGTCCCCTTCTTCTCCTGCCCCCAATCCCTCCCAGCATCAGAGTCTTTTCCAATGAGTCAACTCTTCACATGAGGTGGCCAAAGTATTGGACTTTCAGCTTTAGCATCATTCCTTCCAAAGAAATCCCAGGGTTGATCTCCTTCAGAATGGACAGGTTCGATCTCCTTGCAGTCCAAGGGACTCTCAACAGTCTTCTCCAACACCACAGTTCAAAAGCATCAATTCTTCAGCACTCAGCCTTCTTCACAGTCCAACTCTCACATCCATACATGACCACTGGAAAAACCATAGCCTTGACTAGACGGACCTTAGTGGGCAAAGTAATATCTCTGCTTTTGAATATGCTATCTAGGTTGGTCATAACTTTTCTTCCAAGGAGTAAGCGTCTTTTAATTTCATGGCTGCAATCACCATCTGCAGTGATTTTGGAGCCCCAAAAAATAAAGTCTGACACTGTTTCCACTGTTTCCCCATCCATTTCCCATGAAGTGATGGGACCAGATGCCATGATCTTCATTTTCTGAATGTTGAGCTTTAAGCCAATTTTTTCACTCTCCACTTTCACTTTCATCAAGAGGCTTTTTAGTTCCTCTTCACTTTCTGCCATAAGAGTAGTGTCATCTGCATATCTGAGGTTATTGATATTTCTCCCGGCAATCTTGATTCCAGCTTGTGTTTCTTCCAGTCCAGCATTTCTCATGATGTACTCTGCATATAAGTTAAATAAGAAGGGTGACAATATACAGCCTTGACATACTCCCTTTCCTCTTTGGAACCAGTCTGTTGTTCCATGTCCATTTCTAACTGTTGCTTCCTGACCTGCATATAGATTTCTCAAGAGGCAGGTCAGGTGGTCTGGTATGCCCATCTCTTTCAGAATTTTCTGCAGTTTATTGTGATCCACCCACCCAGTCAAAGGCTTTAGCACAGTCAATAAAGCAGAAATAGATGTTTTTCTGGAACTCTCATGCTTTTTCCATGATCCAGCGGATGTTGGCAATTTGATCTCTGGTTCCTCTGCCTTTTCTAAAACCAGCTTGAACATCAGGAA
Organism: Budorcas taxicolor; assembly: GCF_023091745.1. Lineage (NCBI taxonomy): Eukaryota > Metazoa > Chordata > Mammalia > Artiodactyla > Bovidae > Budorcas > Budorcas taxicolor. The sequence goes on from NC_068913.1 coordinate 87,042,245, forward strand.
GTTCAGGCAAATTTGGCCTTGGAATGCAGAATGAAGCAGGACAAAGACTAATAGAGTTTTGCCAAGAAAATGCACTGGTCATAGCAAACACCCTCTTCCAACAACACAAGAGAAGACTCTACACATGGACATCACCAGATGGTCAACACCAAAATCAGATTGATTATATTCTTTTCAGCCAAAGATGGAGAAGCTCTATACAGTCATAAAAACAAGACCAGAAGCTGACTGTGGCTCAGATCATGAACTCCTTATTACCAAATTCAGACTTAAATTGAAGAAAGTAGGGAAAACCGCTAGACCATTCAGGTATGACCTAAATCAAATCCCTTATGATTATACAGTGGAAGTGAGAAATAGATTTAAGGGCCTAGATCTGATAGATAGAGCGCCTGATGAACTATGGAATGAGGTTCGTGACATTGTACAGGAGACAGGGATCAAGACCATCCCCATGGAAAAGAAATGCAGAAAAGCAAAATGGCTGTCTGGGGAGGCCTTACAAATAGCTGTGAAAAGAAGAGAGGCAAAAAGCAAAGGAGAAAAGGAAAGATATAAGCATCTGAATGCAGAGTTCCAAAGAATAGCAAGAAGAGATAAGAAAGCCTTCTTCAGTGATCAATGCAAAGAGATAGAGGAAAACAACAGAATGGGAAAGACTAGAGATCTCTTCCAGAAAATTAGCAATACCAAGGGAACATTTCATGCAAAGATGGGCTCGATAAAGGACAGAAATGGTATGGACCTAACAGAAGCAGAAGATATTAAGAAGAGGTGGCAAGAATACACAGAAGAACTGTACAAAAAAGATCTTCATGACCAAGATAATCACAATGGTGTGATCATTCATCTAGAGCCATACATCCTGGAATGTGAAGTCAAGTGGGCCTTAGAAAGCATCACTACAAACAAAGCTAGTGGAGGTGATGGAATTCCAGTTGATATCCTTCAAATCCTGAAAGATGATGCTGTGAAAGTGCTACACTCAATATGCCAGCAAATTTGGAAAACTCAGCAGTGGCCACAGGACTGGAAAAGGTCCGTTTTCATTAAATGTTTACTGAATGCAAAAATACATGGTTCTGCAGAGTCATAAAGGAAAAGACAATATTTAATAAAAGTTAAAAAAAATTCAGGTAACATCCATTATGTTATGTATCAAGACAACAAATAAGATAAGCATGCAACTTAAACAAGATAGAAGTATTTTTGACCTTTACATAAAGGAAGAAAAGAAGGATATAGAAGGCTGATAAAGACTCCACAAAATCTAGAGACAGTCTCCTTCTAGATCACTGTTCCCCCATCCTTACGATGTGTTCTTATCCTCACAGCCAAAGAAGGCTGCTAGAGTTCCATCTATTACATTTATATTCTGGGCAGTAGAGGGTAGAAAGGGGAAAAATAAAGATATTTCCTTTCCTCTTTAAGGAAAGTTCCCCTAAAGTTCTTTCTAACATATCTGCATTTATTTCACTGCTCAGAACTTAGTTGCATGATAAAACCTAGCTAAACTATTACCTAGTTGAAAGACTGTAATGCATAGCAAAAAAAAAAATTAGGGCCCTGCCCTCCTACATTATTGGTGGGAATATAAATTGTTGTGACTAACTATGTTTTAACAAACTAAAAATAGAGTTGGCATGTGATCCAGCAATTCCACTGTTGGGCATATAACCAAAGAAAAGTCTAGTTCAAAAAGATACATGCATCTCACTTTTCATAGCAACACTATTTATAATAACCAAGACATTGAAGCAACCTAAATATCCATGGGCAGATGAATGAATAAAAAAAAGATATGGTACATATATAGAGTGAAATACTACTCAGCCATAAAAAAAGAATGAAATAATGTCACTTGCAGCAACATGGGTGAGTTTAGAGATTATCATACTACAGGAAGTAAGACAGAAAGAGAGACAAATATATGATATCATTTATAGGTGGAATCTAAAATATGATACAAATGAACTTATTTCAGAAACAGAAACAGGGTCACAGACATAGAGAACAAATTTATGATTACCAAAGGGAAAAACAACAAGTGTAGGGGTAAATTAGGAGTTTGGGGTTATCAGATACAAACTACTGTATATAAAATAGATAAACAAGAAGTACAGGGAACTATATTCAGTATCAAGAAATAAAACATAAATCACTGAGTCACTTTGCTTTACGTAGAAACAAACACAACATTGTAAATCAACTGTATACGTGCACACGTGCTAAGTTGATTCAGTTATTTCTGACTCTTTGCAACTCTATGGATTATAGCCTTCCAGGCTCCTCTGTTCATGGGGATTCTCCAGGCAAGATTACTGGAGTGGTTGCCATGCTCTCCTCCAGGGAATCTTCCTGACCCAGCAATCAAACCCGCATCTCTTATGTCTCCTGCATTGGCAGATAGGTTCTTTACCACTAGCATCACCTGGGAAGCCCATAAACTATACTTCAATTAAAAAAAAAAAAATAGGGTACTAATTCTATTAGTGATTAGCTATATTGGCTCATAGAAATCTCTGCCATACTATTCTACCCACAGTGAAGCTTCCAAAACCTCCCTCCCTGCCCAGCAGGCAATGAGATGAGAAGCAAAGTAGGCTCTAGAAGAGTTTAGGGTAGAAATCAGGATGGCAAATAGGTCATGTTCTAAAAGAGAGCTCATATTCCTAAGTCAATTGCCTGGAAAGTTTTGGTAGTCCACTTTGTGATTTTTCTCTGTCTTAGCTCAGTTAATTCTAATATATCCATGAAAAGAATGGAAAACTTGGCCTCAAACATGGAATGGCAAATTTCGATGTCCTAATTGGTCCAATGATTAGGGGCCTAAGTTGGCATTTTTGAGAAACTCTGGAATGGCTGCTATAAAAGAGAAAAAGCATTTGGACATGTAAAAAACATCTGAAATTTTCACTGGAACGTGAGCTGGATACAACTATCACTGCCATCAACTGCCCATTCAGTGATAGCTGCCTCTGCTGCACATATGGAGAAGGAAAGGGCAACCCACTCCAGTATTCTTGCCTGGAGAATTTCATGGACAGAGGAGCCTGGCGGGCTACAGTCCATAGCATCGCAAAGTGACATGACTGAGCGACTAAGCATGCACTGCTCATCAGCAGCTTCCTTCAGGAATTATCCAAGGTCAGTCTTCTTCTGTTCTTACTACTACATGACAGGAGTCAGCATTTAGCCATCAGCATCCAGATGGTGATATTCAGGACCTTGGCAAACTCCCTTTCAAAGGTTGTGATCCCTCGTGAAGTCGCTCAGTCGTGTCCAACTCTTTGTGACCCCATGGACTGTAGCCCACCAGGCTCCTCCATCCATGGAATTTTCTAGGCAAGAGTACTGGAGTGGATTGCCTAGCTGAATATTGAACTCTTTTTTTTTTTTTTCCACTTTTAACAGTTAAAATTATTTGGAATAATGTGGCTATGTTGACAGAATATTTGGCTGCCAATTTTTTCTTTCAGATAGCTACAACTGAAAAATGACCTGAGCCTGCTCATTGACTGTAACATTCAGAAGGACAGTTATCACACAGCTCTAGAACCTAAATGGGGCCCTAAGTTCAAGAAAGAGAAAAGAAAGTGCATCCTCAGAGTGAGAAGTTGGATATTTGTTAGAGGTACATGGGACCCGCAGCCAGAAAAGTGCTGATACGTTGCAGGTGGCACTGGTCGCACTGTGGTGTCAGCAGTGTAACATCAGCAGGTCAGATCGAACTTGCACAGTAATCGACAAGGGCTCTGACATGGATGGCGAAAAGCCAGGAGCAAACCGCTTCCCAGAAATGCCACCTTGTAGCTACACAAAGTCGCTTTATTTCACCACTAGCCTAGCACACTTGTCTATGAAACTTTTGACAAAATACTATGTGCATTCTGGGGAGTCATCCACATCTTTGATGATTTCCCTGGCATCTTTCTGTAGCCAATGATAAAAATAGCAATAGCTAAACATTTATTGAGTTTTTACTATATGCCAGGCACTGTGCTAAATTTATATTCATTTCATCTCACATAATAATGGCTGTTGGCCAAATACTATCCAGTCCTGTCTACTTTCCTTCTAATAGAATCCTGAATGAAAAAGTCTAGGTAAGGAATATTACCTTTCATAACCTCTATCTGTTTATTTGAGAAAAACAGAAATCAATATCTAGTGTAATCAACCATAACACATCCAAGTAGCAATTTTTAGAAAAAGGCACTTCTAAAATATCAGAATTTCATAATAAATTCTGGTTTATTTTTGGATGATGCATTATTCAGGATGATAGGATTCCCAAGATGATCTTTTTCCTAAAGGCTTACCTATATCTTATAAATCCTTGAACTTCAGCTTGAAATGCAGAAGTGATTCTTAAATTTTAAAGCCCTGGTCAGATGTGTTATTTTTCTAATAATGTATCTCTTCTTCAAAGGCTATTCCTGCTCAATGAGAAAATTCACAGTCTTGAGTATTTATTTACCAAGGTTTCTGTTCAAGGAATATTTAAAAGCTGTTGACCAGGTCGTTGATTTCAATGGCAAGCCATAATCATTTCACAGATAGTAAGAAAAGAAGCACAAAATGATAAGGGCATAACACAAGCCATTTTGTTTAAATGCCCACATTTTGGGTCTTATATATGTAAACTTCAACAAAATTCATAGAGTATTTGCTATTTGTAGTCAACCAAGATCTGTGTTAAATACTATTTTGCCCCTTATCACTTAGTGACCACACGTCCCTATGTATATCATACTACACTATGCATGGATTAGAAATAATATATGTAAAACACAGCAGGTGCTATTGATAGCAAGTATTACTCTCATTTTCCAGTTTTTAAATAATCTAAATGACATAAAGAGTAAACCCTTTAAAATGAATAAGCATGTAGAATAAAATTTAAGACACTTTTTAAAGGAATTTAAATATTTAAATTTCTTTAATACTGCCTATGATATTTTCTTTTGGAATAAAACTAAAATAGTAGATGTGAATTTACCAGAAGTAGATAGTGCCCCTAGTGGTAAAGAGCCTGCCTGCCAATGCAAGAGACATAAAAGACATGGGTTCCTTCCCTGGGTTGGGAAGATCTCCTGGAGGAGGAAATGGCAACCCAATCCAGTATTTTTGCCTGGAGAGTCCAATGGGCAGAGGAGCTGGTGGGCTTCAGTCCATGAGGTTGCAAAGAGTCAGACACAACTGCAGCAACTTAGCATACACAATAGTTTTTATTCAAGGAAAAACAGTACTGAGCTATGACTGGGATTCTTGTACACTATCAGAATAGGTAAAATTTAATAGAAGGAAACCAGGCTCTGCTTCAACACTTATTTAGGAACTTTGAGCTGTACCACTTGTAAGAAATCAATGACCTTAATGTAAAAATGAGGGATTGAGTTATACAATCTCTATGGCTTCTAACCTCCAAACATCATGTGTTCAAAAGCACATAAAATTCCACTAGCAGAAATTAATTCCTTTGACTTTAGACACTGGTAGGTAGGGTGGTATAATAGATGGAGGTTAGTTTGAAGTCAGCAAAGCTGAGTTCCAGCCCAGCTTTGCTTTCCAGTTACATGATCTTAGCAAGTTATTATCAACTCTGAGGCTATTTTATCCCTTTTAAAATGTGGATGATAGCTACCTGCTGGGGATGTTGTGAACATTAGAAATGAGTCGATATTCAATAATTTACAGTATTATATAGTCCATGGAATTCTATACAGTCCATGGAATTCTTTAGGCCAGAATACTGGAGTGGGCAGACGTTCCCTTCTCCAGGGGATCTTCCCAACCCAGGGATTGAACCCAGATCTCCCACATTGCAGGTAGATTCCTTACCAGCTGAGCCACCAGGGAAGCCCATTCAATAATTGTGGTGGCAGTTCAATTAATCACAGCTATTATTTTCCAGAGTCATCTAGTAAAATGCAAATTCATTGAGAACGATGATTTTTTTAGGACTTTTTTTTTAATCTACCAGGATACAAGAAGCCACTCAAGTCCCAATAAATGACAGATGGGGTAAACGAAGCAGGAGTGTTAGGATGTTTCAGAGAGACCCATGGATCTCAAGGTGGAGTATCTTGGAATGGAAGACTGAAAAGGAATAAAGGTCTTACTCTCTGCCCTTCTTTATCTCTGCTCACATGATATTTCCCCTTCTGCCCAATATCTCTCTTCTTTTTTTTACTCTTTCCAGCCTTAGTATCCACAGCTCCTTGGAGCCCTCTTCTATCTCTTTTATCCCCATGTATGCATGTGAGTATGTGTGTGCTCAGTCTTGTCTGACTCTTTGTGACCCCATGGACTGTAGCCCTCAAGGCTCCTCTGTCCATGGAATTTTCCAAGAAAGAATACTGGAGTGGGTTGCCATAGTCTACTCCAGGAAATCTTCCCCACCCAAGGGTCAAACCTGCATCTCTTGTGTCTTCTGCGTTAGTAGGCAGATTCTTTACCACTATACCACCTGGGAAGTCCTTTATCCCCATAAAAGTTTCTTTATTGAATAACCTGTATTTCACTTCCAGCTGTGGAACAGAATGTAAAACCAGTAGGTGGTGTTGTGCAGTTCACAGTTCATTCTATGGAGTGTAAGAAGACCCTTTGGAATGGGGATGTGGTAGAGGCTAGTACTCCATCATAAAACTAAGGGTAACATTAAATGCTTGTCACCATAACATTAATTTTCTAATAAGATGTATACAGTTGAAGTGAGGATGGATACGGTTTGGGGGGGATGCTGAAGCAGGTAATTTTGAGGACCCTTTTAAGGCAAACATGTAAAACGAATGAAAAATTTCATAGAAAAATATTTGTTTAGAATTATGAAGGTATAGCAAATTATACACTTTAAGAAAATTGAAAAATAACATAAATATTACAAAATCCAGAAAATATATCTATGAATTAATCTTTTAACACACATCTGTTAATATTTTTCCCCATATTTTTAGGTTGCATACTTACTGCACACCTCCTTGTTTAATAATAGTATTTGTAGTATTTTCTCTTTTTCTTAGCCATGCCTCAGGGCATGGTGTATGGGATCTTAGTTCCTCAGCCAGGGTTTGAACCCATGCCTGCCATATTGGAAGTACAAAGACTTAACCACTGGACCACCAGAGAAGTCCCTGTAGTATTTTCTACAGAGAGAATATAAACAGAATTTAGTTTTTGCTACAGCATGGATGATCAACAGAGAAGGCAATGGCAACCCACTCCAGTATTCCCTGGAAAATCCCAGGGACAGGGGAGCCTACTGGGCTGCCGTCTGTGGGGTCACACAGACTCAGACACAACTGAAGCGACTTAGCAGCAGCAGCAGCATGGATGATCAAAGTTAGGCTTTATTTCATTGATAGGTGGTATGCATAAAAGGCTTCCCTGGTGGCCCAAATGGTAAAGAATCTGTCTGCAATGCGGGAGACCTGGGTTTGATCCCTGGGTCAGGAAGATCCCCTGTAGAAGGGAATGGTTACCCACTCCAGTATTCTTGCCTGGAGAATTCCATGAACAGAGGAGGCTGGTGGGCTATGGTACATGGGTTCGCAAAGAGTCGGACACTGTTGAGTGACTAACACACACACATTTATGCATCAGTTCAGTTCAGTCACTCAGTCATGTCCAAATCTGTGACCCCATGGAGTGCAGCACACATCAGTCCTTCCAATGTATATTCAGGACTGATTTCCTTTAGGGTGGACTGGTTGGATCTCCTTGCAATCCAAGGGACTCTCAAGAGTCTTCTCCAACAGCACAGTTCAAAAGCATCAATTCTTCTGTGCTCAGCTTTCTTTATAGTCCAACTCTCACAACCATACATGACTATTGGAAAAAAGGTAGCTTTGACTAGACGGACCTTTGTTGGCAAAGTAATGTCTCTGCTTTTTAATATGCTATCGAGGTTAGTCATAGCTTTTCCTCTAAGGAGCAAGTATCTTTTAATTTTATGGCTGTAGTCACCATCTGCAGTGATTTTGGAGCCCCCCAAAGTAAAGTCTCTCATTGTATCCCCATATGTTTGCCATGAATTGATGGGGCTGGATGCCATGGTCTTAGTTTTCTGAATGTTGAGTTTTAAGACAACTTTTTCACTCTCCTCTCACTTTCATCAAGAGGCTCTCAGGTTCTTTGCTTCCTGCCATAAGTGTGGTGTCATCTGCATATTTGAGGTTAGTGATATTTCTCCCAGCAATCTTGATTCCAGTTTGTGTTTCATCCAGGCTGGCATTTCACATGATGTACCCTGGATATAAGTTAAATAAGTAGGGTGACAATATACAGCCTTGATGTACTCCTTTCCCAATTTGGAACCAGTTTTGTTGTTCCATGTCCAGTTCTAACGGTTGTTTTCTGACCTGCATAGAGATTTCTCAGGAGGCAGATCAGGTGGTCTGGTATTCCCATCTCTTTAATTGTCCACAGTTGGCTGTGATCCACACAGCCCAAGGCTTTGGCATAGTCAGTAAAGCAGAAATAGATGTTTTTCTGGAACTCTCTTGCTTTTTGGATGATCCAGCAGATGTTGGCGATTTTATCTGTGGTTTCTCTGCCTTTTCTAAATCCAGCTTGAAATTTGGATTTTCATGGTTCATGTACTGTTGAAGCCTGACTTGGAGAATTTTGAGAATTACTTTACCAGCATGTGAGATGAGTGCAATTGTGTGGTAGTTTTAACATTCTTTGGCATTATATTTCCTTGGGATTGGAATGAAAACTAACCTTTTCCAGTCCTGTGGCCACTGCTGAGTGTTCCAAATTTGCTGGCATATTGAGTGCAGCACTTTAACAGCATCATTATTTAGGATTTTTAGGACACTTATGCATAAAACATACTTATTGCTTATAGTACTATTACAAGCTTGTTTCCTAAAAAGGCAAGAATTCTGTCTTTCCAGAAGTGTAGCTGAGTACGGTTTTACTTTAAGATTCCTATTAAAAGTGTATGATGCAATGTACCCTGCATTATCAATTCTATCCCCAGCAGGAGAGAACTTGTCTTTCTCTTTGCATTAATGGGAACTGAATCTTTCACTTCTCAGTTTACGCATTCGATGACTGACAGAATTTTCCTTAGACTAGTTCTGGCTAGTCTAGGAGAAACACATCCTATTTCTGTTCCCAGAATACAGAACATATTTCTATATTGATAGAGATTCTAGCCTTGTACCTGTGGGTGAGGTACCAGATGATTGACGCAGAGGGTGGTAGGTGTATTCCTGGAAATAATCCCTACACCAAGACAGCTATGACAATAGTAACTATTCATGGGAGTGGCTATGAATCCCATAAATGTAGCCCACTAAACTCAAACTAAATGTATACCCAATTTAATCCTTTAGTCATATCCTAAAATGCTCCAACACTCTCTGACCACAGAGGAAATATGAAGGCAGGAAAGTAGAAGTAGAACGAGATAGCAGCACTAGTCTATAGAAATACAATACTTGACTCTATAAAATTAAACAAATGTATACTTGACACTGTGGACACATTGGTAGGCCCCTTCCCAGAGCCCTGAAGTTCATTTGCCTTTGGTGGGGGTGAGCAAGGTGTTGTCAAGCACCAAGGATGCTGCTGAGGGACAAGGCAGGCTAAAACGGGATACGTTTCCATCAGCCTGAGGGCTCTGGATGATCAAGGGAGGAAGCGGTAAGAGAGCTAGTGATGAGGGGCACAGTGACAGCAAAGACCACCTTCCCCATCACAGGATTTTGCCCGGGGACAGTTCTACACTTGCCAGCCTTTCCCAGATGTTTCTGCTTTGGCATGAAGCTAGCTAAGTTGACCTCAGACCTGGGATTCCACCAGGGAAGGTGACAGGGAAGAGCCTGTTTTCAAATAAAAGAGGCATATGGGAGATGATAATCCCATGATTGGCAGAAAGGAAGAGACAAAAGTGACAACTCAAAGAGAAGAAAGACACTTTTTTTTTTTCATTTTCATAACAGTTGCTAAAATCAATGACAAGTAGAAGAAAACTAAAGACAGGAAGGAGAGACCTTCACTAGCATTCTTTAATTGAAATGCTCTTATGCCCAAAGGGAAGTGTGCTATCACGATTATAATGAAACAAAACTGAGTCCGACAGCGTATAGATTCAGACCATGAACTACAGCCTCCCAAGTAAATTCATTAGAAACTGATATGCATGTATAAGAAAGAGCTTGGACACGAAGACAGAATGAACAAAATGGAATCCTATTCCGTACTTAAAGTGAAAGTGAAGTCGCTCAGTCGTGTCCGACTCTTTGAGACCCCATGGACTGTAGCCTACCAGGCTCCTCCCTCCATGGGATTCTCCAGGCAAGAGTACTGGAGTGGGTTGCCATTTCCTACTCCAGGGGATCTTCTTGACCCAGGGATTTAACCCAGGTCTCCTGCACTCCAGGCAGATGCTTTAACCTCTGAGCCACAGGGAAGCCCATTCCATACTTAAAATTCAGCTAAATACCATTAGATGAGCGACTATGTCGATAATGAACTTTCTAGAAAAATATTTACACACATACTGCCTAATATGAATGGATAATGGGGATAAGGCAAAAAAAAAAAAAATAAACTTTTAGACAGGCTAGTGTCAGCCTTCTAATAATGATAAAGCTCTCATGGGTTCACTGTGGACTATTATCAGGACTGTCCTGATGTTTTTATGTGTATCAGACAGTCTTCATAAATGCCTTATAAGAGAGGTATTTTCATTTCTTCCTTTGATCAATTCTTTTCCCAATTATCTCCTCCTCATTTCTCAACTTAAGTACTTACTACCCAAAATAAATTGGGTCTCAATACCCTCCGGAGAAGGCAATGGCACCCCACTCCAGTACTCTTGCCTAGAAAAGCCCATGGACAGAGGAGCCTGGTAGGCTGCAGTCCATGGGGTCACAAAGAGTTGGACACAACTGAGTGACTTCACTTTTACTTTTCACCTTCATGCATTGGAGAAGGAAATGGCAACTCACTCCAATGTTCTTGCCTGGAGAATCCCAGGGACGGGGGAGCCTGGTGAGCTGCCATCTATGGGGTCACACAGAATCGGCCACGACTGAAGCGACTTAGGAGCAGAAGCAGCAGCAATACCCTCCCCAGTTTTCTTTTACAAAATATTTTCATCTTTCTTCATAGCCCTTATCAGAATGTGTAATTATGCACTTATTTTTTATCAGTTTAATTTCTGTCTTCCTCTCTACCATGTAAGTCCCATGAGGGTAAAGAAAGTCACTTGTGTGCCTCACAGAAGCACAGTATGTTCAATAAATATAGGTTAATTAAATAAGCTCAATAAAGGTTAATTAAATAATTAAATGATGAGAAAGCTGGAGCTTAGAAAAGTGAGGCCATATCCAAGTGGCGGAACATGATTTAAATCAAGCTCTGGGTGACTTCAAAACCTTTGAAATTAACCACTGTTATACCCTGCTCATGCCAGCTAGGCTACATAATTTGCAGAACTGAGCGCAGAATAAAAATTTGAGCCTCTGTTCAAAAAGCAAGGGAAAAAGTCTCTTAAAAGCATTAAAATACAAAGCTTTGTCCCTTCTCCCATAGTTTATCTTCACTTGTAATCCTTTGCTACTTATTGTGATTCTAAATAAAGAAAATTTACAACTTTAAATTACTACCATGAATTTTATTTTTCATCTTTACACTGGGCAATATCAGTGTGAAATGCAAATATGAATATTCCCCTTATATGCAGAAACAGCAAAATTACATAGTTCATATTTCATTATTCAAATACATATGCGTATTTTGGTTTTATAAGAATAATGGAGATGCTAAACAAAATTAACTCAGTTGTTTTTATGTACCTTCATGATTATGTTCTCATTATACCCACAGTGTCTACCTAGCTTGCTGATGAGTGAGGAAGCCCTGAGGGAAAAGCTTTGGGCTGCTCCGGATTGCCCTGTCTTTCCCCTTCCCTTCTCGTTATTTTCAGCATAAGTGGTCAGCGAAGGAGGAAAAGAACAGGAGTAAAAAGGGATGTGGTGGAGGTTCTTTGCTTGTTCAGTTTCTTAGGATGCCATTTCTTCTTTCTATATTAGAACCGCATTCTGGTTCAAGAGGAAAGCGTGACTTTGCAGGGCTGTGAGCACCCCTACTTCCTCAGGCGGGGATGTAACACTCAGAGCAAGATGTACTTGCTCTGTCTTGCTGAACTCCCACAGAGTGTGTGTGGATCCCCCAGGAGCCTATGCCCATGGGACGTGTTATATGCAAATAGAGCAGCAACAACAGCTGACTCCCAGGCTGTGTGCAGCTCCTCTGCTCTTGCGTGTGCTCCAGCAGCCCACAGGATTGCACTTACAAAACACAACCTCAGATGGAATTAATAAGAATTTCAAGATGGCAGCAGCAGAAGATTAAACCCAGCAGCGGGCCTTTGTGAGCACATGACCTTGGGCACATGCAAGGTCACACACCTGTGAATCCGGCCCTGTGCGCTCTGTGTGTCTACTGTGTTTTGCTGCTTACCTGATGGCGCTTTAATCACACTCCAGATTCACAGTAATGAATCATTATAATAAAGATCCCTAATTTCAATATACTATGAGGACAAGGAAGAATGACAAATATTTTCTAAGCCTCTTTTCAAACTTCTATTCTAACTGATAAGGAAAGCACATGCATATGTTTGCACACCAGGACTAAGGAATTATTTTTATTTGCAGACATTTATAATTGCTTTGCCATTGACTGAGCTATTAAATATTCAAATCTGAGCAGGGAGCAGGTAATTTAGTGCAGCAATATTTTCTCCTCTGTCTCATTATTAAAGTTGAATAAAAGTTAAATTATACAATAATGCAGTTGCAAATATTTTAGCCAGGAGGGCATTGTACACTTCAGTCCTTTTGAAAAGAGAGACAATGATAAACAAAGTTAATTATCATCTCAGTCCTTTTAACCTGAGTTGATTTTGCATTTTGCCTTCAGTGTCTCCTGACAGGAATCTCACTTCTGAAGGCAAGTGCTCCAAACAACAAGTTTTCTTATTTACCATCATAACTTGTGGCTGTCTTGGCTTAAGCAGCCATGCTAAGATTGGTACTCAGACTGTATCAAGAAAATTAACAAACTGAGGTTTTTAGCTCTGTTTGGCAGATGAGAAAATTTAGTCTTGTTGAGGTTAATTCACACACAGGCCACGTGGCAGCAGTAGTATTTGCACTCAGGTCTGGCAAAACATGCATTCTTACCTGATGCATTCTCACTGCACTCACTAAAGTAAGCGATATGGCAATGATAATATCTGTATGCTTTTACAAAACTAGAGATACTGTACACTTGTCCCCCCTCAGTCTGAGTTGGTAATTTACATTAATCAGTTAACTATGTTCTTGGGTAAGTTTTTTATCTGTCTACACTGTTTCTCACATACTTTCCGCTTTTCTGCCACTACTTTTCTGAAGATATAAATAAATGGAATATTTCCTTAAAGTGAAACAAAGTCACTCAATCACGTCAGACTCTTTGCAACCCCATAGACTATACTGTCCATGGAATTCTCCAGGCCAGAATACTGGAGTAGGTAGCCTTTCCCTTCTCCAGGAGATCTTCCCAACCCAGGGATCGAACCAGGGTCTCCTGCATTGCAGGCAGATTCTTTACCAATTGAGCTATCAGGGAAGCCCATATTTCCTTAAACTATACCACAGTTAGAACATTTTGTACTAAACATTTTTCTAGTTCATATATATGACACAAAAATATAAAATGTAGATTAAATATTATATTTATATACATTTTATATATTATATGTCACATTCAATGCTTATATAAAAATGATAAATTATCAGTTGTCTAAGGTTCAATCCCTGGGTTGGGAAGATCCCCTGGAGAAGGAAATGGCAACCCACTCCAGTACTTTCCTAGAAAATTCCATGGATGGAGGAGTCTGGTGGACTACAGTCCATGGGGTCGCAAAAAGTCGGACATGACTGAGCGACTTCACTTTCACTTTTCACTTTCACTTTAAGAGATATCATATCTTCTCATCAAAGATACTGATTTTAGCATTTGATAACATTCAAAATACTGATTTCATCAATATAGTGCATATGTACCTTTAGATCTCTATGTTTATATTCCACATGTTCTGTAACATTTATTATTTATTCAGTAAAACTGAAGGTCAGTATATGTTAAGCAATGAATTTAACATTGGATTTAAATGACTTGCATATACTTTTCCAGAAAGCCTAAAACAGTTCAATGTCTATTAGCTATAAAGATATTCTTGTCCAAACTTAATTTAAGAAGCACCAAAGGCCCATACTGAAAGAAATTATATTTTCTTATGAAAACAACTAGAACCAGATAGGCCATGGAGAGGGTCATGCCACCAGCAGGGACCCAGTAGGATTCTCTAAATTAAATTACATAAGAAAGTAGCCTTTCTTGTCACTGAGGATTTGACACGACTGCCCTGGATTTCCTTAGGAATAAGTAAACAATTTTAAATGCTTTTCGTGTTTTATACAAGTTTTGTTCAGATTCAACTAAGAGAATATTCTGGTTCTCATATTTAAGGATTTAGTTTCTGGGCAAAAGGAGTTCATAACAGATCTTTCAGAATGAGTTCATTTGTTATTTTGGTTTATTTTAATACGAAGGATCACCAAGATCTCTATTTAAAGTTAGGAGCACAACTAATTTTATTTACTCTCAGGCCTTACTCAGACAACACAAGAGACAAAAAATAAAAATATATAAGCTGAAGTGGATGGTAAAAGAGCTGATTGTGTAACAAAGACTCTAAATAAGATCAGGGAAAATTAAGAAGCCTGAGTGCTTATGCTCCAGAGTTGACAGCTGATGTCTCAGGTGCTTCCTCCCAATTGAAATGATTAAAACTTGATGTGATCAGTCAGAAACAAGGCTTTTTGCTCTACATTTTGTCAGCATGGACGTTAAAAGGACTGAGATTAAAAGCACTTACTCTTTGGTTTGTTGTTGTTGTTCAGATGCTAAGTCGTGTCTGACTCTTTGCAACCAAGGGACTGCAGCACAATAGGCTCCTTCTGTTCTTCACTGTCTCCTGGAATTTGCTCAGACTCATGTCCACTGAGTCAATGATGCTACCTAACCATCTCATCTTCTGCCGCCCCTTTCCCCTTTGGCCTTCAATCTTTCCCAGCATCATGGTCTTTTCCAGTGAGTCACCTCTTCACATCAGGTGGCCAAAGTATTGGAGACTCTAAAGAATCTTCTCCAACACCACAATTTGAAAGCATCAATTCTTCTGTGCTCAACCTTCTTTGTGGTCCAACTCTCACATCCATACATAATTACTGGGTAAACCATAGGTTTGACTATATGGACCCTCTTCAGCAAAGTGATGTCTCTGCTTTTAAATATATTGTCTAGGTTTGTCATAGCTTTCCTTCCAAAGAACAACTGTCTTTAATTTCATTGGCTGCAGTCACCATCCACAGTGATTTTGGAGACCAAGAAAACAAAATCTGTCACTGTTTCCACTTTTTTCCAGTCTCTTAGCCATGAAGTGATGGGACCAGATGCCATGATCTTCGTTTTTTGAATGTTGAGTTTTAAGCCAACTTTTTCACTCTCTTCTTTCACTTTCAAGAGGCTCTTTAGTTGCTCTTCACTTTCTGCCATTACAGTGGTATTATCTACATATCTGAGATTGTTGATATTTCTCCTAGCAATCTTCATTCCAGCTTGTGCTTCATCCACCCTGGCATTTCTCCTGATGTTCTCTGCATATAAGTTAAATAAGCAGGATGACAATATACAACTTTTCTGTACCCCTTTTCCAGTTTTGAATCAGTCCGTTGTTCCATGTCTGATTCTAACTGTTGCTTCTTGACCTGCATACTGGTTTCTCAAGAGACAGGTAAGGTGATCTGATATTCCCATCTCTTTAAGAATTTTCCACAGAGTCTTGTGACCCAGACAGTCAGAAGCTTTAGCGTAGTCAATGAAGCAGAAGTAGATGTTTTTTTTCTGGAATTCCCTTGCTTTCTTTATGATCCAGTGAATATCTGAAGTTTGATCTCTAGTTCCTCTGCTTTTTCTAAATTCAGCTTATACATCTGGAAGTTCTCAGTTCACATATTGCTAAAGCCTAGCTTGAAGGATTTTGAGCATAGCCTTTCTATTGGGCTTCCCTTGTAGCTCAGTTGGTAAAGAATCTGCCTGCAGTGCAGGAAACCCGGGTTCAACCCCTGGGTTGGGAAGATCCCCTGGAGAAGGAAATGGCAACCCACTCCAGTATCCTTGCCTGGAAAATCTCATGGACAGAGGAGCCTGGTGGGCTGCAGTAGTCCATGAGGCCTCAAAGAGTTGGACACGACTGAGCAACTAACACTTACTTACTTACTTTTAGTATGTGAAATGACTTCAATTTTGTGGTAGGTTGAACATTCTTTGGCATTGCCTTTCTTTGGTACTGAAATGAGAACTGGCCTTTTCCAGTCCTGTGGCCACTGCTGAATTTTCCAAATTTACTGACATATTGAATGCAGCACTTGAACAGTATCATCATTTAGGATTTGAAATAGCTCAACTAGAATTCCATTATCTCCACTAGCTTTGTTCATGGCAGTGCTTTCTAAGGCCCACTTGACTTCACTCACTAGATTGTCTGGCTCTAGGTGAGTGGCAACACCGTTGTGGTTATCTGGGTCAATGAGACCTTTTTTGTATTGTCCTTCTATGTATTCTTCCCACCTCTTCTTAATCTGTTCTGCTTCTGATAGGTCCTTACTGTTTCTATCCTTTATCATGCTCATCCTTGCATGAAATGGTCCCTTGATATCTCCAGTTTTCTGGAGGAGATCTCTAATCTTTCCCATTCTATTGTTTTCCTCTATTTCTTTGCATTGTTCATTTAAGAAGGCCTTCTTATCTCCCCTTGCTATTCTCTGAAACTCTGCATTCAGTGGCGTATATCTTTTCCTCTCTCCCTTTCCTTTTACTTCTCTTCTTTCCTCAGCTATTTGTAAAACCTCCTCAGACAACCACTTTGCCTTCTTGCATTTCTTTTTCTTTGTGATGATTTTTTTTCACTGCCTCCTCTACAGTGTTACACGACTCTGTCCATAGTTCCTCAGGCTCTCCATCTACTAGATCAAATCCCTGCACTGTATAATCATAAAGGATTTGATTTAGGCCATATCTGAATGGCCTAGCGGTTTTCCCTACTATCTTAAATTTAAGCTGCATTTTGCAATAAGGAGCTCATTATCTGAGCCATAGCTTCAGGTCTTTTTTTGCTGACTGTATAGAGCTTCTCCATCTTCTGCTGCAAAGTATAATCAATCTGATCTCGGTATTGACCATCTGGTGATGTCCATGTGTAGAGTCATCTCGTGTTTTTGGAAAAGATTGTTTGATATGTCCAGCGTGTTCTCCTAAAAAAGACTCTATTAGCCTTTGCCCTGCTTCATTTTGTTCTCCAAGGCCAAACTTCCCTGTTATTCCACGTTTCTCTTGACTCCCTACTTTTGCATTCCAATCCCCTATGATGAAAAGAACATCTGTTTTTTTGTTTGTTTTTTTGGTGTTAGTTCTAGAAGGTCTTGTAGGTCTTCATAGAACCATTCAATTTCAGCCTCTTCAGCATTAGTTGGGGCATAGATTTGGATTACTGTGATGTTGAATGGTTTGCCTTGGAAATGAACGGAGATCATTCTGTCATTTTTGAGGCTGCACACAAGTACTGCATTTTGGACTTTTGTTGACTATGAGGGCTACTTCACTGAATCTGATTCATACTTGTATCCATGGATTCTATTTAATTTTTTTAATATTTGTTTTGTTTTCCTTTGAAGTTCAAATTTCTGAATTTTATTTTTTCAACTTAGTTTTATAGTCTAGGAAAAATCATAAATGAACAAAAGAATATTAGATAAGGATAGCAAACAGAAGTCCATAATGAAAAATGCAAAACATTTTCACCCAAGAAAATAAATTTTATTTGATTTTGAAATAGAAGGAAATCAAAAGAAATGATTCTCTTAAACTGAAAGTTCCAAAACCAGCTACAGGTCCCTGAAGTGATGGCTGAACCTAAATTTCCTGAACAGTACAGATTCAGGATATACCTCCATTTGCTTCTTGAAAGACATTTATTCCACTGGCAAGGTCCAGAGTACTGGGTTCAGATTTCAGCTCTGCCATTGATAAGCATACATGGCATCTGCTTGCAACTGCCATCATTTGTAAAAAAAAAAAAAAAGTCAAAAGACCACATGTGAGCCCCTGGAAGAGTGTGAGGTCAGGCGCACCTACACCTCACTTCTTTTGTGATTGTCCCTGCAGATACTTAGCCCTTTTAATCCTACTTTCCTTTATCTGCAAAATAAGGGTAGTAATAATACCTCCCCAATGATGATATTATGTACTTTTTAGAAATATGATTTGTAAAATGCACCAACTCTTCTCCAACAGCAGAGTCCTCCTGGATGAGATGATTTAAAATATAACCCCCATCACAAATTGGAAAGTCGAAAGAGTGAATATGCTTATCCCCACATTGTGCAGAGGAGCAGTCTCAGGTTAGATTATTCACCCCATGTCCACAAATCTGGAAGGAGACAGAGCTGAACTTGACTGCAGGTGTTCTGACTCCCTGTCCTGTCAAGATTAAAATAAAATATCTCACAGTCTTGTTGCTTCAGATAAAATGCTGTCAACTGGGAAACACCAATAAGGGGCATACTAGGAATCAATGATTGTAAATCAAGAACTTAGAGCATGAATATGGTGCAGACCAAATAGACCTCTCATTCAGCTCTCTGGCTTTCCTTGGCATTCACCTTTGGGACAGTAGACACAGAGCACTGCCATAACTGAGCAAACAACTAATTAAAGAGGATCTTGCCTGATAGAGGTCGTACCGTGGACTCATGTCTCTCTGCTTACTAATAGCAGGGATTTGGCAGAGTGTTTAAAGTAAGATTCTCTCTCTTGTCCCAAACTTAGTTCTACCTTGCTTTTTGTTTTGTTTTGTTTTGTGTGTGTGTGTGTGTGTGTGTGTGTGTGTGTGTGTGTGTGTGTTTAAATATGGTTGTTAAGGTTAGCTTAAAAAGAAAAAGAAATTGGTAGTTGCATAGCCAGGTAAAGTGAGATTTTTTAAGCTTTGTTGTACTGCTCTGCAATTACTTGTCCTTTTCACATCCAATTATGAAAGAATAGAAAATATTGCTACACTTAACTCTCTGCTTCCAATTAATAAATCATAACTGCTGGTTGCTGAACTATTTTTCAAAAGAGATGTAAATAATGTCATTTCGATCCCTGGGTTGGGAAGATCCTCTGGAGAAGGAAGTGGCAACCCACTCCAGTATTCTCACCTGGAGAATCCCATGGACAGAGGATCCTGGCAGGCTACAGTCCACGGGGTCGCAAAGAGTTGGACACAGCTGAAGCAACTTAGCACGTACTTTTGTTTCTTAGTATAAAAGTTGTTCAGTTCAGTTCAGTCTCTCAGTTATGCCTGACTCTTGTGACCCCATGAACCACAGCACACCAAGCCTCCCTGTCCATCACCAACACCCAGAGTTTACTCAGACTCATGTCCATTGAGTTAGTGATGCCATCCAACCATCTCATCCTCTGCCGTCCACTTCTCCTCCTGCCTTCAATCCTTCCCAGCATCAGGGTCCTTTCAAATGAGTCAGTTCTTTGCATTAGGTGGCCAAAGTATTGGAGTTTCAGCTTCAACATCAGTCCTTCCAATGAGCACTCAGGACTGGTTTCCTTTAGGATGGACTGGTTGGATCTCCTTGCAGTCCAAGGAACTCTCAAGAGTCTTCTCCAGCACCACAGTTCAAAAGCATCAATTCTTCGGCACTCAGCTTTCTTCACAGTCCAACTCTCACATCCATACATGACCATTGGAAAAACCATAGCCTCGACTAGATGGACCTTTGTTGGCAAAGTAATGTCTCTGCTTTTCAATATGCTGTCTAGGTTGGTCATGATTTTCCTTCCAAGGAGCAAGCATCCTTTAATTTCATGGCTGCAGTCACCATCTGCAGTGATTTTGGAGCCCCTCCAAATAAAGTCTCTTCACTGTTTCCATTGTTTCCCTGCCTATTTGCCATGAAGTAATGGGATGGATGCCATGATCTTCGTTCTCTGAATGTTGAGCTTTAAGCCAACTTTTTCATTCTCCTCTTTCACTTTCATCAATAGGCTCTTTAGTTCTTCTTCAGTTTCTGCCATAAGGGTGGTGTTATCAACATATCTGAGGTTACTGATATTTCTCCCGGCAATCTCAATTCCAGCTTGTGCTTCATCCAGCCCAGCGTTTCTCATGATGTACTGTGCATATAAGTTAAATAAGCAGGGTGACAATATACAGCCTTGACGTACTCCCTTTCCTATTTGGAACCAGTCTGTTGTTCCCTGTCCAATTCTAACTGTCGCTTGCTGACCTGCATACAGATTTCTCAAGAGACAGATCAGGTGGTCTGGTATTCCCATCTCTTTCAGAATTTTCCACAGTTGATTGTGATCCACACAGTCAAAGGTTTTGGCATAGTCAATAAAGCAGAAGTAGATGTTTTTCTGGAACTCTCTTGCTTTTCCAATGATCCAGCGGATGTTGGCAATTTGATCTCTGGTTCCTCTGCCTTTTCTAAAACCAGCTTGAACATCTGGAAGTTCATGGTTCACATATTGCTGAAGCCTGGCTTGGAGAATTTTGAACATTACTTTACTAGCGTGTGAGATGAGTGCAACTGTGCGGTAGTTTGAGCCTTCTTTGGCATTGCCTTTCTTTGGGATAGGAATGAAAACTGGCCTTTTCCAGAAAAGTTGAAAGGAGGTTAAAAGAGCACCTCACATGTATTATGAGAGAGATTGTAGAGCTTAACATTAATACATAGTTCCATAGCTCCACATCTTCAGTTAATGGTACCATGTTTTAGTGGGGCTTCCCAGGTGGCACTAGTGGTAAAGAACCTGTCTGCCAATGCAAGAGACATAAGAAGGCATGGGTTCAATCCCTGGGTCCAGAAGATCCCCCAGAGGAAGACATGGCAACCCACTCCAATATTCTTACCTCAGGATCCACTGGACAGAGGAGCCTGATGGGCTACAGTGCATGGGGTTGCAAAGAGTCAGACTGGACTGAAGCCACTTAGTGTGCACACACACCATATTTCAGTAGGTATGTAGCGATGACTCTTCATAGGCACCAAATGTTCCCTGATTACATTAAAAGCAACATGTAGCTTTCTGTGTTTCTTTTTCTCGACTTGCTAGCTTTCCTGAAAGCCACCTATCTTGTGTGAGTTTTGTCATTAATTAATAATTATGGAGTTAAACTTATATCTTACCTAATCAGTTTGATTTTTAAAAAACTATTTTGTTTTAAATGTGAAATTTGTTTGATAAATAATTAGCTAAGAGAACTTTCCTACTTCCCTGCTCAGTTAGTAATCCTAGGCAAAATTCCACACAAAATTATATTTCCAGGCTAGCAGAAGCTCATAATTACCTAGATTCACCCTTATTTCAAATCTTCTGTAATCTCTGGGGTGTTTCAACAAGAAAGTGTCATTCAGGTGATAAAAACTAGTTTCCACATCTTATTCCTTCTAAAATATAAAATAATTAGCATCAAACTGTGTATAAACAGTAAATTAAAAACCATGAATAGAGTTAGAAAATTATATTAAAACTTGTTTTTTCTGGTTTCATTTAATCAAATTTCATTTAAGGAAAATGAAACATGTTGGCCACATTCCCTTTTTGGCTTCCCTACTTTAATTTGCTTATTGGGTTCTTCACTCTCTTCTTTGCACAGAGCAAGGTTTCATAAATGCATATTGACATGCCCACTGTAGGCTTATACAGAAGGGCAAATTAATCCTCCATTGTGTAGCAGTCAAGTCCTATTTAGTGGTTTGTCTACAAAGATCAATACAGGGTCTCTAAGGCATAATGGCTGGCTCCATTCACTCCTGCTAGACAAACAAATGCCCTTTTAAAAGTCAGTTCACGAAAAAAGCTTTCTCTAGGCACAACCAGCCCTAGGTAAAACTTTCAAACAGTCCAAGTTTGGATTTCAGTGCTGCAGGCTTCATTGCTGGGCCTGATTTCCTTCTTTGAACCATTTTTTCCCCATTACAAATGCCTTTAAGAAGCAGTTTGATACATAAATTTAATCCCAAAGAGATACAAATGAGTTCAAAGGCTTAATGTGTTAGCACTCTCAAGAATAGTTGTATTTTAGCCAAGAGAAGAGTTCTTAGGCAGAATAAGTCTCTATGGTGGAATTCAAGTAATTCAAAGCGCATGAGAGACAGGAAGTAGCCAGGAAGGTATCTGAGCATGGTCATAGGCAGAGACTTACTCCACCTGCTCATAAGACCATTCCTGCTGCTAACACTTGTCTGAAAGCCTCTCATTATTAACATATTCTTTCTGCTTATTGTTTGGCTCACTCTTTTTTCATCCTTCTAAACGCAATTCCAGTCGACCTCCTTTCCAAATACTTGTGGGAGTATTTCTCAAGTATGCTCACCTCCTGATGAATCCCAGAATTATTCCCGTTACAGTGGTAATCATTACATTATTATTTCCTATGTAGCCTCTCTCCCTACTAGAAGTCTCCTAGAACAAGGTCTGCTGCTCTTAGTCTCCCTCTGCCTTCCCAGACTTAGCTGAGTGCTTGGAACACAATACATTTTCCTCCCACCCACTGTACCCCAAATTATATAAAGAGTTGGCTGCCACCAGACAATCAATCCATTTCCCCTTTGATCTGC
Source organism: Budorcas taxicolor (assembly GCF_023091745.1). Taxonomy (NCBI): domain Eukaryota; kingdom Metazoa; phylum Chordata; class Mammalia; order Artiodactyla; family Bovidae; genus Budorcas; species Budorcas taxicolor. Next base: position 87,065,002 of record NC_068913.1, read on the forward strand.
TGCACACTCATTGACACCAGGCTTCCAGTCATGGTAGAGTGGGCTATGATGGGAAGGGCAGATGAGTGGGAAAACAGGGGCTCCTCTACTCTTCCCTCCTAGAAGGTACATTTCCTAAAGTCAATAATTACAAACTGTTTGAAGAAAAATATATGACAGTATTGAGGAAATATTTCCTTGAATGATTTCAAGCTCTTCCACAGGAAAACAACACTTAGCATTTCCAAAGTGAGTTGATTACACAAAGAATGGCCCCTCTAAGTCAGAGGTTGATAAAATACCACCCACAATTCCAACAGAGCCTATCTCCTGTTTTTGTACCACTTGTGATTTTAGAAGACTATTTACATATTTAAATGGCTGGTGACGGGTTTAGTCACTAAGCTGTGTCTGACTCTTTGTGACCCCATGAACTGTAGCCCACCAGGCTCCTCTGTCCACAGGATTCTTCAGGAAAGAACACCAGAGTGGGTTGCCATTTCCTTCTCCAAGGGATCTTCCCGACCCAGGAATTGAACCTGGGTCTCCTGCACTGCAGGCAGATTATTTACTGACTGAACCACCAGGGGAGCCCATTTATTTAAATTGTTAGGGAGAAAAATCAAAAGAAGAATATTTATTGACACAGAGAATTATATGAAATTCAAATTTCAGGGTCCATAAATAAAGTTTTTATTTATTTATAGACAAAATTTTTTATTAGATTATAGTTAGCCTCATTCATTTATGGATTCTCTAGAGCTGTGTTTGCACTTTGAACAGTTGTTATAGAAGCCTTATGTCATGCAAGGCCTAAAATATCATCATCTTGTCCTTTACACGAAGAGGGCTCTAAATGAGCATATAAGAAATAACGTGTGTGTGTGTGTGTTCATGCACATGTGTGCTCACTCAGTCATGTCCAACTCTTTGCCACCCCATGGACTGTAGCCCACCAGGCTTTTCTGCCCGGGGAACTTTCCAGGCAAGAATACTGGAGTGGGTTGCCATTTCCTACTACAGAGAATCTTCCCCACCCTGGGATCGAAATGACATTATTTACATCTCTTTAGAAAAATAGTTCAGACACAGTTGCCTATGAGAAAAAGAGTTTCTTTAGGATTGAATAGAGAAAACCATTGGAACATCCCTTCTTAGGGTGAATAGTAGAGGTATAAACAAGATAATTAATGACATTTCCAGTAGAAGTTAGATAAAATAAAACATTGCAAACAATAACCTCAGGCATCTTGGAGGTAAGAGAAAAAAATACACAAGTATTTAGAAACCTGAAATAGCAAGAGTCCAATTGTTTGTTTATTACTCTAACTTTCTTCCTCAACTGTAAGATCTTTGGGGAAGAAAAAAGAACCAAGTATTGAATTTATTATCAGTACCTCACTCATTATAGGAACTTTATAAATTTTTAAGTCAGAAAGGGAGAGAGAAAAGAAAGGAAGAAAATAGATTTAAGAGGAGTATTTGCTTTTAGCTTTTATCATTCACTTTAACTTATTTTTTTTCTTTTTTATATGTGGAAGTTCACTACCTTAAGTGCTTTTATCCAAGCAGACAATTTTATTTGTATGCATAAAACCACTAGCAAATGTATTAAAGAATATTTCAAGGAGTGTTATTCATGCTGTTTCAAGTTTCAGCCTCATTTTCTCAAAGTGAAAAATCAAGCGCCATTGATCACATAGTGACTGCTCTTTGAGGTTAAGGCCCTGTGTTGTAAAGCCTTTAACTCTACAACTGTAAATAGAGTTATCTTAAACTCTCATTAGTGGTAGAAACAGCAAGTTGTCAAACAAATTTTAAAAGACTATTCTAGCTATCCATGTTAATGACATCTATAATGGAACCACTATGTTCTTTCTTGTTTTTAATTTAAAGCACACATTATATATTATCATCTTATTGCCAAAACCCACATCCACAATCTTATATTCACTTTTAAACATAAGAATATTTTTTCTGTATTTAAATTTATAACTAACAGCCAGGCTCTAACATGTTTAGCTATAGACTTTGATTACTATAATAAACAACAAAAATAACAACAACCAAAACAGATGATTCTGCTACAAACAACCTCACAAACAACTAAATTGTGGAACTCTCTTCATCTGGGAAGGCAATTTGTTTTTACATCTCTTCACCTGCCTTTAAAATATGCTTTAATTTATTATTAATGGCATTCCCAATGATCTGTTGAAGGATGGAACTCTGAAATGATTTATTCTAATGAAGAGCCTCTTGTCAGCACTTACTTACCACAAGGCTTGGAAGGCCCAAGGGACCAGATATTATTACATACTGTGCCCAGTTTCATACAAGTAGAGCATTTTACAATCATCAGATCTAATTGGACATCTTTATAAGATTGCTTTATGTTTGGCATTTTTTTTTCCCCTCACTCTGTCCAAAAGGATATTTTGGTTCTTTAGTTTACAGTGGACTGAAACCCACACCTTTGATAGAAACTGAAAAGCCTCAAGCCTGCCCTAGAAGGAGGTCCAGCTGCCCCTTATTTCTTAAGGTAGGAAGCCTGATGTTCGTGTGACATTTCCAAAAGCAGGATGACGTGACATGACACAGGGCACTGCTATGCAAAGAGGTTCTATCAGTCTGACTACCAGGATTCTAATTCTGGTAAAATGTAATTTGCTCCTTTTAGGGGAGTTCTGGAGTTGGTCAACCAAATAACAGGTCTGTGTCTGGGTCATAATAACTTGAAATCAGGATGGACCTTAGCAGTGTGCTGTGGTAAATGCACAGAGACCTGTTTGGAGGGGAAAAGCCCTAGCTTCCAGTTGGATTTTGCCTTTTATCAGCTAGACCCTCTTTGTGTGTGCTAAGTCTCTTCAGTTGTGTCCAACTCTCTGCAACCCTATGGACTGTAGCCCGCCAGGCTCTTCTGTCCATGGGATTCTCCAGGCAAAAATACTGGAATGGATTACCATGCTCTCCTCCAGGGGATCTTCTTGACCCAGGGATTGAACCTGTATCTCTTATGTCTCCTGCATTGACAGGAGGGTTTGTTACCACTAGCATCACCTGGGAAGCCCTAGCTAGACCCCGTTGTTGTTGTTCAGTTGCCAAGTTGCGTCTGACTCTTCACAACCACATGGACCGCAGCACACCAGGATCCTTTGTCCCTCACCATCTCCCGGAGTTTGCTCAAGTTCATTTCCAGTGCATTGGTGATGCCATCCAACCATCTCATCCTCTATTGTCCTCTTCTCCTTCTGCCTTTAATCTTTCCCAGAACCTAGTGGGCTTCATTTCCCAGGCTGGCTTGTGATCTGATGTTCTGCAGGGTTGTCCAATGGGAGATTGGAAGGGGATGGAAGAAGAGTCAGGTTTCCTTCTTTGCATCTTCTAAGGCAGCAGCTAACCCTCTTCAGTGGCTCTTTCTTCTCAGAGGCCCTAAGGACCCAGCTTCTATCAGGAATTTGCTCCTGAGGTCAGCAAGCTTTCTCTTCCTTTGCCCCTGGATCAGGAAGATCCCCTGGAAAATGAATGCCTTCCAGCTGCTACCACCCCCTGGGTTAACCTGTAGTCCAGTCTCTGCAAATCCACCAACCCACCCTAACGCACCCCCATTGTCTGCCCCCCCCACCATGAAAATAATTCCGTCCAGTAAGTCCATTCTCTTGTAAATACTTGAAGTGGTTTCTGTTTTCCTGTGTAGACCTTAATACGAACAATAGTATTTTAAAAGTAAGATATTGTGCCTATAATCTAATCTCATTTCCAGAAAATTAACTAGATAGGAAAATGCAAAGAGATGTAAGAAAATTATTAATATGCTTGGAATGTGGGATATATTCTGGAATTTTTAAACTTTAATTTCTAGTTTTAACTTATTTTTACATAATTTGTTTCCTCTTTTCCTTAAAATGAAACCTCAGGCAAATAATATTTTATAGAATTTCTTCTTAGTTTGTTTATGTTTTAACAGGTGCACCTTTTTGTTTCATTTTAAATTGTTTAAGCTAGATCCTATCAGAATGCAAACACAGGTGAATTTTCATACTGAAATCTGACCAGTTAGGACTATAGAGGTAGAGACATGTGTTTATTTAAGACCCTTCATTTGTGTTTATTCAGAATAGGCCTTAACTTACGTAAGTAGTAGAAAAAAGTGTTCATTTATACAAATGAGCTTACATACAAAACAGAAAGAGACTCACAGACTTAGAGACGAACTTATGATTCCTGAGGGGGAGGAAGGATGGGGTAAAGAAATAGAGAGTTTGGGATGGACATGTACACCCTGCTATATTTGAAATGGATAACCAACAAGGACCTACTTTATAACACATGGAACTCTGCTCAACATTATATGGCAGCCTAGATGGGAGAGGGGTTTGGGGGAGAATGAATACATGTATATGTATGGCTGAGTCCCTTCCCTGTTCACCTGAAACTGTTACCACATTGTTAATTGGCTATAGTCCAATACAAAATACAAAATTTAAAAAAGGTCTAAGTTATATTACTGGATACAAGCTTTTTTCCCCTCTGCCTATTATATAGATAAAACATTAAAGTTTTAACATGTAGCAGTGTGCCAGTGGACTTGATTAGACTTGAAACATATCTAATAATTAACTTATAGCAATTTTTCACCATCTAAGTTTTTTAAAAGGATGATTGTGTAATGAGGAGTGGGTATTTAGTATTTTGCGGAAACATGTAACTACTATTTCCTTATCAAGGTCATTAAATGACATAAAGCAGAACTTCCTTAAATTTGCTGTATATACAACTTAGGCAATTAATTATAAATTTTAAAATTTACTGTTAAAAGAAAAAAGGACGATTTCATCAATGCTTTACTATCCTAAGAAGACGTGAAAGAATCTAAACACAAAATGAATATAGTATCTTCATTCAATTGTAGGAAATAACTTTGCTTCACATTGAACAGAACAGAATTGTTCTCCAAAAGCATCTCTAATGTAAATATAGGTCTTTGGAGTCTCATCAAAAACAAAGTTTGTTTAAGGATATAGAAACTTTCTAGGTTAAACTGAAGGCCAGAAATGCCTGGCTGTCTTTGGGAGGTTAAATCACAGCTCCTCCAGTCTCACTTCCTTTTGTATTTAAACAGCTGTGACTATTTACATGAGGCATAATTGTATTAAATCATTTATGCTTAAAGAATATTGAAATTTTTAACAGGAAAGAAGTAGCTTCCATGGTCAGTGACCAGGCTGAGTGATGCATAGATAGGGAAGTTACAAGGCAGGCATCCAACCTGGCTGTATGACTTGGAGAAACTACTCTGTGTTGATGAGCTCCAAACTGAATTCTCCCCTTCCCTATAAGATAGGAGAAGCCCAGCCTCTGCCCAAGGTCAGCCGAGTGAGGGGTGCCAGGTCATTCCTGGTATTGCCTTTAGATCATACAGACAAAATGTGCCCCGCTTCCCCAAATTCACATGTTAAATCCTAACACCCAGTGGGATGGTATTTGGAGGTGGGGCCTTTGAGAGGTGATTAGGTCATAAGGGTCGAGCCCTCATGAACAGGGTTAGTGCCCCAAAGAGCTCCTTCCCTCCTGCTGCCTGGTCCTCACAAAAGGCAAAAGAACAGCCATCAGTGACCTAGGAGGTGGGTTCTCACCAGACACTAAAGGTGTCAGCATCTTGACCTTGGACTGTCCAGCCTCTAGATGGCAGAAGTGACACAACTTGTGTTTGCAGCATCACCATTTCCTGAGATGCTGCAGCTGCCAAAGCAGAACCTAACTCCCTAAACACGTCTTATCTCCAGTATAATTAGAACTGTGTGCCTTCTTTTCTGTAAAATTTAAGAACTAGATAATATATGGTAAAATTATTAAGCCTTCCTGGGCAGAATTAGAAACAAGAGATGTGTTAGGTCATTACTGGATAATCTGTAAGTAAATTTTTAAGTATGGCTCAAAATAAAATATGTAAATACTTGAAGACATCTCAAAGGTACCTTGAAGCCGATAACAGCTAACAGGTCTTAGACTATAAACTCAGGTGGAAAACAATAAAAACTTTCACAATAAACATCTTCACTTCATGCTTTTATTTTGCCCAACTGAATTCTCCTCTAAGACTTATGCTTCAAGCAAACTCCTGGAGACCAACTCCCCCTTCTTCCCATGACAAAGGCACTTAGGAGTCTTTGAATGGATTGTAAATAGTGAATAATTTTAGTGGTGTTAGAGATCAGTGGCTGGTTATAAGAAAACAGACTTAGGGGGCAGAACTGTCAAAATGGCGTTGGGATTTGTCTCCTTGGGTGGCAGCCTGCAGTGTAGCAGCAGTGACTTGGAAATAGGAACAGTGGGGCGCCTCCTCCAACAGATTTACCTTTCAAAAGACAGGAAGGGATGGAAGCAACAGCAGCAGGTAACTGAAGAAAGTTCCCAGTGTGAGGGTACCTCTGACAGTGTTAAAGATGAAACTCCTTGGGATGCACAACCAGAACACGCAAAACTATGAAAACTGGTAACAGCAGCCCACAGCCAAAATGATCAGGTATTCTCTGGGACCCTGACTCTGCTTGAAGTATTAACTGTCTTCTGATGGAAGACAAGCCTATCTGCTCCAATATACTCCCAGGGCGTAAGCAGATAGACCTTGTTAAGAAAAATGGGCACCAACAATGACATTTTCAGAGAACTGATAATGCTCACTATCTAAGATTAGCAGCACTCTCAAGTAGAATACAGAGATGTGGAAAGACTCAGCCATCTCCTAGGGTGACATGTGAGATTCAGAGAAGCATGAGTCATATTTGTTCAAACTGTTGGGCACTTGAGGATTGCAAAATCTGTCAAATTTGAGGGGGGTTGTGTTTTGAAATTCTGGCCGGATATCTGTTGGTTAAGCATGTGACAATGGAAACTGGGTAGGAACTGAAAAGTGTCAGGTCTCTTGACTTCTCTGTTCATGTAAAATCATGTAGGTTCAAAATAATTCCTCTGGATATAAAAAGTAAGGTTAATTGACAGGGTAGAACTAGGTTATTCTGGGCACATCATATAAGTATCTGAAGAGGAATTTAGACAAATTGAGGAGATGAGTTGGTGCTGGGTCTGGAGAAGAAAAGGAAATCTGGTTAAGAGAAAATAAGAGCAGGAGATATATACTCGCCTTCACTCCCTCCCATTATTTATTGTTTACCATCAGGCTCTCCCTGGAGGATTTATTTAAGCCATAAACATTTACTGAGTTTCAACTACTTGCTCAGCTCTCGGACAAGGTCTGCGCTAAACTGGGTTTATAATGATGACGTGATCCTTGACCTATTGGACCTCCTAGTTTAGTGAGAGAAAAAAGACCTGTACAAAACTAATTGTGCTTTACTAATTGCAAGCAGCATGGGAGGCATCTGAGAGAGAGGATAGTACTTTTATTGGACAGAGAGAAACTTGTCAAGAAATTCTTCAAATAAGAATTGATGCTAGAGCTTTATCACTGAAAATTAGGAGTCCACCCAAAGGATTTATGCAAAGGGGAGTATTCTAGAAATAACAATATATACAAAGGATAGAAGAATGGAAGGATTCCTCTAGTACATTCCTAGTACATTTCAGTAATACAAAGTTATTTGCTCCAATTACAATATAAGGTTTGTGGGGGTGAGCAGTGGAGGATGGGATGAGAGAGTCATGACGAACTGGGTGTATCATGCTAAGAAGCCGGAGCTTTTTCCTGCAGGTGATGGAGAGACAATGAAGGCTTTCATGCAGGAGAATGACATGATCAGACTCTGAGATATGTGAGAGTGAAAGGATAGCTCCTGGCAACAAAGACTAGGCTCCAAAAGCAGGAGAAAGTATTTCCGGTGGTCCCACAGCTGGGCAAGCCAGCTCCAGGTGGTTTTGTTTTGTTTTTCTATATGCATGCTCACAATAATCAATGGTACATATATTTTCATAGCTTTTTTAAAAAGAAAGAATAAAGTATGAGAAAGTGGGCTTTGACAAGAATTCTTTGAAAGTTAAAAAAAATGTTCTTTAAAGATTTGTAAAGGCTTTTACTAATGATACTCACTTGAGTAACAAATGTTTTATCAGTATACTGGGTCATAATCATATGCTTTATTTGTAGCCTTTAAAGTCTCATTTGATCATATAGTAGGCTAAAAACAAGAGAAAACAAAAGAAGTCAGAAAAAAAAAATTGTGTTTGAAAGAGGCACAAGCTGGAGAAAGGGTTAATAAGCTGAAATCTCATGTTGAGAGCTTAGTGCATAAGCGGGAATAAATGTGCTAAAAAAATCTCCCTCATCTCCTCAGTTTTCCCCTTTAATTTCCAAACCTGGTCCTTTAATTTCCCCTAATTTTCTCACTAAAAGTCTTGGTTAAAGGGCTTCTTATTGAAAATAATACTTTAGTGATATCTCACATTACAGAAATTTACTTCTCTTTCTGCAAGAAATAGAACATGCTGTCAGAATTCTGGTCCCTCTTTTTGGAAGCACCTTAAAAATAGATAATCAATGAAACTGGTAAGGTTTTTGTCTTGTTCAACTATTTTCAGAGGAATAAAATGCCCAATATATATCCTAAATATTGAATATGTGTAGGCAAAGATAAGGAATCGGTACAGGCAATTTACTGGAAATACTTCTCTCTTTCCCTCAGTTTGTGAAAACCAAAAAAGATCCTGGCTTCTAAACTTTCATTTAGGTTTTTATGCCCCCTAGTGGATATGTGGTATTTCTGCAGCTGTAAAACTGCTGTGATTTTTACAGGATTTCCTTTGTGCAGTGGGTGTTCAAATTGCTTACACTGACAACTGATATGCCCTTAAATAATCAAATTATAAATTTTGAACATTATTTTGAACACTCCACTTGTGATAATTCAATAAAAGCTCCAAAAACTTTCAGTGAAATGCCTATGAAGACTGAGACTATCATGGAGTTCCCTGACCCATCTGAATTTTATCCATGAGTTCCTTAAGAATCCATGGACTCCTGGCTAGGAACCTCTAGGAAAGGGAGTGTGGAGTTCCTCTAGCTGACCCCTTCACTTAGTATGCTAAGATTATTAATGTTGTAAACAGTAGAAAAAGAAAAAAGAAAAATACGCTTTTTAAAAATAGCTCAAAATTTTGGCTTCAATTTAAGAAACAAGAGAGTACGCAGATTACTTGAAATAACTATATATGTTAGCTAATGCAAAAAAATGTCAAACTTTCAACACAGCTAGGATAGTATAGTGATTGATCCTACAGGAAGAAGTGGAAACAAAATCAAGGCAGCTCTTTTTAGGCAAACATTGATTTTAACATATCAAAGAGAAATCTGTCTATTGTCAAAGCAATACCAGGACCCCTCTGGCAAACAAGTTCTGTACCATAAGCAGGTGTTATATAGTAACACTTTTTTTTTAAAGCTGTTTGCTATTTGCAAACACTGCAGCTACCATAAAAATTATCCATCAAACTGTGGTCCTTCTAGAATAATAAGTTGATGGCAGAAAAATTCATGAATAACATAGCTACTGAGACCCTAAGGGGTTGAATTATTAGTTGAGAAGTGATCCAGCTTCCAGGTCAGAAGAAATTATTTCTCAGTCTCCTCTGAAGAGCAGTCAGATCTAGGAGAAAAATTCAGACACAAAATCAGTAATTACAACACACATACACACATATATACATACACAGACACACGTATGCGCATACACACACATCAGCTAACTGCTTTCACCAGGATGTTGTTATACATATTACTTATATTCCTCTAATTATTTTGTTACACATCTTAATCCATATGGGGTATTATAACAAAATATCACAGATTAGGTAGTTTATAAGCAACAGATAGTTTTTCTCAAGAGTCCTGGAAACTGAGAAATCCAAGATTATGGTGCCAGCAGATTCTTTGTGATGGTCAGTGAGCTCCATTTCCTGGTTCACAGACAGCCCTTCTTTCTGTATCGTCACAAATCGGTTGGACTAGGGAGCTTTGTGGGATCTCTTTTTATACAAGTATGAAGCCCGTTCATGAGAGCCTTACCCTCATGACCTAATTATCTCTCAAATGCCCCCCTCCTAACACCATCACAGGGGGCATTAGGATGTCAACTTATGAATTGTGTGTGGGGATAGGGAGGCATTCAAATATATCAATCGTAGCAGGTATCTATTTTTCAGATGCTTCCCTGATAGCTCACTGGTAAAAAATCTGCCTGCCAGTGCAGGAAATTCAGTCAGGAAGATTCCCTAGAAAAGGAAATGGCAGCCCACTCCAATATTTTTACCAGAGAAATCCCATGGACAGAGGAGCCTTGCGGGCTACAGTACATGGGGTTGCAAAAGAATTGGACATGACTTAGCAACTAAACAACAACATTTTTCAGATACTTGTATCCCCCAATCCTGATTTATGTCTCATATGAAATTGTTAGGTGTTTTACTCTAACATAGTAAAATACAGTCTTTATTGAACTAGCACCTGCCCTATACAACATACAGGATGTTCTGGACTTCAGTGCAGCTGCACAGAGTCCATTCACTCTGTCTCTGATAACTAGCAATTTAAGACTTTTTCGTTATAAAAAAGAAAAAAGGAGAGTGGGTTTGAATTACAGTAAGCATCAAGGTTTATTTTCAAATCAGCATTTCCTTCCTGTTATAGGAAGATCTGTTCTACCTTTATAATTATTCACAAAATTCCTGGGTTTTGTTTTCTTTCTTGTTATCCATGGGAAAGAGTTTCACAGATGGAAAGTCATGCCTTTGCTGGGGAGGTTTACCTTATATAACATTTCTTCTTTATCCAATAAGCCTACATTTATACTCTCCAAATGAAAAGAGAAGAAAAAAATAGAAGCTATATGAATAGGACTAGGAAGCTAGCAGTATTGTGTTCGCACTGTGTAAAAAATATTCAAGGAAATTGTTCTCCATTTGAGATCTAAATGTATTTAGTCATCTGATTTCTGGAGAAATGCCAAAAATAGAAAGTTTGAGTAGATATTAGTAAAATTTGGTTTGCAATGTATTATGCTTAAAAATTATGCACTTTCCCATCTATTTCAGTATTACTTGATAAATTGGAAAGATAAATGGACAAAGGATAGATGATATATTCATTTGATTGTCTTAGTTAAAAAGATTTACCACTATTTGATTGTCTGTGTTAACAAGATTTACCACTTTTTTGGCATTGAGTGCATTCCAGAATTCAAGTACTTAGCATGAAAGTTTTGGATAATATTTGAGGTTAAAATCTTCAAGAACCAATGACTGAAACTATTCTTGAGAAATTGGTCCTCCACTCAATATGATCTTTCACATATGGCAAAATATTTAATTTTAACCAAGTATTTTAGAGGGCAGTAAGTACATGTTTACAATTAACATTTTATGTGAATAATACCCCTATATTGTACTTTTTAACTGATATAAGGAGGAAAGGGAGCAATAAACATAAAGTTTGGCGGATGCTCAGGGTGAAAAAGGAGCAGAAAGAACCTACAGTGACTCTGTATGGTAAATGTAGGAGAAAGAAGGGAAAGTTAGAAGAAAGAGAGGAAAGCAGATGTATGGGGAAAGCTTCCCTTCCGTTAACAAAGTTCAAGTCTGCTCATTTTTCATTGTGTAAAACTTATTGATAGTTTTTCTTTTATATGATGCTATTCTCTCCACTGTTTTCTTCTTTGTTACTTGACTTTAGAGGCCTCTTATAGTCTTTGAATCAGTTTTATTTACATATAGAAAAAGAATGTCTCTGTGGAAACAAAAACACACCTACGTAATCTTCTAATGTAACTGTTTTAGGAAAATGGATTTTTGAAGACTTGAGACCTAATATTAAAATCCGAAGAAGACAAGAAAGAATAGAATATATAATACCACTGGGCTTAGCATAAATGTAAACATCAGGAGTTGGACAAAGTGAGATGTGTTTTTATATGATAAAAAATAAAATTCCAACCATTATACAAGTTGCCTAGGATAAGAATAATCATTAAAAGATGGGCAGTATTGTAGGCAATATATAAACTTTAAAATGATCATTTAGCCACTATAAGTGTCACCTCTCATAAGGAAGCTTTCTCTGCTAAGCCTTTCTTCCACTGGATTTCAAAGAGATGACTCCTGGGGTCTATAATGCTGTTTCGCTTCTTAGTAAGAGTTGGAATTCGAATACTCTAGTAGGAATAGGAATAGGAACAAAGGAAAGCAGCTGGTTTTGCTAGCAAGCTGTTTCCCATCCCTATGAGATTCTATGCCCAATTACAAGTTTGCAGATAAAAATTACCTGTTTCAACTCTCAAGGTCATTCCCAAGCGAGCATGCGTGCTAAGTCACTTCAGTCATGTCCAACTCTTTGCGACCCTATGGACTGTAGCCCACCAGGCTCCTCTGACTATGGGAGTCTCCAGGCAAGAATACCAGAGTGGGCTACCATGCCCTCCTCCAGGGGCTCATCCCAACCCAGGGATCAAATCCAGGTCTCTTAGGTCTCCTGCACTGGCAGATGGGTTCTTTACCAATAACACCACCTGGGAACCCCTTCCCAAGGGAGAAGAGAAACCAAACGGGCAATATAAGAATATATACAAATCATACTGTGCCTTTTCCATAATCTCCAACATAGTCAAGCTAATGAAATGTGCTTTGGATATTAAAAATATCAACAGCAGTTTAATTGTAAAAAGGAGAGAGGGGTAGGGAGTAGAACAGACAGAAAAGTACATTTAGTGCCAAAGGGTGTGTGGAAGGAGGCAGCAGGTGTTCCTTTGGGATTACCCAAGCCTTGTGCTGCCCTTACACACATAATCGCAAGGCTGCTTGGTCTGAATATCCTGCCCCTTCTGCTTCCTTGTGCTTTCACCATCTTCCATGGCCTTTAGGATCATCCTAATTTTCTTTGTTTTTATTGATTTTTGGTCCCACTGGGTCTTCGCTGCTGCTCATGGGCTTTCTCTGGTTGCGGCATCTGGGGACTACTATTTGTTGCGATGCACACACTCCTCATTGTGGTGGCTTCTCTGGGAGCACGGGCTGTAAAGCCCTGTTGGGCTCAGTAGTTGAGCACATGAGCTTAGTTGTCCCTGAGCATATGGAATCTTCCCAGACCAGGGATTGAACCCATGTCCCCTGCATTGCCAAGCAGATTCTTAACCATTGGACCACCAGGGAAGTTCCATCCTAATTTTCTATTATGTGGGAAAGATCTGTCTTTCCACCCAGGAGTAAAACATTGAGAGGTGTTCCCACCGATGAAGATTTTGTTCTCTCTGCCTCTTCCCACATAATCATAGCACACTGGCCAGTCATCTCAAGCATTCACTTATGCTTTCTTGACTATAAAGTAAATTTGGATTTAAAAACAAATATGACAAAGGTAAATAATAGATATACCTGTATCTGATGCAGATTAGCAGAGCTTTATGGCATTAAACCACCCCTTTTGTGTCTATTACCTCTTTTCCCTTATGCATCCTTCTAGATGGGAATTTTTTTGCTAACTTTCAGCAAGCTGGCTCATACCCTTACTTTTCCCCCTTTTGTTACAGTTCAAACAAGATATTTCATTTTACCCATCTTTTCTCTCTGAGTAGTAAGTTCACTTTCTGCTTTATCTATTCAAATTATAATCTCTATTTATAATCAAAAAGGATTTGCAGTGGTTATTTTTCTAGTTGAATCCCAGGCACCTCATCAAAACTTTCTTTCCCATGGAAACCTACTTTATCAATTGGCCCAGCATCTCTTTGACTGAATCCCATAGAATCTATTTTCTCCCTTCTTTTAGGTGCAGCCTTTCTGGCAGCATGATGACCCCCACCTCTCTCACCACCATCAGCTGCCAACTGAGTTTACTAACCTCCGCTCTTCTTAACATCTTACTTAGCTTTGGGTTCAGTCAGCCCTTTATTTTTTCTAATAATCACAAGTATGCTGGCCTTGCCTACAGGATGATATAATGAGCCTGCAATTTTAAAAGCTAGTTAAGAAATAGTAATTTTAAAAAATCTCAGAGAGGCAGGAAAAAGTATATGATGGATTCATTTAGTTATTTTACTTATATTTTTAAAGGTTTACTTTAATTACATGGACTTAATCTGTATCTTCTCTGGCTATAACAAATAGTTGGGTTTTTATTTACTTTCTCTTCTGAGAGACTTTTGAGATCTTAATTGCTAAACATTAAAATCAAATCTCTGTTTTGAAAAGCTGCTTTTATGTATGCACATACATATGAAGGGGATGTGTGTTAAAGACTTCTTCAGAGCCCACGCATAGTCAGTGTAAAAGGAAAGAAGATATTTATAAACCATGGCTGGGTACTCAATGTGATCTGTGGCAAACATGGTATAAAAAGTTGATCTTCCACTGATATATCTTTATGGCAAGAAAGACCCCAAGCCTTTTATGCTCACCATCTAAATTCATTTAGTTTTGATTGTTTCCTCACTAACATCATTTTCATATTCTGATTTAGCTTCTCTGATGGACTATGGAAAGAGGTCCTGTTTCACATGGATGCAGCCTGTTTCAAGTTCTTGGGCTGGGTTGTTGTTGTTGTTGTTGTTTTTAATGTAAATCAATTTTGTCATTTTGATGCCAAAACCGGGTAGGAATTTCAGTTGCAGTGAATTAGCTCAACTACTGATCAAATATGGACAAGAGTGAATCACTGGGCCTTCAAAGCAAAAGAACAGAGCCTGGAATAGGGTCACCAAATGTGGCGCTGGTCAGTATAGCCTGTTGTCACTCTCAGCAGCGTGTCCCGAGCCAGCTCTGCAATTTCCATCTCCGTGTGTATATGTGTTAGTTGCTCAGTCATGTCCGACTCTTTGCAATCCATGGACTGTAGCCCCTCAGACTCCTCCATCCATGGAATTCTCAGGGAAGAATAATGGAATGGGTTGCCATTCCCTTCTCCAAGGTATCTTCCTGGCCAAAGGATTGAACCTAGGTCTCCTGCATTGCAGGCAGATTCTTTATCATCTGAGCTACCGTGCAGCTGCTGCTGCTGCTAAGTCGCTTCAGTCGTGTCCGACTCTGTGCAACCCCATAGATGGCAGCCCACCAGGCTCCCCCACCAAGCTCCTCCATCCATGGGATTTTCCAGGCAAGAGTACTGGAGTGGGGTGCCACTGCCCTCTCCGCTGAGCTACCATACTGACATATAAATATCCAAAACACAGTGTTAATTAGAATGACGTGTCCTAGATCACTCTTCAAGTTAGAGTATCCCCAAGTACTCCCAAATTCCTTGAGTCTGGATTCCAATATCTGTGCCTTGTTTCTAAACTCAGTGCACTGAGCACCCCAAAGCCCTGAAGCGAGCAAGGAGTAGTTGACACTTCAAAGGTGCAGCCGGGTAACTTCTGCAATGCTATAACAGATCTCCTTCTTGAAATAGAATGTTTCGTGTCACTTATATCTCAATAAAACTGCATATATTAAATCAATAGGTTGTACACCTGAAACTAATATAGTGTTGCATATCACCTGAAAGTGAAGTCAAAGTCACTCAGTCGTGTCTGACTCTTTGCAGCCCCATGGACTGTAGCCTGCCAGACTCCTCCGGCCATGGGCTTTTCTAGGCAAGAATACTGGAGTGGGTTGCCATTTCCTTCTTCTAGGAGATTTTCCCAACCCAGGGTTTGGACCCGTGTCTCCCTCATTGCAGGCAGACTCTCTACCATCTGAGCCACCAGAGAATCCCTAATTCCAGGCATATCACCTATATTTAAAAAAAAAAAAAAAAAAAAAACCTCCTTGTCCCCTTCCCCAGCAATGAACTCTTAGAAAAACTCTACATCAATAAGGTAGTGGAAACATATTCATTTAAGTAATATTTATGAAGAACTTTCTGTGTGCTAGTGAGATACAAAATAGAATAACTGCATTTCATCAAGGTTATATTCTCATGTCAGCAGAGTATGTGGGGAGCCAAGGGAATTGTTTCACATTAACAAATTAGAAAGTTTCATGTGTTAATAAGTCCTTTAAAGGTAATCAAATGGGAAGATGTTTTAGAGAAAGACTTAGGGGAAAGAATAATACTGCTATGGGGAACGTGGCCAGAAAATATCTTCTGGAAGGGAAACATTTAAGTCTCAACCTGCATAATGATGATCTAGGGGCTGTCCATGTGATGGGAAGTCAGATGGCCAATGTGGCTGGAAGATGGGGAGCTGGATGAAAGACAGTGTGAAATATAGCCAGAAACTAACTGAAGGATGTAGGCCTTTGGAGACAAAAGTAGGAACCTGGGTTTATTCTAGTTCCAAGTTTACTAGAAGGTTTAAATAAAGTAGCAGCAGCCCAAATTCTGTTTTTAAAGCCATAACCCTGGCTGCTATGTTGGTGTGAATTGTAACTTGTAATGGGGCAGATGTAGAAAAGAGAATTCAAGTGAGAAGTGGTATCCCTGGCTCTGGCTGAGGAAAGAGACCCAAATGGAATATAATTTGGTTTGGTCAGAGTCACCAAGGCTAGCTGAGTAATGAGATACATGGACTGAGGATAGGGTGGTTTTTTCAGTGTTGATATAAGCAACTGGGTGGTTTGTGGTTCCATTTAACTAGAAATGGTAGATTGCAAAGGAACAGGTTTGAAAGAGCTAGAGGAATCTAGGGAAATAAGAGTTCCTTTTTGGCTAATTTAAGCCTTAATCGGCTCTTAAACATCTAGTGGTAGGAATCATCAGAGCAGAAACAACTGAGGAGATGAGTCTGATTTTCAAGACAAACATCAGAGATATCAATGTAAATTACTGTGTCAGTAGTATATAGACAACAAATATGATTCCAGGAAATCTTGGAATCTGCCTGCAATGCAGGAGATCCCAGGTCAATTCCTGGGTCAGGAAGATCCGCTAGAGAAGGCATAGGTTACCCACTCCAGTATTCTGGCCTGGAGAATTCCATGGACTGTATAGTCCATGGGGTCACAAAGAGTCAGACCCGACTGAGCAACTTTCACTTTCAAAGTACAGATAGTTCAAGCTATGGGATTGGATAAAATCACAGAGGAAGAGGGTTAATACTGAGATGATAAGAGCCTGAGACTGACATTACCCTAAGATTTAGAAATCAGATAAGAGAAAAGGAGGGGCCAGAAAAGAAGATGGAAAAGCAGCAGCCAGTGAGGTAGAAGGCCACTAAGGGAATTTGCTAACCCTGAAGATGATAGAACGTATTTTAACGAAAGAGAAAACCCGTCAAACATAAATAAGAGACTAAGTAAGATAATCATGGAGAAATGGTCATTGGATTTCATAAATGAAGATTAATGGCACCTTGGAGAGTTCAAGGTTGTTTTTTTTTTTTACTTCATACAAGGCAACTTTATTTTTTATTTTTATTTTTTTTTTTAATTTTTATTTTTACTTTACTTTACTTTACTTTTATTTTACTTTATTTTACTTTACTTTACTGTATTGGTTTTGCCATATGTTGACATGAATCCACCACAGGTGTACATGCGATCCCAAACATGAACCCCCCCCCTCAAGACATTATTATATCTGATGAAAGGAATGTGATGTACCACTTTTTCTATTTAAATTTCATAACCAGTCCAATGTAGAAAAAAAAATTAAGTGGAAAAGAGTGTTATCTAGACTATAACATTCAGCATGGAAATAGTGACTATAAATAAATGTAAAGAACAATGCCATGTAATGTAAAGGACAAATTGAATAGCTCTCATTACATCATCTGGCTTAAAATATTTTAAGCAGTTAAAATAAGTTTCTAATTTATTAGAAAGTAAAACAATTTCTAAATGTTAGAATCCACTTCTGCAAGGTCAAAAGGTAATTTTTATATTCATATATTCATGATGTCTAGATTATTGAAGTCTTAAACCATGTATGTTTTAGCCATGAAGTAGAGATGCATGCATGCCTGCTTCAGTCTTGTCTGCTTCTTTGTGACCTGATGGACTGTAACCTGCCAGCCTCCTCTGTCCATGGGATTTCCAGGCAAGCATACTGGAGTGGATTGCCATGTCCTCCTCCAGGGGATCTTCCTGCCCCAGGGATTGAACCCATGTCTCTTATGTCTCCTGCATTGGCAGGCGGGTTCTTTACCACTATTACCACCTAGGAAGCATGAAGTAAAGATAGATTGATCCAAAAAATCACTTAACTGGAGGCTAAAAACTATGTGTAGAAGATGGAAATAACTTTCTGTGACTTAAAACAATTTTTTTTCTATTCCAAGGTACGGTGACATGGTACCGAAAACCATAGCAGGGAAGATTTTTGGTTCCATCTGTTCACTGAGTGGAGTCTTGGTCATCGCTCTACCTGTCCCAGTGATTGTATCCAACTTCAGTCGGATCTACCACCAGAATCAACGAGCAGACAAACGAAGAGCGCAGAAGGTGAGTATTCAGTTCTGTGCAACCATGATTTAGCATCTCCCACTCTGTAAAGTGAGCTTTAAAATCCCTTACTGGCTATTCATTGTTCTGGTTTGGGTCGATAGTTGCATCAGTCAGCACAAGCTAAATTATACTACAATAAAAAAGAACCTTAATATCTTAGTGACTTAAAAACAAGGAGTATTTCTTAATCATGCTACAGATTACTCTAGTGATAGAAACTCCATCTTAACAATGTACGTCTCCAGTCATGCAAGCAGAGGTAAAAGGACATGATGAATCACAGCCTGACTCCTAAAACTTCCTGATGGAAGTGGGCCAAGTCACTTCCATCTCTATTGCATTAACCCAAGTAAGTCGCATAGTCACGTGTAACTTTAGAACTGGCAGAACAAGATAATCCTACTATGCAACCACAGACAAGAAGAAAGAAATATCTGGGGAATAGCACTAATGACAATAGTAAAATCAATGATGGATTCTTGGCAAATTTTGTTAGAATCAGATTTGTAGATCTGATTCATTTAGCCTCTGTCCATCAGAGTTGGTTCCAGTAGACTGGGGCTATTAAAGAGCACCAAAATATGTCTCAGATGTCCAACATAGTTGACACAGGAAGTAGGAGAAATCTGATCATTAGTAGCTGAGTTTTATTTTTGGCCCAGCACTTTACTGTTTCTCTGAACTTCACATCAATGACCTCATCCATCTCAGAGGAAACAGGTTGCATATGCATCTGTGAAATGGAGAAAACAACACCTACCTCACAATAAGATTAAGAGTATATGGAAATGTATATAAATCTATATAAGCACAATATAATGCTATTTATTGGTGGCTTCCTATGTGCGAGGTATTGGCTAGATGTTTTAAAAATCATGTAGTCTTCATAACAAGTCTAGGAGTTACTTACTATCACTCTTCGTACTCATAGATGAGAGTTCTAAACTACCCAAAATTTGAGAAATTCCAAGATTACCTACCTAACAAATTGGAAATCTCTCATTCAATCCAAGGCACCTGACTCCCAGGTTCATACACTTAAACACTATAATAGATGTCTCCCAAAAAAGTTAACTAAAGGTTAGCACATATCCTCTCCCCATTCTTTGTTAAAATAATCACCTTGAGAGTCAGAGCCCTTGTTGCTTAGAAATAATTATGGAATCTTTTATAGTTTCCTTAAGGCTATGGAGCTAGATTTCCAGGATTCTTCATGGGTATTGTATCATGTCCTTTAAGAATAGACTTGGTTTTTTTTTTATTATCCATAAACTGTAACTAAAGTGGATGCACAGTCTAGATAGTGTGGTGTAACTCTAAAATATCATGAGAGATTCTCATGCAGTTCATAACTGGCTTTGTAGGTAATTCTAGAACAAGGTTTTAAAAATGTTTTTAAACAGTGTTGATGCCTTTAGTAAAATAAAAAGTATACTTTATACTTCATACAGTATAAAGTGTTGTTGTTATTGTTGTTGTTGTTGTTGTTGTTGTTCAGTCACTAAGTCATGTCTGCCTCTTGCAACACCATGGACTGTAGCCTGCAAGCCTCTTCTGTCCATGGCATTTCTCTGAAAAGAATACTGGAGTGGGTTGCCATTTCCTTCTCCAGGGAGTCATCCTGACCCCACAGAATGGAACCTGTGTCTCCTGCATTGTCAGGTGGATTCTTTACCACTGAGCCACCAGGGAAGCCCCATATAAAGTATAAGAATCTCATATAAAGTAACTCTTTGGAAAGTTCAAGTTAATCAGTGTGGCCACACAGCATGTTGTCCGGAGAATTTGTTTGTATCCCTTGTCAGAGATCTGCTTTCTTTAGCAAGAATCACTTTCTGCCTTGTACTTTCTTCCTTTACAGAATCCCCCATTTTTCGGACAAGTATCTAGCCTTTAGTTATTGTAGAGAATGATGATAAATAAAATTGGTAATCCAATAAACAAGGAGGAGTAGAAAAAGGCACCCTCTTAGGCAACTGTAGTCTCCTGTGAGGCACACTGTTCACAAGCAGAGATGGAGAAATTTTGTCCACAATCAGCCTCCATCATGCCTTGTCACATACCACAGCTTTGTCTCTGCCCACACACTACAATCCCTCTACTGGACACACAAGTCATTGTTTAAAATAACAGAAGTCTGGGCTTCCCTGGTGGTTCAGTGGTTAAGAGTCCTCCTGCCAATGCAGGAAGATCCCACATGCTACGGAGCGACTAAGCCCGTGTGCCACAACTGCTGAGCCTATGCTCTAGAGCCCAGGAGCGGCGACTGTTGAAGCCAGGGTGTCTCAGAGCCCGTGCTCAGCAACAAGAGAAGCCACCACAATGAGAAGCCCCAGAACTGCAACCAGAGAGTAGCCCCCACTCTCCGCAACTATGGAAAAGCCCATGTGCACCGACAAAGACCCCGAACAGCTAAAAATAAATGAATAAATAAAAATTATTTAAAAACAATAACAGAAATCCAGCAAAAGCTTAGCTCTCCAGCATCCATCCGTCTCCCTTCTAGAAATTTCTTCTTTAGTATGAGCTATCTATCATTCATCTTCTGAACACCAAAAGAAGAGCTACCTGCATGAAAACTGTAGGAAATACAAATCTGATTTTCAAATAAACCAGTGTTCAAAATATATGTATTTTTTCCTTTGTCATCTGCAACCAACAAGTCGTTAAAGATCTTAGAATGTTTTGAAAAGCTTTTCTATCTAAATAAATTTAAAATGCATAATTAAATATGGTATTTAAAAAGAACACTAAATTGCAAAGTATATTTTATGAATTTTTTTATCTTTAAAGTTTCTCTATATTCTAAGTTTCTGCCATAATGAGTGAATTTTACATACTGTAACTACTAGAATAATTGGCTTAATAAAGTCAAATATAATAACTTAAAGTGACAAGTTCAGTAAATAGTCTGTGACCAATAAACTGAACATAGTTATTTAAGAAAGAAAGATGAATATGGAACTAAATAAATCACCAAGGGATATTTTCCATTTTCCTTCCCAAGAAATGTCTTAAAAAATAATAAACATTTATTAAGCTAAAATAATTTAGATTTATCTGAAACTGGGTGATTTGACAAATATCAAAGTTATACAGAAATAACCAGCTAAATTCAGTCAAGTAAGATGTCCATTCAGTAAAAAGTAGCAGTCAAGCTGAATAATAAATAATATAACAGAATGTTTTTGAGGCCAAAAATTTTTATATGTAATCCCACTGCCAGCACCAAGCTCAAGCGAAAACTTAAACAAAATAAAAATATGTATACAAAAAATACTGTACTCGAAGTTTTAATCACTTTGTGGAGGCTTTAAGTAAAAAATGAGAATCTTGCATACCTGCACTTGCCCTTTTCAATTATAATAACAAATGTTCAGTATCTCAAGAGAAATCTTCTTCTACACACACACACACACACACACACACACACACACACCAGGAGAGAATGACAGAATATGAAGAGACACTTAATCTCTTTTCTTACTCTCAGATTTCTGAATCTTACTGTCCCAAGTCCTGCATTCTCAGTGAAACCTTCCCTTAGGAGTCATTTCTCTCTTTCTCCCAAATCTTATGTCACTTGCATCTCTAGTCTCCATTTGACAATTCTGTTTGACTCCATTTTTTTAATTAAATAAATTAAATTAAATTTATTTTTAATTTATTTATTTTTATATTTTAAATTTAATTTTAAATTTATTAAATAAATTAAATTAAATTTATTTTTTATTGATGGATAATTGCTTTACAAAATGTTGGTTGTTTTCTGTCAGACCTCAACATGAATCTCCATTTGACAATTCTGTTTGACTCCATTTTTTTTAATTAAATAAATTAAATTAAATTTATTTTTAATTTATTTTTATATTTTAAATTTAATTTTAAATTTATTAAATAAATTAAATTAAATTTATTTTTTATTGATGGATAATTGCTTTACAAAATGTTGGTTGTTTTCTGTCAGACCTCAACATGAATCAGCCATAGGTATACACATATCCCCTCCCATTTGAACTTCCCTCCCATCTCTCTCCCCATCCCACCCCGCTAGGTTGATACAGAGCCCCTGTTTGAGTTTCCTTAGCCAAACAGCAAATTCCTTTTGGCTATCTATGTTACATATGGCAGTATAAGTTTCCATGTTACTCTTTCCATACATCTCACTTTATTTTTGACTTTTATCTTTTCATGAATAGTATCTTCCTAGCCAAAATTTAATATGTCTTGAGAGCAGGTATCATGTCTTGCATTGTGATGTCTTATACTTATTTCCATTTATCAATCTACTATTTCTGGTCTTCTGGTTGAAGGCCAGCATTCAACAGACATTTAGCATTGTGCTCCACAAGACCGAGTAAACCAATTAACTTGGAGTATTGTATGTAGTAAATCAAAAGAAAAGTCGTGAATGAAACCGGTTCTTTTTCTAATACAGTACCTGACTTAGCAAAATGGCTATTCTGTCACTAAAACTCAACTATTTCTTTTTCACTCAACTTAGAACTACTTCTGCAGAAGTGGCTTCTGTAACATGTAGTTTTTCTATTATGGAAAATATGTTGTTTTCCTTTGTCGAGGGTATCTTTGAGTGGTGTGCATGTCTCATTTATGAAAGAAAGTAATACTTCCTAATACTGAGGCTAAATGTTTGGAGGATGACATAGGTGAGACTAGTAACTATGATATAGGTAATATAATTACATGCAGTGGTTGCAAAAGAAAGGGTGGGGGAGAGGAAGGTCAAGGGACGAAGGGAAGCAAAAAAGGCATTGAACGTTCCAGGAGACCAGTGAGATTTTAGGATTGATGTTTCAACCATAACCCCTTTCTGGAAACCTAATGTATATTTCTATTACTTATTTCTGAATTATAACATCAATTCTAAATCATTTCCAAGTGTGCTTGTCACTTCCTGTTGTTTTACTGTCTGTCCTGAAATCCTGGCTACACAGCACAGCTTTTCAAATTAAACATTTTCTACCTTCCAATTTCATTCTCGAGCATTGTCTCAGTATTTTGAGTCATCTAAACACTATCTTGCCAACAAACAGTGAAATTTGTCTAGTTTTCTCATCACTTATAAAATGATCTTTGTACAGAGTATTATTTTAACCTGGAATTGGCACACAGGAAGAAGAAATTCACAGAGGAAGAGAGAAGGGGTGAGGTTGAAGCCAGGTGCTATCTTAACGCTATTTTGAGAGCTTCGAGCATTTCGGTATTACTGGCAAATTCTGTGGGTGTTGGTAAAAAGGCACCTTGGTACCACTTTGGAGGGAAGTTTGGTAAAACCTAGCAAACGAAACACATGCACGCATACCCAGGAATAATTCTACTTCTCGAAATTGCAGATCAGCTCATCATGATGTTCCAAGAAGGCAGCATTGCTGGTAGTAGCAAAAAAAAAAAATGCCTTGAAAATTCATTGTGATTGGCTTGCTACCTAAAGGATGCTTCATTCCTGCTGCGGTATATTATACAATCATAAATAAATGAGGTGGCTCTATATGTGGAGATATGGGAGGAATCCAACCTGTACTAAATGAAAACAGTTGTGTGCAGAAGGCTGTGTGGCAAATCAACCCAAATGAATAAAAATGTATGGGTGCATACTTATGAATATGTACATATATTTTGTTTGGTTGGTTTTTTTTACTTTTATTTGCCTAGTATCTTTCTGGTAAAAGTCTCTAGAAATTTGCCAACAGTTTACTCTGAAGGGCAGGAGTAGGTAAGCCCAGAGAGACTTTTGTTTTTCACATACTTTTGTAGTGTCAAAATTTGTATCATACGGACATATTCATTTTCCATTTTGAAAATCTAGATCATTAAAATTGTTTTGTTAAGAAGAAGACTCCAGGATTAGAAACTGAGATAGTCTCCCTCTGGTTGTTTAGGAAAAGCAAAGGAGCCATTGTAGGGTAATTGTACAAATTATTACCCAGGTCTTTCCAGTCGCTTCCTGAATACACTTGCTAGACATGTTTCTTATGGACAGAACCGTCACCAAAATAGTGCTCCCCAGGAAGCAAAAAACAGACCCTTACCATGAAAGTCTGGGACATATATAGAACAGCAGATTTAAAGTAGAATGGACTATCAAAGTCCAACCAGTAAACAAAGATAAATTAGAGGACTTTTTTTAAGAGAGCCCTTGTTGTTCGGTAAAGGGGCTTCATTGGCCAATTGAATAAAAATAATTGCAAAAACAAAATTTGAAATTCAAGGATGCAGATTCAACTGAATAGTCTTTTTTTTAAAAAAAAAAAAAAAAGAGGGACTGAAGGAAGGAAGGAGAGAGGGCGGGAGGAAGGTAAGAAACAGAGAGGAGAAGGGAGGGAAGGAGTGGGGAAGAGAGGAAGAAAGAGAAGAACAGCAGTAGGTTCCTGGAACTTAATTACTAAATTTAAAAAGAACATTAGTTTAAATGAAAAGAAGTTGGCAGCTAGTTTGCTGGGTCTTCATTTCACTAAGTTACTCAGATTGACATAAGTGAAAATATAAGTAAGACTGCTATTTTTCTTGGCAATTGATCAGAAACAACACTAAAATAACTTGAAATTGAAGTGCAAGTCCCTCAGTCATGTCTGACTCTTTGCAACCTCATGCACTGTCCATGGAATTCTCCAGGCCAGAATAGTGGGGTGGGTAGCCTTTCCCTTCTCCAGAAGATCTTCCCAACCCAGGGATAAAACCTGGGTCTCCCATATTGCGAGCAGATTCTTTTCCAGCTGAGCCACACGGGAAGCCCAAGAATACTGGAGTGGGTATCCTATCCCTTCTGTAGGGGAACTTCCCAACCCAGGGATTGAACCAGGGTCTTCTGCATTGCAAGCGGATTCTTTACCAACTGAGCTATCAGGGAAGCCCTGAAATAACTTAATCTTACTGTAAAACCTTAATTACCTAAATTCTTATCTCTAAACTCCAAAATAAGTCATCACTCTCAGCGATAAACGTTAGCTAAAATCAAACACTCAAATATTGAAAGTTTATTTTTCAGTAGTTAATGTGAAAAGCTGCTATGCCTTTTTAAATATGTGTGCTGACAACAGGATTATATAAGCGTGCTATCAGTGTTTTAAGAAAACCAATCATAGATCTTAGGAGGATATTGGGTTTTTGCTCCTATAGAAAGCCAGACTGGCCAGGATCCGGGCAGCCAAAAGTGGAAGTGCAAATGCTTACATGCAGAGCAAACGGAACGGCTTACTCAGTAACCAACTGCAGGTATAGTCAAGAATTTCTCTTCTTTTAATGTTCAACTTATTGGTGCAATATTGATTTAGTTCTACTTAACCATGTAATTTTATTATGAATAATTATGAAAATGGCTCTGAAACAACAAAAGTGTCATTTGTTCATGTAACCTCACCCTGTACCATCTTATTGGCTATAGGCTAGAAGCTGGGATATGTCATACTTCCAGTGAGTCATAATTCCCATTCATGTTCGGGCAGTATTTGGCACTATCTCCTGTACACATGGGGAAAATTCTCAACAGTTCAAATACCTAGATTTTTTTATTTCAAACTTAGGTGTGTTCCTTAAAGTTCATTTGGGTGTCAATAGGAGGGGTGATGTGATATCTTGTTTTACAGTAAGTCCCCTACATACCAACAAGCTCCATTCTGAGAGTGCATTCATAAGTCCAATGTGTTCGTAAGTCCAACAGGGTTAGCCTGGATACCCAACTAACACAATTGCCTGTATAGTACTGTACTTTAATAGGTTTATAATCCTTTACACAAATTAAAAAAAATAAATAAAATAAAGAAAACATTTTTAATCTTACAGTATAGCTAGCACCTTGAAAAGGTGTACTGTACTACAGTAGTACAGTACCACAGCTGTCTCAAGGGACTGCATTGAGTGAACAGACAAGAGTTTTGACTGGAGGAGGGAAAGGCATGGGAGATGGTAGAGCTAAAGAATCATCAGTAATAGGAGTTGGAAGGCAAGCTGCAATTTCACTCACACCTGTATTTGATGGCACAAGTTCTGGTTCCTTGTTGGAACCAGATGTACATTTGAATCTTTGAAAGTTCACAACTTGAAGGTTTGTATACAAGCAACTTACTGTACTTCTTATTGAAGAGGGAACATCATTCAGTGTTATAAAAGTCACATAGTATGAAATGTAATTTGAGAAACTTAATTTTCACCTTAAAACTTTCTTTTAATATTTAGGATTCCAATCATCATTACTTGCATAATAGCTTTTGTGTAGGTGAGCATGATGTGGTTTCAGGATTATGTAAGTACTAGGTTAAAAATTATTATCCAAAAATAATGGCTCTCAGACTTTCAAAGGTAGCTGGGAGATGAATGAGTAAAAGAGAATTACATTTTCAATTCAGGGAGGCAAGTCTAAAAGCCGAGACCACTAATTTGATGAAAATGTAAATGATGATTATCAAACTCAAAAGGAACTCTACATTTGATCCTTTTCAGTTTAAAAAAGAAAGTAAAAATAAAATACTGCCATTTAATCTCAGAAAATAGGCCAGATCTCTCAGTAGAAATATGTAGCTGAGATTCTCACTGTTTGCAAATAAAAGAGAAAGCCCTTCTGTCTTCTCTCTGTTAACAGTCCTCCGAGGATGAGCAGGCCTTTGTTAGCAAATCTGGCTCCAGCTTTGAAACCCAGCACCACCACCTGCTTCACTGCCTAGAAAAAACCACGGTAAGGAAAAGGCAGGACTGCCTGCCACTGCAACTCAGACAGTAATCCCATTGGTTTCTGTGAATATTTAAGGTTTCCAAGTGTGATTTCACTGTCTGCATTACTGCAAAACATACTAAGCGTTCCCCTCCAAAAAAATCCACAATAATTGAAATTACTTTGAAAGGCTCTAGTGACATTTCAACATAGAAAGTATTTTATAGACTTATTTAAAATGTTATTAACTTTAGGCTAAAATATCAGTTGAATGTAGATAGAAACTTGTGTTCCAATAGCTGACTGCAAGTTCTATAAAATATCTTTTCCTGCTTCTTAAAATGCTGATTAAACAGAAAAAAATAATGAAGTTTAAGTGTTCCTGACATCTGGGCAAAGGGAATAGCAATAACAAAATAGAGAATAACTGAAAATAAACGTTTCTTTCATTCACAGGTATAATGAACAAATAAACAATAAAAACTATCTATTCTCTTAAGAAAAATGACACATTTAATTACTGGTATACCCTTAGGGCCTGAGGATTGAGTCTGCATTTCTTCCCTTATAAGCTCCCAGTTGGACCTCCTTTTTAACAAAGGCATCTGTTTCTTAGATAGGTTGTCAAAAGGGATCACAGTCTGTGACCACAGAGCAGAATAAAATTTTCACTGTATTTGAATCAAGTCTGCTTGTCCACTCACCAGAGACACATACTTGTAGTCAATTCTGACATATTGTTCATCCATTTATTTATTTACCTCTATAGTCTTTCAACCAATATGTATTTCTTGCCTATAATGTATCAGACAGTCAGCCAGACCCAAGATACACCATGAAGTCAGGTATGACCTCTGGCCTACTTGAGCCTCCAGGTTTGGGACAAAATATGAATGTTACTGCAGAAGGACAATAAGCAAGGAAAGAAACAATGAGGCCCCAGTGGACTAGGGGCTAAGAAGGTGCAGCCAGAGGGTACAGAATCAGGCAAGGCTTCCTGGAGAAAACTGACTTGAGACCCACAGGACGATTATGAGTTAGTTAAACAAAGAGATGAAGGGGTTAAAGTAGGTGTAAGTACCTGGAGAAGACTGGAACTTGGCCTAAGAAGAAGGAAAGGAAATTGAGGGTTGTCAGAAAGAAAGAAGGTACTACAGCGCAAGTATTATCAAGTCCAAGTTCACTCTGCTCACTATATGACAGGCCTATAAACTGGAGACAAGGTATTGAGGCAAGAAATAACAACTTTATTCAGAAAGTCAGCAGACCAAGAAGATGGCTGACTAATGTCTCAAAATAACCATCTTATAAAGTCTGAATGCCAGGTTCTTTTATAAAACAGAGTGGAAGGAGATGAGGAAGTAAAATAAAAAGGCTATTAATCTTGCAAATATCTCGTGGAATGGTCAGCTTTGGGGAGGGTATATGTTAATTTCTTCCTTCCTGTACCAGATGGACAGGGTCAGGATGTCTCCCTCAACAAAAACACATTGGTTTAACATTCAGGCAGAGGAGCAGCGTTCCCCAAGTCAGGCCATTATGTATAGACAGTATCCTTTTGTAAACAAAAACAACAGGAAGCAAAGGTTAAAGAAGTAGATCCAACATGGAGTCAGATTTTGCCCTTTCTTATAACACAAGGGAGGAACAGAGGAAGTCAGTGGGCAGATAACCTTGGGTTTTGGAGGCATGTAAAGAATTTTGATCTCTATCTCATAATAAATGGAAAAATATTTGAAGGTTTTAAACAAGTGGTTACTGATTATATTAGTATCTTAAATTTGTATATTAGGATAACTTTGAAAGTTAAATGACAACATTAATCAAATTTATTTATCCCTACCATTTTTTAAATTTTTATTTTCATTTTTTGACTATTTTACCTTTTGTGAAAGTGTTAGTTGCTCAGTCATGTCCAACACTTTGTGACCCCATGAACTTGCATTGCAGGCAGATTCTTTACCATCACAGCCACCAGGGAAGCTTTTTAAGGCTATTTTAATCATAAATTATATAATACTAAATTATTATTAACACTAAACTGAATTACTAATATAGTTTAAATGAAGCTACCTACTCCAGAATATGTGGTAACCTGTCACAGAATGGCTTCTTCCCTTCCAATCACTGATAAGATAAATTAGAATGTCATGCCTTATAATTTGTATATTGTGTGTGAAATGTGCATGTAAGAGAAGAAAACAGATTGTGAGCAATCTGTTCCTTTGTAAGCAATAGTTTTTTTCTATAAAAATTAATATTTAACATGAAATTCTGTCTTCGATGATCTTATTACCCTCTGGACTTTAACTAGAATGTTAAATTTCATTTACTGCAAAATGCTTATCTTAGCAAAGAAATGGCAAAATGAATAACTAAAGCAATCTATTTCCTATTAGCCAGCAATTTCCTTCCATTGTTTTACTAATATTTTTGGATGAGAGATGGTTAAGTGAAATTTGGCATGAGCAAAACCTTCCATTGTAAGACTATTCCCACCCACACAAAGAAAAAAAAAATAATAGTAGTTGAAAACATTCTTAGTAGTTCAAACTAAAAATGTTTTATCTTATTTCTGAGGTAAAAGTCTTCCATACACAATTTATGAGCCAATTCTTTATTAAATATTTTAAATTTTACACTGTTTCTGTATGATGTCCTATGTGAAATTATGTCCATCACTGTTGACTTCTGGGTTATAAGAACATAGGTACAGATCATGGGTCCAGCCAGTAATATATTACAAAGATAAGAATGGAGACCTCAAAAGTTCAGTGTTAACCAGTTCTAGGTCAAATATAAAGTAATACATTTTGATAAATATATTTTACTTAATAAGTCATATTTTTCTATACACTGGGAATTTTAGAGGAGCATCTAAAGAAATGAGAAATGTCTTAGTTATCTTATTTTTCTGATTAAAAAATATTTTCAATCCCATGTGAAAATATTTGCTAATATATAACAGATAATCTAACTTGGAATATTCTATTAAAATAGTCTCTTTATCATAACTTCAGTCTGTCAATTTGTTTAAAAAATAACATACATGTAAATTTGCACATTCCCTATGGGTATTATCTATACTCGTTTTTGAGGATTTTAATATTTAGTTTATAACTTCCAGATTGTATGTTTAAATTAGTAAATGATATTTCAAATAAAGTTAGTCTATGATGAATGCTAAATCAGCCATGTATATCAATCTCAGATTCTAACTGGAGAGATATTATTTTCATACAAACGACAACAAGAAGTTTTGCTATTCTAATTATTATGAAAATGGGGTTTTTTTAAACACATTAGATAGTCTAAATGTACTGTGGGCATATTTGAGTTCTAAAAAGAAAGCTATTCAAATCTTTTTTTTTTTTTAAGGTAAACTGTGATAATATTGTAAGTCAACTATACTTCACTAAAAATAATAAAGTTTTTTAAAAGTTAAACTGTGTTTCTGTGCTTTCTCCACATTTCTTACCACTACAAAATAGAATCACGAATTTGTGGATGAACAAGTCTTTGAAGAAAGCTGCATGGAAGTTGCAACAGTTAATCGTCCTTCAAGTCACAGTCCCTCTCTTTCTTCACAACAAGGAATCACCAGCACTTGCTGTTCAAGACGACACAAAAAAACCTTCCGCATCCCAAATGCCAATGTATCAGGAAGCCACCGAGGGAGCGTGCAAGAACTCAGCACGATTCAGATTAGATGTGTGGAGAGAACCCCACTATCTAACAGGTACCTGAGATTAATTTGTGTGTGTCCACACACCTGTGCTGTTTTTCAGAGCACATCTGCACTGGCTGTCATGCTGTTACTTTTGTGGCATCTAAACCCTAGCTCCTTGGGTTTATTTTATTTTTTTAATATAAATTTATTTATTTTGATTGGAGGCTAATTACTTTACAATATTGTATTGGTTTTGCCATACATCAACATGAATCCGCCACAGGTATACACATGTTCCCCATCTTGAACCCCCCCCCCCCCCCCCATCCTCCTCCCTCCCGGTACCATCCCTCTGGGTCGTCCCAGTTCACCAGCCCCAAGCACCCAATATCATGCATTGAACCTGGACTGGCGATTTGTTTGAGATCAAACTGATCTGAAACAAGTAGGAAAATCGATCTATTGTAATATTCATGAAAAGGCAAAGGTAGTAGCTAAATCAGTACTAAAAGAGTAGAAAGAAGATAAGAAGGTCAGGCATTCACAAATATATTTC
Source organism: Budorcas taxicolor (assembly GCF_023091745.1). Lineage (NCBI taxonomy): Eukaryota > Metazoa > Chordata > Mammalia > Artiodactyla > Bovidae > Budorcas > Budorcas taxicolor. The sequence continues at coordinate 87,096,235 of NC_068913.1, forward strand.
TACCTCTTCAACCTCACAACTTTTTCTTAAGCAGATACCTCTCCACTTAGGAGTCCGCTAAGTAAACATGAATGACCTGGAATTGTAGGCAACACAACCACAAGTGACAAATTAACATTGATATGATTGAAAGGTATTCAGTACACGCCAAAATATATCAACATAGTCGTTGTCACAGTGAAAAATAAAACTATGCCAGAAGGATCTTTTGAATCAGTATACAGTTTTGATCATGAAGGTATTTTGGATCTCAACAAACACAAAAACCAATATGATATCAAAAAAAAGGTAAGTGAACGTTCAAATTGTTTACCTCTGGTGAGTTTATGGACAATTTAGGTGAATTTTTCTATTGGCATTTTCCCTTTGCTTCTCTTTATGTGCCACTTGTTTTGACTATAATGATGCATGTGTAATAATAAGTAGTACATTTCAACCAGGTAAATCATTAAGAATATCGATTTCTGCCCAAATGATTTTCCTTTGCTCTTCGAATTAAAAAACTTACCTTTTCACAATCCATTAATTCAGTGCAACTTCTTTGTTGACATCCAACCATCTTTGGAAAGTCTAGATAAGATTCTGAATTCAGGCTCTGTCGATTTTATGTAATCAGATTGTTTCTGAGATCAGAATGTTAAATGTTGGAGCAATGAAGATTTCTGTCTCTAAGATAGTCTACCTGTATGTTGCTTTACATTTATTCCAAAACAAGGTAGGAAATGGAGGAGTGTTCAGAAAAAAAAAAAAAAAAAAATCTTGGGACACAAAGATCTTAATTAAGTTCCCTATGAAAAAGAATAGTTTAAAGCTCGTATGTCTATACTCCTTATCCCTTTCCCTTCCCCCCTCCACCCCCACCTCCTCACACAGAGTATATAACTCATGCAAGAGTAGCACTGGGGAAAACTTTTAAGTATTGATAATGACTAACTTGAGTTCTTAACGTTTGCTGTCACTAAGTTGAGAGCTTTAAGGGCATCCTGTATCCCAAAGAGACAAGATAGTAAAATGACTCTGTGGACAAAAGAATTAAGATATATCCACAGGGTATGTCCTTTTCATTATTATTGTTGTTTAATCACCATGTCATATCTAACTGTTTTGCAACCCCACAGACTATAGCCCACCAGGTTCCTCTGTCCATGAGATTTTCCAGGCAGGAATACTGGAGTGGGTTACCATTTCCTTCTCCAGAGGATCTTCCCAAACCAGGGATCAAACCCACATCTCCTGCGTTGGCAGGAGGATTCTTCACCACTAGTACCACCTGGGAAGCCCATCCCTTTCATTATGGTATCTCAAACTTCTCAGAGATCCTATCTTAAAGAAAACTCTTTTACTTTGCTCAGCCTAGGTTTTCTAAAACTCACCTGATCCTCTCTTTTACATTCTCAAAGCAGGAAACACTTTGAGAAACACTAATTGAACCACACTGAGCTGGCTTTTAGACATTTATTTGATGTTAATGCCTTAATGTTCATGTTAATTTATCTTAAGCTTTGGTGTTTCATTTTTCTTAATTATGGTGATTGTTTTTAACCTTTTAAAATGTTACTGATAAACATGACAACATGTATTCTTTAGTTATAAGAAAAAAAATTTAAGTAAACAACCTTCTTTCTTAAATCTTTTCTTCCTCATCAGCCGATCCAGTTTAAATGCCAAAATGGAAGAGTGTGTTAAACTAAACTGTGAACAACCTTATGTGACTACAGCAATAATAAGCATCCCAACACCTCCAGTCACCACCCCCGAAGGAGATGACAGGCCAGAGTCTCCTGAGTACTCAGGAGGCAATATCGTCAGAGTGTCTGCTCTGTAAGACAATTGGAATCAGGTTCAAGAGAATTTGAGCACTGGCTGTGGAAAGAGTCCCAGTGTGGAAGAAAGAAGAGATAACAAACACTCTGCAGATGAAAATGACAAAGCAAGGAGGTTGGTAATTAAACAAACACAACGCTTTCAAACTTGTGGATGGAAATAAAACCACCAAATGGCATTTCTGGATAGAGTTTGACCTGTTATACAGAGAAATAAAATAGTCTGTGGCCCTTTGACTTTGTGAATGAGCACAAATGAAATGCCGCCTATTGATGCTTCTTATGACCAGAACTCTTTTTTAAATAAAATAAATCTTTGAACATAATGTTCCAGTTGAATGCAAAACAAAAAATATGGAAAACATTTTGATAAAAATTTTTCCTGTTAAAACCATGAACATTGGCGATGATGAAGATGATTACACATTAAAAAAAAAAACACAAACACACAACACATTTGTATTGACTGAAGGAAACCATCATAATGCATGCTAGAATTCTTTGGAGCCGTTATCTCAGTTTCCTTATGTTGTCTTCAGAATAGGCATGATAAACTATACTAGTAGAAAGAGGGAATTTCTGTGCACTTACAACAAGCTGATTGTTCATGTTCCATGGTGGGCTGTGCAAATAAACTCCTTTTAGAACTAACTGCAGTATTTCTCATGGGGATGCTCATTAGTACATCTAAAGTGTTCAGATAGTTCAGTATGAATCATTGTTTTACCTTGCACCTAGATACTGGTACAACTGCAATAATTAATTGTACACTTGTTGTATCAGGAATCAGGATATTTTTGTTGTTGTATATCCAGATCTTCATAGATACATTAAGAGCCACATTCCATAGAAAAACTTCTGGTGTGGCCAGGTTTTAGATAACCTTTTAATCCAAAACCCTTGTGTCATAAATGTTTTTCTGTAATATTGTTTGGTCCACTGTATTCCTGTGACAGTGAATTATTTGTTCCTGTATTTCTATAGCACCTTTCTATTGGGTTTATCATCATCAACTAGACTAACGTTTTGTACTTCAAAGGAATTTCCTACTTTTGTATTCCCCAACAAATTATCTTATCAGCAGATTACCATCATCTTCAATCCGTTTGTCAAAAATTAGGGAAAAAAAGGAGTTGACATTTGTGAATTATCTCTGACTTTTTGCTGTTATGGAAAAGCCTAGATACTGAATACATCATTGTATGTTTCATGAAAAGAATTAGCTGGGACTAATATCACAGAACCAGTGATCCCAGAATCTCACATGATGTATTATTTATTTTGCTCTAGATCTCAAGTACATTTTGAGAATAACTAATATGAATTAAAATGCAGAGATACACTGGAGTGCTTTATGTAGCAGTATTTGATGAAAGCACGCTTTCTATGCCATTGAGGAAGGCAGCACAGATTTGTCTCAGAAAGGTTCCCGTTTATTGCAAGGAGCAGTTTTTCTCCTCTAATTCAGGAGGACAGGATTTTGATGATGCAAAATTGATCTCTATGTATATTTAAGTGAAAAGTCTTGATATCTTTTCACCTTTAAAATATATCAGCAGACATGTCTGCACGTGACAATGTAAAAAAGTTTTATGTCCAATGAAAAGTTTTGTTCATTCCAAACCACCACTGTAAGGAATGAAGTTTAGCTTCAATACATGGAAAGAGTAAATAATTATCCCTTTACTATAGAGATTTTAAAATGCTTAATCATAATTTATCATAAAAAGGAATTAATCCAACCATTTTCAAGTAAAGCCAGAAATTCTTGCTTCCCATTTCTAGACTAGCTTCTAGAACAAAGCTGTGCACACAGTAGATTTATAAACACTTGCTGAGTGAAAGTCAAATAAACTCTACTATCTCTAGGAAAAAACTGGCTTTATACCTAGTATGTTTTTTTAAAAGTCACTAATCTTCCTGAAGTGTGAATAATAACAATTATATTAACACCTGCCTCGTGTCACTTTATGCTTCTAGAGCAAATATATAGTGAAACTTCTTTGATGGCATTTGTTGAAAAACTTTTTAAAAAGTAGGTTAAACAAAACACAATCAGGAATACTTAGGTCTTTATTCCCAATAAAAAGTTCTATTTTCATGTTCCTAATATTACATTTTAAAATGCAGTTAGATTATTTCCGTTGACAATTCTGCCTCTTTTTCAAGTTATCATTTATCCAAAACTATAAATTTCTTTAGACTTTTGGAAAAGAAAAAAAAAAACTTTTTGGTGTTTTAGGTGATTTAAAAATATACTGTGTTGGTGGTGAATGACTATTGATGACTGTGTTAAGTGCATCTGTATTGTAAGTGAAATGTAATTATTTCTGTGTACCATATGGAGTAACCAAGGTCATTGTTTTTGACAATTTTGTTTGAAATTCATATATCTTATTTCAAAGGATAGCATAATATCTGCATTATGCTGGAAAAAAATAGACCTTTGGAGAATACTCAAATAAAACATGTGCATGCTTGAACAGGACAACATGGTTGACTATAGCCGTTTTTTTTTTTTAAGACTTTCTTCCTTTCCAAAATCTAGTATGTACTACACCCTTCATACATATTTTGGGAAACCTGTAATGTGGACAAACTCAAAGAACCCATCGATTGTGAGTGAAACACATCTACTCTAAATAGTGGAGATAATAATTTTCTGCCAGGATTGGGAATTTAGGCAGAGGCTGCAATAGAAAAGTTACTATCATTTAAAGATAAAAGAGTGCCACTATTTTATATGGTCGTTTTTGGAAATATCTTGGCAATTACATCTCCATAACTGGAGAAGGGAATGGCAACCCACTCCAGGATTCTTACCTAGAGAATTCCATGGAGTGAGGAGCTTGGTGAACTACAGTCCACGAGGCCACAAAGAGTCAGAGACAACTGAGAGACTCTCTCTCACACACGCACACACAAACACACACATACTCCTCCACAGATACTAACTATGATAATATAAATATATTGCAAGGTTTTACTAGTTATTAAGAAAAAAAGATATTAGGGTTGAAATCAGTTGATTTTTTCTATCAGTTCAGTTCAGTCGTTCAGTCATGTCCGACTCTTTGCGACCCCATGAATCGCAGCACGCCAGGCCTCCCTGTCCATCACCAACTCCTGGAGTTCACTCAGACTCAAGTCCATTGAGTCGGTGATGCCATCCAGCCATCTCATCCTCTGTCGTCCCCTTCTCCTCTTGCCCCCAATCCCTCCCAGCATCAAAGTCTTTTCCAATGAGTCAACTCTTCGCATGAGGTGGCCAAAGTACTGGAGTTTCAGCTTTAGCATCATTCTTTCCAAAGAAATCCCAGGGCTGATCTCCTTCAGAATGGACTGGTTGGATCTCCTTGTAATCCAAGGGACTCTCAGGAGTCTTCTCCAACACCACAGTTCAAAAGCATCAATTCTTCGGCGCTCAGCCATCTTCACAGTCCAACTCACATGCACTTGCCTCTTAGTGTGGACCAGAGAGAAGACTGATGCCTGAACTTTATGTACTTCCTGATCATCACTGCCTGAGTTAAGCGACGAGAAGTTCTGGGGTAATAACTTTGATCAGAACCCAGTTAGATTTTTTTTTTTCCAAATATTTATTTTATTTATTTGGCTGCCCTAGCTCTCAGTTATGATACTGGGGATCTCTGACTTCATTCTGGCATGCGGAATCTTAATTTGTGGCATACAAACTGTTAGTTTCAGTAGGCGGGATCTAGTTCCCTGACAGAACATCAAACCCCAAGCCCTTGCATTGGGAGCCTAGGATCTTAGCCACTAGACCATGAAGATTCTTAGTCAGACTCTTTTCTATCTATGGAAAGAGGTGATCTATTTGTATAGTTATATGTGCATGTGTTTGTGTATTTATTTATATTTCTATATATACATACAGATTTTTTTTTATCTCCCTTTAAAAATACACATATACCGATGGTTTCTGTTCAATAGGGGACCAAAAGCAAAAAAATGTTCAGAGATTATTAGAAGGACAAAGGGTAAATCATCGAGTACCCAGAGAGCAACTAGTGATTCTCTTGGTGGATAATTTCCATTTTTCTCTTATTATTTTCCTTTACATCCCTTGATTTATTGAGATGCTAATCTTCCATTGAAAAGAAAGATTAACATGCTTCCCTATTCCTTCAACTTAGTTACAGAGTTGGCCTGGAAACAGCCTCCAGGGAATTATGTCAATGTCAGTCAACCACATTGCTTAAAAGAATAAAAAAGGTTCTTGATTGATGCCTCTTGAGTTTTACAAGAAAGGCAACTCCTCTTCTCTAGCATGTTATTAAAGTGTTTGTTTGATTAACTCATGTGTTCAAGAATGGTTGTTGGTCAGCACTATGTAAACTTCATCAGAACTGTCAACACAATCATGTAGGCACACTATAATTTTTTAAAAAAAATAAGAGTTTAAATTATCCACTGTAGGTGGCTGTGTTTAGGGTGGTAAAACAGTCTCCAAAAAGTAAGTTTATACTTAAAAGAAATTTTGACTTTTGAATACCACATTTGCTTAAGATGATTATAAAATATATGTTGTGTCCAATTCTCTGCAACCCCACAGACTGCAGCCTGCCAGGCTCCTCTATCCATGGGACTCTCCAGGCAAGAGTGGGTAGCCTTTCCCTCCTCCAGTTGATCATCCTGACCCAGGAATCAAACCAGGGTCTCCTGCATTGCAGACAGATTATTCACCAACTGAGTTATCAGGGAAGATCCCTCCTACTCCAGAGGATCTTCTCAATCCAGGAACCGAACCCACATCTTTTTGCGTCTCCTACATTGGCAAGCGGATTCTTTACCACTGCACCACTTTGAAAGCCCTATAAGATATATCAGTTCAGTTCAGTTCAGTCACTCAGTCATGTCTGATTCTTTGCAACCCCATGGACTACAGCACGCCAGGCTTCCCTGTCCTTCACCAACTCCTGGAGCTTGCTCAAAATCATGTCCATCAAGTCGGTGATGCCATCCAACCATCTCATCCTCTGTCATCTCCTTCTCCTCCTGCCTTCAATCTTTCCCAGCATGAGGGTCTTTTCCAGGGAGTCAGTTCTTCTTATCAGGTGGCCAAAGTATTGGAGTTTCAGCTTCAGCATCTGTCCTTCCAGTATATAAGATATATATGTAAGCCATATATACACACACACATATATAGGAGAAGACCCAGGTTGGACCCCTGGGTCAGGAAGATTCCCTGAAGAAAGGATTGGCTACCCACTCCAATATTCTTGCCTGGAGAATCCCATGGATGGAGAAGCCTGACGGTCTACAGTCCATGGGGTCACAAAGAGTAGGGCACAACTGAGTGACTTTCACTTTACTTCATAATATTGTGTGTGTATATATATATATATATATATATATATATATATATATAGTGAAATACCTTTAGTGAAAATATTAGATACATATTGTACCTTCTAATCCTATGTTCTTTACTGCCTGCCATATCTTTTCCCTTCTTTCTCTTCAAGCACTAATCATTCTTTAGATTATTCTCCCTCTTCCCCTAATCACTTTCTTTTCTGGGTTTTCTATGAAAATCCACTATGTAAGTACTATTCATTCTGTTTATCACTCAAGTTATTGGGTACACAGAATGGACTAGACATTGTGATAGATGCTGGAGAAATAATGATTAGGAATCCAAACCAAATAAGTATTCTCCTTCCTGCCACATTGACAGTCATTTTCCTACTTAACCTCCTGACAATATCTCTTCAACAGAGTTTACATCAGAGAAGTGTTCTTTGAAGTATTTTCTAAAATCTTCCCATCCATTAAAATCTTCGTTCTGTAGGCCATGGTCCTCTTTCTATGGAGGAAAGGAGGAGCAGAAAAAGAGCACATGTGTATTTCTGAAGAATGGAAAACAAGACAAGACAAAGCAAACAGAAAAGGAGGCAAAACTTCACCTTTATGATTTGAGCATTGTAAAAACACAGTCTTTTCCAAGTATACACTCTGCTCTTCCTTCCATAGTTTCAAAAGATGTGAAGAAAACTATTAAATGATATGTAATTTTTAATTAAACTATTGAGATCTATTTTGTAGAAATATTGAGGCAGCTATCTCTTCTCTCCAAGTAAAACAGAGTTTATTTTTTAAATGGGGGGTAGGAGGAAGCCTAATTATATCCTTGCTCTAATGGCTGCAGTGACATTATCAAAGAGGCTCAATGTTTCCTTCCACTTTCTTTGATCTAATTTTTTTTTCTTATCTTGCAAAATGTGCTATGAATTCCTGATTGACTATTGGCAAATTAAAATAAAGATGGAACCTAGCTGGGAAATACAGTACTGTCCTAGTTGACAAAGATTTTCTAACAACGCCATATCAGCACAGCAAACACAGTGAGTTAATTTTCCAGGAACAGAGAGAATTATGTGTTAGAGCGTGCATCATCTCTCACTCGTTCCCCTTCTTGAACAAGGCCTGCCAACATTCTCAAGGTTGTTGATCAGGGCTGTAGTTACATGCGCAGCAACTAATTGGCCCATAGTCCACATCCTAGAGGCTTATAATAACACAACAGCAACGTTTTGGAATTAAGGTCAAACCCACAATTCCCACCCTTCATTATCTTTTGCAGCTTCTTCAAATTCCTGCAGGCAAAACTTCTGGAGGATGATAATGAAATGCCTATTGGCATTTAGTTCCACATGCAAAATAAGGCACTGAAAGATTCACTCAGATAAGCAAAGTGATGGCATAATTCAGTATTCCAAGTGAATATAATACAATTTAAATATTCTTGGATTTTTCCATCCTCACTAAGAAGTCCAACATTTTTCTGTAGGTAGTTGATAGCTTTTATTTTCTCCAAATAAAATAGAAAGCTTCAATAAAGGTGTAAACATGGGCATTTGATTTATATGGAACTGTAGAAAATTTAATGTACCTTTTAAAATGGTGCTTAGGATATAACTGCTTGTCATAAAACTTCTTTGAGTTTCATCGTTTGCGTGTTTTATGTTCCAAAATAACAGTGGCCTATTAATAATCTCTTTACCTTCCACCTCAATCTTTCCTTCCTTGTTTCTCAAAAGGTAAATGTGTTATTTCTTTGAAGTATTAATATTGTGTCCAAAACTTCCTTTACATGAAAAATTAAAGTGCAATATGATTAAAAAGAAATGTATAGAAAAATTAATATTATGTATGGCTGTCATTTTCAAATCCTAACATGATAAATTATAAAGATTTGCTTCAATGAAATAGTAAAACTTCTCCCAATTGTCTTACAGAAGGATAGAAATTATCATTTCTGTCTTTTTCCAAAGTAGGAATACACAGTAGATAAAGTCTGACATAAAAATCAAGCTGTATTTTGAACAGGAGAGATGTATAATATCAGACAGCTCTGCTAGTATCTGAAACAAAATGCATTTATTCATCCAAGTGTGCAGGAGCCAACTAATGAGAGACTAAGAAAGAAATGGGTCTATGAGTGACTGGAGGAACCTGAAACGATATGGGGTTTGGAAGATACAAAATTTGAAGAAGCCAAAGAATTCAGAATCATGTCAATTCCTTTTACTGTCTTACCTAGAATTCAGGTCATTGGCAAAGATTCTGGGAATTTAGTTCAATTATACTGCAACTGTTTACTATGAGATATAGAGGATAAATTTTGTATGATTATCTGAAATTAATGCAAGATATTTCACTCACGATCTATAGCCTCAAGTTGTAATAAGTATCTCAACCGAAATTTAGAATGAATGCTAAAATGATTATAATAAACTCAATTTAGGAGAATAATGTTAAGGCAGTAAGTCAAAAAAGTGAGATTATAAATGCTTCAGTTTTGGTGTCTGAGTATCTCTGATTCTGACTAAATGTGTTTCTATAATAATCCCTGAACATAGTCAACATTTAAACACAAATGAACATGACTATGACTATTGTTCATTTTTAATTAGCTGTATTTCCCTTCTCTATTCCTTCTCATAATGGAGTAAAATATATTTAATGACCAAAATACTTTCAGAACACAGCCTCAACAGTTTTTCACAATATAAGAGAAAGTCAAAGGACCAGCAGATGTGGATTTGATCTCTGGTTTGGGAAGCTCCCCCCGAGAAAGACATAGCAACTGACTCCAGTATTCTTGTTTGGGAAATCCCAGGACAGAGAAGCCTGGCAGGCTATACTCCATGGGGTCGCAAAGGGTCAGACACGACTTAGCAACTGAACAACAACAAAGAGAAAGTCGAACAAGTAAGTTCCCTTAAGCATCCAGTGCATTTATCATAATAGAAACATGTAAAGCAATATAAAATATTACTATGAAAATATAAGTTTTTAGGACATTTCTTGTATATACATTTCTATTTTTAATCACAGATTACTATAGAATTTATGCCAGAGAAGGCAATGGCACCCCATTCCAGTACTCTTGCCTGGAAAATCCCATGGATGGAGGAGCCTGGTGGGCTGCAGTCCATGGGGTCGCAAAGAGTCGGCCACAACTGAGAGACTTCACTTTCACTTTTCACTTTCATGCATTGGAGAAGGAATTGGCAACCCACTCCAGTGTTCTTGCCTGGAGAATCCCAGGGACGGGTGAGCCTGGTGGGCTGCCGTCTATGGGGTCGCACAGAGTCAGACAAGACTGAAGTGACTTAGCAGCAGCATAGAATTTATGTAGTGGTTTCCTTATGAAATCTTTTGTGTCTCAGATAAAACTCAGGAGACAAAATGTGGCAGGGAGAAGACTGAAAATACGCACACATACACTAACCCTTATGGCAGAAAGTGAAGAGGAACTAAAGAGCCTCTTGATGAAAGTGAAAGAGGAGAGTGAAAAAGTTGGCTTAAAGCTCAACATTCAGAAAACTGGCATACGGTCCCATCACTTCATGGCAAATAGATGGGGAAAGAGAGGAAACAGTGGCTGACTTTATTTTTGGGGCTCCAAAATCACTGCAGATGGTGATTGCAGCCATGAAATTAAAAGACACTTACTCCTCGGAAGGAAAGTAATGACCAACCTAGACAGCATACTAAAAAGCAGAGACATTACTTTGTCAACAAAGATCCATCTAGTCAAGGCTATGGTTTTTCCAGTGGTCATGTATGGATGTGAGAGTTGGACTATAAAGAAAGCTGAGTGCCAAAGAATTGATGCTTTTGAACTGTGGTGTTGGAGAAGACTCTTGAGAGTCCCTTAGACTGCAAGGAGATCCAACCAGTCCATCCAAAAGGGGATGATCAGTCCTGGCTGTTCATTGGAAGGACTGATGTTGAAGCTGAAACTCCAATACTTTGGCCACCTGATGCAAAGAGCTGACTCGTTTGAAAAGACCCTGATGCTGGGAAAGATTGAAGGCGGGAAGAGAAGGGAATGACAGAGGAGGAGATGGTTGGATGGCATCACTCACTCAACGGACATGGGTTTGGGTGGACTCCGGAAGTTGGTGATGGACAGGGAAGCCTGGCATGCTGCAGTTCATGGAGTCACAAAGTTCATGGGGACACGACTGAGCGACTGAACTGAACACACACACACAGAGGCAGAATATGGAGTTCCATTCATTTTATTGCCTGATATGTTTTAATGAAATGTGAAAGGAAAGTTTTTCTTGCCAGTAGTCATATCTTCGGGTATTTTTTTTTTAATCTTCGTTGATTGTAGAAATTATGATGTGGTAATGTCTAGGCTTTTTAAACAAATCTTCTTGAAAAGAACCATCATGGTTAGCATTTTTAGGATTACCAGACAACATTGTCTCTTCCCTAAACTTCAAAGATTAGAATGCCTGAAACTGCAGATTAGCTGAAACAGGGGAAAAATAAAATAGCAACAAGTTTTAGTATGCACATGTAAAGGGGAAACTCATTGCTTTTTAAACTTGCAAATGTATTGAGAATCTGTCTCTTTTAGGATACTTTGAAGTAAAGCAATAGATAGGTTCCCAAAATTTTTAATTCATTTCTTGGCTAAATTCATTTTCAATTTTAAAGTAATTTTATCTGATATTAAAGTTGTGAAAACCAAGCTATCCCTCTGTTGTACTACCATGAAGTTGAAAAGGACACTAAGAACTTCAAATCCTCACTTACAAAATGTATCTATGAACTTCTGCCCTATTCTCCCTACTTTTCAAGGGTCTAAACTACTTTGTTTGGACTTTATAAGGTTCACAGAGGTATACACATGCCCACATTCTCCAGTCCATGTTAATCACTGTATATGACACTATTGTGGAGAACTGGGGACACTCCAGAGGATGGAAGCAAAGTCCCCTTACTCAAAGGGCATGTTAAATGCATCCTGAATATTAAACAGTGAAGATGCAACTCAAGAAAGTTGTTTTCAGCTCCTTTAATTGATAGTGTAATGCAGCTTAAAACTGTGTAAATTTCAAGAGATTTTTCTAAAAATGAAGTGGATTTTTTTAAAGGGATGATTCTTGCATTAAACTCCAGCTATGACAAAAATAGTTCTGCAGAAGGGCATAGTGGCTCTCAGGCTGTGCAGGTAGCCATTCTATTCATTCCTTTTCTTTGTGAGCACATCTTATGTTCCATGCAGTGTGTTAGTACCTGGGATAAATCAGTAACAAGATCCTACCCTTGCTGGCATTGTAAGGGAGGAAAAATCATTTTCCCTCTACCCTTGTGGGCTCTACCCTCTACCCTTCTTGGCTCAGACCCTTTGATACAAAACACAGATTAACAAGAGAAAAACAATCAAAGAAAAATAAAGTTTATTAACATGTTTGTTGTTTTTATTTTTTTGTTCAGTCACTAAGTCGTGTTCAATCTTTGCAACCCCATGAACTGAAGCATGCCAGTCTCCTCTGTCCATGGGATTCTCCAGGCAAAAATACTGGAGTGGGTTGTCATGTCCTCTTCCAAGAGATCTTCCTGATCCAGGGATCGATCTGTGTCTCCTAGGGCTCCTGCACTGCAGGCAGATTCTTTACCCCTGAGCCACCAAGATCTCTTAGGGGAGAGCAAATTATTTTTAGAAAAGGTAATTGGGCCCTTAGAAGAACAGATAGAAAGTATAATTGTTTATGACGAAGTATGTCTGGGTGTGGTGTTAACCGCTAGTCTCCTCTCCTGTAGCAATAGTCAGTCCACCCTGGTTGACGAAATGCCTGGGGAGGAGAATTGATGACAAAGGAGTTGCTTTTGGAACTCTATCTTTAGGCAGATGAGGTCAGTTCAGAGGACATCTCTCCCTGCCTTTATTATTTTTCAAGTGCCTACAAAAAGTTCCTAAAGTCACTTAGTCATGCCCCGCTACATGAGACCCCCATGGACTATATGCTCCTCTGTCCATGGACTTCTCCAGGCAAGAATACTGGAGTGGGTTGCTGTTCCCTTCTCCAAAGGATCTTCCAAATCCCAGGATTGAACCCAGGTCTCCTGCATTGCAGGCAGAGTCTTTATTGTCTAAGTCATGGTGGAAGCCCAATCAATATACCATAGCAGCAAATTTTGGAGTGGCCACTCCTAAACTTGTACAGTCATATTTTGAGGTGGTATGCTCTACTTCTTTTCAGTATTTATCATCTACTTGAATTAAATCCAACAAATGTAGAAATACAATTAAGAGCCTAAGTTCATAGTGACATACATCCTAGGATAAAAGTATAAAGTGTTCATCGTGCATCCATGTAAGTCACTTCAGAAAGAAAGAAAGATAGCACTAAGTTGTGTCTGACTCATGACCCTATTGATATAGCCTGCCAGGCTCCTCTGTCCTTGGGATTTTCCAAGCAAGAATACTGGAGTGGGTTGCCATTTCCTTCTCCAGGGTATCTTCCCGACCCAGGAATTGAACCCAGGTCTCCAGCATTGCAGGCAAATTCTTAACCAACTGAGCTATCAGGGAAGCTGAGTGTCCAATTCTTTGTGATCCTATGGACCATAGACCATCGGACTCCTCTGTCTACAGATTTCTCCAGGCAAGAATACTGGAGTGGGTTGCCATTTCCTCCTCCAGGGGATCCTCCCAAACCAGGGGATCAAACTTGCGTCTCCTGCATTGGCAGGTGGGTTCTTTACCACCAGTGCCACCTGGGGAGCCCATAAAATGTTCATATCAGCCATGAAATGGTACTGTGGGGAGAAGTTGAGGGAGGCTTAACATGGTGTTAAAGAAAAGGCCTCTAGGAAAAAGCATGTGGGACCTTCAGAGGGAAGAAACAGACACACATTGAACATTCCAGGCCTAGGAAGCACACATACCTTTGTCTTGGGAATTTTAAGAATCAATCTACTTGATTTCAGTAAAGTTCATGTGTTTTTATTTTTCCCTTCTACTGTGTGTTATTTCAGGTCTTTATAGTATCTAAAAGTTGGAGGCCAACTTTTTCTGGATATTATAAAGAAGTCAACAGTTTATCATTTTTGGTTCCTATTTCTTTCCCTTTTGTATTTAAGTACTAACACAAAGGTCTTCCAGTAAAAATGACAGCTAATATTTATTTATAAAGCAATCAACTTGAGCCATCCATCTCAAGTCTCTGCAACAACTTTGGAGTTAGAAAAACCATTTTCCAAGCTAGGAAACTAACTTTACCTGGGTCACACCACCAGTAAATGATTAAGATGTAGTTAAACCTGGATCTGCTACAAAACCCATGCACTTCCCCCTTGACCTCGGTCTCTTCTTATGTTAAAATAGTAAAACTAAATAGTATCAAATCTGCATGTAATACACAATTCTGAATTTCATCACTTAAAGGCAATAAATCTAGACACATCTTGTGACTTGCTTATACCTGTACTACTATGTTTTCATCAATGAAATGACTAAGGACTTGCACCAACCACAATTCTTTCATTCACTTCATTAATTCAACAAATGTTGATTAAGCATTACCCTGCTCAATGCTTGAAATAAAACAAGGGACAAGACAAATGATTTCCATCATCATACTATTTTCATCTAGTTGAAAAGACTATCACTAAGCTAATCAATATATGGATAACATATAGTTTCAAATTGTTAAGATTTAAGGTCCAGAAAAGTTCTTTTTGAGGAAATGACATTTACTGGGGCTCAAAAGAAGGAAGTGGGAATTATCTCAAAAAGGGGGATAAAAACATTCCAGGTAGCCCCTAGAAGCAAAATGACATTCACAAGGTAGAAAAGCTCTTGAAACACTTGAAAACCTGTGAGAATGTCTGTGTGGATGAGCCACAGTGAGTGATGGGGGAGTGAACACAGCTTGGGAAGTAGACATGGCAGAAGGTGTCTAAATTTATAGGCCCTTCCACTTCAGGATTTTGGAATTTGTCCTCAGTCCAGTGGGAAATCATGAAGAGCTTTGAGCAGAGGAGTGACAAGAACCAATTTGTGCTTTTTAAAGATCACCCTAGTTGCTGTGTGCTGAAGAATCAGTCAGAGAGGCAGGAAAGGAAGCAGGAAGTCTAATTAGGAACCCATTTCAGTAACTCAAGTGAGAGGTGAGGTGTGGCTGATGAGACTGGTATCTGAGAGAACTGGATGACTTAAGGAACAGTCTGGAGTTAAAGTCAAGGAGACTTGGTAGTGATGAGTGTCAGCATGAGAAAATTCTAAGAAAGCCACCAATTTCTGATTTCAATAGCTGGATGGAAATGTCATTTGCTGAGATGATCAGAAGTGTTGCTTTGAACATGTCATGAATCATGTAAGGAAAGGGGATAAATAATAAAAAGGAGAATTGATAAATATTTATTAAATGTTTACTATATGTCAGGCACAATTTTTAAGTGCTTTAAATGTATTCATTTAATTGTCATCAGAAAAGCCCTACAAAGCTGTGGAATTAAAACATATTCACAACCCAAAAGTTGAGAGTTATGTTTTATTTGGTGAGAATTTTTAGGACTTCAAGCCTGGGAGACAGCATCTCAAGTAATCCTGAGAGAACTTTCTGAAGAGGTGAAGAGAGGAGCCAGGTTATATACAAAGTTTACAACAAAGGGCAGGTAGTCTGAACATCAAAATCATGGTTAATGTAGTGTTCTATGCATGGGAAGTTACATAGAACTCGAGTCTTTCTGACTCAAGAGTCTGGGCTCACTGAAATCATTTCTTTGATATGCACCTCAGCTATTTGGGGCCAGTATCCTGTGTTTTCACATCCTGGATTTCCTCAGGGCTCATGGTGGGGAGTTGCTACAGTCTGATGGCTGCTAGATGGAAGGTGTTCTTTCCCTCCCAAGTTCCCTCGCGGCTCACCAGCTCGCCATCCATGGTGGCTGCAATTGCTGGTGACTGTGACATCTTTGTTTACTAATATGGCAGGACTAACACTCCAATTCTCAAAATACATACTATTACTCTATTCTAATTTATAGATGAAAAAGCAGAATTGTTGCAAACTTACGTAAAGTCACACAGCTTTTTGACTCTGACTCTGAATCCTGAATATTTAACAACTCTAAGGTCCGTCTAGTTAAAGCTTTAAAGCTACGGTTTTTCCAGTAGTCATGTATGGATGTGAGAGTTGGACTATAAAGACAGCTAAGTGCTGAGGAATTGATGCTTTTGAACTGTGGTGTTGGAGAAGACTCTTGAGAGTCCCTTGGACTGCAAGGAGATCAAACCTGTCCATTCTAAAGGAAATCAGTCCTGAATATTCATTGGAAGGACAGATGCTGAAGCTGAAACTCCAATGCTATGGCCACCTGACTTATTGGAAAAGACCCCGATGCTGGGAAAGATTGAAGGCGGGAGGAGAAGGGGATGACAGAGGATGAGATGGTTGGGTGGCATCACTGACTCAACGGACATGAGTTTGAGTAAATTCCAGGCGTGCTGCAGTCCATGGAGTTGCAGAGTCGGACACGACTGAGTTGAGGACTGAACTGAACTGAACTGAACAACTCCAGGGATCTCTCTCTTTGATCTTTTAAGTAAGCAGTCAGATACAGGAGGGAAGTTACAGCACAAAAGAGGATTCATTGCACTTATTCACTGGGGAATCAGCATCACAGAAGAGGTATTTAAATTCAAGGGTATGCAACAAAGTGTAACATAAGAGAAGGATCCCTGCAATGATCTGCTGCTGCTGCTGCTGCTAAGTCACTTCAGTCGTGTCTGACTCCTCTGTGCGACCCCCATAGATGGCAGCCCACCAGGCTCCCCTGTCCCTGGGATTCTCCAGGCAAGAACACTGGAGTGGGTTGCCATTTCCTTCTCCAATGCAGGAAAGTGAAAAGTGAAAATGAAAGTGAAAAGTGAAGTCGCTCAGTCATGTCCAACTCCTAGCGACCCCATGGACTGCAGCCTACCAGGCTCCTCCATCCATGGGATTTGCCAGGCAAGAGTACTGGAGTGGGTTGCCATTGTAATGATCTAGGAAGAGCTAGAAAGTAGTCTGAGAAAAAGCAATCAGTGAGCAAGAGGAAACAGGGTGAGTGTGGAGGATTTCAAGACAAAGAGAAGGGGCAACTCACTGAACACTGCTGACCTGCCTAGTAAGGTATGAAGAGCAGGTGTTTGAACGATGTGGCACTGGAGTGGGCATTATTCAATTAAACCAAAGCCCATGATGTGATGTGAGGAGAGCAAAAGCTTCATTGTATTAGAGACTTGAATTGGAGAAAACATTCTGGAACTCCTTCCCTCCAAAGCACAGCTCAAAGATGAAGAGATTTCTGAGAAGAAATTAGGTAAAAGGAAAACTTTTTCTCTTTTTCATTTTCTCAACTTAATGGGATATAAGATGACATGTTCCAATCTTGGTAAGAAAGATCTAATAGATAGAAAAATAAAGGTTGAATTTTCAGGGAAGGGAAGAGAAATATGGAGAGTGACGAAAGAGTGGCATAGAATCAGAGTGCAGGAGAAGGGCAAGACACTGCAAGGGAGGACGGGCGGAGGCGGCGTCCTGCAGGCCACCTCTCTAATGGTGGTGCTCTCGTAGCTGTGTTGTAACAGACACGGAACAGTTGCTGAATGCGCTACACTGCTGTCCTCTGTTTGTGCTCCCCAGGGAATTGCTGTGTCTCATGGGAACAAGCATGCCCTTACACTGCTCTGAATAAAAGGAGGAATGACTTTACCCTAAAGAGCACCCAGAAATCTCTGAAGCACAAAGCCATACCAGGCATGGATGGCACTCAGATATACTTGGGGACAACGGACTTTTTCATGTTTCTTTTTTCCCCTTACACTTCTCTGTGCTGTCTTTCATTCCCCAGTGTTGCCCAGTCCTGCAGATGAGAAGGAATCCTTGCGATCCAGGGAGATCATTCAAGAAGTGGCACCTGAGTCAGCAAGCTGCCACCCTATCACCCAAGGAGCTGTGGGTCTCATTTTCTGAGCTCCCTACACTCAGTCTTATCTCTGGCTGTCTTCAGCAAGTGCTGGGAGGAATATAATCTAATTACCACAGCTCACAAGAAGATACAGATGATGGATGCAACTCCCAGGATATTTGCAATTGAAAAGAAACCACTTAAACTTAATGCATCTCTAGAGAAATATTAATATTGAGAGAGAAGATATCTGTGGTCCCTGAGCTTTCTCAAGGGAGCAGTCTATTCTGCCTAATCTACAGGGTCGATCGAGATGGCCCTGTATATACCAGACACACCAGATACACATGGAAAGGCACACACACACACACATGCATATACTCAGACACATTTCCAGACACACACTAACAACACATTGAGACACACATACATTATACACACCCACACAGCATGTACACAAACACACAGATACAAATGCCCACACAGCGTATGCTGGCATACCTAAGTACTGTGTACAGTGATGATCAGTGTCACTGGTTAGTGAGCAGGGACAAGAAAGTGTAAAAAATTCTAAGTCAGAGCAAAGAGTTTGGGTTTATTATTCTAAGTGGCTTTCTAAGTATAGAAAGTCATTGTGTGTTTTAAATGCAGGTGTGATAAAAACTGAATTTATTTTCAAAATGCCATCATGGCTGGGCTATGGAGAATACTTACAAGGACCAGAGAAGAAACAGGGAAACCTCTTAGGAGGCAATTGCCATGGTCCAGGTGAGAGGAGAGCTGACTTGGACTAGAGTGAGAACAGTAGAGGTGGAGACAGTGGTAGACCCAGGAAAGACACTGAGCAAAGTGCCAACAGAACTTGCTGAGGGATTAGACAGGAGGTAGGGAAGAGCTTAAACAACTGGGTGGATTTACTGAAAATAGGGAGGCTGGGAGAATACTCTGGAAGCAAGAGTTCTGTGAGCCATGGTACATTTAAATTCTTGTGATCCTTCTGGAAATGTCAAGAAGAAGCTGGATATACAAAACCAGAAGTGTAAGGAGAGATCAAGGCTGAAGACAATAACATAAGAATTGTGAGAAATAAGGGTGGAGTTTGGAGATGGTGCGAGAGGGTGTTGGGAAGGCGAGTGTGTGCATAAAGAAGAGCTCTGAGCAGCCAGGGACCCTCCAACATTTCAAGGCAAATGAATAAGGTGGGACAGCAAAGAATATAGAAGAAACTGTTTAGTAAAGGATGACAAATACCACGAGTTTCCCGGTGGCTCAGGGATAAAGAATCTGCCTGCAATGCAGGAGCTGCAAAAGACACAGGCTCAATCCCTGAGTCGGGAAGATCCCCTGGAGGAGGAAATGGCAACCCATTCTGGTATTCTTGCCTGGAGAATCCCATGGACAGAGAAGCCTGGCGAGCTACAGTCCATGGGGTCACAAAGTGTCAGACATGACTAAAGTGACTTAGCAGCAGCAGAAGTATGTGAACCAGGTGAAAAAAAAATCTGTCTACTTTATGTGCTTTCTCCTGCAAAGCTAATTTGAGCAAGGCATTGTTGTGGTTCTAAGGATATGTCCAAGAACTCTTTGATACTCCCCGTTCCAAGAAGTAGAGCTGAATTTCCCTCCCCAGTGTGTGAGCTGCATGTAACTTCTAATTTATTTGATCTGGCAAAGTGATGGGCTATGACTTCAAGATCAGATTATAAAAAGATGGCAGCTTTCATTTTGGGTGAGCTTTCTTGCTCCTCACTTTCTCTCTCGGATCACTTGATCTGAGGTCTGTGTGTGCTTCGAGGTGACTGACATACAGAAGACCTGAGAGCTCCTGTGGACAGCTCGTCTCAACTTGCCAGCCATTTAAGTGAACCAGCTTGGAACTGGATCCTTTGTTCCCAGGTGAACCTCCAGGTAACGGTTGCCTCATCCAATGTCTTCATGAGATACCCTGAGCTAGAGTCATCCAATTGAGAAGCTCTCAGAAATTATGAGATAATAAGTATTGGTTGTTTTAAGTCATTAAGTGTCTTTTATTAAATTGAGATATAGTCATTTTACAATCTGGTGTTAGTTTCAGGTGTATAGCAAAGTGATTCAAAGTGATGTCTATCTATAGACATATAGACATGGATATAGAATTATATAATTTTCCATGTTTGTATTCCTTTTGTGTGCATGCTAGATATCTTTAGTCATATCTGACTCTTTGTGACCCCCATGGACTATAGTCTGCCAGGCTTCTCTGTCCCTGGGATTCTCCAGGCAAGAATACTGGAGTGGGTTGCCATGCCCTCCTCCAGGGAATCTTCCCAACCCAGGGATGGAACCCACATCTCTTGCATCTCCTGCCTTGGCAGGTGGGTTCTTTACCACTAGCACCTCCTGGGAAGTCCTTTATCCTTATAGGTTATTACAAAATATTGAATATAGTTCCTTGTGCTATACAGTAGGTCTCTGCTGATTATCTGTTTTATATATAGTAGTGTGTATATGTTATCCCAAACTCCTAATTTATCCCTACCCTTCTTTCCCCTTTGGTAAATAAGCCATTAAGTTTTAGGCTTAGCGTGTTAAAAGCAATAGATGACTAATGGCTCAGCATAGAGGACAGAATATGCTGTGTAACTGCTGCTGCTGCTAAGTCACCTCAGTCGTGTCCGACTCTGTGTGACCCCATAGACAGCAGCCCACCAGGCTCCCCCGTCCCTGGGATTTTCCAGGCAAGAACACTGGAGTGGGTTGCCATTTCCTTCTCCAATGTATGAAAGTGAAAAGTGAAAGTGAAGTCACTTAGTCGTGTCTGACTCTTAGCAACCCCATGGAGTGCAGCCCACCAGGCTCCTCCATCCATGGGATTTTCCAGGCAAGAGTACTGGAGTGGGTTGCCATTGTGTAACCACTCTGTGTGTAATAAGCTTCCCCCCTACTGCTTTACTCCTAAGAGAAAAAAAAGAGTCAAATATGTTAAGTATATTTGGAGAGACCAAAATTGATTGCATTTTTTGTCCACACAGAAATGAGCCCTTGTGGCATGTGTCTATGTGTGGGTGATATCTTCCACCTTCAACTATTTTGGTCAAAGTACTACTTACCTGAATCAGTATTTCTGATGATGAAACACTATCCTTTAAAGTCAATTCACTATGTGTTTCATAAAGGATTTCCAAAAGAAATTGCTATAAACATTTCTCAATCTCCCTAAAACTGGAAAGTCAGGACCAAGAGAACACGGAGAGAGTGAGAATGAAGAGTCAGTGAGATGTAAAGGAAAATCCCAGAACCCTGGGCTCTACCATCACCTGGCTGTGAGACTGGGAAAATGTACCCAGTCTTGTTACTCAATGTCTTCATCTCTGAAATGAAGTTCTGCTCATCTCCCATAGTGATGAGAGGGTTAAATAAAATAAAAGATGTGAAAAGTCCTTTTAAATGACAAGGTTTTAGGATAATCCTATCTACTCCCTCTGCTAGAGCTGTGTGGATAGAAATAGCTGGATAGAGGTCAATGGTTTGTTTGAGGAGGGAATACGTTTATTCAGGTGACCCTAAATGTTCCTCTTTCAGATTGTTCCTATATTACATGAGCTCAGCACATTTTACTCCAAAGTACACATTTCTCCCCAAGTGTCTCAGTGTAGCTTCATACTCCTGATTCAGCTATTCTTCTATTTATTTCACTTTTATAAGTGGTTATTAGAAGCTTGCTCTTATTCCTCTTTGAGAATTCTCAGTCCAAGCTATTTTATTGAATTAAAGACACAGAAAATCTCAGGGAAGAGCTGTCTGTTCTGATTGGGTTAGCTAGAGTTTTCAGCATCAGTTTCTATACTCCTTTCTCTCTGTTAAAATCATTAAAAAGAAGCAGCCATCACAGCAGTCAGTGGTAAGCAGATGATAGTGTTAAAGGCCATGTGCACATAAAACCCACACTTTGAGATGATATGCATATAAACAAAATATATGTGCTCTTGCTTGGTTATTGCGATAACTGTGGCATCAAACTTAAATTTTTCTTTTTTATTAGCTTCTTCCTCTCCTCACCTCTAGTATAAAGGAGAAGGGCATTCCTAGGAGAAGTGCCTGGTCTCCAGGAATGAATGAATAAAACCATCATAATGGCAAGATTGACGCATCTAACTACTCAAAGAAACACACAGAATTATTATCTCTTCATAAAAAATTTTGAATTAAAGCATCAATTTCATCTACTTCTGTCTTTTTCTTCTTAGAGGTTAATTTTTTGGTGATCAATCCTTGTTAAGGGCTTTTATTTTGAGAATTACTTTTCCAAACACCTGCAATGTGATCTGTGCTTACAAACAAATTTACTTTCAGCCATTGGCTTCGTCTTGATTGTTTGAGAGTTTAGAATATTTTTAATATGAAATATTTTGGAAATACTGAAAAATAGAAAGAATAAACAAACAGTTATGTTTTCACTACTGAGATGCAACAAATGTTAATGTTTTGCTTTGTTTGGCTCAGATATTTTTATTATTTTTTAGAAAAAAAGCATTAAAATGTCAGGTGAAGATTTTCAGATTCCAGTTTCCTTCTTTGCTTTTCAGATACAAACCTAAGATTTGTATGTTGTGCTGACAATTTACTTTTCAATAGTTGTTATATCTATATGTGTGTGTGTGTTTATATAGGTATGTATATTTATATATATGCAATCTAAATGAAGGTGAAACACCAGATGTCTTTGGTATATTGTAGAAGGACACATTCAAAGATTTAGGAAGTCAGGAATTTGGAGTGAATTTATCATGTGTCCCATTCACCAACCCAATAAGTCTAGTCCAAGGGAGTGTTTAGAAATTACTACATTTACCAACGCATTGAGAAATACACTATCTGCCTGCCAG
The DNA here is from genome assembly GCF_023091745.1 of Budorcas taxicolor. NCBI lineage: Eukaryota > Metazoa > Chordata > Mammalia > Artiodactyla > Bovidae > Budorcas > Budorcas taxicolor. Next base: position 87,119,153 of record NC_068913.1, read on the forward strand.
TACAGGAGATGCAGGAGGCACAGGTTTGATTCCTGGGTCAGGAAGATGACCTGGAGGAGCAAATAGCAACCCACTCCAGTATTCTTACCTGGAAAACCCTGTGGACAGAGGAGCCTGGTGGGCTACAGTCCATGGGGTTGCAAAGAGTCCCTCAACACAACCAAGCAACTAAGCATCAACAACAACCAAGGAAAGGACAGACCTCCTAAAAAGCTCAGGCTGCTTCAAGCCAGTGTTGATGTTGAGAGATGCTCCCTATGAATTGGGCTCGCTGATTCACACATTAAGCAACAGCAGGAGGTGATGAAACACATGGACAGCAGGATTCGAGCAGTAATTAAAAGTGTTTATCCACAGAAATCTTTGTGAGTGGCTCATTGATTATGGTGTTCCTAGAACAAATATATTTGAGCACTGGATAATATAAGAAAGACATTTTTAATCTTTAATTCTTGTGAACAGAGTCTTGACTTTGACATCGCAGAGAGTCACAACTTGTCACTCAATTTCTAAACTTGAGTCAGCTAGTAAACATGCCCTAAAAATGAAAGGAGAACCAGATTCCCTTAAGGATCTCCCTCGCTACACCACCACAAGAAGGTCATGTAAATCTTCTTCCTTTAGTTTCCTAAAGCAACCTGCTGTCATTTACTATTGTGACTGTGCCATGGGGAAAGAGGAATACTCTTCAGACATTATTGAACTGGCTCAGAACTAACACTAATTCTGGAAGTGTGGCCCTACTCAGAGGAGGGACTTAAGGAAGTCAACGACCTACATTAAATGGAGCTGAGAAGCCAGAAAGCCTTTATTATAATACAGAGAGAGAATGCAAAAATTAGACTTCATGGGTGTGAACTCATCTGTGCTTATCTATGCAGTTTCTGAATATAAATCATGCTTCAACAACAGAAAATATACCCACTTCAGCTGTTTGATCTATGGAGTAAGGACTATTAAGCAGGAAGGATCAAATGAAAGTGATTGGAATAGCCCCCTTCCTTCAAAAATCACCAGGAATATGTCATAAACAGGTGCTAGTATCAAATTTGAAAAGTGATGGAGATTTCTACATAATCCATTTAATTCACCTACATGGTTTATGCCAAAGACACATGGATCTTGTAGACCTACATGGACTCTCCTAAAAATAATTGGGTAGTGCTGCCTCTCGTTGGTCCAAATGTGATTAATAGCACGCCACTATAAAATGTGCCAAATGCTTTTCCTCTAGACCAATTAGTAAAGACCAGAGAAGCAACTTGCTTTTATGTGGCAGGGCAATACTATAGATTCCATGTATTAATTCAGGGCTTTCAAGACTTTGCCTCCTCTGTGGTAATCAAGTTCCAGGGAGCCTGATCATCTGATCATCCCACCAAACATTATGGATGCTATTTTGGTGATGTCATTCTAACTGACCCTGTAATTCAATGTGTGTGAATAACAATACATGGAAACTAAATTCCTGCAAGTTGTCCTTCACCTTGACAAATATGACACCATTTTCTCAGCAAGCAGCCCTCTTTCATTTTTTAACTTTAACAAATGTTGGGGGATATAGTTGCTTTGCCTTGGAAACGAACAGAGATCATTCTGTTATTTTTGAGATTGCATCCAAGTACTGCATTTCGGACTCTTTTGTTGACCACAATGGCTACTCCATTTCTTCTGAAGGATTCCTGCCCGCAGTAGTAGATATAACGGTCATCTGAGTTAAATTCACCCATCCCAGTCCATTTTAGTTCGCGGATTCCTAGAATGTCGACGTTCACTCTTGCCATCTCTTGTTTGACCACTTCCAATTTGCCTTGATTCATGGACCTGACATTCCAGGTTCCTATGCAATATTGCTCTTTACAGCATTAGACCTTGCTTCTATCACCAGTCACATCCACAGCTGGGTATTGTTTTTGCTTTGGCTCCATGCCTTCATTCTTTCTGGAGTTATTTCTCCACTGACCTCCAGTAGCATATTGGGCACCTACTGACCTAGGGAGTTCCTCTTTCAGTATCCTATCATTTTGCCTTTTGATACTGTTCATGGGGTTCTCAAGGCAAGAATACTGAAGTGGTTTGCCATTCCCTTCTCCAGTGGACCACATTCTGTCAGACCTCTCCACCATGACCCGCCCATCTTGGGTGGGCCCACGGGCATGGCTTAGTTTCATGGAGTTAGAAAAGGCTGTGGTCCTAGTGTGATTAGATTAACTAGTTTTCTGTGAGTATGGTTTCAGTGTGTCTGCCCGCTGATGCCTTCTTGCAACATCTACCATCTTACTTGGGTTTCTCTTACCTTGGGCGTGGAGTATCTCTTCACAGCTGCTCCAGCAAAGCACAGCTGCTGCTCTTTACCTTGGACGAGGGGTATCTCCTCACCACCACCCTTCCTGAACTTCAACGTGGGATAGCTCCTCTAGGCCCTCCTGCGCCCGTGCAGCCACCCCTCTTTGGACATGGGGTTGCTCCTCCCGGCCGCCACCCCTGACCTTGGACTTGGGTAGCTCCTCTTGGCCATGCTAAGTGCGCCAGTCATAGCCGCCCATACTTAGTGTGCAAGTCGCAGCCGCCTGTGCTTAGTGCTCTTTATCACAGTAATCCAAGTCTATGCCCCAACCAGTACACTGAAGAGGCTGAAGTTGAACAGTTCTATGAAGACCTACAAGACCTTTTAGAACTAACACCCAAAAAAGATGTCCTTTTCATTATAGGGAATTGGAATGCAAAAGTAGGAAGTCAAGAAACACCTGGAGTAACAGGCAAATTTGGCCTTGGAATGCAGAATGAAGCAGGGCAAAGACTAATAGAGTTTTGCCAAGAAAATGCACTGGTCATAGCAAACACCCTCTTCCAACAACACAAGAGAAGACTCTACACATGGACATCACCAGATGGTCAACACCAAAATCAGATTGATTATATTCTTTTCAGTCAAAGATGGAGAAGCTCTATACAGTCAACAAAAACAAGATCAGGAGCTGACTGTGGCTCAGATCATGAACTCCTTATTACCAAATTCAGATTTAAATTGAAGAAAGTACGGAAAACCGCTAGACCATTCAGGTATGACCTCAATCAAATCCCTCATGATTATACAGGGGAAGTGAGAAATAGATTTAAGGGCCTAGATCTGATAGATAGAGTGTCTGATGAACTATGGATGGAGGTTCATAACATTGTACAGGAGACAGGGATCAAGACCATCCCCATGGAAAAGAAATGCAAAAAAGCAAAATGGCTGTCTGGGGAGGCCTTACAAATAGCTGTGAAAAGAAGAGAGGCAAAAAGCAGAGGAGAAAAGGAAAGATATAAGCATCTGAATGCAGAGTTCCAAAGAATAGCAAGAAGAGATATGAAAGCCTTCTTCAGTGATCAATGCAAAGAAATAGAGGAAAACAACAGAATGGGAAAGACTAGAGATCTCTTCCAGAAAATTAGCGATACCAAGGGAACATTTCATGCAAAGATGGGCTCGATAAACGACAGAAATGGTATGGACCTAACAGAAGCAGAAGATATTAAGAAGAGGTGGCAAGAATACACAGAAGAACTGTACAAAAAAATCTTCATGACCCAGACAATCACAATGGTGTGATCACTCATCTAGAGCCAGACATCCTGGAATATGAAGTCCAGTGGGCCTTAGAAAGCATCACTACAAACAAAGCTAGTGGAGGTGATGGAATTCCAGTGGAGCTATTTCAAATCCTAAAAGATGATGCTGTGAAAGTGCTGCACTCAATATGTCAGCGAATTTGGAAGAAAGTAGGGACTGGAAAAGGTCAGTTTTCATTCCAATCCCAAAGAAAGGTAATGCCAAAGAATGCTCAAACTACTGCACAGTTGCACTCATCTCACATGCTAGTAAAGTAATGCTCAAAATTCTCCTAGCCAGGCTTCAGCAATATGTGAACCATGAACTTCCTGATGTTCAAGCTGGTTTTAGAAAAGGCAGAGGAACCAGAGATCAAATGGCCAGCATCCACTGGATCATGCACAAAGCAAGAGAGTTCCAGAAAAACATCTATTTCTGCTTTATTGACTATGCCAAAACCTTTGACTGTGTGGATCACAATAAACTGTGGAAAATTCTGAAAGAGACGGGAATACCAGATCACCTGACCTGCCTCTTGAGAAATCTGTATGGGTCAGGAAGCAACAGTTAGAACTGGACATGGAACAGCACACTGGTTCCAAATAGGAAAAGAAGTACGTCAAGGCTGTATATTGTCACCCTGCTTATTTAACTTATATGCAGAATATATCATGAGAAACGCTGGACTGGAAGAAACACAAGCTGGAATCAAGATTGCCGGAAGAAATATCAATCACCTCAGATATGCAGATGACACCACCCTCATGGCAGAAAGTGAAGAGGAACTCAAAAGCCTCTTGATGAAAGCGAAAGAGGAGAGTGAAAAAGTTGGCTTAAAGCTCAACATTCAGAAAATGAAGATCATGGCATCTGGTCCCATCACTTCATGGGAAATAGATGGGGAAACAGTGTCAGACTTTATTTTGGGGGGCTCCAAAATCACTGCAGATGGTGACTGCAGCCATGAAATTAGAAGACGCTTACTCCTTGGAAGAAAAGTTATGACCAACCTAGATAGCATATTCAAAAGCAGAGACATTACTGTGCGGACTAAGGTCCGTCTAGTCAAGGCTATGGTTTTTCCTGTGGTCATGTATGGATGTGAGAGGTGGACTATGAAGAAGGCTGAGCACGGAAGAACTGATGCTTTTGAACTGTGGTGTTGGAGAAGACGCTTGAGAGTTCCTTCAACTGCAAGGAGATCCAACCAGTCCATTCTGAAGGAGATCAGCCCTGGGATTTCTTTGGAAGGAATGATGCTAAAGCTGAAAGTCCAGTATTTTGGCCACCTCATGCAAAGAGTTGACTCATTGGAAAAGACTCTGATGCTGGGAGGGATTGGGGGCAGGAGGAGAAGGGGACGACAGAGGATGAGATGGCTGGATGACATCACTGACACGTGAGTCTGAGTGAACTCCGGGAGTTGGTGATGGACAGGGAGACCTGGTGTGCTGCAATTCATGGGGTCGCAAAAAGTCAGACACGACTGAGCAACTGACCTGAACTGATAGTTGCTTTACAATGTTGTGTTAGTTTCTGCTGTACAGTGAAGTGAATCAGCCAGATGTATACATATATACCCTCCTTCTGGGATCTCCCTCCCATCCTTCCCCATCTCACCCCTCTATGTCACCACAGAGCAATGAGCTGAGCTCCCTGCGATATGCAAGAAGTTTCTGCTATCTGTTTTATGCATGGTATGTATATATTTCAGTCCCAGTCTCCCAGTTCATCCCATTTTCCTTTCCTTACCGATACCCACACATCCATCTCTATGTCTGCTTCTCTATTCCTCCCCTGCAAACAGGTTCATCTGCATCATGTTTTTAGATTCCATATATATGAGTTAATATATAATATGTGTCTTTCTCTTTCTGACTTACTTCACACATTATGATAGATTCTAGGTTCATCCATGTCTCTACAGATTCTTTATGTTGTCCCTTTACCTAAATTTTTTAAAAAATGTTTCTTCTCAAAAATCTCCCTTAAGTAGCCTCTCTTTCATGACATGCTCAGTTTTTTCTTAATTTTCATACCATTTCTTCTCTGCATCTTTCACTAGTTGTACTTCTCCAACACACACACACACAATTATCACTCAGTCTCTGTCATCGCTCATCATCTCTTCACAGGGAATGTGTTTTTGTGTCAGAAACACAAATTCATGAGGACAGAGGACTCCAGTCTAGAAATTTTGAGTAGAAAGAGATTTAATACAGGGAATTAGAAGCATGCCCAACTTAAGGGCTGAAGGAAGCAAAAGTCCAAAATGTGCCCAGAAGTCTAGAAATGATTGCTCAAATACCATGAGGCCTTCAGTGAGAAGTCAGACTACAGCTGTCTCAGGAACCAATGAAGACTGGGCCTTCTGAACATCCTAAAAATGGCTCTTATTGTTATTCATAAGCTGAAGCCACATAAGAAGGAAATTTTGAGGAATGAGCACCATATTTCTTTCCTATGAAAGATAGGAGAAGGAAGAAACAGAGGCACTGCTGAGTTAACAGAAGACAATCCCATTGTTTTCAAGGCTCTAAGCTCATCACTATTAAACATCTTCTCCTTTAAGAACCTGACTTGGCCATGACAATCTCAAACTTGAATCAACAACAAAGTCTTTACAACAGTTCCGCCTTTTCTTTTCCTCTTCTGTGTCTGGGACTCTATCGTCCTAAATTTTGAGTTCCAAATCAGGAAGTCAAAATTTGTTTGTTCTTCACAATTTGTGAGTTTCATGATTTTCTACTTTCCATAATTGGCTTTTCTTTTCTCAACCATTTTGCAAGCATAATACTTCAACTGATCATTACCCAGTTTCTATTGTCCTACACTCAGGTCTCCTAACCTTCAGAGTACTTTTCTTTCAGACGATCCTGCATGTTACACAAATGTAAATTTCAAAAATAGAGCTCTGCTGATAAAAATACATGTGGGGTTCTCCAATGCCCTCAGAAGCCTCAGAATGAAGTCCAAAATTCATATAAGGCCCTCAATTTTCTGACCCAACCTACCTCTATGTTTCCATCTTCTCTAATCATAAAGGGCTTCTCTCTGCAGTAGACACACACAACGCTGACGCCCATCTCTTTGATTTTCATAATGACTCTAACCTGAAATATCCTTCTCATTAAAACTTGCTTCACCACAAATACAGTTTTTCCATGATGCACCAAAACTTCAGCCTACTTTGATGTCTTGCTATTTCTGAAATCCTATATCTGTACCACACACATTGCATCTAGCCTTACACTCTTTTTTAGGGTTTTAAATCCAATTCACAGATTAATGAGTACCTTCAGTTGCCAGAAACTACCAGGCACCAGTTAACAAGTCCATGTCCATTTGCCTGATCTCTCAATCACACTGTGAGATCCTTGAGGCAGGGATTATAACATCTATATATATATATATATATATATATATATATATTCTGATCTTCACAGTGTCCAGCCCAACTTATTCTACATAGCAGATGTTCAATGGGTCTCACTAAATTGAACTGAATTGGTCTCAAACTTGGCAAGAGAAAAATAAGAAGATGAATTCCAAAGAAAATGAGGAAAGATTAGAAGGGAATTAGGAACCATCATTAGACATCTGATTGTCAGATTGATTCATATTGAACCTCAGCAGAATAATAGCACATTATACCTTCATCACAGCAAATTTCATCTCTAATTTTGTCAGAGGACAGCTTTCCAGAGGGAAATAGATTTTTAAGCTATGCATGTATGGAGAACTTAACAACACAAGAGCAGTTAAATTCTCACACACTTCATCCATAATATATAAAAGGTAATAGCCCAAGGCTTAATTTTTAATTCTATGCATCTATTTTTTCTCCTGTTTAACTGTTTGAGTTACCAGACCCTGCCCTTTGACAAGCATTTAAACAATGAATTCTACAACAGGGGTAAACTTTCTCCTGCCTCAGTAAGTAACAGATGCTGTCAGTATTTCTTTACTAGATCAATCAAAGACCATTATTTATAGGCCTATCTTGTTAAACCTTCTTTTAAGAATAAGGAGAAGAATACATTCTGAGAGCATGGTAGAGACATTCTGGGTTGGAGCAGAATGAAATCCCTGAGGAGTGGAAGAGAGGCTACATCTGATTGCCTAGCTTGTTGCTGAATCATTGCAAGGTCCCAACCTAGCAGGCTTAATAGCTGGCTCAGTATTTGATTTGTTCAGTTCTGTTGAGGCAAAATTATCTTAAAGTAAAGCAGGAGAGGGACTTCCTTTGCAGTTCAGTGATTAAAACTTCACCTTCCAATGCAGGGGGTGTGGGTTCGAAACTTGGTCAGGGAGCTAAAATCCCACATGCCCTGCAACCAAAAAACCAGAACACAAAACAGAAGCAATATTGTAACAAATTCAAAGACAGGCTTTAAAAATCGCCCACGTCAAAAAAATCTAAAAAAAAAAAAAAAAAATTAAAGCAGGAGAAATTATGTTAAGTTCTAATCAACGATTAATGACTAGACACTAGGGTTCATAAATTGCTCAAGTGGTTAATGAAGAAAATGTCAGCGATGCTCAGGGCATGATTGCGAACATACAGTTCAAGTAGGAGCAAGGTAGGAAGTGAACCACAGTCCAAACAGGCCAGTAGGGACCTAGCCTATAGGAAATGGGGTTCAAGCACTGTCAGAGCTTGAGATATCTCTTAAATTTCCTAGCATCCCCATAACAGTCTCCTCACGCCCATGTTTTTTCCCTCCCTTTATGTCCTCCCCAAAGCAACCACTGATCTGCATTTGTCACTATAAATTAATTTGCATTTTCTAGAGTTTTGTATAAACTGAATCACATAGTATGCACTATATTTTATAGCTTGGCCTCTCTCATTCAGCTTAATTCTTGTGATTTTTACTAATGTTGCTTTGAATAGCCATACATACACAAAGGGAAAAGGAATATGTTTTGGTACCATATCTAAGAAATTACCTGATCTGAGGTTACAAATTTTTTCCTATGTTTTTATAGAAGTATTGTTTTTCAGTTGTATATTTATGTTTGTGACCAGTTTTTAATTACTTTTGTTCATAGTCTGAGGCATGGAACAAAGTTGAAGGGGGAAGTTCTATTTGTTTTTGTGTATGGATATCTAATTTTTCCAGTGCTGTTTGTTGAAAGTAAAGACTATCCTTTTACCACTAAATTGTCTTTGCCACTGAATTGTCTTTGCACTTATGCTCGAAATCAATTGTTCTTATATATGTAGAGTTTATTGCTGGACTTTTTATTCTGTTTCATGACTCTGTTTGTCTATTTTGATATCAGTACCACATAATCTTGATAGCATTATAATATTCTTCAAAATTCCGTAGTATTTATCCTTAAAATCTGTTCTTCTGGTACAAATTTTTAAAAATATTTTAGTTCTTTTGCATTTTCATATGAATTTGAGAATTAGCTTGTCAATTTCTACATGAACACTTTCTGGGATACTGATGGAAATTATATTGAATCAAAAGATCAACTGAGGACAAATTATCATGTTAACAATAATAATCTTTCTGATTCAGGAACATGCTATATATCTTCATTTACTTACATGTTACTCAATTTCTCTCAGAAGTGCTTTATAGCTTTCAATGTATAGGTCTTTCATATCTTTTTCATTCCAAGAAATATCTTTAACTTTTAGTATCAAAGAGACTGAATTGAAATGAACTGAAAGTGAAAGTCGCTCAGTCTTGTCCGACTCTTTGTGACCCGTATGGACCATAGCCTGCCAGGTTCCTCTGTCCATGGAATTCTCCAGGCCAGAATACTGGAGTGGGTAGCTGTTCCCTTCTCCTCCCAGGTCTCCCGCGTTGCAGGCAGATTCTTTACCAGCTGAGCCATCAGGGAAGCCCAAGAATACTGAAGGGGGTAGCCTATTACTTCTCCAGTGGATCTTTCCAACCCAGAAACTGAATGAGGGTCTCCTGCATTGCAGGTGGATTCTTTAACAGCTGAGCTACAAGGGAAGCCCTTTAGTATCTTAATGTGATTATAAATCCATGCTCAGTTAATCGTGTCTGATCCTTTGTGACCCCATGGACTGTAGCCTGCCCAGCTCCTCTGTCCATGGGATTCTCCAGGCAAGAATACTGGAGAGTTTCCATTTCTTCTCCAGGGGATCTTCCCTACACAGGGATTGAACCTGCGTCTCTGCATCTCTTGAATTGGCAGGTGAATTCATTTACCTACTGAGCCACCCAGGAAGTCCATAATTATAAACAGCACTTTTCAGTTTCATTTCTGGTTATTTCATGGGGTCGCAAAGAGTCGGACATGACTGAGCCACTGAACTGAATTGAACCGAATATATAGGAAATAATTTAGTTTTTCATTTTGACTTTGTATTTTGCATTCTTCCTAAAATAGCTTATTAATTCTAATAGTACTTTTGTGGATTTCAGGGATTTTCTATAGAGATAATCATGTGGTCTACAAATAAAGAAAATCTGAATCCATTTTAATTCTTTTCCTTGCCTTGTAGAATAAGAAAAAAGTCTCATGTATTTATTCATGTAGTAGACCCGCTATTATCCTTTGACATCTCACGTGTGGGCTGTTGACAATGGATTTTTTTTCAGCTTTTGTATGTCTGAAAAAGTTTTCACTTTATCTCATTGAAAAGATTTTTCTATGGGTAGAGAGCTCTAATGTGATACTTTTTTATTTCCACACAAGATATTATTCCACTGCCCTCTTGAATACATTGTTTAGTCACGATGATGCTTGTCCCCCTCTACATAAAGACTGTTTTCCTCTGACCTCTTTAAAGATTTGATTATATTGTGCCTTGATGTAATTTTCTTTCATGTTTTTGTGGTTGGAGTCCTTTTACATTCTTGGATCTTTTAAAATCAAACTTGGAAATTTTTCTAACATTTATTCCAGTCCTTCTTTTGCCCCTTTCCTTTGAGGACATAGGGTACATGTATGTTAGACCATTTGAACTTGTCACAGTTCAGGGATGTACTTTTCAGTGTTTCTGATTTTTTTCTATCACTGATTTCTTTTTGGCATCATTTATATTGCTATGTCTTGAAATGCATTAGTCCCTTCTTCCTCAGTGACTAGTGTTCTGTTAGTTTTATCCAGCATATCTTTCACATCACACTTTGTAGTTTTCATCTCTAAAAATTTCTTTATTAAAAATATCTTCCCATCTCTGCTTTATTTTTTAACACATGGAACACAATAATTATTCCTTTAATACCTTTGCTAACTTTAACATGTATTCTAGATATATTTCAATTTATGTTTTTCTCTTCACTTAGGATCATATTTTCTTGCTTTTTTAGCTAATCATATTCAACTAATTATCAAATTTTATAAATATTCCCTTTATGCTCCAGCAAGGAGACCTTTGTATTTCCTTAAATAGTCTTGAGCTTTGTTCCAGATGTACTTATAGTATGTGGAAACAGTATGATAATCTAGGGTCTTACTTTTATGATATATTTGGTGCCAGTAGAGTCACACTTGGAGAAGGCAATGGCACCCCACTCCAGTACTCTTGCCTGGAAAATCCCATGGATGGAAGATCCTGGTAGGCTGCAGTCCATGGGGTCGCTAAGAATGGGGCACAACTGAGCGACTTCACTTTTGCTTTTCACTTTCATGCATTGGAGAAGAAAATGGCAACCCACTCCAGTGTTCTTGCCTGGAGAATCCCAGAGACAGTGGGCCCCCGTCTATGGGGTCGCACAGAGTTGGACACGACTGAAGCGATTTAGCAGCAACAGCAGCAGAGTCATACTAATTTGAAGGCTAATTATTCTCCACTACCGAGGTGAGCCTTTCTGAGTACTCTATCCACTATCCTGTGAATTATGAGATTTTCTAGTCTGGCTGGTGAAACAGCACTATTCCCAGCCATATGTGGGCACCAGGAATTGCTCTAATTCTTTTGAATATGTTGAACCATACTCTATTGAACACTCGAAGGGGACAGTCTGCATATCCATCAGGTATTTTGTCTGTGCATCTCTCTCATCCATCACCCAATCCTCCAAACTCGTAATGCCCTAGTCTCCCTGTATTCTGAGCTCCATTTCTTCTCATTGTGGAGTTCTCTAGGCTCTACTTAGATTCTCCATCCTTTTGCCACATCCTGGAAGCTCTCTCAAGGAAATGAGTTGGGAAAACCATATGACTCACCTCTTTTGTTACCAGCCTCATATTTGGTGTTTTAAAATCTATGTTTCAAATATGTTGTTATTGTTTCTTATTTCAGGCAGAAGGGTAAATTTGGTTCCTGTTATTCCATTTGGCTGGAAGCAGAAATCCTATTTTACATTTTCAATGTTGATAGCAATAGACTAAAGAATTTCTTTTCTTGTACAAACAACGACAGTATGTATACCTTCCACATATTTAAACCAAAATAAAGTTTTAATTAAATATATTTAAAGGACTCTAACTTGTCCTTTCGATAATATCTATCAAAAATGAAAGTGTCACACACATATAAAACAAATGAATATCTTTTGAATATATACACACAAAATCAGGAAGAAGTACAAGTGAGTAAAATTTAGCAATATATTAAATTGACAATATGCCATGACCAATAAATTAAAAATAATTTAGGAAATTTGTTACCACAATGTGCTCAGTTGCTGTCATATCTGACTCTTTGGAATCCCATGGACTATAGCCCACAAGGCTCCTCTGTCCATGGAATTTTTCAGGCAAGAATACTGCAGAGGGTTCCCATTTTCTACTCCAGGGGATCTTCCTGACCCAGAGATCGAACCAGGGATTAAACCTCTTACATCTCCTGCATTTGCAGGTAGATTCTTTACCACTAAGTCACCAGGAAATCCCCCATTCTACACTTGATCTTAGTCAAAACAGCAAGAAGCCATAGCCCTCTTACAAAGCAGTTAAGAGCATAGCCTCTGAGTTTTAAAAAATCTGTTAAAATCCCAACCCTATCATTTACTGGCCATATAATTCTGGGCATGTTTCTTAACGTCACTGATCCATACTTACCTTAGCTTTATAAAACTGACCTCATTGGGATTACGAGAAGAATAAATCAAACACTCTGATGTACTCAGCAAAAAATTTTGGATTACCACATTTTTTTAAGTTGCTTTCTGGAATTTGCATGGAAATTGCAACATTAGTAGTGATCTGCTCCAACCTCCAGCTCTCCAGAGATTTCTTCAAGGATGTGCACTCAGCTTTTATTCTGTACACTCCCAGTTAAATAAATGTAGATTTAAAAGTTAAAGGATTGCAAGTTAGGCATAAAAGCATTTTATAAATCTAAGACACTATTAGATGATTAGACCACAAATACAATTTGATAGTTCACTCAGACATTAGTAAGACTTGGCTAAGCTCTAAACACATTCTGCAGATCCAATCTACATCCATTTATAGCTAAATAAGTATTTAGCCTTTGATAACCCAGTGTCCCATCTCACTCAAGAAGAGACAATGTCCTTTAGAGCAGTTTCTCCTTCTTGGAATCACTTAGGACAATAGCTTTTGATTCATTTAACCAACTCACAGTTCATGCATATATTAATTCACATACATAGTGATTTATAACATACCTAAGAAACACTATGTTTATGCTTATGCAAAATGCTGAGTGGGATACAAAATGGCATAATATTTTCTCTCATGAGACCAGATACATAAAGAAAAAATACTAATACTATCATGAAAAATAATATTATAAAATGGAAAATGCAAGGAGCAAAGTAGCAACAAATAAATACTGAGCTCAGAGAAGGAAGGATGGCTAAGGGGTGGAGTGGTCAGGGAAAGCTTCAGAGAGGGAGTGGCTGCTGCACTGGGACCTGAAGGTTGAGTGCAAGGTGAACTACGGCGATGATGGCATGTCAGGGAAGCACCATAAGGTGAGCAAAGACAAGGAGGCCAGGATGTGCAGGATGGCGGAGGCAATGAGGGAACCATGGTTGACCCATCTGGTGGTATACAGGGACAAGTGGGAAAGTTTTAGGGGATAGGCTTGGAAAAAGAAGTTCAAGTGGAAGATTTTATTCTGTAGACACTTAGGCATGCAGCAGAGATGGCTAGTGGACTCAAATACCGACTTGCCTCTCCTTTTATGGTCAGCGACCTTCCTGGCTTAACTGGATACATGGGTCTCCAAAACAAGGACTGTTTCCCACTCACCCCTCCAGCCATAATATGTGAATGAAAGCAGTGTGGGCTTCTGCGCATGTCCTCAAAGGAAAGAGGCGAGCCTCCTCCTGTTTCACTTTTCACTTTCCCCAGCCTGCCACCTGAATTGTGGAAGTCGAGTGTGTCATTTGGGACCAGGTGAATAAGGGGAGCATGGCACAGCACAGGAGCAGGAGAGGAGTCTGACACTCTGACATCCTCAGGCAGCAAGCCTCGGGCTACTCACACACATATGTTTTATAAAGTCACTTCTACTTTGTGTAAGCCACTGTGTATTACACACATAGTGTGTGCTGAGCTATTGTGTCCCTGTAGTCCTCACTTAGCCAGGCAACACCTAGGATGGTCAGTCACCTCTGAGGCTTGTTGATCCAGTGTGCTGTAGAAATGACTTACACACTAACGAATTGGGAAGCTCTATCTTAGTTTAAACAGAGAATCCCTGGAAGTGTGTAAGGAAGCGACATGCTAAAATTGTGTTTTACAAGAATTAATTTGAGCAACATATCAGTGTTACCTGGAGCTAGAATTGGGGATTGGAAGAATTTATAGCAAAGGGACATGATAAAACTCTTTGAGATGATGAAATATTCTAGATCGTGATTGTGCTTTTGATGATGAGGGTGTGTGTGCATGAGTATGTATAATATATATATGTATGTTTGTCAAAACTAATACTTACATATGTGTGTATGTGTACTGTGCTTAGTCACTCAGTCATGTCCAACTCTTTGCGACCCCATGGACTGCAGCACGCCAGGCCTCTGTCCTTCACCACCTCCCGAAGTTTGCCCAAGTTCATGTTCATTGCATCGATGATGCCATCTAGCCATCTCATCCTCTGACACCCTCTTCTCCTTCTGCCTTCAATCTTTCCCAGCATCAGGGACTTTTCCAATGAGTCAGCTGTTCGCATTAGACAACCAAAATACTGGAGTTTCAGCTTCAGCATCAGTCCTTCCAATGAGTATTCAGGATTGATCTCCCTTAAAATTGACTGGTTTGATCTCGTCCTTGAGTGTATATATATATGTATATATCCTCAGTAAAACTGAGTAAAGAAATTAAGTTGGCTGTGTGTGCAAAACAGATCAGTGGGAGGAGACAAGGGGTGGGGAGAACAATTTATGACTTCAAACAAAGCTTTAGATCGTTTGAACTTGTTCTGGGAATATAGTGGGAAGAGGGAAATTATTAGACAAAAAAGTCGTTGTGAGGGAAGAAGTAACAGAATTTGGAGACAAATTGGTCCTGGAGATACTGATTCACATGTGAGAGGATCCGCCTTTTCCATGTGAAGCATGAGCTGAGCTTCCCCACAGGCTGGTGAAGATGCCACATCACAAAACTGAGAGCGAGAAAGATGGAGAGCCACACTTACTACTTAAATATGTTTTCCAGTCCCTCCTAGATCTTTTTCATATGTAAAATGAGGTTAATGATGCTATAGATTTTGAAAAAGTTGTGAACCGCAGAGAGAAAAAAGTGTGGAAAACACCTAGCACCTTCTGGCCTGGCACCTGGTAGGCACCCAGGAGTGCATGACCCTAAGAATAGCTGTAATAATCACATATTGTAATAGAAAATAAGTGAGCTTCCAAGATGATATTGAAGACTGTCCATATGTGTTTCTAGGAGGCGGTTGGACACTGTCAATGTTTGTGCACATGAGGAAATAAGAGCTCAGCTATTAGGAGAGACATAATCACTGGTAAATCACAGAAAGATAGGAAGTGGGGTCAGGTAAGGCAACATGGCAGTTGGCAGTATTGTTTCAAAAGGAGGCGGCTCCATTTGCCACAGAAGATTCAGTGGTGTGTTCATTTCTCTTTTCTTTACCTCCCTTGACTCACACGCAGGTGTGGGAGTTGAAACAAAAAGATCTTGTAGCATGCTGCTTAAGATTCCCCTCATATGAGATTTGGTTCTCAGCCCATTTTCTGTCAGGCTTCCTGAGATAGGAAAGCAGTGCATAAAAATTCTCAGGCTTGAAGTGAACTCTCCTGAGCTCCAGACGGGAATTTACAGCTGCCTGTAGACACTTCCATCTGCATGTCCTGCAGGCATGTCCAAAACAGCATGTCCCAAACCAAATTAATTACCTTCCCACACACTGGTTCCCCCTCCAGCGTTCTGTCTAGGTTAATGCCATAGCCAATTTCCCAGGTACAAAATCTGGACATTTCAGTTCTTTCCCTTCTCATCTCATACCCCGCAAGATCAGTCTGCTGTCATCTTCGTGGATTCGCCCTTTTGTCTTTTGTGCTCTGCACTACGTTTTTTGACTTCCATTGCCCTAGTGAGGTTTACAGCAATCAGCCTGGCCCTCTCCAGAGGCTTCATGTCCAACTCTTGGAGGCCCCATGGACTGTAGTCTGCCGGGCTCCTCTGTCTATAGAAGTTTCCAGACAAGAATACTGGAGTGGGTTGCCATTTCCTATTCCACGGGATCTTCCTGACCCAGGGATCAAAACTGCAACTATTGTGTCTCCTGCCTTGGCAGGCAGATTCTTTACCACTGCTCCATCTGGTGGCAGATGAGTTCTTTACCACTTAGTGTCACCTGGGAAGCCCTTCAAGAGACTTCAGGCTCCTGCAACTCCAAAATACTCCTTAACGGATACCAGCGAAACGATGGCCCACCCCACAGAGCTGTGTAATGGATGTACCTGTGCCCATGTTCCCAGCTTCTCAAGTGGCTAATCCAGTTAAATTCCCCAAGCACAAATCACTTCTCTTTCTGATAATACTTCAGTAACTCACAACTGAGTTCACAGAACGAAGTTCCCAAACCCAAATTTCTCCCATTTCCTTTTCCCATGGACTTCCCTCGTAGCTCAGTTGGTAAAGAATCTGCCTGTAGTTCAGGAGACCTGGGTTTGATTCAGGATTGGGAAGATCTCCTGGAGAAGGAAATGGCAACCCATTTCAGTATTGTTGCCTGGGAAATCCCACGGACAGAGGAGCCCGGCGGGCTGCAGTCCATGGGGGTCGCAAGAATTGGACACAACTTGGCATCTAAACCACCACCCTTTTCCAATGATATCTCTTCAAGCTTTCTATGCCCCATCTATGTACCTTGAATGGCAAGCCCTGTCCTTCAAACAGTGTAACTATTTCCCTCCAACATTGTCAACACCATTTCCACCTCTTAGAATTTTTTATGACCTGGACATCTTTTCTTATCTTCTGTATCGGAGTATAGCTAATTAACAATGTTGTGATCATTTCGGGTGGATAGCAAAGGGTTTCAGCTATGCATATACATTTATCCACTCTCCCCCAAGCTCACCTCTCATCCAGGCTGTCACAAACATTGAACAGAGTTCCATATGCTTTATGGTAGGTCCATGTTTGTTATCTGTTTTAAATATAGCAGTGTGTACATGCTGATTTCAATCTCCCCAACCATCCCTTTATCCCACCCTTCCCCCTGCTCCATAGTAACCATAATTTTGCTCTCTAAGTCTGTGAGTCTAAATAATGTAATTTTTTAACCTCAGAGTTAGTGGCTCCTGGAATATTCTGCTCCAGCTAGCTAAGCTCCCCTCTTCCTTCCTGACTGAAGGCCACCTTCTTCATCTCATATTCTTAAGCAGGGCCCCATTAGCTGAGCCTTCTTCTATTATTCTCATTGGTGGCTATTACAACCAGATTTTACAATGTAAGAGGACAGATACCATCTTTTATTGTCATCTCTGAATCTCCAGGACATTTTGAATTGACTATTCACCAGTCTGAAAATAATCTTAACTTCTTACTATAAGAAATACTGATTTTTTTAAACAAAATAAAGCTTTTAAAAATAGCAAAGAAACAGCTATTTGTTTGCAATGTGCCCAAAGAGTGAATTCCCTCAGCTCCACTGTATTAAATGCACTTTTTAAAGTCCCTTGCAGTTTTATTATTCCAGGTGCACTGCAACCATAAGAAGCCTTTGTGGTCTACTGCTATAAATGTCATTTGGCCCCATTAAGCAGTGTATAAGTGGACGAGGTGATTGTCTAAATTTATGTTGAGTAGTCTTGAGAGTATTAAGTCAGGTAATACATCAAAAATTTAGAAATTAACTTTATATATTTTGTTGTTGTTGCTGTTTTTAACTGAGCTCAACATAACGTATGCTTGTTCTTTCTGTGACTGTAAGATATTTCAAAAGAGAAGTAGCTAAATTAGACTAACAATAAAATTTAGTAGCTAAATAATTCAAATAATACAGCTGTCTTAATTACTTGGCATTTTAGGTGACATTATGGGAAGTTGAGGTGTTGAAAAATTAGAAAAAGGGATACTTATGTTTTTGTTTTTTAGAATTTTTTAATATTTTGGACCACACTAAGCAGTACGTGTGCTTCCCAGGTGGCGCTAGTGGTAAAGAACCTGCCAGCTAAGAGACACAAGAGATGAAGGTTCAATGCCTGTGTTGGGAAGATCCCCTGGAGGAGGACATGGCAACCCACTCCAGTGTTCTTGCTTGAAGAATGCCACGGACAGAGGAGCCTGGTGGGCTACCGTCCATGACTGAAGTGACTTAGCACACATGAAGTATGTGTCATCTTAGTTCCCTGACCCATAGTTCACACCCATGTCTCCTGCAGTGGAAGTGTGGAGTCTTAACCACTGTACCACCAGGGAAGTCTTGGGGATGCTTACGTTCTGAGTGAGCAAGTTATCTACTCAATCTTTATTTAAATTATGGTAAAGATGATATTTATCAGTTGATTTCAAATATTGTATTCCTTAGGCTCATTTTCTTCAGAAAATTACTTTAAGAAACTGGGATATGAAAACATTGAGAAGGTAAATTGACATAAATGGGCATATTTTGTATTATATCAGACAACTACATTATTTATCATTTAGCTCAAAAAGAAAACTTGAAAAGTAAATGGGCATCTTTTTGTCATTTTTCAGTGAGATACATATTCTTACAGAGTAGCTTTGGGTTTTGGAGATAGTTATTATTACTTAATTCAACCATGTTGTCTCAGATTTTCCCCCTGGCTAATATTTTGAATGGTGAAAGTGATTATAAAGTATAAAAATTAGACTCAGGCAAATTTTTACTCTCTAGAAAATATTTATTGACACATTTTAATTTCCATTCTATTTTCTGAGAAATAAACATAATACACAAAATACAGTAAAATGCACTTTTCCCATTTCAAATAAATATAGTTTACTCTTGTAAAAAATTTAATAATCTGTGTAATTCACCACAGTATCTTAATCAGTGAAATAAGGCAAAGAAAACCTCTAGCTAAATTGTCACTTACTTTAAGATTCTCTTGGCTTTTTGCTAGAGAAAAGGAAAACTATTCTCTGTAGAATTATATTGAGACTTGGAGACTGCTGCTTCTAGTTTGGAGAAGGCAAAGATAAGTTCCTTTATAAAGTGTTTAGTGTCAAAATGAGTCTCAGTTTGGCAGAAGGATAACATCCAGGTCTTTGCTGAATGAACTAAAGTTATATGTAAACTTTTTCTGTTAATACTTCCTAGAAACTAGACTGCATTCTCAATTATAATGATTCCTTTGTATCACATGAGTAATTTTTCAAAATTAATGGTTAAGTATTTAAGTTAACACTATGTATGTAATATAAACCCAAGACAGAATGTTAAAGCTCTATTAACAGGAAAGGTTAAAATAATGGTGCTATACACTATGGATTTATCCTTTTCACAATTGTTATTCTTAATGTTATAAGAACTGAAATCTACTGAATTATACAGACTTAACACAGACTCATATACACATATATCCCTGATCAGTTTGAGACAATGTTATAGTTTGCTCTTGTAAGTAGTAAGAATATTTTTAGTAACCAGCAAAAATCACATTTAGGTAGTCACCGATCTTCAGAGTGTACTTATGTATAATCTATTTCTCCTCAAAAGAATATATCACCAAGTAATAAAAGTCATTAGTACTGTCTAACTTCCTATGTTAGCAGTTATTTGGAACTTTATATACTAGTAAGCTTATGGAAGTAAATCAAAGTTTACCGTAGCTCCAACTCCACCTAGCATGTTTCGGCACATTTACATGGATGCAGAAATGCTGGTCAAACTCTGCCAAAGCATAAACCTCAAAGCATAACTGTGTTCAGTAAAAATCTTACACAGGCTATAAAGTGGGTATTAGATCTGTCCAGCATTACAAAAGGTATCACCTATTGTCCAGGTGGTGCTTTATCATATATGGAACTTTTCCCACTTCCTTTCAAAGAGTGGAACATTATGTGCTTGGGTATCCTTTTATGGCAACATTTTCATTTCTAAACATTTCTGAAACAGTTAAGTGTGTGTTCAAAAAATTCACAAGTCCAGTAAAATAAATTTGTGGTTTCCTTCTTTGACAGTCTCTATAATTCCTCCATCTCAAAATGTGTATTAAAGCTGTTCGCCATGGATGTGTGTTCAAAGATCCTCGACAGGCTTGGTTTCAGCAGTTCCACTGAATGACAAGGCAGGTGCTGAGTGGTGTCGTTCTTCAGAGCCATCATTTGGTCTGTCCCAGGCTCCCGTCTGTCGTAGTAGAGAGCCCAGAGCAGAGTAATGGTGAGTATCATGGCCAGGATCTGTGTCACTCCAATGGAGATCCCCAGAAACCTCAGCACCTGCAGCTGTTTGGTTCCTCTCAAAAAGGAATACATTTTCTTCCCACAACCCTGTAAAAGAAATAATATGCTCAATATTCCTCTGACTGTGTTACAGAGGATCAAAGTAGTGGAAAAAAAAATCATCCATCAGTTAGTGGAACCAAACAACTTGAATTACAAACTTTTAAGATAGTGACTCTCAATAGGGAACCCTGTGAGCCACTGGATGGGAGATAGAGGTGTGCATTCTTTGAAAATAAATTTTAATTATTAAAATAACTGCCTTCTTGTTTCCTTCCCCAGATTCTATAAATAACTCAACTAAATCAAGGAAACCAAGGCTACTGAATCAGCCTATTGTTAATTTGTGCATTATAGTAGAGGAGAGGAATATATAATACATAATTCTTAAATTTCCAAAGACACTTATATGTAACTATACCCTAATAAGTCATTACTATTCAGAAAGAAAAATCATGTAAAACTAGTCACAGACACATTTCAGTAACTACCTTTTCTGGTATACCATATAATGCAAATTAACAGCAAAACATTAGCAAAGTTTTATCAGTTTCACCAAAAGTGAAGTTAAAATATTTATAAGTAATACCATTGATACTTAACACTGCTTTAATAAAATAACTTCTCTAGTCATCTTACCTAGTTAACACACACACACAGTGAGAAACCAAAATAGATGACACAAGACAATCACCGACATTCAAGTATTTTTCAAAGAGTTCCACTCAGGTAATTCATCAGAACCCATTCGCACTTATGCTTATATGTAATTCTAACATCCTTATATGACACCATATAGATCATGAACTTCAGAGCCAGAATTCTGAATTCAAATCCCTGCTCTGCTATGTATAAGCTTTGTGACTTTGGCCATGTTACTTAATCTCTCTGTGATTCAGTTTTCTTGTATGAAAACATGAATGATAATAGGGCCAGCCTGTTTGTGATCTTGGGAAAATTAAATGAACAAACACCATTAAACACCTAGAATGGGATCTCATATATAGTAAGAACTCAGTGGGGATCAGATTTATCTGCTATATCAGCCCAGAGAAGATTAGAAAGCACAAATTAAAAGAGATGCAGAATCTGTGAAAAGCAGGTATTAATGGACAAGTATGAGTACAACACTTTTTTAGAGAATAAACCACCAAAAGCATGGCATTGTGTTCCCACTGAGTACTGATGAAATAATCCTTGCCTACCTGTAACAGCGAAGGTGGAGGTCACTGTTTCTCAAGACAGTGAAGTAACTATCCAAAATGATGTTTGCCACTGAGACTTTAGATCATGACTCTCCTCATGAAGAAAAAAAATCTTTAACATAGTTTGGAAAGAGGCGCACCAAAACTACTTAAAAAGGTTTAGCTTCAGACATTTGGAAATTAACATCATTGCTAAGTAATGCAGCACAGATCATCATATCCATCTCCAAAGAAATTGATATAAAATGGCTTTGCATGGATGGTTTAGTTGACTCCTCAACTATGTTTTCAGTACTTAGTACAAAAATAGATCTTTAATGAATAAAGAACAATTAAATTCCAAAATTAAAGGTAAACTACTCAAGAAATACATATGCTAATAATACAATCCTGTGAAATAAGTCAATTATTATTTGATTTTTACCTTTTCAGCAGTCTCTGGTGCTTAAATTTTACCCATATAGTTTTTCCCATTGGCATGTAAAGATCTCCCATCCCTTTAGACTAACTCACTCTAAGCTGAATAACTATGCAGAAAAGGTAATACTTTTTAATCTGTGATTAAAACAAAGCAGAAATCAACTGTGCTTCATACTCTGGCATTCAGTAAAGTCTGTTTCAATTTTATTTTAAACAGCCACATATACCAAAACAAAGATACAGTAAATTTTATTATCTAGGATATTTGGGAATGTGATATATTAGATAACAGTGAATGTTCCAGAGTGGGAGGGGAACTTAGAAGTCAAAAAGTTCACCTTTTTAATTTGTAAAAATATGGCTAAAAAGCACTTCTAGAGTAACATCCACAAAACTGGCGGAAAAAGGACCTCTGAATAGCCTCTCCCCCATTCAACTTTTTTTTGAACTCTGGAAATTAACCAAATGCTTGCAGCAATCTGAGGAGCATTTATTCAAGAGAAGCACCTGAATCTCAGTAAGAACAGCAAGCTTTGTGGCATTTTAATTTGCTTTACTCCCATGCCCCTTCCCCAGCTCTGCAGGAGCCTTGAAAATAAACAGCCCACAATTGTGGTAAAAATCAGTGGTCTGGCAGCCACCAAAGGCAACAGAAAAGGGTTGGAGCTCCTTCAAAGACCCACTGTTAGAGAACTGTCATTATTTGTCCTATCTGGTGGTTCCCTGAAAGAGATCACTAGCAAAGCTGTCTTTATCTGACTTGACTTGCAGTTCAACCTGGGCAACAGTCTTTTCCCTCTGGGGAGTATTTGTCAAAAGCATTCACAGGTAACTGCTCAACACTGAGGCTGCCTGAGGCAGTGGATAATAGTTGCACACAATGGGCTAGTCAAAAGCCGAAGGGGAAAAACTGGAGAATGTGAAGTCCTTTGTGGTTTTGGCAAAGCTCTGACATATTTGCGGGGATCTAGAAAGTTACACATGTGAGTACGGTTATGCTCAATCCCAGGACTGTGCACAAGTTCAAGAAAGAACTAAGAAGGCCCTAAGATCTCATCTCTGGCTAATATTGATTGAGGCTCTGTGCTTCCTCAGCAAAGTCTGGAAGACTTATTGATTCTGGGAATCTAAGGAAACCTCAGTGGCCACACAAGAAAATGCAATAAAATATTAAGACAATCTAGGCTGTCATGAATGGGTTTGCATCCCAGTGAAGAAAGCTTTTCAGTTCCCCCCAAAAACGTGGACATAGGATTGTATCATTACGGCTCATAGTCAGGACCTGGCCTCCTTAGAGATCACTGGACTGGAAGATTATCTCCATGTCAAGGAGGGTAAAGGTGGTTTATTCAAAGCAAAGGTCCTAGTTAGACTCCTCAATTTTTAATAAATAAATCAGCCCTATTACTTCTTCATTTAGTTTACAAAGATAAATCCCAAACTAGACAGAATGTAAGTATTTAGTTTAGTACTAAGTTTGTCATCAGAATTTATTAAATTATACCTTGTCCTTCTTTATCAAAAACCCCTCAAAAAGTGATGTTATCTACAGACTCTTTAAAATAAATAAAACCAATTGCCATCTCTAGGTACTTCAACTTATTATATCTAAATACCACACCAGACTACCAAATTCTGCCATGCTGCACTATATTAACCTGTGCCCTTACATATTATTTTCCACTGAAGTGTATTTCAATGATATTGAAAAACACCATAACAAATTACTCTATAAATTTTTTGAAAAATAATATTGAAGGTATTTTCCTAGGTATTTTAGAGTGGTAGATATAAAACTGCACTTGAGCAAATACTTTAGAATTTTGCTCCCTTTGAAAAACTAGAATACATGCCCTCTAAACATTAAAATGATCCAGACGATTATGTGTCATTTCACCTGGGCTTTCAGAAAGCTCAAGGACAAATATGAAACACAACCACAGTAATCCCATTTGCCTTCACATCAAGCATGTCCAATTACCCTTTCTTTAATCCTGGCTTTCCACTGCTATTTATTTATTTTTCCCGTCCAGTTTTATTGAGTTATAATTCACACAGCACTGTGTAAGTTTAGGGCATACAACATAATTTGACTTACATATATCATGAAATGATTATCACAATAAGTTTACTGAATATCCATCGTCTCATATAGATACAAAAGAAAAGAAAAAGAGGAAACATTTTTATATTTAAGAGTTGTAATGAGAGCTCTTAGGATTTACTCTTTTATATATAACACACAGCAAAGTTAATTATATTAATCATGTTCTACATTACTTCTCTAGGACTTATTTACCTTTATGCAATAAATAAATCTTATTTTTATTATTCATCCATTGTGCCTTTTTGTTGTATGTTGCATTAAATCATTTAATAAAAAAGATACAAGGTGTAAACATATAAATAAAGCACAAATCTCCCTACATTGCATATAATTTAATATTTCTTTGGTAATTCAGGAGGCACTGTAAAAACTTACAGCCTATTAGGTATCATGCTGAATTTCAGAGAATTGCTTACACCATTACTTAAAGTTAAGGATTAACTTTCCAAATGAATATTCTTCTTCTTGAAAAGAGAGTATTTTTTTCAGATTTCTGTGTACAATATGATTGCCTGCCTCAGCCACTCTCTGAATTCTTCATAGAAACAACTCCAGGGTTTATGGCCTATTCTGCAACACCTTCTTCAAAGTAGTTCAGTCTGAATACAAGTTGTGAGCTTATTTTGAGCCAGCCAAATAATCATGAATAAGGTTCACACTTTTCAGTGTAAAGTTGGATTTTTTGTTGAAAAGCAAGACACTAAGTCTAGAGAAGAAAAAATATAAATGTGTCTCTATATAATCTATTGTACTATTCACAGATATTTAGTTGCAAAAACAAACACTGTTGAGTGTTTGCTGTTGAGTGAGACAAAAAAGGAAACAGAAATGTTAGAGTTCAGAACTGCATTCCATTTCACAAAGACTCTTTTACTCACAATAGGAAAGAACTAAATTGCATTTATTTGCTTTTCTCAAAATAAAATACTGAGTTGATTTACCTTGAATATGTTTTCTTCCTAAGTAAAGCCATGTTAGCACTGCATTAATAACCTCAGATAATTCAAAGGTATGGAATAAGACAAGCTGGCTAACCTACTTTGCTTGCTGCAATGTTAAAATTCTGGTCAACTGTAAATACAACACTACCTTTTTATCAGAGAGAAATCACTAATCCCTGTATTTCCTGGAATCTATCTGAAGGCATGTCAAGATGCCTTACTTCACTTGAGGAAATTATACACTTGAAATTATTCTCTGATCAAGCTCCAAAATGAGTTTCTAAAATTAGAAGAACTCCTGTGGCTTTTCAGTACTCAATATTCACAGGCCACATCAAAAAATTAGGCAGACTTCTAATGTGCTTATGAAGATAAAGTATAAATAAAATCTAGGTGCCAATACACGCCAGTATTGATATCTTCATAACTGATTCTTCATAATAAACATAACTCCCAAGTTTGAGATGACAGTGTTAACAATCAGGTACAAATAAGTAACATTCAGTCCCATTTATTTTAAAATTGAAAAACTGAGTGACAGCAGTTCATGAGTTCATGAGCTTTAAAGAGGTTGGAGCAAAAGTTCTCCACTGATAATCATTAGCTCTGCAGGAAAATAAACCTGTCCTTAAAAAAAGTTAAACAGCAGGTAATAAAATTCACTACAGGATTTTCTGTTCTGTTAAGAGTAAAGTTACTCAAACCCATACACAGGAAATGCAGTAGAAAAAGTCTTCGTGTATCTCAAAAAAAAACCCACAGACCCTTGTATCTCATTTCATCTTCACAAGATCCCCATTAGAGAAGAAGAATCCTAAGTTTAAAAGACTACATTTATTGAACATCTGTCATTTTTACCAAAAATATGAGGGTGAAAGAGGAGAATGAAAAAGCTATCTTAAAGCTCAACATTATAAAAACTCAGATTATGGCATCCACTCCCATCACTTCATGGCTAATAGAAGGGGGAAAAGCGAAAGCAGTGAAAGATTTTATTTTCTTGGGCTCCAAAATCACCGTAGATGGTGACTGCAGCCATGAAATTAAAAGATGCTTGCTCCTTGAAAGGAAAGCTATGACAAAGCTAGACAGCATGTTAAAAAGCAGAGACATCAGTTTGTGACAAAGATCAGTATAGTCAAAGTTATGGTTTTTCCAACAGTCATGTACAGATGTGAGAGTTGAACCATAAAAATGGCTGAGTGCCGAAGAATGGATGCTTTTGAACTGTGGTGCTGGAGAAGACTCTTGAGAGTCCCTTGGACAGCAAGGAGATCAAACCAGTCAATCCTGAAGGAAATCGACCCTGAATATTTATTGGAAGGACTGACGCTGAAGCTGAAGTTCCAGTACTTTGGCCACCTGATGTGAAGAGCCCACTCA
The DNA here is from genome assembly GCF_023091745.1 of Budorcas taxicolor. NCBI lineage: Eukaryota > Metazoa > Chordata > Mammalia > Artiodactyla > Bovidae > Budorcas > Budorcas taxicolor. The sequence continues at coordinate 87,145,601 of NC_068913.1, forward strand.
CTGGAAAAAGACCCTGATGCTGGGAAAGGATGAAGACAAAAGGAAAAGGGAACTACAGAGGATGAGATGGGTAGACAGCATCGCTGACTCAATGCACATGATTCCACCAAACTCCAGGAGACAGTGAAGGACAGAGGAGCCTGGTGTGCAAAGAGTTAGACACGACTTAGAGAGTGAACAAGTGTCAGAAAACCCAGAAGGTGGTATTCTCCCTAGGAAGGTAAGGTGCAGGGGCAGATGTTCACTGTCTGAGCAGAAAGTGTATAAATACAAACCGCTCATTAGACGTCATCTCTCACTGGGCCCTTTTGTCCACCTAAATGCTTGTCCGGAAGAATTGGAAAGATGTGAAAACAAAATGAGAAACCACATGAAGTCCCCAATACCTTGGTCTAAAATCTACCTTCAGCCAACACAAATAGAACCAGAAAACGCATATTTTCCTGCCATTACTAGCAAAATTTAGGGCAATTTGGTTAGTTAAAAATCTAATTGTAGGTCACTATTTTTTCTATTTACCCTAATAAATGTTAATAAGTTTCTGTTATTATTGTCATTAGCTACCACCATGCATTGAAGATTTGTGTTTATTTCATGTCAAGTGATTTAATAAGGGTTTATTAAGTAGCTTAATTTATTTTTTTAAATTATAATGAGGCAGATACTACTATTATCTCATTTAATGGATAAGGAAATTAAGGTTTAGAGGTGAAAAAAATCTACAAACACTCAGCTTGCTCCTCACCATGTACTCCACATCTTGAAATTTTAGTGACTAATACAAGTATGGGCTTTGGAATCAAATAGATCGGAGTTCAGTCACTGACTAAGCTCTATGAAACTGGACTAGGGCACTGAACCTCATTGTGCCTCACCTTTCTTATCTGTAAAATGGATATAATGATACAGCACCTTCAAATAATTGTTATAGGGCTTATATATACATTTATATAATGTATATAAAATGCTTGCTCAGAGAGTTCTATATGTGACTCTATTTGAAAAACCCTATGTGTCCTTTTCAATCCCTAATTTACTTTAACTCTCAGCTATTACTGTAGTATATATTACAAACAGGCACTATTTGAAGGGTTATAAACATGCTAATTCACTCACATGAGATGGGTATTCTGGTTATCTTCATTTTAAAGGCAATAAAAATGAAGCACAGAGAGGTTAATCCAAAGAGTTTAGTTTGGAGCCTAGCCTAAACCTCTGAACCATGCTTCCTCACTAAGGAAAACTCATTCCTAGAATCCGCTCCTCCCTTGGCTTTCAGGAGACTGCTTTCCATTTCTTCTCTACCTACAACAGGTGTCTTCTCTGTCTTTAAGTATTGCCACTCCCCAGCTTCTGTCCTTTGCTGCATATATTACGCCATCTCTTTGTGTAGATTTACCTCCTCCTATGAATCTTTTGCCTCCTGCATATTGATGCTTTGAACTGTGGTGTTGGAGAAGACTCTTGAGAGTCCTTGGACTGCAAGGGGATCCAACCAGTCCATTCTGATGGAGATCAGCCCTGGGATTTCTTGGGAAGGAATGATGCTAAAGTTGAAACTCCAGTACTTTGGCCACCTCATGCAAAGAGTTGACTCATTGGAAAAGACTCTGATGCTGGGAGGGATTGGGGGCAGGAAGAGAAGGGGACAACAGAGGATGAGATGGCTGGATGGCATCACTGACTCGATGGACATGAGTTTGAGTGAACTCTGGGAGTTGGTGATGGACAGGGAGGCCTGGCGTGCTGCGATTCATGGGGTCGCAAAGAGTCGGACACGACTGAGACTGAACTGACTGGCTGACATATTGATGACACTTGGAAACTGTTAAGACATCCCACTTGCCCTAGTCTGTTCTCCACTCTTCCTAGCATAGCATTTTCTACAGGAACATAGCCTCCTATCCAGAGACCACACTTACCAGCCTTCCTTGCTGCTAAGTACAGTCTTGTAAGCCAAGCGAATGTGTGCAGAGGTGCGGAGGGCGGAGCTTCATGCACTGGATGGTCCCCTTCCTACTTCCTCCTCCTCCCCACTACTGCAACTTGAGGAAAATAGGAGCAAATGTGGAAGACAAGTGTTTAAAAAAGTGACACTGTCTAACTACCCAAGACCCCTGGGCAAACCTGTACAATAGGGCTGCCTGGCAGCCTGGACCAGCTGACTGATCTATGAGAGAGAAACAGAGTTCTACCTCATCCAAGCCATTGTATTTGGAGCTAGCACTTTCCTAAAGAGGGCACACAAAACCCAGATCTCTGGCTGAATTCTGTCTCCTGAGCTTCATACTTCCAGTGGGTTTCTGCACATGGAAGACCTGACAGGAACCTTAAGCTCAGCATTTCCAAAATGGAGCTAACCTAATCCTACTGCTCCCCTCCACAAATGACTTCTTCATCTCTCCAGAGTCCAAGTCAATGTCAAGCATCCTTGTCCTCAGCTTCCCTGTCACTCACTCCCCATACCCACCCCAGTCATCATTCTATTCATTCTCTCCCTTTAAATATCTTTCACATTCATTCCCTCCTTGCCCTCCTCAATGGCACATCTGAACTCCAGCCCTTATAATCACTCACATGAATTACCTGCACCGTTCCCTACCTGATTCTCTTCTCACCCAATCAAGACACAATTCTCACCTCCACTCAGACTCCACAAAGCCAACCTAATGATTTTTTTAAAGCATAAATTTAAAATTGTTACTTGTGAGGTACCTTCTCAGGTCAAAATATTATTATGGCTTTCTATATCGGTACCTTCTAAAGGCAAAATTTGCAAGTCTCTACTAATAAAGCACAGGAGGAAAAATAAGTGGTTTGAATAGTGAATAGGTAACAGGAAACTCGCCAGTGACTGTACTGAGACAGAGAGAGAAAGGAAAGAAGGCATTTGTATACCCGAAGCAAAACCAGCAGAACAGTTCAAGATCTGATTAGATCAAGCAAAGCTTGAAGATAAAAGGGATTTCCACCCCCACCAAGCCCAAACTGGTCCTGCAAGGCTTGGATGATAAAACAGCTATCACCCCAGGTCCCAGTCAACCCAATCCCTGCCAGCAGTTAATGGAGGAGATAATGAAGTCAGCAGAGAGTCATGAGGGAGTGTCTTTGCCTTTATATAAAGGAGCCCTGAGAATGGAACTTCTTGGGGATATTCCATCTAAATAACCACAGAACTTGAAAAGCTTCCTACCGTTCACCATTCAGGCAATCCTGTGTGTGTTTATCTGAAAATGGCACATCATCATTAATAAATCAGCATCCCATAACTACTCTGTCCTCAGCTTTGCTTTCCTAACAATGCCTCAAATTGGTGAATTTGTTTCTTTTCATCTGGCAACTACTCACAGACTTCAGGATAAAATACACGCATTAGCAGGACATATAGGGCTTTTCATAAGTCAGCGCCTGCTCTGTCCAGCCCTCCCCATGCCCCCTGCGCCCACTGGGCTGTCCTGCTTCTAGCTCTAATTCTGCACCATTGCCTCTGCTTGAAAAGTCCTTTAGGGACCCAAGCCACCCAAATGTTTTTCAGCAACTGGCTAACATTCACTTAGCCTTTAATAAGACTGGAGACCCAGTATCTACTACCCGCTCTGCGTGTTCTCACCCCACAACTCCATTATAAAGACAGTGGCAATGAAGAACCGCCTACCAGTGTCAGGCTTCTTCCCATGCCTCAGGTCAGGATCATCTCCTTTCTGCCTCTGTTTCTAGCCACTGACAGGAGGATCATTCCTTCACTGATTTAACCAATTTCACAGTAATGCAACTGGATGGTACCTGGCCAAGGTTCTAAGCTGTTACCTCTTCCTTCCTGCTTTGGGCTCCTTTTTTCAACTATTGCCCCTAATTTTGTTTGTTTGGGGCATGGCAATTTACTTGGTCCTGAGAAGAATCCCACTAGGAGCACAACAGCAGGATAAGCTGGGAAAAAAATAAACCATCCCATACCTAGGTAGAGCTTGCCAGAAGGCCACACCCCCATTCCCCACCCCATCCTTTTGTACCCACAACACTCTGTCATCTTTCTTCCTCTGGTTCAGAAGTGCTGACATAATATTTATGTGTGTAGGATGCTGTGTGTGCAAATCATAAACTTAAACTTCTATTAGTCAAACCAGACAGTACTGACTCACCTTTCTAATTCTAACAAAAATGTTGACAGGAGAAGAGTATTAAGAAAAAGAGTTGAGGGCTGAGATTAGTGCCCCTCCCCAGAAAAAATGTACATAGATTATAAAATGAATATTTTCAAGGACAGCAGAACAGCAGAACAGTCTTCCAAAGCAGAACAGCAGAACAGTCTTCCAAAGAAGATGGGTGGGGCCAGGACCTCCAATCCGGAGAAGGCTGAATTCCTGACTCTCAGCTCACCGAAAGGTTAACACACAACGGGGAGAAAAACCTCGAACCAAGCCATCTCACATGATCACCATGCTGAGGGGAGCATCTCTGCATGTCCGTTTACTTTCTGAGAGGACTGCGGATCTAGACACACCGTCATCATCTCAGTTCCTCTTCCTGCAAGTCTGGATTCAGAGAGAAAGACACATCCCCTTCATATCCACACCCCTCAGGCTCGTGCTTAGTCATGTCCGACTCTGCGACCCTATGAACTGTAACCCAGCCAGACTCTTCTGTCCATGGGATTCTCCAGGCCAGACTACTGGAGTGGGTTGCCATTTCCTCCTCCAGGGGATCTTTCCGATCCAGGGAGTGAACCCAAGACTCCTGCATCTCCTGCACTGCAGGCAGATTATTTTACCCCTAAGCCACCGGGGAAGCCCTGCCCTCTCTATCTCTCTATTTATATAGAGAGGTTTTCTGTCACTCAGAAAAGAAACAAACAACCATCTAAAGAGGAAGAAATGGTTTAGGGCAAAATTATTTGCCATTAAGGAAAGTAGTAAGAATATTTGATATTCAAACCCAATACCACAGGGAACTTGTCCAGATTAAAGGTCTAAAGAAAAAGTGTCTAAATGGCACACAGCTTCATGGAAACCAGCTCACTGTCTGGCCCTTACGTAACCTCTGTGAATAACTAGTTTTCTGAAGAAGCAGTCCATCTCTGAACAGTTGTCTTTCTCCTAACTACAAAACAAAGGATTGTGTCTTTGGACGTATACTTTACTTGACTCTCTCTCCCTCTTGCTTATACATTTGAGTTGGTCCTTTTGAAATAGGGCCTGTTGTGAGCTTGTTTACATCCATCTCTTTTTCTTGAGGTGACACGAAGAGGACAAAAATACTTTTTCAATTTTTTTTGAGGAGATGTTTTTGCTTCATTTTCTATCTGAGATAGCAAACACTGTAACTATTCCCTAAAACTGTGGTTCTTCACACTTTAAGGTATATTGTCTTTTCCCAAGAAAAGCTGATGAAAGCGATGGATACCAGTCGCTGAAAAAAGGCATGCAAAATATAAAAAACGATTACAACAGTATCACTTTTCTCTTGAAGCCCATCCAAGGGTTGGGCTTGGGGTCAGGTCCCTGGGCAAGGAGTAAGAAGTCCCTATTTCACCCAGACTTTTAACTTTACCAGCCTTCTTTAGTCTTTTTTCTCTCTTCTTATTCTCCGGTCAAGTCTAGAGCTCTAGTAGCTGACAAGATGGAAAACTCAGCAGGGGAGATAAGGAAGAGATGCAGCTTAGTCCTGTATTTTACCAACTTAAACCCTGATGTTTCACTGAAGCCAAGTCTCACACCTAGTATTTAGAGAGTGTGATTACATTAAAAATCAAATTAGAGGGTAGGAAGTAGCCAGGAATCCATGGCCCAGCCACCTCCAGGTTGAAGGAGGGGTAGCTTTTACACTTGCAGTTTTCTGGGCAAAAACGATACTCTTCAGAAGATCTTTGCCAGGCTGAATATTTGTCACCAACTGGGCCAGGTTCAAATGTCATCCTCTAAGAGAACCTGTTCCTAAACAGCCTGTCTTAAGTAATTCCTTCATAGGGCTTCCCTGATAGTTCAGTTGGTAAAGAATCTACCTGCAATGCAGGAGACCCTGGTTTAGTTCCTGGGTCAGGAAGATCCACTGGAGAAGGGATAGGCTACCCACTCCAGTATTCTTGGGCTTCCCTTCTGGCTCAGCTCGTAAAAAATCTGCCTGCAATGTAGGCTGGGTTCAATCCCTGGGTTGGGGAGATCCCCTGGGGAAGGGAAAGGCTACCCATTCTACTACAGTCCATGGGGTCACAAAGAGTTGGATACGACTGAGTGACTTTCACTTCACTTTCACCAAGAAAGTCATTCTTTAGCACATGGCCCTGTTCAGAGTCTTCAAAGTGCTTTTCACCACTTGAAATGATCTTTTATAGCTATTTTTTTCTTGTTAAAAGTCTATCTAGAATATAAGTTATACTGCAGGAGAACTTTTTGTCTCCAACATTCTCCACTTTATCTCCAGCATTCACAACAGCACTTGGAAACCAGTAAGCAAAATTTTTGAATGAATGAATGGGACAGAACCAAATTGATGTTCAGAGATATTTTCATCTGTGAATTTTTGAATGTATACTTTTATACAAGTGGATAGCTCATTACGGATATTTGAGGAGCTGTGTGCCAAACCAAACAATACCTCTGATAAAAATGTTTTTAAAATGTGTGATTACTGCTCTATTTCCACTTTGTCATTTTTCACAGATTTCAAATATGTCATAAAATATTATTGGGTCAGGGACCATGCAGGCCACCAGATGGTTCAGAATGATTTATTTCCTTGATTTCAGACTGCTGAAGAAAGACTGCAGGAAGAAAGTCAGTTCTTATCTCTAAGCTTACAGAATATGAAAGATAAAAGGGACCTTGAAGTTCATCTAGTCCGGATTCACTCTTAATTTAAAAATCCATTCTACTCACCAATGACATAGTTATCTGACCTTGACTTTAATATTTTTAGTGATGAGACACTCACTGTTTTACAAGAGAACCTTTATCACAATTGGACGGATTTTGATGAGCAAGGTCTTCCTTCTATTGATTCAAAATTTCCTTCCTGTAACTTCTGGCCCTTGGAGCAACAATGAATAAGTCTAGTTCCTGTTCGGAATGATGAACTTTGAAATATTAGGAGACATCAAAATATCTCTTTTTAGTACTTACTATTTCAGAATAAATTTCCTGAATACCAATAGCTGTTCCTCACTTGTTTACCCTTTTAGACCCCTCATAGTTCAGGTGGATGATCTCTGGGAACACTGCAATTAGGAAACATGTTCTCCAGGGCAGAAAGGAATTAACTCTTATTTTAATGATGGATTTAATTGTATCTGTGCCATAAAGCTACAAAGTTATCCACTTTTGTAAGTCAGCTATACATATAATTATGTGCTATATCATTATCAATATCAGCATCTGTTATTAATTATAAAATGCAAAAGCAGGTTACTCTGATATAATGAACCTCTATCTCTGCTGGAAGTCTGTCTATAGAACATCTCAGAACTGATAATGTCAGCTTGCTTTTGAAAGTCTTTGATGAAAATATGAAAAAAACTTTTAAAATAATATGGATCATCAATTTGCCCATGCACAATAGTGTAGCTCTTTTTAGTCTTTAAATTCATGTAACAGCAATTATAGACATCCTGAAGTAAAGCACCATTAAAATACTACCAGCAAAAGTGAGTTGTCTTTTTAAACCAAAAATTTTCATTAAATATTTAATTAATTGCTTCTCAACTAAGCAACAAAAAAGAGGTGAATCTGTCCATATTCAGATTTTGTGGGAAGATATGGCAAATTCATCCATGTTTTGTCATTCTCAAGGATCAATATTGGTTATAATCATGTTACTAGTATTAATCGCCAAAGAAGGTAGAAGTTATTATATATGTAGCCCAATAATTTTCCATATTGACTTCCTACTCCTAAGGATTAACAAATGGATTAGATTAAGTTCACACTAGGAACACTGATAGGTTTCAATCCATATGTGTACATTCACATCTATTCTGTAATCATCTGGGGCTTTTTATGGATTTTGGTTTCGGATTTTATTCTGCAATTTTTTTTTTTATCCCAAGAGGCAGCACTCCCTGGGGCTCACATTCCAATAAGTGAATGTCTGTCTATAATCATCCGCTTTGCTTTTTTAAAAAACCTAGTGGTGAGTTATAATGTCTTTGAATATCCACAATTATATCTGCATTTACTATTATCTTAGAAATATTTAGCACAACCTCCTGTTTTATGAAATCAACAAGACTTTAACTATTGAGAATTTAGGTGACCATCCCTACTACAGATACCAACCAATATTCAGCTTTCACCCCCCAAAAAAGATGTAGCATATCACTGAGGAACTCAAGAAACACTGAACAAATAATTCTTTGTTCAATATATCTTGTATATTCTTTTCATTCAAAGCCAAAATGCTACTAAGCATAATATGCTTAAAATGATAACATCTAAACACAATACTTCCCAGTAGTGTGGGGCATGACTACAAGTATTTTGATTATTCTTTAAAATAAACAACCTGAGTTATTCCGCTGTTTCAACAATTCTCAGCCCCTCCAAATTCATATGTTAAGGCCCTAATCCCCGGAACCTCAGAATGTGGTCTTATTTGAAAAGAGAGTCTCTGCAGACAGAGTTAGTTAAGATGAGGTCATAGCGGGGAAGGATGGGCCCCTGGTCCAGTGTGACTGGTGTCCTTATGAAAAAGGGAAACTTGGAGACAAATGCAAACAGGGAGACTGCCATGTAAAGATAAAAGCGGAGACATGGGTGATGCTTCTATAAACCAAGGAATGCCAGTGGTGGACAGCAAACCACCAGAAACTGAGGGAGAGGCACAGAACAGATGTTTCCTCACAGGCATCAGAAGGAACCGACCTTGCTGACACCTTCATCTCCGACATACAGCCTTTAGAACTGTGAGTCAATAAATGTTTTGTTTAAGCTACTCACACTGTGGTACTTTCCTACCTTAGGAAGACTAACACAATTCTGAATCTCTTAAAAATATTCGGCACTTCTCTCTGTGGCATGTCTTCAGAGCCCAAACAGCTTTATTTTGGATATCTTAAATGTGACATAGCCTTGTCCTCTCAGATGAATTTTTTAACAGCCAAAAGTTACTCATATTTAAGATATGTATGCGATGAAGCACTTGTGTGGGTAATCCAGCATCTTTTTCAAATTTGTTAATTTACACTATAAATTAATAAAACTGATTTTTCTCTTTGTGTGTCTTTACAACTGAATTTAGCAGATGCCCTAAAAGGTGTTTGGAACAATAACAGTATTTCCAGGGAAAAACAGATACGTGTTGTGTGTGTATATCATATTATGAATGGTGTCACTTGTTATTTTTATGTTAAGATGATTTGTGGTACCCAGATGCTTGACTGGTGAGGTATCTGGGAAATGATCCCAGCCCATCAGCTGGAGCAGCTTCCCGGCATCTGATTTACATTTTGAGCCTCCATTCTAGATCAAGACTACAAAACCTTCTGTAAAGATGTTTATATCTGTGTGGTCCTACATAGGAACTGCTAGTCCCAAGTAGCTGTGGAGTACTTGGTGGCTAGTACTGTGGCTAATGCAACTGAGCAAACGCAATTTTTATTTGGTTTAATTTTAATTGAAATAGGAACATGTAGCTATTGGCTGGTAAGGAATCCACCTGCAATGCAGGAGACCTGGGTTCGATCCCTGGACAGGGAAGATCCCCTGGAGAAGGAATAGACTACCCACTCCAGTATCCTTGGGTGTCCCAGGTGGCTCAGATGGTAAAGAATCCACCTGCAATGTGGGTGACCTGCATTCAATCCCTAGGCTGGGAACATCCCCTGGAAGAGGGCATGAAAGCCCACTCCCGTATTCTTGCCTGGAAAATCCCCATGGACTGTAGCCCACCGGGTCTCGAAGAGTCAGATAAGACTGAGCGACTAAGCACAGCACAGCTATACTGGAATGATGTAGTTCTAGATTTTAACTTGAAAATAGGATACCCCTAACGAAGTTTGAAAGCCGCCGTTAAAAATGAAGGAATAAGAAAGATTCTGCTGACAAATGAATAACTGATGATTCTGATAAATTCTCCCAGAAAACGTAACTATGAAAGTTTCTGGGCCATTTGACAACTGATTTGAATCCTAGTGAGCATCAGTCATTAAACCAGCTAAAACTAACATCAGTGATCATTAACCAGCAGGGGGACCTGAAGACTTGAGGACAGCATTACAGCATTTTCTCTGGGGAGTGGAGAGAAACACACAATTGTGTGTGTGTGTGTGTGTGTGTGTGTGTGTGTGTGTGATTTTGTTTTGCTTTGTTTTCTTCCTCTCCCCCACTCCCATGTTTTAGTATATAGGGAAGCCCTAAATACCTATTCTGCTCAGGAACTCCAAACCTTGTCTTCCTGAAAATCCAGAGTTAGTCACACACTATTTTAGAAGCAACCTTAGGAGGTAGCAATGGAGCTTGGTTCTAGATAACACAGTTCAAACTCCAATTAATTGTAAAACCTAATCTTTCCCAATTTTCTTTGTTAAAATGTGATCAGTATTCAGACTTTTATATTTATTTTTAGCTTGGTTCTCTTTCTTCACATTTCAGAGGAAAAAATATTTCAAGTTCTTCATATTTAGGTAGAAGAGGAAAATGCATTGGCCTGTTGTTGGTTCTTTACTTCCATGATAAGTGAATGACACATGGCCTTACCTCTTGATAGAGGTCACTGAGATCTTCCTGGTGGGCCTGTTTGGAACATCCTGGGAATTCCCTAACACAACAGGAATCCGGGGGCCAGTCCATCTCTGTCATTTCCAGCCAGTCGGTGAAATAGACAACTCCACAGCATTTGAACTGCAAAAGAATGACTGGTCAGGCTCAGAAACAACAAAAATATTTTCTTAACTTTTGGGAGATTAAACGTTAGATTTCTTAAATTTTTGCACCCAGAGCTAAAGTCACTTCTGTCATCACCTAATGATATGTGCACATTCTATGTTGACAACAGAAATGTAGGAGAGGACTTCATAATGGAACAATTCTGAACAATAATGCCCATAATGCATGAAGACAGATCAGGCATGACTGAGACTCACTCCCCAAGTGTAAGCTCCTCTACAAGTGACCATAGAGCGATAGTATTCATACACATACTAACAAAACAAATTTAACGTTAAGCCTCTAGCTCCTAGGGAATAGTTGATCAATCTGTTTGCATATTGCCTAGTTACCGACTTAACTGCTTCACAAATTCAAATATTATACTAAATGTTTCTGCAATCTCTGTAGAAAGATTTTTGGCCAACAGCCCGCATCACAAATATTACCCAACTTGAGTTCATTAACCACTGAATTTCCAAAAATTTCTGAGATATAAACATAGGTTTGGCTGACAAATTTTTATTCAACTGAGTGGGAATCTTGAAAAAAGCTGTCATATCCTATCACCATAATCTCAGAAAAAATGATGTGCTTTTAGATTAAAGTTGGGTTTAAGACATTAAGACAAACTAAATTGTCTTTTTTTTTTTTTTTTGTCTCATTTCACCAAGTATTAACAAAAACTTTCTCTGGCCAAGATTTAGAAACACTGCTTAAGGTCTTCTTAATTTAGATTAGATTCAGAGTAATTAACTGAAAACTTTCTGCCGTGGGGTAGAGGAGGATTACTCTTCCATACAGTCAGAAAGAAGGACTATACATGGGCGGTCACTGAGAAGAATTCTGCCAAGAGCGGCTGGCTTTGCAAATCATGTAGGCCAACTGATCAACCTGTGTTCAGGATTAACTCTGCATCATAAAATATCACAACCCACCATTTCAAAATTTATCTAAAATAAACTTTAAAGAATTAAGAACTTCTTTTGTGAAATGAAACAAGAGATGATTTAACATGCTTACAGTTGTTTAAACATCTAACTTTGAAAGAGAAAAAAATCATCTTGAATACTATAAATGATGAATCACTGATGCTATGAGTAATATTAAATTTTTCAGGAAACTTGAGAAATAATTTTAGTATTTTCCTTTTATATATTTTTGTCTAAAAGATACAATTATACCACAAACATCATGAATTAAGGCAAACATAATTTAATACCATATATTTCACCTGTCAAGCGACAACTTTCTCAAAATCATAAACTACTACATTTCCAAGTTAGTCTTTTTACATCCCTGCACGCAGAGGAAAACTACTTCTCATTTCCTAACATCGTGTGTTTTTCTGTGTGATGACAAGAGGACAGTTCTGGGAACACTCTGACTCCATCCACAATAGAACAGTCCATTTCTCTGGCCTTGTCACGAAGTGAGGGGCTGCACAGAAATGACTTTTCCAAATAATTTAAGCATTTCAGGTTCTGGACCAAACACTTTTTTATTTTAATAAGTCACTGAGATATTGTTTCTTTTTACATAATTGTTTTGCTTCGTCAATAGAAGATACTGAATTGATACTGAAATTCTTCCTGAGAACTCCCTTGTGACACACACCCATTCTTAAACCATACATGACTATGGAGTACAGCTCCTTAGACTATTCCTGCCTCCTGTAGAGTCACATTGTGAGATGGAATCACTCCTCTAACATGTTGTCAAACTGGAAAATCCCACCACCATGTCACATAAGTAGAACCACAGGCTCTGAAGAACAGGTCAAGTAAGTTATCAAGATCACCAATCAGTGAGTGATGGAGCCTATTCATTCCCAAGCCTATACTCGCACCTCTATGTAAAAAAAAAAAATACATTTTTAGCATCAATTTTTTTTTAAAGTCCTGAATATATATCACCAGGGCTCAAGTGAGTGTCCAGTAAAGTGAGATGCATGCCTGAACCACACCGAATGAAAAGTCAGGAAAACTGCTGCCTGACAAGGCTGCTCTCAGCTCTACAATTTATTCTGGGAGAAGAGTCTTATCAGCTGAACTGTGTCCTCCCGACCCTACCAGCAAAATTCACGGGGTGAGGTTCTAACCTCCAGAATGTGACCATATTTGGGAAGAAAAATCTTTACCGAAGTAATTTAATTAATCTAAGGTCACAAGGGTGGGACCTAGTCCCATACGCTGCTGTTTAGTCACTCAGACGTGTCCGACTCTTTGGAACTCCACGGACTGTAGCCCACCAGGCTCCTCTGTCCATGGGATTCTTCAGGCAAGAATACTGGAGTGGGTTGAAATTTCCTTCTCCAGGGAATCCCATATGACTGCTGTCTTTATAAGGGGAAATTTAAACACAGAGGGAGGATGACACCAAAGAAGACACAGGGAGAAGATGACTTTGGCCATCTACAAGCCCAGGACAGAGGTCTCAGAAAAAAAAGCAAGCCTGCTGATGCCTTGATTTCAGACGTCCAGCCTCCAGAATTGTGAGACAATGAGTTTCTGATGTTTAAGCTACCCAGTCTGTGGTACTTTGCTATGGATGCAGCTCTAGTGAATTAATACAAGGGCCTTTCAAAAACTCTTCCAGGAGGCCCAGAGGTCTTCCCCACCTCCTTTTGGGTGAAATAGGCCTACGAGATGGAGGAGAGAACTTAATATACAGCAAATCCAAAAACAGGAGTGCTATCGTTTGCAGTGCTATGCAGTCTACCTACGTTGGATCCTTCTTTGTACCATTAGGAAAAAAAAACACACCTCACTTTATTTTTTGACTTGGAATATCATGGTCTACATCACAAATCTCAGAAAATAAAGAGCTCTGGGAAGCACCCATTCAGGGCAGTAGCTGAACACAGCTTACTATAAATTCCCCACATGCTTCATTTATTTTCCCTTCACATTGCTTTTAATACAGATGAAAAGTAAACAAACAAGGTCAGGAAGCATTTAAATAAACAGGAAATCTGTGCTGCAATGATAATTTTCACCATCTCAACAACTGTAACACAAAGAGCCAGATTTGGAGTTTACCCTGGACTTGAACCTCTGCCCGTATCCAAGACAGAGTGACTGGGCAGAGAGCAGGACATCTATTGTGCAAGACACTGATCCTCAAACACTCGGAGCCCAGGGTTAAATGACATGAACAGAAAGAGATATACTTGGTCACCTGAGAATCTCACTCCAGTCATAAGGAAACTGCTTGGGAGAAGAACTTTGCTTGAATCAATGGTTAAAGTCACCAGATTTTAAGCAACTAAATATAGTCCCTCTTTGAGAAGATGATGGGATGAGGTGCTATATGCAAGGTAAGTACAAAAATCTAAAAGCACCTAACTTTGTAATGTTATTGTTAACAACCATAAGCTAAATGAGATCAAACTCAGGATCCCATTTAATTTTCTCAACACCCAGAAGAGACAAGGGCTTTTATTATCCCCATTTTGCAGATGAGGAGACTGAGGCTTAAAGAAGTTAAGAAAATTACAGAAGCTCATGTAATAGTAAGCGGCAGAGCTGGAATTTGAAGGAAGGTCTTTCTTTCTAAAAAGCTATGCTTTTAATGATATACTGAGTCCTAATTCCCCAATGAGACCCATTATTTTAAATTTCTTAATGGTGTTTAAATTATAGAGAGCTCTAAAAATCATGAAAAATGATCCATTCAAATAGAGCTTGGGTAATTATCAAGGAATTCTCATTAAAAAGGGAAAATGTACAGTAGTTTAGCAAAAGAGCTTTAAAAAACTCTAAAATATATGTGAACCATGTGAAATGAAGGGGAAATGATGTATATGGGAAGAAAAGCAGGGCATAGAGCTACTTCAAGTATTTCTTGATAAAGAACTACACCAGTGGTAACTAAATCATGGGCTTAATTGTTCAGCACAGAGAAAATGACCAAAGCCAAAGCTCTGTACACTCATGAAAATGTGCCATTTATTCCATAACCTCTACCTTAGAAAATGTAGCACTTACCTCTCTCTGAAAAAAATTCCAAGCATGAGTAAGCCACCGGTATCTCGGTAAGCCATAATTTGTCATTCTGGCTTTCAAAGTGACCATGTCTGACCACTGAACTGGAACCTAGAAATTAAAAGAAACAAAATATCAACAACCGTAACATTTAAACAGCCACATTCAGACACATATATGTTTACATATTCACAAACACAGTCACTGATGGACTCATCCACATATACTTACTTGGAATATACTGCAATTGACAAATACTATCTTAAATTTATATTTGTTTGTGGTTTAAATTAACTCAGGGTTATTAAATACTTAGTGAATAATCTCTACATGTGCTAAATGAGGAGGTACTTCATACTAAGCAAAATAATGTGAAATCACTTAATGCCAATATCAAGTTTAAGGAAATCACAAACAAATAAGCTATGTGTTCTATGGGCTTCCCTGGTGGCACAAACTGTAAAGAATTCTGCCTGCAATGTGTTCTATAGATACACCTGAAGAGCTCCTAATAACAAATGATCCCTGCTGAAAAATACCCTTTGATTTGAGTACATAATGCTATGAAATTGTTCTTTGAAGTGACTGCAGATTATGATACAAAAATAAACAGAGAAGAATTAAGAAGAGAAAGAGTTCAGCTCAAGTCAAGCCTCATTCTGGAATAACCTTGTAAATACATTTTCAAGAATTGGATTTTAGAGGCAATTAACAGAGTTTAATCACAACAGAGCTTCAGGTACACAACACAACAGCTGGCAAGAAATCTAGTTTCAGCATATCATGCTGTGATTTTCTTATAGCTGGAATTTGATTTATTAAAACATTGTTTTGAATTTTTATATCTGTCATGAGAGACATTAATCTATAGTTTTCTTTTAATCTCTTTGTTTAGTTTTTGGCATCATGATAATGCTGGCTATATAGAATGAGTTGGAAGGTATTCCCTCCTCTTCAACCTTTTTGGAAGGGTTTGTATAGATTTATCTGCAGTGCCACAGGAAAAATGGGGTCACACAAATCGTAGTCTCTCCACACCTGTGATATTAAAGTAACTCTTAGGAGACTAGACAGACATCCACATCTGATCTATGGGGCAATATGAACTGGGCTTAGTTGAGCAAATTTGACACTAATTCAAGATTCATATCTTTTTGAAATCTTATTTTTAACAATAGTAATATCAATAGTAGTTTAAAAATTCCTGGCCACAAAAAAATCTTCATTTTGTTCCTTTGTTAATTTTCATTTTTATTACTTGGAAATGCACAATACTAAAGAAAACACCCCAACATCTAGGCACACAACTTTGTTCCCTAAATAATGAGCTGATTTGGGTATGCTTTGTGTTCATATGGTTTCAACAAAGTTCAGAGAACTAACCAAAGTTCAAGCTACTTCCTATAAATTCTTATTATCTCATATCCTTTGAACATAAAATAAATGGAAGTGAAACAAATTCTCTAGAAATGTATAATCTGAAGCAGTTAATATAATTGACAGATTTTATCTAGAGAAGGAATGATGAATGGGAAGTGAATATGTATAAAAAACAGAAATAATGGGGAAATAGGCTGTCTGACGCCAAATATCTTGATTTGGTTATTGTTGTTGTTCAGTCACTAAGTTGTGTCTGACTCTTTGCAACCCCATGGATTGCAGCATGCCAGGCTTCCCTGTCCTTCATTACCTCCCAGAGTTTGCTCAAAGCCATGTTCATTGTGTCGATGATGCCATCCAACCATCTCATCCTCTATTGCCCCCCTTCTCCTCTCGCCCTCAATCTTTCCCAGCATCAGGATCTTTCTGGTTATTAGATCTGGTTATTAGAACAGTCTTATTTTTAATTTATTTTCCAAAATAAATATAAGTTGTTTCCCTCTTGTGACCACAATCCATCTGAGACTAAATATAGCAAGAAACAGAGGAGGTCATTGAGGTTTTGGCACAAAATACAGTGATCTAGCCATGAAGGAAAACACACACGTATATTGGCTTCTTGCGTGGAACAGCTAAGAGCACAAAGCCCATTCTATGTAAAGGCTGGGTTCTGCAAAATTTGGCAGCTAATAAACCTTAATGGCATTTTTCATTCACACTGCTCTTAGTGCAAAAGCAATAAAAAAAATTCTGACAAACTTTTTTCCTAAGGGACTACTTTCCACATTTCTCTTTTAAACAGCCCTTATTTTATCCTGGTGACTTAATGGAGGGGGGAGGAGATTTACACAAGCAAAACACTGATGTATGCTTCAGCTGGCACAGCAGTGTACACCCATGTAGCATCACTGTGATACTAAGAAAATATTTGCCGATGACCCCTTCATAGAATAGAAGAAAGTACCTAAAATATATATATTCCTTTCTGTCTCCTCAAGTTCCTTAGAATTACATTAGAGTCCAAAGATTTCCTTTCAAATACTTAAATTAATTCATTTCAAACTTGTTATAACTTAGGAAATTAATCAAATATTAATATGACATACACACTATACAAACCATTTTTAAAATCCACTAGAAAGTAAACTCACTTTGAAAACCTTTTAATTACCAAAAAAGAACAAAAGTGTTGAAATGAGGCCATCGAGAATTATATAGTTAAGTTCAGTCACTCAGTCGTGTCCGACTCTGCAACCCCATGGACCGCAGCACGCCAGGCTTCCCTGTCCATCACCAACCTCTGGAGTTTGTTCAGACTCATGTCCATCGAGTTGGTGATGCCATCCAACCATCTCATCCTCTGTCCTCCCCTTCTCCTCCTGTCTTCAATCTTTCCCAGCACCAATTTACTGTATAATTGATGAGAATTATATAATTTGCTACCTATTCTTAAATGTTAAGGAGATCCATGTGTTTTTTGAAATCAGAAACAATTAATGACACCAAAACTGAGTCCCTGGACCCAATTACCACTTCACTTCCTTAACAAACCAAGTTTCTAGGGATAGAGTGAAAATATGATTCTCAAAGACAGCAAGAGCCTATTTTAATGGGACATTTTGTTTTGAAGATAGTGCTTAACTTTATATTAAACTAGCTAGAACCTGCCTTGACTTTTTAATTTTTAACAGAGAAGAAAATAACCATAAATTCCCTCTTCTTCCTAAGAGTTATCACATATTGAAAGCATGAGTATTTTCAGAGGGGTTCAGAGGTGTGGCAGTGCCAAAGGGTAGCCTACATGTAAGCTGAATTATGTAGAGTAGCCACTAGGCTGTAATTATCGCTTAGTTTTAAAACAGAGTCACAGTACGGTAGCAGATTCAACATAGAATCTTTAAAAACTGCATCAGTACCAGAAATGTCTTCAGTTTTCTTACACAGCTCCCAAAATGCCTCTCAGAAATGTAAAGGAATTTCCTCTTCTCAAGAGCTCTTAGGGGCTTCCCTGGTGATCTAGAAGTTAAGACTCCATGCTTCCACTGCAGTGGGCAAGGGTTTGATCCCTGGTCAAGGAACTAAGATCTCATATGCCATGCAGACAAATAAATACATAGTAAAAAATCAAACAAACAAACAAACAAAAAAACCCCTTCTGTATTAAAAAAAGAGCACTCTTAAGTTTTGAAATGTTGAAGAGTCATCTGGAGAACTTGCCACAAATAAAACTACCCAGTCCTGCCTTTTCCCTCTATTCCAATTTAGCAGGTCTGGCCTAGAGACTTATACTGTGCATTTTAAAGAATCACTCTGACAGACTCCTGCTATACACAACCCAAAGACTACATGTTGAAAAAAGCATCATCTTCTTGAAATAGAATTCTTCTATGAGGCTCAGAGTAGCCAGCCTTCACAGACATACAAAGGTGTTCAACCTCACTAATAATCAATGCACCAATTTTTACCAGTGGAGTGAGCAAACATTAAAGAAATAATAATGCCCAGTGGAGCAAAGGTGTGAGTGGTAAATCAAACATGACTGCTAAAACCTTAAGGTTAAGAAACTCTCATTCTCATTCATTCTAACACACACTTCTTAATTTGGAAGAAGACACTTCAGCTTGCTGTAAACAGAAGGGCATGTTTTCTAGACATCAGCCTACAGCTGAAGTCAGCATTTTATAAGGTTTTCAAGTAGCTTTTCAAGATTTCTCAAGACCTGTTGCAAATGTGAACATTTCCTATTATTCACTCAGAAGCTCATAACATTATTCAAGAACATATATTATTTTTGGTTTATTATATCCATGTCTAAGCAATCTGTTGGATTAAAGACATATATTGGAGTAGAGGAAATGAAATATTACAAATTACACTTTGGAACTGTGATGTAGAGACAGGAGAGAAAACAGTACATTTTAGAAGTATTGGGAGTATGCATTGTGACAGAAAGCATAAACATTCAAATTAATAATCATGTGCCTAACAAATCCAGAGTATCTGATTTAAAAGGCTGCACAAATACTGTTTCAGAGTGTGGTTATATTCCATTTTGAACTCACCATTATTTCTTGCTCATATGTCCAAACACCACAAGCCAGTTCTACACAGAAAATGACAAGTAAACTTCCAAAATACTGTAGGAGAACAGAAAATGAATGCTGTTAGGATAGAATCAAAGTAAAATACGGTCATCAGAGACAAGCTAAGTATTATTCAGTGTTGTTCACCCAAAGAACAAGAAAGCAGAGGCACATATTCAGGAAGCTCCCTCCCTTGGGAGCAGATGGGGAAAATAACAGCAAATTTTGAAGCATCAGCAGACAACATTCAATACTTACCTAAGTGGGTCATTTGGATAGTACTCTATTTATCAAATGCTTTTATAATTAATTCTCTCAACAGATAATACTACCTTATTTTACAAATGAAGAAATTAATGAGAAAAGTATACAATATGACTTGCTCAAGAACGTGCATAATAAATTTTAGAGACCTGGACCACTGCAGACCTAGACCACTGTTCTGTGTGCTGTTCCTTGCCACTTCTCCAGTCATGCAGGTCACTTTACAGAAGTAAACAGTAAAAGGGTGAGAAAGAATGGGCTTTCTGAAAGTTCACTAACTGCAGCAGAATTAAAACAACTCCACTGGACTTTCCTAGCGGCGCAGTGGATAAGGATCTGCCTGCCACTGCAGGGGACATGGGTTCCCTGGTCTGGGATGATTCCACATGCCGAGGAGCACCTAAGCCCATGTGCCCCAACTACTGAGTTCAAGCTCCAAAGCCTGCAAGCCACAACTCCTGACCCTGTGTGCTGCAGCTACTGAAGCCCACATACCCTACAGCCTGCAAGCCACAACCACTGAGCCCACGTACTGCAACTACAGAAGCTCGTGCACCTAGAATCTGTGCTCTGCAACCAGACAAGCCAGGCAAGTTGTGGAAAATTTGTCTTCTCTGGTGCCAGAAAGTTTGGGGACCATTGCTATACAAAAGATAAAGTAATATTTTCTTAAAGAGATTTCATTTTATAAGTCCTTTTATTTTAAGCCTATGTAGTATTTCTGGTCAATTTCAATCTACTCAGATCTCATTTCCAAGTACTGCCTTACTTTGAAGATTTTAGCCTTAATTAGAAGAAAATTCGTGAACACAGTACTCCAAGTCAGTTTTTCTCCAAATTCACTTTAATACTTAAGAAATGTCTAGACATGAACAATACCATATCTGCACTTTATATTACAAAACAACAACAACAAATGTTCAAAAACTATATGCTAGGTAAATGTTCTTATCTTCGATAAGACCCGAGGAGAAAGTGAGACTGCAGAAAAAAAAAATTATACTATGATATACTTTTGCTTTCTCAGATCTCCAACCTAAGTTTTGTCCAAAATTGACTTCCGGTTAGGGTTAGGATGAGATAAAATCATCCTCATATTCATCACTGCACAGAGAATCACTCAGTTACTTTTAGTTTAAGGGCTGGATCTAAGAGCAGCATTTATAAAACCTGGTGTTAATCCATAGTTTACACAGAACAAAACCAGCAAAGAATTCAGCAACAGCTCCCGCTGAGCTTTGTTATGGTGGGAAGTGTACATACATATCACATTTCACTACAAAACCGGCTGTTGTCCTCAATATTATTGGAACATCAGTGGATCTCTCCTAATGATGTCAACATGTGTCTCTTGAGCTCTTACTCTCCCCCACACACATAGTGTGCTGAGATGATCTGTACCAATCACATTTGCTTCCTTGGTGGCTCAGACAGTAAAGAATCTGCCTGTGATGTGGGAGACCTGGGTTCAATCCCTGGGTCTAGAGGATCCCCTGGAGAAGGGCATGGCAATCCACCCCATTATTTTTGCCTGGAAAATCCCCATGGACAGAGGAACCTGGAGAACTACAGTCCATGGTGTCACAAAGAGCTGGACATGTCTAAGCGGCTAAGTACACAATCACATTTGCAGGGCAACTCTTCCCCTCTTCCTCCACAAATGCTGTCCTAGAAGGGTGGAAAAAGCTCTGAATTTGGAGTCAGCTGATAGCAGTTCAAACTCAGCTCTGAAACACTATGATCTCTGGAAACTCATTAAACTGCCCTGAGTTCAGTCTGCTCATCTGTCTGATGAAGATAAAAAGAAAGTCTTCTTCACTGTTATGATCTGATTTGACACATGGGAAAGTGGTTGGGAAAATTTAAAATTTTGAGTTTGTAAAACATTATTCAAATGCTATTCTGAAGTAGTTTTTGAAATACAATCCCATATGGACTTGTCCTTTCCTCCTGGATTTGCCGTTAATTCCCTGCAGAGCTGCCGTTTCTTTCTCATCATTGTTTTCCAGTATTTTATTTCTTGTTCTTTATCATTTTATGTCTCTCCTCTCCCTTGTGCAGCAGAGCTCCTGTACATCAGCCTCTCAGCGGCTTCAGCTTTTAAACCAGTTGGCTGCCTCACCCACAAGTTACTGTGCTCACTAACCTGACAGACCATCAGTTCTGGCTGGCAGGGATCTTGTTCATAAACATTATTTTATCCTCAGTGCCTAAGCAGCACCTGTCACACAGCAGGTATTTAATAAACGTCGGTGGGAATAATGATCAGCTTACTAACTGAAAAAAAAAAATTCAGATTTCCTTGAGTTTCTCTGGCTAATTTAAGCTCTGAGTTTCTTGTTAACATTTGATCCCCTTGACTTCTGCTTACACATTTCTATTCTAAATATTGCCTCTCTGTTTTACTACTTGTCTTTTTGGAGGATTATCCTATGATAATTCAGTACACCTTTAAACATTTAAGACAATTTACATAGTTAAAGAAAAGGAACCATATGCAGACTCTCCTCATCTTTCCTGAGCTTCTATCAACTGGATATTTTAAATAAATAAAGTCTGAGAAAGTGTATTTATACAAGGGACTTAGAATACAATTATTTGCATTAACAAACTATTTTATTTGCTTTTAAAATGATTTGATATGACTTTCTTAAAAGAGCTAAGTTCTACTGCAAGCTAAAATTGTGTTCTATGAATGTTTTATCCCTAAACATATATTCATGAAAAAAACTGCATCAAGTAAAGCAAGCTAATAATAAGATACACCTTCAAAATTATGCAATTAATTAATGATATTTTTCACTACATCTCTGAAGCTGAGACTAACTACCTTTCAGTTAAAACATAAGCATCCTCAACTGGGTTAGATAATAAAAGATTAAGTAAAACACTGTAGGTGAAATTTCTTTGTTGACTTAAATGTAAGAACATGAGCTTTGAGATAAAATAGACTGTCTTCAGATTCTGGCTCCTCTACATACCAGTTGGTTGACCTTGGGCAAACCACTAAGCCTCAATTTCCTCATCTGGAAAATGAGAATATTAAAATTACCCTGCAGTGCTGCACTAAGGATTTGGCCAGGTAAAGAACTGTCCCATAGGAATCATTATCTAAAGGGTAGCTATTATTAACCATATCCTGGTATCTATTAGAAAATAAACTCCAGGAGTATAAGAAGTACCGTTATGTTTTAATTACTTAACACACTGCCTGGCACAGAACACATACTCCATGAATATTTCTTTAATAGATGTAACTATGATTGGAGGATGACAGCAAGTAAAACTGCTCATTTCATCCTAAAGACAACCAGCCACTTCCACTAGAGAACAGCTAATGCCCCAAGTTATTCGGTGAAATCTTTAGCAAAAATCCCTGTCCACTGAGAATATAGCTGGTATTTTTCAAAACATCTTTATTAGGAAACTAAAGAAGGAAGGGTGTGGAGGGTGGGGAACTCGACTTCTTTTTTCAAAATACTGAAATCAATTCTTCTGTTATTTTAAACAAAGGTTGGCCACAGAAGGGCAAGAATGGCACCGTTTACTAGTCCCTTTGACCCCTGGATGTATTTGAAGAGGAAGGTAAAGGCATGGAATCCTGCCTTCTATTTAACCCTTCATGACTTGTAAATAAACACATCCTCCAAGAGAAATAAAGGGGATTCATTTCCCCTATTAAAGATTATTTCATCTTCTTATATGTGTACAGACAAAAGAGTAAAATCTCAAGGAGGTCTTTTCTTAAACAAATATTTATTTATAAAAATAAGCTGGTCCCCTGACACTTCCCCCACTCTCCAGAATTTCTCCCTAAAGAAAGTAGGTTAAATAGACATCTTTATCCCTTTTTTCTTGAAACTTCACTACAACAACAGTAAAAGAATATTTTTAAAAGACCTAAACCCAGAGATAAAGGAAAAGAATACAACAGCAAGTATATTTTGGAAGGTACAAAGCAAATAGATGAATAGCAAGTTTCTCAGCAGTCCCCCAAAGCTGAATGCTTAATCGGCAGTGGAGAAAGCTGGGAATAACCTGATTCATATACAGAGTCCTCCAGATGCTTAGGTACTGGCAGCCCTGGTATGGGCATCCACTTGCGGAAGTGGACGAAGGTAGAGCTAAAAAGAGGATGATGTGTTGAAAAATTGTTTAGGAAGAAATTAGAGCCCTCTGGTCCCCTTCTCTACTGTGTAGCTAAGTGACTATCCACCCCTTCCAGTACAGAAGTTAAAAGATGGGGTGTTATTCTGTGGAAACAGTGAAACAGAGTCTCAAAACTGGGGACACTAGGTATAGTTGAGGATAAAGGAGAATACTAGAAACAGAATAGCTCATATTTAAATACTTTTCCCACAAAGGTTCAAAACCAAAATAGCACTGGACTTCTCAATAAAATACTGGAAGCTCAAGGCAGCAGAAGAATGTCTTCAAAATTCAGAGGGAAAAATTATTCCAACCTATAATTCTATAGCCATTAGAATTAACACATAAGGGTAGCAACATGGACGGACATGGAGATTATTGTACCAAGTGAAGTAAGTCGGACAGAGAAAGACATATATATTATCATTCATATGCAGAATCTAATTTTCAAAAAATGACATAAATGAGCTTATTTACTAAACAAAAACAGATTTACAGATATTGAAAACAAACTTATGGAAAACATGGGGAGAAAGGATAAATCAGGAGCAGATTAATACAGACATGCTACTATATACAATAGATAACCAACAAGGACCTACTGCACAGGGAACTCTACTCAATATTCTGTGATAACCAGCATGAGAAAAGAATCTAAAAAACAATGAATATATGTAAATGTATAACTGAATCACACTTTGTTGTGCATCTGAAACTAACACAACATTGTAAATCAACTATACTCAAACCAAAAAAAAAATTTTTTTTTTAAAGAACATGTAAGGGTATATAAAGCCATTTTTTAGGCAGGCAGTTTTTTAAAAAATGTATTTCCTATGTATGTTTTTTCAGGAAACTACTGGAAAGTATGCTCCCTAAAATGAGAGACTAAACAGAGTAGGACAATGACTTGGATTCCAGGAAACAAGGGATCTAAAACAAAAGCGAGGCAAAGGAAATCTCAGAATGGTGGTCAGGGGATATCCCATGACGGCAATAGTCTAGACTGGGTCTAGGACACACTGAGATTTCTTTAAAAATTATCATCGATAGAATACCCCAAATATTTGAATATACGAGGAGAAAACATACACCAGAAGAAGTTTAGAGTTAGATAGAAATATTAATACATGAAAAACAAGGAGAATTATTAATTCCCCCCCAAAGCCAAAGTATTATTCCAGAAACAAAAAGTAAACCCAGTAATTTACCTTGCCCAACTGTGAATAACATTTACATAGCCATAATCATGTAAACACTGTTCTAACCAAAATGATATATCTGTGTTGAGGTGAGACAAGAAGTATGCGTGGTGGGGGGTGGGGTTTGCTGAGGGCAGGAAAGGATACCAGTTCCTCCTATTCCATAGATGTCAATGGATAGACCTTAAAACTAGAAGAATGAGAAGAGTTACACTAAAATGTGATGTAAAGACATGGATGAAAATTTCAAGGGAATCTGCTAAAACAAACATTGAAAGTGGTTGCTTCTTACTTTGGAGTATAAAATGATAAAGGTGGAGGACTACTATTTTTCATAAGAAGCATTTTAGAATTAAATTGACATTCTGTGTATGAAGCACTCTGATATAAGTAAAAATAAAATTAAACAATAGCCCCACCCCTGACAACCTGGTGATCAAGATAAAAAGGCTGGTAGCTGGAGGATTTTATATGTTTTGTACAGAAAAGCTTATTCAAAAAGGCTGAAAATGTTAAGTAGCTCAATTATACTTCATGGTTATTGGGAATAAAGGGGGTGAATGACAGAAACTTTGCTCAAGTGATGAAACACCTTACGCTAAATATATCTTCATTAACTGAAAATAGGGATGCTATACAAAATACAAAAGCTGTATATTTGAATGTGATTTGGGCTTCCCAGGTGGTACTAGTGGTAAAGAACCCATCTGCCAATGCAGGAGACATAAGAGATGCAGGTTCCATCCCTGGGTCGGGAAGATCCCCTGAAGGAGGGCATGGCAATCCACTCCAGTATTCTTGCCTATGAAATTCCATGGACAGAGGGGCCTGGCAGGCTACGGTCCACAGTGTCGCAAAGAGTTGGACACTACTGAAATGACTTAGCATGTATGCACACAAATGTGATTTACAACCTCCCAGACGTCTCTTCCACTAGACCCTATTTGGAAATTTGAATCTCTTCTGTGATACTGCTTATTAAAACCACACATATAGTCTATTTAAATCAGTGTGAGCTGGATTATTTTCTAACTGGGAGAATTCACTTTAGTCACAAAATTTTGAAGCTTAGAACTCTATGTTATGGGCAATTTTGTTCCATGAGAGAGAGGCTTGGATTTAGTTTATTTGCTCAAGAAACATCTATGTTTGTACATATAATCAAGTACTGTAAATATATAAAATTAAAAGTATATAAAAGTATGTACAAATCAAGTATTCTTATATATATATGCATATATACAAATGTATGTGTGTTTATTATACCAAGGATGTATGTACACCATATGTTGAGTGAAGTCGCTCAGTCGTGTCTGACTCTTTGCGACCCCGTGGACTGTAGCCTACCAGGCTCCTCTGTCCATGGGATTTTCCAGGCAATAGTACTGGAGTGGATTGCCATTTCCTTCTCCAGGGGATCTTCCCAACCCAGGGATCGAACCCGGGTCTCCTGCATTGTAGACAGATGCTTTACCATCTGAGCCACCAGGGAAGTCACATTATATGTTATTCTTCAATAAATATTGCAAAAATATAATTAGCTGTATCTTTGAAAGAGAGAATGGAACTAGACTCACTGAGAGACAACAGAATGCTAACAGCACAGTCACTGCAGCCAAGCATCCTGAATTCAGATACCAACTTGACCATTTAATAGTTGGGCACATCACTTAACTCTTCTGTGTTTCTGTGTCCCCATGTACAAAAAAGAGATAACAACAGTGGGAACCTTATAGTACAGTTGAGAGAATTTAATGAGCTGATGCATGTAAAGCACGTACAATAGTGGCTGGCAAATAGTACATGTTATATCAGGCATGTTGATGGTGATGTTAACAATACCTTACAACCCATCACCTATAGATCCCAACTATTGAACACACATACATACAAGTACATGTTCCCATGGGTATTTACAAAAGCTTTCTTGTCTTTGAACTAAAACACCTTATTCTCATCTTTGAATTTATCCAGTAGGGAAAAAAAAGACTACCAATAATATCAAAATTTTAAGGATAGCAAAAATATTCCTTTTTCCCTTCACCTAATAATGCTTAGTTAAAGGCACAAATGCTGCCTTAACTGCTATGTCAAGTTTCTGGACAAGTTACATCAAAAATTCTACCTCCTCTTTTTATGTTTTGAACTTACATTAAGTCAGTCAGATAAGCTTTTTTTAAAATTAATAGTAAAATTAATTTTTGTTCTTATTCATATTTTGCAATTTTTATAAAGAAATACAGTGCCATATGGCCAATAAGTGCTTAACAGTCCTTTCACTGAACTTTCATAAAAGCACTAATAAATGAAATAAGCATTACTTAAGCATTTATATAAAATATTTCAAATAGTTTTTACTTTGGAGAAAACAGATTCATTAAATTTTTTTCATTTCTAATTTCTATCAATCTAATCAAAACAAGAAAGCAATCTGCCCTAACAAACCAATCAATTTATTGAGTGCTAATATTTATTGAGGATATTAAACTTTATAAGCAGTTAAGAAATATAGGAAAAGATATGTTCAATTACGAAGAGCCTTTTTATAAGAAATATGTTCCATTAATATAAAACTTGGCCTCATCCTATCCAGTTTTATGGACAGAGCTCTGAGATATATACTATCTAAAAGAAGCAAAGAATCCTATATCCAGTGTACCGTAAATAGTGTGTGCATGTGTGTGTGTGTGTGTGTGTGCACTCAGTCATGTCTGACTCTTTGCAACCCCATAGACTGTAGCTCACCAGGCTGTTGTGTCCACAGAATTTTCCAGTCAAGAATACTGTGGAGCCTACTCAGCAAGAGTACCATTTCCTACTCCAGAGGATCTTCCCCACCCAGGAAGTGAAACTGTGTCTCTTGCATCTCTGGCACTGGCAGGCGGATTCGTTACCACTAGTGCCACCTGGGAACCCCTACCATAAATAGACAAAATAGTTATTCTCCAAACTGTTTTCCTGGAAAATAATTTTTACATTAAAGCAAAACTGTATGTCTTTCTCATAAGTTTTTCTGTGCCAGCAAGCAGATAATCAACTACATATCACAGAACCTCCTCAGTGGGGATATATTTCACTGAGCGAAAAGTAAAAATTATAAACATTGTAAAAGTTACTTTAATCTGCTAGTCTCTTAATTTATAAGTAAAGACTCAGGTTTTTTTCTTAAGTAACATTCAACACAATTTAAAACCACCAAAGTCAGATTTGCAGATTATACCTTGGAAAATGAATACAATCTGAGACTCACCTCCCTGCAAATAAAAACTATTTCAAAATATAACATACTTGACCAGACATTTGAATATTTTAAAAACATGGTGCCTTTGGACTCCTACTTACATACTACGTAACCAACACTTTTAATAAACAAAAAGTTTGATGAAAGCCTGAATTCACTAAATGATAAATGATAAACTCCAGTCTCTACCCTGTCAAATGCTAAACTCTGCAAGCTTTCAGTGTTAAGTATCTCTGTGTCAGTTGTTTATTTTTCCTTTCCCAGTGATTGGAGGTTTAAAAATATTATATTACTTATAGTTAGTAAATAAGAGAATTCCACTGCCAAATATTTGTACAAGATAATGGAACGGCCGACATTCTGTTAAGAATCCACCCGGATGAAACTACTAACAGCCCAAGAGCACTTATGCTTAGAACACATCCCTACACAAAGCCTGTGTTTTAGCCAAGTCTCAAAACAATGTCATAGCAGACATAGGCTTGGTACTTTCTGAAGGCCAATTATTCACCACGCTTCATGTGTCTTTACAAAAATTTCCCCAAAAAAGGCAACATTCTTTAAAGAATCATAAATGAGATGAGTTCAATCTAGTTGAGAAAAAGCTAGAACCATACACCAGTTTTTGAAGAAATGAAGTCTTGTCATTCTCGAGCCCACGCAGAAAAGCGAGCTAAAGTAAGAAAGTGATTGGTAAGCTGTGGTCCTTTGTGCATGCTTACACTTGAGTAAAAATATAGAAAACTTTTTGTAATAATGTATCTTAATTTACCCTCCTTTCCATCTTATTGACACTGCTAATTGTTGAGCTAGTTTCTCTAGCAGAAATGCTAGTGAAGTTTAGATTAGTAGGTGTTTGCTTCACACGCAGTTCAAACTACGAGACAGAGAAACGTGTTATGCCAGGATCAGAGGGACTCAGCCAAGGGCTATAGGTTCTCAGGGTCAGTGATGTATATCGTGACAGGTAAAGCATTAAGGGTGAGACAATAAAGAAACTGGTCACGCTAGACGGGTCACCACATATATAGTTTCTGTTGCTTTGTAAGCCAGGTCAGCTAAAGTCTACAAGCTTGGCCCCATTGCAAAAGATTTACAGGGTGTTACTGGTCTTAGAAGAGGCTATCTCTATGTATTACTGGGCTATTCCTCAAAATGCGAGACAGGGGTCTCCATCACCAGAACCTGGATAGGAAAATACAGAGGAAGTAACCTAAGCAGCACAGTCAAAAGACACTAGGCTCAGTTCAATCCCAATCATGCCTCTCACTCAGACCCAAATGTGGTCAGATCCCTTGCAAACACCAGAGGGGCCAGGAGTCATTACCACAGGCATCTTTAGGACAACATCAGTTAGAGCAGGCTAGGAAATTGGAAATTCTAAGAGGCTTATTAGATAAAAAGAGAATACGTACTTTACTATCTATAATAACTTTTAAATTGATCTATATTTGCGAAATTATATTCTAAATCACATTCTTTTGCTTTACCTTTGTTTTCAACAAGATACACATTTTAACTTATCTTTGTACATTTTTCAGGAAAATCTCAAGCCAACTTGTTAAAAGAGTTTTAAAGGAATTCCCTGGTGGTCCAGTGGTTAGGGCTCCATGCTTCCACTGCAGAGGTGACAGGTTCAGTCCCTGCTCGGGGAACTGGGGTTTTCACAGGCTGCATGGCAAGGCCAAAAAAAATTTTTAAAGAGTATTAAAGGGGAACATATTCTTTAAATTTTATAAATCCATGAACACAAATATTTATTACAAGTGAAGAAGTTTATTCTGTTTTTTTTAATAAATCTACTTAAGTAAAAATACTTTCTTCCTGAACCAAAAATATGTATTTTCCTTTTTAAAATAATAAAATGTAAGAACACAAGCCTGTCCACAGTCACGCTTAAAGTTCAGGGAAAGAAAATCATATGTGAATAACGATATAATTACAAAATTGTCACCAAAGTGCCCAAACATCAGTGATAGTGAAGTGAAGTTGCTCAGTACTGTCCGACTCTTTGGGACCCCATGGACAGTAGCCAACCAGGCTCCTCCATCCATGGGATTTTTCCAGGCAAGAATACTGGAGTTGGTTGCCATTTCCTTCTCCAGGGGCTCTTCCCGACCCAGGGATTGAACCCGGGTCTCCCGCATTGTAGGCAGACGCTTTACCGTCTGAGCCACCAGGGGGTGGAAGACACAGTTTAATCACACAAATTACAGATGAATTTTTTTAATGCCTGTTTGTTACAACAAATATTTTAGTTATAAGAATGTTGAAAAGTTGAGATCCTTGAAGACCTGCTTTTATAGACAGACTAATAATAATTTGAAAGGTCCATATCCATTATCATTAGATAAGTGCTTCTAACGTGCTTAAAAATTTTGTTCTCAAACAAGTTAAGCAGTTCTGTAACAATCCTCTGCTACTAGTCAACTGTTTATGGAACGTTTTTCCCCCTGAGTCTGGGAAACTGTGGCAGCATTCCAAAGAACTACTGTTCTGACCATTCCACAAGAGCCCTTGTCTGGCTGGTCTCCCTGAGGGCACCCTTGCCGCACATCCAGTTTCCTGGTGCCTACTTTAGCTTGATGTGACTATAATTTTGCTATTAAACCTGAACTCAAAACATCCAGAGTAAAAAAATTTTTATTTCTGGTGTACATCTGTGAAAAATTTCTAAAACCTTAGCTAGACTGCCTCGCCTGAAAACCTTTATTCCTTCATTAGTAAAGGCACATTGGTAGAAGAAAAATACATCTTCCATTCTCTGTTCTATCATTAAAAAAGTTTGTCTAAATGTGAAGTCCACTTAGCCCAGAGCGGCAGGATTGGGTAGCAATCCTCTGCTGGGTAAATGAGATAAGAGCCCAGAAGAGGGTAAGAAGGGATACTGCTTCAAGGTTATGTGGCAAAAGATAGAGCAGATCACATCACTCTTCAGCTCCCCGAACTTCACACTGCAGAGCATATGCACAGGATATTCAAGATATCTCCATAATTTGGCTTAAGTCACACAGTCAAGTCTTAGCCCTGCATGCCTGGCACACATCTTTCCAATGACCTATACATGCCCTTTGCCAAGCACTCCATGAACTTCTGAATCTTATCACAATTACTCTCTCCACTAGCCTTTCAATTCCTCAAAGTCCCTTGCTTCCCCAGCAAAGGTCTTTCCATCAACCTTTGCCCACCTCTGCCCATGATTCACCAGAATTCTGCCTTCCCTCTCAGATCTCTTCCTCTTGTCGCTATTAAATACTTCCCATAGAAGAGGCTCTCTATCCTTCCTTATAGTTGTTGCTGTTTTTAAGTACTTTAACAACACAAAAAAGAGCTTTTAGAATTAAAGTATTTTAATTACAAAAGGAAAACTTCTCAGGGTCTCCTTAAAAGTTATCAGTCCCTGTCTTCAACTCAGCTGTGTAAACTCTGCACAGAAACTTGAAAATTTAGATTTTAAATGCTTGTTTCCTAGAAGAGTCACTGAATAGATTCATATTTTTACTTAATTAGAAACAATTTTGACATTGGATATATAATCTAATAAAATTCCAGTATTCTAAAAGATGTTTCTGAAATGTCTTCACAGCTGTGACCATACTGAGAAAATGCATAGCTTCCAAATTATTAAGTTTTACAGGGAAGCCTGGCGTGCTGCAGTCCATGGGCTTGCAAAGAATCACACACAACTTAGCAACTGAACAACAGCATCAAAAACTGAAATAATATGGTAATCTAAAGAAAATTCAGGGATAATCGCTTATTTCTGAATAATTCAAATATATTGCTTAAGAGGAATACTAAGTGATACAGCTACAGCGCTTATATACTTAAACTAAAATTAGTGTTTCTGTCATGTGAGCTGAGAAGATTCATCTTAATTTGAGCACATCATTGGAGCCTGTTATCACCCTGTATCTGAATAAAGAAGGAAATGGGCACTTCCCTGGTGGTTCCCAGTGGTTAAGACTCCAAGCTCCCACCGCAGGGGGCACGGATTCCATACATGGTCAGGAAACTTCCCTGTTAGCTCCGCAGTAAATAATTTGCCTGTCAATGCAGGAGACACAGGTTTGATCTCTGGGTTGGGAAGATTCCCTAAAGAAGGAAATGGCAAC
Organism: Budorcas taxicolor; assembly: GCF_023091745.1. NCBI lineage: Eukaryota > Metazoa > Chordata > Mammalia > Artiodactyla > Bovidae > Budorcas > Budorcas taxicolor. Next base: position 87,177,874 of record NC_068913.1, read on the forward strand.
CCACTCCAGTATTTTTGCCTTGGAAATCCCATGGACAGAGGAGTCTGATGGGCTATAGTCCATGGGGTCACAAAAGAGTCGGATGAAACTAAGTGACCACCACCACCTACTGGAAACTAAGCCCCTGCAAGCCACGCAGTGTGGCCAAAAAGAAAAAGAAAGAAAAGAAAAATTCACATTCTTTGGATGTTGCATACAAGTAAATATTAAACTTCATTTTTCCAGAAAGTCTTTCTAAAATGTATTTTCCTCATTATAGCTTAAACAATTAATTCTTAATTCTCTCATCTTTAGCGTCATTTGCTTGACTATTGATTTAGCTCTATTTCCTAAGTCTTCTAGACACTGATATGATTTCAAATGAATAGTTACTGCTTCACCTAGGCCAAAGGAAGTCAATAGCAAACGTGAAAGCAAAAACTCTACACAACTGCTGAATTAGCCTCAAGGTAGAATTTGCTAAAATCACCCTTTTAAGAGCATGTGCTGCCAGAGAAATATCTGTCACTGAACTCCACACAGACTGCAGACATTCACCAAATCAATGCATATAGATTTATATAGCTTACATCTAGCCAAAGCTATTGCAAATGTATATAACAATATATAACAAAGCTTAATATGCTTACTATGACAGAGTATACCTAAATTATACCAAAGTCAGAAATACAAAATCTTGAGCCATTCATACTTCACACCCTAAAGTAAGCAAAAAGTTCAAAGAACACTCCAGATCCTGTCACAAAGACCCACCACTAAGGGCAGGAATATCATGACACCTCCTTTCAAATACATTTGCTTATGGGCTTTCCTGGGGTATAATTAGAGGCAATCCGGCCAGCTTCATTTAAGAAACCAAGATGTGCAAACTGAGCCTCTGGATGCAGAAATGTCTACATCATCTTTGGTTTTCTCTGACTGAAATTTTTGTGAGTTTAACAACTAAATTTTAAAAGGGCAACTTTAAAAGAATTCCAGTTAATGTGTGAAAATAAAGCATCTATATTGAATGGGGTATGTTTCTATTAGATGAGAAACACTAGATAGATAGATACTGAATAATATCCTATTTCCTGATGTCAAGTAATACAAACATTACTATAATGTGCAAAAATACTATCTCAGCAAGGTATGCTGAATTCAGTTGTCTTTCATCCAGTCCCCAAAGTCTTGGTCCAGACCCCGTCCATGCTTTCAAGGACTAGGGGTTGTACTCAGTCGATCAGTCATGTCCAGCTCTTTTGTGACCCCATAGACTGCAGCCTGCCAGGCTCCTCTGTCCATAGGATTTCCCAGGCAAGAACACTGGAGTGGGTTGCCATTTCCTTCTCCAGGGGATCTTCCTGACCCAGGGATCAAACCCGGCTCTCCTACTTGTCTATAACCACTAACCATCCTTCCCAAAGCCTCCACTCTTAAATGTTATCATTTCATCAAATGCTAGACACACTCACTGACCATAGTCCAAGGGAAAACCTCAGACTCTCCTACAAAGATCTTCACGGTCTTCAGACTACTTCAACCACTTTTCACTGACACCATAGCCACCAGAATTTCTAAGTTTTGCCTAAACTTGCCATGTTCTTTCACAGTTCTTTTTTTTTTTATAAGAAATGCTTGTTTAATGTAGTCTGTTTTCTTCTTTTTATTAATTAATTTATTTTAATTGGAGGCTAATTACTTTACAGTATTGTAGTGGTTTTGCCATACATTGACATGAATCAGTTGACCCTGAGGGATGGGATGGGAAGGGACGTGGGAGGGGGGTTCAGGATGGGGAACACAGGTACACGGTTCTGTACACATGCACACAGTCTGCATGTAACTTCCCTCCTCCACCAGAAAACTCATACACTTTCAACCTCCAGCTCAAACAAAGACTCTCCTGCAAAATCTACTGGAAACCTCCAGCTGCTCCTTATTCAGGGTTCCCACACTAATTTATTTATAACTTTAATACTCTATTTTGCTTTTTTATTTTTCTTACAGTCTCCCACTTCATCTCTGTATCTTGTGTTTATCACAGACTGGGTACTCAATATATGTTTACAGAGGGGAAAAGGAAAGAGAGGGGCAGAAAAGAGGCAAGAAAGGAAAAGAGAAGCTGTCTGATTCTTGGATAGGATAAGGGAGAACTAAGGATGGATTTTTAGAATTCCTTTTGTAATAAGGACATTAAAATATTATATACCTTTAAAAGTTGAATGACTACTGAATATGTTGGAATTATAGATGAAGCATATTTAAGTCCTATAGAAGTTGTGCCAGCAATTAATTAAATATATTCCAGTCATTGGGTGGTGGAGTGAAACATATACAGACTCAGAATGTAATTTGTATCTAAATGCTGATGAAAGCAACTAGCAGCTGTGTCTTTGGGCATCTTACTTTCTCTCAGTTATGAAATACATCTAACCATATAAAGTTGCTATAAGTATTTTCTGAGAAAACAGAGCGAAACTCTGGGCAGATGCTGAACATGTAATCAATGATATGATGGACCTTGACTTAGAAATAAAGGTACTAGGCTATAAACCAAAACTATTAGCAGATAATAAAGATACTTAATTTAATAGTTTAATTTTAACTTAATAGGTTATCAGTAGCAGTATCACTATTAAATGTGTAACTACTTGAAAGAAGAACTTTGAGTCCGTAGGAAATTAACTCCAATTTAAAGATATTCCATTTTTGCATTACGATTTTAAACAGCAGAACACTGAGGATGGTTTATTTCTCCATGGCCATTAAAAATGTACTTGATTTCCATCAAGAGAATCATTTCAAATCTGGTGCAAGCACTGGATATTTTAAGAAAGTTTAAAAGTGCTTCCACATAATCACTAGCTATGTGAAAATTCTCTGGGATAATAAGGGTGAAAAAAAAATAAAACCTTTCCATTTATATATAAGGTACTGATCTTACACATGTAAGATGCATGCAAATTAATTTCTGACCAGGGCCTGACAAGTTGCGGATTGCTGGCAGTTGAGTGTATATTAACATTGCACTCTGACAAATGACAATCTCCTGATGGTGACATTCAGCTGCTGTCGATATTGTAAACACGTCTGTTCAACCTGTTTACATTTCCCCTGAGCTGGCACCGCTTTCCTAATGCCTATGTTAATAGCAAGGTAGAACTGCAATAACAAATGAATTTCATTTAGTCTACAGCTAAAAGCCTTGGGAAGTACCCATCTAAAGCTTAAAACCAATTTCCATTTAGCTTCTATTTCTCTTTAAAACAGAAAGGAAGTTCTGCTACTGAAATTACTTTGAAAGTCATGGCACATTCAAGTTTATCTTCTTAGCCATTTTGGCTTGTCTTCCCAATATAATTGGGATTTAATTACTCATAATCTCTTTCTACAAATACATCGAAGTTTCTGTTTTGTGACAGTTTTACATTTATAAGAACAAATCTGATTATAGTAAGGTTGCTAACTTCAGGAAACAAAAATACAAGATGCTCATTTAAATTTGACTTTCAGATAAGAAAATAATGTTTTAGTAGATGTATAACCTAAATGTTGCATGGGAAATATTTATACGAAAATATTATTCGTTGTCTAGCTGAAATCCAAATTTAATTGTATGTTTAGGAAACTTAAATTATGGTGTTTTAACAATTTGTATTTATAATTCAATAGAAGGGTCAAATTCTTGATCATGATTCTCCATAAATATTTTCCTACAGATGGCCTCTTAGCCTGCAGTTGTTTCTTTGGGGGGTGGGGGGTAGGAGTCGGGTGGAGGGTAGGAGAGTTGTAAAGCTAGGTTTTGAGCCTCACTTTTTCTTGACCAGTCAGATGAATAATGGCATTTTGACTTTGACTTATGCTTAAGCAGCACCATCGCCCAGTTGTCAGCTCTTTTTTTAGTAATCATTCAAGAGATATGGCAGCTCTCAGAGATACAAGTTGTCTTTAAAAAAAGAAAAATGTTTCCTCCTCTAAGCTGGTTTACAGGTCTTAAAAGTGAAGCATGATTTTGAATACAAGGAAGTGCACAAGTTGGATTGAATGCACTGGGCTTTCTTAAAATTTACAACTACAGTTAAAGAACCTTCCAAAATTTTTTTTAATTAGGATAAAAAGCTAAAGGACATAAAGGAAGAAACCATGAGAGTTGCCTTGCAAATATTTGCCAAAGACCTAATAACCCATCATAACGTGCATGAGTGCTGCCCCACTTTAACAAGCCACTACTGTCTGAACCTATCTCACAGCCAGGTTCCTGCCTGAAAATCTCATCCATCATTGTCTTCCAGACACCATCCTTCATCTGATGTGCTGACCACTTCTACTCACACTGTTCTAATTTGCTGGTTATTATTTGAGTTCATAAAAAAAATTACTAAAGCAATAGGCAAGATGAATGTTTCATATTATCAAGCTGTTTGTAGTCTGATAATCTGGGCTGGTTATAAAAAAGGAGGTTTATAATAAGAGAAAAGCACTGAACTTCAAACGTTGAAACATGTCTGTTGGAGACCCTGGTAAAAGCCCAATGAGAATGGACTTGGCAGTCAGAAACATGGAGGTCTGAATCAAAGCTTTACCTGTTAGTGCTGAGTGACCTTGGACATATTAATAAACCTCTCTGAATTTCATTTATAATTATCTATCTTAGATGATTGTTGAGTTTAAAATGAAAGATTATAGAAAACATTTTTTACAATGTAAGATACATAATCCATATTAAACTAAGATACTTAAGCATTTAGGAAAAGGCAGCAATTAAAGAGCAAAATCCCTGGAGAAGGAAATGGCAACCCACTCCAGTATTCTTGCCTGGAGAATCCCATGGACAGAGGAGCTTGGCTGGCTACAGTTCATGGGGTCGCAAAGAGTTGGACATGACTGAGCGACTAACACACATACAAAGAGTAAAACATGTCATGAAGGTGTTACAAATATGTTGTTAGACTGTGATGGTCTGAATACCATATACTCCATTTATTAGCTATGCAAACTTAGGCAAATTATTAAACCAATCTGTGCCTCATTCCCCTCACCTACAATATGGGAATAATAATAGTATCTATTTCAGGCTCAGACGGTAAAGAATCCATCTGCAATGCAGGAGACTTGGGTCCGATCCCTGGGTTGGGAAGATCCGCTGGAGGAGGGCATGGCAAGCCACTCCAATATTCTTACCTGGAGAATCGCCATGGACAGAGGAGCCTGGCAGGCTATAATCCATGGGGTCGAAAAGAGTCAGACATGACTGAGTGACTAAGCACAGTACATCTCATTAGAACTGTGGAGAGGACAAAACTGCTTAATTGATAGAAAACACTTTATGTAAACGTGTATAGCTTGTAAGCCTTACATTTTGTCAGTACCCGAGAAAAGTTAACTACTTTTGATTATCATCATCATCTTCATCATTATTACAATTTCAGGGGGCACTATTTCAGACAAACTGTAGCAGGCTGTTAGTACTGAAACAGAAGTGTTAGAAGAAATCCCTAGCTAAGAGAACAGCAAGTATAAGGGCAGGAAAGAACACAGCCAGAAAAGTTCGTTCACAGGTCAGAAAATCCAATTGGACCAGAAAATAATGAAGTAAGAAAGCTAGAAGTGACAGATGAAGGTCTTGATTGCAGAAGAGCTTGATGCAAGATTAAGGTGTCTCTAAACACTTCATTACCCCACCAAGAGTCTTTCAAGGTTTTGGAAAACAGGAGTAATGTGATCACTGTAGCATTACATTAACCTGGCAGCACTGGCATGGGGTAAATTAGAAAGAGACAACAGAGGCAGGAAGTTTAGTTAGGGGGCTATGCAGTGTTTCAGTAAGAAGTCAGAAGAACCTGATCCTGGGCATTCCAAATGAGAATAGAAAAGAAGGCACAGGACCTGACAGTTGTAGAATTAGAACCTTATGGGACTTGGCAACTGTTTAGAGAAAGAGGCTATGGAAAGAAAGCCAGAGTGGAAGGAAAAAACTGTCTGAGAAGCAGATTAGTTATGAGCGACAGGTAACTGGGACCTAAGACTGCAGATCATTCAAGCAAAGGCTAGGTTGTGCTGGGTCTAGACAGGAAACTTGCTAGGAGGAGAGAAACAGCCTGATGTGAATGGGGGAAAACTGCCACAGATAGTCAAGGGGAAGAAACGACCAACATGCGGACGGCAGCCATGGACATGGGGAACAGCGATGCACCAAAAGCTGCTTTATAGAAAAGAGTACATTCACTTTTGAACTTTGGTGTTGGAGAAGACTCTTGAGAGTCCCGTGGGCAGCAAGGAGATCAAACCTGTCAGTTCTAAAGGAAATCAACTCTGAATATTCATTGGAAGAACTGATGCTGAAGCTGAAGCTCCAATACTTTGGCAACCTGTGAGAAGAGCTGACTCACTGGAAAAGATCTTGATACTGGGAAAGACTGAGGGTAGGAGGAGATGGGGGCGACAGAGGATGAGATGGTTGGGTAGCATCATCGACTCAGTGGACATGATAGAGTCATGTCAACAGACACTATCTTCTTCTCCAGAAGATAGTGAAGGACAGGGAAGCCTGGCATGTTGCAGTCCATGGGGTTGCAAAGAGTCAGACAGGACTGAGAGACTGAACAAAGCAACAACAACCAGGCAAAAGGGGAGGGGATGGGATACAGCATCATCAAACTACTCTAGTCATCCTCCTGAAGGGTAGGCTGATCCTTTGGGATTGAGCTTGGAGCTCTTCTCTAGCCTCAGTACTCATAGTAAATCTTACTAGAGGTCTCTTCAGACAGTAGTGAAACTGTCTATCCACTGTGTATAACCTGGTCTGATGGCAAAGGTTAGTAGTGCCTATATTCTCTGAAGTGTTTGAAGAATGAATGAATGAACAAATAACTGGCCCTTAGAACCTCAGCCCTCCATGCCACCTTTGCATCATAAGGTTCCTTCAGCATCACAAACCAGCTCCTATGCACAAGTCTCTATGATTCATCCTGCCCCAAGGAGGGCCCAAATTACCTTATTTGTCAAATTGTTTTACTTGCATTCAAATAACCTAAAGGAATGCATAGATGGTTTTCAAAATATGTTCCTAAAAGTCTTTGAGATTCTATGAAATATGTTATCCTACCCCTCCCCATCCCACAGTCCAGTAACCATCCAGAATCATACAAGTTGGGAGGAAGAAGAATCATATTAATAGTAGCCAGACCTAATGACTGTATACATGGGACATCGTTATAAGATTGCAGTTTTAGAAAATGATTCTGAGATTTTAAGTTTCGATACCTTATCCATCCTTTATGTTTTATATAACGTTAAGTCCTTTATTTTATGTTTAAATTATTATCCAAATTTCTTAAATTGCAACATAAGATTCCAAACCCTTCCACCTCCTTTCCCCTGAAAGAACAATGACATATTATAAATAAAATATAATCAAGATCATTGTATACCAAAGAGGACAGAAGTGAGGAAATGGGCATGTCCCCCTTCTCTGAGGGTAGTTTATTTTCTGCAGCATTTTCTGTTTTCCAGTCACGTGACCTGAGGAGTCATCATCCATGAAGCCAAGTAATACATTAACACAGGTTGTTCCTGTGAAATGCAAAGCTTTAGTTTAGCTTCACGCTAAGATTCTGTTTTAATAGGCTTGGGACGGAAGCCAGGCGAGCCGGGGTGTGCAGGAGCTGGCTCCGGAATGAGAATTTGTGCTCATCTCTCCCCAGATCTGCATTCAGCGACACTGTGTTGGTAACCTGAAATTGACCATGCTGGGAGTATTTACACCACGGAAATCTTCAAATGCTACAAATCAGGGCTTTCTTCTGCTCAGGTATCCAGCACATCAACACACCATTAAAAAAAATTTTTTTAAGTTCCCTGTAAGAAATGAGTGCACAGATACCATTGAGAACTACTGCAAAGAAAGAGATATACTCAATAAATTGCTTTTTTAGGAGTCTGAAATGTCCGCAATCACGTTAGCAGTCTCAACTACCTGACGCCACTAACATATTTTATACACTCAATAATCTTCAAAAATCTATATGTAAACTGTATTTTTAATTGACTCAAATGTTTCATATTAAAGGAGGGTTTGCTCATTTCTAAGCTAAAAATCTAATCATAGATTTTGGAATCATAGAAATGGAGTACTAAAGGGAATTTAAGAAGTAATTTAGTCTAATTCTTCCCAAATTAAAAAAAAAAAAAAAAAAACTAGGATTATGGAAACTGAGGCTCACTTCTTTTCACTAACCTATGTAAAGGTGCTTGGTGCTTAGTCACTCAGTCGTGTCCGACTCTTTGTGACCCCGTGGACTGTGGCCCGGCGGCTCCACTGTACATGGGGATTCTCCAGGCAAGAAAAAGTGGGTTGTCATGTGTAAAGGTAGCACTAGGATTATGATGCCTTTCTTTCTGTTACCTCACCACCTGAATTCCATAAGGGTTTAAGTGGTGCATTTGTTTACAACAAGAAAGGAGAGAAAGAATCAGAATTCCATGATAACATCTCAGTTCAAGTTCCAAAAGGCTTATTGGAGTAGTAATAAGGTTCCTGACACTAGAAAAAATCTCATACTTTCAAATGAAAATGTCAACACGTGGCCTGAGTGAAATAATTAAATAGTGTACATATTTCTACACCTCATCTTCTGAGCACAGCAAACACTTGTACTGACATCATTTCTCATGGAAAGAACACTTCCCTTCTCACAGGATGTTGAACAATGACCACAGATTAGGGAACTGCTCTCACAGTTCCCTACGCATGTAATCTCCTGCACTGATGAACCAATAATACAATCCTGGTTGGTCTCTTTAACCACAATAAAGATGAGACGTAAACACCATACCCATGCAAGTAGTAACAGATTTCTTTTCACTGTTCCACAGTATCCTAACATCCCCACGATGATTAAGAAACAGCAAACGGCAATCATGACCGGATGCACCACAGGAAAGTAAGTCAAAATGACAGCCTCCTCCACCCTGAAAGAAGAACAGAAAAGATGGTCAAACAGCAATATCCCATCTTGCTTTCTGCACACATAAGCAGGTATTCTCCTATGATACTTTCATTAAGTCTTCATATTGTAAATAGAATAAAAAGGCACCCAAGACATAGCACAAGACACAACTGACTTGTGCACTGTACCATCACCAACTAGCTTGTTTGTTTTATTTTTCATCTTGTTTGGTTTAGTTTTTTATACACGTGGTACAAAAAAAAAAACTTCCTATCTCAGCTCATTTAAAATATAAGATAGGGATCCCCAGTTTAAAAAGTCCATCTAATATTAGCACCGAAGACTTAACTTTCATGAGGAAATCATATGAAACGTTTCACTATTTCCCAGCTGAGAAGACTGTCTACTCTTCTCTGATCTGGGATTCCGCATGCAGTGTGCACTTTTCCAAAGATGTGAAACGCTGCTATGGAAAGGGAAATTGGTCTGTATTATAAAGAGGGAAGGGAGATGCCTTCTCTGCTCAAAAACCATGAAAAATGATTAACTAGAGCCTTAACAGTAAGGGTAATAACTAGGATAACAAAAAACGACCATGACTAAGTGCTTACTAAGCTCCATCATGTTAAGGACTTTACAGAAATCCTTAGGAAAATTCAGAGGTATATAATTCCCACTCAGAGATGAAGAAAATGAGGCTCAGAGACATTAAGTAGTTTGCCATTTGTGATGTTAGTGGATTAATCCTTGAAATTGGGTAAGAAAATGACATGTGGGGTTTGGTTTTCATTAGCTCAGGAATATGAAGGCAAGAAAAAGTTGGCAATTATTTTCTTAAGGAAAAGTAGCTGTGCTGTCCATTGTAACAAATATGGCATGGTTCAAACATTGCCAAGACAGGCAGGTGGTATTACCATAACCAGAGGTGTCCTCTACAAACAGCTGCTGCTAAGTTACTTCAGTCGTGTCCGACTCTGTGCGACCCCATAGATGGCAGCCCACCAGGCTCCGCCGTCCCTGGGATTCTCCAGGCAAGAACACAGGAGTAGGTTGCCATTTCCTTCTCCAATGCATGAAAGTGAAAAGTGAAAGGGAAGTCGCTCAGTCCTGTCTGACCCTTAGCATGGACTGCAGCCTACCAGGCTCCTCCATCCATGGGATTTTCCAGGCAAGAGTACTGGAGTAGGGTGCCATCGCCTTCTCCGACAAACAGCAGTATACCTTAAGGAAAATTCTAGAAAATACAAGTGTTACCATGGGCAGGAAAAACTTTCCAAATGATCCGGGGTGAGCACTACCTTCTAAACAGCTGAGGGCAAAGTTACTTAGAAACTAGTGTCTGAGGAAACCCTGATGAAAGAATTCAATCATTAATTATAAAACCTACCTTGTTTCTGCAGTTAAAGTCAGAACATTATTTAGGTAGTCCCTCATCCAAGCAGACACAGCCAACACGCTGATGGACATTAACTGCGGGTAAAAAATTACAAATTGGTGACCAAGCATTTATTCATCATGCTCTGCAGGACTTAACAAAATATTGAGGATTTTCTTTACATAATTTTCCTAATGACCATTTACCACCTGTTGAAATTTACTTTTACTATAAATATCTGCCATTCTGTTTTGTAATCACATCATAGCTACTAAATAGAATGTCACTAAATAGGACACAGAGAGCTGAACTATTAGAAAGTCCAAGACAGGAATTGCACAGAACAACTAAATTATCAAATGTACAAGATGAGCCTAAGACACATCATATGTAAAAGCAAGGAAGCAATAAAATACTACTGATGTCCACAAAGTCACAGGCACTAACTTCAAAGAAATTCCACTGGCTAAAGTTAAACAATTTGGCCATCAAAATAATACATAATAATAACAACTGCAATGGTTAAAACATCCAATACACTAAAGTCTATGAATTCACAAAAATATTTAAATAAAACTCACTAACCAGCTTTGGAGGATATTAGATATTCAACTCATCATTCAGAAAACTGATAAGAATCCAATGTTTATTCAACTTTTCCCATACAAACTACAGAAAGAACCAAAGACTTAATGAAAGTTTTTATAGAAGAATATCAGCTAATATGTACAGAAAGCAAGATAGAATATCACTATTTGACAATCTTTTCTGAAATAATGGCTCTCTTGGCAAAGATCCTCAATGACTGCCAAAATTATCAGGTCAGTGGCTCTCAGTCCTGTCTGTACATCAGAATCACCCAGGACACTTAAAAAAATTGCTGAGCCCAAGTCCACTCTGAATCAATTCTTGGAAGTGGAGCCTGTGCATTGGAAGTGTGTAAAGGCTGCACAGATGTTCTAACAAGTAGTACAAGGCTGAGAGCTACTGCATTAAGTGAAAGACTGATGGGGACTTTTAAAAAAATATTTATTGAATTTATTTATTGGTTGTGCCAGGTCTTAGCTGTGGCACACAGGATCTTTAGTTGTGGCTTGTGGGATCTAGTTCCCTGACCACAGATGGAACTCCAACCATCTGTGTTAGTCTTAGCCACTGGACCACCAGCCCTGATGGGGACTTTTAGAATGGAGACATAAAATACCAGATGCCTTGATCAATCTTAACATCACAAAAGGAGACAACAGAGATAATATCTCCCAATGTGTTGTAATCAGAAGTACTCAAAGATACTTTTGAAGTATTTTTACCAAAAAGTCAAATATGAATCTAATCAAGCCTCAAGCTCTAACTATCAGTTTATAGGAAATACAGAGAACAGATTTGAACTTGTTAAACGCCACCATGGGTATGCAATTGACAAAATCAAAAATGTAAGAAATTTTACAGAACAAATGATCTGGTTTCTTTAATTTAAAAAGCTGGGTCATTTGTAGAGATATGGACAGACCTTGAGTCTGTCATACAGAGTGAAATAAGTCAGAAAGAGAAAAACAAATATTATATATTAATGCATATATATAGAAAAATAGTACAGTTGAACCTAGTTTCAGGGCAGGAGTAGAGACACAGATGTTGAGAACGGATGTGTGGACACAACAAGGGAAGGGGAGGGCAGGATGAATTGCGAGATCAGGTTTGACATAAATACACCACCTTATGGAAAACAGATAGCTAATGGGAAGCTGCTGTATAGCCCAGGGAGCTCCGCTCAGTGCCCTGTGATGACCTAGAGGGGTGGGATGGTGGGGTGTGGAAGGGAGGCTCGAGAGGGAGGGGCTATATGTATACTTACAGCTGATTCACTTTATTCTAGAGCAGTAACTAATACAATATGGTGAAGCAATTATACTCCAATTAAAAACAAAAAAGCTGGCAAGTGGAATAAAAAGATGTAAGGTGAAACTTTTAACTTAAAAGAGATTGTCCAAGGCCATGTTGACCTGGTTTGGATCCTGATTTAAATGAACCAACCACAAAGAACCATTTATGAGATGATGGGGGATATTTTAACATGACTGGGTATTTGAAAATATTAGGAAATTATTATTTATTATTGTAGATATGACAATGGTATTACTTTTTTAAAAGAATCTTTACCTTTTAGAGATACATGCTGAATGGTTTAATAAATAATCATGATGCATGGGAGTTAAGTGGGAAGTGGAGGTTGTGTGGGTAACTGGGGATTAATTATACTGTGCTGTCTACTTCTGTGCATTTTAAATTGTCCATAATTAAAAAAACAACATTAAACAGCTACTAGCTAGAATATGTTCAAAACGAGTCTTCCTGGGAGGTTTTTCTAAAGGCTGAATGTTAAGCCTAAGTTCTAAAGGTCTTTCAGAAATTTTTCTCAAATGTGCCTTATCTTAAGTGCAATAGAGTGAATTTCAGCTTAATTTGATTTTTAATAATTTCTGGCATCTTAATGAACATTAATTACCATTATGTTGGAAGTTTTCTTTAAATGCTGAAATAATGAACATACAAGACAGGAATGAGTCTTTACTGACTCCAAGAATGGCCATAAAACATGCTTTCTCAATAAGGGCTCCCAGGTAAGGACAACACCTGGAGCTCTGTGACCTCTTGTACAGTAAAACATAGTCACCTGCCTGGAAAATCAACTGGTAACCTTATGTGTCTTCATCTGGCTGCAAATACAGTAGATCCCCTCTTATCCAAAGAGGATATCTTGTAAGAAATCCAGTGGATGCCTGAAACCACAGAGTGTCTCAAATCCTGTATGTACTAATGGGCGAGTCTCATCTGCAGCACAGCTACAGTGGACAAAGGGATGAGCCACATCCAAGGCCTGACCCTGGGAGGCTTCATCCTGCTTCTCAGAACCACATAAAACTTATGAATGGTTGATTTCTGGAATTTTCCATCTACTATTTCAGGACCACGGTTGACCGTGTCTGACTGAAACTACAGAAAATGAAACCGAGGGTAAGGGGAACGACTTCATTTACTCAGCATCAACCATCTGCCTTGTATTCCCTGTATTAGAGTCCCAGACCCAAAAATGCCTAAAAGAAGCAAGATCTCCGCCTCTGTGGAGCTTCTAGATAATTACAGTGTAAAATGTGACATGAAAACTTGTTCAAGGTCTTGCAGATTCTGAATGGTAGAGCTGGATTCAAATCCAGGCCTTCATCTCTGAAGCTTCAGAGTTAGTCACTAACTACCTTCCAAATGTAGAAAGAAGCATTATGCTCCACAGCCAGGGGAGGAGCTTAAGTAGAGTGGAGGGTTTCTTTTTCAAAGGGGATGAGGAGCAGAGAGTAGCATGAGGATCATCTGTCTGTCGTGGCCAGGCTCAATCTGAGCATTCCTTGCTGAATGAAGGCTCAGGGCTCAATGGCCTAAAACAGGTTAAGAACCTCTGGACCACAGCTCAGAGGAGAATTAGGCCAGTTATTACCATCCTCAAAAATACTTTGTATGGGTTTCCCAGGTGGCTCAGTGGTAAAGAATTCACATGCCAATGCAGGAGACACAAGAGACCCGGGTTCAAGCCCTGCATTGGGAAGAGCCCCTGGAGTAGGAAATGGCAACCCACTCAAGTATTCTTGTCTGGAGGAGCCTGGCAGGCTGTCGCAGTGAGTGGGACATGACTGAGTGACACACTTGTGAGCACACACACATTACCATCCTCATTCCTGTTGGGAGTGAAGAACAGATTGTAAACCTAATAAAAGTTCCCAGGGGCTCGGTCACAGCGTATCAACTGTGCTTCTAGCTTCTGTAAACTTGATGCTTTACCATCTGTTCTACATGCTCATGCTGGACACATCGTGGTCTGGACAAACCGATAATATGCCTGAGTCACCTTGCCTTGGCCACCTTCTACCTGCCCTTAGGAGGAGTCCTTCTCCAAGGAACACAGTTTTCATTTTTAAATACAAACCAACCAATCCAGAGCCCACACTCCCAACCACTCCTTTATCAAGCTCTTTCATTCCAGGCCACTCTACACCTGCCCAAATCACCACAAGGTCCACGTGCCAGACAACTAGGGAAAGAGGCTGCTGAAAGTATTCATATTAGCCAATCCGAAACCTACTTACCCTGCCTTGCCAGTTCCTTCTTGAAGAAGCCCCAGTAAAAGTACTTGCCCAGAGCCCTTCTCTCCCTGCCTTGTGATGGACCCCATGTTCCCCTCTTGGCCCACCATGATGAGAACTGTACTCTGTCACTTAGGATCTTTAAGTATAACACATGACATTTTCAATGACAGTTATCCTCTAATCTGTTGACCTTGAAGTGAAGTGAAATGAAGTGAAAGTCTCTCAGTCATGTCTGACTCTTTGCAACCTCATAGACTGTAGCCTGCCAGGCTCTACTGTCCATGAAATCCTCCAGGCCAGAATACTGGAGTGGGTAGCCATTCCCTTCTCCAGGGGATCTTCCCAACCCAGGGATCACATCCAAGTCTCCTGTATTACAGGTGGATTCTTTACCAGCTGAGCTACCAGAGAAGCCATTTTCAATGACAGTTATCTTCTGATCTATTGGCCTTACACAGAACCTATTACAACACACAGAGCTAGCAGGGGACCATGGACCATTTGATTAAATCTGAGGCTACATGGTCTCCCTCTACTTGGCTATATGTGGGTGTTCAAATAACTTATATGTCTAAGGAGGTCAGGAAATTCTACCATTGTGCCATTTTATTTATTCACCTTAATTCTTTGGCAGTTATCAATAATCCTCTCTTCTACCATTCTTCAGAATAATAACTGATATTGATTTCTCCATGTTTTAATTTCTCACAGGCTGTTGAGCCAATTTTCAATTATCATAGCTCTAAGACAGGTATTAGGGCTTGTGGCTCAGACAGTAAAGAATCTGCCTGCAATGCAAGAGACCTGGGTTTGATCCCTGGTCAGGAAAATCCCCTGGAGAAGGGAATGGATACCCACTCTAGTATTCTTGCCTGGAGAATTCCATGGACTGAGGCCACAGTCCACGGGGTCACAAAGAGAAGGACATGACTGAGCAACTAACACTTTCACTTTCAAGACAGGTAGCAATAAATGATCAGATTCTTCATTCTGCATAATATAGTATCAGTGGTTGTCATTATAAACAGTACTTCCATTCATAACTTCCCTGGAGAAGGCAATGGCAACCCATTCCAGTATCCTTGCCTGGAAAATCTCATGGACAGGAGCCATGGGGTCGCAAAGAGTCGTGCACGACTGAGTAACTAACATCCATTCATAACAAAAATGTTTTTTTCTAAAAACAGCATATTCAAAAACATTTCTAATATGGTAGAATGGTTAAAAGCATGGTTCTGAAGTGATTCCTTCTTTCAAAAAATATATACTGATCAGCTGCTCTCTGTCAGGGACTGTGCAATGAACTGGAGATATACTGATTGGCAATAGCAGGCACCCTCTTAAATCTATGTTGAAATTTTGTACTAAGTGAAGAGGTCACATGTTAGTCACCTCATGAGAGACATAAATGTGTAACTGTAAACTATAATTAAGTAAGAGGAAGGAATAATAAGAGTTACTGTAGAAACTCGTTTTAAGGTGGCTGACCTAGTCCATGGGGTCAAAGGGCCTTCTCCAGACAGCTAAGATCTAAAGGATAATTATCAAGTTCATTAGGGAAAGGGGGGCTGAAAAGAACATTCCAGTCAGAAAGTCCCAGAGTGGAAGGCAGCAGGATGTGTTCAAGGAAGGGAGACCGGAACAGGGCAGGCATGAAAAGCCAGACAGGGGCCAGATCAAAGATCCTAGAGGTCATTGTTTGTACGTCATGTGGTCTTGACGACAATGACCATGAGATGCCATTGAATCCTAAAGTCTTGGTTTGAATTTGAGTTCAGCTCTGCTCCTTTCCATTTGTATGACTTTGGGTGTGTCACTTAACCTTTCCTAAGCTTCAGTTTCCTCCCATATAAAACATTATAATAGCAAGTCCGACTTCATAGAGGATTCCAGGGATGAAAAAAGAGCAAGATTCTTTTACATACTATTACTATCTCAAGCCACTTTTGACCTCAGGGCTTTCTCTTAATCTCTGTCAGTTTAGGAGACAACTCCTAAATCAGTTCAAAAATGGAATCTTCCACTATGTGAAGGTCTAACAAATGGAGGGAAAAGGCAGCCTTGCAATAGAACTATCTACAGAACTTCCACAGCCATTCTTGTTTCGGACATCTCTAAAACTGAACTCATCGTCGTTCTTCTGGAAACCTGTATGTCCCTCCCACTGTTCTTCCTTTCTCAGTAAATGGTATAATCAATGCTTCAGTCACATTCACTGGCACCTTGGCAGGCAGCCTGAACCTCTCCCTCTTCCTCAGTCTACATCTCATTACTTTCAAATCCTGCAGACTGTTCCTGCAACACGCCTGGTGAATTCCTCCCCCTTTCCTGCCACTTCTGGCTAGTCCAGGCCCTCAACCTCTTGCCAGGCAATTATAATCATCTTAAATAGGACTCTCCAGTCCATGCATTTCACCTCAAATTCACCCTTCAGTTAGCTTTATAAAACGCAAATCAAGTTCTTCTGCTTATAAAGCTCTAATAGCTGCCCCTTATGGCTCCTTGCCATCTCTCAGTTCTACTTCCTCCAGCTCTCTCTTAGAGAATATAGTTTAAATTCTGCAGCAGACACACAGGGCCCTCTCCAGTTACCCTTTGACCTCTTCCTTCAACTTATTTCCTGCCAGCTCCTTCCCACACACATTCTGTCCTTGGATGACCAAAGTCCAGCTTCTGCTTCTCTGATATGTACCACTGCAGACCTCCTGAGCCTATGTCTTTGTCCCTGTAGTTCCCTCTGCCTGAAATGCAATTCTGCCCCAGCCTGTCCATCTCAGGAGCAGAGCAACCTTATCCTTAAAGACCAGTTCAAATACGAAGATTTTCTCCCAGCTCCCTCCTTGTTCTTGTCTAGGCTTCAGAGCACTGATCTATTGTTGCCTCATCCACCAGAGGTCACAGACCACTGCCTCTAGCTTCCTCTCACAATAGAGTAGCAGGCCCAGTAGTGAGACCTGCTACATGTTAGATGAATGAATGAGAACATAATTAAAGGAAGATGATTTCAACTTGTCACATAAGCTAACTAATGGAGAAGCTCAGCAAAATCAGGAGATGCTTTAAGTAGAACCGAGCTTTCTATCACTGGAAGTTTTCCAGTAGAGAGACGCTTGCCACATTACATGATCAAAGATTTATATATCAGGTCAGAAGCTGGCTTAAGTGTTCTCAAAAGTCCTTTAAACTACAAACGTTGTATTCTACTTTGCCCAACTGCTTTTTTTCACTGTGGTTATCCAAGTGTCACAACTGTGCTTAGAGTTATCAGGCAAAATAAATAACACCAACACAAGCTTGATCTCAGAGAAAGCAAGCAATTCTGAAAAGAAGCTGCTTTTTATTATGACATTATTTCCAGCCACGTTAAGTGTATGAGAACAGTTCAATTCTCGGAATGATTTTACTCACTAGGGTTGAGAAAATAATAATGGTAACAATGAATACAGTACATACTATAGCAAGAAACCAAGCTAAAATGAGATTCGGTCACCTCAATATCTAATCCTGATGTTATTAAATCCAGAAGGACAAATTATGCAAGTAATTTAGGACTCCTTACTAATAACGCTGCTGCTGCTACTGCTGCTAAGTCGCTTCAGTCGTGTCCGACTCTGTGCGACCCCATAGATGGAAGCCCACCAAGTTCCCCCGTCCCTGGGATTCTCTAGGCAAGAACACTGGAGTGGGTTGCCATTTCCTTCTCCAATGCATGAAAGTAAAAAGTGAAAGGGAAGTCACTCAGTCGTGTCCGACTCTTCATGACCCCATGGACTGCAGCCTACCAGGTTCCTCTGCCCATGGGATTTTCCAGGCAACAGTACTGGAGTGGGTTGCCATTGCCTTCTCCAACTAATAATGCTATTGTCCACTAATTTTCCAACTTAAAATAATTCTTCAACTGCCATTCATGATGACTAAATTATTAGTGCATTGTAGTTATCACATGTAGCAAGACTCATAGCTCCTTACATCTTCTCCAATAAATATTAACTGTAGTTCAAAGAATATTTAGAAAATAACACAAATATTACTTTTTAAGATTTTTTTTAATGTGAACTATTTTCACAGTCTTTATTGAATTTGTTACCATATTGCTTCTGTTTTCTGTTTTCTGTTTTTTGTTTTTTTTTGCCACAGTGCATGTGGGAGCTTAGCTCCCTGACCAGGGATCCAGCCTGCACCCTGAACACTGAAGGTAAAGTCTTAACCACTGGACCACCAGGAAAGTCCTCACAAATATTACTCTAAAGAAATGTATTTAATGTACTACTTGGCAGGTCCTTTGCCACCTTCTGTCTTGCAAAAACATTTAGAAAATGTGAGCTCTCAACAAATATTTATAAAAATGAAATGTGCTATGTTGCTGATACATACTGGCTTTGCTTGAATCTAATCATGTAAAAAATGAAAATCAAGTTTTCTAAATCAGAATTTATTATGAAATGTTTATGTATAGTTTCTACCAAATAGTAAGGTCACAGTCAAAAAACAGCCATTTACATCCTTCAGCTGTCTGACACACATAATATATAATCTCATATAAAGTGACAGTAACACCAGTCATTTCTGCTCAAGGCTGACAGATGTCTAAAGCCACCTACCTAAACTTCTCTTTTTATGTCAAATCTGTTAGCAGAGAGCAGAGTGGGGAACAGAGACCGGGAACTTAGTTACATTTCTGTCTCTACAGAGAACTTGGACAAGTAATTCAAACTTTTAGAAACTCTGTTTGCTCATGTTGAAAATGAAGAAATTGAACCAGGTGCTCTTAAAATTCCCTTTTTTCTTAAAAAACAAAAAGACTCTAACTGTTATTTATTCAAATGTAAAGGTAAATCAGTTTTTGATCATTTGGAAGCTGGCAGCCCAAGGCAAGGACTTCCCAGGAACATGCCCATTTCACGTTTCCAGGCCTGCTCCCCTCTGCTTTTTAGTCAGTTCACGCCTCAACCAGCTTCCCTTCTAGCGCCGGGAGCAGCAGCAGAAAAGGGCAAACAGATAAGACTGTTGGTAAATGCTGTGAAAGAGCAGGCATTGTAAATGATGGCTGAAATGAGTTCCGGAGATTACTTGTGGGCATCGTTTAAGCATGAACATCTGCTAGTTAGGCCTGAATAAATCAATAGCACCTTGGAACTGTGCTGACTAACTAGTTTCTATAGTTTCTACAGATCATGTTGCCCTGCAGACAGGTGGCCATACATCCTGCTCTGACCAAGATGGCTCCGCTTTGAACCCCTGTTATCCTGGCATCATTATCAAGAGAGATGATCCCTTTAACTTAACTATCAAACTTGGCCTGATTTCCACAATAAATGATCTGGTTACTCCATAGACACTGCCGGTCAAAGAAGGGGGAATGACCTTGTTCTACACCATGGTTTCTTCGAAGCCATGACTGTGACTGTTCTGAGTGGAGATGATGAGCGAGGGGCCTATGAGTCCAGTTGACAGCAAGACTGTGCCCCAAAGAAACCTCCATGCCCTTCTCCTTGAAACGCTTCCTTAAGAAGCATGCAGTGGCCTGTCTTTGCTCAGCTGAGCCAACTGCATTAAAAAAAATTGTATTAGCGTTGCCCCTGAGACTAAAGTTTATTTAATGTTTATTTTTAAAAAGCACTGACATTTCTTGGAGGGCTCCCCACTATTCCTTAGGAAGAGTTAAAGTAAACTGGAATGCCTTTCATAGTATAAAGCTGGGCGGGGGGAATAGCATCAATTTTAAAAGTAGTATTTTCCTATGACTGTATAAATACTGTGTGAATGCAAACACCCACTTGCCAAGAACCTCTTTAGGGTCTTCATGGGTCAAACACCTAAGATTCACTACAGAGAGCTGGAGAAAAAGAAACCAAACATAGAGCCTTCTGTTTTTTTCATCTAGCTTGTACGGATCCCAAACGTGTGAACCAGATTTCCTGTCTACTTTTTAAGCTTTCTTTTATAAACTTTTTTTTCATATTTCACCAAGAGTAGTTCCTCTCTCTTGCTACTATCTTTGGTTATAGCAACAATGCCTCTTATCTGCTGGTGAGAAAAGAGACTTTAATACAGATGGGATATTATACTTATAGAAAATAATAAACAAACATGTGTGAGGAACGTTGTGTTCACCAATTTCAGGAATTTCCAAAAAGAACATATGCATTCATATTTCCAATAGCAGAAAATTATCATCTAAGAATGGCAAACACTCATGCAATAAAGCCACAGAAGTTCTTTAAAATGGAGCAAAGCTTTCACTTATGAAATAATATGTCATTTAGAAAGGAAAAGTGTGATACATTTGAGGTAAAAATAACCCATTTCCTTGCTCCATGGTGGCCAGAACGTGAATCATGGTCTCAAAAGAGCTCTTCAGGCAGTTTGTTCATGTTCCCTCTGTCTCATGTGCCCTTCCCCATTACAAACCCACAAAACTCATGACAAACCTCAGAGGTCCAGATCTTTCGGCCCATTCCAATACAGCTGAAGTAGTCTCATGCTTCTTTAAGTAAAAGAGCCACTCAACAGATGGCAAATCAAGGTGACCAGATACATAGCAATGAATGAATGTGGTGCAACTGTGATCCTGAATACTCTGTGAATTGTTTCCTCTTAGACAGGTCTATCTACACCTCCCACTTAAAAATTAAATATGCAAGATATAATTTTACCAAAAAGAATCAGCTTGATATCCAACTCCCAGAACACAAAACCAAAATTGTATAGGTCCTCAGTGTTTTTCCAAATAAAATTTATTTTTCTTTCCTTAAAATTCTTGTTTGGTAGAGAAGGGGAGAAGATATCAGTATAGTGGAAGTAAATAGCAGAAAAGTCTACATTAAGTGCTGCTGCTGCTGCTGCTGCTAAGTCGCTTCAGTCATGTCCGACTCTGTGCGACCCCATAGACGGCAGCCCACCAGGCTCCCCCATCCCTGGGATTCTTCAGGCAAGAACACTGGAGTGGGTTGCCATGTCCTTCTCCAATGCATGAAAGTGAAAAGTGAAAGTGAAGTCGCTCAGTCGTGTCCGACTCTTAGCGACCCCGTGGACTGCAGCCTACCAGGCTCCTCCATCCATGGGATTTTCCAGGCAAGAGTGCTGGAGTGGGGCGCCATTGCCTTCTCCGACATTAAGTGCTAGTCTGTGTTTAATGCTTCCCTGGTGGCTCAGCAGTAAAGAATCTGCCTGCCAATGCAAGAGACTCGGGTTTGATGCCTGAGTTGGGAGGATCCTCTGGAGAAGGAAGTGGCAATCCACTCTGGTATTCTTGCCTGGGAGATCCCATGGACAGAGGAGCCTGGTGGGCTATAGTCCACAGGGTCCCAAAGAGCCAGGCACAACTTAGCAACAGAAACAATAAGAAATGCTAGGTGAAAAGTAAAAGGATACATACAGCTTTTGTTCCCAAAGGTAACAAGAGCAGTTATCTTAATCCCACAAAACCAGACACCAGAACAAAATCATTCTCTCTATCCTCATGATAAACTCAAGTTCATGCCACACTTGTTTGTTCTGCTTCTAATTCCAAAAGAACTAAAAGCAAGGATTAAAGCCTTGCTCTTCCAAGTTTGGCACTCAGACCAGAGGCAATAGCATCACAGAAAGGCTTTTAGGAATGCAGGTTCTCAGGCCCAACCCCAGAGGTACCAAATCAGAATCTGCATTTTAATAAGATGCCCAGGTGATTTGTAGGCACATGGAGGTTTGAGAAGCACTGCTGTGGAGGACTTGGAATGAGCAGGTGGACAGCTAATCCCTTCCTACTGAAGATGTTTACTTCTCTGCTGCAAATATATTCACCACCAATCCCAACAGTAAAATTTCTGCTGTGCTTAGAGGAAAAAAAAAAAAAATTTTGACTCTGTTCTGCTAACTTACTAACAAGTGAATGAACTTCTCTGAGTAACGTCTCTTTACTACTCCTCCACTCCCATTTTTCATGGCTATTATGAGAATTAGATGAGAAATTAGTCTCAGGATGTCCAGGAATGTGCCCGGCACAAGGAATAAAACTGCTTCTCATTCAATAAAGAAATATAGGATCTGCAAACATAGCTTTCTCATTGAAAGAATAACATCAATGTTCCCAAAGTTAGTGTATATGTTTCATACAGCTCCAACAAAACTCCCAACAGATATTTTTAATTGTACAAAACAATCTTAAAGTCCATATGGAAAAAGAAACCTTAACCAAGATAAGAAAGGCAGGTGCTTTACGAGAACACAAGAATAATATATATATAATTCAAGAGAAAAATTCTACTGAAAACATACAAAAATCTGCTTACATAAAATGATTTGTTTATATAAAGTGATGCTCAAGCTTACTGCTAGTGGAGGAGAAAAAAAATAAAGTAACAGTGAAATAATATTTTAAACTTTTCAGATTGGTGGAAGTCAAAAGGTGTCATAGTACCAACAAGTTGGCAGCAAATAGTTGTGTACCTATAACAGAGTATATGGGTACTTTTATTTCTAGGAGATGGATTCCCAGGACAGGATTACTAGATCAAAGGAATGCAGGAGTGGTAGAAATAGTAGTAGTATTAGTCATAACAATAACAGTTACTACTATTACTGCAACAATGACTATTACTAATACAATGATTCCTTTGACTCAGCTGGTAATCTTCTTATTACAGTAGACTATTACTGAGCATCATTATGTAGCAGCGGTAACAACTGCAGGTACTACAGCAATTATTGCTACTGCTGCTACATCGATGGCTCTTATTAAGTAGCACTGTCCAAGTGCTTTATGTATATCAACTCTAATCCTTCCAACAACTCTAAAATATAGGAACTACCATTCCTATTTCACCAACTAGGAAACTGAGACACTAAATATGCCTGGCAAACATAGTAAGAACTACATAAATATCAGCTATTTGGTTGTCATCATTACATATCCTCTCACATAGCAATCCCACTCCTGCAACTCTAGCCAAATGAGAAAAGCAGCCTAATAAAAAATAGCAAAAATGTACAGATGAATGTACCTGAATGGGTATATGTGGACAGGTAAGAGAAAAGATGTTTTCTCATGAAATAAAGAAAAATACAGATGGATGCACTTTAGGCAGTTACCACATATTATTTTGGTGGCAGAGAGATGATATTTGGAGAAGAGAAGGGCTAGAGAAAAGGGGAAGCAATTTCAATAAATCAGAACATGCACACAGAAACTGAGAGTGTTCAAGTACCAGATAACAACAAAGAAATAACATTCTACATTCTCTGGGGACACAAAGAGCCGTGGAGGAATTTAAGGAATAGGTGTTTTAAATTTCATTACTCAGAAGGGCTATATTTTTGTTAAATGATTTGAATCTCCCCAACACATACACATGATACAAATTATTGAGAAAATTGCCAAAAAAATTATTCTTTGTCGAATAAAAAATGCCCTAGTAATTCCAAGGTTCAAACACAATAATCATCCAAGTAAAGGCCCTGTCTAGGGGCAAGAAAGCCAAGTTCTGTTCCTGGCACTGTCACCAATGGGCTATTTGACCTTTGGCAAGTCACTAACCTACATCTATTTTTCTCATACCCAAAGTAAGGAAGTTCAACCAGATCATCTTTAAATTCCCTTTTAGTTATAAAAATGTGATGATTCTGTAATTAAAAACCATGAAGTAGAAAAGTGAAAAACTAGTCAACAGGAGTAACCGTTATTACGTATTTTAGAGACACAGTGTTAGAGATCTTAATACTTTATAGGTAAGCAGATATGACCCACTTAAATATGTACATTTTTAGAATTAAAAACTGCAAATAAGATCAATTAGGTATTTTACATTTCCAGGTGGCAAATATGCTTTAATTTTCATGTTGAGAAAAAAAATGTTGCCTGTTTTGATATCTTTCCAATTACTTGCAGAACTAAGGCTTAATCTGTCACCTTAAAATGGAACCATCCATAAGTTCAACCAAAATGTCATCCTCTAGAGACCATATGTCATAACCGGATGCAAAAAAGCTGCTCAAGCCCAGCCGGTCAGCCAAATAAACATATTACTCATTAAAAATTCCAACAGAACATTTTGAATATAAATTATTAATAGAATATGAATTTGGCACAAAAAAAAAGTATCTGCTTAAACATGACAGCTTCTGAAAGCAACACTTTTAATTTTTATAGTTTCCTCATAAGTTTTGTAAATAACAATGTGATTATTAATAACACTTACTGAACATTTATGCCTGGCTGCAAAGCATAAAAAGTCACTAACTCACAAGGCATAAAGATTTCCATGAGCTTGTTAAATTTTATGTATTTTATTTCCTTAAATGGTTATGGGATTTTCCAAAAGCATACACAAAATTCCTTAAAACTTTGCCAACTTAGAAATAGTTACATGAAAACCACCTTTTCAGACTATAAGGAATCTCCTAGAAAACTCTACGCAGTCTCTTAATAGGATATCTGGGTATGAATTCCTACAACCAAAAAAAAAAAAAATAGTAAGACTTCTTGCTCCAACCAAATTTTATAGGATGACGTAAGGAAACAATTTATGGCTTGCACGGTTATCTGAAATTCCTGAAAACAAGCAGTTCCCTAAGTAGTATGTCAAAATTTTCTTATCTACAAGCACAAGCACGTGCATTTATTTATATCCCTAGATTAACTTCAGGTCTAATTTTACTGCCACTGGTATCCAGGGGTGGATTTCTTTTTTCTAATTACAAATGGAACTTGAGCTAGATCAAAGGCATTTAAAGGTCAAAATATACTTCTGCGAAAAATACAGGGTGTGAGCGCATGTAATTAATTAATGCTTAGCCATGCCCTTTGGCGCTTTATGCGGTGGCTGCAGGAAACCGAGGCCAGCCGTCCCCACCTGTTGGTGCAAGTGGGCTGCTTGACTTACCCAGAAGAGCAGATTGAGCGCGTAGAGCAGGCAGCGCAAGCACTTCACAGAATCTTCTCTGGCCATCGTGAGCCCCAAGAGAGAGAAGCCCCATCCTTTCAACACATCCTACCCCCACGGGCTAAACAGCAGCCATCTGCAGAGAGGGGGGGAGAACAGGACACTCCTGACCACCGCGCTCCCCAACCCCCGCCCGTCTCTCCTCTGTCCGCCCTCAGCCGGGTCCAGGGTCTGGTCCGAAGCCTATTTCATTCTAGACATCGCTTCATCGCAAATCACTTGTTAAAGTTATAATAGTAACCTAAACTTCCCAAAGTTCTAAACCGGCTTCAGATAACACCTGCTGGGAAGAGAAAAGATCGTCTCCCTAGATGAATGAATGCGCGCACAAGATTTGCGTTCTCAGGAGACACGCGGCGGTGTCCTCTGCATTCTGATGAGACGCTCTTTAAAACCTCCCTCGATCCACGCCGCCCCTCCGGGACAGCTCTGCTCCGAGTGGTCCCGAAGGTTGGAAAGCACACCACCCACCCTCCGCCCCCCGGAGATGTCACAGATGCCGCCCGCGACATCGAAGGTGCGAGTGCCCCTCTCATTGGGACAGTTCCTGCGCCCCCCACCTCCGCAGCCCCTTCCGCATCCCGCAGCTCCGGTGTGAACACGGGCCACTGGAGGGGGCGCAGCGCTGAGCTGGGATTCCGCCCGGCGACTAGGGTTTCTCTGGGAGAATGTGAGAAATGATGTTTCGGCCCCGGAATGATGGATTAGCCGGGGGCGGGGGGCGGGGAGGGGCGCAGGGGAATTAGGGCCGGTGCAGCTGTGCAGACGCCGGCTTAGTCATTCATGTCCCCCTCCCCCGGCCCCGGCCCGGGTCCCGGCCGCGACCCCGCGCTCCCAGCCGCCTGAGGAGCACAAAGCCCAGCGCCGTCAGCGGCCCCGCCACCCCGGCGCGCGCCCCCGGCAGGGCGCGCGGGGAAGCGCGGGCGGCTGGGAGCCCGGGAGCCAGCTTCTAAGTAGTTTAGCACACAGCGCCGGCGGGCTGGCGGGACAGCGGGCAGGAAGGACGAGAGACGCGCGGCCACTCACCGTCCGCACTGGGCTCTGCGCCCCGATCCCGCCGGGGGACAGTCTGGGAAGCACGGCGGGGGCTCATCGGGGCAGGGGCGCTCCTCCCGGACAGCCGCAGGGCTGCATTGGCTCAAACTGGAGACGCTTCCTTCTCTTCCTCTCCTCCCGACACCCCCAGCCGCCGTCGCCGCCTCCTGGGAAAAAGGAAAAAAAAAAAAAAAGTCCTGGGCAGCAGTTGCTGGAAAGTCTCTGCTAAGCCACCTCCCAGCGCCGCTGTCCCTCCCAAGTCCACGCCAAGTCCGGACGAGGCAGCGGCGGCGGCCAGGGCCAGCTGCACGCACTCTCGGCGCATGCTCGGGCCGCCGGCCGCCGGGCCGCGAGCCTGGTGGCTGTTTCTTGTCCCCTAGCGAGTCGCGAGCCCCCCGAAGGGACGCCTCACCTTTACGTGGGTCAGAGAAAGCTAAAGCCTAGGCGCTTTGAAAACGTTCGCGCAACAGAGCCCTTTAAAATGGTGGTGTCGGAGGAGGGGAGGCTGGGTTATAGCCATAGGGAAACAGGCTTTTATTATATGAAAATATTTGTGTTTGAGAAGGGGGGTGAAGGAGTGGCCCAACTTAGTTCCTGCAATGAGAAACTAGTTTTCACAACCTTTCGAGAGCCACCTCCTGTGATTTGTCACTAAGGTGGTGCCCTCTACTCCTTCTTACTGCTTTAAAAAAAAGAAAAAGAAAAAAAAAAACAGTTCTTTCCCACTAGCATAATGCACTCAGAGCAGTTACTTACACCCCAGGGTAGGCATGTGGAGGTCTGACACCCAGAATAGCAAGAATGCCTTTAACTCTTTCACAAGTAGTCCAAATTTTCCAAAGATTTCTTGCAATAAGATTGAGTTTTAACTGGGTGGTTTATCTTGAATTGTGTACAGTAGTGATGGGTTTTGAATTTTTTTTAACTAGAAATTTAGGAGATCTTCCTAGGGGAAACTGTACTTCCAAATATGCCTTCTTCTTTGAAAGTTAAGAAATTTCTCATGTAAAATCCTATCTAATTTTGCTGTTTTATGCCTTGTGGTAGGTAGTTCACATTTCTGATGACTTCTGTTCACACTGTGTGGCAAATAAAGTTTCACTAACAAATATGAATTACCTAAAAATATAAGCAAATATCTTTGAAGAAGCACAGCCTTTGACTGTGTGGATCACCATAAACTGTGGAAAATTCTGAAAGAGATGGGAATACCAGACCACCTGACCTGCCTCTTGAGAAACCTATATGCAGGTCAGGAAGCAACAGTTAGAGCTGGACATGGAATAACACACTGGTTCCAAATAGGAAAAGGAGTATGTCAAGGCTGTATATTGTCACCCTGCTTATTTTACTTATGTGCAGAGTACATCATGAGAAATGCTGGGCTGGAAGAAGCACAAGCTGGAATCAAATTGCTGGCAGAAATATCAATAACCTCAGATATGCAGATGACACCACCCTTATGGCAGAAAGTGAAGAGGAACTCAAAAGCCTCTTGATGAAAGTGAAAGAGGAGAGTGAAAAAGTTGGCTTAAAGCTCAAACGAAGATCAGGGCATCTGGTTCCATCGCTTCATGGGAAATAGATGGGGAAACAGTGGAAACAGTGTCAGACTTTATCTTTTTGGGCTCCAAAATCACTGCAGATGGTGATTGCAGCCATGAAATTAAAAGATGCTTACTCCTTGGAAGAAAAGTTATGACCAAACTAGATAGCATATTCAAAAGCAGAGACATTTCTTTGCCAACAAAGGTCTGTCTAGTCAAGGCTATGGTTTTTCCAGTAGTCATGTATGGATGTGAGAGTTGGACTGTGAAGAAAGCTGAGTGCCGAAGAATTGATGCTTTTGAACTGTGGTGTTGGAGAAGACTCTTGAGAGTCCCTTGGACTGCAAGGAGATCCAACCTGTCCATTCTGAAGGAGATCAGCCCTGGGATTTCTTTGGAGGGAATGATGCTGAAGCTGAAACTCCAGTGCTTTGGCCACCTCATGTGAAGAGTTGACTCACTGGAAAAGACTCTGATGCTGGGAGGGATTGGGGGCAGAAGGAGTAGGGGACGACAGAGGATGAGATGGCTGGATGGCATCACTGACTCAATGGATGTGAGTCTGAGTGAACTCCGGGAGTTGGTGATGGACAGGGAGGCCTGGCGTGCTGCTTCATGGGGTCGCAAAGAGTCGGACACGACTGAGCAACTGAACTGAACTGAACTGAATAATAGGAGTCCTACTTAAATTTTTTTCAGAGTAGACAGGGAGTAAAAAGGAGTCCTACATCCATCATTGCCTCTTTAGCATCAATTGCTACATGACCAGGGTAATGAAGAGACACACATTGTCATTTGCATAGAAGTAAAATTAAGGCAAGAATACACAGAAGAACTGTACAAAAAAAGATTTTCACAACCCGGATAATCATGATGGTGTGATCACTCACCTAGAGCCAGACATCCTGGAATGTGAAGTCAAGCAGGCCTTGGAAAGCATCACTACAAACAGAGCTAGTGGAGGTGATGGAATTCCAGTTGAGCTATTTCAAAACCTGAAGGATGATGCTGTGAAAGTGCTGCACTCAATATGCCAGCAAATTTGGAAAACTCAGCAGTGGCCACAGGACTGGAAAAGGTCAGTTTTCATTCCAATCCCAAAGAAAGGCAATGCCAAAGAATGCTCAAACTACCGCACAATTGCACTCATCTCACATGCTAGTAAAGTAATGCTCAAAATTCTCCTAGCCAGGCTTCAGCAGTATGTGAACCATGAACTTCCAGATGTTCAGTCTGGTTTTAGAAAAGGCAGAGGAACCAGAGATCAAATTGCCAACATCCGCTGGATCATTGAAAAAGCAAGAGAGTTCCAGAAAAACATCTATTTCTGTTTTACTGACTATGCCAAAGCCTTTGACTGTGTGGATTACAATAAACTGCAGAAAATTCTTCAAGAAATGGGAATACCAGACCACCTGACCTGCCTCTTGAGAAACCTATATGCAGGTCAGGAAGCAACAGTTAGAACTGGACATGGAACAACACACTGGTTCCAAACAGGAAAAGGAGTATGTCAAGGCTGTATATTGTCACCCTGCTTATTTAACTTCTATGCAGAGTACATCATCAGAAACACTGGGCTGGAAGAAGCACAAGCTGAAATCAAGATAGCCGGGAGAAATATCAACAACCTCAGATATGCAGATGACACCACCCTTATGGCAGAAAGTCAAGAGGAGCTAAAAAGCCTCTTGATGAAAGTGAAAGAGGAGAGTGAAAAAGTTGGCTTAAAGCTCAACATTCAGAAAACGAAGATCATGGCATCTGGTCCCATCACTTCATAGGAAATAGATGGGGAAACAGTGGAAACAGTGTCAGACTTTATTTTGAGGGGCTCCAAAATCACTGTAGATGGTGATTGCAGCCATGAAATTAAAAGACGCTTACTCCTCGGAAGGAAAGTTATGACCAACTTAGATAGCATATTCAAAGCAGAGACATTACTTTGCCAACAAAGGTCTGTCTAGTCAAGGCTATGGTTTTTCCAGTGGACATGTATGGATGTGAGAGTTGGACTGTGAAGAAAGCTGAGTGTCGAAGAATTGATGCTTTTGAACTGTGGTGTTGGAGAAGACTCTTGAGAGTCCCTCTCCAACCAGTCCATTCTGAAGGAGATCAGTCCTGGGTGTTCTTTGGAAGGAATGATGCTAAAGCTGAAAGTCCAATACTTTGGCCACCTCATGTGAAGAGTTGACTCATTGGAAAAGACTCTGATGCTGGGAGGGATTGGGGGCAGAAGGAGTAGGGGACGACAGAGGATGAGATGGCTGGATGGCATCACTGACTTGATGGACGTGAGTTGAGTGAACTCTGGGTGTTGGTGATGGACACGGACGCCTGGCGTGCTCCAATTCATGGGGTCGCAAAGAGTCGGACACGACTGAGCAACTGAACTGAACCGAACTGAACTGCACAGAAAATTAAGACCTAAAGAGAATTTGAATGTCCTGGGTTATGGGAGGAAAAGTCTTGGCAAGCAAGTGGCTAAGCTGAGTGTAAGGCAGCAAGCTTCAAAGAGCACAAAGACAGTCATACACTCCAAACACAAAGAAAATGTCCAGTCACCCATTAGATGAGGTTAAGTCTGGCCACAAAGTATCTTTTGGACTCACTGCAAGGAGCAAAGCAACCCTCTTTGATCCTCAGTTACTGCTCAAATTGGGGTGTGTACACGTTCCAAGCACAGGGCCTGGAACCACCCACCATCTGTATGCTGTTGATGCCACGCATTCCTCTGAGTGACAGAAATATACCCACTACGAGGGGAGTCTATGACTGCCATTAAAAATGATAGAAAGAGTGCCAGTCACTCCCAGGTCCCTGAACAGAGATAGTCTTCTCTTTCTAGAGAGCAGGAAAGTATCTTTCAAATTCATCAATGTAGGCTTCCCTGGTGGTCCAGTGGTTAAGAATCTGCCTGCCAATGCAGGGGAAAGGAGTTCGATCTCTGGTTCTGGAACTAAGATCCCACATGCCACAGAGCAACTAAGCTCAAGTGCTAAAACTACTGAGGCCGTTGTCTGGAGCCCACACACCACAGCTAGAGAGTAGCCCCCCTTCTCCTCAACCAGAGAAAGCCTACATGCAGAAATGAAGACCTACCACAGCCAAAAAACAAAATAAAGAAAATCTTAAAAAAAAAATCTTAAACCTATAAGGGCCCCAGAATAATAAAATTTTAGAGGAAGATGATTTAGAAGTACATAGCCCACCCTCACTCCCACCTGCTTTTAGTAAATGAGGAATATAGAGCCACGAGAAGCTTTAAAAGTTACACCTCTAATGAAATCGGATTCCAAGCTAAAATCCAGAATCATACTCTCTAAGTAGCTCAGTGAGTCTCAAAATCACTGTGTATTAGAACCACTGAGGTAGTTTTGGACAAACCCAAATCCTCAGACTATAACCCACACCAATTAATTTGGAATCTCTGCAGATGTGACCTGGTCATCCAGATTTTTCAAAGTTTGCAAGGTAATCCTAATCTGTAGCAAAGTTTGAAAACCCCTGAAGCTAACACTCTGCTGATGCCTAAAAACTAGCAAAGGTGTTTCTTCAGGTTCAGCTGGATCAGATCCCTCACCGTGAATTGATACCTGGGATTATTTCTTTTTCTTGGGGGGACTATTTCTATAAATTAAGGAGAGCTGCAATTCCTGTTCTAATATCCCTGAAGAATGGTTTATACAAGTCTGTGGATCAACATCTCAGCAGAGGAGCCCTCATCACATTTGAGGCATTGCAGAACTGGTTAGTTTTAATAGCTTAAGTCTGACCATACCTGCCTATAACTGGTACCACTCAACTCTCGTTCTGCCTTTTGGAATCCATAGCATGAGCAATCCTTCTCCCATCTGACAGCCCTTCAGCTCCTTGAGGGCAGCTGCTAGTCCCTCCCACTCCAAGTATTCTCTTCTCTGGGATCATAGAAGCACAGTAAGACTTGACATCACAGCTGTCATTCTGTCAGCTCTACATTTTTCTCCATGAGAATAGCTACAGGCATAGAATAGAAAAATCCCCAAATGGGCATGATGGTTTGAACATAGAGTAACACACGAATAAAGTGGTATGATCTATTTCTTGCCCACCTGTGAAGTAGGAACCCAAGTTTATGGTTGCATATGCTTCACTCAGTACCTTTGAGTGAAGGTACATATGGCACTGTAAGTGCTGAAGAGACTGAGGATAAGATGGGTCCCTGTACGTCCCCCTGGTAGCTCAGATGGCAAAGAATCCTCCTGTAATGCAGGAGATGCAAGTTTGATCCCCTAGAGAAGGAAAGAGCCACCCACTCCAGTATTCTTGCCTGGAGAACTCTGTGGACAGAGGAACCTGGTGGGCCATCGTCTACGGGGTTGCAAAGAGTCAGACACAAATGAGTGACTAACAGTTTCACTTCTGTCCTTTGAGAAAAGGCAAAACTCTTCAGTTTAGCAGTCCCTATTTACAAGCAATCATATGTGTGTTGCTCCTAGCTCAGCTCAGTTCAGTTTAGTTGCTCAGTCATGTCCAACTCTTTGTGATACCATGGACTGCAGCATGGTAGGCTTCCCTGTCCATCATCAACTCCCAGAGCTTGCTCACACTCATGTCCATAGAACTGGTGATACCATCCAACCATCTCATCCTCCGTCATCTCCTTCTCCTCCTGCCTCCAATCTTTCCCAGCATCGAGGTCTTTTCCAATGAGTCAGTTCTTTGCATTAGGTGGCCAAAGCATTGGAACTTCAGCATCAATCCTTCCAATGAATATTCAGGACTGAGTTCCTTTAGGATTGACTGGTTTGATCTCTTTGCAGTTCAAGGGACTCTCAAAAGTCTCCTCCAACAACACAGTTCAAAAACATCAATTCTTCAGCTCTCAGCCTTCTTTATGGTCCAATTCTCATATCCATCCATGACTACTGGAAAAACCATAGCTTTGACTAGATGAAACTTTGTTGGCAAAGTAGTATCTCTGCTTTTTAATATGCTATGAAGGTTTGTCATAGCTTTTCTTCCAAGGACAAGTGTCTTAATCTCATGGCTGCAGTCACCATCTGCAGTGATTTGGGAGCCTAAGAAAATAAAGTCTGTCACTGTTTCCATTGTTTTCCCATCTATTTGCCATGAAATGATGGGACCAGGTGCAGTTATCTTGAGTCCTAGAAATTTCTTAACAGTGCAAGAATTTCTTTGGTATAATTGTTCTGCAGTTTGTGGGTCGTCTGCTTGGCAGCTTTATGGTGGGGCTAATGGCGACCTCCTCCAAGAGGGTTTTTGCCACATGATACATGGGTCCTGGTGCACACAATATTTTGTTTGAGCCCTCTAAGCATCTCTGGAGGGTATGGGGTTTGATTCTAAAGGTGATTTCACCCCTCCTACCATATTGCTGGGGCTTCTCCTGTGCCCTTGGATGTGGATATCCTTTATTTGGTGGGATCCAACATTCTCCTATTGATGGTTATTCAGCTGCTGCTGCTGCTGCTGCTGCTAAGTCACAGCAGTCGTGTCCAATTCTGTGCGACCCCATAGATGGCAGCTCAACAGGCTCCTCTGTCCCTGGGATTCTCCAGGCAAGAATACTGGAGTGGGTTGCCACTTCCTTCTCCAATGCATGAAAATGAAAAGTGAAAGTGAAGTTGCTCAGTCGTGTCCAACTCTTAGCGACCCCATGGACTGTAGCCTTCCAGGCTCCTCCGTCCTTGGGGTTCTCCAGGCAAGAGTACTGGAGTGGGTTGCCATTGCCTTCTCCAGTGTTCAGCAGCGAGTTGCAATTTTGCAGTTATCACAGGAGAAAATGAGCACACATCCTTCTATTCTGCCATCCTGGTTACCTCTTGTGTTGCTTCTAGAACTGAAGCAAAACTCAGCTAGCTAAGCAATAAGGTAATACAAGTTGTTCACTCCACAAGGCAACTCATTTGTCCATATCTTATTGTACTCTTTCTGCTCAGGTTGTGCAGAGATAAGGAACTGCATAGGCATTTTGGTAGGGTGAGTGAGTTTCTATTGCTTCTTGGTATAAAACCCTCACAGTGTTCCTTAGATGGTTCTTCACAATTAATACAGGAAAGAGATCTAATATATTTTGAGAAGTATTATGTGTCTGACGGTCTTCCCAGGTGGCTCAAAGGTAAAGAATCTGCCTGCCAGTGTGGGAGACACAAGAGATGCAAGTTTGATCCCTGCAGCAGAAAGATCCCCTGGAGCAGAAAATGGAAACCCACTCCAGTATGCTTACCTGGAAAATTCCATGGACAGAGAAGCCTGGTGAGCTACAATCCATAGGATCACAAAGAGTCGGACACAACTGAGCGTGCATGTGCACACACGCACACACACACAGGTGACTGACATAATAAGTGCTTCTCATAAACTATCTTATTAACGCCTCATAATGACATAGTTGGATACTGAGACTCTGAGAGCTGATTTCCCCAGGGCCATACAGGTAGTAAGTAAAGAAAGTGAGATTCTAAGATGGGTCTGATTCTTCCCAGTGTTACCCTGCATTACAATACTATTTCAAATATGGGTGGAAATTCACTGATGATCCTCAAGAAGAAAAATATTCTAGACATTTGATTAGTTCTTGAGTATATGAAGCTGTTTCAAATATGTCTACTTAAACTATGACTGGAGAATCTACTTTCACTGTTTACTTCTGAAAGAGTATACTCAGTAGGACCCGAGAATAGCCTTTCAGCACTGAATTAAGTAAACTTTGCTCAACTATAAGCTTGACAAATAAAATGCAGGATTTGCATTTCAGATCAACAATAAAAAATTTTGGCATAAAGATGTCCCAAATAGTACATGGGTCAAGTATCACATTGGACATACACATATTAAAAAATTATTCATTGCCTATCTGAAATTCAAATTTAACTGTGCATCCTGCATCTTTATTTGCTAATTCTCGCAATCCTATGCAAACTAAAATATTCAGTTTAAAGTGCCACAACAATAAGGATATACATAAATATATTATTTCACATAAGTCCCAAAATAGCCATCCATCACTTTAGCAATGACATCAAGGAATCAACTCTTTTACCACCTAACTCTTCTGAAATCCACAGTGTGTCAGCTAACATCCTTGGGCTTCATCTTCTCATACTCAGAAGATAACTGTGCAAATCCAGGCATTATGTACAGGTTTTACTTTTAAAGAGGGCATAAGCTATTCCCACCTATGGCTGCCCCTTGTGCTCAAGGAGCCCTCTCCCAGAAGTTTTGTAACAGGTTATTCCTTATGATTCATCAACTAGAACCCTATCACATATTGATGCATGCACAGATTATTGGTGAGGATATGGGTCTTGACTTGTTTAAAGAAATCTAGATGACTTTTCTCTACCTGGGGCAATTCTCTGAAGCACATGGTCAAACAGAAGAGGGTAGATAACTTAAAATAATCAGATTTTTGAACTGCAAAGTAGAGGGGAAAATAGGTGCTGCCATTTTTTCTGCTGTTCGCTGGTGAAATCCCAGCTCTCAGCCAAAAATTTCTGTGGTCTATTCAGCAAAGATGCTTAGTTTCTGAAGCAGGAACATCCTGGCAACAGCAAAGAACCCTAAGAAAACTCAGATCACATCATTTCCTTCCCATGCCATCAGCTTCTATTCTGTATCCACATTTACCTTTGTAAACCATATGACTGGATAAAGAATGAGCCAAATTAGTACCCTGGTATAAATTCCTAGAAGAATTTCCTCAAAGTTTATCCAAACCTCATCCTCTGTACACAGTTCAGGATTTGGACTCATTTCACCAGCTGACATTGGTACAAATAATCCAATCCTATTCAATAAATATTTATTTAATTGTTAGTACAAACTCAGAATTGTGCCAGGAGATACCAAAAGTTCTAACATAATTTTAAGTCTCAAAGAACTTGTAACATCACTAGCCTGC
Source organism: Budorcas taxicolor (assembly GCF_023091745.1). Lineage (NCBI taxonomy): Eukaryota > Metazoa > Chordata > Mammalia > Artiodactyla > Bovidae > Budorcas > Budorcas taxicolor. The sequence continues at coordinate 87,213,725 of NC_068913.1, forward strand.
TTTCTCTTCAGAAGGTCAAACTTACAGAACTTAAGAATTCTTTCCCTTTGTAAAAAGTCTTATTTGACAGTTCTTTAAAACAAGCTATAAAGAAAAGGAAGGAATGTAGGTTCCATTTACAAACAGGCGCCAAGCACTATTTTTCTTAGAAAGATCCCTAAGGAATCATTCCATTATCTTATGACATCAGTTCCTTGTCACATCCACAATACAACAACTAGAAGAAAGATAAACAAATATTTATCATGAATACTAGACATCTGTCTTCATCTGCTACCCCTTCAATTCACTTGTAGTTTTTAAAACATTTAGGTTCCTCCAACAGTACATTCATAAAACATTTATTTATTTATACCAGATACAAATATTTAAGTTTTCAAATTATTTTCAGTTAGCTAATCCAAACTCTTGAATGTCCTCAGCTTTCATACATAAAGTATTTTTTGTAACAAAAAGAATTGTGATTTTGTGATTATAATTCACCTTTTATGAAAATTTTATCGTTGAAATTTAGACTTTCTATTTTTATGTTATTATTTGTGTGCATGTATATTAGCCATAACCATGTGTGGCAAATTAGAATTTTCATTTTATATTTCATGGTATGAATGTGTGAATGATTGACTGATGAATAAGGGGGGGGGGGAAGTGCATTCCTGCTTTATTTCAGTGATGATACTGCTTTTTTTTAATTGCCAAGCACTAACAATTGCCATTATGTTTTACTATCTTTGTATCGTTTGTATTCTTTCTTACAAAGTAGTCTCAAATGATTACTATTCATAGTAATAAAGGAAAAGATATCATGTCAGGGACATAAGTCATCTATACATAACTCTTGTAATAAATTACAAGAGTTTTTACTATCAATATATTTCTTAGCTTTATCAGGAATATTACTCACTAAAGCTGGAAAAAAAAAGACTTAGGGTGTAATATGTTTGGTTTAGAAAACTCACACATATTTTCCAGAATGACTACTAGGAATTAAATTCTGTGTTTTCTATTGTGAGTTTTATATTGATGGTGTTTTGTAAGTCTCTGACACCTTAGCACTGGGTCATAGAGAGGAACCTTGTAAGTCTGCCAGTGTGAAGATGAGTTGGTTCTCCCTTCAGAGAAAGTGGCTTCAAACGTAGCAGCAGCCAGCTTGGGCTGCAAGGCTGACCAATATTTTAATTTAGTTAATCAATACGTTAATTTAACTAACTTTCCTTAGATGGGGCATGAAAACGAGACTGTAACAACAAAAAACTTATGCTGTTTAAGTTTACTCTCTGTCTTGAAGCTTCCCTGGTAGCTCAGATGGTAAAGAATCCACCTGCAATGCAGGGGACCTGGGTTCAATTCCTGGGTTGGGAAATCCCCTGAAGAAGGGAACCCAATCCAATATTCTTGCCTGGAGAATTCCGTGGACAGAGAAGCCTGGAAGGCTCTGCAGTCCACGGAGTCATGGAGAGTTGGACATGACTCCATCTTGCACTTTTCTTTCTTTTATGATCCCCAACTTGCATGTGTACTAAGAACACTAGAAATCATTTCTCGTCTTCCTTCCTCCACACCCCTCACTGTATTCAGGCCAGCGTTGCCAACTCTCCCATGAGAGAGAACAGATGAACTCTCCCATGAACAGATCCTGTTTGCTGCCCATCCAGAGTTTCACAGCTCCCTGTTCAGTTATGGGAGCGGACGGGGATGGCGAGAACCTAAAAACTAGACCAATCAATTAGGGTGTGACTGGAACTGGAGTGAAGACCCATCAAAAGGCAATGTGAATTCAGGCAGCCAAGCGGAACCAAGTATGAAGGGAATGTGTTGGTGGGGGCGAAGTGGAAACCTCAGCAGGAAGACAGATGGCAGCATCAGAGAGGCTCAGCAAATGGTCCCAGGCAGGTGCCCTGGCAGACAGACAGAATTCAGTGGCAAAGGAGTTGGGCAACAAAAACATGGACATGTCCCCCAAAGGCAGGAAGAGGACCCCCAACTTCCACCCCACATATGTCAAGGTGATAGAGCCCCTTTCTGCCAAGACTCCATCAGGTGAGCCTGGTCCACAGAGATGAATGCAGTTTCCTAGAAAAGCATGATTCAAGCACATGAACCACAGCCCCAGAGAAATTCCTCTAGTTTCTACTTTTAAGAGTCACAATGTTAAGATTAGAAAGCTTGTGGTTTCCGGATTAAGGACTGCGGAGTTGGCCCATTATTCAGAGGCAATGACAGCCACTGAAGGGTTCCACATTATCAGAAGAATTAATATAACCAACAACAGCAGGGGTTTAAAGTCAGACCTGGATCAGAATGCTGGCTTCTCTCTTCCTGGTAATGTGATAATGAGCAAATGACCTCACCTCCATAAGCCTCAGTTTCCTTATCTGTATACCTACCTCCTAAAGTGGTCATGAGTATTATGTCATATGTGAGGGGCCTAAATTTAGCTGGGGCTGCACTGTCCTTTGAGGTTTAAATAGAATAAGCTGAGCCTCTTTCCCCCAAGCAGTGGGTAAACTTGTTTTCCTTATGCCATTTCTTGAGAGATTGCAAAATGGCTGTCTGGGGAGGCCTTAGAAATAGCTGTGAAAAGAAGAGAAGCGAAAAGCAAAGGAGAAAAGGAAAGATACAAGCATCTGAATGCAGAGTTCCAAAGGATAGCAAGGAGAGATAAGAAAGCCTTCCTCAGCGATCAATGCAAAGAAATAGAGGAAAACAACAGAATGGGTAACACTAGAGATCTCTTCAAGAAAATTAGAGATACCAAGGGAAAGTTTCATGCAAAGATGGGCTCAATAAAGGACAGAAATGGTATGGACCTACCAGAAGCAGAAGATATTAAGAAGAAGTGGTAAGAATACACATAAGAACTGTACAAAAAAGATCTTCACGACCAAGATAATCATGATGGTGTGATCGCTCACTTCGAGCAAGACATCCTGGAATGTGAAGTCCAGTGGGCCTTAGAAAGCATCACTACAAACAGAGCTAGTGGAGGTGATGGAATTCCAGTTGATCTCTTTCGTATCCTGAAAGATGATGCTGTGAAAATGCTGCACTCAATATGCCAGCAAATTTGGAAAACTCAGCAGTGGACACATGACTGGAAAAGGTCAGTTTTCATTCCAATCCCAAAGAAAGGCAATGCCAAAGACTGCTCAAACTACCGCACAATTGCACTCATCTCACACGCTAGTAAAGTCATGCCCCAAATTCTCCTAGCCAGGCTTCAGCAGTACATGAACCGTGAACTTCCAGATGTTCAGTCTGGTTTTAGAAAAGGCAGAGGAACCAGAGATCAAATTGCCAACATCCACTGGATCATTGAAAAAGCAAGAGAATTCCACAAAAACATCTATTTCTGCTTTACTGACTATGCCAAAGTCTTCAACTATGTGGATCACCACAAACTGTGGAAAATTCTGAAAGAAATGGAAATACCAGACCACCTGACCTGCTTCTTGAGAAATCTGTATGCAGGTCAGGGAGCAACAGTTAGAACTAGACATGGAACAACAGATTGGTTCCAAATAGGAAAAGGAGTATGTCAAGGCTGCATATTGTCACCCTGCTTATTTAATATATGCAGAGTACATCATGAGAAATGCTGGGCTGGATGAAGCACAAGCTGGAATTAAGATTGCCAGGAGAAGCATCAGTAACCTCAGATATGCAGATGACACCACCCTTATGGCAGAAAGTGAAGAAGAACTAAAGAGCCTCTTGATGGAAGTGAAAGTGGAGAGTGAAAAGGTTGGCTTAAAGCTCAGCATTCAGAAACTAAGACAATGGCATCCAGTTCCATTACTTCATGGCCAATAAATAGGGAAACAATGGAAATAGTGGCAGACTATTTTGGGGGGCTCCAAAATCACTGCAGATGTGATTGCAGTCATGAAATTAAAAGACACTTATTCCTTGGAAGGAAAGTCATGACCAACCTAGATAGCATATTGAAAAGCAGAGATATTACTTTGCCAACAAAGGTCCATCTAATCAAGGCTATGGTTTTTCCAGTGGTCATGTATGAATGTGAGAGTTGGACTGTGAAGAAAGCTGAGTGCCTAAGAATTGATGCTTTTGAACTGTGGTGTTGGAGAAGACTCTTGAGAGTCCCTTGGACTGCAAGGAGATCCAACCAGTCCATCCTGAAGGAGATCAGCCCTGGGTGTTCATTGGAAGGACTGATGCTAAAGCTGAAACTCCAATACTTTGGCCACCTCATGCGAAGAGTTGACTCATTGGAAAAGACTCTGATGCTGGGAGGGATTGGGGGCAGGAGGAGAAGGGGACAACAGAGCATGAGATGGCTGGATGGCATCACTGCCTCGATGGACATGAGTCTGATTGAACTCCGGGAGTTGGTGATGGACAGGGAGGCCTGGCGTGCTGCGATTCATGGGGTCGAAAAGAGTCGGACACAACTGAGTGACTGAACTGAACTGGGAGATTCTTGGGGTGGGAGAAGAAGAGGAAACAGTCCTTCCAGAGTTCTGTATCTAGAAGGTCACCTTCTAGAAGTTTCTAAACATCATCTTCTCATCCTGTGCATGCTTTTGTCTTCTCTAAAGGGCAATAATCTTCAGAAAAAGAGTCTTTCCACCTCAAAATATCACCAGCACAACCCTCTGTTCATAGCTCTTTTTGACTGAAGTCCCAAAGAACCTGAGAGGACTTCTGCAGCAGCATCACACAGATGGCAAAAACAAATATTAGAAATCTTGTGCTATTCTGGTACTGCTTATTTTTTACTGGTTGTCTTTACCTGGAGTTTCCGTGTTGACTGACCCCCCTCTTCTCTGTTCTGCTCTCCCACTGTTTGCACTCCAACCTCAAATTCCTGACCACTTCTCATGCAAATGACATACCTATCTTTTTTATTTTATTGTCTTCTGTCACATATGGTTTTAAGAACTAGGCCATTTAAAGAAGGCAGAATGCTGAAGAATTGGTGCTTTCCAACAGTGGTGCTGGAGAAGATTCTTGAGAGTCCCTTGAACTGCAAGGATATCAAACCAGTCAATCTTAAAGGAAATCAGCCCTGAATACTCTTTGGAAGGATTTCAGCAATATTATTAGAGCAGCAATATTAGAGGCTTAACACCATGGAGGAAGATAGACTTCTGAAGCTGACGCTCCAGTACTTTGGCCACCTGATGTGAAGAGCTGACTCACTGGAAAAGTCCCTGATACTGGGAAAGGTTGAAGACAAGAGCAGAAGAGGGCGACAGACAAGGAGATGGTTAGATGGCATCACTGATGCAATGAACATGAACTTGGGCAAACTCCAGGAGATGGGGAGGGACAGGGAAGCCTGGCGTGCTGCTGTTCTCCGGGTCCTGAAGAGTCAGACGGGACCTAAAAAACAACAATCTTCTGTCAAACTATGCTCTAGAGATCTCAGCTTTCAGACAGTTTTCTTCCTAAGGGACATTCTGGTGCAAGGCAATCAGCAAGAGATTCACAGCCCATGTAGCAGGTAGATAGCTTTCAGAAGAGAACATGGAATTAAGATAGCTGGGAAGAGTCATTCTGGAATCAGAAAAAAAAAAAAAAAGCAAACCCTGACCCTGGAAATGTCCTTCCAAGAGGCCACATTTTGATTGGATGAGGTTGTAGAGGAATATATGCCTGGTTGTTGTTGTTCAGTCGCTCAGTCGTGTCCAGCTCTTTGCAACCCCAGGGACTGCAGCACGCCAGGCATCCCTGTCCTTCACTATCTCCCGGAGTTTGCTCAAGCTCAAGTCCATTGACTCAGTGATGCCATCCAACCATCTCATCCTGGGATTCTTCAAGCAAAAATACTGGAGTGTGTTGCCATGCCCTCCTCCAGGGGATCTTCTCGACCTAGGGAGGAAACCAGCATTTCTTAGGTCTCCTACATTGGCAGGCAGGTTCTTTACCACTAGCCACCTGGGAAACCTGCATATACCTGGCGGCATTATTGAAAACCATACAAGAAACAGCAAGGACTTCTCCAGTGGTCCAGTGGTTAAGACTTCACCTCCCAATACAGGGCTTGCAGGTTCCAACCCTGTTTAGAGAGCTAAGATCCCACATGCTTCATGGCCAAAAAGCCAAAACATAAAACAGAAGCAGTTTTATAACAAATTCAATTAAGACTTTTTAAAAATGGTCCACATCAAAAAAAAAGAAAAGAAAAGAAAGAAAGAAAGGAAAGCAACAGCAGCCAGTTAGTGGAGTTTGCCAGCTGGTGGTGTCAAGAACAGAGTAGAAAAGAACCCAGCCAGCCCCACTGTCACCCCAGACTGGTGGGGGCACCCAGGGCTGTGTCTGCTTGAGCAGCAATATTAGAGGCTTCACACCATGGAGGAAGATAGACTTCTCTCAAATAAATGATCCAGCCAGTCACTCAACAAACAAACAAGCAAGTAACAGTCACAAGCCCCAGAGTGGGAGGGAGTGACCAGTACCTAGAGTTGTTACAGTGAATTATCTAAAATACCTAGTTTCCAACAAAAAATGTGGAGGCCTGAAAAGAAACAGGAAATTGTGACTCATATACCAGAGGGGGAAAGCAGACAACAAACAGCCTGTGACACTGACCTGGTGTTGGGGCTAACAAAAAAGATGTCAAAGCAGCCATTATAAATATGTTCACAGCACAAAAGGAAGTAGGACTAGAGAAGCACAGGAAGGTATGACGGCAGTGTCATATCACGGAGACAGCATCAATAAAAAATAACCAAATGGTAAGTGTTCTGGACTCAATGACACATTTATACATAGAAATAGATCATATGTAAACAAAATATGTATAAACAATACATGATAACCATGAAACGTGTCCTATTACATATAGAAATACAGTTGTAAAAAATTGCCAATAATAGCCCGAAAGAGGTGGGTAGAAGCAAAACTATAATGGACTAGGCAAAAGACTGTTGGGATAAGGTAATAATTTTAAAAAAACAATTTTACTGGAATAAAGTTGATTTACAGTGTTGTTTTAGTTTCTGTTGTACAGCAAAGTGAATCAACCATACGTGTAAATATATCCCCTCTGTTTTGGATTTCCTTCCCATTTAGGTCACTATAGAGCCCCAGATAGGGTTCCTATGGAAATATTATATAATTTTTGTGATTTAACAGTCGTCACAAATAATTAGTACATCAGTAATCATTCATAGGTCAGTATAAGTACATTTGAAATTCTCAGTTGAAGAGAATGAGAGAAAGTTCTAATTTTCAAAAGATATGTTTTCTGCTAAAACAAATGGTAGTACCAAGTGTTTTGGAATTTTTTTTACCACACAGATAATAAAACTGCAATCATTTGGACTAGAAATATCAAACTCACTTCAGTAACTGGTTCATTAAGACACACTTCCCACTTTGCATGTTGCATCCTCTACTCAAATACTGAAAAAGAAACAAAGCGCACCCTGATGAAAACAACAATTATAATACAAAAGAAATCAGTAATGCATCAGAACAGAAAAGCATGGTTAAAAGTAGGCTTTGACTGCAATTATCCTCCATTTGAGAAATTTTCTTAATGTAAAAATGATAAAGCAAATCATGAGTATTCATGATTAGTTTAATTAGTTAGCAGCACTAAGGCACATTTAATTTCATCTGTACCCTTGCTATATACTCTAGTCTAATGATCTTAACTATAGAAAGTCTGAATATTTTACCACTTTAAACCTTTTACAGTATCCACATCATAAAATCTTTCTTATACACCCTTAGCTCGAAATCCCAGGAAACTCCCCTGGACCAGTTTCCCAGATAATGCTTGGTTGTTGTGCTGAAACATTACAAGAGGAGGAAAGCATTAAGGAAGCATCGTGTGCCTGGAGTTGGAACAGAAGAGGAATGAGGAAGGGAAGGAAACAGGAAAAAGGAGCAGAGGAAGTGATCTTAGGGGAAGAAAGGGGAGGAGGTTGAAATAAGAAAGAAAGAAAAACCAGGAAAGGAAGAGTTAATGAGATGGCTGAACAGGAGAAAAGCAGGAATACAAAGATGGTTTTACACTCATATCACTCATGGCTGAGCCAATCCTATTTTTCCTATATTTCTATGATCCTGGCATTAGACTTTTTTTAAATCATCCTTTTCCCTCTGGGATAAAGCACCTGAAGATAGGGCTATAATTCTCCAAAAGAGAAATTTTTCCAAGTTCCCTAATAATTTTTTTCCATTCTCCCATAACCAGGGAAATGCTGAACAACCCAACAAGACTGACAGTCTATCCTCTTTCCCAGGATCCTGAGTTCTTGCCTCCCTCTGGAAAGTGTATGTATAATCACTCAGTCATGTCCGGCTCGTCGAAACCCAATGTCTGTAGCCCGCCAGGCTCTTCTACCCATGGGGATTCTTCAGGCAAGAATACTGGAGTGGGTTACCATGCCCTCCTCCAGGGGATCTTCCCAACCCAAGGATTGAACCCAGGTCTTCCACATTGCAGGTGGATTCTTTACCATCTGAGTCACCAGTTCAGTTCCTTTCAGTTCAGTTCAGTGGCTCAGTTGTGTCTGAGTCTTTGTGACCCCATGAATCGCAGCACCCCAGGCCTCCTTGTCCATCACCAACTCCCGGAGTTCACTCAAACTCACGTCCACTGAGTCAGTGATGCCATCGAGCCATCTCGTTCTCTGTCGTCCCCTTCTCCTCCTACCTCCAGTCCCTCCCAGCATCAGAGTCTTTTCCAATGAGTTCTCTTCGCATGAGTACTGGAGTTTCAGCTTTAGCATGAGTCACCAGGGAAGTCCATAAATACTGGAATGGGCAGCTTATCCCTTCTCCAGGAAATCTTCCTGACCCAGGAATTGAACTGGGGTCTCCTGCATTGCAGGCAGATTCTTTACCAGCTGAGCTACCAGTAAAGCCCTCTGAAAATGTGGTCCTTAATCAACATAGAGCTACAGGATGGAAAGCAACTTAATGTGTGTATTCTTTTGGATGGTCAGGACATCCGCTCTAGACATGCTAGCACAATTGATTTGCCTCTGAATCAGTTTCTTCCCCTGTTTGCATCACTGGCAAAAAAAAAAAAAAAAAAAAAAAATCAATCTTTCCTATTAGTACTTAAAATTAATCTATGATCGTAGTTTATTTGCTATTCTGATTAGCTTTTTAAAAACCGTGGTTAGAAAGGCTGTGCTAAATGAGTTCTTCCCAAAGCTTTATGTATATAGATCCAGAGATATTTCAAGTGCATCTGTACATTAAAATGTTGTTTATATATATGAATGAAATCTTGATTTGTGACCTGTAAAAGCCATTTGATAATAATTCAATTTTGGTAAGAGATCTGAAGTAGGAATTCTCAAAAGAAGTAGTTTTAAAAGCTTGTCTATCACCAAAATTAATGTGTAGTAAAATAAATGTGTGATGAATGATCAAGGAAGCATGCTCAGATTCATTATTGAACCAAAATATTTTTTTAAATATGCTGCACACCCTTGATTCAAGTTTTCAAGAGGGAGGGAACATTTGGGAACTTGTGTATAATTTCATCAGAGTTTATATTCATCTGGCAAGCATGGGTATGGCTCTGAAAGTGAAAGTGAAGTCGCTCAGTCATGTCCGACTCTTTGCGATCCATGGACTGTAGTCCACCAAGCTCCTCCATCCATGGGATTCTCCAGGCAAGAATACTGGAGTGGGTTGCCATTTCCTTCTCCAGGGCATCTTCCTGACCCAGGGATCGAACCCAGGTCTCCCACACTGCAAGCAGACGCTTTAACCTCTGCACCACCAGGGAAGCCCTTGGATATGGCTCTACTGGTCATTAAAATATTAAATGCTCCTGAAATCACTGCTGCTCTGAGTTTTGACTCCCCAACCATCCAGCCCACTCTCCCACAAGCTTGGCACCATCTAGAAAATAAAACATTAAATTTGGGGCAGCACTTGCCTGCCAGGATCTATGGAACATCCGTTCTAGTTTGTTGTTGTCTGGACCATGATGGTATTAAGTATTTCAAGTGCAATCTCTGAATGCTTGCTGCCGTTTTTCATCAATAGGAAAGAATATATTTACAGGAGGAAGGAATGATAACCATAGACTTCTGTTTGTTTTTAAACGGCAAGCTTTTATACACTTCTTTCTTTCAGTGAGGTCCAGCCTATCTCACCTCAGTCCCTGGTGAGAACTTGTTCTGTATACAGGCTCCAGTGTGGTGACTCAACTTCCATTGTCAATTTTGTGCCACATTTAGGTGAGCTGCTGCTCCTGGATGATGTAAGCGTGACTGCACTGCCCTTGTGTCTCCCTTCTTCTTATGTTTTTTCCCCTTTCCTCTCTTGGTTGAAGTAGAAGAAGGTGTGCATGTGCAGGGTTGAGCTAGTCCTCCTCCAGCCAGCGTAACAATGTATTTACTAGGTTCATGATCAGAGCTATTTGTGACCACAGTATTTTTCTGGGCAAATTTTCATGTAAATTTTTGAGTTAGTTTCCTGGTGAAGCTTCCTTTGGATCTGGATTGAAGATAGTACCTCTAACACAGATCATCTCTCCTGACTAACAATTACATGGACAAGTCTAAAATGAAACAGCTTTCGGCTTCCCTGGGGGCTCAGTGGTAAAGAATCTGCCTGTCAATGCAGAAGAGCAGGGTTCAACCCCTGGTCCAGGAAGATCCCACATGCCACAGAGCACCTAAGCCTGTGTGCCACAACTATTGAGCGGTGCTCTAGGGCCCAGGAATCGCAACTACTGAGTCCATGTGCTGCAACTACTGAATCCCAAGGGCCCTAGAGCCTGCGCTCCATAACAAAAGAAGCCACAGCAATGAGAAGCCTTTGCACTGCAGCAGAGAGTAGTCTTCTCTCGCAGCAACTAGAGAAAAGCCCTGAAAGCAATGAAAATCCAGCATAGCCAAAAATAAATATAGAAATTAAAATGATAAAAAGTAAAATAAAATGAAACAGCTTTCTCTCCCCTTTTCAAACTGAGTTCCCTAGGATGAGGACCACCGTGGAGAGAAACCCCTTCCTCCTCCAGAAGAAGTGAAGTGAAGTCGTGCAGTCGTGTCCAACTCTTTGCGACCCCATGGACCCCACCAGGCTCCTCAGTCCATGGGATTTTCCAGGCATGAATACTGGAGTGGGTTGCCGTTTCCTTCTCCAGGGAATCTTCCCAAACTAGGGATCGAACCTGGGTCTCCCTCATTGTAGGCAGACACTTTACTGTCTGAGCTACCAGGGAAGTGGCCTTGGTTAAGTTGCATTGTGTCCAGGTGTATCACCTCACTTCTAGAAGTTAAATAAAGCATTCTTGGCACCATCTAGGTTTGAGATGGTGTTCATTTTGATCTCCATCCCATACACACAATGTGAAATGTTAGTCGCTCAGTCACATCTGACTCTTTGCAGCCCCATGGAATGTGGCCTGCCAGGCTCCTCTGTCCATGGGGATTCTCCAGGCAAGAATATTGGAGTGGGTTGCCATGCCCTCCTCCAGGGGTTCCCTGGGATCTTCCAAGGGGATCTTCCCAACCCAAGGATCAAACCCAGGTCTCCTGCATTGCAGGCAGATTCTTTACCTTCTGAGCCACCAGCGAAGCCCCATACACACTTTTGGATGGGCTATAGGAACCTACTTTCTTTCTCTATCTTCCTTACTACACTGAGCATCTTCTCAGTTATTGTTGTTAATTGTTCCATCCTAGTCGAAAACATAGCCCCCCAAATTGAGTTTCTCATTTAAGTGAAAAAGCCCTGAGATACTGAATAAAATAGTACCATTTCTTATTTCTGCATTTAGTGGATAAATATTTTTTGTTTTGTTTTTTTGCCTGATGTAAACTCTCATTTCTAATTCCTCATTTTGTTTTCTCCCTCTTCTCTGAGTTAAAAGTACTTCGGGTAAGAAGCGACTGAACATTGAAGTGTCACATGAAACTTTCCCTTTTCCACTCAGCACTAATGAAAATATTTGCCTTCTACTTAACTAACAGGTCTTTTCTTTAAAACTTGCTGAACTTGTTTTTTAACTTAGTGACTTCAGTGCAGACTGTAACAGGCATGTTTTAGATTTTCATCTCTTTCGTTCCTGAGAGAAGAAAGAAAAGGGAAAAAAGTTCCCAAACTAACAGGCCAAATCAGAAGATTGAAAAAAAGTTTCTTAGTTCATAAAATAATCATTCAAAACTCTCATTGGCTTATGAAATTATTGCTCTCCACTATTTACCAAAAAACACTTACTATCACAGATATAATAGATGCAAATTGCCAATATAGCTTTATTTCATTTTATAATAATATGAAAAGCACAAATAGGAATGATCATTCATCATGAACATAAATATAGCACTTTGGAATATTAACGGAAATATTTACTTATTTCTAGCTCAAATTGAACATATAGAATACCCAACTTTTTTTGACTCTAAAAATATCTCAATTCTACCTGGAAATGCCCTTCTGTAAATCTAGCCGTGCAGTTGTAAAATATTGGTAAGACATAAAGGCATATATAGTCAGCATAAGATTATTTTAAACTGCTTCATCTATTCCACAAAATTATTCTGCTAAAGCTAAATAAATAGTCATCAAATTACTACTCAGAAGAGTCAGCAGCTGCTTCTATTTAAGGCTTTCATATATGTCTCTACTGTCCCCTCCTTACTCCGCTAAATTAACCCTGGAAAGAGACAGTGGGATTAGTTTCAAGAGTTCTTTCTCCCTGCAGGGCACTCGGGGGATGACGGAATGGGGAGCAGCTGTATATCCTGAGCCCACTCTAGTCCGTCTCTTTATTTTTCTTCTTTTTCTTTTCCTCCAGTCTCCATATCACACCCTTGTACCATCTCAATTAGTTCTCAAGCTTTAAACTGCATTGATATCTTGATGACTCCTATAACTACGTCTCTAGCCCAGAATACCTCTACTGGGAACTCCAGTTTCTAGCATCCAACCAGCTACAGGTTATATCAAGTTCATACGTGCAAAATGGAGTTCTTAGCAATGGAACCCTACATCACTTCTGAACAAGCGGTAAGTGGGATCACCATTCATTTCCACTCTATTGGAAAGTTCTGACAATTCTACTGTAAAACATACTGCAAATCTGTCTCATTTCCTGCGCTCAATGCTACTCACCTAGTCAAAAAAACTGCAGTTTCTCAATTGGGCTACTTCCTCATCCTTTGCCACACTGATATTTGCTCCATTCAATCTACTCTCCAGATAAAAAAAAATAGTAGAAATTACTGTCTTATTATTACAGAAATGGGAAGTGAGGTTCCTAATGGTAAATAAATTTGTCCAAGGCTACACGGCAATATAAGGATAGAGCTAGAATTTTAAGCTAGGTGAATCACCTCAGAGGTTCAACAATTTATCCCATTTCATAAACTACAAAAACTGGTCCAGCTAGTTCAAATTTTGAGTTCTTTTTACTAAACTATACTGTTATTCTATATTTAAAGGAATAGGAACCAGAGCAACACTTTTTTGTCTTCAAAATTAAAATAGACCAGAAAACTCATACATGCATACTATGTGTCTATGTTTATATATATATACATTTTTGTTGTTCCATTTAAAAGGTGACTTTAGAGACTTCCCTGGCTATCCAATGGTTGAGCGTTTGTGCTCCCAAAGCAGGAGGCACAGTTCCATCCCTGGTCAGGAAACTAGGATCCTGCATGCACACCTTGAAGACTGAAAAAAAATTTCCTAATAAAAGGTGCCTTTAGATAAAGACTTAATTGAAAAATTGTGGATTTCAGTAAGATCGTTGATGGAAGAGCTCTTTTCCCTTTCGTATAGCTTTATTTAAAAACCTTATTTTTTTTGCATCCAAATATTCTCAGCAGCTTTGATCTCTTTTTATCTCTCTCTATCTCCTAGATCATTCTGTTTGATTCTTTTAACATTGTTTACAGTTGGAGACTGATATAAAATGCCCCTTTCAGAATTTCAGCAACCACAACAGTATGTAGAAGACATTTTTTATGATTTCCATAAGAGTTTTAAAGTATAATATTTTGCCTGGAGTAATCATGGTTGGGGGCAGGACTCAAAAAAAAAAAAAAAAAAAACACAAACATCAACTGGTTATAGGGAAAAAACTAACGCTAGGGCATGTGACTGGTGAATGAAGGAGACCTTACGGAATTAAGAAGGCAGCCAAAAATCTATAGGGACAATGGCTAGGCTTAGGGATTTTTCTCACTCTGATGGTATATGGGATATGTGATCTCTGGGAGATTGTATAAGGCCAGAGCTCCAACCCCATGAAGTCTGAAGTTCGAGTTTTTGCAGGATATCATTTACACCCTGCAGATCATCGCCTAACATTGCACAAGGGTCTTTGGAGCCTCCGTTTGGCAGCCAGCCATGATTCACTGCAGCAGCATATTGTCAAGGCAGCTGGCCCTTCATCTGCACACACACAACACACACACATACTCAGCCCACTGCAGAAATTAACCCTTTCTCACCTAACAACACATACACTCCCTTGTTTTTACACTACCTGTAAAAATCACATGTATTATTCCACTGAAGACCAGTTGTGTACTGCCTCTTTCCATAAAATATCTCTAAGCTTTCCAACAACCATCTAAGATAAATACTATCATTTTCAATTTACAGATGAGAAAACTAAGAGGTTGAATACCTGGCCCAAGGTCTCAGACCTCGTATGCAGATGAACTGTAATTCATACTAACATCTGTCTGGTTCCAAAACTCTTGCCATTGATAACCAGTGATCTATTCATGCTTCACACAAGACCTAGAGAAGAGACAAAAGCTCTTTTGAAGTGCAAACTCATGAAACTCATTAGGAAGTTAGTTAAAGTTTCAAGTCTGTTTCCATTATTACCAGAGCTGACTTGCTTGAGAACCATAAGAATCAATGATTATGCAAAGTGTATGCTTTAATCGTTAGGATATGTCATACTTTAAATACTCAGTACTTCAAAGAAACAACTTATTTTAATAAGGCACTAAGAAATGTTGTAGAAGTTCCAGAAAAGGAAAGGAATTGGCCATAATGTGGTCAGAATGTAGTAGATTCAAAGTCAGCTGCCTAACTTTCAAAGGGCCATCCTAAGTCGGCATCCTCTAGTGAATTTACCTAATCTAGACATTGACCTCAACTTTTTGATAGCAGGATTTTGATCTGTGTCTGACACTAAAAGTGATTCATACTGAATGAGAATCTGGGTTTTTCCAGATTGGTCCCCAGGTAGAAAAAAATCATTAATAGACTGTTAGTTAAAATAATCAATTTAGTATACTTAAATGTAAAAAGGGGCTTTCCTGGTGGCTCAGATGGTAAAGAATCTGCCTGCAATGCAGGAGACCTAAGTTCAGCCCCTGGGTAGGGAAGATCCCCTGGAGAAAGGAATAGCTACCCACTCCAATATTCTTGCCTGGAGAAGGATGTATGGCCAGAGGAGCCTGGCAGGCTACAGTCCATGTGGTTGCAAAGAGTCAGACACGACTGAGCAATTAACTTTATATGTAAAAAGGGATTTGTTCTTCTTTGCAGTGTTCAGTTCATTTTATAAACCTTATTATCCCATGTAGAAAGATAACACATTTTCACAGTCCCTTTAAAGAAGGTCTTTAGTTGCTATCTGGACCAGTTATAAATCTTGTTAATTTAATTCCTTTTAAACATTTTAAGCTGCCCTAGTGCATTTAATATGCTCATTTTTTTCCTATGCATACATAAATTATCTAACAAACTTGCTCAAGTATTTAAGCAATACTTGGAAAATTAATAAACAAACGTTAAAACTGGTTTCAAGATTCTTAAATCTTCAAATACTCTTATAAAATTAATTATATTCAGTCTAGACACATGATCGTCTATCACTTCTCAGTCAGGCATTTTAAAACAATGTTACAGGTTGACCTGTTTTTCTAACAGGTTAAAGCCTCTTATGCATTACATGTACTTAATATAGCAAGTATGCACACTTTAATTAATGTAAAAGTAGTAATATTACATTTTGGTTCTTTGCAACATTTCTACAGTTAATTCTACACCTCCCAGATATAAAAACTTTACCACAAAGGAAACATACCATCTCACAAAATTTTGAGGGTTACATCCCCATACCATTTTTGGAGCTGCCTTCTCATCTGCTCAGTGACCTCAAAACAAGTCCTGGGATAAACCTGATCCTGTCTGTAACAGGGCTAGAATGTACTGAACCCGGTAGATTACAGAAGTTTATAATAAGGACTTCCACAATGAAAAAAAAAAACTTCATGTGGCTCATATCCATCCGTTAAAAGTGAATTACATTCAAGCCAGGTTAGAATCTCTAACTTCCGCCCAGGTGGCCTTGCTTCTCAGTTGGATTTTACTTTCCTGAGTTCTAAGACAAGTAAAGGTATTCACATCTAGGTATAAAAACATTGGATTGTAGGAAAGAGACGAGGGCAAAGAAAGACGTCTCTCTCTTCCATCTTCTCTTACTAGATAAGACACTTCTCCTCCTGTGGGAAGAAGGAAACAAGGAAGAGAAAAAACAACAGGATGTCTCTTCAGGAATCCTTCTCAGTTCTACCTACACAATAGGGAAGAAGTGCCTTGTGAGCCCCGGCAACAACCATCTTCACATGAGGAATTGCTCTGCTCTGTGAAAGGGCTGGAAAGGGTTAGATCAGGACAGCATCTACCCTGATGAAGTCAGGATGGTACAGCCCATGAAAAAGATTCTCATTTTCCCACATTTCTATTGAAGATCAATCACTTTTCTCATCTGTAGTTGTTCTTTTTTTATGTTCTGTTAACATAAAAAATCAAGTTGATGTCAAGTCTCATGGGCCTGAAAGCCTATCTGCCTTTCAAAACACTCTGCATGTCTCTACTCTCATCCATTATTATATCTCAGTCTTAATTCCCTCAATTCCAAATTCATGGAGGATAACACAGTCCTACTCCATGGAGATAAAACCCCACCACAAGGCAGACAGATACTTTTCTGTTACATTCTCCTGGGAACCTTCATTTAATAGTAGTAATTGCTTTCTTTTTATAGATAAGTCTAGCTTGCTGCTTAATTTTTTAAAATTAAAAAAATAATTGTTTAGTAATAAATACATGAGTGCTGAGCTTATTTTTAAGCAGTTCAGATCAGTCACTCAGTCATGTCCAACTCTTTGTGACTCCATGGATGACAGCACACCAGGCTTCCCTGTCCATCAAGGAAAGGTTAAAATAAAAGTAAAAAAAAGTGGTTACTTCTGGGAATAGAGGTGGGGAAATGAAACTGGTATGGAGCACAGGGGCCTTTCCAAGTATAGTTAATCTGCATTGTTGAGTACAGAGGTGTTTCTTGTTATTATGCATACACTAGTTATATATTTTAATTTATTATATGTGAATAGTACATTTCAAAAATTAAAAAATAACTTATTCATGATAAAAATGGCAAGTGTGATGATTCCATTTATGTAAAATTTTATATATGAGAGTTTATGTATAAAAATAGAGATGTTTAAAATAGCAGCCACCAAAAATTCAATAGATGATCTCTCCAGATGGGAAGAATTCAGATGGGTTTTGGTTTGTTTATATTCAGAAGTTTTTCCTGAATTGTTCTCATAGTATTAATATAATTAGAAAAATCAATAAAGTACCATTTTCATTGTGAACCAAAAAGATGCATGTCTTACACACAGTTATTCAATAAAACTGCACAAGTAGCATTGCTTTTTCATATTTATTATTAAATTATATTCTGAAACATTTTTTTTCTCCAGTTGAAGAAACGGTAATATCTGGTATATTATGTGTTCATTTCAGTTCAGTTCAGTTCAGTCGCTCAGTCGTGTCCGACTCTTTGCGACCCCATGAATCGCAGCACGCCAGGCCTCCTTGTCTATCACCAACTCCTGGAGTTCACTCAGACTCATGTCCATTGAGTCGATGATGCGTTACATGGGTTCAAATCTCACTTCTGGTACTAAAATCTGTATTATTTTTCTATTGCTGCTGTAACAAATTACTGTGAACTAAATGACTTAAAGCAGCACCAATTTATTATCTTACAATTCTGGAACTCAGAAGTCTAACACAAATCTCCTAGGTTGCAATCAGGTTTTTTGCAGGGCTGCATGCCTTTCTTGAGTTCTGTAAGATCATCCATTTATTTGTGTTTTTCAGCTTCTAAAAACTATACATGCTTGGTGGTTTATAGATCACTTCCTCCATCTCTCTAACCATCCTTCCTTCCAATTCTCTCCTCAGCCTGAGAGGTTGTTAAAAGGATTCAGATGATTGGGTTGGACCTACTTGGATAATCCAGTTGTCCCCATCTCAAGGTCCTTAAGATTAACTGTATCTTCGAAGTAGTTTTATCCATGTAAGATAACACAGATAGTAGTAACAGGCTCCAGGAATTAGACCAGGAACATGTTTGGGTGGCCATCATTCTGCCTACAGTAGCTGGCTTGCAGATACAGAAATGTAAATTCTGCTAATTCTCTATTTATCCATATATAATTTCCCTCTAATTTAAACAAGATACATAGAGAAATTTCTTTTAATCGTCAGAAAATGCATAATCAAATATGAACATAAGCTGAATTTATTAAAAAATAACTTCTAAACGAAAAATGGAAACCATTGTTTACACTTGAAAGTGTGAAAGACTCAGTCGTGTCTGACTCTTTGCAACCCCATGGATTGGAGCTCACCAGGCTCCTCTTTCCGGGGAATTCTGCTAGCAAGAATACTGGAGTGGGTACCCATTTCCCTCTCCAGGGGATCTTCCCACCCCAGGGATTGAAGCTGGGTGTCCTGCATTGCAGACAGGTTCGTTACCATCTGAGCCACCTTATGACAGTCAAAAACTAGGTAATTTTTTAAAATGTCAAATAAAGTAAAATCACATAAATCCTGAAAGCCCAAACTTTATAGATAATTTAGGGATTTAATAAAATAAATTTTATCCAATAAAATTTTAAGAAGACAATATAATCAGACTGCCACAAAGCCAGAGTAAGAATTATTGTACATATTATATATATATATTTCAACCAGGGTTAGCTTTCCAAAAGGTGACTGGAATGACAGTGGGAGCTCATCACTGCACCCTATTCAGACCACCCGTTTCACTCCATCTATCACTTGTGTTGAAAATTCCTCCAAGAGAGATTCATTCCTTTGGGTTCAAAACCTCTATTAAAATGCCAGTACTTGGAATATAAGCTAAATATTAGCAAAAACCCTGGCCTGGATTTGTTAAAAACTAGCATAAAACTTGACATTTGAGAAGAGAGGTGCACCAGAGAAAATCTACCAGAAGCTTGGAGTGGTTTATTAAAATGGAAATGACAACATCTAATTTTCCTTATTTTGCTAAATTTTAATGCACCATCCTCTATTGATAATAAGAAAATCATGTCAAAAAATTAAAAATTAGATTAAAAATTAAAATTAAAAATTAAAAATTCTATAGAAATATAGAAATTTTATTAATTTTCAAAAATGGAATTAAAATATATATATAGGAAATTTTATTAAATTAAAAAATAGAATTAAAAATTTTATATATATAGACATTTTTATTAAATTAAAAAAATAAATGTCCTGACCAAAGAGGAGAGTGATAAGGGATTCTTGATGAGACAATATGAAAGCTAGATGCTACTTTGAAGAAATGGAAACAAATATATGCAGCCTTTCATAAATCATTGATCATATTTATGCCTAATGCTCTGTAACATTTTCCCTATAGTATCAGTTGTTTATTCATTTTAATAAGAAAATAACTGAAATTAACACCAAATGCCCTATGAAAATACCGCAAACAAGGACATTACAAGATTACTTCTGCTTCTGCTCAAGAGTTTGAAAGCTTTATATCACTCAGTAGCATATTTCATTTTAAGCAGCCTCGTCTACTTTCATCTCTGTGCTATGTATAGCACGCAGGACTATCTTCATAAGATCAAAGGGAAACTCACTGTACTTTATTTACAAAGGCAAATTTAATGGGTAACCAAGGTACTTATTTTACTAAACTGACTAGTCCCTTTGAACTACTATCTCCACTGATCCTCAGACTATGCTAAAATGTGGAGAAGGCTTCCTTGAATCTGGAAAATGTTCTTAGCCTAATTGGTGCAATTTCTTTGAACTGCATACCATGGATCTTACTAGGCTGTAAGTGTACAAGAGAGGTTCCTTCAGGACACACAAGTGCTAAAATCCTTTCAAAAACAAAAACCAAAACAAATAAAAAACACAGAGACACTGCAAGATTGAAACTTTTTGATCTCAGAATCAATAGCAGATAAGAATAACTCCTTCCAAAGTCCATGATTATGATATTAGTTTTCACAATAATTGGCAGTTCTCTGTGTGATTTAGCTATGGGATAACTTATAATGCTTACTTTTACATTAATTTAAGTAGAAAATATGTTTGTTCTGTGTGTAACATTGATATCAATGCAATAGTGAATATATGTCAAACAAAACATCACAATGGAAAATAATATAGATTTAGGAGTTTTACATTCCAATATATCAAACGAAAAGAGTGATTTTGCCTAAGTTGCGAGTGTCTCTGAATATCAGATTTTTTACCTTCAAAATAGGAAGTCCCTTTTTGTGATAGACATCTGCTCACCAGAATTTCTGAGTCTCCTGCTTTGGGGCACATGAGGAAATTGCATTCTGTTCCTCACTGAAGTGACACAGGCTGATGTAATTCACTTTGGCCAATGAAATGTGAGTGCAAGTATAATATGTCATTTCTGGGAAGACGCATCAAGTGGCATTATGCAACTTTACAAAGCATCTTTCTTCTCAGTTTAGAAGGATGTATCGCTATGATATGGAATTGCAAATATGAACCATCATGTGGAAAAGGCTGCCTTTCAGAATTACCAAACCTAGAATCTTGCTGCATTTAAGCCAGTGAGAGCTGTTATCACAGGATAACCTACCCTATCCTGACTAAGCATCTTTGTGCGATTGATGAAGTCAATGTTATATGTATATACAAACCACCTACCTGAGTGCTTAGCACATTTTAGTTGATTAACAAGCACTTCTTTTCCTTCACTTTTTCTTCAGTCTTGGGCTTTTTTTTAAATGAGGCTGCTTTTATAAGCTTACAATAATACAAAGTTAATAGTTTCCCTCTCACCTTTTACTTTTTTTTTTCCTTTTACCTTTTCACCTCTCTTGCATCTTTTGATGATTCACAGCAACCAGCTACTAGGGGCAGAGGTAAAAAAGTACTTCGTAAAAGTACCACTTTCTCACTCCTCATAGTGGTAGTTTCAAGAAAGAAAATTTGAAGATTGGTTAAAATCACCTACAACTGCTATTTCTGTCTTCCAGAAGCTTCAAGTAGAGTCTTCTCTGGTTATTTTCCTTTGATGCTCTCTCCTTTGACTACTTCTTAAGAACCATGGCAGTTCAGAAGCGCATTTCCCATTATGTTTCCTTCAGAATCACAAGTTTTCTTGGTCTAATTGGTCTGAGACTTAGCTATACTTTTGTTTAAATTATCTTGGTCTTAAATTAATTTTTTTGAATGTGAACCTAGAAAATGAAAGCAAAAATAAAAAGAATAAAGCAATTTTTCTAGCTCAGTGGATTCAAAAAATGAGCTTGAACATACTTTATATCATTAATGGTCAACATATGCAGACTACTGATTTTGTGCCAGGCCCTTTGCTGAATACTTTGCAAGCCACTCTTTATGTAATCTCCTTCACAATCCTATGAAATAGGCACTGCAATCAAGAATGATGAAGCTGAGCTTACAGAAACTAACTCATCAACATCTCTGCATAGAAATGAGAGGAGAAGAGACAGGTGTCCATGTGATTAGAGTCTCCCATGAGGCTATTCTGTAAGTTACCAGAGCCTATGGCTGTAGACATACAGAAGCAGATCTTCCTAAATTGGTTTCTTACATACCAAGCACAACTTGATAACTGCATCACATCCCACCTTCTTCCATAATAAATGGAATGCCTACATTTATATATAGGAATATAACATACAGAGAATATTTGTATCTTTAAATTTCCTGGAAAGCAAGGGAAGGGAGAAGACAAGGTACTTTTATTTTCTCTTTATCACCCAAGGTTGCAGTAGCAATTATTTGCTTATTATACTTGGGTTATTTACAGAAAACATTTACAAGGGGATTTTTAAATCTACATCTATCGAAATACTGGATATGGTTAGATGATATTTATGAATGAAAATTTATGAATTTGTGAAGATCATGAATATTTATGAAACATGGAGGGCTGATTCTTGTCTCTTAAAGTTCAGTTTCAGAAGGGAAAATCTTTGAAATATATACTAGATTTTGTTGTAATTGCGTAGTTGTGGTCAGTTGGTGTGATGAGGAAGAGAATAACACGTTCTACTTTTCTTTGCAGAATACTTACGTTTAATTCCATGGTTAATTTAAAATACTATAGAAAATCAGCTCTAGTGCCTTCTACTTCCTAACCTCAACCTTCATTTTTACTGTAAGAAGGTGGCTTACAGTGCTTTAAAAGTTTTGAGATAGGAAGAAAATATTACATATAACAAACCAAGCAAGCATGACAAAAATCAAGAAGCAACTGAAAAGTTATAAATGTAATATTCAGATTAGCAAACAGTATTGCCTTTAAAATGGCAACTAGCTTCTTTATTTTCTCATATCATCTTTATTTCTATTGCAATTTTTAAATCTCAATTTGTGCATATATATATATGTGTGTGTGTGTGCATATATATATATATATATATATATGAGAAGGAAATGGCAACCCACTCCAGTTTTCTTGCCTGAAGAATCGCATGGACAGAGGAGCCTGATGAGCTGCAGTTCATGAAGTCACAAAGGGTTGGATACGACTATAAGTGACTTAGCACAGCATCATATATATATATATTCATGGAAATTTTCTAGATAAAAACTTCTTGAAAGTCAACCATTCATTTGTTTCAAGTTAAAAATACTAATTCTACAGAGATCAACAGATTAAATGGGAGAAAAATATTTGGGGCTAAAATGTGCCATATAGTTTCATATCATTTAATATAGATGAATAAATGTTCATATGAATATAAGTTTATGTGCCAAATCAGAAGGAACTTGGGAGGACATCTTGTTCAGCCTCTAGGCAGGGGAGTCTTTAAATTACCAAAAGCAGTTAGTCATTAAGAACTCTTGCTTGATTAGCCATAAATTTGCTGTAGGAAAAAGAGGTCTAGATGAAATGAGGAGAAAGCTGCTGTTTGCTCAAATAGCAATTTTAAATTTTAATTTTGTTAACTATTGGTAAATTATAACAGGAACATGTGTTTATTATAGCAACTGAGCCAAGCAATAGTTATACAAAAATAGAGGAAGATACACTACCTCATGTTTAAATACCTTTCTGCCCACATACCTTCTGCAGAGGTAACCTGCATTTCCACATGATCACACAAACCAGTGCAAAATCACAGCTGCTCTCTCTTTCTCTTTTCTTTTTCGGTCTCTCTCTTTCTGTTTCTGTCTTTCTCCTTCTCTCTCTCTCTCATTGACACATAGGTTTTGTGAATTGTTTTAAAAAAAATAGAGTAACACTTTATTCATTAAATGCAATCGGATGTTTTCCTTTAAAAATGCATCACATATAGCAAAGAAAACAATAAACTGAATGAAAAGACAACCCACAGATTGGGAGAAAATATTTGCAAGTGATGTGACCAATAATAGATTAGTCTCCAAAAGTTACCAACACCTTATGACGCTTAACAGCATCAAAACAAACAACCCACTCAAAATATGGGTGGAAGACCTGAATAGACATTTCTCTAAAAAGGGCATACATAGAGCCAATAAGCACAGGAAAAGATGTTCAACGTCATTGGTTATTGCTGCTGCTAAGTCGCTTCAGTCGTGTCCGACTCTCTGCGACCCCATAGACGGCAGCCCACCAGGCTCCCGCATCCCTGGGATTCTTCAGGCAAGAACACTGGAGTGGGTTGCCATTTCCTTCTCCACATTGGTTATTAGAGAAATGCAAATCAAAACTACAATGGGTATCACCTCACACTGGTCAGAATGTCTATCATCAAAAAACCCATAAACAACAAATGCTGGAGAGGGTGTCGAGAGAAGTGTCTTACACTGTTGATGGGAATGTAAATTGGTACAACCACTATGGAGAACAGTATGGAGTTTCTGTAAAAAACTAAAAATAGAATTACCATATGACCCTACAATCCCACTTCTGGGCATATACCCAGAAGAAAACGTGATCCAAAAGGATATATGCACCCCATTGATCATTGCAGCACTGTTCACAATAGCCTAGTTATGGAACCAACCTAACTGCCCACCTAAAGAGGAATGGATAAAGAAGATGTGGTGTATATAAACAATGGAATATTACTTAGCCATTAAAAAGAATGAAACAGTGCCATTTGCAGCAATATGGATGAACCTAAAGAGTGTCATACTGAACGAAGTAAGTCAGACAGAGAAGGGAAATATTGTACAATGTCCCTTATATGTGGAATGTAAAAAGAAATGATACAAATGAACTTATGGAAAGAGACACACAGACTTCAAAAACAAACTTATGGTTGTTAGGGAGAAGGGATAGTTAGGGACTCTGGGAAGTTCATGTACACACTGCTGTATTTACAATGGATAATCAGCAAGGATCTAGTGTATAGTACATGGAGCCCTGCTCAGTGTTGTGTGCCAGCCCGGATGGGAGGGTGTCTGGGGAGAGAATGGATACATGTATACGTATGGCTGTCTCTTCACTGTTCACCTGGAACTATCACAACATTGTTAATTGGCTACACCCCAATACAAAATAAAAAGTTTAAAATTTGAAAAAATACATCATACACGTGCGAGTCAATAAATACAAATAGAATTCATACTTCTGTGTAGCTGTGTTGTGTGGAAGTACTAAAATTAATTACCCATTCTTCTAGTAATAACACTTATATTTGTATAGTTTTAGATCATTAAAGTCTTTTAATAAATATTCTCATGTGGAAATATTTACAAACTGATCATATTTATTTCTATATAATAAGTTCTTCACAGTCATTTCAGCCTAATTACTATTTTTTGCAATAAAGATTTCAAATATTAATCCCAGATCTGTGAAATCCATGGCTTTCTAAGCAACTCACCTACAGCTAGTTTGGTTATAAGTATTTCCCTTAACAATCAATTTGTCTAAAACAAATTCATGGTAGACCAAGTAAGCTCTTCATTTTACTCCCTTTCTTTAAATATATGCTCAATATTAACTTTGTGGGAGAAAACAGTTTTCAACTAATGATAAATAAAACTAACTTTAGCTTCAAAAGAAAAAATTTATATTATATATCCTGAATATCACAAAACTCCTAATTTTTTGTAATTGTCTTTCATTTATAAACCCCATTCCCATAATTTTTAAATTATATATATTTTTTCACCATGAAAGAATTTCTCCAAAAGAATTCATCAGGAGGCATGTTAAAAGTCTGTAAGCTTAGTTAATAAAATACATCCTTTTATTTTCCTGGACTTGCTATGTGTCTATAAAGTTAGAGCATGGAGATTTAAAACAGAAAGAGAAGACAGAAAAATATTTAGTAAGTCAAAAAGTGTGATTTCTTAATGTGGGAAATGAAGTAGAGTGAAGTATAATATGGAATATTGATGTTTCTTCCTTGGGGTCTCAATATATATGTATACATATTGCACTATTTTTTTCATTAACTGAAACCGTTATGCACAAAGTACTGGATGATATGGTGTACTACACAGCTGAGAAGACATAAATCCCATCCCATAAACACATAGATATTAATCTCTCCCATTCCTCTCCATTGCCTCATATAGAGCTGATTTAATTTGGTCTTGGTCAACTGCTGTTAGAAAAAGCATACACTGTCCTTTTATTTTATGCATCTTGATCACCTAGCTAAAGATCTTCTGATTCCTATCATATTATTTGATTTTTTTAAAAAAAGCAAAGATGGAATGATTTTAATAAATTATATACATACTATGTAATCTGAGGGCAACTGAGCCCCAAATGGATCAGACCTAAGTCACCATGGTAAAGAATTCTTAAATGACAAAGATATCAGATAAGAAATATTTACCTATACCTTGATCATAGGTAATACACTGCATGTTGAGGAAAATATCTCCATGGAAACTATACTGTAGCGCTTTGATAGGAGTTTCTTGTTATACCATTGTCATTTCTATGAATTTATCCTCACTCAATTTGATATTTAAGAAGACAGGAAGAATAAACTAACTGTTTAGAGCAGTTTTCTATAATTACCAAAAATTGGAAACAAGTGCTATCACCTTCAGCTGATGAATGAGTTAACAAACCATGGTACACCCATCAATGGCATACCACTCAGCTATTCAAAGGAATACTCTTCTTTAGATCAATGAATCTAAATCTATTATGATAAGTAAAAAAAAAAAAGATCTGACTCAAAAAGCTGCATAATGTCTGATTCTATTTACATGGCATTCTGAAAATGGCAAAACTACAGAGACAGAAAACAAATTAGTCACAGGTTTTGTATACCAGGGACTCAGTCTGAGACAAAAGGATAATGACATAAGGTACATAAGTGAATTCGGAATGAGGGTGGAACTGTACTCTATCTTGATAGTGGTGCATTTTTCAAAATGCAAAATGAATGATTTGCATTATATGCAAATTATGCCTCAATATAAACCAAATACCACCACCATCAAAAAAAAAATATATTTTCTAGTAACTGCAAAATATTCTCTCATTAAGTGGAACATACCAACTCTACAAAAACCTAATGTATTAATTTGTATGGATTGCCCTAAGGTGAAAGCTATAGTGATAATCTGAGACAGAACATTTTTTGAATTTAATTCACAAATGCCTACATAAACATGATCTAAAGCCCATATGTCTGCCTGTTTAAAATTGTATGTTTTGTACAGCATAAGCAGAAAGTTGATGGCTTGGCAGCTGTTAGCATTTGTTCAGTTTTCATTATTTGATAAAATGGGAAATAAATTTTTTTGTCAGAAGTAGCAAAAAGGTTCTAATTTTATTAAACAATTAGTTTTTAAAATAATTTTTTAAATTGGAAATTGACCAAACAATCTTATGTCATAGTTTTTAAAATAAGGGAATTAATAATGGTATTTAAATCAAACATAGATGACAATTTTAGTAACAGAAAAATAGACTCTTTCAGGAGAAACTAATATAAAATATATATAATTTCTATGCAATGCAAAAGACATGTACCAGAAAGGTACTTGTTTTATAAATCTGTTAGGAAAATAGAAATATCACTTTAGAAAGAAATATGTCACTCAAATGACTCATCAATGCCATGTTAACCACAGAGAAGTAGTCTCTTACTCAGTGGTGACTGAGATAACCCGAGTAACTCATAGATCCCTTATACTGGTGGACTCTGTAGAAGGCCTCAGTCTCCCAAAGCTCACAAGTCCTAATTCTTCACTGAGAATCTAAAGACCTTTACCTCAGAATGAGAGCTGAGAAGATGCCCATCCATCAGATTAAACCCTCATACTCAGACCTCTCTCAGCTTAAATAGAATGTCACAGCCTCGTATCCTTGCAAGTAGTGGAAAATATTGATGTAAGCCAGAAAAATTCAGTGTAAGAAAATACTATGAATTTCAGAATGCCCTGGCTCCCTACTGAATAGAGGTATAGACGTCATAATCAAGTGTCATGGTGGCATTTATTCTTTCCAGAAAAATCATGTACAGAAGGAAACTGGAAATGGGAGATATAGAAAGACTAATGGAAAAGTAAGTTGCCTTGAAAAGCAAAACTAGAGAGACACACAGACACAGTCTTAGTAAAAGAATGACCAGAGTGAGAGATTATGCTTCTAGTTCAGCTGAACAAAGGTGTCTCCTACCCACAAGTCTTCTGTTTGGAGAACCTAAAGCCTCTGGGGTTTGAACCGCTTGATCTCAGGAATAAAAAGATAATTTGTGACTTTATCTATCCCTTAACAAGGGTTCCTAAAGTTGTGATGGTGCTGTAGTGGTACCCTAACCAAAAGGCAGAGGTCAGAGCTCTGCACCTGCCGAAGACTGAGAAAAGACCAAGAATTCTCTCTAAAGCTATTCCACAGACTCTTAATTGTCAAGGTAGGAAATCATCTTGCTGAAAGTGATTTTTAATTAAAATCAAGACTGAGGCAAACGATTGTATTTTTGAAGGTGTGTGATGAGTAACTTGTGGAGCATACCTCAGGGAAAATTTCTAATGGGGCCTCTGTGGGACTTCCCAGGAGAATCAGGAATTTGAGTGTAAAGAAAGACTCTTGTCAGAGAGAGTAGTTGACTAGTTGGGTTGACTAGTCTACAGTCGTGGAAAAGCAAAAACTTGGGGGAACACGGTTTTTTGTTTTTTAGTATTTCTCATATGCAGATAAATTGGTCTTACCATCTTCAGAAGGGTTTGGCTGTGTAAGAGAATTGAAAGGAGAAGAAATTTCCAATAACAAATAATGTGTTTATAAAATACATTACAGACAAAACTGGAGGAAATTTTATATCCATTATCAAAAGCCCAAAGAAAACAATAGAGTTTGACTTTGTGTTTGGAACTAATGGAAAGGGTAAACTCAGGAACAGCTCGATGTTTACCCTTTGAAACCAGACAGTTGGGTTGTGAACGTGAAGTCGCTCAGTCGTGTCCAACTCTTTGCGACCCCGTGGACTGTAGCCCACTAGGCTCCTCCGTCCATGGGATTCTCCAGGCAAGAATACTGGAGTGGGTTGCCATTTCCTTCTCCAGGGGATCTTCCAGACCCAGACCCAGAGATCGAACCCAGGTCTCCCGCATTGCAGGCAGACGCTTTAATCTCTGAGCCACCAGGGAACATGGGTGCTGATAACTTGTCCAATTTTTACTGACAAAGATTCCCTCCATGACTGAAATTTAGTCAGGCTCTTCTTCACCTAGACCTTGAGTTTTGGGCTTCAGTGTTCATCCTTTTATCTCTAACTTTACCAAGAATCCTGCTAAATGGGTTTAAGCAGAATTCCCCTTCCTCCATATTTGATCACCCTTAACATTGAGTCAAGTTCCTCATCCTTCACCATTCCCCAAGTTCTGTCGGATCGCCCTGGCCTCACTTTCCCCAAGAATCCTATTAAATCAGTGTAGCTAGAATTCCACCTTACTCCTGATAGTTCCCCTCAGTAATTTTCTATCCACCAATCCCCAGGCTACTCCCTGGAAAAAATTCTCATTTTCCAGGTTATATTCAGAATTCAGCCAGTTCTGTGCTAAGGTCTCTTTCACCAATTGCAATAGCTTTTTCTTTTTTTAATAAAATCTGTTTTTACGGCCGTAACTACCACCCAGCTCTGGTTTTTCTTTGACACCTAGCTAATGGGAAGGCTACTCTACACTAGATGTTGCTGTTGGAGAACAGAGTTTGCAAAACTCTCTGGGGTGGGCCTGATCAGGCACTTCTCTGAATAACTGCTTCTCCAGCAGGGCTCACCTGATACATATTCAATGCTGTGGTTCCCCTGCAGCATTTATGGCATTAAAAGTCATCACAAATTTGAGATTAGCACAGTGGTAAAGAGTTCACCTGCCAAAGCAGAACATGCAAGAGAGATCAGGAAGATCCCTTGGAGGAAATGGCAACCCAATTCAATATTCTTGACTGGAAAATCCCATGGACAGAGGAGCCTGTCAGGCTACAGTCCACGGGATTGCAAAGTCAGACATGACAGAGCCTGCAGACATACATACTATTATAATAAGTTATAAATACAGACATTGGAAGCTAGGGTCTTTCACTGTAGCTAGATCTCTTACCTAACTTACTCAGTTCAGACGGTGGCAGTATTCAAGGTACATTTTGCTTGAGCATCCAGGCATTCACTAATTATTTTTAAATTACAGTATCTTTTCATACAGTTTCAGACTGAAACTGCAAGGCTCAGATAGGAAGTGCCATCAACTCTTTGTCTTTAGCAGAGGGAAATGAGTTATAAAAGTCTCTTCTTGCCACCTTTTTTGTTATGCCATTAAGTGTATGTGTGTGTGTATGTGTAACAGAAAGAGAAAAACAGGGACGGGGGAAGAGAGAGAAGAGCACAGGACGGACAGTCACATCTTCATACAGGTCTGGTTAACTGTAGGTTGATGTGTCTGTGTGTCTGAAATCTAGGTGTGGAAGGAGAGACCAAACTTTGGTTGAGATGAACAATAAAATTTATGAAAAATAAAATTTTCAAAATCTACAAAGTAGCTCCTTATCTGTAGAGGCCATGTCTTTGAAAATTCCTGTCTAGAAGAATGTAGAGTTGAGAAAAATAGAGTAAATGAAGTCAGAAATTAACCAATTAAAGCTGTTAGACTTTTATACTCAAGACACAAAGCAGAGAAGAAACTATTATCACAAAAGATATGATCAATGACAATTAACGAAAGCAAGTTAATAATCTGATCCGTACTGTGCTTCCTTGTTCACAACCCAAACCTCTATGAAGACTCCATCTCTTCACTGCAGCTTCTGCAAGATACATGCACAGCTGTTGAATTAAACTGAGGATTTTTGTACAGGCGAATGCAGTTTATAGAGTCATAGTCCACAAGGTCCAGACCCATATCAGTAATGGAGTCACAACCAAAGAGATCATTTTAAAGTAATTTAAACTCTTCACATATATTTTTTAAAGTCCATGAAGGCGGCATATTTCTACTGCAATGCTTAAAATTCTCCTTCCCCACTTCATCAGCGCCATTCTCATATTGTACTTTCCTTGCCCCTCCTTCCAAAACTCCTCTGAAAGTCCTCCGTGAAAGTTTTAATCCTCAAGCCACTCTAGTAATCAAATTGTTCTCTTTGGGCCCACATTTCTTCTTTTAATAGTTCATCATGAAAGCTCCAAAGTCAAGAGGAACAAGACAGGACTATTTTTGAGGATCAGTAGAACTGTGGTGGTGGGACCAGAGGGATAGGGAACCAACTAGATAAAGCTAGAATTTATTTTCATAGATAAGAGTGGGGATAAAGGCCAGTATCATCCATTGTTTAAAAAATTAGCCATCTTTGGTCTTCCCTGGCAGTCCAGGGGTTAAGACTTCGCCTTCCGATGCAAGCAGTGCACATTTGATACCTGATTGGGGAGGTGGGAAATAGATGGGGAAACAGTGTCAGACTTTATTTTGGGGGGCTCCAAAATCACTGTAGATGGTGATTGCAGCCATGAAATAAAGACACTTACTCCTTGGAAGGAAAGTTATGACCAGCCTATATAGCATATTAAAAGGCAGAGATATTACTTTGCCAACAAAGGTCCGTCTAGTCAAGGCTATGGTTTTCCCAGTAGTCTTGTATGGATGTGAGAGTTGGACTGTGATGAAAGCTGAGCGCCAAAGAATTGATGCCTTTGAACTGTGGTGTTGGAGAGACTCTTGAGAGTCCCTTGAACTGCAAGGATATCCAACCGGTCCATCCTAAAGGAGATCAGTCCTGGGTGTTCATTGGAAGGACTGATGCTGAAGCTGAAACTCCAACACTTTGGCCACCTCATGCAAAGAGCTGATTCATTGGAAAAGACTCTGATGCTGGGAGGGATTAGTGGCAGGAGGAGAAGGGGACAACAGAAGATGAGATGGCTGGATGGCATCACCAACTCAGTGGACATGAGTTTGAGTGAACTCCGGGAGTTGGTGATGGACAGGGAGGCCTGGTGTGCTGCGATTCATGGGGTCGCAAAGAGTCGGACATGACTGAGCGACTTCACTTTCACTTTTCACTTTCATGCATTGGAGAAGGAAATGGCAACCCACTCCAGCGTTCTTGCCTGGAGAATCCCAGGGACGGGGGAGCCAGGTGGGAGGCCATCTATGGGGTCGCACAGAGTCGGACATGACTGAAGCGACTTAGCAAAAGCAGCAGCAGGGAGGACAGGAGTGCTGCGATTCATGAGGTCGGACACAACTGAGCCACTGAACTGAACTGAAATGAACCGGGGAGGTAAGATCTCACATGCCCTGTGGCCAAAAAAGGAAAACATAACACAGAAGCAATATTTGTAACAAATTCAATGAAGACTTTAAAAAAATTGCCATCTCACATTGAGAAACATTTTTTGTTTGCTTTCTTATCCAAGTGTTTAATGATTTCCTGGCTTAGGGATGTTGTCATTTACATGCCAATCCCTGGCTTACACTTTCATGTCCTGGTATTGTATCTCTGATTCATCTCCACCAGCTTCTTCTTGTCTATGACCCAGTTCACTCACACCTCTTCCAAGGACTAAGTTTTCTTCTCTTTAACGTTCAGTATCTTTTCCAAGCCTGAATTGTGAAAGAAAGTGCACTTACTCTTCTATTTGACTTCTTTTTTGCTTCCTTGATTTATTCTCTATTCTTTTTTATTCTCTATTTTTATTGAAATATAGTTGATTTATAAAATTATATTAGTTGCAATGTACAACCTAGTAATTCCATGTTTTTATAGATTACACTCCATTTAAAATTACTTCAAAATAATTATTCTATTTACCTGTGCTGTACAATATATCCTTGTTGCTTATTTATTTTATGCATAGCAGTCCATGTCTCTTAATCCCAAACCCTTATCTCCCCCCTCCCTGCTTCCACCTCCACTAACACTAGTTTGTTCTTTATATCTGTGAGTCTGTTTCTGTTTTGTCATATGCATGCTTTTGTTTTATTTTTTAGATTCCACATATAAGTGAGAACATAGAGTGTTTGTCTTTGTCTAACTTATTTCAATAACATGATACACTCAATATAATGAAATATTACTCAGCCTAAAAGCTTATTCTTTAATTATCAAAAGAGTAATTTGAAAAATCACATGTTGGCTAATTTACATGAATACATAAATAAATTTTAAATGCTTAAGTTTTGCCGAAGGAGAATTTTTGCTGGGAAATGACTGCTGTATTTCCGAGTCTGCCTTCATTTATTCAAGTAAACTCTCAACCAAGGAGATCATGTTTTGTTCAAGGCATTATTGCATGACTTGACCTTGGCTTGTACGGTCTGCTATGTGTTTCTTCTGCTCACTGATTGCAAATGTCCGCTTTCAGCTTACTGCAACAGCTGCTTCAACATCCTGTTCACAGCGGTGTTAGATTGCATCAAGGATCACTGAAATGCCAGAGGACTGGCTGTGGTCCAGAATCTTGGTAGTGGTGATATTATCTGGTCATTTTAGATAAAGTATGGCTTCAATTGATGGTGATGAAATGTATTAAGTATAAGATACAGTAATTATGACAAATGAGATCTTAAAAAAAATGCAACAAGTCACAATCCGCTTCTGTTCTTTAGACCTTTAGTTTGGTTAGGAATCTGAAGCCAGTGTCATAGATTACACTACCGTCCAGCCCAGCTGATTTTGATGAACTGTTTCACTTAGTGCACCAATTAACAGTGCATTCTGTCTGAGTCTGTATGTAGTGATAGCCTTAATTCTAATTTGGCTGATACAAATGTTCAATACAGGCAATGTAGCAGCAATCCAATGCATGCTACATTAACCCTTCAAAGTGGTTGTTTAATGCTCAATAAAATATCCTGAACCAGTTTTTCTATAATTTCCCCCATGCTTTGTGTCATGTGCCCCTGGAAACCTGGCCAAAACATTGCATTTTGTATTTATCAATGCCTGGCCCAGCAACTTCTAAGAACTCTGCCAGTCAGAAAAGCTATAGTTTGGATAGATACTAATTGTGATCATCTGACTCCCGTTTTGAGAATGAATGCAACAAGAAGGCTGCAGCTAGTAAAAAAGGAAAGGAAAGAAAACAACAGAAGTAGACATTGGTGCAATGGAAGCAGTGGAGACAAAGCTCTGGGAGGATGGCACTGCACAGTCCACGTCCAAATACAGACTGTCATTTACTAATGCTTCATGTAGGGAGGAATAAGGAGGCAGCCGATGCTCAAGTTCCTTGACTGGCCTTCCTAGGGATTATGGCTTATAGCCATCAAAAAGTTGATGAATTTTCTTTTACAAAGCACCTTGATCACAGCAACATCTGTGATGCTAACTTTTGAAAACCTTTTTCCAAATAATAAAGAAATTGGGAAAATGTCTAAAACATTGTATATGAAATAGTTACATGCTATTTCTTAATTTTTGTGGTAAATACACATACCCTAAATTTACCATTTTAAACATGTTAAAGTGTACAATTCAGTAGCATTAAGTGCATTAAGAACGTTGAGCAAACTAAGGAGGAGCAGGGCAGAGACGGGTAAGGTTAGTTTGAATAACTTCCTGCCCACAATTTTTATTGTTTTACAACCAGGGCTTTCGCTACTAAGCAAGACTTAAAACTCAGCAACCTCAGATATGCTGATGATACCATTCAAATGGCTGAAAGTGAAGAGGAACTAGAGAGCCTCTTGATGAGAGTGAAAAAGCTGGCTTGAAACTCAGCATTCAAAAAACTAAGATCATGGCATCCAAGCCCATCACTTTATGGCAAATAGAAGGGGGAAAACTGAAAGCAGTGACAGATTTTATTTCCTTGGGCTCAAAAACCACTGTGGACTGTGACTGCAGCTATGAAATTAAAAGACACTTGCTTCTTAGAAGAAAAGCTATGACAACCCTAGACAGCATATTAAAAAGTAGAGATATCACTTTGCTGACAAAGGTCCTTATAATCAAAGCTATGGTTTTTCCAGTAGTCATGTACAGATGTGAGAGTTGGACCATAAAGACGGCTGAATACCACAGAATTGATACTTTCAAGCTGTGGGGCTGAGGAAGAGTCGAGAATCTCTTGAGCTGAAAGGAGATCAAATCAGTCAATCCTAAAGAAATCAACCCTAAATATTCATTGGAAGGACTGATGCTAAAATTGAAGCTCCAGTACTCTGGCCACCTCATGGGAAGAGCCAGCTCATTAGAAAAGACCCGGATGCTGGGGAAGATTGAAGGCAAAAGGAGGAGTGGGTGGGCAGAGGGTGAGATGGTTAGATAGCATCACCAACTCAATGAACATGAATTTGAGCGAACTCCAGGCTATAGTGAAGGACAGAGGAGCCTGGCATGCTGCAGTTCATGGGATCTCAAAGAGTCGGACATGACTCAGTGACTGAAAAACAACAAAGACTTAAAACTGCCATTTAAGAAATGCATTTGTGATAATTAAACTACTTATTACTTGACTTGTGGCCTGTTCTTATCAAACTAAAGACTAAATGTAATTTTGAGCCCAAGACTGTGCTGAAAAATATAGTTCTTAATCAAGTCCACTTGGTTCATACATATTTTAACTACATACAAATGCATATATATAGTCATTCAGAAAAAAAAACAAACTCAAATATTTTCTATTTTTACCAATAAGTGTTCATTTTGTAAAATCATTATTTGATGGGAAAGCACTTATTCAGACAATCATAATTAGGGAATTAGAGATTTTTAAAAATATCCTTTTAATTATAAAAACTATGTTTTTAAGAGTCATAGTGCTAGAGGGTTCTTTTGAGAGAATAAGTCCTGCATCCATAAAGCATAGATAGCTCTATGTATTAGAGCTGTGAACATTTATACATATTCAAATTTCATGTCTATTCCACACATCTTTTGGGATTGGTGATACTGAAGCATTTACAGCTTTGAGGCTTAGTCTTCCTTTAATCTGGAGTAGAGCCTCTGCAGTTTTTTGTTTTGTTGTGTTTTGTTTTCTCTTGCATGATCCTGACAATTTTTGAAGACTCTAGGTAAGTTACTTTGTAGAATATTCTCAGTTTGGGCTTGTCTGATGTTCTTCCACAATTAGATTCAGGTTCTACATTTTTGGCACAAATGCTACAGAAGCAATGTTGGGTTTTTCCAAAGCATTGTGTCAGGAGACATATGCTATTAATTTGCCTCATTTCGCTTAATATTAGCATTAGTTATGAGTTTAGGCAGTATCTGCCAGATTTCTCAAAATTATTTCTCTTTTAACAAATACCAAAGTATTTGAGAGGAGATACTTTGAGACTACTTAGATGTCCTATTTCTCATCACACTGGTATCCATTTGTTCTTGTATCCACTCATGATTTTTGCCTGAACTGAGTGCTGCCAAATGGTTAATTTCAAACTTCACTATTGCTTCAGCATTTCACAGTTGACAGTTCTAGTTACATTTTGCTTCCTTAGTCTTTCATCATTCCCAGATTTGGTTAGTGGGAGCCCCTTTAAACTGGTTCCTAAGGACAACTGAACTGAACTTTTTATTGTGCCTAATAGGAAAGACATGAGATGGATAGATGTGGTATAATAAAAAATATATTTGATCTTTTCCCTTAGTTCCTGACACAGAGATTCTAAAACTCTTGGACTGAGCGATGTTAGCATCTTTTGTTATTTATAACAAGCTTTTTTCCACTATACCTGTCTTCTGCTGAGATGACTTGGCAGGCCCATAGATGGCTTCCAAATAAGGACTAATCACAAGAAAATGCAAACAGGTAATGAGAGAATAGGGCTTCCCTTGCTTCCCTTGTGAATCAGCTGGTAAAGAATCCACCTGCAATGTGGAAGACCTGGGTTCAATCCCTGGGTTGGATACTGGAGAATACTCCAGTATTCTGGCCTAGAGAATTCCATGGACTATGCAGTCCAGGAGTGGCAAAGAGTAGGAAATGATTGAGCAATTTTCACTTCCACTTTCAACGAGAGGATAAGAAGCTTCAGCATCACTCTTCAACTTCCAGGCAAGGAAGAGGGGCTGGAGACTGAGTTTAATCATCAATGGCCAATAATTCAATCAGTCACATTTATGTAATTAAATCTCAACTATTAAACAAAACAAAACAAAACACACAACTGAACAACAGAGTTTGGAGAGCTTCCAGGTTGGTGCTGGGAGGGTGATGTGCCTGAGGAGGCATGGACACCCCCTGCCACCCCGAACTCTTGCATCTTGCCTAATGGATCCCTTCCATGTGGATGTTCTTGTGGCATATCACTTATAATAAGCCTTTAAGTGTAAAAACGTTCTATTCCTGAGTTCTGAGAATTCTAGTGAATTCTTGAGCCTGAATGAGGTGGGGAGTTGTGACAGTTTCACAATTTGCAGCCATATGAGGCAAAATGATAGTTAGCCTGGGTTCATGAGAATTGGGACTGGTGTCTGAGGTGAGAGCAGTCTTGTGGAAATCAATCCTCATATCTGTAGCATGCTATGTATTCTAAGTCACCTCAGTTGGGTCCAATTCTTTGTGACTATAGCCTGCCAGGCTCCTCTGCCCATGGGATTCTCCAGGCCAGAATAAGGAGTGGGTTGCCATGGGGCTTCCCTGGTGGCTCAGACTGTAAAAAGTCTGCCTACAATGCAGGAGACCTGGCTTCTATCCCTGGGTTGGGAAGATCCCCTGGAGAAGGGAATGGCTCCCCACTCCAGTATTCTTGCTTGGGAAATCCTCATGGACAGAGCAGCCTGGTGGGCTATAGTCTATGGGGTCGCAAAGAGTCAGACACAGCTGAGTGACTTAATCTGTAGAGTCTGATGGTAACTCTGGGTAGTTAACATGAGAATAGGATTGAATTGTAAGACATCCAGTTGGTGTCACAGAATTGCAGAAGTGCTTGATGTCTGAAAGACCGTGGAGTAGGGACTACCCGGTGTCCTAAGAGCTGGATACATAGCATTAGTTTCTAATATTTAGCTTAAATAACAAAACTTCTGGATAAAAAACAGGTCTAGGATGAAAATAACCTCATTATTTTAATTCCTTTCTCCTTGTTCCCCGTTACTGTTCAGGGTTGTTGAGGAACAGTAACAGGGAAACAAATGAGAAAGAAATGAAAGGAAGACAGTAGGGAGTTTTACTTTCACATCTGGTCCTCTGATGTCCTGATGTCTCTTCAGCTGTCCTCAGGATCTGATGATCCTCCCACGTCTTCACCAAATTGTCATGGAAAATAAGATGACAGACTCCAATTTTATAGCTGGATTTCGTCAATCACAAGTATGTAAAAATGAGAGAGACACTGACAAGCTGGATGTGACTCCTGGCCAAACCTCATTTCCTTAATTGGACTTGCTAGAAGTGCAATTTATATTCAAAAATGAGTCAAGGGATTTTCTTTAGGTACATTAAGTCATAAAGCAAACTGTTCTTGGTATTTAGGCTAACATGATAAGTTAGCAAACTTGGAGAATTACATAAAAGAGTGCTGACAGTGCATTTTAAAAGTGGCCACAGTATGTTTGTCCAGGGGAAATGAAACACAAGGATTTCATCAGTTCATTGAGCTCATAACTACATAGATGATTATGTAGTTTTGACTATTATGGAGATTGATTTCTTCTTCTAGAGAAGAGAGGAGGCTGAGTCCTACAATGAGCAAGACATTATACAAAACAGAGCTACTTTTAAGGGTAGGGTAAAATTGCTGTGGTTGTTATTAAAACATAATGGCCTCTAAAGATAGTGTCCTGGAATGGAAAGGACAGAGTTCCCCTAATCATCCCCAAATTTTCTGCTCCTAGAGTGGTAGTCGCACCCTTGCTAGTTTACGAAAAGCTGTTGGATTAGCAGAAGACTAAATGATGCCACTTTGGTTAATCAAATTTAAGTATATGTGATTGGTTTTCCATACCAAGCTCCTCTTGTTCCTATAATACACCAGACAAGCTCTTCCCTAGGACTTTTTACTCTCTGTTCCCTTTACATAGAACATTCTTCCCAGAGGTATCTGCCTAGATTAGTCAGCTTGGGCTGCTATACATGTAAAATGCCATATACTGGGGGGCTTAAGCAACAGATATTTTTATTTCTCACAGTTCTGGAATCTGGGAGGTCTGAAATCAGGTGCAGATTCTGTGTCTGCTACGAATCCCTTTCCTGATATGCACATAGCTACTTTCTCATGTTGGGAGAGAGAGAGAAAGAGAGGCCTTTGGTCTTTTCTTTTATAAAGGCACTAATCTCAACATGCAGTCCCCACCCTCATGACCTCATCTTAACCTAATTAACCTCCCCAAAGCCCTACCTCCAAATCCCGTCACACTGGGGATTAAGGACTTCAACATATGAAGCCCCATTTGGGCGGACACATTAAGTCTATAATTTCTAGTCTATAGCATAATTTCTAAGCAAGTTTTAATTGCTCCAGGTGAGCCTACTTCCTTCTTCTTCTTCACTTCTTATTGTCAACATCTTCATATGATCTTTCTTTGATTATCCCTTCCTAACTCTAAAGGGCAAATGGGTAAAAGAACAGCTGGATTCAGACTGTGAGCTTAGGACTAATGGAAAGGAAAGGGAAAATATTTCAGTTCCTTTCCCCCAGCCTTTTCAATTTTTAATTCTATGGGCTTTGAGAACACCGCACTAGAAATTACCAGAAGTAAACTTATATAGCTTGCCCAATGAGCTGTTACAGGAATTTTAATGAGAAATGTTATCTCCTGTGAATTTCACTGAACCACTGAAATACAGTCTAATAATATCTTCTAAGGATACCAACTTTAAAGCAGGGAACTGCTTCTTAAGAAAATGTTTTTTGCTATGTTTTAACGTATATTAATGTACAATGTTTAACATACTTAATGTATGTTAATGCAATTTAAATTACAGCAAATAAAATTAGTCACAAGAATCAATTAATTTACACTATCTATTGTCCATTTATTCTAATATATGCATTTAGGACAATTTTAGGTCATTAATTATCATTTATTCAGTTTTTGAAATTTAATATCTGCTCAATAATTCTGCAAATCAATGTACAACACAGTTCATTTACATAATCTGCCTTTTATTTTTAATTTCCATTTTAGAGAATTAGTAAACAATATTTTGTTCTAAAAGTAGCAGATGAATTACCATATTCCATATATAAGTATATCTGCTTATAGAATTCTGTCATTAATCATGACACTCTGGTTTAATCGGTTATATAATTATCATTTTACCACATTCTTGTATAAGTATCCTGGCTTACAGATTTCTGTGCCATTGATTATATCACTGTTATATAAATTCCTTTGTCTCAAGGAAAACCAAAACTTCAATAAATAAAAGTACGAGAAACCCATACTTCAATAAACTAAGAGTACTTACTTTTAACAAATGCAAACAGTAACCTCCTACATATAAAACTTTTCCATTAAAGTAAACCTGGAGTAGAGAGTCCCAGTCTATGGCCAAGTAAAAATAATTTTAAGGAAAACAAGTGGAAAAGTACAGCTTGGAAAAACAAGAAGTTTCATTATTATTGTTAACCATATAATATACATTTCCATGAAGTTAATGTTTTCCTCGTATTTCCACACATATTTTATCTAAGAGAAGTGTATAAAACTCCTACTAACTTAAAAAAAGGCTTACACTGGCAAGTGTACTGTTATTAAACTTCAAAGTGAAAGTCGCTCAGTTGTGTCTGACTCCTTGTGACTCCATGGACTGTAGTCCATGGAATTCTCCAGGCAGGATACTAGAGTGGGTAGTCTTTCCCTTCTCCAGGGGATCTTCCCAACCCAGGGATTGAACCCCGGTCTCCCACATTACAGGCATATTCTTTACCAGCTGAGCCACAAGGGAAGCCCAAGAATGCTGGAGTGGGTAGCCTATCCCTTCTCCAGTGGATCTTCCCAACCCAGGAATCGAACTGGGGTCTCCTGCATTGCAGGTGGATTCTTTACCAACTGAGCTTTGAGGGAAGACATTATTAAACTTCAAAAGGAGCAAGTAATCCTCTAAGTTCATCAACTATTCACTGAGAATAAAACAGCTTATTAATTCCTTGATGATTTAATTGAGAAGTACATTTTAGTTGTACTTGCATCTTTGGGGTTCTTGTCTGACATTCAGTAAAGACTAGGAGTGGCCAGAATCAGAATTTATAATAAATCACTGAAGCCAAAAAGACAGGCACAGGCTCATCTACAGTTGGAAAATAAATAGAGAAGCCCAGTTCAGGAGACATAAAATAGTGTCTAGTATTGGACAACAGATCATATCCTTTTACTATGTGGTAGATAGACCCTAGAGCTTCCCAGGTGGCATAGTGGTAAAGAATCCGCTTGCCAATGCCAGAGATGCAAGAGACGGAAGTTCAGTCCTTGGGTCAGGAATACCCCCTGGAGAAGGAAATGGCAACCTACTTATGTACTCTTGTCTGAAAAATCCCATGGACAGAGGAGACTGGAGGGCTACATTGTTGGACATGACTGAGCAACTGAGCACATACACCCCCAAGGATTCTCTCTCCTGACAGTCAGTCCCTATGTATTCTCCTCCGACACTGAATCAGGGCTGCTATGAATGACAGAGGAGGACAGAGGTGACAGTGTGGGTCTTCTGAGGTTGGTTTATAAAGGGCCTTGTGGATTCTGCTTTGTTCTCTTGGATTGCTTGTGCTGAGGGTAACCAGCCATTATGCAGTTAGGAACACTCAAGATCCATGGATCTTGGAAAGGTCCATGTGGAGCAAAATCAAGATTTGCTACCAAAAATTGGTACCAGTTTACCATCCATGTGAGACAACCTTCTTGGAAGCAGGTCTCCCAGCCTCAAACAAGCCTTCAGATGACTGAAGCCCCAGAAGATATTCTGACAACCTCCTGAGAGACCCTGAAACAGAGTCTTGCTGCCTGTCAAGAGTCCCTTGGACTGCAAGGAGAGCCAACCAGTCCACCCTGGAGAGGAAATCAGTCCTGAATATTCATTGGAAGGACTGATGCTGAAACTCCAATACTTTGGCCGCCTGATGCAAAGAGCTGACTCATTTGAAAAGACCCAGATGCTGGGAAAGATGGAAGGCAGGAGAAGAAGGGGATGAGAGAGGATGAGATGGTTGGATGGCATCACTGACTCAATGAGCATGAGTTTGAGTCAACTCTGGGAGTTGGTGATGGACAGGGAGGCCTAGAGTGCTACAGTCCATGGGGTCACAGAAAGTCGGACATGACTGAGCGACTGAACTAAACTGAACTGACTGAACTGAAGCAGCTCTTCAATTCCTGACAAAGAAATTGTGAGAGATAGCAACTATTTGCCAGTGTTTGAATTGATGCTTTTGAACTGTGATGTTGGAGAAGACTCTTGAGAGTCCCTTGGATTGCAAGGTGATTGGTCCAGTCAGTCCCAAGGAAATCAGTCCTGAATATTCATTGGAAGGACTGATACTGAAGCTAAAGCTCCAATACTTTGGCCACCTGATGCGAAGAAATGACTCAGGGGAAAAGACCCTGATGTTGGGCAAGATTGAAAGCAGGAGAAGGGGATGACAGAGGACGTGATATTTGGATGGCATCGCTGACTCAATGGACATGAGTTTGAGCAAGCTCTGGGAGTTGGTGATGGACAAGGAAGCCTGGCATGCTATAGTCCATGGGGTAACAGAGTCAGACATGACTGAGCGACTGAACTGAACTAAAGTCACTAAGTTTTAATTTGTTGTTAAACAATAAAAAAAATGCGTATTCTAATCATTATAAGACAGAAAAGAGGCAAACAGAACAGTAACAGTCAATTAACAGTTCAGCTCGGTTCAGTCACTCAGTCGTGTCTGACTTTGCAGCCCCATGAATCACAGCACGCCAGGCCTCCCTGTCCATCACCAACTCCTGGAGTCCACCCAGACCCACGTCCATCAAGTCGGTGATGCCATCCAGCCATCTCATCCTCTGTCATCCCCTTCTCCTCCTACACCCAGTCCTTCCCAGCATTAGGGTCTTTTCCAATGAGTCAACTCTTCACATGAGGTGGCCAAAGTATT
The DNA here is from genome assembly GCF_023091745.1 of Budorcas taxicolor. Taxonomy (NCBI): domain Eukaryota; kingdom Metazoa; phylum Chordata; class Mammalia; order Artiodactyla; family Bovidae; genus Budorcas; species Budorcas taxicolor. The sequence goes on from NC_068913.1 coordinate 87,256,427, forward strand.
GGAGTTTAAAAAGCTTCAGCATCAGTCCTTCTAATGAACACTCAGGACTGATCTCCTTTAGAATGGACTGGTTGGATCTCCTTGCAGTCCAAGGGCTTCTCAAGAGTCTTCTCCAACACCACAGTTCAAACGCATCAATTCAGCTTTCTTCACAGTCTAACTCTCACAACCATACATGACCACTGGAAAAAAATCATAGCCTTGACTAGACAGACCCTTGCTGGCAAAGTAATGTCTTGGCTTTTAAATATGCTATGTAGATTTGTCATAACTTTCCTTCCAAGGAGTGAGTGTCTTTTAATTTCATGGCTGCAATCACCATCTACAGTGATTTTGGAGCCCAAAAAGATAAAGTCTGACACTGTTTCCACTGTTTCCCCATCCATTTCCCATGAAGTGATGGGACCAGATGCCATGATCTTCGTTTTCTGAATGTTGAGCTTTAAGCCAACTTTTTCACTCTCCTCTTTCACTTTCATCAAGAGGCTTTTTAGCTCCTCTTCACTTTCTGCCATAAGGGTGGGGTCACCTGCATATCTGAGGTTATTGATATTTCTCCCGGCAATCTTGATTTCAGCTTATGCTTCTTCCAGCCCAGAGTTTCTCATGATGTACTCTGCATAGAAGTTAAATAAGCAGGGTGACAATATACAGCCTTGACGTACTCCTTTTCCTATTTGGAACCAGTCTGTTGCTCCATGTCCAGTTCTAACTGTTGCTTCCTGACCTGCATACAGGCTTCTCAAGAGACAGGTCAGGTGGTCTGGTATGCCCATCTCTTTCAGAATTTTTCACCGTTTATTGTGATCCACACAGTCAAAGGCTTTGGCATAGTCAATAAATCAGAAATAGATGTTTTTCTGGAACTCTTTTGCTTTTTCGATGATCCAGTGGATGTTGGCAATTTGATCTCTGGTTCTTCTGCCTTTTCTAAAACCAGCTTGAACATCTGGAAGGTCACGGTTCACATATTGCTGAAGCCTGGCTTGGAGAATTTTGAGAACTACTTTGCTAACGTCTGAGATGTGTGCAATTGTGCGGTAGTTTGAGCATTCTTTGGCATTGCCTTCCTTTGGGATTGGAATGAAAACTGACCTTTTCCAGTCCTGTGGCCACTGCTGAGTTTTCCAAATTTGCTGGCATATTGAGTGCAGCACTTTCACAGCATCATCCTTCAGGGTTTGAAATAGCTCAACTGGAATTCCATCACCTCCTTTAGCTTTGTTTGTAGTGATGCTTTCTAAGGCCCACTTGACTTCACATTCCAGGATGTCTTGCTCTAGATGAGTGATCACACCATCGTGATTATCTTGGTCATGAGGATCTTTTTTGTACAGTTCTTCTGTGTATTTTTGCCACCTCTTCTTAATATCTTCTGCTTCTGTTAGGTCCATACCATTTCTGTCCTTTATTGAGCCCATCTTTGCATGAAATGTTCCTTTGGTATCTCTAGTTTTCTTGAAGAGACCTCTAGGCTTTCCCATTCTTTTGTTTCCCTCTATTTCTTTGCCTTGATCCATGAGGAAGGCTTTTTTAAATCTCTCCTTGCTATTCTTTGGAACTCTGCATTCAGATAGGAATATCTTTCATTGAAAGCACAATGGTCACTGTGAAAGTGACTGAGATCTGTGGCACAAGCTCACAGTTACATTAGCAGCAAGGACTTTAAGAAAGAAATGCGTGAATACATCCTATTGAAAATGTGCTTTGACCACAGCGGTATGGGGGAAGGGAAAGTGCAGATGAGAGACTAGCAATTTATGGAGAGAAATATAAGCCTAAGACTCCGAATTAGTCATAATCATAAGAACTCTTCTAACATGTGTATAGTATAAATATAAATATAAATATAAATTACTCCACTTGCTGTTTCAGATGCAACTTTAATACAATTTTTATGAGTCATGCTCCTCTTTGTCCTGACCTCTAGTCCTGAGTTTGGGCTTTTTTCCCAAGAGTTTATTTTAAGTCATTGCAAAACAGAAACTAAAGTCGCAATTCCTTGATCTGTAAATTAACAAAAATTTACAATAAGGATGTTTGACTCTTTTAATTCCTGCTGTTTTTATAAAATAGAAGTATTTACAGAAACAATATATTCCTGTTGTGTTTTAAATTTCAAGGAAATTTGTTGTTACTTTCTGGCTTCCCAGGACCTGCTAAATGGATTGCACTCTCCAAAAATCACCTAGATTTTAAAAATACTCTTTACTCTGTTTCTCATTCAAACATCATAGTGTCCTATTCTGACTTAGCTGTTAAGAAATAATGAATAAATCCATTCTTAAAATATACTCATTTCTAACATCTCCCAAGGGATAGGCATTTTTATAAGTATAAGAAGAACACATTTAATGGTGGTTTGTTTACGAAAAAACAACTTTGGGAAGGAAAGCCTTGAAACATAGACATTTTCCAAACCCTGCCTGAACTCAGGCCTGGGTGTGAGTGAGGATCAGCAGGGAATTAATATTTGGACAAATAACATTCGGACCAGTTAAGCTTTGGAATAAGGAAAGAGTGACAAAGAGTTGTGTTAATTCAAGTCATAGAGATTTTCATTCTTGCCTACCTTTCTCCACAGACCAGCACTTAAGGAAATTATACTCTTCATACACCTAAAAATACAATGGAATAAAACTAACTTCCTCTTCTCTCCCTCCCTTCCTCTTCCTTTTTTTTTCTTTCTTCCATTTTTTTTGCCTGCCTTCACTTTAATATACAAACTTGCTCTTTGATTTCTGTCAAAAAATATTTAAAAGGCTGTTTGAAACATATTTGGAGTTTCTGGTTACCATTAATTGAGTGTTTACCACATGGTAGGTATTATGCTAAACTTTTCATCTAAGGTAGTCAAGTATGTATTATCACCCTCACTTAACAAATAGGGAAATAGGAGTTTGGAGGAGAGAGCAAAGAAATGACTTGTCAGTGTCACAGTGACAGTGTAATTTAGCCCTGGGATTGGTTCCCAGGTCTGCGTAGTTCCAATGTCCATGATTTTCATGACTACACTATAAGCTGGGGGGAATGTAGCTGTTGTAGTGCTTACAGATGTCAGGCCTTCCTCTGAGAGCTTTATATTTAGCTACTCTTTTATTCTTCACAATAGCCTTATGAAGTAGGAACTATTAACCCCATTTTACAGACAAATAAACTGAGGCAAAGAGAGACTAGTAATAGTCAATAAGTTGTGGAGAAGACATTTGACCCCATGCTGTCCAATCCCTAAGCACATACTACAAATCAATACATCAACAAAAGTTAAAAGATAAAAAAAGCACAGTATATTTTGAAGACACTTCAATACAAAACATTTTAAGAAAAATTAAAGTTAAAATCTGTCTCTAAATCTATTGTCATAGCAATAAAAGCAATAAACAATGTCTTATCAATAGCTTCGAATAAGAATCAGAAGGGACTTCAATTCTTTAGAGGGACTTTCCTGGTGGTTCAGTGACTAAGACTCCGTTTGCACTCTCAATGCAGAGTGCCTGTGTTTGAAACCTGGTCAAGGAACTAGAGTTTGCATGCTGCACCAAAGATTGAAGATTGCTTATGGCACAACTAAGACCCAGTGCAGCCAAATAAATTTTAAAACAAAGCAAAAGAATCAGGCCTTGGACATTTCATTATTTTAATAATTCAAAAGTAAGCTTTCAAAACTGGATTATATGTTTTGAGAGGTTCAAATGCTTTTTATTTTTTAAGATTTTATTTGTTTTTATTTTATATTGGAACATAGTTGATTACCAGTGTTGTCTTAGTTTCAGATGTACTGAAGAGTAATTCAGTTACGCATAGGCATGCATCTATTCTTTTTCAAAATCTTTTCTCATTTTAGGGTACTAGAGAGTGTTAAGCAGAGTTCCCTGTACTATTCATAGATACTTATTGCTTATCTCCTTTAAATATAGCAGTGTATACATGTCAATCCCAAACTCTCAATCTGTCCCTCTCCTCCATCCTCCCCTCTGGTAACCATAAGTTTGTTCTCTAAGTCAAGTCTGTAAGTCTGTTTCTGTTTTGTATGTAAATTCTCTATCATTTTTTAGATTTCACATACAAGTGATAGTGTATATTTGTCTCTCTCTGACTTACTTCACTTAGTATGGCAGCCTCCAGGTTCATTCACATTGCTGCAGGTGGCATTATTTCATTCTTTTTGAATGGCTGACAGTGCATATACGTGCTACATTTTTATCCGTTTATCTGTTCGTAGACATTTAGATTGCTTCCATGTCTTGTCTATTGTAAATAGTGCTGCAGTGAACCTTGGGGTACATGCATGTATCCTTTCAACCAGGTTTTTCTCCATATATATATCTTGGAGTGGGATTCAAAATTGTATTGTATTTTAATTCATTTAAAACAATTGCAAAGATGAGTCTTTAAAACTTTTGTCTTTCACTGCACACACAAATAAAACAGTAAGTTAAAATTTATCTTTTCAACTTTCACTTGTCTAAGGGTTGATCATTGTTAAAGACCTTTATGCTAACAAGAGTAGATAATAATAATGTAAGTTAATTCAAACAAATTTTTGAAAAAATGGAAATTAAATGGTTAATAGCTGATAATGGCTTTGCACACTATAAGAAAACAAAAAGGAAATTATGACTAATTCAGCTGTAAATTAAATGAACTAAAAGAAGGTCTGTATTTCTCTAAATCTGGGCTAAAAGTCAAGTTTGAAGATACACGGAAATTCCATTTTCCTGTTGGTGAACCAAGTAATGAATAATTTTGATTTTGAAATAGATAAGTTGACACCCACAATTTATTTCTTTGCTTAAAAGTAGATGCATTAATCTTGAGAAAGAAGAATGGAACTGGAGGAATCAACTTGCCTGACTTCAGGCTCTACTACAAAGCCACAGTCATCAAGACAGTATGGTACTGGCACAAAGACAGACATATAGATCAATGGAACAAAATAGAAAGCCCAGAGATAAATCCACACACATATGGACACCTTATCTTTGACAAAGGAGGCAAGAATATACAATGGAGAAAAGACAATCTCTTTAACAAGTGGTGCTGGGAAAACTGGTCAACCACTTGTAAAAGAATGAAACTAGATCACTTTCTAACACCACACACAAAAATAAACTCAAAATGGATTAAAGATCTAAATGTAAGACCAGAAACTATAAAACTCCTAGAGGAGAACATAGGCAAAACACTCTCCGACATAACTCACAGCAGGATCCTCTATGATCCACCCCCCAGAATTCTGGAAATAAAAGCAAAAATAAACAAATGGGATCTAATTAAAATTAAAAGCTTCTGCACAACAAAGGAAACTCTAAGCAAGGTGAAAAGACAGCCTTCTGAATGGGAGAAAATAATAGCAAATGAAGCAACTGACAAACAACTAATCTCAAAAATATACAAGCAACTTACGCAGCTCAATTCCAGAAAAATAAATGACCCAATCAAAAAATGGGCCAAAGAACTAAATAGACATTTCTCCAAAGAAGACATACGGATGGCTAACAAACACATGAAAAGATGCTCAACATCACTCATTATTAGAGAAATGCAAATCAAAACCACAATGAGGCACCACTTCACACCAGTCAGAATGTCTGCGATCCAAAAGTCTGCAAGCAATAAATGCTGGAGAGGGTGTGGAGAAAAGGGAACCCTCCTACACTGTTGGTGGGAATGCAAACTAGTACAGCCACTATGGAGAACAGTGTGGAGATTCCTTTAAAAATTTCAAATAGAACTGCCTTATGACCCAGCAATCCCACTGCTGGGCATACACACTGAGGAAACCAGAATTGAAAGAGACACATGTCCCCCAATGTTCATCACAGCACTGTTTATAATAGCCAGGACATGGAAGCAACCTAGATGTCCATCAGCAGATGAATGGATAAGAAAGCTGTGGTACATATACACAATGGAGTATTACTCAGCCATTAAAAAGAATACATTTGAATCAGTTCTAATGAGATGGATGAAACTGGAGCCGGTTATACAGAGTGAAATAAGCCAGAAAGAAAAACACCAATACAGTATACTAACACATATATATGGAATTTAGAAAGATGGCAATGATGACCCTGTATGCAAGACAGCAAAAGAGATACAGATGTGTAGAGTTGACTTTTGGACTCTGAGAGAGAGGGAGAGGGTGGGATGATTTGGGAGAATGGCATTGAAACGTGTATACTATCATGTAAGAAACGAATCACCAGTCTATGTCCGGTGCAGGATACAGCATGCTTGGGGCTGGTGCACGGGGATACCCAGAGAGATGTTATGGTGAGGGAGGTGGGAGAGGGGTTCATGTTTGGAAATGCATGTACACCCGTGGTGGATTCATGTCAATGTACGGCAAAACCAGTACAGTATTGTAAAGTAAAATAAAGTAAAAATAAAAATTAAAAAAAAAGTAGATGCATTGTTTAAAGTAAATTTTTCCATAAGAAAGACATATTCATGATAAAGAACTACTTATTCAATATTAATCATCATCAAATTGCATATATTGACATAGCTGCCTTTAAGAGTCTACAATGAAGATAGTTAACACGCTTACTATTGAGAAAAGAATGTATGACTGCATAATGCTAAAAAGCAGATTCTGTGTCATTGTGTGTTTATAATGTAGGCAGGGAAGGGAAGGAAGGAGGAGAAAGGAGAAGCACGGATCCTACTGGAGCTAAGTTTACGTAACTGGTTAAGATTTTAAGAGAAGGTAAAAGATTTTCTTTAATAATTTAATGACCTTGATTTTAAAGCTCTGAGTTTTAAAGGAATGAGAAGGAGAATCCATTTGAACAAATAACTCTTCAAGAAAGGAAAAAAAAAAAAAAACTCGAAAAAGATAACTTTAAACGTTATGGACACACATAAGTCATTATGAACTCTTATTCTACCAGATTATACTTCACAGTGTTAAAATGTGAATGGGAAAAAGAAAGAAAGCAATTCCTTCCACGCAGAAAAGTTAATTGGGAGCACTCATAAGGGAAAATAATGTCTTATGTTTGATATATCAGCTGAAATATATCCAAAATACTAAATCAAGAGCTGGAGCTAAGAAATTGGAGAGATTATACTTGACTCTGGGGATTTGAAACTAAGAAAGGTTCATGGTCAGTGATCTCCTTTAATGTAAATGAGAAAGAGTTAAATAGGAATTATTGGTGCTAGGGAGAACACAATTCTTTCAATATCTTGTGCTTCTTAAAATTATGTTCTAAGTCTAGTTTTCTTGGCAAATCACTAAAAAAAATAAAGAGGAAACACTAAAAACAGAAAACAAAAATGTGATCAGAACTAAATGTCAACATGCTTTTCGAATCATGAGTGAAGTAGAATACATTAGCCTATTAGATTAGCTGTAAAATAATAACCAACCAGATACATGAGGCATAGTTAAAATGATTCAAGAAAGGCTGAAAGAAAAAAAGCAAACAAATACTAATCATGTGGGAAAAAGTGAGTTTTGTGATATTAATATTAGGCAATTATAAGTCAAAGCAAAAAGCATTAAAGAAAAAAGATACCTTAAAATTAAAAAAAAAATACAATTATAGTAAATATCTCTCAAGGATCTTTATGCACCAAAAAACAGCTTCAAAATTTAAAAAGTCAAAGCTGTAGGAAATACCACAGCTTTTCAAAAATTCCTTTAAGCATTTACAAAAACTTACCATTTGTTAAGCTACAAAAATTCAGTAAATTCTAAAGTGTAGAAACACACATGGGGCAAATTGTTGTTGTTGCTCAGTCACTAAGTCGTGTCCAACTCCGTGTGACGACATGGACTGCAGCACGCCAGGCTTCCTCATCCTTTGCCATCTCCCAGAGTTTGCTCAAACTCATATCCATTGAGTCAGTGATGCCATCTAACCATCTCATCCTCTGCTGTCCCCTTCTCCTCCTGCCTTCAGTCTTCCCCAGCATCAGGGTCTCTTTCCATAAGTCGGCTCTTCACATCGGGTGGCCAAAGTATTGGTGCTTCAGCTTCAGCATCCGTCCTTCCAGTGAATATTCAAGGTTGATTTCCTTTAGGATTGACTGGTTTGATCTCCTTGCACAAATTATATGATCACAAAGTAGTAAAATTAGAAGTCAACAAAAATAGAAAACAACAGCAACATAAAATCCCCACAACCATCCGGAAATTCAAAATCCTCTGGTAAAACAATATAAAAATCAAAATTTTATAATGTTTGCAATATATAGTAATAACAATGAAAAATAAAGCAGTGCTTAAAGGAAATGCTAGCATTACGCACGTGCATTGCTACACAAGAATGAATAAAAATAAATGTTTTAATCTTGAGAATTTGGAAAGGAGCAATCAAATACAATGAAAAAGAAAAATTGTTTCAGTAAGATTTTTGGTTGAAACCAATATATACGAAGTCTGATAAATTTTGGTAATTAATGAATTTTTCAGAGGAAAGCTTAAGTAGCTCACCAACTCTCTGGCAGGGCCTATGAACCAAGCTTAAAAGCTAAGACCAATATAAAACATCACAGCACTGAACTGAACATACAGTCACCACTGCTAAGTATGGAAAGTGGAGATTGTACCACCGGCTCTGCAAGTTGCAAGCAATGGATGTGGACACCACCACCCTTACCAGAATGAATCCCTCATAGAATTGGCTTTATCATTAACTTTTAATTTCTGATTTGGTCTACGATGGGTTCATCTTATGGGCAGAGCTGAGATCACATGCTGAAAGGAAATCTGGGAAAGCAATCATCTACATGGCTTTTATTCTCGTAAGATAAAGAGTTCCCCAAACATAGGCAATACATTCAAGACAACTCAAAAATATAACAAATATCACCACTGACTAATGCATTAGCTTCCCAACATTGCACACTCTTTTTCCAAGGCTGAACCTCTGAAAATAACATCAATAAGAGCAACCTGGGGCTTCCCTGGTGGCTCAGTGGTAAAGAATCTGCCTGCCAATACAAGAGATTTGGGTTGGATCCTTGGGTCAGGAAGATCCCCTGGAGAAGGAAATGGCAAACAGCTCCAGTGTTTCTTGCTTGGGAAACTCCTTGGACAGAGGAGTCTGGCGGGCTATAGTCCATGGGGTCACGAAAGAGTCAGACACAACTTAGCTACTAAACAACAAACAAAAAAGCACAACCTAAGATAATGCAACATAATTACATTATCCCCTCATATCACTGAAAACAAATTCACCCTCTACTTAAAAAGGGACCCTCTAAAATCTTACAAATGACTACAACTAAACCAGCAGATGGGCTGTCCTAGTGGCTCAGATGGTAAAGAATCTGCCTGTAATGTGTGAGACTTGGGTTCAGTCCCTGAGTCAGGAAGATCCCTAGAGACGGGAACAGCTACCCAGTCCAGTATTCTTGCCTGGAAAATTCCATGGACAGAGGGGCCTGGCTGGGTATAGTCCATGGAGTCACAGAATCAGACACAACAGAGCAACTAACACTTTCACTTTTCAAGCCAGCAGAGTCAGGCTAGAAGTCAAATATTTGGGAAGAGGGTCACTCCCACTTAAATTACATTCCAGGGCTCACATATTGGAAAAGAAGCGTTATATATGGGTCCCTGGTTTAGAGCAAATAGTGTATCCTGTAAGATAGCACAAGAGATCTGAATCTTCAACTGGCCATTCTACTAATCCATAGGGACAGATTATTTTAGAATTGTTCTTAAGACTTGTGAATCCCATGAATCAAAACTGACTTTATTCCCTAAGGAAAAACTCACTGCCATTCTAACCTGGAAGATTTCCAGTATACTCACTCTATCACAAAGTTAGCTGTTGCTGTCAAATTTGACACATAGTTGTGGCAGAGACCAACTCAGCCTTGATGAGAAAAGTTCTTGTGGTTGAGCCTAGGCAAAATCTCTGTCCTTGCCACAGTGCTCACTGATATCCACAGAACTGTATCTTGCTCATCTAATTATGGAAAGTTTACTTTGCCATGGAGGTCTTTTGTGAACATTCATACGAGACACAAGTATTCTCACATGTTGGATCATTACCCCAAACCCTTTATTATCAACCTCCCCAACCATCTTTTTCCGAGTTCCAGATCATTTAGTCAAACCGTTAGGCATATCTGGAAACTGACATATCTAATTCCTTACCTTCAGTGCTCCCAAGCCACAGTTTTTAATTAGCATTGCTTCCATTCTGTTCAGTCTCCCCAGCCACAGCCTGTCGCAATGTTTCATCTTTCATTTGACTTTATCACAGGAGGAATTCTCAGTAGCATGACGATACTCCATATAGGTTTAACACCACCCCACTTATCACTCTCTGACCAGTTAACCAATTTCAAAATTCTATTTTGAGAAGATGTTCTTTAGGGTTGTTTCTGGTACCAACAGTTTCAGCTTGGGTTTTCCAGAAAGCAGAGCCTATGGTTAAATGGAATTATACTATTCCTATACCATTAAGATGGAGAAGGCAATGGCACCCCACTCCAGTACTCTTGCCTGGAAAATCCCATGGACAGAGGAGCCTGGTGGGCTGCAGTCCATGGGGTCACAACTGAGCAACTTCACTTTCACTTTTCACTTTCATGCATTGGAGAAGGAAATGGCAACCCACTCCAGTGTTCTTGCCTGGAGAATCCCAGGGATGGCAGAGCCTGGTGGGCTGCCGTCTATGGGGTCGCACAGAGTTGGACACAACTGAAGCGACTTAGCAGCAGCAGCAGCATACCATTAAGAAATTAACATGTGTGCTAAGTCTCTTCAGTCATGTCCAACTCTTTGCAACCCTATGGATTGTAGCCTGCCAGGCTCCTCTATCCATGGAATTCTCTGAGCAAGTATACTAGAGTGGGTTGTCACACCCTACTCCTGAGAATCTTCTTGACTGAAGGATTAAACACACGTCTCTTATGACTCCTGCATTAGCAGTTGGATTGTTTACCACTAGTGCCACCTGGGAAGCCCATTAAGGAATTATTCTGTTATACTATTCCATTTATTAAGGAATAAAATCTGAGGGAGCAGAGATAAGAGAAAAAAAGCAATTTGGGAAGAAAGGAGAGGGGATAGGAGAATGAAATTTTTGACCTGGCCACTGCTTGTAGTCAAGAAGTGTAAAAAAAGTGCATTCCCAAATAATCATTTGGTGGTTGGGAGGTGAAAAAATCCATTAGTTGCTGTCTTTCAGTGGTCAAAGATTTTCCCCATAGTTCATTAAGTGCTCTGAAATTCCAGGGTGTGCATGCAGAGCATGATAATAGAGCAGAAGCAGGAACTAAGAGGCAGGCAGCATGGGCTGGAGATAAGAACTGCACAGTATAGGTGAAAGGGATGAAGCACATTGTGTGAATACCATGCACACCTGTCTGGTTGTGCAGTGGTGAGGTCCACCAATGCTTAGGCAGCTTAGAACAGATGACACCAGGGGCTCTGAAGTTGTGTATACATGATGTCCGATATACAAGGACTCTAAAACATCTGTAAGTTATTGATATTCAGGTCTTGGCAATAAAGCATTAGCCGCTCAAAAGTTTCCAACTCTTTGCAACCCCATGTGCTATTGCCTGCCAGTCTCCTCTGTCCATGGGCTTCTCCAGGCAAGAATCCTGGTAGATAGCCATTCTCTTCTCCAGGGGATCTTCTCAATCCAGGGACTGAACTTGGATCTCCTGCATTTCCATTTCTTTACTGCCTGAGCCCACCAGCGAAGCCTGTCTTGGCAATATTATTTCACTAACATAGTGAGCCAACATAATTTCTAGTAAGATGTTGAGATAACCACTGTCTCTATGGATCATATTGCGGCATGGAGCTAAAGTAAGAAAGGTGCGCTGTTGTCCCTTCTAGATACAAGGTAACTTCTGATGTTCTCACTGGAGATATAGAAAAAAGCATTCACAGATTCAGTAGCTGCATACCAGGTGCTGAGAGATGGACTGACTGTCTCCTGGAAATAGGCCACATCTGAAACAACAGTAGCAATTAGTATTACCACGGAATTAAACTTACCCAAATCTGTTTTCATTCTTGCAAACAAATTTGTCTTTGGCTAGGTGACAGTATGACAAGAATCACAAGCACTAAGCATCTAACTGCTGCTGCTGCTAAGTCGCTTCAGTCGTGTCCGACTCTGCGACCCCATAGACGGCAGCCCACCAGGCTCCCCCATCCCTGGGATTCTCCAGGCAAGTACACTGGAGTGGGTTGCAATTTCCTTCTCCAATGCATGAAGGTGAAAAGTGAAAGAAGTTGCTCAGTCGTGTCCGACCCTTAGTGACCCCATGGACTGCAGTCTACCAGGCTCCTCTGTCCATGGGATTTTCCAGGCAAGAGTACTGGAGTGGGGTGCCATTGCCTTCTCCGAAGCATCTAACTACTTCATAATAAACAATTATGAAACTATTACTAGGTGTCAGGTACCTTTTTGAGCAATGGGAAAAAAAAAAAACAATGGGCAAAACAGGCAAAAATCTTGACTTCACAGAGTTTATGTACTTCAGAGAATGAAGACAGAAATCAAAATGAATAAATAAAATAATATACTTCGTATATAAGATTGTATATTTCATGTATACATATAAGAAAAAAAGAGAGGGAGAACTTGGTTAGGGAAGGGGTTAGGAAGGGGGGGGGGGGGGGGGCGAGGGTTGACATTTTATATCCAGTGGCCAAAGAAAAAACCTCCCTGAGAGGGATGTAATTTGACTGACGTCCACAGAGTTGGAGGAAACAATAAATAGAAAGGCCGTTAGATAGAAGCATGACTGATATGTGTAAAGAACAGTAAGGAAGTCTTCATGACTGCAGTGTAGTGAGTGAAGTGAGAAGACAGAGCAAAATGACAATGGAAAGGTAATAGGACCAATCACTTTGGACCTTGTTGACCATTGTTAAGACTTGTCTCATCGGAGGGTTCTGAGCAGAGGAGGAAAATCATTTGCCTTATCTTAAAGATAATTCTGCCAGTCACATAGAGAATGGACCCTAGAGAGGAAGGGGATGGGGAGAACCGTGGAGCCAGTTCTCATTCCATTACAGTCACACACAGAGATGATGGTAAATTTTCCCAGGCAGACATCTTTCCACTTTTAATGGCAGAATTCATCTTTCTGACATTCCTGAAATGTATATAATTTTTGATAACTAAGTTTTAGGGGGAGAGATAAAGTTTCCACTTGACCCTTCCTACTACTGTTACAAAATGGAGATCTTCCCAGTTGCTCAATAGATCTATTTCAACATTATATTATGGAACAAGGGTAATTATCCTAGACTGAGTTCAGAGTACCACTGGGCCCACTGGGAGGCAAAGTCAGTTGAAAACTCTACTAATTACATGAATTCTATAAGCACTTACTTTCACTTGTGGATCATGAAAATTCTTTGTACCCAAGAATTGACAATTAGTTGAGAGAACTATCCAATAGTCTCATAATAGTTAAGTGTATTCCCTTAAGTGCCTGTTGTTTCTTTGGGAAGGTTAGTAAGAAAAGTGATGTCACTGGTTCACAATGATGAGAGGTCTCTTCTCCACTGTTCCAGTCTCCTCTTCACCAAAGGGGTTCTAGGTGTTCTAAACTGACTGAGGTCTTGGAACCTAATGCATGCATGCTACGTCTCTTCAGTCGTGTCCAACTCTTTGAGACCCTATAGACTGTAGACTGCCAGGCTCCTCTGTCCATGGGATTCCCCAGGCAATAATACTGGAGTGGGTTGCCAGGCTCTTCTCCAGGGGATCTTCCCAACCCAGGGATCGATCCCAGGTCTCATTATGTCTCCTGCATTGCACGCAGGTTCTTTACCACTAGTGCCACCCAGGAAGCCCCTTGGAATGTAATACAGGGGTTCCAATCAAGCTCCTGTACTCTAGACCTTGAGTTTAGGGTTATAGAGAATAAATAGTACCTTCAGGAGGGTACTGCCCATCTATTTAATATACCAGGACCTAACCAACAATTAGCCATCACCAAAGATCTTTGCAGGTTAGATCATTCAGATTACCATTCAAGCCCTGGTGGTTATTAACATCAAACCCATTCTGCCCCTGTTAGTTAAATGCCCTATTTGAATGCTCATGCTGCTTTGGATTCCAGCATTCCCATTGCAATCAAAGAACTCAGGTCAACTGCATCATCTTATACCAGCATTCCAGGCTTACAGAATATTTTTCTAGAGTATTTCTCAAAGTTAGTGGTGCTCTCCTCATAAACATGTTTCTCTGTGTCTTGGTAAGAGGGAGATCTTCTGGTCCACAAAGCAGACAAGATTAAGGGGACAAAATCACATTTGGTAATCACATCCATTCCAGCTTTCTTGTTTAGATTCTTCTCATCAAGAAACAGTGGCATTTCAACTTCACTTAATTTAGGTTACTGTTAAATACATAGTCAACCAGTCAGAGAACTACTCCCAACTGCTTATCTACATGAACCCATATACAGAAATCCAGCCTTACCTAAAATTGTTTCTCCCTTCCTACTTTAGTATCTTCACAATCTCTTTCAAATTTTATTCTCCCATTTTCCTATATAAATTAGCACAAGGTTGCAAATGTGGGCAAGTTAGCCTTTTCTTCAGTTTGACAATGTTGCAAATGTGGGCAAGTTAGCCTTTTCTTCAGTTTGACTTGATTTAGTCTGAGTCAGGCTGGAATTTGATCCTACATGTCCTTTTGAAGACAATCAGAGGAAATGCCAGTGAGAGATGAGCAGACTAGCTTCCCTTGAGAGGTAACTGTCTCAGGAATGGTCAGTAAGGGATTTTCAATTAAGGCAAGAATGTCCTCACTTTACCACAAAAGGAGGATTTGTTTTTTCTGGCAGTGGAAGCTAAGACAGATTCAGGAATTGAGGACCTCTGAGTCATCAGAAACTTCCCACAAGACCCCATTCCTATTCTTCATACCCTACTCATTTTTAAACAACAACAACAACAACAAAATCATTTTACTCACACAAGATCTGGTAGGATTGTGAATTTCCCTGATGCCACAATCCTATAATTTGTAGAATCATATTTGGAGTTCACTGATTACAAAAATAAAATTATTTTATCACAGTCATAAATTCGTTAGAATTCCTTGAGAAAATAATTTAGGAGTTTTCTATTTTTTTTTTAACTTCTCCAGCACAGTGGTGAAGCAAAGAGCATACTATTTTAGAATTCCTCATAACTTCTAGGCTGGAGACCAACATAATCCTAATACCAAAATATACATGCAAAAGACTAGAAAAGAAAACTACAAACCAATAACCTTCATGACCTGAGACACAAAATGTCCTCAAAATATTAACAAATCAATTCCATCAAAATATAGAAAATATTTCTGTAGTATAATCAGGTGGGGTTTATCCCAGGGATGCAAAGTTGGTTTAATCTTCAAAAATCAATCAATGAGGGAATTCCATGGTTGTCCAGGAATTAGGATCCCATGCTTCCCTTGCCAGGGGCATGGGTTGGATCCCTGGTTGAGGAACTAAGATACTGCAAAAAAAAAAAAAAAAAAGAGAGAGAGAGAAAGAGAGAGAAAATTCAATTAATGACAATCACTATGTTATCACAGCAAAGGGGGGAAATCATATATAATACAACTGGATTTACGGAAAGTATCTGACAAAATTCAACACCAGGTCATGGTTTTGTAAAACAGTTGTCAGCACACTAGGAATAGAAGGGAGGAACTTCTACAGTTGGATAAATGCTACCTTCAAAGCTCTTACTATCATCATAATTGCCATCACACTGAGGTTTCCTTGGTAGTTCAGATGCTAAAGAATCCACCTGCAAAGCCAGAGACCTTGGTTCAGTCTCTGGGTTGGGAAGATCCCCTGGAGGAGGCCTTGGCCATGCACTTCAGTATTCTTACCTGGAGAATATCCATGGAGAGAGGAGCCTGGTGGGCTATAGTCCATGAGATCCCAAAGAGTCGGAAACTACTGAGTGACTAAGCACAGCACAGCACAGGACCATCATGTTTAGTAATAAGCTATTGATCACACAGGGAATGGCAAACGACTTCAGTACTCTTGCCTTGAGAGCATCATGAGCAGTATGAAAAGGCAAAAAGATAGGACACTGAGAGGTTAACTCCCCAGGTCGGTAGGTACCCAATATGCTACTGGAGATCAGGGGAGAAATAACTCCAGAAAGAGTGAAGAGACGGAGCCAAAGCAAAAACAATACCTAGTCATGGATGTGACTGGTGATGGAAGTAAAGTCTGATGCTGTAAGAGCAATATTGCCTAGGAACCTGGAATGTTAGGTCCACAAGTCAAGGCAAATTGGAAGTGGTCAATCAGGAGATGGCAAAAGTGAATATCAACATTTTGGGAATCAGTAAAGTAAAATGGACTGGAATGAGTGAATTTAACTCAGATGACCATTATATCTATTACTGTGGTCAAGAATCCCTTAGAAGAAATGGAGTAGACATCATAGTCAACAAAAGAGTCCAAAATGCAGTACTTGGATGCAATCTCAAAAAAGACAGAATGATCTCTGTTCATTTCCAAGGCAAAACTTTGGATATCATGGTAAGTCTATGCCCTGACCAGTAATGCTGAAGAAGCTGAAGTTGAACAGTTCTGTGAAGATCTACAAGACCTTCTAGAACTAACACCTAAAAAAGATGTCCTTTTCATCATAGGGGACTGGAATGCAAAAGTAGGAAGTCAAGAAATACCTGGAGTAACAGGCAAATTTGGTCTTGGAGTACAGAATGAAGCAGAGCAAAGACTAATAGAGTTTTGCCAAGAGAATGCACTGATCATAGCAAACACTCTCTTCCAACAACATAAGAGAAAACTCTACAATGGACATCACCAGATGGTCAATACTGAAATCAGGTTGATTATATTCTTTACAGTCAATGATGGAGAAACTCAATACAGTCAGCAAAAACAAGACAGGAGCTGACTGTGGCTCAGATCATGAACTCCTTATTGACAAATTCAGACTTAAATTGAAGAAAGTAGGGAAAACCACTAGACCATTCAGGTATGACCTAAATCAAATCACTTATGATTATAGAGGGGGAGTGAGAAATGGATTCAAGGGATTAGATCTGATAGAGTGCTTGGCGAACTATGGACGGAGGTTCCTGACATTGTACAGGAGGCAAGGATCAAGACCATCCCCAAGAAAAAGAAATGCAAAAAGGCAAAATGGTTGTTTGAGGAGGCCTTACAAATAGCTGTGAAAAGAAGAGAAGCTAAAGGCAAAGGAAAAAAGGAAAGATATACTCACTTGAATGCAGAGTTCCACAGGATATCAAGGAGGGATTAAAAAAAAAAAAGACTTCCTCAGTGATCAGTGCAAAGGAACAGAGGAAAACAATAGAATGGGAAAGACTAGACCTCTCTTCCAGAAGATTAGAGATACCGAGGGAACATTTTATGCAAAGATGGGCACAATAAAGGACAGAAATGATATGGACCTAACAGAAGCAGAAGATATTACAAAGAGGTGGCAGGAATACACAGAAGAACTGTACATAAAAGATCTTCATGACCAGATAATCATGATAGTGTGATCACTCACCTAGAGCCAGACATCCTGGAATGTGAAGTCAAGTGGGCCTTAGGAAGCTTCACTATGAACAAAGCTAGAGGAGGTGATGGAGTTCCAGTTGAGCTACTTCAAATCCTAAATGATGATGCTATGAAAGTGCTGCACTCAATATGCCAGCAAATTTGGAAAACTCAGCAGTGGTCACAGGACTGGAAAAGGTCAGTTTTCATTCCAATCCCAAAGAAAGGCAATGCCAAAGAATGCTCAAACTACCTCACAATTGCTGTCATCTCACAACATAGCAAAGTAATGGTCAAAATTCTCAGGGCCAGGCTTCAATAGTATGTGAACTGTGAACCTCCAGATGTTCAAGCTGGATTTAGAAAAGGCAGAAGAACCAGAGATCAAATTGCCAACATCCACTGGATCATCGAAAAAGCAAGAGAGTTCCAGAAAAAATATCTGCTTTATTGACTATGCCAAAGCCTTTGACTGTGTGGATCACAATAAACTGGAAAATTCTGAAAGAGATGGAAATACCAGACCACCTGACCTGCCTCCTGAGAAATCTGTATGCAGGTCAGGAAGCAACAGTTAGAACTGGACATGGAACAGCACACTGGTTCCAAATAGGAAAAAGAGTACGTCAAGGCTGTATATTGTCACCCTGATTATTTAATTTCTGTGCTGAGTACATCATGAGAAACGCTGGGCTGGAAGAAGCACGAGCTGGAATCAAGATTGCTGGGAGAAATATCAGTAACCTCAGATATGCAGATGACACCACCCTTATGGCAGAAAGTGAAGAGGAACTAAAAAGCCTTTTGATGAAAGTGAAAGAGGAGAGTGAAAAAGTTGGCTAAAAGCTCAGCATTCAGAAAACTAAAATCATGGCATCCAGTCCCATCACTTCTTGGCAAATAAATGGGCAAACAATGGAAACAGTGAGAGACTTTATTTTGAGGGGCTCCAAAATCACTGTAGATGGTGACTGCAGCCATGAAATTAAGACTCTTGCTCCTCCGACGAAAAGTTATGACCAGCCTAGGGATCATATTAAAAAGCAGAGACATTATTTGCTAACAAAGGTCTGTCTAGTTAAAAAAACTATGGTTTTTGCAGTAGTCATGTATGGATGTTGTTCTATAAAGAAAGCCGAATGCCAAAGAATTGATGCTTTTGAACTGTGATGTTGGAGAAGACTCTTGAGAGTCCCTTGGACTGCAGGGAGATCCAACCAGTCCATCCTAAAGAATATCAGTCCTGGATATTCATTGGAAGCACTGATGCTGAACCTGAAGCTCCAATACTTTGGCCACCTGATGCAAAGAATTGACTCACTGGAAAATACCCTGATGCTGAGAAAGATTGAAGGTGGGAGGAGAAAGGGACTACAGAGGATGAGACAGTTGGATGGCGTCACCAACTCGATGGACATGAGTTTGAGTAAACTCCAGGAGTTGGTGATATAGACGAGGAGGCCTGGTGTGCTGCATTCCATGGGGTCTTGCAAAGAGTTGGACACGACTGAGTGTCTGAACTGAACTGATCGATCACTTACCCTTTACAACCAGAAATAAGGTAGGAACATTTTCCTTATTAAACATTTTCCTTACTTTTAACATTCTAGGGGTTCTACTCAGTGTGAAAGAAAGTGAAAGTCGCTCAGTTGTTTCCAACTCTCTGCGACCCCATGGACTGTAGTCCACCAGGCTCCTCTGTCTGTGGAATTCTCCAGGCAAGGATAATGGTGTGGGTGGTCGTTCTCTTCTCCAGGAGATTTTTCTGACCCAGGAACTGAACCCAGGTCTCCCACATCACAGGCAGATTCTTTACCATCTGAGCCACCCAAGAGTACTGGAATGGGTGGTCTATCCTTCTCCAGGGGATCTTCCTGATCCAGGAATCAAATTGGGGTCTCCTGCATTGCCAACATCTGCCCAGTGTAATTGAGGACAAAATAGAAAAGACTACTTAAATAGTCTACATTGGTTTTCTAGGGCTTCTATAACAAAGCTCCAAAGACTGGGTGGCTGAAATGACAGAAATTTGTTTTTTCCTGGTTCTTTAGTCTAGAAGACCAAAGTCAAGGTGTGATAAGGCTGGTTACAGCTCAAGGTGGTCTCTTTGTGTGTCTGAGTCTAAATTTCCAGTCACATTGGATTAGGACCCACCTTAATTACCTCAATTTAAATGAATTACATCTGTAAAGACCCTATCTGCAAATGAAAGCACATTCTCAGGGGATTAGGACTTGGGAATTGGGGGGAGAAAATACAGGCCACAGTATTGCCTTTGTTCACAAATGATACGATTATCTATACAGGAAATATTAAGACATTTAAAAGACGAAAACAAAAAAAACTACAGCTAAGTAAATTTAGCAAGGTAACAGGATACATAGTTAATATTTTAAAGTTAATTATATTTCATATACCAGTTTAAAAGAAAGGCATATTCTAGGATGACAACTGTGCAGGAAGCTCAGACAACAATCAGTACCAATTAGAGTAGAATATAAAAAGAGAGAGAGATAGTATGATTGTGAATTAAAGGTGGTTGAAGATTTCATATAAGAAAAATAGAGAAATAATTAGAAACTTCAGGGATGGGGGGACATGGGGGAAAGGGCTATAAATAACAATCGATGGTCCAAATATTAAACAAAGCCAAAAATGGTATGATTTTGAGCACTTTGTGATAGTCGGTCAGTCGTATCTGACTCTGCCACCCCCTGGACTTGGTGAAGTGTTATAAAGTGGTATTGAAAACACTTTCTTTCTATTGTCCCCACAGTTGCAACGCTGGACCTCTAAGGAAGAAAAGCTTCTTTGCCTAAGAACTAAAACAGAATTTTATTGTCCTAATGATTTAAATGTTGTTTATTTTTAATCGTTTAGTGTCATCCTAGAGACAATGGAAGGAAGATTAGTCTGTGGTTACAAGGCAAAACATATTAAGAAATATGACAATGTAACAATATGCCTGCAGAAGGTGGGAAACTGAAGGGGAAGAGGTAAGATAGAAAATAAGGTGGGCACACAAGTGACTCCATCTTCCATGGGAGAAGTCCAGAGATGCCTCCACAAGATGCTGGAGTTAGGATTAGGGTTATACACTTTTAGTGTATATCTAATTAACATTACAAATATAGCCAATGAAAGAGAAATTACTTATCAAACCCTGAAAGTAAGGAGGGAGTGTAAGTGTTCTAAATTTTCATCTTTTGTATTGAAGAGGCAATGTATCTTACCCCAAATTAACAATTTAAGACCTTTATAAACATGAAATTTTGAGTACTCCAGGCAACTACTAGAGGAACTAAAAACAGAAAGAGTAAATTACCTCCAGAGAAAGGAAGAAATCTGAGGAAGGACAGGGCAGAAGTCTGTTGCACTGTATTCTAAGCTACTTTATACCATTAATTTGTTACCACACACAGGTGTTACTCTGAAAAAAATCTACACACAACTGTCAACTATTTCCTTCATTTCTATCTATAAAATTTGGGGACAACTGAATGACCATTTAGAAAAGAGTTATTTTAGATTGCCTCTCTCATTTAATAATTCAAAGCCAAACTTCAGATTGTTTAAGCATATTGATAAAGAAATCTTAAGACAACTAGAAGAAAATAGAGTAAACATTAAAAATCTTAAAATGGAAATGCTTTTATTACAACATAACGTAGAATTCTGAAACCATAGTGAAATATTGATATATTTGATGCAGACTGGGAAGATTCCTAGTCTTTTATTATATCATAATTTTTATTACAATGAAATTAATAAGAGCAAGTAATATTATTATTAATTTTTCTAAGGGGAAGTATAATGTTGAGTATGAAAAATGGACTATCTCAATCCGTCTTTGACTTTCTGGGTTTTTTGATTACTAATTATTAATTTGGAAAAACTAAAGATATATTTTAAAAGTTCCTTGAATATATACAGTCCAGTGAAAAGAGAATGAATGTGTCTGAATTTCATTAAATCAACTGCAGAAGAACATATGTTTTGGTAAAATGTGATGGGATTGGCCGTTCCCAGAAATAAGTTATTAAATACTGGAATAGTCTACCAAAAAAGTATCATCAATTATACATTCGTATAATATATGAAATACATTTCATTTTCTTAATAATTAGATGCCCTTGGTCATTTTTTTGTTTGTTTTTGTTTTTTTAGTGAGTAAAGAGTTGCAAGTGTCAGTGCTCAAGATATACGCTAAGAAGTCGTGTGTTCTACATTTGTGGATCTTTTATTCTAAAATTTTTACTACAATTTTGCATAAAATGTGATATTTTCCTTAAAAATATAAAGTTATTTATTTTTATTGATCTGCTTCTTCTATCACTTTTGTTTTAGGGACTAGAGAAGTAGAAAAAGGAAGAAAACTATGGAGGATGAATATACTATAAAACTTTGTTTATCACTGCCCTCTACTGTACGACTTTCTCAAATCAACACTGTTTGGTTAAGGAGACAATAATGTTACTGACAAGCATGGAACATTGACCCAAGAAGGCTGGGAATTCAATGACAACATCAGTCTGCAGCAGGTTTTCTCAAGCTTAACATTTGGGACCCGCTCACTATTTGTTACCTGGTATCTCAGACAGTAAAGAATCCACCTGCAATGCGGGAGACCTGGGTTCGATCCCTGGGTTGAGAAGATCCCCTGGAAGAGGGCATGGTAACCCAATGCAATATTCTTGCCTGGAGAATCGCCATGGACAGAGGAGCCTGGTGGGCTACAGGCCGTGGAGTCACAAAGAGTCGGACGTGACTGAGGGACCAAGTGCAGCACACTGTTGCAGGTGGCTCTTCTGTGGACTGCAGAAAGGTTAGCAGTAGCCCTTGCCTCTACCTACTAGACGCCAGTAGTGCTACCCCAAGTCATGACAACTAAAAATGTCTCCAGACATTACCAACCATCCCCCAGGGCACAAAATCACTTCTGGTTGAGAACCACTGGTCTGCAGTTTAGCAATCATATCTGTGACATAGTCTTGTTATGAATCAAGACCCTAGGCATCCAACAATGTTATGTGTTCCAAGGATCCACTTATAATCTATATGACATATAAACTTCCTTGTTTACACCATTAGTTCAGTCCTAAAATCACACTTGTTGAGCTAGATGAGAAGGCAACTCAAATGGTAGCATGCCGCTAATCGTGCCCTTCCTCTCAGCATCACGCCCTCCAGCTATTAGCACACAATCCACACAGTGTGAGAATTCTATTATTAATTAGTCCTGAAACCTGAACAATGTTTTTGCTACCTTAGCCGAACTTAACTTAGAATTTGCATGTTGCCCAGTGTTCCAGGATTTCACTTGGCAAATAATCCTTTCCTCCTTGTGTTCTTGACCTCATTTCCTATTTGTGTATCTGCTTCCCCCAGATCCTGACCTTTATGTGTCTGAACCGAGGCTGATAAAGAGACTAGGTAACGAGACCGAGAATCCTGACTGTTTTCTTTACTTAATGACTTGGCTTGGTATTTTGACTCTTGGATACCACTTTGACATGTTAGCAACACAACTCAGCATGAAGGTTTTTAGAGAATAAAACTGATGATTCAAAAAAATAGTTGGCAGATATTTGCTCAGTTTTATAGATCTTGGGAAAAATTGGGGAGGCAGACACAACACGCTACATAGGTTACCCATCTGATTACTTTCATTTCCCTCTCATTCTGTCTCTCCATATATATTTCTGATTATAAAATAATTTTAAAAGTTTGGAAAATGTATAAATATATATAGAAAATACAGTCACTTCTATTTTCACTTTCGCTCAGAAATAATTGCTAACTAATGTAAACTCCAGTCTAAATCTGCATATATTTCTGAGTGTGTATGGATCCATCCATATACTTTTTTTTCATTAAAAGTACTATCATATTTCACACAGTATTTGTAACCCATTTTTAAATTAATACATTCCAGTGTATCAAGTGCATGCATTCTAAGTCCCTTCAGTGGTATCTGACTCTGTGACCCTGTGGACTGTAGCTCAAAAGCCTCCTGTGTCCACGTGATTCTCCAGGCAAGAATACTGGAGCAGGTTGTCATGCCCTCCTCCAGGGGATCTTCCTGACTCTGGGATCGAACCTGCAGTCTCTTATGTCTCCTTCATTGGCGAGTGGTTTCTTTACCACTAGTGCCCCCTGAGAAACCCAATGTATCAGGCGTGATCGCCAAAATAATTAACAACCCATAAAACAGAGGTTGGTCTCACCTGAGTGAGATTACTTGATCATAAGTACATAATAAGTGAGGCTCAGACAGTCTAGTAGGAAGGGCCAGGGCAGCTGGGGTGGTATGGGACACTCTGGTGGCTCCAAGCCGGTCCTTTTTCCAAGTAGTAGAAATATTTCAATTATTTATTGTTTTAATTAAGAGTTCTACTTTTTTTTTTTTAACAACAGTACTAGGTTCACAACAAAATGAGGGGAAGGTACAGAGATTTCCCACACACTCCTTGCCTCCACTTGTGCACATTCTCTCCCAATATCAACATCCTCCACCAAAATGGTATGTTTGCCACAACTGATTAATCTATACCGACACATCTATACTGACTGAGTGAGTAAAGTCACTCAGTCGTGTCTGACTCTTTGCAACCCCATGGACTATACAGTCCATGGAATTCTCCAGGCCAGAGTACTAGAGTGGGTAGCCTTTCCCTTCTCCAGGGGATCTTCCCAATCCAGGGATCGAACCCAGGTCTCCCTCATTGCAGGCGGATTTTTTACCAGCTGAATCATAAGGGAAGCCCATACTGACACAGTGTAATTACCCAAAGTCCACATTTAAAAAAATATGGTTCACAACTTTTCATGTTCTACATTCTAAGGATTTGGAAAGATGCATAATGACATATAATGACATGTTTCCATCATTATATTGTACAGAGTATCTTCACTGCCCGAGAAATCCACCTATTTACCTTTCCAATCCCTGCCTCCCGCCACTGTAATCCCTGGCACCCACCAGTCTTCATAACGCTGTCATACTTTCGCCTTTCCCAGGATGTCATAGTTGGAACCAGACTGTGTATAACCTTTGCATATTGGCTTATTTCACTTAGTAATATGCTTTACTTTCTCCATGTCTTTTCATGGCTTGATAGCTCATTTCTTTTTAGCACTGGATAATACTCCATTTTCTGAATGTGCCACAGTTTATAAACCATTCACTTATTGAAAGACATCTTCATTGCTTCCAACTTTTGGCGACTCTGAATAAAACTGCTATAAACATCCATGTGCACATTTTTTTGTGTGGATATAAATGTTTGACTCAGGGATCAAACCCTCATTTCTTACATTGGCAGGTGGATTCTTTATCATTGAACTGCCTGGGAAGCCCCTTGTTAGCTACCTATATAGCAACGAAAACATGATATGTAATGGCTAGAAAGTACCTGAATATTTGGATACCTTATCCACTACATCTTTATTTTGGTCTCCAGCACTTTTTCCTTTCACTAAATCTAGACCTTCACCATTCATCAAAGGACCATCAGTTCTCAATAAAACTTATGTAAATTCCTCTTGCTAAATCACCTAGTAGCATCTCCCAAATTTGACCATCTTAAACCACTTACCATTATGTATTTATATGATTTCCCTAACTATCTGCTTCTTTTATCAAGATGTACATTCTGTAAAAGCAGAAAGAGTGTTATAGCCATATTTTGTATTAGTGGTATTTGCTGTTTGATAAATGTTCACTAAAATGAACTAAATACTATTCTTTCTCAGATTCTCTAGGAGTCTTATTTATTCATCACATTAATATTTAGGATTCCAAATGATTTTTCTAAAATATAGAGCATCATGAATTACCATATTACTTTTGTTTTCCCTCTGCCAACTCTTCTGTGCTAAGTTGCGTCAGTTGTGTCTGAGTCTTTGCGACCCTTTGGACTGTAGCCCACCAGGCTCCTCTGTCCATGGTATTCTCCAGACAAGAATACTGGCGTGGGTTGCCATGCCCTCCTCCAGGAGATCTTCCCAATGAACACGGATCTCCTGTGGCTCCTGCATTGCAGGCAGATTATTTACCACTGAGCCACAGAGGAAGCCCCTGTTCTTCTAGGCAAGTCTAATTAAAAGCGACTTTGGAAGTCAATCAACTCCTGTATCTGAG
Source organism: Budorcas taxicolor (assembly GCF_023091745.1). NCBI lineage: Eukaryota > Metazoa > Chordata > Mammalia > Artiodactyla > Bovidae > Budorcas > Budorcas taxicolor. The sequence goes on from NC_068913.1 coordinate 87,282,069, forward strand.
AGTTTTTGAAAACGTTCTTTTTAGAAAATTCTCATCAGCATTCCATTCTAGTTACTTAAATGACCGCTGGAATTCTATTTTCTTCACAGAGCTTAGTAGTTAGCAATAATGATAACTTCATCTTGCTCTCTCTGGTTGAACTTGGAAACTTATGAACTTGTGCTTGATACTCATGAATTCATTTATTCAATAATTCATTACATCTTTATTAAACTCATGCTACCTTCAGATCTGTGGATCAACAGATGAATAAAACATGGTCTTTGCCCTTGAGGAATTCCAAATTAATGGGGAGGCAGGCTCTATACTACAATGTAGTGAGTTTCATAAGATATTTATGTACAGAGTGTATAAAAAAAGCACTGCATTGTCATGTTTCCACATTCGATTTCTTCAGAGGTAGGAATACCCTAACTGAGTTTAGAAAAATGTTTTGCCCCTAGTAGCAAAATAAGACTTCCTAAGTCTTTAATGATTTAATAATTAAAAACAAGATTTATATAAAAATAAGAAAAAAAACCTTGAATTCTCCAAACACTGCTTCTTGTCAATATCATAATGCTACTTTGTGATAAACAAGAAAAGAAAAGGAAAAGGAAAATATTTTAAGGTTTTCCAGCACTGTTAAATATCCTTACAGTCACTGAAATGTTTTAATGCTGTATCATAAAGAGAAGATGCTTAATAATTTACCAGTCTCACAAAAATGAATGTTAGTGAGCCTAAGGCTTTCAAAATCAAACACAGAAAAGTAGTTATAGACCATGATGTCATTGTGCATAATTACATTTATATCCTACTATGAGAAGCCTCTAAGTAAGTGTTCCAGCCTACCTACCACCTGGAGCAGATAATTTTCTTAATATACTCCCCTTTCTTAATAATTTAAGAAAATTATTTTCAAAAATAATGATTAAATGAAATAAACAACGATAATGGCCAGAAAAGAAATCCAGATAGTATACATTCTTTTATTAAATTTCATTATATAGTCATGCTTGTAATGAATAATTAATTTTACAGTGAAAAGGAGAGAAGTAATGGCTTAATCCCTTTTAATTACATTTAAGCAATTTTTGAAAAGAGAAAACATATTGGTGTGTTGCACGAATAAAGAACTACATTAAAAATATAATAGCACTAAAATATCAAACAAGAAAGCTAACAATTTTAAAAGAATTAATTTCAATTTTCAAGATATTATTTAAATTCAGGAATATTTCATGTATGAGCTAAAATTTGCATTTTACAAACAAAAATATTACCCCAGCAGTTCACAGACAATTTCACTGTTTTACATTTAAAATACAAATGAAAACTCCAAGTGGTCATATAGAATTACATAACTGAAATAACTCAAGTTCTGTGTCTTTGTGTTTACAAACCAGCATGCTTTCAATGTTTATTTCTGACCCAGTATTTAACAGGAGTATGTTATGCCAGTTATAAAAATTCAACCGTAACTTCAGAGATTGTTTTGAACTTACACCAACAAAATATTTTTTCAGGGAGAAATGTTTTATCACTGATATTGTGTAGAATCACTGGCACATTGTGACAATAAAAGCAGATTGCAAAAGTCAGTTTTATTATTTTTAATCCTCCAAAGACAATGCTCCCTATTTGTCGGCTCCTGTTGTAATGCCCTTGGAATAGAACTTACTGGACCATTTACTTAATGGTACTGTCAATTGTACAAATAATAGTGTTTCATGGTTATACTTCTGTACTAGACACTGTGCTAGGTACTCTTATATGTTACTCTTGAGCCTCACCACAACGTAATAGGGCAAAATACCCTTCCTTATTCTTATTTCAAGGGTGAAGTAACAGTCTTAGGAATATTGAGTAACTTGGCTCAGGTCATAAGAGCAAATAACAGAGACAATATTCAAACACAAGTCTGTCTGATTGAAAAGCCGTTACCCCTAATAGTGCTTCCATTTATTCATGCAGAAAGTAGGAATGGAGTGACCCTGGGAACAGAGCAGTGCTTAAGAAACAGACGTGGTCAGTAACATGTTCTCAGATTAGTTAAGCACCTCACTTTCCACAGCAGTGGCCACTCTCCTGCGTCTTATCACCCTATATTCAGTTCAGTTCATTTCAGTCGCTCAGTCGTGTCTGACTCTTTTCGACCCCATGAATCGCAGCACGCCAGGCCTCCCTGTCCATCACCAACTCCTGGAGTTCACTCAAACTCACGTTCATCGAGTCAATGATGCCATCCAGCCATCTCATCCTCTGTCGTCCCCTTCTCCTCCTGCCTCCAATCCCTCCCAGCATCAGAGTCTTTTCCAATGAGTCAGCTCTTTGCATGAGGTGGCCAGAGTACTGGAGTTTCAGCTTCAGCATCATTCCTTCCAAAGAATAAACACCCAGGACTGATCTCCTTTAGAATGGACTGGTTGAATCTCTGCAGTCCAAGGGACTCTCAGGAGTCTTCTCCAACACCACAGTTCAAAAGCATCAATTCTTCAGCGCTCAGCCCTCTTCACAGTCTAACTCTCACATCCATACATGACCACTGGAAAACCACAGCCTTGACTAAACGGACCTTTGTTGGCAAAGTAATGTCTCTGCTTTTGAATATGCTGTCTAGGTTGGTCATAACTTTCCTTTCAAAGAGTAAGCATCTTTTAATTTCATGGCTGCAATCACCATCTGCAGTGATTTTGGAGCCCCAAAAAATAAAGTCTGACACTGTTTCCACTGTTTCCCCATCTATTTCCCATGAAGTGATGGGACCAGATGCCATGATCTTCATTTTCTGAATGTTGAGTTTTAAGCCAACTTTTTCACTCTCCTCTTTCACTTTCATCAAGAGGCTTTTTAGTTCCTCTTTACTCTCTGCCATAAAGGTGGTATCATCTGCATATCTGAGATTATTGATATTCTCCCGGCAATCTTTATTCCAGCTTGTGTTTCTTCCAGTCCAGCATTTCTCATGATGTACTCTGCATAGAAGTTAAATAAGCAGGATGACAATATACAGCCTTGACGTACTCCTTTTCCTATTTGGAACCAGTCTGTTGTTCCATGTCCAGTTCTAACTGTTGCTTCCTGACCTGCATATAGGTTTCTCAAGAGGCAGGTCATCCTATATTAGTTTTACGTATTCAGAAACTTCACCTCCATGAGTATGAGTCATAGAGTATGTACACTTTAGTGTTTCCTTTATCCCTATTCTTTCTGGAACTCCTAGCAATCAGGTATTGACATGTCAAGACTGATCCTCAAATTTTCATATCTTTCTCTTTTTCTTGTTTTTTTTTCTGCTTTCTGTGTTGATTTCATCAATTCTGACTTCCAAGACTTACATTTTTATATTTCCCCTGCTTATTTCATCTGGTATCAATCTCTCAGAGTCCTCATTTCCTTAAGTGAGTTGTTACATTTGAACCTGAGCCCATTTCCAACAGAAGTTCCTCTTCTTTGTGTGTGAGGAGCAACCCTATTGGGTATTAGTGTATTTGTCTCCATATGAACTCTCTCACTTTTCAGTGGGCCAGACCAATGCTTACTACCTTGTTAAAGGGTCCCTGCATTTTGTGAAGAGTCTGAATTTGGACTCTACCCTCATGCACGGGTGTAGGTCTGTGGTCTAAATGCCTCTGGGTAGCTTTTCACTTATGATTTCAGGTGGATGGTTGGCAACATTCTTTGCAGTTTCCCTAGTCAATTTCACAGAAGCAGCAGCCTTTTGAGGTCACTGGCTTTTTGCAAAATAGTTAGTTTTCAGTCAGCTCAGTTGCTCAATCCTGTCCAACTCTTTGCAACCCCATGGACTGCAGCACACCAGGCTTCCCTATCCATCACCAACTCCCGGAGCTTACTCAAAGTCATATCCATCGAGCTGGTGATGCCATCCAGCCATTTCATCCTCTGTTGTCCCCTTCTCCTCTTGCCTTCAATCTTCTCTAGCATCAAGGTCTTTTCCAGTGAGTCAGCTCTTCGCCTCAGGTAGCCAAAGTATTGGGGCTTCAGCTTCAGCATCAGCTGTGTCAATGAATTTCCAGGACTGGTTTCCTTTAGGATTGATTAGATTTAGCTCCCTACAATCTATGAGCTGAAGCTTGTTTTTAAAAAATGATAGTGAAGACAATTCAGGTGGTGTGAGGACATGTTATTTAACACTTTTTGAAGTGGACCATCTCCATGTGGAGAACTGCATAATGAGGTCGAAGGCAGGAAGCTTATGTAAGGTGAAGAATAAAGAACAAGGAAGAGGAAAAATATCAGTAAAAATACCTAATCTGCTGGGGCCACATAGTCAAGCTTGCTTGGGAGAAGGAAATACATTTGGAGCCCACAGTGGGCTTGGGTGTTGAGGATTGGCTTACTGGAAAAACTGTGTTTATGGTCAAGCAGAACATTTACAGGGACATGAAATATGTCTATATTTTAGTTTGCAGACATGGCACCCCTGGAAGGAGTGGCTCCATCTTTCAACTAGAAATTTCACTTTCACTCTGCTACAGTCAGAACTCCACCACCCAACAATTAAGGCAATAAACTCTCTAGTTCTTTCTGTTCCAACTCTTGCTCACTATTCTGAGCTGATGCTTCATTTCCAGCACATGAGGGTTTCAAGCCTTTTATCCAGAATTTCCAGTTGTCTTGAGGAAATGATCTTGTGACAGCTTCATAACCAATTATCCAACATTCTGTTCAGTATTTTCCCTCTCCCATGCACTGAACCCTCACTGAGAAACCCTCTCTGCAGTGTCTTCTTAACTATGCTCCCATTAGTCACCTGCCATCTTCTTCCTCTCCTCTTCCCCAGATTCTTCCATCACAAACACCCAGGAACCAGGTCAGGAAAGTAGAACCTTCTCTAATGACATCTCTTTGGTGAGTAATGAGAGTGAGAATGGCTAACTGTAAGAGAATGATGCTAAAGCTGAAACTCCAGTACTTTGGCCACCTCATGCGAAGAGTTGACTCATTGGAAAAGACTCTGATGCTGGGAGGGACTGGGGGCAGGAGGAGAAGCGGACGACCGAGGATGAGATGGCTGGATGGCATCACGGACTCGATGGACGTGAGTCTGAGTGAACTCTGGGAGATGGTGATGAACAGGGAGGCCTGGCGTGCTGCGATTCATGGGGTCGCAAAGAGTTGGACCCGACTGAGCGACTGAACTAAACTGAACTGAACCCTAACCCTAATGGGAAACATCCATAGATATGGAAAGTAAGACTATTGCCCTACTGCTTGGACTTCCCTGCTGGCTCAGCGGTAAAGAATCCCTCTGTGGGGCTTCCCTGATTGTTCCTGGATAAGAATCGCCTGCTAATGCAGGAGAGATGGGTTCAATCCCTTGTCCAGGAAGATCCCACATTCCACAGGGCAACTGAGCCATGTGCCATAAGTAGAGAGTGGCCCTCTTCTCACTATAACTAGAGAAAGCATGTGTACAGCAACAAAGACCCAGACCAATAAAAAAATAAATACATAATAAATTAAAAATTTAAAAAAGAGGAAAAAATGTTAAAGAAAAAGAGAATCTGCCTGCAATGCAGGAGACATGGGTTTAATCCCTGGGTTGGGAGGGGTTCAATCCCCTGGAGTAGGAAATGGCAGTCCACTTCAGTATTCATGCCTGAAAAATCCCATGGACAGAGGAGCCTGGTGGGCTACAGTTCATGGTGTCCCAAGAGTAGGATATTACTTTGAGACTAAATCACCACCATTATTCTCTGCTTATAACTGATCTAGTAAATGGCTCAATGGATTTTAAAGATGTAAAATTAGAGAGGTTGGTGGCTCAGAGGGTAAAGCATCTGCCTGCAATGCAGGAGACCTGGGTTCGATCCCTGGGTCAGGAAGATCCCCTGGAGAAGGAAATGGCAACCCACTCCAGTACTCTTGCCTGGAAAATCCCATGGACAGAGAAGCCTGGTAGACTACAGTCCATGGGATCGCAAAGAGTCAGACACGACTGAGCAACTTCACTTCACTTCACTTGTAAAGATAGCATTTTACTCTACTTTATTACAGAGGTCTGTCAGGGAGGATATATTGATTGGAACAAAGTGAAGAAAATATCTCATTTCAAAGTTTTACTAGCAAGTTTTCAAGATGATAGCTTTCTTTGTAAGACAGGGAAGCAGCAGAATTTAAGACATAGGCAAAGCTTCCCCTGAGGACATGCTTTATGAAGAATTTAAATTTTCCTTTGTCTTGGACTCCCGTCCAAGACGGTCATATGTTGCATCTGCTTTGAATCTCTTCTGATTCCTTCTACTTAGCCTTCAATACAGTCTTCTCACATAGCTTTCTTGAACCAATTCTCTGAATTTACTATGACAGTGGCAATACAACAGCTGAGTTCTAGGTGGTGTCCAGACGTAAAGTCAGCAGGGATCTAACGCAAACCTAAGAGTAACACAAAGGGGCATCTGCATATGGATAACTTACAAGGGGTCTTAACAGTCTTAATGATGAGGATGAAGAAAGCGTCATTTATTGTATAATATTTCTCAGGCATTAACCTAAGTGCTTTGCATGGATGGTATTATTTCAATCCAACACTTCTATTGCACTCATCTCACACACGAGTAAAGTAATGCTCAAAATTCTCCAAGCCAAGCTTCAGCAATACGTGAACCGTGAACTTTCAGATGTTCAAGCTGGTTTTAGAAAAGGCAGAGGAACCAGAGATCAAATTGCCAACATCCGCTGGATCATGGAAAAAGCAAGAGAGTTCCCGAAAAACATCTATTTCTGCTTTATTGACTATGCCAAAGCCTTTGACTGTGTGGATCACAATCAACTGTGGAAAATTCTGAAAGAGATGGGAATACCAGACCACCTGACCTGCCTCTTGAGAAATCTGCATGCAGGTCAGGAAGCAACAGTTTGAACTGGACATGGAACAACAGACTGGTTCCAAATAGGAAAAGGAGTACGTCAAGGCTGTATATTGTCACCCTGCTTATTTAACTTCTATGCAGAGTACATCATGAGAAATGCTGGACTGGAAGAAACACAAGCTGGAATCAAGACAGCCGGGAGAAATATCAATAACCTCAGATATGCAGATGACACCACCCTTATGGCAGAAAGTGAAGAGGAACTCAAAAGCCTCTTGATGAAAGTGAAAGAGGAGAGTGAAAAAGTTGGCTTAAAACTCAACATTCAGAAAACGAAGATCATGGCATCTGGTCCCATCACTTCATGGCAAATAGATGGGGAAACCGTGGAAACAGTGTCAGACTTTATTTTTTTGGGCTCCAAAATCACTGCAGATGGTGATTGCAGCCATGAAATTAAAAGACGCTTACTCCTTGGAAGAAAAGTTATGACCAACCTAGATAGCATATTCAAAAGCAGAGACATTACTTTGCCTACAAAGGTCCGTCTAGTCAAGGCTATGGTTTTTCCAGTGCTCATGTATGGATGTGAGAGTTGGACTGTGAAGAAAGCTGAGTGCCGAAGAATTGATGCTTTTGAACTGTGGTGTTGGAGAAGACTCTTGAGAGTCCCTTCGACTGCAAGGAGATCCAACCAGTGCATTCTAGTAGAGATCAGCCCTGGGTGTTCTTTGGAAGAAATGATGCTAAAGTTGAAACTCCAGTACTTTGGCCACCTCATGCAAAGAGCTGACTCATTGGAAAAGACTCTGATGCTGGGAAGGATTGGGGGCAGGAGGAGAAGGGGCCAACAGAGGATGAGATGGCTGGATGGCATCACCGACTTGATGGACGTGAGTTTGAGTGAACTCCAGGAGTTGGTGAACAGGGAGGCCTGGCATGCTGCAAATCATGGGGTCGCAAAGAGTCAGACATGACTGAGCAACTGAACTGAACACTCCTATAACTTTGTTACTATTGCTATTTCTGGTTTACAGACTAGGAAACAGACGCACAGAGTGTTAAAATAACTTTCTCAATAGCACACAACTCATGTTATTAAAGTGACAAAGAAAAGGAGAAAAAGGCAAGGAAAAAAAAAACGGAGCTTCTCTGGAGTATCTTCGCAATAGGAGCTTGTGGACAACCTATTTATTGTGCTGAAATTAATGCAATTCTGTCACCCTGACATCAGTCTTCAAGTTTTTTCATTCCCAATTTAAAATCCCAAGAGAATGCATCTGATAGGTCTGGCTTTGGTCTGTCCTTGGTAAGTTAATGAGCTCTGATGAGCTGTACAGTAATGGAATACAGATATGGTTATCCCTATATAGAAGGGGCCCTTCCTAGAAATGCAGTAGTGGTTGTTAAGTGGGCAGCTACTCCAAGTAGTATCTGCTCTATGAGTTAATGATACAAGAAGCTATGACATCTGTGTACAATTTTCTGCAGCTGATACATGGTCCAAGAATAATAATTACCGTCATTACATACTCTTGGTATAAGATAGGCTCAAGGATGTATTATACAACACAAGCAATATAACCAATATTTTGTAATGAATATAAATGGAAAAAACCTTATTTTATAATAAACTATAAGCGGAAAGCAATCTTTAAAATTGCATGAAAATAAAACATTAAAAAAACAAATATCGAATCATACAGTGTACACTTGAAAGTAATATATGGCACTTATGCTTCAATAAAAAAGAAACAAACAAAAAAAAACACAAAAATTACATCACGTAAAATACATAGGGTGTAAGTGCTATAATTTTTTTATTTCTCTGGAGTAGTGGATATAAATTGCCTGAATTGCAAATGATATATTATCTCTGTTTCCTTAATATGGAAAACTCCCTGAAGAAGCTCAAATTATACTGAAATGATGGATTTCTATTTCTATTTCTTCAATTTTTGACAGCATGTCCTTTCAGCTAATTGTGAATGAACCACCTGCTGAAAACAACAAAAAATGCTGGGTTAAAAAATCAAATAAATTTATGTACTAGTAACAAATGAATAAATTCTCACAGGGGATGAAAAGAAATGCAGCAAGAAAAATGAGAGCATACTGAGAAGTAAGTGAGGGCCAGGGGGCTTCATGCCTGTCTTGATCAGGGAACTCCAGAAGAAAAAGTCTCCTGTGAGAATCTATAACAAGCCACTTTGATTTGAGGCCCGAATTCATTCAATCTGTGCAATTCAATAAACCTCAAGTGGATAATTTAATCTGGTACTAGAATTGATGATGCCTCCAAGAGATTTACAGAAGCAAATTCTAATAATCTCTAGGAAAACTTAGTTTTAACTCTGGCCTATAAGAATTTCCAGGTACAACCCTAGAAACACAGCACAGAGTCACAAATAATAACCCACACAGAGGCAGACACCATGTGCAAAAGTTAGAAGAAACAGCAGACAGCACAAAAGACCCATAACATTTTCAGTACTGGATTTAACAGAGTACAGACTATGCTTAATTTGTGTAGGAAATTAGAAAATGGCAGGAAATGAGAAGCAAACAGAACTTTTAAAACTAAAAAGTGTTTGAAAAATTTGAGATGGACCATATAAAAGGCTAAGAGAAACTGGAGGATAAAGTGAGAAATTCTTACCAATGTCCTATAGATGTTCTACGATATAATGGAGAAAAATGAGAAATAAACAACACTAAAAAGATAAAGGGTGAGAATTTTCTATAATTCAGAAATCCTCTTAAATCCTAAGCATGGTTTAAAAAAGTGTGTGTGTGTATGTGTGTGTTTTAAGGCAAGAGAAAGGGACGGAAGGAAGGAATTCAAACCTAGATTCGAGACAGCCAGAAGGAAGGGAGGGAGGAAGATGAAAGTCGCTAAATCGTGTCTGACTCTTGCAACCTAATGGACTGTAGCCCGCCAGGCTCCTCTGTCCATGGGATTTTCCAGGCAAGAATACTGGACTGGATTGCCATTTAGGAATCGAACCCAGGTCTCCTGCATTGCAAGCAGATTCTTTACCAACCGAGCTATGAGGGAAGCCCCAGATTTATGGACTTCCCTGGTGGCTCAGATGGTAAAGTATCTGTGTGCAATGCCGGAGACCCGGGTTCGAGTCCTGGGTTGGGAAGATCCCCTGGAGAAGGAAATGGCAATCCACTCCAGTACTATTGCCTGGAAAATCCCAAGGACAGAGGAGCCTGGCAGGCTGCAGTCTACCAGTCTGTGGGGTCGCAAAGAGTCGGACACGACTGAGCAACGTCACTTCACTTAACAGAAAATAAGCTAGGTAATTCTCATTGAGACTCAGGTAAATTTCCTTCGCGATTCATCAATCTGACAGGTAACTCTCCTGATTAAGAACTGTGGAAAAGTCTAGTGTATAAGGAAAAAGGAGGGAGGGAAAAAATGCAAATGCATAACGTGTCATAACGTGTTTCAGCTCCAATCTGAAAAACAGAAGTAGAATATTAAATTATGAACTAAAGACACCTTTCCCTGGGGGGGTGGGGAAAAGTTAAGTAAAGACAGGTGGAAAATAACAATACCCAATCTCTATTGAGTGTTAACGTCTTTAAGAAAAAGGAAACTCAGCAGTGAAGGGCTAAATATAACACGGTTGAACAAATGCGGGAAGTAATCGAAAGAAAAAGACAACGTCTGGGGTGACAGACGTTTAATACAGTTTATTGATTCAACCTTATATAGTTATTGCAAAAATAACCCATTAGATATTAAGACATCATCCGTTATTCCTGGTTGCTCACTTTTTTTCCCGTGAAGGTGTACGTATAGGTCAATTACATTAGAATGAAGACGAGAAGGACCTCAAAATACAATGTATAAGAGGCTATCGAGAACTATTGATGCATCTTTCAACACAGGAAATATTTATTCCATGTTCTAAGTGTAAACTATTTTAGTTATACGGTAGCCAACCAGACGTCCCATTTGTATCTTTAGGATTGTTTACTGAGGATACATTCCAGCAACGAGCTCTGTTTTAAACAATCCCAATTGCCCGAACTTTGCTGATTATTCTAGCGTTGGAACCTTCGCCGTCTGCCTAGCACTACTTGAAATCCATGACTCACAAACGTCGGGGCATGGAATCACAGCAAGAAAGAACAGGTGAAAAGTTCTTCCCAGTTGTGTTCTGCAGAAGCATACAACTCCCGTCATCCCCCGTGAAAAAATCAACAAATAAATAGCGGCACCGCATTTCAGATTCTGCTGCGCATAGCTCGCACCGGCGCCTGGTTTTTGTAGTTTTCTCGTGGAGAATTGCCAGCAAGTTCAAGCTTGTTGGGGAGGGACTAAAACTACACTTCCCACAAGGGCGCGGGGGCGGGGTCCAGTCGGTTTACGTCATTGATTCAGCCAGCCAATGATCTCCCTGGGCGGCGGTGAGGCAAGCGCCGTCAGGCGCCAAAGTGCTTTTTTTTTTTCTTTTTTTTTTTTTTCCGCCGGAGCCGAGCGGGTGCTGCTAGCGGAGGCGCCATATTGGAAGGGACAAAACTCCGGCGACAGCGAGTGACACAAATAAACCCCTGGACCCCTTCGCTCCCCCAGCTCTGAGGGCCGCGATGTTGTACCTAGAGGACTATCTGGAAAGTGAGTGGGCGGCGCTGGCTGGCCAGTCCGGGGTACCTGCGGGCGGGTGAGGGCGGGAGTAGACCGGCTGGCGGGATGGCGGGAGGGAGGGGGAGGCGGGGGATGTTTCTTTCTCACGGTAACTGCCAGCCTCGTTGTGGGCTGCGGGCTCTCTCGACCCCCCTCGACGCACGCACTCACGCAGTGACGTAAGCGCGTACTTTCGCCGTTGGCCCCGCCCCTCTGACGGCATCTCCCTTTGACAGTGATTGAGCAGCTTCCAATGGACCTGAGGGATCGCTTCACTGAGATGCGCGAGATGGACCTGCAGGTGCAGAGTAAGTCGGCGCGTTTGCCCTTGTTCGCTGCGCGCGTTCAGTGACAGACTTACGTGCCATCGACGTCAGCGGCTCTGGTGTTTGGCTGTCCTCCGGCTCATTCGCTAGTACAGAAGGAGTTGTCAAAAAGAACTGGCAATGCCAAATCTTGCCTCTTCTGTCTACCACACTACTTTTCTCCTGACTTTTACAAGAGAAGGTGGCATTAGAGCATGTACGCTCCTTTCTCGAATTTGGGACTGTGCAATAAAAGTTTCTGTACTTTCTTTGAGTATGTAGATACGATTTAGTGCACATCGGCATAAATGTTGCGAAGGTTTTGACTTGAGACTTTATGTGTAGAACGTAGATTTCAGCATTTCTGTTTCTGTTAAAGTTCATGCTAGGCAAAATTCAAGAGCGGACAACACATAGAAGCACAGCTTGTATGTAGTTCTTTAGAGACCGTGGTGAACTTGGAATGTCCCATTTGAAAAGTTACATGTTAAAGGATGCATTCTCAACTGTCAAACAGTATGATAGTTTGTCAGTCAAAATGGGAAAGGAAATAAAATTTTACAGTAAAGCTTCTTGTTTGCTGTAGCAAAATTTTTTTGTTTTTCTTTTGGTTATAGCTTGGTAGTCTGGATACATTTTCCCTGAAATAACCTTGCTGTTTCACAGAGCAGTATTTAGTTTATATGATCATGTTTTTGATTTAGAGAGGGTAGAGAATAAATAACTTTAGAGGTAACATGGTAAATACAAGGCAAAATTTTGAAACATGAAAACAGTGCTCAGTACCCTTGTAGTCCATCATGCTCTGAAAGAACCTCACACACCTTACCCCTTTGTGAAATGAGTATAATATAGCTTATCCAGCTGTCTTGTAGATACACTATATTAAAAATTAAGAATGTGAAATGAATTATGTGATACGTAATTAAAATGTATAACCCAGTGTGCTTTGTTGGCTGTGTGTCACTCTTTTGGTTTGGAGAAGTGTAAGTACTCCTTAACTGTTTAAGGGCTGTTCCTGCAGAAGACATATCTTGATCCCCTGTGTTCTGGCTGCATTTAGACTATAAGTAGAATTCAGATTGAGGTAAATTCTTGTGCTGACAGATTTTCTTAGAAAAGTATGGTTAGGGGAAGATCTGGGTTTTGGGGTATGATAAGGAGGAAAGGAGTATCACGGAAAGCAATCAGAGAACAGAACGTTCCAGAGTGGGAATCTTGAGGTAGCTAAGAGCCTGTCCCCCCACTTCTCTCTCACCGCTGCAGATACTTACATACCCATTGATCATGAATGTTCTTTTATGTGATACATAATGCAAGGTGATACATCATGGAAGTCACCTGCTGTTCACATTGTAGTGTAGAAGTCTGAATTCTATATTTCTTCACCTTGCTCACAAAATTCGTTTTAACTTTAATGTAGTTGAAATGCTAAATATTTGCTAAAGTAGTGTTTTATACAGGATGGAGCATAGTCATCAGATAGATCTGAGTTCATTTTAGGGCTTTACTGACTTAATTCATTGGCCTTGACCACATTACCACTTCTGAGGGATTTTTATTGTCTTGAGGATTAAAAGAAATACACATAAATTAGAATGTTTAGTACCTGATACAAAGTGGGCATTCAATAAAGGGTAGTTGTTATTTTGTACTTTATATCACAAATGTTAAGTTCTCTAACAATTTCGACTTGATTATATAAATCAGAGGTTTTTTTAAACTTTCATTTTTTACAATAATTAGAATTGTCTAAATTTAATAGGTATTATGAATTAACAAAAGATACCTCTTTGTAAGGTAAGAGATACATTATTATGCACTGCAAAGCTCCCAAACAATATAGTAAAAAGTTTTCCTCAGTTTACCCAGCAACAAAATCCCTTCAATTTTTTCTCTTTTAGCATATAAATGACTGTTCTTAGCACACATTTCAGAAAAAACTTACCTCAAATAAATAATATTGTATATGTGGTGCTTAATGGTATATAGCAAAAGGTTAAAACCTTTTTATCACATTTTCTTGTTGAAAGAAAAGTGAAGATTATCTAGTAGTGCTTTCAACAAGAAATTGTGTTTGGGCACATCTGCCTGACTCAATATCATTAGTGTGTGACCCCAAGCCTGTACTAGTCAACAACTATGGGATGGAATCTATCTACGTTTGCTGACTACTTTGACTATCCGAAACAGTTTTGAAGTAACAAAAATAAATTTTCATTAGGGGAAAATTATAACTTTTACTAAGGTAATTAGTAAATTATATATATATCACATTTATAAATATATTTATAAAGTATACTTGTATTATTAGAGTATATATTTATAGTATATATTAGAATATAATATATATTATTACATAAAGCATATTTATTTTATTACAACATGACATATTTAAATTACAGACCAAGTAAAAGAATGTATGTGATCAGATATTTTACAAAATAAATTGCAAAAGTAAATTGTCAGTAGGGAAGGTTATAACTTTTCTTTACGAAGATAATTAAGGTATATTTATTCATTTATTTTATTAGAACGTGACATATTTAAGTTACAGACCAAGTAAAAGAGTGTATGTAGTCAGATATTTTCACATCACATCTTTCTTCACATCAAAGCATGTATATTCAGTATATGAGTTTGGTCATCTAAATATGAAATGTTTTTATTATGTCCTAGATGCAATGGATCAGCTAGAACAAAGAGTCAGTGAATTCTTCATGAATGCAAAGAAAAATAAGCCAGAGTGGCGAGAAGAACAAATGGCTTCCATCAAAAAGGTGTGTTCAACGCTCTGGATGATTTATCTGTAAATACTGGAACTCTCCGAGGAAGATAGGGGATTCCCAGGAGTCGTGACGGTAAAGAATCCACCTGCCAGTGCGGGAGACCTAAGAGACTCGGATTTCATCCCTGGGTCAGAAAGCTCCCCTGCAATAGGAAATGGCAACCTGCTCCAGTGTTTAGCCTGAAAAATTTCATGGACAGAGGAGCCTGGCAAGCTACAGTCCCTGGGGTCACAAAAGACTGAACACGACTTTCAGCAGTTGAAAATTGGACGTAACTGAGCACAGCACAGCTGAGGAAGACATTTTAATATTAAATAGTTTGGGGGATATCAAAATGAGAGAAAGTTATCAATAGCTCTTTAGAATTTTAAAATGACTTACAAAATTAAAAATGATTCATTACATTTTAGAGCTTCAGGTGTAGGAACTTTCAAACATTGAAGCATTTTGGTAATTTAGAAAAGTATTTCAATAATCAGTGACTAATCAGAGAGTTACAAAGCCATTTAAAAAGTACATTTTTTTCTTTTTGTTTTATTCTAGTTATGGGGAATTAAAGTTCCCTTGTCTTAAGATCTATTGGGCTGGCCAGAAAGCTCATTCAGCTCATAAAATGTTATGGAAAAACTCAAATGACCTTTTTGACCAACTCAGTATAGTATCTTCCAATTTGGGCAACAGACTGGGATGAAAATTAGCAACCTTGAAGCATATTTCATATATTGCTAAGTACCTATGTTGGTGGAATCATAGGAGAACAGAATCCTGACAAGTTTTGTAGTACTTAGAGCTCCCTTCCAGATTAGAATGGGTAGCAGCTCTCTCCTCAAGGTTTGCTTTAGAGATATGGTCTAGTTAATTTGGGGACATATTGGAAGAATGATTTACAAGCCCTGGGTTTGATCATGGCTCTGCAGTTTGACTTTGTGATGTGGGACATGTCCTTTAATATCTCTGAGTAATAATGGCTCCCTTACCCTTGCCCTTCATAGAATTATTCAAGAATCAACTGAGAAAGAAATTTGGAAACTACTTGTGTTATCTGTTTTACTACATGAAGGGAATTTTATTTCTGTTAGGAACAAAAACATGAGAATCTTTTGTAGAATTAACCCTGACTTGCAGGATACCTGGAGGCCCAAGTGTGTGTGAGTATAGACATCACACATATACATCCTAAAGTCATTCATCATCCCCTTTTCCTACTAAGTTTTTGGTGCAGCACAGCCTGGATATACCCTAAAAACTCTTGACAGTTCATGGAAATTCGTAGAATTTAAGAAAAAATAGTTTGTTTTGTACTGGAGAGAATTGATACCTAGCTTAAAATGAGAGTCACAGAACAACTGCACAATGGATGTGCAGGTCAGAAGCCTTTCAGTAGTTGTTTATAATAAGTTTTAAAAATGGAGAGTGTAAACACTCTTTACAAACTAGATGAACCCTAAATAACATTTATTTTTAAAGAAAAAGAATTACTCTTTGGCTGACATTTTTACTAGTATAGCTAGACCTGGATGGTGTTTATTTGTTATCTCTTTTCTAGGAATTCTGAACATCTTCCTTTAATCCTTGGTTGTTGTCTAAAATTTCTAATACTATCCCATCCCCACCCTATACCTAACTGGATTTTTATGGCTCATGTATAATGTATGTTCCTGAGTGCTTAGTCACTCAGTTACGTCTGACTCTTTGCAACCCCATGGACTGGAGTCCACCAGGTTCCTCTGTCCATAGGATTCTCCAGGCAAGAATACTGGAGTAGATAACCATTCTGTTTTCCAGGGGATTGTCCCAACACAAGGATTGAACCTAGGTCTCCCTCATTGCAGGTTGATTCTTTACCATCGGAGCCACCAGGGAAGCCCTGTAATGACTGACAGTGATAACAAGCCATGATAATGCAAATGCAGTTATAGGTCCTGGATACACAGATTTTTAAATTATTAATTTGTTCCTGAAACATGAATGTTTTTATTCAGGATTACTATAAAGCTTTGGAAGATGCAGACGAGAAGGTTCAGTTGGCAAACCAGATATATGACTTGGTAAGTAAAAATTAATAGCCATAAGTATTTGAATTATGGATTATGTTTTAAATGGTGTTGACTTAAATGTAGTAGGAAGGACAGACTAAACTGAATTACTGCTCTTTGGATCCCATTTAACTTCAGAGTTCACTCTCCACTTTTTGATTTCTTTGTGGAAGAGAGAGAGTCCACAGTCAGTAAGTGAAGAACCTTACATTTAGCCATATCTACGTCACTGTAAGATTGTAGCTGATGTTAGGCTTTTTTTGTATTAAAATAGGTGTTTAACTTTATTTTACTAATTTTTATCTTCTTAAGGTAGTGTGTTTACTTGCCTGATAAAACATCTTGAGATAGTTTCTGTGGCAGAACTCACCTAAGGGGATTGTGCTGACAGTTCTTGGTAGTCTTGATTAAAGTGAAAAAGGGACTTATTTGAATCTGTGAATAGATAGTACTCAGCTGTCTATTAAGTGATATTCATTAGATAGTACTCAACAACTGGCACACGTGGCAAAGCTGGGAAATACAAGATTAAATAAACTTAAAAATTTTTTTTCTTTTTTTAACAGTAGCAGCAGCACTTCTTAATGATCGAAATCACTAAGAAGATAGATATATGCAATATTTCTCAGGTTGTTATAATTATAGTCTTTCTTCTTCTTTTGTTTTAATGTACAGCGTGTCCCAAAGTTTATGTTTTAGGAAATGCTCTTTTTTGGTTCTGCCTCAAAGCAAGTTAAAGCTGGAGACAAATGTTTCCTTTTGATTTGCTTTAGCATATTGATTCATATCTTATTTTTGTAGTCTTGTCTGGGTACAGTTTTTTTATTGAACGGGTACATGTTAATATAGGTGTCATTGGTGAGTAAGACACAGATAAAAGGTGCATACCCCATATGCTATGCATTGTGAGTGCTATACTAAACTAGAAAATATATGTTGTATAAAACCACAGAAAATGGTTAATTGCTTTTATATAGTGAAAGTATTTTAATGGCTGTAACAACCTAGGCTCTTTTGTTCATCAGTTCAGTTCAGTCGCTCAGTCGTGTCTGACTCTTTGTGACCCCATGAATCGCAGCACGCCAGGCCTCCCTGTCCATCAGTTACTCTAAAAACAGTTTCATAAAAGATGCTGCCTAAAGACGGGTAGAGTGGGCTGGTGGCTTGATTTATGGTGGAATGAAACCCAAATAAAGTTCTTAATTGTTTTGGTCTTGAATTAAGTCTATAAGCAAAGAGAAAGACATTTATATTTGAATACAGGCTAATTTGTTTGTTATCATTCTTCCTCACATATAGTGACTAGTTGTCAACCTTTATTTAAAAACTACCTGCTTTTTAAACCGTGTAGTTCCTTGGTTATAATCTTTCGTTTCTATTTTATTTTACTACTTTTACACCTTTATTAAAAGTATTTCATGCATTTGGAAAAAGTATGTATAACAAACATATGCTTTTTAAATGTGTGTGTGTATCCATCTCTTGTTTACAAACCACACTGTTCATCGACTCTGTACTTGGTGTAATGGAGTTTTATGTAGGTACAGTGGAGGAATGAAGAGTAAATGTTATAAATGCTCCTGACCTCAAGGTGCCTGTTACCTAGTTGGGAAGACATGCCCACAGTAAAATGGAAAGCCTGTTATAGAAACATGTTAACAAATAAACATGAATACATTTGGATATTAAGGGGATCTGGTAAAGATTGAACTAAATCAAGCAGAGTTACTATTGGCTTCTTAGAGGGTATGAGATGAGTTTTGAACAGAATTTATTTAGAACCTCAGGTGCCTGGATTCAGCATAATATTGAGGGGAAAGCATTTCACTCAGAGGTCATGGAAAAAGATGGAATGAAACTAAAAATTAGGAGTTTTATGAGGGAGATGGATTATTTAGGCTAGAGATTGAAATAATAAATAGTGATGTAACAAAGTGAATGCAATGTAATGAATATGTTAACAACCAAGGACCCGTAATGGACTCATGCAGATGTGAATTCAGCCACTTCACTGACAGCAGGAATTTGGAAAAGTGATATAATCCTGGAACTTCAGTTTCCTTATGTGTAAAGTCACAGTATTGATTTGTGCCTTCCAGGAAGATTGGATCAGTGGCTCTCTGGCTCTCTTTCTCTCTTTCAACAGAGAGAGAGAGAAATACAGAGACAAATATAGGCACATCTATCTACATCTATCTACATCTGTCTCTGTCTCTTACCTGTATCTGTCTACACACACCCACCCACACCCACCCACCTCATAGCTTGGCAGATCGTAGACCCTCACTTTTTAATAAACTCACTTCATCTCATTTCTCTAACAAGTTTTCTGCTTTCCTGAAGCCACTGCATCGCTTTCAGCTCTGCCAAGTTAAACCTGTTTCTTCCCCCCATTCCCTCATGATTTATTTCTAAGACTGCCTTTTGTCTTTTCTCTGCTCTTTCCTGTCTCTGTCCCATCCTTTCCCTCCCCTTTCCTTTCTTTTACTTCCCTCCCCCTGTTCTTTCTCCTTGTGTCTCATTAAATACTCATTGCTATTCCAGGTGACCATGATATCCTTAGTGTATAACCCATCCTTCTTGAGATTTTATGTTAATTCACCATCCTCCCACCTTCGTGGCCTTTCACAGTCTCCTTGGGTATTGCTCAGAGTGGTTGGTGTTCGAAAGGGTTCTGTCCTTGACCTTTATTGCTTGTTACTCTGTTCTCTTGGTATTCTTGTAGAAGTAATTTCCTCTCATCTTCATCCCCAACTCCAGAGGCTGATGAGACCAAATGCCACACGGTAAAGGATTGTTCTGTCAAATGCCAGTTTTCCTCTCGTCCCCAGTCCCCACTCACCACCCAAGCTGAGAAACATTTTTCCATTACTTGTCCACGTGAACACTTAGTTTTAGCAATTATGCCATAATTATTCTTCAAGTTCAGACTTCTCCTCTGAGTATATTCATCTTATCTGAGAATTGCTAGGCCCTGGAAGTCATTGTGTTAAGAGTTAACTCTTAGCTTCTTGTCTTCTCTCACTAACATCATTTCTCATGAATAAATAATTGTTAAAATGTTAAAAATCAATTATGCACCCTCATTAAATTCCTGTAGCATTTAACATATGGAAGGTTAGAGTGCTCTGTGCTGCAGAGGTGAATGGACAGGATGTAGTGTAAGTGTCAAAATAGAATAATTTTTATTTACAGATCCTTTACCAAGTAAACAGTGGTACTTCTGTCTGTACAGTTCTACATAGTGGGAGAGTATAACTTTCACTCATTCAGCAAATATTCATAGATCTCCAGATATGAGTGGTCACTGGTGCAGAATGGGCAGTAATGATATAGCTGGGCAGTGAATAGGGCAAACTATTAAATAAAGATTATTGGAGACTTTACTAAGTGCTATAAAGGAAATAAACATTGTGGAAAGAGGGGGAAAGAGTGAATAACCAGGGGAGGCTATGAAGAGTCTGCTTATCAGGATAAGCATAGTCCTAAGGAGGTGACCTCTGAGGTAGTACTTGGAAGGTGAGAAAGAGCCAGCCATGTGACAACCTTAAGGAAGAACATTTCAAGCAGATGATGGACCAAACGCAGTGTCTTAGGTGGAAAAGGGTCTGACAGATTAAACGAGGAAAGAGGCCAGTGTGGTTGGTGTGTCCTGAAAAAGAAGAAGAGTGGTATGAGAGGGACATGCAGAACCCAACACTTGTAGGGCTTAAAAGCCAGTGGAGCAGTGTTCTTAGTTTCAGAGCAGTGAGAGGACAGTGAAGGATTTTAAAGTGAAGCATGGAATGCAGTTTAGAGAAGACTGTATGTATGGCTTTGCCTAAGCATATTAACATCCGCTGGATCATGGAAAAAGCAAGAGAGTTCCAGAAAAACATCTATTTCTGCTTTATTGACTGTGCCAAAGCCTTTGACTGTGTGGATCACAATCAACTGTGGAAAATTCTGAAAGAGATGGGAATACCAGACCACCTGACCTGCCTCTTGAGAAACCTGTATGCAGGTCAGGAAGAAACAGTTAGAACTGGACATGGAACAACAGACTGGTTCCAAATAGGAAAAGGAGTACATCAAGGCTGTATGTTGTCACCCTGCTTATTTAACTTCTATGCAGAGTACATCATGAGAAACACTGGGCTGGAAGAGGCACAAGCTGGAATCAAGATAGCCGGGAGAAATATCAATAACCTCAGATATGCAGATGACACCACCCTTATGGCAGAAAGTGAAGAGGAACTACAAAGCCTCTTGATGAAAGTGAAAGAGGAGAGTGAAAAAGTTGGCTTAAAGCTCAACATTCAGAAAACGAAGATCATGGCATCTGGTCCCATCACTTCATGGGAAATGGATGGGGAAACCGTGGAAACAGTGTCAGACTTTATTTTTTTGGGCTCCAAAATCACTGCAGATGGTGATTGCAGCCATGAAATTAAAAGACGCTTACTCCTTGGAAGAAAAGTTATGACCAACCTAGATGGCATATTTTGGAGAAGGCAATGGCACCCCACTCCACTACTCTTGCCTGGAAAATCCCATGGACAGAGGAGCCTGGTAGGCTGCAGTCCATGGGGTCGCCAAGAGTCAGACACAACTGAGCAACTTCACTTTCACTTTTCACTTGCATACATTGGAGAAGGAAATGGCAGCCCACTCCAGTGTTCTTGCTTGGAGAATCCCAGGGACGGGGGAGCCTGGTGGGCTGCCGTCTATGGGGTCGCACAGAGTCGGACACGACTGAAGTGACTTAGCAATAGGAGTAGATGGCATATTTAAAAGCGGAGACATTACTTTGCCAACAAAGGTCCGTCTAGTCAAGGCTATGGTTTTTCCAGTGGTTATGTATGGATGAGAGAGTTGGACTGTGAAGAAAGCTGAGTGCCGAAGAATGATGCTTTTGAACTGTGGTATTGGAGAAGACTCTTGAGAGTCCCTTGGACTGCAAGGATATCCAACCAGTCCATTCTAAAAGAGATCAGCCCTGGGTATTCTTTGGAAGGAATGATGCTAAAGCTGAAACTCCAGTACTTTGGCCACCTGATGCAAAGAGTTGACTCATTGGAAAAGACTCAGATGCTGGGAGGGATTGAGGGCAGGAGGAGAAGGGGCCAACAGAGGATGAGGTGGCTGGATGGCATCACCGACTGGATGGACGTGAGTCTGAGTGAACTCCAGGAGTTGGTGATGGATAGGGAGGCCTGGTGTGCTGTGATTCATGGGGTCGCAAAGAGTCGGACACGACTGAGCGACTGAACTGAACTGAACTGAAGCATATTATTATTTTGACAGTGTAAAGTAAGCAGGTATTATTTTTACAGATTTTAAGATACAGCATTTTAGTATAATTAATTGTGTTTGATTTTGCCTCTCAATGTTTTCTATGGCACAGTATTTAGTTGTATTCTTTTTCATTGAAATATTTTATTTACTTTTAAAACGGTAGTAAATTTTTTTATTCCTATGACCAGCACCATATTACCTCATTTATTAAGGAAAAACGAAAGAGACCACATAAATATTCACAAATGAAGAAATTTTGAAATTAGACGTTAATTGAAACAAACGAAGACTTTAAGTAGGCTTAGTGAAATTTGACTAACAGACCAAAAAAAAAAAAAAACCTATCTTATTAAAATAATTTCCTTCTAGAATCCTGATACTTATAGTCATTAAACACTTTTTTTGTGTTCCTCAGCCAGATGTCACTGTCATAAGGCCGTATTAGATTACAAGACCTAATAAAGGTGATTTATATATACTCTGATAAAGCTTGAGCTTTTTGTGAATGCCTGAATGGTTTTAGCAGCCTGTTACATTCCTAAATACCCTTGAACTTGCTCCTTTTTTATAGCCTGGTTTATTCCTCAGATGATTATATTTCAGGCCAACATTTTACCTATAAATTTGAGAATTCCTCATCTGATACTCTAATTAAGGAAATATATTATGTGAGCTTGACCTTTTGATTTGTCTCCTACCCTTATTGTGTTTTAGGAGAATGATTAGATGTGGTTTATGTGCTAAGGCCTTAACTATTTGATTCACCCTAAAGGTGGATCAAATTTTTATCCAGTTTAAATATAATTCAGAATGTGAAGAATCATTTTCATGATAGATGATCAGAGAAATAATTTGCCATCATTTCCTTTCTTCTGCTGTTTACCCTCCTTATTCACTGTTAGTCGATCTCTTCATGAATAGAAATTTATCTCTTATTGCCATGGTTTTCAGCTTGGAACATTGTAGACTGAGTGTTCATTGGGAAAGGTAACTCAACATCTAACTTTCAGAATTTGTCAGTATTGGAAGCCATAAAATCATGGAAAAACTTTTAAGAAGCTATATTTAGTTCAGTTTGAGTCCATCAGGTGACACATTTTGAAATTTGAATACTGGAAAACTGGGAGAGACAAGAGAGCAAGGCTAAAGGATTACAGCTCTATGCAAAAATAATTAAAGGCTGAGGATTTATTTGTTTCATTCAGAGGCCACGTGTGACTTAAATGTTTTTGTGATCTTAAATTTGTTGAAAAATAATCTTGACAGAATTTCCTTTGTGTCTGAAAAGGTCAGAAGGATAGTACATTTAAAGAGGTTATGCTTTGGGGTTGTAAGTTATGATTTAGGGTTGTAGAATAAGGAAACGTCTGTGGCTAGCATTTATTGACATTAACTGGGGAACAAATCAATAATTAGGCTTTGTGGTCAGCCTTGTGTTAGAAATCTATGGTTAATGGAAAGTTTCTCAATTGGCTCAGTACCCTGTTTGCTACCATAAATCAATCTTAGCCATCTTATAGGGTCAGGTGGAGGGATGGAATAACTTAGATTCTTGATTTGACTCATAGCTGTGGGGCTGTTATGGTGATCAGCTAGGATTGGTGCTTTACCTGTTCAGAGTCACATGTGGGGTTGGCCACAATGTTTGTTTGTTTTTTTCCAAATGGTGATATAGGAAAACCTGAAACGAACTTTTTGACCAACCCAATAGGTAGTAATAGCTTTCAGTCACATTCAGTTCAGCTCTTGCTATGGCTGTTTAATACTGGTTTAAATATTCTGGTGCTTTATAGCTAAAGTTAAATCTTGTGATCTGCTTCCTTTCCAGCTTCAAATTTGATTTAGTACAACAATGATGATTCGAATAAAAAGAATTCTTATTGTCTGATAATTGCTTATAATAGTAATCAGTTCATAATCTTTTTTAATCTACCAGGAGGTAGGACTAATTGGAAGCTGCCTTACAGAACTCCCCACCACGGTGTGGTTGAGGCTTTTCTGTCTTTGTTTATTTTAATTATGAATTTGGTTTTTTGAGTTATTAATTCTTTGGGTCCCATTGCTTTTTCTGAGCTTTCTAGTATTGGGAACTCCATCATTATTTCCATATTTTCAGGTATAATAAACTTTATTAGTACTGTCTTTAATATAATTAAGTGGCTCTTAAATGCAGAGGTGGAATGCGTTAGGGAGGTATGTGTCCTTTCTTCATTTCACCCCATCCCCACCCTCCCAGCTGAAATTCTAACACTTGTCTTCTGTACTGTCTACACCTATGCAGGCATCACCTCTATACTGTCTACACTGCTGACAAAAATGCTTTTTGTCTTTGTATCTCTATACATTCTTTAGTTCTTAAATTATTACTCCTTCCTTCCATCTATTTGAAGACAGTCCATTCTTCACTAACATATTCATAGCTCCTTTATGCTTACAGGATCCCAATATTATGTTTTTTCTTTATGTGTGACTTCTGACCCTTTGTTTTCTTTTTGTTACATCTAGGAGACTTCATTTTTTGTTTATACCGTTATGTTAAAAATCTTATATAAATCTTGATTTGTCAGTTAAGTGTTAATTCCTGTGAAGGCAGGGATTCTCTCATTCTTCAGGTATTGTCCATTTACCCAGCGCCGTGCACACAATAGGAACTCAGTATTTATTAGTAATATAGGTGTAGGTAAGAAAGGTGGTGGAGTATTTTCATTGCATTAAGTAGACTTGGAATTTAAGCATGAATATTTTTTCTGATTTCCCTTGAGATTAAATTTTGACAATGTAAGCGATATTCTTGAATAAGAGGTCTGTGTTCACACTTTATTATTGAAAGGGCGGTTCCATTAAAGGATGCTTGGTTACCTGCAGGTTCTTTGAATAGGAGCATGTGTCTACAATATATGACCCTATGCTGCTACTGCTGCTGCTAAGTCACTTCAGTTGTGTCTGACTCTGTGCGATCCCATAGATGGCAGCCCACCAGGCTCCCCCGTCCCTGGGATTCTCCAGGCAAGAACACTGGAGTGGGTCGCCATTTCCTTCTCCAATGCATGGAAGTGAAAAGTGAAAGTGAAGTCGCTCAGTGGTATCCAACTCTTAGTGACCCCATAGACTGCAGCCTACCAGGCTTCTCCATCCATGGGATTTTCTAGGCAAGAGTACTGGAGTGGGTTGCCATTGCCTTCTCTGATATGACCCTATAGGATTTTAAATATTGTAATTACAGCTTCTACCAAGCTCTGAAAAATAACACGTGTGTGAAGATGGAAGGAAAATTGGGCTTTGAATTATTGAAAAGTCACAAACCAGCATCCCAATGATTGCTGTTAATATACAAAATATAAATAACAAGACAATATTTTTATGTTTTTTCAATTTGAATTATATTACTTTCAGTTAAGAAATTGGCTTCTGCATGTGGAAATTCAGAAGGCAATGTTAAGTATAAACAGTGAAGCACAGTTTATTACAAACAGATTAGAGTTAAATCTTGTTTCTGTAATGTATTAGCTATTGAATTTGCAGGTGTTGCTTAACCTTTCTGAGTCTAGTTTCTTCACTTATGAAATGGAGACAGTACTATCTCAAAAGGTTTGAGCAAGGACTAGAAAACATAGTCCTTTTAATGCACCAAACACATTTCCTGGCATCTAACACCCACAGATTGTCTTTTGGTACTCTTCTTCCCTACCCCGTCACTTAAGTACACATAATTTCATTGAAAGTCTTACTTAATTGTTTTGCCCTCTAATGTATTAGAGACATTTTTATATTTGTAAGAAAGTTACTCTTAATTATGACAGTGATTAAGAGGGACATTAGAATTTGAAAAAAGGTATTGCTAATAATATGACATGAATATTTTTCAAGACTTTGTTTTTTGGTTTTTTGATTTGACTTCAAAGTAGTAAATTTGAAAAAGTATCAAGATATTTAATATTAAGCTTAAAAAAATACATGAAAACTTGTTGCTAGTTTGAGGTATTATAAAATTTTCAGAAGTCAGTCCAAAGATCTCTAGGTGAATGAGAATATACAATTTTGCCACCTTAACCAAGTGTGACAGTATTTCAATAAAACCATTTTGACCAAGCTTTTGTGGAATGGAACTTTCTGGCTAAAAACCCCTTTTGTTTCAACTCTTTGCATAAATGTTTACAAGTATAATGGTATGCTTTCCTGCCTTAGAGAAATGTATGTGTAAAGTATAGGAGGCTCTTTGTTTGTAGACTGAGGATCTTTCATTCCTTACTGTAAGTAACAGTTATTATGGTCTGGCAGTGTGGATGGTCTTGTTATAAGGAGGAGGAGATTAGGCTGAAAGTAATCCCAAGGCATATATGAAAAGTTTCCTATGCCACCCACCCCTCATCTTTGCTTATGTTTCATAGCCTACTTCCTCCAAACATTTGCTGACAAATTGCAATTCTGGTTTCTTAAAATGTATTCAAGGAGACTTGGGAGGTATTTAGCCTAGTAACCTCATTTTATAGAATAAAAACCTGTAGTGTAGGTTAATTGACTTGCTCAAGGATCCAGAGCAGATGCACTATAAGAAGTAAAGATTTAGGCTTCCTCATTAAACCGACACTTTGATAGTGTCCCAAATTGTGGTGCTTATCTTTGATCTTCTTTGAAACAGGTAGATCGACACTTGAGAAAGCTGGATCAGGAACTGGCTAAATTTAAAATGGAGCTGGAAGCTGATAATGCTGGGATTACAGAGATATTAGAGAGGCGTAAGTAAAATTTACAATTTTCCATCACATTGGACAATACATGTGCACATCACTGAGGAGACAGTGGTTCCGCAGAGACTTCTCAGATCCTGGTCCTTGGTGGACAGAGGCACCTGGTGGGATCACTTGGTCCCTAGCAGTTGGACTGTTTGGACTTAATCTCCTGCTATAATTTACTCTTATCATTCCTAGGGTTTAACTCAGGAGATTTCCCCAAAATGGAGACATGAGCTCTGTTTCTTGAACAAATTTAGCTCTTCAACCTAAATAGACAGTGTCCATAAAAGCAGACGGTACCATGGTAAGCCCTGAGTAGGCATTCAGTAAATGTTAGTTGAATCAAGTCAGTATTATGGCCGATTTCTAGTATAATTTAACTAAAGGTTCAGGCATCTCTTTTCTTGGTGCATATCAGTAGCAAGAACATATACCTGGTTCTACACATGGATGAAAGGTTTCTTTAGAGTGTTAGGTTACATATATCTCTATTCATATACTCTCTACAGGTCAGCTAGGGCAGCAACCACACATGAATCCATCTTGGTACAATAGTTACATTTTTGTGTTCCCAAATAGGTCCATCACTTTAGATGATTATCTAATTTATTTGTGATACTTTCATTCCAGGGGAATCCTATCTGAGGATGACAAGTATCTTGAGACAAAATAAAATGTTTTATTTTCTTGAAATGCTGATAATAGCTGTGAGTAGCAGTAAATCCATGCCTATTCAGTACCTCAGGGAGGTTAATGAAGCATCCTCTGTAAGGACACAAACATATCAAAGTCATCAGATCAAGTTATGAAAACTGCTCCACCCTGTGCCCTGCCATAATTTCATCTCAAGGGACCAAGATAAACTGAGGACATTTCTTTAAAAGTATTTTAAAGTTTAGAGGTAGAGATTCTATGCATCACGTTTCACAAGCAAAATCCCTAACTTCTTTTAGAAGTCTTTACATTCATACATCATTTTAATGATCAAAGAAATTTTTTTTCTATAGTAATGTCCCATCGCCTGATACTTCAGTATCTCCCATTTAAAGGTCTTCAACTCAGTTAACTCTAGGTTGAGTTTTTTAGGTCTCATCAGTAATGAAATTATAACATCCATTCGTCCACTTATGTGGTACCAAATGTGAATTCCTCAGCCAGACATTAGCATGCCTTGACCCATTTTGTACTTAAAGGTGAGTATTAAAAAATGGGTTACTTACTGTTTAGAAAGAGGATGAGATTGGCTCAGGGTAAAATCAGCAGTGATGACCCTTTAATGTGTTTGACTAAAATGGTACAGGCATAGACATCAGAGCTTGCTGGTCCTCTGCTGGTTAAGGGTCCACAGTCCTGTAGTTGATTGGTGTGTAAAGTTCTGTGGTGACATCTCATGGCAGTGTATCTCTGTGCTTCTCTCTCTCTCTCTTTTCTTTTTTTGTTTTTTTTTTTAGGATCTCTGGAATTAGACACTCCTTCACAGCCAGTGAACAATCACCATGCTCACTCACATACTCCAGTGGAGAGTAAGTATGATTTAGGAGAGCTAAAATCTTAAAAACAATTAAAAATTCATTGTATCATCTGTATATTCTCTTTCATTAGCTCTGCACAACTGATTGAGAAACAGATACCCTCCCCTTTCTTTTATATTGTGAGATACAGTTTTTCATTGCAACTACTGGCAGATTTATCTTCTTCATTTGGGAAGAGCATATTTGATTTGGGAACAGGTAGTCTGTTTTGCATGGCATCCTCAAAGGAAGAATGTGTGGTACTAACAGCAGTGTATACTCACTAGATACAAATAACCTGATTCTCTCTAGGGAGTGTTCTTTTTCATCCTTTCTCAAGTGCTTAGCCTACTGTTGGCATATAATAAAGTCTCAAATGGTTGAGTTAGTGAGTAAATGAGTGGTTTAGTCAGATGCTAGCTGACTAGATTGACTGTATTGATGCCTTTTTTTTTTGACAAATCAATTCGATATGAAACGTTGATTGAAAAATATTTTAAATTGTAGGTAATGTTTTGAAAAAAAATTCTCTCATGTTATATATGAAACCAGTGTGCATCATGGCTTACTTCACTGCTTTGCTACTGAAGTTTTTTAAATGTCTGAGCAGTCAGCTGTTAATAAGACATGTGGCACAGAGTTCTGTTTCTCTTGTCTTCTTAGAAAACAATGTTGTTTTGGTTTATAATCAGATGAATGTATTATGCCTTGCCCATAGTTCTCTAAAATTTAATAACACATAAATTCTTTATTTATATTCAGAAAGGAAATATAATCCAACTTCTCACCATACGACAACAGATCATTTACCTGAAAAGAAGTTTAAATCTGAAGCTCTTTTATCTACCCTAACATCAGATGCCTCTAAGGAAAATACACTAGGTAAGTTTAGTATCTTAAATGTGATTGTATCTTTTTTGGTTTTTATTAAAATAAAGGGGAATGACAGCATTTAAGGTTAATTATACAGATTCTTGATTTAGGTCATACCTGAATGGTCTAGTGATTTTCCGTACTTTCTTCAGTTTAAGTCTGAATTTGGCAATAAGGAGCTCATGATCTGAGCCACAGTCAGCTCCTGGTCTTGTTTTTGCTGACTGTATAGAGCTTCTCCATCTTTGGCTGCAAAGAATATAATCAATCTGATTTCAGTGTTGACCATCTGGTGATGTCCATGTGTAGAGTCTTCTCTTGTGTTGTTGGAAGAGGGTGTTTGCTATGACCAGTGCATTCTCTTGGCAAAACTTTATTAGCCTTTGCCCTGCTTCATTCTGTATTCCAAGGCCAAATTTGCCTGTTACTCCACGTGTTTCTTGACTTCCTACTTGTGCATTCCAGTCCCCTGTAATGAAAAGAACATCTTTTTTGGGTGTTAGTTCTAAAAGGTCTTGTAGGTCTTCATAGAACCATTCAACTTCAGCTTCTTCAGCATTACTGGTTGGGGCATAGATTTGGATTACTGTGATGTTAAATGGTTTGCCTTGGAAATGAACAGAGGTCATTCTGTCTTTTTTGAGATTGCATCCAAGTACTGCATTTCAGACTCTTTTGTTGACCATGATGGCTACTCCATTTCTTCTGAGGGATTCCTGCCCACAGTAGTAGATATAATGGTCACCTGATTTCAGTTCACCCATTCTAGTCCATTTTAGCTCGCGGATTCCTAGAATGTTGACGTTCACTCTTACCATCTCCTGTTTGACCACTTCCAATTTGCCTTGATTCATGGACCTGACATTCCAGGTTCCTATGCAATATTGCTCTTTACAACACTGGACCTTGCTTCTATCACCAGTCACATCCACAACTGGGTATTGTTTTTGCTTTGGCTCCATCCCTTCATTCTTTTTGGAGTTATTTCTCCACTGATCTCCAGTAGCATATTGGGCACCTACTGACCTGGGGAGTTCCTCTTTCAGTATCCTGTCATTTTTCCTTTTCATACTGTTCATGGGGTTCTCAAGGCAAGAATACTGAAGTGGTTTGCCATTCCCTTCTCCAGTCCCAAGAAAGGCAGTCCCAAAGAATGCTCAAACTACCGCACAATTGCACTCATCTCACACGCTAGTAAAGTAATGCTCAAAATTCCCCAAGCCACGCTTCAGCAATACGTGAACTGTGAACTTCCAGATGTTCAAGCTGGTTTTAGAAAAGGCAGAGGAATCAGAGATCTAATTGCCAACATCCGCTGGATCATGGCAAAAGCAAGAGAGTTCCAGAAAAACATCTATTTCTGCTTTATTGACTATGCCAAAGCCTTTGACTGTGTGGATCACAATCAACTGTGGAAAATTCTGAAAGAGATGGGAATACCAGACCACCTGACCTGCCTCTTGAGAAACCTGTATGCAGGTCAGGAAGAAACAGTTAGAACTGGACATGGAACAACAGACTGGTTCCAAATAGGAAAAGGAGTACGTCAAGGCTGTATATTGTCATCCTGCTTATTTAACTTCTATGCAGAGTACATCATGAGAAACGCTGGGCTGGAAGAGGCAGAAGCTGGAATCAAGATAGCCGGGAGAAATATCAATAACCTCAGATATGCAGATGACACCACCCTTATGGCAGAAAGTGAAGAGGAACTACAAAGCCTCTTGATGAAAGTGAAAGAGGAGAGTGAAAAAGTTGGCTTAAAGCTCAACATTCAGAAAACGAAGATCATGGCATCTGGTCCCATCACTTCAGGGCAAATGGATGGGGAAACAGTGGAAACAGTGTCAGACTTTATCTTTTTGGGGTCCAAAATCACTGCAGATGGTGATTGCAGCCATGAAATTAAAAGACGCTTACTCCTTGGAAGAAAAGTTATGACGAACCTAGATAGCATATTCAAAAGCAGAGACATTACTTTGCCAACAAAGGTCCGTCTAGTCAAGGCTATGGTTTTTCCAGTGGTCATGTATGGATGCGAGAGTTGTACTGTGAAGAAAGCTGACCGCCAAAGAATTGATGCTTTTGAACTGTGGTGTTGGAGAAGACTCATGAGAGTCCCTTAGACTGCAAGGAGATCCAACCAGTCCATTCTAAAGGAGATCAGCCCTGGTGTTCTTTGGAAGGAACGATGCTGAAGCTGAAACTGCAATACTTTGGCCACCTCATGCGAAGAGTTGACTCATTGGAGAAGACTCTGATGCTGGGAGGGATTGGGGGCAGGAGGAGAAGGGGATGACAGAGGATGAGATGGTTGGATGGCATCACCGACTGGATGGACATGAGTCTGAGTGAACTCCGGGAGGTGGTGATGGACAGGGAGGTCTGGTGTGTTGCGATTCATGGCGTCGCAAAGAGTCGGACACGATTGAGCGACTGAACTGAACTGATACAGATTCTTTACCTGGTTAGAGTCTATTGTAAGAAGAAAGAAGAAAAAATGTGACATGAAAATTTAAATTTAATGATTATATCTGTGCTGAGAAGTAATATACTTTAAGCTCACTAACATTTTGTTCTGTCTAACCATTTTCATTCCTTCTTTAATTCTACACAGGTTGTCGAAATAATAATTCCACGGCCGCTTCCAACAACGCTTACAATGTGAATTCCTCCCAACCTCTGGCATCCTATAATATTGGCTCCTTATCTTCAGGAACTGGTGCAGGGGCAATTACCATGGCAGCAGCTCAAGCAGTTCAAGCTACAGCTCAGGTGAAAAAGAAAGGATTTGGATACAGAGTGTTAAGTTTTGTCTGAATCCTTGTCAGACTCTAGTAGAAATAACTTGATGTGAACAAAAAGAGTTTTCTTGCATTGGATAATTTCATTTTTAATTGTAGTTTTATGATAGCTGATGTTTAAAGAAATAAATATGCAGTAATTTGATAGTGAAAAGTCAAAAATAGATTCATACAATCTTGTGCAGATTGCTTCTCACAGTAATTGCTCAGGACACTCATTTTCCTGACTATAAGTCACAGCTCCTGCTGGGACAATACTTTATTCTTTCTTCCAGTTCCAGGGCCTTCTCTGTAGCCTCAGAACTTGGGTTGCCTTAAGTTTGTTCACTTCTGTGCTGGCTATCTATATTCCAAATTAAGTTACCCATTCTGTAGTTACCTCGTAACTGGGTAAAAACTAATCCTAAATCTTTATGTAAAATAACTTAAATTGCAATGATGAACATAATGGTTTAAAACAAAATAATATTAGGTAAGCCAAAATAATGCTGTAAATAGTAAGACAAAAGAAAATATGCATATTTATATGTATTAATAATATCAATGACTGCCTTTTTTAAGATGAAAGAAGGACGAAGGACATCAAGTTTAAAGGCCAGTTATGAAGCATTTAAGAATAATGACTTTCAGCTGGGAAAAGAGTTTTCCATGCCCCGGGAAGCAGCTGGCTATTCATCATCGTCAGCGCTCATGACTACATTAACACAGAACGCCAGCTCATCAACAGCCGACTCAAGGAGTGGGAGAAAGAGCAAGTAAGTTTTATTGTTATAGTAGCTCATACCTTTACTGCGTGTGCAGACTACCTAGTATCCAGCTGGGCTTCCGTGTAGTAAACAGAGGCAGCTTCCCAAATGGCTCAGTGGTAAAGAATCCACCAGCCAAACAGGAGACCCGGGTTCAATCCCTGGCTGGGGAGGAAGATGCCCTGGAGTCATAAATGGCAGCCCACTCCAGTATTCTTGCCTGGGAAATCCCATGGTCAGAGGAGCCTGGCAGAAAATAGCCCATGGAATCACAAAGAGTAAGGCACAACTCAGCACACAGGCGCACACACACACACACACATGCATATATATATAATGGGTCAGGATGAACTCTGGGGAGGTGGGAAGACATGACATTTACTTCACACTGACTTACTTTGACAGAGGCAAAGTCCTTAAAAAGTTCTAAGAAACCTTAATTTTTCTAAAGTCTTAAATTGTGGTTATTAATAGATGACCTCTCATTACTTTCTTTTGTTCATTAAGATAAACCTTTTCTAACTTATAACCCCTTATTCTGCCATGTGTTTCTGGTCTTCATTTTAATTAAGAACTAATTGTCTTAGTCCTTAGTATTATGTCTCCTAAATTGAAATTATGAAAATATCCCTAGATTTTATAGATACGATTCTTAGGATGATTGTATGAACTCATACATGTGAAAGGGGCTCCGCAGGTGGCGCTAGTGGTAAAGAACCTGCCTGCCAGTGCAAGAGACATGACCCTTGTTCCAGAAGATCCCCTGGAGGAGGGCATGGCAATCCACTCCAGTATTCTTGCCTGGAGAATCCCATGGACAGAGGAGCCTTGCAGGCTACAGTCCATAGGGTCATAAAGAATCAGACACGACTGAAGCGATTTAGCACACACATGAAAACTTAATAGCATTTGGCACCATCTTTCCAAAGTACCTGCATGTGTTAGGTGTTCATACATAATGAAAGTTCAATTGCTAGTCCAAAAGAATTATATTGTAATTGTATCAATTTATTTTTAAATATATTTTCTGTCAGTAATTGTTGTGTTTTCTGTGTTCCTGTGCTTCCTGTGGATGAATCTCTGAAAGAATGATCAATGTAGAATTACCACAAAAGTGCTAAATATCTAAACCCTAAATATCTAAAAATTCATTTAGTGACCCAAATTTATTATAACTGCTGATGATAAAGTTTCATATTTTTAAAACTTATTAGCGTATGTGTAATGGTAAATTTCTTGTGAATTTTAACACACTCTGCTTCATGTTCTACGCAGGTGAGTATTCGCATATCAGTTGATGGTTATCATTTTCATCAAATGCTTACGTGTATTTGTGTTTTTGATTCTGATCAAGAGAATTCAGTTTGCTTAAACATACAAAGAATGTCTGCATGGAAGCCATAACTAATTCTTAAAAGTATCGCCTACTCTTTAAATCAGTGGTAAGAAGTAACAGATTAAAAGTTTATTCTAAAAACTTTGAAACATTTTAAAAGGATTTTTTAAATATCTTTGTTTTCCAGAAAACAAGAAAATCTGAAACAAAAATAAGCTATTATGAAAAATGTTGCTCTTTTTGCTCTAAACAGTTGTGCTTTTAAATCCATTTATCAGATGGCTTGAGGGTTAAGGAGTATTTTGTATATTTACTGTTATTTCATTTCATACCATTAATTAGAAGTTATTCTCAATTAAGTTCTTCTGGATGCTCAACAAATAAAACTGATACTGCTTTTTCAGAAACAACAACAAGTCTTCAAGCCAACAGTCATCATCTTCTTCCTCCTCTTCTTCCTTATCATCATGTTCTTCATCATCAACTGTTGTACAGGAAATTTCCCAACAAACAACAGTAGTACCAGAATCTGATTCCAACAGTCAGGTTGATTGGACTTATGACCCAAACGAACCACGATACTGCATTTGTAATCAGGTAAAAGTCTGACATGTCTGTAGAAGCGTAATCTGAATAAAATAGGAAAAGAGCTGTTTCATTTTTTTTAGTGTTCTTTTTACTCCAGTAAAATACCTTTGGCTTTTTATTATATCTTCTTCCTGCTTCTGATAAAAAGACATGTTCATGATGACTGCAAAACCGTCCCAAGAAGACCATTGTAAACTGTCTTCTGGGATGCTTGATGAAAATGATGAATGAGATTTCTATGAATACTGTGTCACACTCTCTCTGATCCCTCTCCTTTTGTGCTCTTCAGAGTGATAAGATTTTCTCTCAGAGTATAAAACCACTTAATGTATTGCACAGTGGAATTCTTTTCCTCTGCATATCTAAAAATAGATAAATGCCAAAAAAGGAAAGCCAGGGGAATCCTTATATCTTTAATTACAGGTAGGTTGTTCTACTTTATGAAGAAATAAATAAGGCTGAATATTAAACAAAATCTTTAAAATACATTTATCTGCTATGTAAAAGACCCATCTTACTTCTTGTCCTTGTGAGTTAGTATCCACATACTCTCCAGCTAGTGATGAAAAGCAAAAAGAAAAATGAGAAATGACATGTAATAAACAGATAATTTAGAAGTTTCAATAAAATGGACTATTGGCTGCAAAAATATATATGACCTAACATGACCCAAGAAGAAGAAAAAAACAAAACAAAACAAAACTTTATGTGTATAACCAAGAAAGAAACTTAAAATCTTTATTAAAGGAACCACTCAAAAAATTAACTCCTTTGTCAAGGTAGTTTATAGAACAAGTTTTTATAGACAGTCAAAGAGCATGTAATTTTTGTGTTATCCTGCTGTACACCCCTAGCCCCAAAAATCCTTCAGGAAAAAAAAAAAATGATAAACTGTATAAAGCTACATGCCCTGTTTCTTAATTCAGTTGTATATTTCCCTCTATTTTCTTTCCAGTATCATAAACAATTATTTGAATTTAGGTGCTTGTTATATAGTCATAATAAAAATATTTAATTTTCTTTTAACTAGGTATCCTATGGTGAGATGGTGGGCTGTGATAACCAAGATGTAAGTATTAAATTTTTCTACTTAGGAATGAAAAAACAGGTCTCACATTGTTATTACTGGAATGTATATTTTTTGTTTGGTGTGTCTCAGTCTAAGGAGATAGGTTTGCAGTTATGTTAATTATATTAAGGCTGGAATATTCCTCCCCCAAATAAGATAGTGTCCCCTTAATGTGTTCCCTATTTTAACTATTTTAAAGCTAATTTTATGGTTTTATGTGCAGATTACATTTCTCAAAAGGCATCAGATTGTATGAAAATTAGAAACACCCTTTTCCCCGTTTGCCAAAGAGTTCTGTGTTTGCTAGGATTTGGTTCTCTTATCACAGTGAAGAATTGGAACTTTAGAGCAATGCTTTCTTTCAGGGAAAATGATGCAAAGGTGAGGGTTCTTATGTGGGTTATTGTTCCCCCATTAGTGTATATTTCCTGCTGTGCTCTGCAGGTGTCAGCCAGTAAGAGCCATTTCTGATATTAAAAAATAAGGTTTGGAAGAAAAGAATTCCTGTTTATTTTCCTTGAAGCTCATTTTGGGTTAGAGACGTTTTTCTTGAATGCTGAGAATATTTTTGTCTAGTAATTTCCACCCTCTTCTTACTGTCACACTGCTTAGCTCCCTTTGTCCATCTTTTCTTCCAGAGAAGTGACAGAAGCCTGAATTCTAAAGAAGGGCTAATCAATAATGTCAGGCTCCTAAGGTTGATAATAAGAGTTTAAAATTTTTAAAACAATTTGAAGATTGATCAGGGTTGACACACCGAAGTGTGTACTTTCCTGACCTGCCAGGCTCCCCATAACATGGTTCACATAGAAAAGGCTCTCCTTCCACCTCCCTCTGCAGACCCACTTGTGGGCTGTTCATGATAACTGCAAAACCGTCCCAAGAAGACATTGTAAACTGTCTTCTGGGATGCTTGGTGGAAAAGATGAATGATATTTCTATGAATACTGCATCACACTCTCTCTGATCCCTCTCATTTTGTGCTCTTTGGAGTGCTAAGATTTTCTGTCTGAGTATAGAACCACTTAATATATTACACAGTGGAATTCTTTCCCTCTGCATATCTAGAAATAGATATATGCCAAAAAAGGAAAGCCAGGGAAATCCCTACATCTTTAATTACAAGTAGGTTGTTCTACTTTATGAGGAAATAAATAAGGCTGAATATTAAACAAAATCTTTAAAATACATTTATCTGCTATGTGAAAGACCCATCTTACTTCTTGTCCTTGTGAGTTAGTATCCACATACTCTCCAGCTTAACAAAAATTAATGATTTGTGTTCATTATTTTAAGATTATGGGAGTAGATTATGTGAAGCTCAGAATTAACAAAGATGCATATAACTTTTTGTGTCTCCATTTCCTCATCTCTGAACCCTACCAGTTGGACTAAATGATCTATAAAGCCGTCTCCTAGATGTCTAAGTTCTGTTGCCATCAATCTAATTATGAAGATTTAATCTGCTGGGCGGGCATGTTTTAACATACTTCCTAATCTTTTACTAAAAACTACTTGGCATTTTTGCATTCTAGTGCCCCATAGAATGGTTCCATTATGGATGTGTTGGATTGACAGAGGCCCCCAAAGGAAAATGGTACTGTCCACAGTGCACTGCTGCCATGAAGAGGAGAGGCAGTCGGCACAAATAAGGGAGGCCATTTCGTTTGTGGAAGAAAAAAGCTTCAACATTTTATATAGGACTTTAAAAAAAGAAGCAGCAGTGCATTTGCAGGCAACCACTTAAAGGATTTACATAGACAATCCTATAAGATCTTGAACTTAAATTTTATGGGTTGTATTTTAATAATGTAAGTAAATTATTTATGCACTCCTGGTGTGCTCCAGATATTATTCCAGTTAGCCTTGGATTATTTCAGTGGCCAACGTATGCAGACATTTGTACTCCTCAACCATTTTCTCCAAGTAATGGGCATTCTATAATGTAGACTTCAAAGAATTCCAACGATGAAGATTTTAAGAAGAGTATTTTATATTCAACAGGTATGTTCTGCTGCATGTACTGTACTCCAGAGCTGTTATGTAACACTGTATATAAATGGTTGCAAAAAAAAAAAGTGCTTCTAAAAAGATAATGGTTTTTTAAATGCCTTCATAATAAGCTTTGTTTCTTTGTGAAACTAAATTCAGTGGGCTGAAGGAAATGGTTCATGTGATAAAGTGGGCTGATGTCCTCTAGCGTACCTGGGTACATAAACAGAAACTCCTGTAGGTAAAAACGAATCTGGGCCGTTAGTCTTTATATGTTTCTGCATCCAGACAGAGCGCAGTTCATGAGGGTGGGGGTGGGAGGGCTGAGGGGAAAGGGTGTTAAAGTGATAACATTTTTATACCAAATGTGTTTATTTTTTTGTGCAAGTAATCCTTAAAATTGGAATTGTATTAGGTGTTAAAATAAAGTTTTTAAAAAATTACTTGTATTTATACTTTACACACTTAATAATGAAAATTTCTTAATTCCAACTAACTTCCAATTTTCATAATCTCAAAAGGACAGAGGCCCAGGACACAGAATGCTGCGTAATCTGTTATGTCTTTAATAATGCTTGGAATTTGTGATACAAAAATAAGGAAAAGACATTTTTATGTAAATTTGAAATGCAAATGTATTTTTCTAGAACATCCCCCTGGCTTTTCCTTCAGTCTAAGGGACATGAAAGAAGTCTAATTACAGCAGACAAACGGAAATAATCATTATAGTTGTTTTGACTTGAGGCACTATGGCCAAACTAAAGTAGAGAGACCCCTTGGATTGGAGTTTAAATTCAGTTCTCTTTTTCCTTTTACCACATGTTGGTATGCCAGTTAATTCACTTCTTTAATCACTCTGGCCCTTATTATACCAGGGTGATGCCAGCTTCAGGATGTCTGTAAGCAATCCTGAAAGTTTTATTCTATAGGTGCTATTTAAACTAGAAATTTTGCATAGTGAAAGTTTTATTTAAGGTATAATATTGAGTCTCGTCCGTAGAAAAATCCTTAAAACTTTAGAAATACTTATTATGTCATATTTATTTTATATTGAAATGTACTGGGCCCATCAGATTTATGTTTTAATCAAAACCACTTATGAGCCTCTTAGAACTTATATAGAAAACTGTAAAATCTATGCAATGCTACCCAAAAGGGTATGGATTAGATAGGGCATTTTCAAGGTCTCTTCCAGCTTCGAGATTCCACAGTTCTGAGCTGCTGCAGTCTAATTTTATAGCTGGACAGCCAGTGAAACTAAGTTAGGTTCATTTGTGGGTACTCATGATTTCATGATACTCAGTATTTTCATGGAGATTTTATAAACTCTAAAGAAATAATATATAATGTAGTATTCAATTAGCTTATTAGCATGTTGCCTGGGGATGCTCAGTGGTATTGTTTAATCTTATACATAATGACTTTTCTAAACTCACTGTTTTATAGGAATTGGTTCAAGGAAAAAGCCTTATGTACAGCCTTATTTTAAGAGAAAGTTCTTGTCAGAGTCAGGAACATCCCTGTTTCCAGCTGCTATAGCTAGTCCCTTTCAGTGTGTGAATTCCACTACTTAACCAAATCACTCAGAAAAACATTTTGACAAATTTTAAGCTCAAACGTTGAATATTTTGAAGCATGTATAAAGAAGTAAACCAAAATTTTGTGCAATTATTTAGTAATGAGTAGAACCTGTTAATATCTGAGATCTATATAATGGGCCAAACATGGAACTACCTCATCAAAAAAAAAAATGTGGCCAACTATTAATAATTCTTTGTGACATTTACATCAAGGGGTATATGAGCATTTTGGTATTATACACATTCAAAATCTTTGTTGTACAAAATTCATGTAACAGTTGGTGGCATAAGAAAAATCCGAATGTGGGTTCACAGTTTATAGGTGGTGAAAATTGAGGCCTTACTGCTGTGGAGTGTATATTAAAATGTTCATGGTGACACATTTGAAGCAATAAATGGCTTAATGAAATGCCTAAACGAAGCTGAGTGTTTGATAAACGTACAATCATTCTTTTTTAGGGCAGTCCATTTTTTTTACTCTTTGATCCTTCAAAGCAAATCCCACATCTTTTAGATTTTCAACCATCTTTGTTTTGTACAGTGTTAGTGCCCTTTGTCCTTAGACCTCAGCAGTAGTCTTCTTGACATAATGAATTATTTTAGACTTAGAAAAACAAATGTCTAATGTACCATAAGGGGTAAGATTCTCTTTAAATGTGTAGACATTGCAGTGTTTGCCTTCAACTTTCACATTAAAAAAAAAAAAATCTTTCAATAGAAGGGTTTTAAGAGAAAAAAGAATATCCTCAAAAATGTTAATTTTTATAATCAAACGTTAAGCATTTCAATGTCGAGATTACACAGATGAAGGTATTTGTGTGAGGGGTGTGTGTGAGTGTGTGTGTCTGTGGGTGGGTAGAAGAAGTGGGAAGGGTGGACATGTTAACAAATAATTGCTGTATTTTGGGAAGTGCTATCAATGGATGTACCCATTGTTCTAGGAACACCGAGAAATTTAACTTACGAGCTATTATTTAAATAAATGATGCCTAAAAACAGATGGTTTTCCAGGCAGGTGAAATGGTTTTAGTGTCATGGACATTCTGGGAATTTAAAAGTCATCTGAAGTGAGTAGATGTGGTATAGGGAAATGCGCTGTCAGAGGAGGAACCTAGAAAGCTGAGTGAAAGTCTATTCATGAGCCATGAATTCGTGAGAGTCTGTTCACTGCGCCATGCAGTTGTTAGTCAGTGGGAGTAGTGGCAGCATTTACATATTGTCAGTTGAATACTTTCTGATTATTTAAGTTTAAATCATGGCACTTTTGTTACTGAGATTATAAGCTAGAGATGACAAAATTAAGACTAAGTCTTGCAAATGGCTGTAAAATTCTAAATTTAAGGTGAATCTTTTCTCCCAATTTTTGAAGCTACAAATCAGAATTGTTCATCAAGATTTTTAGATTTCCCTATTTAGATGGTAAAATATAAATTATTAAAACAGATTGTAATTTCTGACCCAGGATCTTAATATTTCATGTTTTGATTTAGCTACAACAGAAAAAGTTCAAAGTGATTTAAAGATGAAATGACTTCAGAATTGTTTTATGTTTAATTGAAGTTTGGTAAAAGAGAGATAACCTCTTCTGGCCATTTCCATTTTAAAGTA
Source organism: Budorcas taxicolor (assembly GCF_023091745.1). NCBI lineage: Eukaryota > Metazoa > Chordata > Mammalia > Artiodactyla > Bovidae > Budorcas > Budorcas taxicolor. The sequence goes on from NC_068913.1 coordinate 87,322,776, forward strand.
GTCAGTCATGTATACCTTAGAAGTCAGTATTTTAACTTAATAAATAACTTTGGTAACACGTTATTAGAAGTCTAGACATATTAAAATGTTTATTTGAAAGAAACTTAATAATTAATAAATTTTTCAGAGCCTTTTACTTTTATCACTCCTGGCAAAGGAGACTGTAAAGAGAACATTACGAGACTTCAAGGTGGTCCACTGGTTAAGACTCTGGGCTCCCAATGTAGAGGGCCTGGGTTCCATCCCTGGTATGGGAAACTAAAAGCCATCATGCCACCCAGTGCGACCAAAAAAAACCCAAAATATATATATATAGTCATTTTTCTGTGGCTCATTATAAATTCAGAAGCCAATGTGAGAAGTGAGCTTGAGGAGTGTGGATAGTGTTTGTGTAGCATATTCTCATTCCTCACTTCTACTGGCCTGTTAATGACTGAGAGTAATTTTTCACAGGAAGGTGTATACTTGCTAGTCTTTAATGATGAACTATTTTAAAGCATTCGTAAGTTCAATATTGCTTGTAGAAAAAACCAGTAACCGTATTTTAATTATTTTTGCACCATTAAACCTACTCTAGTAGAGGGACCTTCCATGCTAATATGTTAAAATAAGGACAATTATAATTGGTACTAGATAACTTTAAAAAGCTATCTAGGTCAAATGGAATACAAGGGACCAGGCAGAAATATTTCTAAATAACCCTGAATGTAAATATGAGTCAGTTCATTAGAATGGTTTTGCTAATCTTGTAACTAGCCTAATAGAAGCTTTTAATGTGACCTCCCTAGTATGTTCCACTAGAATTTATCGATTTTTTTATTCCTTGATGAATTTGTATATTTATCTTTAATATGACAAATAATTGTTTTCTTGAATAGTTTGAGGCATTGATTATAAAGATACTTTATTCATGGGTTTCCAAGGGTACCAAAAGATTTTTTCACTTTTCCAATGGTTGTCATTTGTGTTTGAAAAAGAATCCCCTTATGTGTTGAAAACAAAACAAAAAATAAGCATATATATAAGAGAAAATATGATTTAAATATAGATGTAATCTTTAGACTTTGTGTGGTATACATGTAAGGAAAGAACCATACTCTGTCAAAGAACGTTTCCTTCTTATAGTCACTTAGATTGGCTAAATGAATGCCAGCCTTCATTGGAGTAAGAAGACCAAACCTCTCTCTCCCATCCCCCATTACATGCATCAGTGTTTCAGGGAACAAACTTAGTGCCAGCAAATTTTCAATACTTTTCATTTTCTGAAAATAAAAATGGATGATTGAATTGTGGTTACATTTTTTAAAAGAATGGTTATCTTGAAATAATTTATCATGGTTTCCAAGGAGTATTATGCTGTAAATCAGCAGAAAAGAGGAATGAAATTTCTAATTAATGTAATTTGATTGTATGATATAACAAATGAAATTTGTTCATGTTTTATGTATTAATTGATAAAAGCTTAGGAGTTCTGGCTGTATGCCAAGATGTAAGTTTATATCCAAAGGAGAGTAAAACATTGGAGAGATACAATTCATTGGTTTAAATATTTACCGTTCTACCTATGTAGAGGATGTGAATCTTAAAAGCAAACTTGGAAGGCTGAAAGGAAATGATGTGCCCAAATCGCATTTGTTTGGAGGAGCAGTATAATTACACATTCAAGAAATGGTTAAAATCCCAATGGAGCTAACTGTGTGATTGCCACAAGGCGCTCAGGGACTCGCTGTTCTAAATGAGGTGACAGACCATTTTTGGCAGCCACGTGGAAAAATTGTGCAACAAGCCCTTCCCTTGGTGAATTTTAGTTTCCCAACCTGAGCACTGTTGCCACTTTTTACCAGACAATTCTTTGTTGTGGTGTGCTGCACTGTGGGATGTTTAGCACATTCCTGGCATCTACACAGATGTCCGTAGCATCTCCCCTGGGTCCACAAGTTGTGGCCACCAGAGAAGTCTCCAGACAATGCCAAATGCCCCTTGGGGGACAAAATTACCCCCACTGGCTTACATGTTACCAAGATGTGAAATATTTCTTGTGGGAAAATGGTAATGATAAGGAAAAATATGTGAATTTATGATGTATAAACCTTATGAAATGGGAATTTTTAAATTACTGACAAAAAGATGCTGATAGAAGCTACAATAATAGGGAAGTGAGTTAAATAGTTTCAGTCAGCAGTTTCTACTGTAAAGAGCTATAAGCACACTAGTAGTTAGAAGACAGAACAGAATATGATTTAAAAAACTCATCTTGGGTACTGGTGCAAGCATATTCAAAATGCCTATGGTGACAGAAGTTTGTGAAAAATAGAGTGACGGGTCAATAACTACAGAGAGCTGGTGAGAGTACATCCCATTGAACATCCCATTTCAAAAGGGCACCCGCAAGTGTGGTCATATGGAATCTCCAGGAGATTTATATGCTCAGAAACACTGGTCTGGTGGACAATTTAAAATGATAAGCACTTACTCTGGAGGATGAAGTCTATCTGGACTTTTTTGTTCATCTAGGAATTTAGAGACTATAGAATGTGTCTGTTCAAACAAATGTGAATCAAGGAAAAGATAGTAGGAAAATGAAGATTTTCACTCTAGTATTTTATTTCCATGTGTAAATTGAACAAATGCTGTGCCTGAGGGAAGCCTCTTCTACCCGTTAATGCAATTCCCGGATATCTGCAAACCCTGAGCTCACCATTCAGCAGCCTAGAGTGGTTTTAACCTGTAGTGGTTTTATCCACTACAAAGGAAGAGAGAATTTTTTTTTTTTTTTAATGCACAAAAAGCCCCATAAAGTTTCAGTGGTCTTAAGATGAAATCCATAAATTTGTACGAAAAAGTGACTTCGTATAATGATTAGGAGAGAGGCAGTGGAACTGAGTTAAAAGGAAAAGGCCTGATGCTGGGAAAGACTGAGGGCAGGAGGAGAAGGGAGTGACAGGATAAGATGGTTGGATGGCATCATCAACTCAATGGATATGAGTTTGAGCAAATGCAGAGATAGTGAAGGACAGAGGATCCTGGAGTGCTGCAGTCCATGGGGTTGCAAAGAGTTGGACACTACTTAGCTACAGAACAAAAAAAAATTAAATGTTGACTGCACTAGAAATTGCAGGAAAATTGCAAGTCTGTTTTAGGATTTCTGTTCATACTCCTCCAGCATATCAAGAACCAGACCTCAGCCTAATTGCAGACTGAACTTTTGGTGTCTCATTATCATGAGCGGTAGATGTAAAGTTCTAAAGACAGGTGAAAGGACGCATGACCCTAAACCTGATATAAATTAGTGCTCTGTGTTTATGTGGCTCTGGGAGATAACACATGTGCAGGTGTCTCTGCACAGACCTTAAATCAGTGTAGCATTTTCCTCCACAAGGACAGTGAGGGCACTAAGGCAAGAATATGACATTGCACATAGACTTTTCTGTTCAATCTTGCATATATTTTGCACCTCTGAGAGTAACCCCATAAACTTGACCCATGTTATTGTCCCCATGGACTGTAGGCCACCAAGCTGCTCTATAGGGATTCTCCAGGCAAGAATGCTAGAGTGGGCTGCCATCCCCTCCTCCAGGGGATCTTCCTAACCCAGGGATTGAACCCAGGTCCCCCACATTGTAGGCGGGTTCTTAACTATCTGAGCCACCAGGAAAGCCTGTTATTGTCCTTATTCTTCCTAAAAAAAATTTTGCTTTGTGAGATTACAACTAAAGATAGTGGTAATATAACAGTATATTCAGATAATCATAAATAATGGTCTTCCTAGTCTGACAGTTACCATAGTATCTTCATTAATAAATCATTTGGGGAAGGACCTTTCTGGATTCCTGTCTACAGATGGCTAAATAAACCCTTTAACTTAGAAATTATAGCCATCCTTGATCAGACCCAAACTCTCCAGTTTTATCCTTAGTGCATGCATGCATGCTTTGTTGCTTCAGTCTTGTCTGACTCTTTGCAACCCTATGGGCTTTAGCCCACCAGGATCCTTTGTCCATGGGAGTCTCCAGACAAGAATCCTAGAGTGTGCTGCCATGCCCTCCTCCAGGGGATCTGCCCAACCCAGGGACTGAACCCACGTCTCTTATGTCTCCTGAATTGGCAGGCGGGTTCTTTACCACTAGCGCCACCTGGGAAGCCCTTTATCTTTAGTGGTCTCCCACTAAGACCTAAAACCTTCAGCAGTTGAAATATTTGTGACTTTTCAAGGTCAAGTTGAGAAACTGCCATTTTCCTGAAGCTTTCCTTATCACCTCTCGAAAGAGGTGAACTCCTGTAAAGCAATTGTCCTTCGATAAAAAATAATTAAAAAAAAAAAGAAGTGAACTCCTGATTATGATTCTTCATGGCACTTGACTTATCTCCACCTTAGTTGTGGCTGGGATTGTCATATGTGCACCAGCCTCTTCCTTTTCCTCATATTCCACCTCAGATTCAGTTAGATGGGTCCATATGAGGGGGCTCAGAGCAACAGAATGTGGGCCAAAGTATATATGCCAATTTGAAGCTTGGTCCCAAAAGACCTGTTACATAATTCTCCATGCCTTTATCATTTTTCATCTGCTGGTATGATTCAGAGGATCTCAGTGGGTATCCAAGATTCTAGAATAAGGAAAGTCACTGGGTGGAAGGACCTTTGGTACAAAGTCGCTCAGTCATGTCCGACTCTTTGCAACCCCGTGGACTGTAGCCTACCAGGCTCCTTCCTCCATGGGATTCTCCAGGCAAGAATACTGGAGTGGGTTGCCATTTCCTTCTCCAGGGGATCTTCCCAATCCAGGGATCGAACCAGGGTCTCCCGCATTGCAGGCAGACGCTTTAACCTCTGAGCCACCAGGGAAGCCCCTTAATAGAAACTGACACTGGAAAATGATATGAGTGCAAAATGAGCTTCTGTTTCATCAAGCCACTGAGATTTCATGGTTACTTTTACAGAAGTTACTCTATGCTGACCAATTTGCCATTGTGTTCATTATATTTTAGTCATTTATGGTATTTATCGTATGTTTTCTGTTTTCCACATCACCTGGAATGATGTTTTACATAGTAAAGATTAAATATGTAGTTCATGATTTAAAAGCATCCTGTTACATTTGGAGCTTATGGGGCAAGTTCCATAGTCAGTATTAGAAGAGAGGTGGTAGGAGCTAGGAAGAGGTCAGACAAATCCTCTAGGGCGGAGGTACTGGAAAGTGAGTACTCAGGTGTGTCTGACAGCACCCCCAGAACTTAACTCACAGCATCACCAGTAGTATGTATAGCTGGATTTTACATCATAGTAGTCAGGAGCCTTCTTGAACGAGAAAGCATTGAGGAAACCAAGAGAGCCCAGAGTCTGAAGATTTCCTCTTCTTATCAGGATACAACAGAGAGGAAATCCATGTCAAAAATATATCCCTATGAGCACAACCTTGGAGCCTTAGGTGACCTTTGAGCTTGGTCACTGAAGTCCGTATTTTATGACTAAGCTGATACTCAAAGAGAGAAATGACTTTGCCAAAGTTCCTGATCAGATGCTGGAACCTTCTCTATTAGAGATAGATTTATTTCTCTAGGTTACAAAATAAAACAATTTTTAAAGTAACTTTTTCAAACAACAGCTATTAAATTTAATCTCCCCCTTCACCTCCGTTTCATACCCAAACCAAAATGAAACATATGTTTGATAGAAGAGTATCTTTTGTTTTGGAAAATTTTAAAGAGGAAGATTGCTTGTCCAACCTTGAGTTTATAGAATTCTAAAAGACCTGTCACTCTATTGGCCCAGGTTAATGCTGCTTAAATACAGGCCCTTGAATACTGAAATGATTTAGGAGAAGAGGTACTTTATGAAATTGTATGCACAAAAACATTCAGTCTGAAACACTGCCAGAATCCACAGGTTCATATACGGCTTCTGTGTATTACCCTTCTACTGTTCCCACTGAACCAATTTACTGTCTTCACTGTTCCCTGTTCTGATGCTTCCAAACTCTAACACATGCTACTTCACCTTCCATCACATCTAGGGCATCGATACCTCCCACCTGTAGCCTCCACCTTCTACTCACTCCCATCCCACAGTTGCTGTCATTTTCCCAAACTAGCATTGACCACCCAACCCCACTTCACAGAATAAAGGAAAGAGGACTAACACCAAGTGCTCATGTTTGCTTTGGAGGCTTCTCCAAGAGGCCCATTATTTGATAATTATCTGTTCATGTATCTGCCACCAAAACAGATCCTGAGCTCAGCCCCAGGATCAAAGACCTAACAGCGTGCATTCTTCCAACACATGTGTACAGAACTCATACATTGTCATCTAGTCATTCCAACAACACTTCAAAGGAAGCACTAATATTATCTTCATTTCACAAAACACTTGTTTAAAACCAGTGATAAGAGGCAGTGCCATGATTCTATCCAGATTGGGGCTACCTCAAATGTTGTCAATGGACTCCCTAGTCTATGTGTATCGTTTTTTCCACCTCTTCTTCCTACCGTCCCACTCTTAACTATCCCTTTTCTCACGTTTGCAGATACTGTTTTATTTACTGTCTTCTCTCACTCCCTCAGACTCAGTGGTTAAAATGGAAAATTGGGTTTTTCAATCTGCCGGTATCATTTCTAAAACACTAATTTGCCATCTTCTTTTTGATTCCTGTTATTTGAAGTTTAGCTGTAAAATTAACTATGCTGTTGTCTTTCACTTCTCCCAGCTCAAAGACAATATGATTTTAGCATCTGGTTTGTGCTTTCTCTCATAGCCTGTGCTCAACAATTTAATGATGCCCCAAAACAACAGTGTTCTTGCCTGGAGAATTCCAGGGACAGAGGAGCCTGGTGGGCTGCCGTCTGTGGGGTCACACAGAGTCGGACATGACTGAAGTGACTTAGCAGCAGCAACAGCAAAATAACAGCAGCAAAATAACACTTCAGGTTCCTCATACTCAGTCTTCAGACTTTTGCCTTGATAGAAATACATGTCCGCTCCTTTTCATCTAGTGAAGAACTTGGTCTCACCTTGGATCACATTAACACAGGGACAATTCCAATTTAGAGATCTCATAACTCCTACTGTCTCTCAATTACACTGCATGTACCAAAACTATATCTTCCAACTCTGCTGTTTAGCTGTTTCCTCTTCATACTTCCTTGGCTTCTGAAAGTCGAATGCCACTTCATTTTCCTCTGTGCCTTCATTTGTCATGGGATTGAGGATTCTGAATCTATAAATCAAGCAATATTAAACATACTGGAGGGGATATATGCAAGGGTTCGAGGTAAATCTGGCTTTAGCGTGAATGCTTGTTCTTTGAAGCTTTAAGGTGTTCAAGTATTGGTCTCAACAAGCTAGACGAGAAGACGCCCTAATCTCTGAATCTATAATAGCGAGGCACCCGTAGGGGGCGCTCCGTCTCACAAAATATAAGTGACAGGAGCGTGCCTAAAGGGATGGGATCATTTAAGGGGTGTGGCCTCACAGGAGAACCTCAGCTCACAGGACCAAGTTTGGGTCAGAAACAGGTCACAAAAACCTATTTAGAGGAGCCATGGAAGAATGTCTTGCTATGAGCCTAAGCCAGTCCTGGGTATCCAGAGAGGTGAGCAGCAGGTACTAGACAGTTTGCTTTCTCCGTGGCATGTCCTCAGCTGACTCTGCACAAGTGGATGGAGTCTGCAGACTTGCCCTGCTAAGGGTTCCTGGTGGCACTCTGTAGAGCATTAGACTGAGTCGACTTCTAGACAAAGCCCGCTGTGTACCCCTTTCTGCTGAGCCCAAGTTACCAATGTCAGCTACAATCCAGTCCTTGGGGGAACCCAGTGTCAGGCAATTGAAGATTCAGTTTAGTCCAGGAGAGGAGTAATGATGTGATAGGAGTTGGGTTCAGAGCAGAAAAAAAGATCATAGATCATTTCCGGTGAAATCAGTGCATAAAACAGAATTTAATGTGCTGAGGTCCAGAAAGTCCCCGTGACCCTCTTATCCCCATAGCGGTGACTGCAGTTCCCTCAAGTGAAGATCCTCTCAACTCACGCACCGAGTCTGCTTTACACTTCCCCTCGACCTTTGTCATCAGTTGATGAAAGCCTACTTGTTTTTTCAGTGCTGGATTAGGGAAAAGAAATTACATAAGGGGATAGACATAAAATATATATTTAAAATTCTGCAGCTCTGGGTGATCAGCCACATTTCAGGGGGAAATGAGCAACGTTGCTTCCAGTCTGGGGAAGCCAGGCGTCTCAGATGCAGGACTCATAGAGCGCTCCGGCCGCCCCCCAACCCTCCCACCCCAGCCCGGGACCGGGGAGCCCGGGCCTTAGCCCCGCCTTCTCGCCGGCCGGGGGCTGGCTCCCCGCGGGCCGGGCTCCCCGCTCCTCCAGCTCCAGGATCCTAGCCTCGAGCGCGGCCAGCGCGCGCGTGCGGGTCTGTGTTGTCTGTGCGCGCGTGTGTCCGTGGGTGGGAGATGAATTGGAATCATACGACTGGGTGTTTCCTTCCGAGTGGTTTTAATCAGCCATCCATTAGGGGATCATGGAAACTTTTTTTTTCTGACTAAAAGGATGAAAACTGAGTAAGTACAGAGAACTTTGAACTTGAAACGGAATGAAGCAAATACAAGCCAAACCCTGCGGATGATAACCATGCCCCTTCAGACCGTGTATTTCCTTTTTCTGTCAAAAGCCTTGAAGGCTTAGAGGAAAGTGGCAATTTAAAACGGAATGAAGGGAAAGAAACAGTTAAGAACCACGAAAGACTGAAAACGGGACTGCTTTAAAACCGGAGGAAAAGTGAGGAACTGTTAAGGCGAGTTGGCCTGCTTCCAGCTGTGCAACAGGCACTTTGGTTTAAACCTATTGCGTTCTCCGGGGCTGTTTTTAGCCTCCAGATTTACTTTAGTTAGTGTTGCTTCTCTTTTCCTGTGAAGCTTTTACTGTGAGTTTAAGGATGTTGTGAAAAATAAGACATTACCAGAAGCAACAGTTCGGCAGCCTAGGGTACGCTCAGGTTCTTAGTTACAACTATTATTATTTTGATGTCTTTTTTTTTTTTTTTTTTTTTAAAGCCAGGCCGGCCACTTTTTACTGTCCTCCATGGAAGGGCTCTTACTAACCGCCTCAGGCTTTTGGGATCTATGATTCTTTGGCAGGACGCTTCGGAAAGTTTTTTAAGTGGAGATGGCGCTATCTTGATGTGATTTACAGTTGTGGAAAAAGAAGACAGTTTGGTCTTTTTCATGCTGACAAAAAATAGCTGCTATGACTTTTCCGGCAACGTGGACAGGGGCCAAGTGAAGCGAAACTGGTCATGATCTGTCGTCTAATGTTCCTCTGTCGTCGGCGATTTTGCTCCCGGCCCTTCTTGGTGGGCTTGGTGGTGGCAATCTGTCTCTTCTACCAGACTCTGACACTCTGGGGGACAAAGAAGCTTGCAGCTGCTGGCCCCGGGGCTGCCCCAAACACACCCACCAAAACCCAAGCAAGCAGATGCACCAAAGGATTCTTCCTGGACAAGCAGTGCTTCCTTCTCTCTGACAATGCACAGGAGATTGGAAAGGTAAGGCTGGACATAAGCTTAGCCCTGACATTTTCAGCAAAGATAGCAGTCTGCTTCTCTCTGTTCCTTCTGTAAGACTAAAATTAACTTCCATGAGGTCTGAAAAGGATCCAGAGTATACACAGCCCAGACAGTGACCTTATGACAGCGAAACACATGCTAGCTTCAGCTTCTTTTTTCACTTCCGGAGAGTCCTGGTCATTATTTTCTCTCTCAGAGTTTCACTTTGTTTCAGCTAAATGAAGTAGACCATTTGGAGAGGATGGGGGTGATGTGAATTCTTTCTTAAAATTGGGGTTCTAAGAGATTTGAAGATTTACAGTTTGGGAACATAAATCAAAGATTCATAAAACTTGGCAAACACTGACTGTCTCTTTTCTCAAGGTAGTCTGTATGAATGGCCGGACCATCCTAGACTCCAAGTTACTCCAAAATTACATTTTCTAATTGGTTATGTCTATTTTATTGCTGAGCACATTTCTGTAGCAATATATTTATTTCTGAAGCATTTAAAAATAGCGGAATAGGTTTCTTCAAAAGAATTGACACAGTGCATTTTATTGCTTATAAAATTAGGAAAATGCAGATTATTTTATATTTATGCTATCCTAATTAACTTTACTAATCTTACTTGTTAAGTGTTGAATAAAATACAAGGCACAAGGAAATACACAGAGTTTTTCTTTTACTATACCACTCTGTTTGTGCCTGTTAGTAAAATGAAAACAAACCAGCCTAAAACAGAAAAACAGGCACAAATATTCATGATAACAAAATCACTGATTTCTATGCTACAGCAGGTAGTGCAGTAAGATAATTTATGTAAGCGATAGCTTACATTTGTAGAACTAGGTAGATTCTATGATCATGGTTATTGTTTGGAGCAGAATTTCTTGTCAAATATCAACTGACTGCCCACCATCATTGCTAACGCCATACCATCTTGATTTAAAAACTTTCACACTAAAAAGAATTTTGAAAATTAAAAAGAGAAAATGTTGTTGACAAAAAATAAAAAGAAACCTTTCACGTATTTCATTTCAGACGTATAACTCTTTAAGATTGGTAATGTGGGTATGATGACACTCAAGGCAGTTTAGGCAAGTATCATGACGTGGTACATTCACCCAGTCCCTGTTGCAGTGCTGATTCTCTAAATAAAGGCAAATTCAAAGCTCTAATAACAGTTTGTGAAACCACAGCTGAAAGAACTAAATGAAATGTAAGATAATATCAGATTTGAACAAAGACAATTTGAAAACGTTTGAGTGACTTTATCAGCAGCGTCAAGAAATATCTTGACCAAGAAATATGACCAAAAAAGCAAATAATGAAACTAGGAACACATCTAGATGAAACTTCAATGGCAAGTGTGAATCAAATATTAAGTTCTCTAAAGTAATTGAGGAATTTGTTTTTTTTTTATTAATTTATATAATCATTAACATAACCCTTATTTGTGTTTTTAACACCTCAAATTCATGATGGGTATAAACTTTGACTTTGCAAGTCACTTTTTTGTTTGTTTCCAATGAGTGTAATTTCTTTAAAAATATTTGAGATGGTTTTGCTCTTTAAGTACTTAAATTTTTTTGCTAAGAATTTGGATGAAAAGTTTTTTACTCATTAATTTACAGCCTTTCTTACTCACTACTTGACTTTACAATGGACTCCTGCTGTTGCCTGTAACTTAGGCATATGTTAACTGTTATTTGTAGGCTGTCACAGAAAATTCCATTTTAGCTTTGGACCTTCTGCCACTTATAAACCATCTGAAACTTATTGGCTGCTGGTGTAAAACATTCACTCTAGAATGTTCTTCACTAAAAATGCCTAACACATGATGCTTTTCTTTCCACAGTCTTAAATATTTTAACGATAAGCAAGATTCTGAAATCACAGTTGCAGTTCAGAAGCTCAATAGATATGAAAACTGAATTTCCAAACATTCACTGTGTACCTCTATTTTCAGCTTTACTTGGGCCAACCATTGGTTTAGAGCCAGAAAGTGTCATGTGGAGGTTGGTTAAATATAAATGAGTTCTCCTTGCAATATATGTTCGAGAAAAGAATCACAAATCCCTTTCTGAAGATTAACTATTCTATCAGATAGCTAAAATGAAGAAAGAAATGTCTTTGGAGTCTGTACATAGATCCTTCTCAAAAACAGCTACTTAAGAAGCTCATTAAAAAGATGAAACGCTACCTAGATTTTCCCACAAGACCTAAAATATAGCTCTTTAGGCATTATTTAGAAGAAGCATTTTTTCTAGCTATAAATTTTGGGGTTTGTTGTTTTATTGTCAAACCAAAATATTCATGTTACTAGGGCTTTCCCTTACTTGACTCCATCCATCTTTAGGTGATTATTAAAGTTACCTAAAACATCTGGCTTTGACCTAAGGTTCACAGATTCCAGAAAGTATTTGGAGGCATAACATGTCTGCCAAACCCAAGCATTTTATGCAAAGAATTATATGTACATGTATGTGTGGTTGTCTTTGTGGGAGAAACAATGATCCTCTTCAGATATTCAGACCTAAAGAAATACTAGGAAATAAGAAATGCTTAAGAAGCAGTACATTTAAACTTTAAACTGCATTTAAACTGCCGCTTCCAAAAGTGTAAGTTGGGTCTGAGTTTATAAATCTGAAAAAGGAAAAAAAAAAATCTGAAAGAATCCACTTGAGAACATTTGTAAAAAGTGTTTCAATGAACGCTGTAGTGTCTGCAGGCATAAACAGTCTAAAACCAAAGTATACTCACAGAGTACTTCTCGAATCAGTTTTCATACTTTCATGAATAAGCAATAAGTATTTCCCAGTCGATTTGGTTGCAGTTGTTTCTCAGAGAGAAACTTCTGTGCTTTATCTGCCAAGTAATAGAAGGTTGTGTAGTAGCAACTATTTAAAGGTGAGTGACTGTGCTCTTTACACCTTTCTAACTGGGATCTGGTTCAATGTCTAAAACTGTTTTTGGTACAGATTGAGATCATGATATATAGAATATGCCAACTTTCCATAGTGAGGAAATGCTCTTCTGGCCAAATTTTAATTCTTTTTTCCATTTGAGCTTCCAAAGAGCCTTGCTAAGCAGATGTACTTGTGTCATTTCTTCTGGGTTTTCTCTCAACATTCATTGCTTGTGCTGTTTCTTAAAATTATTTCAATGTAATGCATAAACTGAAGACAGTTTCAGTTACCTTCACTGAAATAGGTCCCTCAATGGATTTCTTTATTTTCCTGGAATCTAATACTTCAATATCTCATAACATAGGGAGCACATTAAATTATAAACAGACACAATGGAAGAAAATCTCCTTGGTATCTGCTCCTTTAATGGAAACTTAGCTCTTTGGGGAATATATTTGTACTCACCATAGCCATGTGTTTCTGATTATCTCTTGTTGATTCTACACAAGGAGACTGACTTATTTCTCTGTTGCTTGACTCTTCGTTCTCCATTTCTTCTTTACTCTTTCTGTAGCGACTGTTCCTGCGACTACTGTCCTAGTGTCCAACCATAAACCAATGTAAATGAATGTTTTCACCGTAAACACTTTTTTTAATCTGCTTGTGTTCCTCATAATACACAATATATTTAACATATGAAAATTTCTAAAAACCTCTTGTATAACCCAGAAACAGAGCCCATGGCAAACACTTAGAAACTAACATTTTATCAGTTGGTACAATCCCAGGGACATGAGAGAAGGGGAAATAAAGGAAGAAGGAGAGCAAACACAAGTGGGTGAATTCTCGGGAGATTTCCAGAGAGGCCGTTTTAAACTATTACATCCCAGGACAGGCACCGGGGGCAAAGGGTAGGAAGGACAAGCAATTTATCTGTCTCTCTAGTTTTCTTTCTTCTGTGTTTCGTTTGTTAGAATTGGTCCCATGCTACTTCTAAGTAGTGTTGCCTTGACTCTCTGGGCGGCCATGAGTTGGGGGGGTGGTCAAGGCTTCAGCGAGTGCAGTGCCACCAGGGAAAAATTGGAGTGGTTCCCCTCCCTTTCACGGAGAATGTGATGGCACCCCACTCCAGTACTCTTGCCTGGAAAATCCCATGGACGGAGAAGCCTGGTAGGCTGCAGTCCATGGGGTCGTGAAGAGTCGGATATGACTGAGCGACTTCACTTTCACTTTTCACTTTCATGCATTGGAGAAGGAAATGGCAACCCACTCCAGTGTTCTTGCCTGCAGAATCCCAGGGACAGGGGAGCCTGGTGGGCTGCCGTCTATGGGGTCGCACAGAGTTGGACACGACTAAAGTGACTTAGCCACAGCAGCAGCCTCCCTTTCAATCTGTACTGTGCACAGGAGTTTCCAGGTCTGTGATGGCCACAGTGGTGAAGTGTCCCACAGCTTTATAGTCACAACAATGGCACGTGAAATGGCCACTGGAAGGGTACGTGAGGCAGGGTGATCTAGTGTCTGCTCCAATATTTGTGCTAATTTTGCCTTTTGAAATTACACAGAATATCTAAATATGTACCCACTCTTGGGAAATGACATCACTTTCTTTAAATGAGATGATTGTAACTATTTCACTAAGAACTCTCCTCTCCCACTGGGTTGGGGGGGAAACAAACCTTTCTTTAGCTTTTCTCCTTCTCATCCCTTTCATTCATTCATTCACTTATTCATTCATTTACTTTATTATTCATTTAGTAAATTTTGTTGGGCAGTTTATATGTGCCAGACACTGTGCCAGGTACTGGTGATACAGAATTATTGAGTTGATCAATAAGTTCATTTGGGTCTTCCCATAAGATGTAATGGAAAAACCCAAATGAACTTTTAGCCAACCCAATATAAGGCACTGTGAGACAGACAAGTAAAGAAATAGAATGTTAGGAAACCCATAACTTTAAGACAATATTTTGAAAGATGAGAGGGAACTATAAAGGGTAGAGAAAGAAAAGAGAAAACACTGCATGTGCAAAGAAGAAATTAGCCTCTGTGTGTGTGTGTGTGTGTGTGTGTGTGTGTAATGTGTTAAGGGAAGCAGAGCAAGAAGGCAAATTGATGAGGGAGAGAGTTCAGCAGGGTCTAGATGTCTAGATGTTGGAAATGAGGGTATGATACGGAATCTAGATTCTCTCCTGAAGGTAGCAGGGAACCCCCAAAGAATGAAAAGCAAAATGTGGCCTGATTAGATTTATGTGTAGAGAGACTACTCCAGAATGCACACTGCAGAATGGACTGGAGGGGACTGAACTGAAGGCAGGCAGACCAACTGGGACGCTGCCTCAGAGAGGAGAGTCACGCAATCGCAAGCCAAGGCATCCCAAAGGTCGCCAAGAAACCGCCAGATGCTTGGAAGAGGCCAGGAAGGATTCCTCTGCAGCCTTCAAGGGGGCGGGGTGCGGTGCTGCTAACACCTAGGTTTCTGATTTCTAGCCTCCAGAATTGTGAGACAGTACCGGCTGGATGGCATCACGGACTCAATGGACGTGAGTCTGAGTGAACTCCGGGAGATGGTGATGGACAGGGAGGCCTGGCGTGCTGCGATTCATGGGGTCACAAAGAGTCGGACACGACTGAGTGACTGAACTGAGTGACTGAACTGACCGTTCTTTTGCTTTAAGCCACTCAGTGTGTAGTACTTTGAAAAGGCAGTCCTGGGAAACTGGTCAAATGGGGGAGGCAGAATGGGTTCAGCCCATGAGCTCTCAAGTTGAATCAGTAGCACTCATTACCTTGCTCCCTTGGGAACATTTCTTGACCTCTTCAGTATTTTGTTTCCTACCCTGAAAATGTATATATTATCACCCATCTTACAAGGCTAACACGAGGCTTAAATGAGAGAAAACATGTGAAGTGCTTGAGGTATCTGGCAAGTAGGAAGTACTCAGTTAGTGTTAACTATCAGAATAATTATTATTGAATCTTCTTAAGGATTTACCCATCTCTGTAGTTTCTATAGACCCTGACATTTGGCCTTCCCAAAGTAGGTGAGCGAAGTTATTGCTGTAATGAACATGAGGACCTGGGTGAGGAGAGTCTGAGAGCAAAGCCTTGGCGAGTTTCTCTCGCTCTTCTCCAGCCTCTCAGCTATTGCCTTTTCACAGTAGAATGAGCCTTCAGAATCAAGAGGAAACCTAGGGAGGCTGATATGTCACTCAAGAGTCAGGCCTGCTTATCTCTAAGCAAGGTCTGCAGTTTGAGCTGAATTTTTTTTTTTTTTTAAGTTTACAAGGCTAGCATTAACCACATGTTAGAGCTAAGGATGTAGAGAGATGAGTTGGGTGTAGAGTAGGGGGAAGCAGTTAAGATTTTGACCCTGAATAAATATATATTTGTTTACTGTCTGTCTCCCTCCATAGAATATAAGTTTCTTAAGAGCAAGGGCTTTATTTGACTGGTTTATTGCTACATCCTGGGTGCCAAAACAGTATCTGACATGTAATGTGCACTGAATAAATATGTAGTCAATGAATGAATAAATAAATGAATCATGAGTTGGAGGGTCAGAGACAGTCCTCATTAAAGCAGAGGCTAGGAAATGAGAGGAAGTCCTCCTCTTTCTTTTTTCCGTTGCTGAACTCTCAGGTCCTCCACTCCGTCTTTTTTCTGTACCAGTATCTCTTGAAGTCCTTTCTGTACCATTTCTTGCACGTTCGCCTGGTGTAATGATCTTGCTATTTTGCTAATTGAATTTGCTTCATCAGTTATCACCCGTCTCTCTTGCTCTTTTCAGCTCCTTTGTCTCTTTGGGATTCTTCTCCTGTAAATAAACATCCTCGAGTATCTCAGTCGGTCAGTCAGTCAGTCAGTTCAGTCACTCAGTCATGTCTGACTCTTCGTGATCCCATGGCCTGCAGCATGCCAGGCTTTTCTGTCCATTATCAACTCCCAGAGCTTGCTCAAACTCATGTCCATCACGTTGGTGATGCCATATCCAACCATCTCATCCTCTGTTGTCCCCTTCTCCTCCTGCCTTCGATCTTTCCCAGCATCAGGGTCTTTCCAATGAGTCAGTTCTTTGCATCACATCGCCAAAGGATTGGACTTTCAGCTTCAGCATCAGTCCTTCCAATAAATAGTCAGGACTGATTTCCTTTAGAATTGACGGGTTTGATCTCCTTGCAGTCCAAGGGACCCTCAAGAGTCTTCTCCAATGCCACGGTTCAAAAGCATCAAAAGTATCTATCATAAGTTAAAAAAAGAAATGTTAGCAACCTGTATGTTTGCTAATACCCAACCCTCTTCACTTCTCTGTCACCATCATTTCACCTCTTTGTCTCAAGCAATTTCCATTTTTTAACAGATTGATTTTTTCCAAAATTGAGCTTTTTCTTTTACATGTTTTTATATTTTAAATAGATTTGGATGTAAATATTTTAAAATCGCACTGATGGCATCTAAATAGAGAGGCCGATGTATTAGAGGCTCTCAGGAGATGTTGTCAGCATACTAACAGGTATGTGATTTTCCTAGAATTGGTTGGGCTAGTGAAGAGCATTTAATGTTTGTGGATTTCTCTGAGATAGTTGATTAGAGCTATGTCAAATTTTTACAATGAATTTTTAAAAATTGTTCATACTGAGAGGATTTTATGCAATTGTGAATTTTGCTTATGTTAGACAAACTTTGGAGAAGGAAATGGCAACCCACTCCAGTGTTCTTGCCTGGAGAATCCCAGGGACGGGGGAGCCTGGTGGGCTGCCGTCTATGGGGTCGCGCAGAGTCAGACACAACTGAAGTGACTTAGCAGTAGCAGTAGCAGACAAACTTTATTGAAGTCTTGATGAAGCTTATATTTAAGCATGTTTGTTAAATTTCATTTGAATCAATGAATTAATCAGGTTATAGGTGTCATTCTCTCTTGTTTTTTCACAATGGCAGCAATAGCCTCTGCCTCTTTCTCCCTGTAAGCAATTCTGTTCCTTGTTCCAATGGAATTGGAAAACCACATAAGCTTAAACCCTCTGAAATGGAAACCTCTGAGATACACTGACATTATAAAAAGTGCTTCATATGATCAACTTTGAGTCTGTGGCCTTTGGGGTGAAAGGAATGTTTTGGTTTTATTTTTCCCTTTGGTTTCCTTTGGATATTTTTTCTAGGGAGCCATTCTCACCAAAAGGATGAGCTCATGTTCTAAAATAGAAATTATGTTCTGTAACAGAAACTATACCAAAGTTGGCAATCTGCAAGGTAAAAGTCCTCTGTCAACTTTTGTACTTTAGAGAGATGGGTTCAACAAGCAAAACAAAACATCCTGGTTATCTGACACAGGGTTAAAAAAGGAACATAATGATATAAGATGTATTGAGATTTTGTTATAGATAAGGATATTAATGAAAAAAATTGTTAAACTTTCAATTAAATTCACTAACAGAGGCTATGGGTACTTAAGAGATGAACCAACGTAATAATTAAAAAAGCACGTAGACTTGAGGGTACAAAATGGGCCCTATCAGTGTGCTCTGAAATAAAACTACATTTGATTTTGCTAATCCTTACTTGAGGACTCTGAATAGGAATCCCCACCAGTCTGTTTATACTGCCACCCAGTCAGAAGAACTCTCTAAGGGGGAGACTCAGAGACTCAATATTTCTGGGGAGAACAGGCCTGACTATCCTCAGCAAGGCTTCTAACCCCATACCTGTTTAGTATTTGAATAAGCAGTCTATTAGAGCATCAGGATGTTGTGGAACAAACATGGGCTTTTCTCCACATTGGTTCAAATTCCAGCTGTGTCATTTACTAGCTATCACACACAGACACATTTTACCTAGATTTTAAACTCTCAATTTTGTCATTGGGAAAATGAGGCTAACTAAACCTTACTGATGAAAACTGAATACATGTTTGAAAACAGCAAGCATGGTGGCTAATCAGAGTTGGCATTCGTAGAAGCTGTGTTTAAGCTCTGACCTCAAAAATAAGCACTTTAAGTTTATTTGTTTCATATATATAGTACATATTTTTGATCCTCACCCTGTGTTCTTTCTCCATTATATCTGCTTGCTGCTAAGTCGCTTCAGTCGTGTCCGACTCTGTGCGACCCCATAGACGGCAGCCCACCAGGCTCCGCCGTCCCTGGGATTCTCCAGGCAAGAATGCTGGAGTGGGTTGCCATGTCCTTATATCTGCTTAGGCAAATGTTTAAAGCAGCATGTTGTATGCTAACTGTCTGTCCCTCTTCTCTTCTGACACTCTCAGCGCAGTCAAATGCAGACCCATTCCACTGGTTTTCCAGGGTTCTGCACAATACTGCCTTCTTCTCCCACTCAAGAAAGTGTTTGCTTGCAAACAGTGGGAATGCAGCTCATGTCCCCTGGTTTACAAAGTGTAAATTATTTATACATTTTGACATTTTAATTCTTCTTATAACCAATTTCCTAGAACATACTTCACACCTGATCTTGACACTGTTATCTGCTGTCCAAGTGTATTATGACTATGACTAAGACAAGGGTCTGGGGAAGAGCAGCACTTCAGGCTGGGAGAGTCAGGCAGGGGAAAAGGCCTGATGACAATCTAGGGGAAGAAAGGAGAATTTATTTGAATGGTAATGTTGCTCCAGGATCCTGGTGTTTCTTGTTTGTTTTGACATAAGAAAAAGTAGATGGTTCTGGGCTGGTAGTGCAGATTTCTGGAAACCTCCTGAACAACTGTTAAAGGTCTGTGTATCTGAGGCAAATCATGCTTTCCCCCCCACCCTGCCTCCCCTCACCGTCTCCAGGTGAAAGAGGATACACGGAGATGGGAACCCAATGTGAGTGTCGCTAACTTATGACTCTGCGACCCCATGGACTGTAGCCCGCCAGGTGCCTCTGTCCATGGGATTTCCCAGGCAAGAATACTCAAGTGGGTTGCCATTTCTTCCTACAGGGAATCTTCCTGACCCAGGGTTTGAAGCAGGGTCTCCTGCATTGGCAAGCAGATTCTTTACCACTGAGCCACCAGGGAAGCCCAGGGACCCAGTACCTACGCTGAAAAGTTAAGTGACCTTGGATAACTGACTTTTGGGGGTTTCATTTTCCTGGACTGTGGCTTCCAGATGGAAATGCCTGTTACACAGATGTTACCTGATCAAATTAGGCAGAATGCTTTGGAAAACACTGAGATTATCAAAGGCAAGGGAATAAACATCATATTTGTTAAATGATAAACTGAAGCATAGGGCTTCTGCAGTGGCTCAGCGGTAAAGAATCTGCCTGCAGTGCAGGAGATGGAGACTCGGGTTCGATCCCTGGGTCAGGAAGATCCCCTGGGGGCAGGCATGGCAACCCACTTCAGTATTCTTGCCTGGAGAATCCCATGGACAGAGGAGCCTAGCAGGCTACATAGCCCACGGTGTCACAAAGAGTCAGACACGACTGAAGTGATTAACAGGCATGCATGCACACTGAAGCGTAGTGAAAATTTTAGAGTCTGAGCAAAACTTAATTCCAACTGGGCAGTGCCAAACCGGAAGTGGTTAGGAGCGCTTGGAGGGAAAAGGTGCAGGAGAAACTACTACGGAGAGTGAAAAACTACTACGGAGAAAATGTAGAAGCAGAGCAAGGACGCTGTTGATTGGCTGTAGCTTAAAACCTTCTTTGCTGCTTGTGACTGGTCGTCCTTAAGTGTCAGTTTCAAAACCTCCACTTTGATCTGCTCATATAGACCGCCAAGGCATTAGAGTCACCTCTGTCTCATGGTCTCATTGTTCAATTAATTTCAGTTCAGTCGCTCAGTCGTGTCTGACTCTTTGCTACCCCATGAATCGCAGAACGCCAGGCCTCGCTGTCCATCACCAACTCCCGGAGTTCACTCAGACTCACGTCCATCGAGTCAGTGATGCCATCCAGCCATCTCATCCTCTGTCGTCCAATTAATTTAACACATCCCAAAGTATAACCTCATGGAAATATTTTCATTGCATTTGGCGCGTCTTGAGGGAAAAGAATGCACGTATATGCAACATAACCGTGAATATCAGGAATAGTCCTTTTTTCATTAGAAAGTTATAAGTATTGTGTGCTCTACAAATGTCAGGTTATACAGTTATGTTTCAGAATGCCACTAGAAGTCTAGAATTGCTCTGTCATAATTGGTGGCTAAGACAATAAAGAATCTGCCTGCAGTGCAGGAGACCTGGGTTGGATACATGGATTGGAAGATCCCCTGGAGGAAGTGATGCCAACCCACTCCAGTATTCTTGCCTGGAGAATCCCCAGGGATAGAGGAGCCTGGTGGGCTACAGTCCATGGGGTCGCAAAGAGTTGGATTGAGCAACTAAGCACAATTGAGTTTCACTGTTTCTTTAACAAGCAATAGGAAGTATACTGGTATTCCAATAGTCTCAGCCCTAAGTCTGGTTCTTCCCTGGTGGAAAATCTAGCATGAATTTAGCCAAACTGCACAGATGCGTCAGGCAAAATGGAACAGGAAATTAACTTTTCTGTAGCACTGCAGGACTTGCCTGACCTTTGCAAAGTATCAGACAGAAAGTTGACTTTCATATTAAGCAGTAAACCTTCCCTGCTGGCCACACCCAGAGGGCAGAGGAGATTTCAAATGGGCTTTTTCCCTCACTCTTCCCTTCATTATTAACTATTTTTTTCTGAGTAAATAATGACAATTAATAACATATCTGATACTTCCTACACATATGCTAAACCTCTTTCTCATGTATTTTAATGCTGCATAAGCTATTTTAAGAGCAGATAGAGCAGATAGATTTGAAACAGTTAATTTTCTTTTTCAAGGAAGCGTAGATACAGAGGCTTTGGAGGTCAGCTGATTTCTTTTAAAGAAACAGTGGTTAACATAATACTATGTCTGCTTTAAACACACTTGTTTGCTGTAGAGCAAAGACAACGAATTTGTCTATATATCCTGTTGGATATATATATATTCTGTCGGAAATATAAACCTCAAGAAGCTAGAATTGTCTCCTGTGTTTACTATAAAACAACACTTTAAAAGGAAGCCCTTTTCTGTGACATAAATGGGAGGATGTCTTATCATCCAGTGATGTGCACATGATCTTAAGCACAATTCTTAGCAAAACCCCGAACAAAGGAACCAAGTGCTTATAATAAAGCAGCCATTCCCCGTGAAGTCCAGCATTTACACAAAACCTTCTAATAAATTACAGGCAGTTGGATCAGGGCAGGGATTGGGATTTCTTTAGAAGGAATGATGCTAAAGCTGAAACTCCAGTACTTTGGCCACTTCATGCGAAGAGTTGACTCATTAGAAAAGACTGATGCTGGGAGGGATTGGGGGCAGGAGGAGAAGGGGACGACAGAGGATGAGATGGCTGGATGGCATCACTGACTCGATGGATGTGAGTCTGAGTGAACTCCGGGAGTTGGTGATGGACAGGGAGGCCTGGCGTGTGAGCAACTGAACTGAACTGAACTGAAATGGCACATAACACGTGGAATGAATGGATGAATGGGAACTTGTACAATTGATACTATGTCCAGTATAGGACTTCCTGTGGTGGCCAGCAGTGCTTAAATTCTTCTTTTGTACTTTGAATTGGATTCTTAAACACTGATCTCCCCTGGGTTCATCCAGGTTCTTCTCCACTTATAAGATGTCCTTCCCTCTTGCTTTCCTGAGAAAACCAAAGCAATCTGTCCTGTTTAAAGAGATGCTTTCTTCTTCAGGCCTGACCTAGGAGACCATCTGCTGGACCCTTTAAGAATAAACTGGACTTCTAGCAAGGGAGGTTACTTTTTTAGCTAGTCACGGGGGGCGGCGGTGGGGGGAAGGCCAGAAGCTCTTCTATAGCACAAATTCATCCCTCATGGAAAGGATTATAGAGTTTAGGGTGTTGAAAATTTGATAGCAATATTAGATGATGTCTTATTCCTTCCTCTGGAGATAGTGCTTATGTTGTGGTATTACTGGATATTGTCATTTCTTGCCAGTTTTTGATTTTTAAAGCAAAAAAGTTGGCCATGAACTACTTAAACATTCTAAAATGAGTGTGTAATTTGGAGAGTCCTAAGATTTTGAGAGGAATATGTGAAGCTTTGTTTCAAGGCAGTGGTGTGATAGTTCAGGATTTGGCAGTGTGGGGAGGAACAAGGCAGACTGGAAGGAAGCTTCTAGAAGGGAAGCATGGGGAGGAGGGTTCTCAAGGCTCAGTCAAGCTGGGAAAGGTGCTGCTCAAGATAGTTCCTGAGGTTGTATACTGGTACTGGCCAGTGAGCTGAAGGGACAAGATGGAGTGAATTGCCACAATGGTGCTCAGAGTGAGCACAAAAACAGAATGTATGCCAAAACATAAATGTGTACTTAAGGAGACTTGGCTTCCCCTGTGGCTCAGATAGTAAAGAATCTGCTTGCAGTGCCGGAGACCCAAGTTCGATCCCTGGGTCGGGAAGATCTCTTGGAGAAGGAAATGGCTCTCCACTCCAGTATTTTTGCCTGGAAAATTCTGTGGACAGAGGAGCCTGGTGGGCTATAGTCCACGGGGTCACAAAGAGTTGGACATGACTGAGCGACCAACATTTTCACTTTAAGGAGACTTGGTCTCCACATTTGGTATAAGGTGGGATATTTGCTTTATGCAGACTTTTGTGTTTGGATATTTAACACCTGTTCCCCCATTCCTTTTAATATTTTGGCCCCTGCGTGGGTAGAGTGAGGCAAGTTCCTCTGGGTTTGTGAGATGTGTGCCTGTATACTGTAGCCGTTCATTCCCCCAAGAACTGGAGCCCGCCTTTGCTGCCCTGGAGCTGCAGGGTCACCTACATGGAATGCATTGGCTTTCCATCCTTAAGTATCTGTGCCATTCATGGGGACCCTGGATTTCTGGGGAGAATCCAAATAAACTGTTGGTACTCGAATGTGAGTGCTGAGGAGAAAAGAAAGGAGTCAGGAATGCTGTCTGCATGGATTAACAACAGTAAACTCTTGAAGTGGCCTGAAGACCCTCTCCTAGGGGCCTGAATGTGGCAACTGGATGGGCACTGGATAGACGTCTTAATCCCCATTTAAGTGCCTGAATTCTATGCTTGCATCCAACAGATGCTTTATTTAGGCTGGATTCTCAGTCCAGGGGAGGGTGTGTGTGCTATGGTGTTGGAAGAGATTCTTAGCTGGCCACCACAAGTTTTTTCATGACGGCCTCATGCAGAGGCCTGGACTCTGTGTGTGTGCAGTGGTGCACTGCAGACTGGACTGACTGCCGGGCTGAGAGGAGGGTCAGTGTCATTAACTGGGCAGGGTGGGCAGTGGGAGAATGTGCAGCAAGGCTGATAGTAGGGAGGCTACAGAGAGCAGAGTTGAAATGGAGAATGCAAGTGAGCGGTTCAGGAAGTTAATAGGTGAGTCCTAGGGAAGGTTCTAAGACCAAGCTATGGTTACATTTTCTAAGCCCCAAAGAGGAAATGTAATATGATAAGGGGCTTTTTATATCCTGGTTGTGAATTTATTTATGGAACACTGTAATAAGGTATAAAATTAAATCATATTTAGTTGTGCAATGAAAATAGTCTTTTATCCAATACCCAAATCTAAAAAGTGTGTCCACCGTATATATAGTATCAGTGTCCATGTGTTATTTTCATAATATGTTTGCTCTGACACTGGTTTTTGTCAGAGAAGAATAGTAGAAATGCTGATCCATTGATTATTTTAAAATACTTTAATGCCCCTCATATAAAACACAACCCTTTCATATTCTGTACTTGTGATAGAACCCCTATGAAATTATATGATTTAAACTTTTAAGGTTTTAATTTTGTTAAATTAATTAAACAGGCCCTTAGATTGAGGCAGCTCTGAGGTTATGTGGCCTCTGTAGGCAAACCAAAATCTAAGCTTCTGAATGGCTCAGGATGCCAAAGACAACCAGCCACAAACAGCCAACTAGGCTTTAGGCTGGCTCAGTGATAAAAGAATCTGCCTGCCTTGCAGGAGAGGCAGGAGACACAGATTCGATCTGTGGGTTGGGAAGTTCCCCTGGAGGAGGAAATGGCAACCCACTCCAGTGTTCTTGCCTGGGAAATCCTGTGGACAGAGGAGCCTGGCAGGCTACAGTCTATGGGGTTGCAAAAGAATCATATACAACTTATTAACTAAATAACAGTTAGGCTACAGCCCATGAGTAATTTTCTTTCTCTTCTTCCACACTTTCTCTATGTAAGTCTTTCCTCAGCTCCAGGTAGTTGAGTGCTCCTAATCACTTCAGCTTTGGTGCTGTCCAGTTGGGATTTTGCCCAAATAAACTCTTAAAATTTTAAATATGCCTCAGTTTATTTTTTAACAATGTAAAATATTTTCATTTTTCAAGATCACTTTTATGTGATCACTTTTTTTTTGGCTGCACTCGTTGGCATGCAGGATTTTAATTCCCAGGCCAGGGATTGAACTCTCACCTCCTGCAGTATAAGCAGGAGTAAGTGTAAGCAGTGTAAGTCTTATCTGCTGGACCTCCAGGGAAGTCCCAGTGTGATCATTTTGAAGATACATTTAAATACAGTTTATATTTATGAGGGGATATATATATCCTAAAGCTTTTGTTTCACTGAGTCTCCTTTGATCCTTACAACAGTGAAGAAAGTAGGGTGGGAGGTTTACTTGCAGATGAGGAAAGGGAAGTACAACTAGTGGAGCTTAAGTGGCGTCAGGAGATAATGAATGGGGTTGCTAGGGGTGGGGACCAGAGGAGTAGAGCAGAGACAGCATTCAGAAGTCCTGGAGGGAGTTGCTGGCAAAGCCTCTAACTTAGACTCAGAGTCTCTGGCATCTATCCATGAAACTCTTTGGTAGATTGTATGATGCTTAGGTATTGATATTGTTGTAATGACCCCAGTGTGATTTCCTTTCTGTTACATTGCCTTTGTAAGGACTTCCTATTTTAAGACTGAACTGCTGAATTAACTCCTTGTTTTGGCATGAGGGGACAGAGACTTGCTATTATTTTAACATTTTTCGAAAGAACAAGGTCTCTCCTTGTCCTCTGCTTGGTATTTCATAATTGGGAATTGTCAATTTTGTATTTTCTTCATTATGGATGTCCTTTAACTATTGCTGACACTGTGATAAGATCCAGGGGGCGGGGGAGCTGTTACTCTAAGACCAGCATACACGAGCAGGGCTTGAGGATGGAAAGCAAATGACGTCTTCCTCCTCTGAAGCTCTGTGTCATAAAATTTTGAATTAATAGAAGACTGAAAATGGGAAAGGATTGTAGATAAAGAGGAAAGCAGAGGAAGGAGAAGAGGCAAAAGAGGGACACAGAGTGGTTTTTAATTTGATCCAAAATAGACAGTGAAATCAGTTTTGCCCACAGAAAAAGCAATCTACATTTGCTTCTGTTCTCATTGAAAGCTGTCTCATTCTTTAAGATATCTTGAAGGAAGCTATCATGACCACCATCTCCCAGCTAGTCCTGTGTTTTTGTAATCTCAGCTGGGTTTTGTTATGTCTGGAAAGTTACAGCAAATAGTAAACCGATGGGCCACAGCTGTGCATCGTGGGTGGCTTCTCAAGGGAAAGAGTCTTGAATTCCTTGGAGGAACAGCCTCCAAGTAACAGGGAAGAACAGTCAGACCCTGTTCTTCCCTGTTACATCTGGAGGAGGCTGAAAAAGATGCTTAATGTGACTTTCAAAACAGCTAGAAAAGAGGAACACAAATTTAGGAGGAGCAGAGAGGGAATCTAAGTTCCTCCTTGATGGTTGAAATGGATGAGCATTTCAGTGATGCTGAGTTAGGCAGCCTGCAACTATGCTATGGGGTGTGTGAAGTAAGAAATTGCAGCAGCAGACTCCAGATAGGAACTGGAGGAGAAATCCCTGTTCTGTGTTCTTGGTTTGTTTTTAATCTCTCCCTAATCTCCAAGATTCCTGCTCTGTGTGTGGGTTAACCTGGGGAAGGAAGGAGCAGCACACAATTGAAGCTGTGTATGCCCAGCATGACTGTGCGTTGGCTGGAGTTTGAAGAGCTGAGAAGCAGCCTTTTTTTCCTCTCTCTCTCTCTTTTTTCCTATCCTGTAAGTTGCTCTTCTCTGGGTGGTCTTCTCCTTCCTCTGGCTGCGCAAGCTGTATACTGCTCACCCTTCTTGGGCTCAGCGTGGTTGAGTTAGGAAGGAGAAGGGCATTAGACAGAGAAGATGAGACATTCTCAGGGCTTACCATCAGGTCTCCCAGGTGGCTCAGTGGTAAAAGAAGCCATTGGCAATGCAGGAGACATGGGTTTGATTCCTGGGTCAGGAAGATCCCCTGGAGAAGGAAATGGCAACCCACTCCAGTATTCTTGCCTGGAAAATCCCATGGATAGAGGACTGTGGCAGACTGTAGTCCATGTGTTGTAGCCATGCGTTCTGGGAAACAAACTCACTCAGAAGGACAATGCAGATAGTGGCGTGCAGTCTATTACACCGGCGGGCCCAAGGCAGAGTTTCCTTGTAGCCAAGGACCCCGACCAGGTTTTCTGAAAACCTTATATACCCTAAGTGTACGTGCCCAAACCCACCTCCCCAAATTCCCTGAAACTAGTCTGAACAAAGGAGAAGAAAGATTCAATCAAAGTTAACCCGTGATTCATGTGCCTGAAGCCTACGTAGTTAACAGTGGACAATTATCAATAGGCCTGTGGTCATACCTCAATAAGCATAATAGAATTTATGATTCTATTTGGTTACACAGATAATTAGGATATTCTTTTAGGCAACAGAGAGTCTAGGTACGAGCCTTGGGGCTCTTCCATCCAGGGGGCCTGGTTTTCCAGTTGGTATGTCGTTTCCATAGATACTGGGCATATAGCTCAAAGTCCACAGTCTGGCCCAAGATGGGAGTCCTGCTTTCAGGATGGAGCCTGTTCTGTCTGTTTCCTCATTCATTCCCCCCAGCTGATGCTCTTAACTCATACTATGAGCATCATTCATAGGGATATATTGCACCCTGACTTTCTGACCTCCAGTTTGGGAGAATGACATCAACCTTTGGGTTACAAAGTTCATAATACACTGTAAAATAAAGGGTCCACAAAGCAGAACTATCAAGGCAACTATAACAATTGTAAATATAATTTTCTACCAATCACCCTTCACCCAAGATAGGACCAAAGTCCCAAAAGGAAGATTATCATCAGACATAACTTTTACCTGACCTTTCATGTCATCTAGGGTGGCTGATTTATAGCCAGATAAATCAAGAATATATACACAACATTCAACTTTAATTATAGCACAGGTCCTCTTTGTACTGAAACTATGGTTAGTCTCAAGATGATATCAGCAAGTCCTTGAAGCAGCAGTTGCTTGTAGGGCTTCATCTCTCTTTCTTCTTTAAGATGATCTTGGTTTCATGGGGATCAGTGGGGTCCTTTCATATAGTCCACTCGGCGTCCTCTGGGTCTGGGTGGTATGCCCTTTTCACCTTCATGTGGAGGATCCAGGGAGTGACACCTGCAACTTTAACTGCAGTAGGGCCGCTTAGAACAACAGTTCTAATGTGGGGCTTCCCATGTGGGGCTTCCCATGTGGGGCCAAGGAGTCGTGTTTCCAGTCCTTGACCACACCTGATCCCCGGGCACAAATTCGTGAATCTGTTCCCCAAGGGGGAATGGCACCCTTTCTTGTACAAACTTAGTTACCTGATTTATTACCTTACCCAGTTGTTCCATCTGCTGTGAAATCTCATCTCCCCTTACCTGAGGCAAATTTGTTGACACCTGTTTTATTATGGGAGGAGGCTTCCCATACACAATTTTGTACGGAGAAGAGCCTTGGGACTGTGGGGTCATCCTGAGTCTGAGCAGAGCCGTCAGAAACAAGTTCACCCAGGAACAGTCAGTGTCTAAGATCCACTTGGAGAGTGTCTCTTTAAGTGTCCGGTTGGTTCCTTCCACCATCCCAGAACTCTGGGGCCTATATGCTGTACGTAATTTCCACTCGATGTTTGAAGTTTTGCTTACTTGTTATACTAAATCAGCAACAAAAGCCGGGCCATTGTCCAATCCAGTGCTGGTAGGAAATCCAAATCTGGGAACTATCTCCCTAAGCAGGCACCAGGCTACTTCTGATGCTCTTTCAGTCTGGGTAGGAAAAGCTTCTACCCATCCCGAGAACGTACATACTAGGACCAGCAGGTAATGGTAGTGTCGGTGAGGTTTCATTTCAGTGAAGTCCACTTCCAGGTGTTTAAAGGGCAGCATGCCTTTCACCTGAATCCCTGGAGGTTTCTGTCTGTGCCGAGAGGCAGCATTGACCTGTGAGCAGGCAGTGCAGTTCTGAGATTTTGTCCTTTTGACAGCTGGAGGGCCTGGATTAAAGCATATAGTTCAGCCTGTTGAGCGCACCAGTGTGATGGCAGAGAGCTAGCCTCAACGATGGTTTCTTCCATGACCACTGCATATCCCGACAGTCTTTGTCCTTGTTTCACCAGGCTGGTGCCATTGGTATACAGGAACAAATCTGGGTCCAGGATTGGCTGGTCTCAAGTCAGGTCTGCTGGCATATTTCCTTGCAGTCATGTGAGGACCCACCTTCTCCCACAGGAAGGAGAGTGGCCAGATTCAGGGCCTGACAAGTCTCAGTAGTAACATGGGGGTTCTCACATAACAATCCCTGCTATTGAGTAATCTGGGATGTTGACAGCCATTCATGGGGGTCCCCTCGGAGGAGAATGTTGACCTCATGCGAGACTTATGAATAAATCTTGGCCCAAAGTCAGCTTGGCTGCCTCCTGGACCAGTAAGGCAACTGCAGAAACTGCCCGTAAGCATCCCAGCCACTCAGTGGCAACATTGTCCAGCTTATTAGAGATAAGTCACTGGTCTGTCCTAGGTCCCATAGTCTGGGACAACACTCCCATAGCCACCTTGTCCTTTTCAGTCAGGTAAAAAGTAAATGGCTCAGCAAGGTCTGGCAGGCCCAAGTCGGGTGCTGACATAATTGTACCGAGTTTGAGTTCTATTACCAGTGGGACTTGTTTTGCAAGCCTGGTTGGGGGGTGGGGTTGCCTTCTGCCCAGACCTCAGGGAATTATCGAGTTAACTTTTTCTCTTGACAAGAGAAGACTCTGCACATGGACATCACCAGATGGTCAACACCGAAATCAGATTGATTATATTCTTTGCAGCCAAAGATGAAGAAGCTATATGCTGCTGCTGTTGCTAGGCTGCTTCAGTCGTGTCCGACTCTGTGCAATCCCAGAGATGGCAGCCCACCAGGCTCTGCGTCCCTGGGATTCTCCAGGCAAGAACACTGGAGTGGGTTGCCATTTCCTTCTCCAATGCATGAAAGTGAAAAGTGAAAGTGAAGTCACTCAGTCTTGTCCGACTCTTAGCTACCCCATGGACTGTAGCTCACCAGGCTCCTCCATCCGTGGGATTTTCCAGGCAAGAGTACTGGAGTGGGGTGCCATTGCCTTATACAGTCAGCTAAAACAAGACCGGGAGCTGACTGTGGCTCAAATCATGAACTCCTTATTGCCAAATTCAGACTTAAATTAAAGAAAGTAGGGAAAACCACTAGACCATTCAGGTATGACCTAAGTCAAATCCCTTATGATTATACAATGGAATGAGAAATAGATTTAAGGGACTAGATCTGATAGAGTGCATGATGAACTATAGACGGAGGTTCGTGACATTGTACAGGAAACATGGATCAAGACCATCCCCAAGAAAAAGAAAGGCAAAAAAGCAAAATGGTTGTCTGAGGGGGCCTTACAAATAGTTGTGGAAAGAAGAGAAGTGAAAAGCAAAGGAGAAAAGGAAAGATAAAAGCATCTGAATGTAGATTTTCAAAGAATAGCAAGGAGAGATAAGAAAACCTTCCTCAGTAATCAATGCAAAGAAATAGAGGAAAACAACAAAATGGGAAAGACTAGAGATCTCTTCAAGAAACTTAGAGATACCAAGGGAACATTTCATGCAAAGATGGGCTCAATAAAGGACACAAATGGTATGGACCTAACAGAAGCAGAAGATATTAAGAAGAGGTGGCAAGAATACACAGAAGAACTATACAAAAAAGACCTTCATGACCAAAATAATCATGATGGTGTGATCACTCACCTAGAACCAGACATCCTTGAATGTGAAGTTAAGTGGGCCTTAGAAAGCATTGCTACAAACAAAGCTAGAAGAGGTGATGGAATTCCAGTTGAGCTATTTCAAATCCTTGAAGATGATGCTGTGAAAGTGCTGCACTCAATATGCCAGCAAATTTGGAAAACTCAGCAGTGGCCACAGGACTGGAAAAGGTCAGTTTCCATTCCAATCTCAAAGAAAGGCAATGCCAAAGAATGCTCAAACTACCACACAATTGCACTCATCTCACATGCTAGTAAAGTAATGCTCAAATTTCTCCAAGCCAGACTTCAGCAATATGTGAACTGTGAACTTGCAGATGTTCAAGCTGGTTTTAGAAAAGGCAGAGGAACCAGAGATCAAATTGCCAACATCCTCTGGATCATGGAGAAAGCATGAGAGTTCCAGAAATACATCTATTTCTGCTTTATTGACTCTGCCAAAGCCTTTGACTGTGTGGATCACAATAAACTGTAGAAAATTCTGAGAGAGATGGGCATACCAGACTACCTGACCTGCCTCTTGAGAAACCTGTATGCAGGTTAGGAGGCAACAGTTAGAACTGGACATGGAACAACAGACTGGTTCCAAATAGGAAAAGGAGTACATCAAGAGTACATCACCCTGTTTATTTAACTTCTATGCAGAGTACATCATGAGAAATGCTGGGCTGGAAGAAACACAAGCTGGAATCAAGATTGCCGGGAGAAATATCAATAACCTCAGATATGCAGATGACACCACCCTTATGGCAGAAAGTGAAGAGGAACTAAGAAACCTCTTGATGAAAGTGAAAGAGAAGAGTGAAAAAGTTGGCTTAAAGCTCAGCATTCAGAAAATAAAGATCATGGCATCTGGTCCCATCTCTTCATGGGAAACAGATGTGGAAACAGTGGAAACAGTGTCAGACTTTATTTTGGGGGGCTCCAAAATCACTGCAGATGGTGATATTGCAGCCATGAAATTAAAAGACGCTTACTCCTTGGAAGAAAAGTTATGACCAACCTAGATAGCATATTCAAAAGCAGAGACATTACTTTGCCAACTAAGGTCCATCTAGTCAAAGCTATGGTTTTTCCTGTGGTCATGTATGGATGTGAGTGTTGGACTGTGAAGAAAGCTGAGCGCCGAAGAATTGATGCTTTTGAACTGTGGTGTTGGAGAAGACTCTTGAGAGTCCCTTGGACTGCAAGGAGATCCAACCAGTCCATCCTGAAGGAGATCAGCCCTGGGTGTTCATTGGAAGGACTGATGCTAAAGCTGAAACTCCAATATTTTGGCCACCTCATGTGAAGATTTGACTCATTGGAAAAGACTCTGATGCTGGGAGGGATTGAGGGCAGGAGGAGAAGAGGGCGACAGAGGATGAGATGGCTGGATGGCATCACCGACTCGATGGGCATGACTTTGAGTGAACTCCGGGAGTTGGTGATGAACAGGGAGGCCTAGCGTGCTGCGATTCATGCGGTCACAAAGAGTCAGACACTACTGAGCGACTGAACTGAATTGAACCTGACTGTTTAGCCCGTCCGGTTTCCTTTCCGGGAGATTGTACAACCTCCATTGATCTTGAGGGGTTACTGAGAGGAAGAGTAAAGAGGTGGTTGAGTCCACTCAAACAGTCACTTGTGCCTCCAATTTAGACAGCAAGTCTCTTCCTAAGAAAGGTACTGGGCATTCAGGGATGTATAAAAATTTACGAGTCACTTGGTGTCCCCCCATCTGACATTTTCAGGGTAGGCTAGAGACACAAAGGCTGCATTTATCACCATCTGAGACCCAGCAGCCTCTGGCTGGGTCTATTGGCATATAAAGTCTACAGGCCTTGCACCGTCTTTCGCAGAACTCAGGGTGATTCGCTTTCCCTTTGAATCACTTCAGAGGGTTTTGCAATACTCATATCTTTTCAGGCCCCGCCTCTTGAGACCTTGTAAAATAGTCACCCGATATTTCTCCAGGTGGTCCCTTCCTTCCTCTGTGTTACAGTACCCACTGGGGACTCATCGGGGGTGGCTAGTTCTGCCCACCACTGCGGGCTTGCAGGACCCTCAGGTGCCATTTCTGTTAACCATTTTCTGGCCTCAGTTAGGATCCTGTGTCTTTCCTCAGTGCTGAAAAGGGAGACTGGTAGTTGGATTATGTCATCCTATGTAGGGTGGTGGGTTTGAAAAATAGTCTCCATTGGCCTAATCATGGCTTATGGCTGCCCCGAGTATGGTGGAGCATGTCTCTGCCAGTTTAATATATCTGTAGAGGAAAATGGCTGGTAATAATAGGCTACAGGGGGCAGATGGTAGTGCCCCATGCATCCTGAACTGGAGGCTGTTATACCCTCTGAGAGGCATCTGTAGTGGGGTTCTTCCCCCTGTTCTTTGTCGGAGCGCAGCTTCTGTCTAATTGCTGTGTTTTCTTTCTCCTTCCCATCAGTACTCACTAGGAGAGGTGGATACAATCTAGGAGGTCCAGCTGAGGTGGAATTCTGGGGGCATTGACCAGAGGTCTCCATTGCTGGGATTGGAGCCTGCCGAAATGGCGGCTCTACGAACTCTGGGAGAGCTGGTGGAAGAGTAGGGGCTGCTGCAGGAACTTCACCTGGCCCTGGATTGGGCATTAAGGCGGCCTCTGGTCCTGGTGGAGCACTGGGAGGCAGGCGTGTCATTATCCAGTATGGGGGAGGGGTCAGATCATCCCCATCCAAATCCTGTAGAATTTCCTTTTTTTATCATCAGTCAGTTTTTGTGCCGTTAATATTTTTCCCTTTCCTTTCTGGATACAGAACCTTGTCCAAGTAGGAGGGTCTTGAGCTAACCCTAGCCATGAGTCAATATATGGATATAGATCCAGGTGTCCTGGCTCTCCTGTGACTACTGTATAGACTGCTTCCACTATTTTTAAGTTCATGGTGTTCTCTGGTGGCCATCCTACTCCCATAGGGGGCCATTTGACCCTCACAGAGTATGTGAAGGTGGTTAGGCTTCATCTTCACCCCATAGTCTCCTCCAAATCCCTTCTTTAAATTTTTAATCATGCACTCCAATACAGTTGCCTTAGATTCACTTTCCCCCATCTTGCTTACCTTCTCAGACCTTCTTCTACTTTTCCTTTTCGTTCTGTCTACGAAGTTCTCAGTACCCTATGTCCTTCTGATATTTCCACTCAATGGCACTTACGTTGCCATTCTGCCTCCTTCCTAATTGGGGTGAGAAGAGCCTTACCTGCCAGATCCCAGAGGGAGAAGGGGGATCAGTGTGTCTTCACCTGCTGGTCAGCACAGCCAAACCAGAACACCACGTGATCCAAGACAGTTTTTCCCTTAGCTTTTAAAGTCCATTCTGCCTCGGTGGGCTTGATCAGGTGTAGATGAAAATACAGATGGGTTAAATATCCCGTGTCCCAGGCTGTCTCCAGAAAAGCCAATTTGTACTCACTTATGCATCCCCTCCTTCTAGCCTGACAATTCAGAGGGGGTCAAGAATTTCATAGAAGATGGGATGCCTCCTTGGGGAGGGCAGAATACGAGCATACAAAAACCAAGTTTCTTCTCCTAAAAATCCCCTGGCAGTTGCTTGGTAATAATTTTTCCCAAGATGGTGTGGACACCACCTCCTAAATGACCTTCACAAATTTCCTTCCTAAGCCCTAACATGCTCGTCAACCTGTGTACCAAGCAATCATTGCCACCTGCCTATTCCAGGCTCCTGTGGGTCTGTGACCCTTCTAATCCCTCCCAAGGAGGTGATCAGGCCCCCTCTTCCACCCTACCGGGTGGGTTCCTCCTCACCTGAGCGCTCAGTTCCCCTGCTGCCGTCCAC
Organism: Budorcas taxicolor; assembly: GCF_023091745.1. NCBI lineage: Eukaryota > Metazoa > Chordata > Mammalia > Artiodactyla > Bovidae > Budorcas > Budorcas taxicolor. Next base: position 87,357,134 of record NC_068913.1, read on the forward strand.
TACCTGCTAACATGAAAGGTCCGGGCACTGAGAAGCAGAATCCATCCAGAAGGGCGAGGCGCCTTCCCCTCTCTAGAAGATTTGAGCCACAAGGCCTTGGAGTAGTCCCAAATGTGACTTGTCTCCTCAAAGTGAGGAGTTTCCTGGCCCATGCACCAAATGTTGTAGCCACGCCTTCTGGGAAACAAACTCACTCAGAAGGACAATGCAGATAGTGGAGTGCAGTCTGTTACACCGGCGGGCCCAAGGCAGAGTCTCCTCGTAGCCAAGGACCCTGACCAGGTTTTCTGAAAACCTTATATACCCTAAGTGTACGTGCCCAAACCCACCTCACCAGATTCCCTGAAACTAGTCTGAACAAAGGAGAAGAAAGAGTCAATCAAAGTTAACCCGTGATTCATATGCCTTAAGCCTACCTAGTTAACAGTGGACAATTATCAATAGGCCTGTGGTCATACCTCAGTAAGCATAATAGAATTTATGATTCTGTTCAGTTACACAGATAATTAGGATATCCTTTTAGGCAACAGAGTCTAGGTACGAGCCTTGGGGCTCTTCCATCCAGGGGGCCTGGTTTTCCAGTTGGTATATCGTTTCCGTAGATACTGGGCATATAGCTCAAAGTCCACAGTCTGGCCCAAGATGGAGTCCTGCTTTCAAGATGGAGCCTGTTCTGTCTGTTTCCTCCTTCACATGGGGTCGTAAAAGAGTTGGACATGACTTAGTGACTAAACAATAATCATCAGCTTACATGCTTCGTATTTTATCGATGGGTTGGAAGTCTGTTCTGGTGGACAAAAACCATACTATATATCTTAAGCTGTTCCCAGTGGACTAAGGCAATTTGATCTCGTTTCTCATTAAATAATTTCTAGCTTAGAAAGGCCAGGTCAGGCTCTCTGCTGTTGTTCTCTTCTGTTCTCTTTTATGCCCACCTCTCTTTCTTCTCGTGTGTCAGGCTTGCACACTCCTCCTCTGTTTACTTAAGATCTTCACTGCACATCCTTTCTTTGGGAACCTTCTTCCCACTTCTGGAATGCTTTCATCCTCTGTACCCTACCTCTCCTTCACTTACACTCTGAGGGGTGATTGTCCCGTTGCTGCCTCTCTTTCTGGTGCAGGAAAGAAAGTGGGGCATAAGAGGAAGGTCACATCCCAGGGCTCAGGTGAGTCCCTGGGGTAGCTGCTGAGTGCATTCTTGGCTTCACACAGAAAAGAATTCAAGAGCAAGCCATAGTAAAGCGAAAGAAGGTTTTCTCAGGGAGATACACACTCCGTAGACAGACTGTGGGCCACCTCGGAAGGCAAGAGAGGCCCCAGGGTGTGGAGTTGTCAGTTTCTATATGGGTGGATAATTTCATAGGCTAATGAGTGGGTGGACTATTTCAAGCATTTGGGGAAAGGGCAGGGATTTCCAGGAACTGGATCACCTGCCCCTTTTTGGCCTTTCTGGTCGGCTTCAGAACGGTCATGGTGCCTGTGGCTGTCACCTAGCTTGCTGATGTGTTGCAGTGAGCATATACGTGGGCTCGAGGTCTAGTGGGAATCGACTTGTCTACCGTCTTGGACCTAGTTTGTTCTAACCAGTTTGTGTCCTGTCCTCAACGGTTATGTCATTCTTTTAAAGGTTGTACTCTGCTTCTTCCTGCCTCACTTCTCCACCCAACCCAACTCCTCAGTGCAGTGCTCTCACCGCCCTTCCCTCACAGGGCTCTGCTTCCCAGTGTCCCCCCGGCGCCATTACATGCCTCCTTAGGACAGGCCTCAGCTCTCCCTCTTGTGGGCCGCCGTCTAGGGTCGCACGGAGTTGGACACGACTGAAGCGACTTGGCGGCAGCAGCAACAGCTCCCAGGTCACTGAGTGCTTCCATTAAAATACAAAATCAAACAAACCAAAAGACTTAATTTCTGCATCACAGGACCTATGACATAGAGTTCTTAGGAAATCCTGTGATCTAGGTAGTAGATATATCTTTTTCTGAAATTCTATCAGGGGACTCATCCTCCCTCTACCTTAGTAAGTCTAGTTTTCCTCATCTTCCTCTTCCCTGCCATGGTTTTTCATAAAAGGCATCAAAGTTCATAAAATCTGTACCTAGGGAGAAAGCCTAGACTAGAGACTAAAGACTAGAGATTCTTCAAGAGAATTAGAGATACCCAGGGAATATTTCATGCAAAGATGGGCTTGATAAAGGACAGAAATGGTATGGACCTAACAGAAGCAGAAGATATTAAGAAGAGGTGGCAAGAGTACACAGAAGAACTGTACAAAAAAGATCTTCACGACCCAGATAATCACAATGGTGTGACCACTCACCTAGAACCAGACATCCTGGAATGTGAAGTCAAGTGGGCCTTAGAAAGCATCACTACGAACAAAGCTAGTGGAGGTGATGGAATTCCAGTTAAGCTATTTCAAATCTTGAAAGATGATGCTGTGAAAGTGCTGCACTCAATATGCCAGCAAATTTGGAAAACTCAGCAGTGGCCACAGGACTGGAAAAGGTCAGTTTCCATTCCAATCTCAAAGAAAGGCAATGCCAAAGAATGTTCAAACTACCACACAGTTGCACTCATCTCACATGCTAGTAAAGTAATGCTCAAATTTCTCCAAGCCAGACTTCAGCAATATGTGAACTGTGAACTTGCAGATGTTCAAGCTGGTTTTAGAAAAGGCAGAGGAACCAGAGATCAAATTGCCAACATCCGCTGGATCATGGAAAAAGCAAGAGAGTTCCAGAAAAACATCTATTTCAGCTTTATTAACTATGCCAAAGCCTTTGACTGTGTGGATCACAATAAACTGTGGAAAATTCTGAAAGAGATGGGAATACCAGACCACCTAACCTGCCTCTTGAGAAACCTGTATGCAGGTCAGGAAGCAACAGTTAGAACTGGATATGGAACAACAGACTGGTTCCAAATAGGAAAAGGAGTATGTCAAGGCTGTATATTGTCACCCTGCTTATTTAACCTATATGCAGAGTACATCATGAGAAACGCTGGGCTGGAAGAGGCAGAAGCTGGAATCAAGATTGCCAGGAGAAACATCAATAACCTCAGATATGCAGATGACACCACCCTTATGGCAGAAAGTGAAGAAGAATTAAAAAGTCTCCTGATGAAAGTGAAAGAGGAGAGTGAAAAAGTTGGCTTAAAGCTCAACATTCAGAAAACGAAGATCATGGCATCTGGTCCCATCACTTCATGCCAGATAGATGGGGAAACAGTGGAAACAGTGTCAGAGTTAATTTTGGGGGGCTCCAAAATCACTGCAGATGGTGACTGCAGCCATGAAATTAAAAGATGCTTACTCTTTGGAAGAAAAGTTATGAGCAACCTAGATAGCATATTCAAAAGCAGAGACATTACTTTGCCAACAAAGGTATGTCTAGTCAGGGCTATGGTTTTTCCTGTGGTCATGTATGGATGTGAGAGTTGGACTGTGAAAAAAGCTGAGTGCAGAAGAATTGATGCTTTTGAACTGTGGTGTTGGATAAGACTCTTGAGAGTCCCTTGGATTGCAAGGAGATCCAACCAGTCCATTCTAAAGGAGATCAGCCCTGGGTGTTCTTTGGAAGGAATGATGCTAAAGCTGAAACTCCAGTACTTTGGCCAGCTCATGTGAAGAGTTGACTCATTGGAAAAGACTCTGATGCTGGGAGGGATTGGGGGCAAGAGGAGAAGGGGACGACAGAGGAAGAGATGGCTGGATGGCATCACCGACTCGATGGACATGAGTCTGAGTGAACTCCGGGAGATGGTGATGGACAGGGAGGCCTAGCGTGCTGCAATTCATGGGGTCGCAAAGAGTCAGACACGACTGAGTGACTGAACTGAGCTGAACTGAACTGAGGGAGAAAGACCAGCATAAGGAGATCAACTTTTAAATTCTCTACTGCTCACTATGTCTTGGTTTCCTACTCACTACTTCTTATAGAAATGGTGAAGGACAGGATAGATGTGCTGTAGTCCATGGGGTCGCAAAGAGTTGGACACAACTGAGCAACTGAATTACAACTAGTTACTTAATGAGACAGGTCATGTTGCATTACCTCCACTTCTGTCCTCATTACCAATTATTTCTTTTTGCCTGCCTGCCTGACCATATTTACCACTCACAACAAAAAGTACCTCTGCTGCTGACTTTCAAGTTCTGTTTTAATGCCTATTCCCTTCTTGTTTCTCTAAGAGTTATGCTTCTTCTCATTGTCTTTCATACACAACATTCCTAACACATACAAGCAACAGCAGCATGACCATCTGGGTCATTGTTGACACTTTACCCTGACCAGATATTTTATCTCTGGAGGAACTTACCTTGCATGATTTCATTAACTGTCTGTCGCTCCTCCCACTAAAAACTAAGCTCCGTAGGGGCTAGAACTTAATCCAGGTTCTTCACTGTTGTATTTCACAGAACTGAGAACCATGTCTGACACATAGAAAGCTTTCAGAAATACTAAATAAGTAAATGCATAAACACTGAGAAAGAGCCAGTAGGAGAGAAGGGGGAGGGGATAGGAATGATCCAGGAGAAGGAACTAAAAGAAGGATCAAGTTCTCAGGGGTTTGAGGGTGGAGCTTGGGAGGAGGTCTGTTGCTTGGGCAGAGCGGGAGTCTGGAGAATAAGCAGAGTGACTGACCATTGATAAGAAGAGGGTAGTTTTTCTTTGCTATGGAAATCAGAAGAAAAGAGGAAATGTTATTATTATGTGGATAGGCTATAGGTTTGCCAAAAGAGTTGCTGTGTTAACTCAGTGTGTTTCCTTCTAAAAGGGCTGATTTCCTCTGTCAGCGGGAGGCAGTTATCTGCACAAATAAGGAGGTAGCTGAAGAGTGGGTCTGTCACTCTGGAGTGTGAGAGAGCATTGACCCAGGAAGCACAGCTGGATGGTCTAGGGAGTGGGAAGACTGCATTGGCTTTGCCAACCAGGATCTGTCCATCTGGCCCCTTTTCTTCAGCAGCCCTCAACCACCCCAGCCCAGGGGCAGGTTAGGCAGGCTGCGGAGATCTTCCTTGACTCTCTCAGCTCAGAGTTTTCACAGCATTCTCTCGCTCCTGATTTACCTGGCATGTCATAATTGATTATAACCAGATGCTTAATGTCTGCTTGCCTTGATGGGCTGTCAGCTCTGTTGGGGCAGAGACTTGCCTACCTTGTTTACTGCTGTGTCCCTGGCTCATCCATGCTTGAGGTTTTGCCATATGACTGTGAACAATGGAATTTAATGTACCAGGTAGAGAGTATTGGGTCCTGGAACGTGAGATGTGGAGAAAGAGGGTGAAAAGGAGGCCAGTAGAAAGTTGGCATTAGAGGGAAAGACTCGTGGTTGAGGAGTTGATGTATTAGGGATAGATAAAAAGAGCTGGAAGTAGATGAATGCAATCAGAGAGTGGAGTATATTACTTTATAATTTCAGAGATGGGGCTCTTTGGGGGACCACAAGGATACACAGCTGGTCATTGGAGTGTGTGGTTGCAGTGAAACGGAGGAGAGAGTCATTAGGGATGAAGAGGTCATGGATACCTTATGACTTGAGATGCAGATGTTGAAGCCTCCTTTGAGACTCCTAGTAATGTCACCCCACTCCAGTACTCTTGCCTGGAAAATCCCATGGACAGAGGAGCCTGGTAGGCTGCAGTCCATGGGGTCGCTAAGAGTTGGACACGACTGAGCGACTTCACTTTTCACTTTCATGCATTGGAGAAGGAAATGGTAACCCACTCCGGTGTTCTTGCCTGGAGAATCCCAGGGACGGGGGAGCCTGGTGGGCTGCTTTCTATGGGGTCGCACAAAGTCGGACACGACTGAAGCAACTTAGCAGCAGCAGCAGCAGCAGTAGATTATTTCACCTGACAGTAAGTAAAATAACGAAAGGGCATGCATATATTTACAAGTAATGAACTCATACTTTGCCTTTAACATTTATTCATTTGCTCATTCATCCTTCCATTCCCTCTTATTTAGCAGTAAGCTTTTTGTACAATAATGACCAAAGCAGAGAAGTCTAGACCCTTCTGAAACATACAGACTTTTAGGAAGGGCAGATTGTAAACACATGTCTATAAACTGTGAGAGTGTCAAAGGGAAAATGAGAATGAGGAACAGGTAAAGATGAGTTTCGGCAGTTGCTATTTAAGCGGGTGCCATTTCATCAAAGCAATATTGTGGATCTTTTTTTTAAATATTGAAATTTATTGCTTTTGTTTCTCTCTTGTTTGTTTAGAATTTACATAGAGCTACAAATGGGTAAATCTGCCTTACATTGGATGTTGGGTGTTGGGATAGCCCCAACATACGGTTTGGGGGAGCATTTAGAGGGTACTCAGAGTCATGAAGTAGTTCTGAGAAAGGTGTGATCATTGTAGCTGAGTCAGCTGTGAGATGGAGGCCAAGGGTCACTAGAGGTCATGTAAGTAGGGAATATTCCCGGAGGCTCTGCTTGTATATCCAGGAAACCTACAATTCCTAAACTGTCCTACAATTATAAATAATGTTTAAGTAGAAAATGTATAGGATTTGCATCCTAGAACGTGCCATCCATTTTATTTCCTGAATCCTCTGAAATAAGTGTACATTTCACCAATGGAAAAAATAAATTCTGTATTCTTGTAGTGGAAAAATTAAAACATAATTCACTATGATAGACTCTACAATCTTTCTAAAATGCCAGAAATCTAGACAGTTTGGCAATTTAACTTTAGTTATATATGACACACATCTGAGGTGTACTCTATGATTTGTATTCAAACATCAGAAGATATCATAAATACATGGCTACTTTAATAAATCCGGAAAAAATCTTTCCATCATATGGAAAAAAAACAAGTTTTATTTCTCATTTCTACTATACTTTTCAAAAGCTGTATTTCCTGCTTTTGCAGTAAGTCTTGATGAAGACTTTTTAATAGTAACTGAGAAATACAGCGATGGACCGGGAGACCTGGTGTACTGCATTTCAAGGAGTCGCAAAGAGTTGGACACAACTGAGCTACTGAGCTGACTGAGAAATATAGTGCCTTTATAATATAGTTCTTTATTGAATTCTTTTACTGTAAATTCATTACTTTGCTCAAGAATTTGACTCTGTCATTCTTGCCACTATTCAAAATTCTAATGAAACAAATTTATAAATTTTTACCGCTTTCTATCCAAATCTTTCATGCTAGTATTTATAAAAATGACTTTTTATTAAAAAAAAGATGTTGTATTCATTCATTCAAAGAAAATTTATTATGTGCCTACTATGTGCCAAGTATACCATTCTTCGGCTGGGGAAGCAAAAGTAAACAAAACAGACAAAAATATATGCTTTCTTTTTGCCTTCTTTTATGATATGGGGAAATGGACAATAAAATAATAAGGAAATCATATTTTTGCTTTGAAAGATGATAAGCCCTACAGAGAGAAATATTTACCAGGGTATATAGAAGTTATGACAGGGACCAGATCGTATTAGTTGAAAAACTTAATTACTAATGTAAAAGCAGTTACATTATGATATTGATTTATATCAGTTTTCCGTGTATATATTTCATATGGTTTATTGGTGGGATGCTGTGGTGCATGCTTTCATATAGAAATGTGATTTAATTCCCCATCCAATCTCATGAAGTAAGATTTGTTACTTTAACTATACACGTGAGAAAACTCTAATGTGAGGAGATGACTGTCACTCTCCCAGTGGAAGAAGCCCGCCAGGGGCAGAGCCAGAACCCCAAGTCCAGATGTTTGATTCCCAGCCCCGCTCTGTTCTGACGGCTGCCCAGATGGCTCTGTGGTAAAGAATCTGCCGGCAATTCGGAAGATACAGCTTCAATCCCTGGGTCGGGAAGATCCCCTAGAGAAGGGAATGGCAACCCGCTCCAGTACTCTTGCCTGGAGAATCCTATGGACAGAGGAGCCTGGTGGGCTACTGTCCATGGGGTCGCAAAGAGTTGGACGTGACTGAGCGTCTGATATACACCCGCACTACTGTTCTGCTCCATGTCCCTGCATCTAGCCCTCCACCTCGAGTATTACAACACTTCATCCTCAGGCAGCATAGAGACTTCAGGTTTTGAAGTCCTTCCAGTAAAAATGGTAAGTGTTCAGTATGAAACAACTTTTGTGTAGTCTAGCGAAGCAATTGCTGATGGACTTCTGTGCAGATCTCTGAGGAAGAAGGGAGACAGGGAAGTGACTCCTGGTTCAGCCTGTCAAATCGCCAGAAACACACGTTCTTTTCTAAATTCTCCCCAGCAGATCCACAAGTCTCAAGTTCAGTCATTGTAGTGATGGCCAGGTTAAATGTATTCTTCCGCTAAAAATACATTCTCAAAATCGTAGGAGTCATCAGAAGCTCTCATTTCCAAAAGTGCTGCTCCGGGCGTTTGATCATCCCGCACTTGCTGGTGCGGTTGACATAATTGTAATTCACAGACGCAGTGCAGTGCACCTGTTGTCCGACCGGCTGAAACTGCTCTCGCCCCTTGGTATTGGGCCATTCTGCTGATACAGGCTGTTATAAATATTACAAGGACAGGGGTAGTTTGTATTACAGGATAACACGACCTAATTTGATGGACACGCTCATTTCCTATTTATTCTCTGTAGTCTGAGACGTGAGTTAAAATTTCAATGTGTTATAAAGGTTATGATAAAATATGGCCAGTAATTAATACTCTACCTAGAATATGCTGTCTGTAAGATAATGCTGGTAAGATTATGGTGCTCTTACATAAACTGATCCTGGTTTAGGGGAGGGGTGGGGAAGAGGGATTATATCTTTCAAATTAACAAGAAGGTAAAGTTTGAAAATACAGTCTTCTCATAGGAAGTCACTCCTGTACCCGAGCCAGCTGTAACTGAGAGGAGCATCCTGTGATTTCGAAAGAAAATAATGTGAGATGGGAATTCTGGACACTGCATTTTGCTTGAGTGACACTGATATATTTGGAAGCATCTGTCTTCCCCTTTCACCTAGACCCACCTTTGTTTACTTTGGCCTCCTGTGAACTCTTGCCACTGGTTCCCTCTAACTCTTGAGTCCAAAGACTCGGCCTGTATTTGGTTTCAAATTCTCCTTAAAAGTTTATCACTAAAACAATCACAACATTTGCTGAGTAATTATGTTCCAATTTTCAGTTAAATTCTTGAGCTTATCAATTCTTGCTCATTATCAATAAAATGCAGTCCTTTGACAAGGGGAATGGAGAAGGCAATGGCAACCCACTCCAGTACTCTTGCCTGGAAAATCCCATGGATGGAGGAGCCTGGTGGGCTGCAGTCCATGGGGTTGCTAAGAGTTGGACATGACTGAGCGACTTCACTCTCACTTTTCACTTCATGCATTGGAGAAGGAAATGGCAACCCACTCCAGTATTCTTGCCTGGAGAATCCCAGGGATGGGGGAGCCCGGTGGGCTGCTGTCTATGGAGTCGCACAGAGTCGGACATGACTGAAGCGACTTAGCAGCAGCAGCAGCAACAAGGGGAAATATCTGATTATGTTTTCCCAAAGTACCATGCACAGAAGGTGTGATAGCTGGCGTTCTCTTTCTTCCCTTTGTATTCATCACACACATATTATGAGCCTGTGTTAGCATGTGCCAGGCAAAGCTCCAATATGGAAACTGTGTTCCTGACTCTTTGCTCTTTTTGACATATGATTATCTTAAAAACACACATATAGCACTTCTTATATGCCAGGCACATCTCTGCAGCTCAGCTGGTAAAGAATCTGCAATGCAGGAGATCTGGGTTTGATTTCTGGGTTGGGAAGATCCCTTGGAGGAAGGCGTGGCAACCCACGCCAGTGTTTTTGCCTGAAGAATCCCCATAGACAGAGGAGCAGGAGAGCTACAGTTCATAAGGCCACAGAGTCGGACCCGACTGAGGGACTACGCATCTATGCCAGGCACAGTTCTAAGCACTTTGCAAATACTAACTCCTTAATCCTCGAAGCAGTCTTAGGAAGAAGGTACTGTCCAAGGTCATAGGATTAGTGCTGGTGGAACCAAAAGATTCAAAGCTGGCATCCTGGCTGCAGATTTTGTGTCCTTCTGCACTATACCATGCTTTGTAGATTGATTTTCATATAGCCATCATTTGTATGTAATGAAAAATAGAATATGGTGCCTGCCTTCAAAGGATTAACAAGCTAAATCGGTTTCTTCTTTCTTTTCATATATATCTTCAAAGATCAGATCTTGATAGAGCATTATGGTCCATTATTTTACTTGATATGGTCATTTATTGAATATGTACAGTGTTTACCAAAGACACAGGGACAATGCAGGCTGCATGTTAGGGAACTCAAATCAGAGAGACACACAATTTTGTAAGTGCTGATGGAAGGATGTTTGTCAATGAAAATTTCCCAAAGAAGTACTGCCTGATATTTTGCTAAATGGAAGAATGGAGAGAGGGGAAGCATTTGTTGTGAGAAGGTACAGTGGAGTCTATACGAAGCAGCCGGTTAGGATTAGGAATGGAAATGATTAAAAGTGTGACATGACCAGAGAAGGAAGAGGGGTTCAAGTTCAAGTGGCCTGCATTCTGTGATAAAGACGTGGAATTGATTCGGTCAGTAATGGGAAATAATGAAGAAATTTAAGGAGTGAAAAGACATGGTACAAATTATATTTGAGGGCCACAAAATGGACAATTTGACTCAGAGCTGCCACTAAAAGTAATGTGGATTTCTAATTCCATTTTTTACCTCTTTCCCCTCATCTGCCTTCTCCAACCCTTTGTCTCCTCTTCTTTGGCCTCTCCCATTTTTTTTGCCCTAAACTCCACTCAATCTTATCATTCCTTCAGTAGTAAAAAATGTCTACTTTATCAAGGTTTAATCACAAAAATTTTCAGGAAAACACACAGTATCCACATTAGACCATATGTGTATGTGTGTGTGTATTTCAGTCATTCAGTCCTGTCTGATTCTTTGTAATCCCATGGACTGTAGACTGCCAGGCCCTCTGTCCATGGAATTCTTCAGGCAAGAACGCTGGAGTGGGTAACCATTCCCTTCTCCAGAGGATCTTCCCAACCCAGGGATCAACCCGAGTCTCCTGCATTGCAGGCAGATTCTTTACTGTCTGAGTCACTAGGAATGGCTTAAACCATATAATGAATTTCATTGTCAGCATTCTTTCTACTTGCCAATTCAAAACTTCCCTTTTGTTAATGATACTTCAAGCATCATTGTGAGAAAGAATATTTGTTTGGAAAAACAGTCAACAGCTGAAGAAAGAGCCTAAAATCTAAGGTTCTTGAGTGATACCTTCCTCTTCTCACATGAAGATCCATCCTGTCTCAGTGAGAGGCACTGAAATTTTGCTGCATCCTGATGGAGAGAAGTGACAGCAATGTGCCTGCAGAGAGCTCTGGGATTGCTTTTCAGCTGTCCCCCATGTCCTTCCGGCACAAAATCCATCCTCCCTGGGTCTGTTTCCTCTACTGTGTTTACCTAAAAGAACTATTAAAAGATCAGGCAGCTGGAACTATTACAGAAAAGCACAATGCAGATCAAAAGCATTGCTATTAATTTCTGTTTTTCAGGCAGAGTTGAGCTCGGTATATCACAGTATTCCTCCAGGAACTCTGTATTTAATGGCTTGAAATCTTCATCTTTCTGGAACAGTGAGAAAAATACAGTTCACCTTCAGTTCTCACAAATGAGGTTGCTTTCGTCCCTGGGCGCCTTTCAGAGCATTGCCAGAGAAAACCTTCAAAGTCAACTTTCTGAATGGCTCCCGATTTACATTAATGATCTCCTTCAAGGAAAATATGCTCCTGTTTTCCTCTTGAATTTTTATACCTTCTTCTTTTTTTTTTCCCCCTGTAGATCAAACAGTCAGTTGAGACTCACTTCAGCAGCCATGGCAGAAGGGCTGTTCTCTACAGGCCTTCTTCCTCCAGCCAAAGGGAGCTTCAGCTCCACCGGAGCATTCTCACTCAGCATCACTATATGGTTGTCATCTCTGAAGAAAGGCTCGGTGCCGACCCTGGGCTACTAGAAAAAGGTCAGAGTCAGAAGTAATTACCAAAATTGCTTGTCATCTAGTGTAAATACTTCCTGGAATGTGCTACTGTCTTCCTCTAAAAAAATTCACAAGAACAAATTTTTACCCATGATCAACTTTCTTGCATCATAGAAAACTTGGATTCTTTTTTAGCTTCCTCTCCATTCTCCTTTAGCTGCATTTCTTTATTCCTGAAATTATTTTGTTTATATTTTTGCAGCATTTTGGAGTTACATAGTTCATCTTTAAATGCTGCATAAGAATGTTTATGTTTATGAGCCTGAATACATGTTCTGCCCAGCACCAAACTGCTCCATATTTTAAGAAAATTGCCACTTCATCTGACTGCAAGTGCTGGAAATTGTTTTGGGAAGCCACCTTAAATGTGGCTCTAAATGCGAAGGAAGTGTAGATATTTATCTCACACACTGTTTCTAGTCAAGTACTTTTTATTTCTGCCATTTGAAATGAAAAACAAGAGACAAGTTCTTAAATAAGTTATTTGAAAAGGAAGTTGAGTAGATGATGAGGGTCAAAAAGGGCAGTAACAATAACAGCTGAAAGATCTTGAGTGACTAACCATGTGATATATTGTATTCTGTATTCATGACCTCATTTAATCCCCACTGAAAGCCTCTTAGTACCCCCAAGAAAAGATACATGCACCCTGATGTTTATTCCAGCATTATTTACAATAGCCAGACATGGAAACAACTTAAATGTCCATCAGCAGAGACATGGATAAAGAAGATATGGTACATATATACAATGGAATGTTACTTAGCCATAAAACAGAACACAGTGGTGCCATTTGCAGAGACCTGGATAGAGCTAGAGACTGTCACACAGAATTAAATAAGTCAGAAAGAGAAAAACAGATTAGTGTAATATTGCATGTATATGGAATCTAGAAGAATGGTGTAGATGAACTTATTCGCAAAGGGGAAATAGAGACACACACATAGAGAACAAATGTAGGGACACCAAGGGGTAAGGGGGAATGGAATTAACTGGGAGATTGGGGTTGACCTATATACACTACTATGCATAAAATAGATAACTAGTGAGAACCTGCTGTATAGTGCAGGAAACTCTACTCGGTGCTCTGTGTGTGTGCTTAGTCGCTCAGTCATGTCCAGCTCTTTTGACGCCATGAGCTGTAATCCACCAGGCTCCTTGGTCCACGGGGATTCTCCAGGTAAGAATATTGGAGTGGGTTGCTATGCCTTCCTTCTGGGGGATCTTCCTAATTCAGGGGTCAGATCCAGGTCGCCTGCATTGCAGGCTGATTCTTTACCATCTGAGGCAGCAGGGAAACCCAGGAACGTGAAGTGAGTAGCCTTTCGCTTCTCCAAGGGATCTTCCCAACCCAGGAATTGAACCAAGATCTCCTGCATTGCAGGTGGATTCTTTACCAGATGAGCTACCCAGTAAATGTTCTGTGGTGACCTCAATTGGAAGGAAATCTATAAAAGAATAGATATATGTATCACTGATTCACTTTGCTGCACAGCAGAAACTAACACAACATTATAAAGCAACTATATTCTAATAAATTTAAGAAAGAAATATTCATCCCTCCCCCACTTGCAGAAGAGGAACCCAAGGCTTGGAATAGTTCAGGGATGCACCTTGTATCTTAAACTGTGGTGATGGAGGGGCAGGATTTGAACCCCCCGGATTCCAGATCTCACTTCTGTGCTTGTCCTCTTCATCTTCGTGTTGCTCACTCCCTCTTTTGGCCCCTGTGTTGTTGTTCCGTCGCTAAGTTATGTCTGACTCTTTGCGACCCTGTGGACTGCAGTATGCCAGGCTTCCCTGTTGTTTGCTACCTCCCAGAGCTTGCTCAAACTCATGTCCATTGAGTCGGTGATGCCATCCAACCAACTCATCCTCTGTCATCCCCTTGTCTTCCTACCTTCAGTCTTTCCCAGCATCAGGGTCTTTTCCTGCATTAATCCTTCATTTTACAGCTACCAGAACGTGGAGCACTCATTCTCTGTGGGCCAATTAGAGTTTTCTCTTTAGGATGGCACAGTGTGTGTTTGTTTTCCTATTTATCAAAAAGGGAGGAGAGGAAAAGCAATTTGAATCAACTGCTGATCTCCATGGTGTTTTCCTCTAGGAAAAAATAGATCCTGGTGCCACAGTAACTTTCATTTGTCATTTCAGTGTCAGCCATCCTGACATCCTCATAGCACATGCTTTTCAATTAGGTGCCCCCTTGCTCTTTAAGGGCTTCCCTTGTGGCTGGTAAAGAATCTGCCTGCAATGTGGGAGACCCTGGGTTTGATCCCTGGGTTGGGAAGATCCCCTGGAGAAGGGAAAGGCTACCCACTCCAGTATTCTGGCCTGGAGAATTCCATGGGCTGTATAGACCATGGGGTCACAAAGAGTTGGACACAGCTGAGACTGAGCAACTTTCACTTCACTTTTGCTTTTTAAAATGCTAGTTTACGTTGGTCATGAAAGAGGCTGGGAACACTTAGCCATGGCCACGCTTTACCACCTTTTTTTTACAATGTTGGTGATAAAGTTATAAGCTACTTCACTAACCAAGCTCCCAGGGGAAAAAGCCTCAAAAGATCTACTCTGATGAAAAGAAAGAACTTAAAAATGTTCAGAATACAGTCCATTAGGACAAGTCTTCAGGAATGCCATTTGCCAGCCTCTGCCCCCAGGAGAAGTACGTTAATATAGAGCTTTTGGAAGCAAATAAGAAAAGCAAAAGGGAAGGTGAAAGCCATGGAATATGGAAGCAGCTGGAGACAAAGTTTACAAACCTCACTGAGGTTGGTTCTAAGAAGGACCCCTCTGAAGTCTAAAGTACATTGGCATCTGATGCAAAGAACTGACTCATTGGAAAAGACCCTGCTGCTGGGAAAGATTGAAGGCAGGAGGAGAAGGAGGCAACAGAGGATGAGATGGTTGGATGGTATCACCAACTTGATGGACATGAGTTTGAGCAAGCTCTGGGAATTGGTGATGGACAAGGAGGCCTGGCGTGCCACAGTCCATGGGGTCACAAACAGTCTGACACGACTGAGTGACTGAACTGAACTGAACTGAACGTTCTAAAACATCCATAAATGATATTGTCAGAACACCACTGATCAGAATAGCTGTCAGTCTTAAGGAAAGATATAAAACACGTTGTCTTCTCATCTTGTAAATTATTTTAGCCCACCGCTGAACAAGGTGATTCTATTAGCACCACCCTCGTGCCACATGAGCTGTGGTCCTGGAATCCTGCAAAGCCTTGACCCTGATAACACAATGCTATTGTCTGAAATTCATGTGTTTTCTGCCCCCTCGGTACTGCTACTCGTATGGGCACAACACGGGTTATCTGTGCTTTCAACTTCAGTTTCCATTTTATCCACCTGCAAAACAAGGAATATGTCTCTTCTCTCCCTTGATGTCCTTTGGGTCAGTTTTATAAGAAAAAGAAGAATTACTTTGCAGCTTCCAAATACCAAGAAAGTGCAAAGAAAGCCTGAAGGCAAATGAATCTGGCAGCCAGAGGAGCTGCTGGGCATAGTAGTACAAGATAACTAGATGATGTCACCGGAATTTGTCAGTGTAAATACTGATTTGGCTCCCTTTGCCAACATTTCCTGTTTTGAAAACATTCACTGCTTCTTTCTTGCTATTCTTTTGCTTTATATGGTAAGATATTATTCCTGGATAGGCCTCAAGAAAGGGTAGCAATTTCACAAGTATGGGATATTGTTGGTTCTCCATTTGATTTTGTAGTTTTCACTGTGAGAGCCTGTGCATCAAATACCTGAGATAAAAAATTTCTGTGACCATCATCTAATATGTCTCTGATTATCTAACGTGTAGAAAAAAAAGCCACTTTTTAAATTGCAGCTGGTTTTCCATGGCCACACATTTAATCTATAGACTGTTTGAATTGAAGCAGTTACTGTCAAAAATGTTTTCTTGAGATTTAATTCGTGTAAAATTTATTTTGCTCTAGTTTCACATATTCAACTTATGCTTGTCTTACTACATGTACAGCGACAGAAAGTGGGACCCTAAATTGGCCCCTTTAAACTTCATCTCCCCATGCTAAGCAGCTTGGTGGAAGTGAAAGCAATTCAGAATGATCTGGAGACCTACTCTCCTTATCTTTCTTTTCATCATTTGCTGTTTGCTAACTTGAGATTTGAAAAGATTACATTAAAAACAAAAGAGGCACTTCTACAAATGTTATTAAGTACCAAGGTGCAGAGTTGACACATTTATAAAACACATTTTCGGTCCTAAGAAAATAAATATAAAACACATTTTCCCTGTTCTTCCCATTTATTCTACCGGCTTTCTAGTCCTGTTTTGACTTTTCCCCCATCATTTCTGCTGATCTCTTTTTTTGTGCCATCCTTTGAAGCACAGGTGGCTTTTTCAGGGTCCCTTAAAAAAAAAAACAAAAAACTTTTAAGGCTAGAAATGGATAAAAATTAGGAAAAAATTTAAAAGAGGGCTAGTCCAGGCAGCCAACATTCTACTATTAAGTATAATCTGTTCTTGAAGACTAATGTTTGGGCTTCATCTTATATTTAATTGCTAATTTAGTAAACATTAATTGAAGGGAAAAGTAAGCAGTCTTAGGTTGAAAATTCAAATATAGGTATTAAGTTTTCCCCTGGTTAATTCTATTCTGTGATATGATAGAAATTGGTGATTCTAACCAGAACAACCATAGATCCGTATATATTTGGCCTTGTTCTCTGAGTCTTATTATAGTTTACATATTAAAGGCAGTAATGATATTTATTTCACAAGAATATGTGGTGAGAATTTAACCACTTTGTCCACACCCATCAGAGTTCTGGGAGGAAACAAAGTAAAGCCCAGCCAATATTTCTCATTCAGTAGTCTGGGAGTAGGGCCCAGAAATTTGTATGTTAAAAACAGACACAGGTAATTCTGATGTGTAGCTTAGTTTGAGGAACACTGTCCTAAGGGATATACTATTGGTTCAAAAAATAGCAATCTTTAGAGTTCATTTTGTAATAAAATGATACAAAATTGTGCTTGCTATATGCCATTGAACTATAAATACTGAAGATTTATTGGTATAGTTGTTAATAAGTATTTCAACTTTAAGCTGATTTTGAGGACAGTAAGAGGACAATTGTCTTTACAGATTTATGCCTACAAAACAGCAGAATATGAAACATACACATTTATCGTCCTTTAGCCTCCGACTTTGGAAAAATATATCTTCTGTTTCTGCAGTTGTAAGACCATAGAAATCTCTGAATATATGTCTCTAAAAGAAAATGTTGAAGGACCAACCAATTATTCCTTTTCCTAATATCTAGATACTATATAGTAAATCAGTGCTCTGGTACATGGAAAAGAATAGTGTCCTAAAAGAGAGCAGGTATTCCCCCCAAAAGTTCTTAACCTATTCCCATGGTGACATCCAAGAAAGGTGTTTTCTAGGAGACTCTGATTCAAGGGACTTCATCATTGGATCAGAACTATTTATGTATATTTGAAGGGTAGAGTATATTTAGCAATTTTCTGTCCACTCTTGAGTATACTCTGCACTTTTGAATTGTGTTGTACAGTCCATGTGAAAAACAAATGCCAACTGCTATCCAAGCTGCAGAATTGGAGACTGTCTTATGATTTCAAATTGCTTATTTTTTCAACTTGGGGCTTTTATACAGAATGGTCTTTGAAGAAATATAAAAAGTGAAAGACTATATAAATTTTCTTGCCAGGAGTTGACAAACTATGGCCCACTGACCAAATCTGGGCCAATGCCTATAAACAAAGTTTGATTGGACAACCACTCATCTGTTTTTGTACTGTCTTTGTCCGTTTTTGTACTATAACAGCAGAGCCAAGTAGTTGCAACAAAGACTATATGGCTCTTAAGGCCTAAAATATTTGTCATTGAGTCCTTTACAGAAAATGTTTGCTGACCTGTGGATCTAGACTAATTCTATGTCATTTAATCTCATGATGGTGGTTAAACTCAAGGACTGAGATACGTTAGGTTTTTAACTTAACTGAAACCTCATTCAAAAAGGATTTGATGGTTTATAGGCAAACATATAATAATAAGATTACTAAGATGGAAATATAAAAGTAGGGCTCAAACTGGATATTCCTCTTAGTTACCATAATTTGAACTTAATTTTGGCTTGAGCTGCCAAGTACCCAGCTTGGCAACAGGGGAAAGAATAGAGAGAGGTTTTGCTCTCGGGAAGAAGGGGACACTGTAGTGCCTCCCCTTAATCTCTGACACGTCCAGATAGTACATTTAAAACAACTTTTTCAAAAGGATTATTAAGTTGATGATGTTATGTACGGTCAAGGGCCAGAGCAACATTTGTATTGCAGATGAAGTGGATGTGAGCTGAGAGTGTGACATGACAACATGACATAATGAAAGCATCTCTAAGAAGGGATAGAATTAATACTGTGATAAATAGTATTTATCGATATTCGTATCAATACATTTGCTATATTGTGTTATAGAGATGATACTTTAAATAATATTGCTACAGCTTTCCCCCCCACTAAGAAGGACACTGTAATTTTCCCAGCTGTGTTCTTGGGATGTACTATTAAAGACACAGTTAGCAGAGCGAGATGTTACTACTACTTAATGTTGTGGAAAATGTATTAAAAAAAGGAAAAGCCCATTTCCTTCCCTGTTTATAATTTCATAGTTTCTTCCCTCCCATAAATTTATTTACATTCACCTGCACTCTTAAAAATGTCCAACCCATCCATGTATCATTTGAAATTTCGTCTCATTTTGAAGGTTTATTTATAATGGCTACTTGCCGAAAGCTGTTTCTGCTGGTTGTGTGGAAAAGAAACAAGTACTGTAGATCAGTCTTAACTTTCGTAATGGAAAATGTATTTCAGATTTTTCTTTAGTTTATTTGTATTCCAAAAGAAGCCATAAGGAAGTTGAGATTTCAATTAGGTAAGAAGAGCTTAACCACAATAATTGCTTTCTTAGGGAGGGTAGTGGACTGTGGTAATTAAAGACAATAAGCTGTGCAGTAAGACTGAACCTGGGTTGGACTCCCTGGTGTTATCTTTAATGGTTACACTACCCTGGGCAAGTTGGCCTCTCAAAGCCCTCCTTTTTCTCTTCTGAAAAGGATTGTTTTGAGATTGTTCTGAGAATGGCATGTGGTAGGCACTCCAAAAATGGGAGATAATATTGCTACTGCTGCCAGGAACTAGATACAGAAAGGAGATGGTGAAGATTCCTTTGTGGAGAGGTACCTTAAAGGGGGGGTTTCCCTGATGGCTCAGTGATAAAGAATCTGCCTGCAATGCAGGAGACATGGGTTCGATCCCTGGCCAGGAAGATCCCCTGGAGAAGGAAATGGCAACCCACTCCAGTATCCTTGACTGGGAAATTCCATGGACAGAGGAACCTCGTGGGCTACAGTCCATAGGGTTGCAAAGAGTCAGACACAGCTTAACCAGTAGCAGAAGGGTGCTGCTACTGGAAATTTTGCATTAAAATCTCCCTATTAAGTCCTATTCTTTTCAAGTCTCCTTCCCAATTTAATATTTTTTCATAAACGATCTGGGTTGTTAACCCTTCTGAAATTCTGACACACGGTCTCCTGGATCATTTCATTAGGAAAAACAACTTCACTTCTAAAAAAATTTATCAGCTCCTTGAGATCAGGAGCCCTGTCTGCTCACCTCATCACATAGAACTATGCCCTCCACATAGGGGCACACAATAAATATTTATTAGAATACATAAATAAATGAAGATGAAATAGTACAGTTGAGCCCTTTAAATAGTGAACTACCTTAGACTTTCACATTAAAACTTAATTCTTCAGCCTTTCATTTTTATGTAACTTTAAAGAAACATTGATATTCTACTCATGCTCAAATCTGCTCATATAACAAAAATAATGCAACCACAAATGTGGTAGGAGATAAAGCTAATATTTTATACATCAAACAATTCTAGACTGTTGAGGTTTTTAATGCCTGTGTCTGTTTTTCAGTTTTCCCCTTCCTTGGATTTCAAGACTCTTCTGACACATTAAGCAGTGTTCCTCAACCTGTTGTTTTTGCAGGTAGGGCAGATGTGTTTAGTTCTAAACACCTGCAGGCTCAGGTGCCTTGAGATTTTCACATAATGTACTTAGCAGAGACTGGAGGACAGGCAGGAGATGTAGATGTGCAGGCTATCTGCTTAGAGGTGATAACTGATTCATTGAAGGTTTAATATTCCATAAAACAGAGGAACACACAGAGTTACTTAAAGCTGCTCTCGAGTAAAGGACACAGAAAAGGAAGCTTATAGCTTTTGCTGCTCATGACTGTAGAGAGCATTAAAGGTGAAAACCCCTATCATGTCATTTAGGTCCTGTCGGTGAGTTCTTAGCATTGTGTGAAACATTCACTTCTAGTCCCTTGCTTTGAAAAACATGTCATATGACCCAAGATTTTTATAGCTTGTACCTCTTTAAAGGAAAAGAAAGTCACCATCAAATTTCTTCTCTTTCCTAGCATCCAGGTACTATTTAGTAAATCATTGTTTTAGTTCATAGAATGAATAATGGCCTAAGAGAGAATAAATATTTTCCAAAAGTTTTAAGCTTGCACCCAGGGTAGAGTCTAAGTAATATGTAGTTCGGGAGACTCTGACGCAGAGTATATTTTATCTTTGGCTTGGAATTATTTATATATACTTGAGGAGGCATATTTCTACAGCTACCGTACAAACCAAGAACTGTAGCAGGAACAAGAAAATAGATTGTTCCAATTGAAAAGACCATTTCTGGGAGGCCTGCAAGTAGTTGGGCCAATATTTTTGTATCCCCACTGTTTAACGGGTCGCTTGAGTACAGGATTTATTTGTAGTAACCCTAGAAGGCCCAGGACCTGTTGAAGGATGAACATTGTATCAATCAGACTTACCCAGCAATAGAATAGCCCAGCTCAAAGAGTAGGAAGTTTTGATGGAATAAGAGCAAAGCAGGAATGCTGCAGAGGGCTTGCTTTATCACTCAGGAGAATGCATAAAATCAGCATCAAGCCTTTTTCAAATCTGCAGTTTGGGGATGAGTTCTAACACTCATACACACAAAATCAGAGGAAGCAGGACAATATATATTTTTTAATTGGAGTATAATTGTTTTACAATGTTGTGTTAGTTTCTGTTGTACAACAACATGAATCAGGTAATATGTATACCTATATCCCCTCCCTCTTGAGCCTCCCTCCCACCACCCCCCATCCCACCCCTCTAGGTCATCACAGAGCACCAGGCTGAGCTCCTGCGCTATACAGCAGCTTCCCACTAGCCATCTATCTTACACATTGTAATAGTGTACATATTTCAATGCTACTGTCTCGATTCTTCCCTATTCTAGATTATCCCTATTGGATCATTTCCTGGAATGCTATTCTCTTTGACCCTCTCCTTTCCCTCTGTGTCCACAAGTCAAGACAAGATTTTAAACCTCTATTATTCTAGAATTCCTTTTCTTTAGTCTTTGCCTTTAGTCTCCTGTCCTCTGGCAGAAGAGAGGAGCAGGAAGCTAAGATGGAGCGAAGAAATGTGGACCCGAAGGCCGAACTGGAAGTGGTCCCTTTAGGCTGACGGTGCAGGTTGATAGCAGATGCTTCTTCTGATCCTTTACAATTTGAGAGCCTAATGAACTCATTCCTTTTCCCCTCCAGCCCCATACCAGCACCCCTGCTGCCTTCCTGAGTTTAATATGCACTAGGACTGTTCAGCAGGAAGACAGAAGAGGAAAGGTCACATTTGAAAGGCACAGTGTTTCGCTTTGTCGGTATTTTGCCTGGAACGCACTTGACATACGTTTTTTATTAGGCAAGTAATAGGTTTTGGACGGTATCAGAAGTGCTTCTGTGCCCTGAGTTAATCAAACTAGAAAAGGAAAGAAACTGAATCAAAGAAATGGCATAGGGCCGCACCGTTCTATTTTATTGCATTATGACACATGGTAATTGTGTGTTCGGGTTTATTGTTATTTTCCTCATCGCTCATAGAATTACTGATGTATTTACTCCCAAACAGAATGTGTTCCTTAATTGGCAAGGGAGCGCTCAAGGAATGTTTATTTAACCTTAACTTGGTTGAATTGTTTATACTACAGGGACCCGAGTTCAATTTACTTTAGTTTTTGGGGAAAAAACAAACAAACAAAACTTTCTTATTTATAGAAGCTGAGTTATGAGTGATCTCCCCACTCTGATGTTTCCTTTACCCTCCACTGTGCAAAGGGAACAAAAAGCCACTGTCTCATTTTTACTCCAAAGAAACTAAACTACTTCCTTAAGTGGGTTAGTTCTTTCAATTGAAAATGGTAACCAGATGTTTACTGAAATCCCTAGCATTTCTCCTTCAAGCCTAGTTTCTTTCTAATTGTTTGATCTTTTTAAGTTTCATAGAAACCAGATTGGGTATTTGAGTTTTCCGTAGCTGGGAAATGTTTAATGCCGCTTTGAAGATCCTTTGTACTATTAATTTAAATGCACTTTCTTCTGCTTCCACTTTTTTAAAAAGATGCGGCGTGGAACTTTTATCAGGTAATTTATTACAGGTCCTTGTTCACTTCATATTTCTTTAGAGTTGAAAATACTGGGGGCTTTCTTGTTTGTTTGAAAATTTAGAGTTTTTTGTTTGATTCTGCCACAGACTAAACTGTGCTTTAAATGACAGATTGAATTTGTAAAAACAAATATTTGTATCATATTTAGAAGGAGAAAGACTCCAGGAAGGAAAACAAACTCCTTCATATGGGACCTTTCAAGAGACAGAATGTGTGGATTAATTTAAGGGAATTTGGAGACTTCAGACATAGTGTGTTTCTATGTTAGTGCATTAGCAGATTTAGCTGCTTGAAATATTTTAGACCTTGTCCTCAAACTGGTAGGAGTTTGGGAGCATCTAACCAGATTTTCAGGACTGCCTCTCAATTTTTGTATCACTTTTACTTTCTACTCTCATTGTTACAACTATTGTTGAAACATCCCAAGTCACTTCCTCTTTAATTACTGTTTCCCTCTGGATATCCGGTATGGTTTCTATCTTATTTTTAGCTAAAGTTACTTCCTCTTAACAGGTTCTCTTTGCAGAAGTCAAAACCACAGTTTGGGAAACAAAGACTTAAGGGAAAGGAGATTTTTTTTCCCGCTTTGGTAATCTCTCTCTATTTAATCCTCAGTAATCAGACTTGCACCACACCACACTCTACCTCCCCAAATTATCCTTTCAGAATTTGCCAAAAAACTCCATTTTGTTACAAATCCAGCCACTATATTTATGATTGCAATATTTTTTCTAGAAGAGCAGATTTGAGCATGAGTAGAATATAAACTAAGCTTTAATATAAATTCACTGAGATTAATAATTTCTTAATGTCCTTGATCTTACTTTAGCAGAGTTTTCCAAACTTGGTGAAATGTAGGAACCAGTGGAATAAACACTTGTCCTAGTACTGAATGGGTGTTATAGGGTTCACCATTTTCTTACAAACCCTTTTCTCTCTTCAGTTCAGTTCAGTTCAGTCGCTCAGTCATGTCCGACTGTGACCTCATGAACCACAGCACGCCAGGCCTCCCTGTCCATCACCAACTCCCAGAGTCCACCCAAACCCATGTCCATTGTGTCGGTGATGCCATCCAACCATCTCATCCTCTGTCATCCCCTTCTCCTCCTGCCGTCAGTTTTTGCCAGCATCAGGATCTTTTCAAATGAGTCAGCTCTCTGCACCAGGTGGCCAAAGTATCGGAGTTTCAGCTTCAACATTAGTCCCTCCAATGAACACCCAGGACTGATCTCCTTTAGGATGGACTGGTTGGATCTCCCTGCAGTCCAAGGGACTCTCAAGAGTCTTCTTCAACACTACAGTTCAAATGCATCAATTCTTCAGCACTCAGCTTTCTTTATAATCCAACTCTCACATCCATACATGACCACTGGAAAAACCATACCCTTGACTAGATGGACGTTTGTTGGCAAAGTAATGTCTCTGCTTTTTAATATGCTGTCTAGGTTGGTCATAACTTTCCTTCCAAGGAGTAAGCGTCTTTTAATTTCATGGCTGCAGTCACCATCTGCAGTGATTTTGGAGCCCCTCAAAATAAAGTCAGCCACTGTTTCCTCTGTTTCCCCATCTATTTCCCATGAAGTGATGGGACCAGATGCCATGATCCTAGTCTTCTGGATGTTGAGCTTTAAGCCAACTTTTTCACTCTCCACTTTCACTTTCATCAAGAGGCTTTTTAGTTCCTCTTTACTTTCTGCCATAAGGGTGGTGTCATCTGCATATCTGAGGTTATTGATATTTCTCCCGACAATCTTGATTCCACCTTCTGCTTCCTCCAGCCCAGCGTTTCTCATGATGTACTCTGCATATAAGTTAAATAAGCAGGGTGACAATATACAGCCTTGACGTACTCCTTTTCCTATTTGGAACCAGTCTGTTGTTTTATGTTCCGTTCTAATTGTTGCTTCCTGACCTGTATACAGGTTTCTCAAGAGGCAGGTCAGGTGGTTTGGTATTCCCATCTCTTAATTTCCTTAATTGTGCCTTGCCTGCTTCTCCCACCTTCCTGTCCTGTCCTTCCTTATGTTCTTCTTCAAGATGAGAGCTTTCTCCAAGATGTTTATCCCTAGTCCTCTTATTTTCCACGTGGCTTGATACTCCCTCAGGAAACGTTTCTACTCTATGGATTGAACAATCGCTTCTGGGAAACAAATTAGCAGCTGCTGGAGGCTGGGGTTGATGGTCAAAGGGGACAAACTGCCAGTCATAAATAAATTCTGGAGATGTATTATATAGCATGGTAACTGTAGTTAGTGTAGTAGTAATGTTAGTCGCTCAGTGGTGTCGAACTCTTTTCGATCCCATAGACTGTAGTCCACCAGGCTCTTCTGTCCATAGAATTCTCCAGGCAAGAATGCTGGAGTAGGTTGCCATTCCCTTCTTCAGAGGGTATTCCTGACCCAGGGATCGAACCCAGGCCTCCTGCATTGCAGGCAGATTCTTTACCATCTAAGCTATGGTGACTATACTTAATAATACTATATTGTATAGTTGAAAGTTGTTAAGACAGTATATTGCAAAGGTTCTCATTACCAAAAAAAAAAAAAGTATAATTCTGTGTGTGGTGACAGATCTCAATTAGATTTATTGTGGTTATTATTATTCAATATGCACACACGTGCACATACACACACTATAAATACATATATATGGCTTCCTGGTAGCTCAGCTGGTAAAGAATCTGCTTACACTGTGGGAGACTTGAGTTCGATCTCTGGGTTGGGAAGATCCCCTGGAGAAGGGAATGGCTACCCACTCCAGTATTCTGGCCTGGAAAATTCAATGGACTGTATAGTCCATGGGGTTGCAAAGCGTCGGACTCAACTGAGCAACTTTTACTATATATGTATCAGGAAGTTCAGTCATTCAGTTGTGTCCAACTCTTTGTGACCCCATGGACTGCAGCATGACAGGCTTCCCTGTCCATCACAAACTCCTGGAGCTTGCTCAAACTTATGTCCTTCAAGTCGGTGATGCCATCCAACCATCTCATCCTCTGTCTCCCCTTCTCCTGCCTTCAGTCTTTCCCAGCATCAGGGTCTTTTCCAGTGGATCAATTCTTCGCATCAGCTGGCCAAAGTATTAGAGTTTCAGCTTCAGCATCAGTCCTTCCAATGAATATTCAAGACTGATTTCCTTTAGGATGGACTGGTTGGATCTCCTTGCAGTCCAAGGGACTCTCAAGAGTCTTCTCCAACACCACAGTTCAAAAGCATCAATTGTTTGGTGCTTGGCTTTCTTTATAGTCCAGCTCTTTCACATCCATACATGACTACTGGAAAAACCATAACTTTGACTACACGAACCTTTATTGGCAAAGTAATGTCTCTGCTTTTTAATAAGCTGTCTTGGTTGGTTATAGCTTTTCTCCCAAGGAGCAAGCATCTTTTAATTTCATGGCTGCAATCACCATCTGCAGTAATTTTGAATGTTGAGTTTTAAGCCAGATTTTTCACTCTCCACTTTCACTTTCATCAAGAGGCTCTTTAGTTCCTCTTCACTTTCTGCCATAAGGGTGCTGTCATCTGCATATCTGAGGTTATTTCTCTCAGCAATCTTGATTCCAGCTTGTGCTTCTTCCAGCTGTGCATTTCACATGATATACTCTGCATATAAGTTATATAAGCAGGGTGACAATATACAGCTTTAACGTACTCCTTTCCCAATTTGGAAACAGTCTATTGTTCCATGTCTGGTTCTAACTGTTGCTTCTTGACCTGCATATCGATTTCTCAGGAGGCAGGTAAGGTGGTTTCATATTCCCATCTCTTTCAGAATTTTCCCCAGTGTACTGTGATCCACAGTCAAAGGCTTTAGCGTAATCAATAAAGCAGAAGTAGATGTTTTTCTGGAATTCTCTTGCTTTTTCTATGATCTAACGGATGTTGGCAATTTGATCTCTCGTTCCTCTGCTTTTTCTAAATCCAGCTTGGACATCTGGAAGTTCACGGTTCACACACACACACACACACACACACACACACACACACACGCTTCCCCAGTGGCTCAGTGATAAAGAATCTGCCTGCAATGCAGGAGGATTCCTTGGGTCAGAAAGATCCCCTGGAGGAAGGCATGGCAACCCACTCCAGTATTCTTGCCTGGAGATCCTGTGGACAGAGGAGCTTGGCATGCTGCCATCCATGGATTACAAACAGTTGGACACAACTGAAGTGACTAAGCATATAGCATATATATGCTATGTGATATATATATAATAGATATATATGTAGAGAGACAGAGAGAGAATATCATCTTGTATATCCTGAATTAACATGATGTTAGAAGTCACTTATATCTCAAGAAAGTTTCTCTGGGGATATAACCTAAAAATAATGTTGAATCCTAATCTGTCACCTATAGGCAGAGTCTTGAGAAAACATTGATTTTCCTAGTACCTGATAGATGTTTTCATTTGTGTGTCCCAGGGCCTCGATGTATATAAATAATGGATAATGCATGATGCTTCCATTCTCTGGGAATGTTTTTCTTTTTTTTGGGGGGGGCGGGGGGGAGGAATGTTTTCCTAACTAGTAATGCTGACTGTGAGCCCTCAGCCTTGTAGACTCTAAACTTTATCATCAGATCCATTCTCTCCTTCAAGGATAACACACAACAGGAACCACGGCCTGTGGTGTGCCTTCTCAGCCTTGACTCCACACTCCTTACAGTTTCTATGCCTCTCTTGTGCTATCACAGTAACAGTTACTCTCCCAGATGCTGGTCTCTTCCTTATATTATACATCTTCACCACAGAGACCAGTTTATTTTATTTTATTTTTATTTTTTAAATGTTTCATTTTGATCTCCAGTATTCCCAATTGTTTTTAAACAAGGTTTATTTATTTATTTATTTTCATTTTCAGATGCACCCTGCAGTATGTGGGATCTTAGTTCCCTGACCAGATTTCAAACCCATACCCCTTGCATTGGAAGGCAGAGTCTTATACCACCAGGGAAGTCCCACAAGTGCCAGTTTAATATTCCATAAGCACAGCTCTGCTCCTGTCAGTTCCCTCTGGAGAAGTGTTCAGTGATTTTTATGTCTGCCTAAGCAGAATGCAGGTCAGAAAGCAACAGTTAGAACGGAACATAGAACAACAGACTGGTTCCAAATAGGAAAAGGAGTACGTCAAGGCTGTATATTGTCACCCTGCTTATTTAACTTCTGTACAGAGTACATCGTGAGAAATGCTGGGCTGGAAGAAGCACAAACTGGAATCAAGATTTCTGGGAGAAATATCAATAACCTCAGATATGCAGATGATACCACCCTTATGGCAGAAAGTGAAGAGGAACTAAAAAGCCTCTTGATGAAAGTGAAAGAGGAGAGTGAAAAAGTTGGCTTAAAGCTCAACATTCAGAAAACGAAGATCATGGCATCTGGTCCCATCACTTCATGGGAAATAGACGGGGAAACAGTGGAAACAGTTCAGTTCAGTTCAGTTCATTTCAGTCGCTCAGTCGTGTCCGACTCTTTGCGACCCCATAAATCGCAGCATGCTAGACCTCCCTGTCCATCACCAACTCCCAGAGTTCACTCAGACTCGCGTCCATCGAGTCAGTGATGCCATCCAGCCATCTCATCCTCTGTTGTCCCCTTCTCCTCCTGCCCCCAGTTCCTCCCAGCATCAGAGTCTTTTCCAATGAGTCAACTCTTGCATGAGGTGGCCAAAGTACTGATAAATAAAGTGCTAATAAATAAAATTTCAGCTTTAGCATCATTCCTTCCAAAGAAATCCCAGGGTTGATCTCCTTCAGAATGGATTGATTGGACCTCCTTGCAGTCCAAGGGACTCTCAAGAGTCTTCTCCAACACCACAGTTCAAAAGCATCAATTCTTCGGCCCTCAGCCTTCTTCACAGTCCAACTCTCACATCCATACATGACCATAGGAAAAACCACAGCCTTGACTAGACGGACCTTAGTCGGCAAAGTAATGTCTTTGCTTTTGAATATGCTATCTAGGTTGGTCATACTTTTCTTCCAAGGAATAAGCGTCTTTTAATTTCATGGCTGCAGTCACCATCTGCAGTGATTTTGGAGCCCCCCAAAATTAACTCTGACACTGTTTCCACTGTTTCTCCATCTATTTCCCAGGGAGTGATGGGACCAGATGCCATGATCTTCGTTTTCTGAATGTTGAGCTTTAAGCCAACTTTTTCACTCTCCTCTTTTACTTTCATCAAGAGGCTTTTGAGTTCCTCTTCACTTTCTGCCATAAGGGTGGTGTCATCTGCATATCTGAGGTTACTGATATTTCTCCCGGCAATCTTGATTCCAGCTTGTGTGGCTGACTTTATATTTTTGGCTCCAAAATCACTGCAGATGGTGATTGCAGCCATGAAATTAAAAGACACTTACTCCTTGGAAGGAAAGTTATGATAAACCTAGATAGTATATAAAAGAGCAGAGACATTACTTTGCCAACAAAGGTCTGTCTAGTCAGGACTATGGTTTTATCTATTCCTTTTATAATAGTTTATATCTGCTAATCTGAAACTCCCAATCCATCCCTCCCTGCCCCCAAACCTGCACCTGAAGTCTGTTCTCTTATGTGTGAGTCTATTTCTACTTTGTAGATAAGTTCATATGTGTCATATTTTACATTATTCATTTAAGTGATATCATATGATATTTGTCTTTCCGACTTACCTCACTTAGTGTACTAATCTCTAGGTCCATCCATGTTGCTACAAATGACATTATTTTATTCTTTTTTTTGTGGCTGAGTAGTATTCCATTGTCTATATGTACCACTTCTTCTTTATCCGTTCATCTGCTGATGGACATTTACATTGTTTCCATATCTTGGCTGTTGTAAACAGCACTGCAGTGAACACAGGGGTGCATGTATCTTTTTTGAATTATAGTTTTCTCTGGATATCAGGCATCAGGTTTTTTTTTTTTAAAGTATCCCAGGGAAGATCCCCTGGAGAAGGGATAGTCTCCCCACTCCAGTATTCTTGAGCTTCCTTTGTGGCTCAGCTTGTAAAGAATCTGCTTGCAATGCAGGAGACCTGGGTTTGATCCCTGGGTTGGGAAGATCCCCCAGAGAAGGGAAAGTCTACCCACTTCAGGATTCTGGGCTAGAGAATTCCATAGACTGTGTAGACCATGGGGTTGCAAAGAGTCAGACATGACTGAGCGACTTTCACTTTAAGGTGATATTAATGTATGGGTGGGATGGAGAACCACTTTGATTAACCTACTCACCTCTGCCTGATCCCATGGCAAAGCTTTCTACTTTGCAGTGTTATTTAGACTTGTCTCCTGGAATTTCCTCCTTTCCACCATTTCTCAAAATCCAAATGAATATCTAAATTCACCCATAGTGTCATTTGCTCAGTTTTGTTTCCGACTCTTTGCAACCCCATGGACCATAGCCTGCCAGGCTCCTCTGTCTATGGGATTCGCCAGGCAAGAACACTGGAGTGGGTTACCATTTCCTTCTCCAAAATTAACCCATAAATTCCCCTCAAACTCAAAATGGTAATCAAGTTAACTGAGGCCTCATCACTTGTTATTCTTATAACTCTGATGCCTAGATTATACTTGTGTTTTATTTTTTAATAATTTTTGTCTGTTAATCTCATCTCCCCTTCTATACAATAAACTTCTTGTAGAACAGGGAGTTTTTTATTCATCTGTTTTTTCATTATACTGTGCCTAGGACAGTGTCTTGTGTATACCTAGTAGGTACACAGTTAAATGAATAAGCCATTGAAAAAATAAACCTATAAATATATTAATAACAGAGCTGAGTATTTCAGATATTCAAGCATCATTTGCTTATTGAAGTTTAGAGAAAAAATAGTGAGTGCTTTATAGGAAATTGCTGTTGTAGACTAAATGAAATGTGCTTTGGGCTGTGTCTATCAACTGAAGAACGGAACTCACAGGCCCACCGCCTCTAGTGAAAGTTCCCTGTAACCTTGTATCAGCAGGGTCAAGTCAGTGATGTCTATGTTTCCAAAGAAAGACGAATTCTGCTAATAAGTTAATAATATCCTTTAATAATAATAATAACTCTTTCCAGCTCTTTCACTAAGGAAAAATATGAAAATCATATGTGAATCTCATCATCTGTGCAACAAAATGATCTCTTTAGAGCCGGGAATTTTAGGAATTTAAAAAATCCACTTAGCATTCCATCTTGTTATCAGAGTGACCAAACAAGCGATTACAGGGTGTAGAGGGCAAAGATGTCTCTTAGCTTGCCCTGACTCTCTTAATTGCTCACCCTCTATTTTATACTTACCAGAAGGTAAAGAGAATCTTTGCCTGAATGTTTAGGGAATATACTTTTGGCAAAACTTTACCATAATATCTGCTGATTTGCTAGAACTATGATTCTCAAATTTTGTGTGTATCAGAATTGTCTGGAAGGTTTGGTAAATCACAGATCGCTGGGCCCTACTCTCACTTGATCTGATTCAGTAAGAATGTAGAGGTGAGTTGAGAAATAATAAGTTGCCAGGTAATGCTAATGTGCTGTCCAGGACCACTTGTTGAAAACTAGTGTCCTAGGTTGTTCCTTATTACAGATTTTCAGTCTTCCAGAAGCACAAGGATATTCTGCCTATTTGCCCGTTTAAGTATTTAATGGCCAAACTGTTTCCCATTTGCCTCCATGGGACCCCAAATCAATCTTCTACCTTGGTGAGAAGCCCCTCCTAAATTTATATAGATGCTAAACCCATTAATTGTGAGTCAACATGTAAAACCTTTGTACATGCAAAGCTTAATTATTTACAGTCAAGACCAGTGATACCGTTTTAAAAGGATAAGAACAGGTAGCTGAATTTACACTGTCTTTGGACATGATGGGCTTGCTTGAAGATAGTGGAATCAAGGTAAAACTATGGACAGATGATTTATTCTAAATGGAAAGTATATGCCCCCAAAGAGAAGCACCTAGCTGTCACCTAGAGCCAGACATCCTGGAACGTGAAGTCAAGTGGGCCTTAGGAAGCATAACTATGAATGAAGCTAGTGGAGGTGATGGAATTCCAGCTGAGCTATTTCAGTCCTAAAAGATGGTGCTGTTAAAGTGCTATACTCAATATGCCAGCAAATTTGGAAAACTCAGTAGTGGCCACAGGACTAGAAAAGGTCAGTTTTCATTCTAATCTCAAAGAAGGGCAATGCCAAAGAATGTTCAAACTACTGTACAATTGCACTCATCTCACACGCTAGCAAAGTAATGCTCAAACTTCTCCAAGCTAAGCTTCAACAGTACGTGAGCTGAGAAGTTCCAGATGTTCAAGCTGAATTTAAAAGGCAGAGGATCCAGAGACCAAATTGCCAACATCCGTTGGATAATAGAAAAATTAAGAGAATTCCAGAAAAACATCTACTTCTGCTTTATTGATTATGCCAAAGCCTTTGACTGTGTAGATCGCAACAAACTGGAAAATTCTTAAAAGAGATGGGAATACCAAACCACCTTACCTGCCTCCTGAGAAATCTGTATGCAGGTCAAGGAGCAACAGTTAGAACCAAACATGGAACAATAGACTGTTTCCAAATTGGGAAAGGAGTATGTTAAAGCTGTATATTGTCACCCTGCTTATTTAACTTATATGCTGAGTACATCATGAGAAATGCGGGACTGGATGAA
Source organism: Budorcas taxicolor (assembly GCF_023091745.1). NCBI lineage: Eukaryota > Metazoa > Chordata > Mammalia > Artiodactyla > Bovidae > Budorcas > Budorcas taxicolor. The sequence goes on from NC_068913.1 coordinate 87,389,363, forward strand.
GTACAAGCTGGAATCAAGACTGCCAGGGAAAATATCAATAACCTCAGATACGCAGATGACAGCACCCTTATGACAGAAAGTGATGAGGAACTGAAGAGCCTCGGATGAAAGTGAAAAAGAAAAGTGAAAAAGCTGCCTTAAAACTCAATATTCAAAAAACGAAGATCATGGCATCCATCCCGTCACTTCATGGCAAATAGATGGGGAAACAATGGAAACAGGGACAGACTTTATTTTGGGGGGCTCCAAAATCACTGCAGATGGTGACTACAGCCATGAAATTGAAAGATGCTTGCTCCTTGGAAGAAAAGCTATGACCAATCTAGACAGTTTATTAAAAAGCAGAGACATTAGTTTGCCAACAAAGGTCCATCTAGTCAAAGTTATGGTTTTTCCAGTAGTCATGTATGGATGTGAGAGTTGGACTATAAAGAAAGCTGAGCATGGAAGAATTGATGCTTTTGAGCTGTGGTGTTGGAGAAGACTCTTGAGAGTCCCTTGGACTGCAAGGAGGTCCAACCAGTCCATCCTAAAGGAAATCAGTCCTAAATATTCATTGGAAGGACTGATGCTGAAGCTGAAACTCTAATACTTTGGCCACCTGATGTGAAGAACTGACTCATTTGAAAAAACCCTGATGCTGGGAAAGATTGAAGGCAGTAGGAGAAGGGGAAAACAGAGGACGAAATTGTTGGATGTCATCATCAACTCAATGGACATGAGTTTGAGCAAGCTCCAGGAGTTCGTGATGGGCAGGGAAGCCTGGTGTGCTACAGTCCATGGGGTCGCAAAGAGTCGGAAATGATTAAGTAACTGAACTGAAGGAAAAACAAGGTAGTACTGTGGAAAAGAGGAATTCTGGCCTGGGTTTCTATGTCTTTGTGAAACCATGACTAAATTACTTAATTAAGTTCTTAGATTCCTTTCATTTTACAGAAGATGAAGATTTTTGGGTTAGATATACTAGGTATATCTTATTTAAGGTCTATTTCAACTAGAAAATATGTAAAAAGAATAATAAAGAATGAGAGAGATTACCTAAAATGCCAACAAAGACATACTTCTTTACAAGTTTTTTCTACATTTTATACAATTTTCTAGTTTGATTTTTTTTTAGCACACTATTATGTCAGAAATACATGCCATAAAAACTTTGTAAATATTATTTCAGAGGCTACTTAGCATTATATTACCGGATATATGTAATATTTACTTTATTGTTCTTAATCTTTCCCATATTGTTAGATATTTATGATATTTCTAATGTTTTGCTATTATAAATAATGCCCTCAGAAAATTATTCTATGGAAGTGTGGTATGGAAATCCAAGTTCACAGCTGGAGTATAAAACAGATTAAGTTTCTGCTAGAAATTGGTACTAGTATCACGGCCGGAATGCTGGGAATGTGAGAATGGCAGGCACATTCCATGGTAATCTGAAGGCTCATCCAAGAGGGCCAGTATCAGGAATCATGAGTGTTTGCCCTTCCACTGGCTTGTTTGCTCAAGGATTCATGTTCGTTATTTGTTCATTTTTGGAGAAATAGCATGTTAAGTTTTATCAGCAAGACTTTGTTTTGTGTTGTCTGAAATCTCCCACTCATAACTGTACACAGCATGACTATAGCACCCTGAGACTGATACTGTTTCTCGTCTTATGGAACGTAATTCTGTCACTTTGTCACACTGAGTATTTTATATCAGAGACATTTGGAACTGTAAAATGATTGAGATCTAGCTTAATTTTATGTTTATTTTCATTTCTATATAGCAGTTGATTGGCATCATAGAGTGCTTTGAAAGATGTACAGTGTTTGAAAAGACTCAATGTCTGTTTTTCATAGAGAATAATAGTACTTTATTTGGATGCATATTCAAACCACATTTTTAGAAAATAGTTTTCCCATTTATCAAGATGTTTTATGTTTTTGATAGAATATTGAATCAAGCATTTGCGAGTACAAAGGTAAAAGCAAAAATCACTCCAGAGACAACACAGTTGCCTCCTGCCTCTTTTTGCAAGTTTACTCCACATGTTTTAACAGATACTTAAAAAAAAATTTTTTTTTGGCCATACCACATGGCTGGTAGGATCTTAGTTCCTTGACCAGAGATTGAACCCAGGCTCCCAGCAGTGGAAGCACAGTTTTAACTACTAGACTACCCAGGAATTCTCGATACATTTTTAATATTTTGATAAAAATAAAGACTATAATGTCTTTCCATGTCAATGTAGTTTTTAAGAATTGTAACAAAGTGTCATGTCACTAGTTTTCAAGTTAGCCTTTTTAAACCACTAATTAAATGTACTGTGCTCTACAGTTTGTATACATTAACTTATTGACTTCTCACTTCTAGTCCACAAGATAGCTATTTCTGTTTCACACTTGCAGAATTGAGTAGCACATATCATAAATGATGGAGCTGAGGTTTGACCTAAGGGCTGTCTGTCTCTAAACGTGAGATTTTAACCACAATATCATCTTAGTTTCTTGAAAGTATATGAAAGATATTTAGAATTTTTTTAACTTTGTTAATATAAAATACAACTTTACCACAATATTTATTTATATTGATTTTTTTGAGATTTGGGTATAATTTGGAATTATTGTATTAATGGGCAAAATATCAAAACTATGCTTCCTCCTGCCACATTCTTCTACAAAATGAAGGCTCATATTTTAACTTTCATCAACAGTGTTATTTCTCCATGGATCTTCAGTTTTAGATGTTATCACATTTTTAATCTGGTGAGGTTAAAAATGTCACATCATTTAAATTTTTTAATAGGGAAGGAAATTTTACTTATATATCAATTTTAAACAATTTCTATTTTTTAAATGCTGTCTTTTTAAATTTAATTTTTTATTTGCAAATCTTTTTTTATATGAAGGATATGAATAAGCAGTTTGTATTTTCACATCTAAATGGCAAAATAAAGATGAAAAAATATGAAATTCACAAAGTTACAGAAAGACCATTTAAAGTATAGCATATCACTTTACAGTCACAGGACTGGCAAATTTCAAATTTGGTAATATCACCTACTGCTGGTGAATATTCCAAGGAAAGCTTTCATACATTGAGTGTGGAAGTGAGAAATATTGTACTCTTTTTTTTTGGAAAGCAACCTGGAACATCTATAACAGTTAAAATACTTACAATTTTTAAGCCAGTAATATTATTCTTGGGAATATATATGATAGAAGTTAAAGCATCAAAAGATAATAGATTAAAATTAACATTGTCAAAGAAAAAGAAGATGCTTCAAATAAGGATAACCAAAATGAGGGAAATTAGATTACAATTTTTGAGCAATAAATAATTAGAAAAATAGGAAATTATGTGTGAACAATCTTTGGAGGAGTGGAAAAGTAATATTATAAGATTAGAGGAAAATTCTGATTTTTCAGAATTCTATTAAAATATGTGGAAAAAAATATGCTTCTTAGATGCATAGGAACAATACACTTTAAAAGTACTTGGCATAGTTTCATATTGGGTTAAATGTTCTTCATCTCATAGATGACACAATTATTAGCCCCAGGAGACACTTCTGATACCCCTTTGGCTCCTGGGAGCAGGGCCAATTTTACAAAAATCATGCAGTGGATGAAATATGTTTTAGCCAATAGCCCTGTTTACCCTTACCAAGGCCCTTCTTACCTGAAGCACCCATTTTAGGGCCCCACAGGGTGGCCTACCTAGTCAGTTTACATCTACCCCATGGGATTCGTTGCTACTCCCTTATGACAAGTACCTTTCTTCATCAGCAGTTTCAGGGCTCAAAGATGTCACATATTTTAGCAAATGCACTTGTACTGCCAGTGAGAGAAAACTGCAGATCCCAGTTCTAGATAACGTGTATGAATTTTAGCTGAGGCCTCATATTGATGAGGTCCTCTCTTGCTTTAGAGCAAAACCAACAATGAGTGGGTATCTGGTGAGTTAACATACATTCCTCCTATGGTATGAAGGCCTATTAGTGAAACATGAAGGAGTGACACAGAGTTGAGAGAGATTATTTTCTGTGTTTTCTAAAGGACTCTTATATGGCTCTAATCAGAAGCCCTGTATAATAAGCTGCAAGGCTTATTATCACTGAGATCTCAAATTTATCTGCCTGTATCTTACCTCCTACCCACCTGTCTATTCATTTACCACAAATACTTATGTAAAGCTTATCAAGTACGAGGCACTGTTCTAAGCATGTTACAAATATTAACTCATTAAATTTTCGTAATATCCCACCAATACTGGTATTATTATTTCTAGGAGGTCTGAGTTTTATTCCTCACATCTGCTTTTTGGAATGACCTTGAATAAGCGCATTAGATTACCTATTGCTTAGTTTGAAAATAGAAGATAAGACTTGCTTCATAAATATCTCATGGAAATATTATAATTGTTTAAAGTAAATCTTCAAAGATTATTGAAAATAATGCTTTATGAATAAGAGCTGTGTAACCTTAAAATGTTTGTGGCATTAAGTAATAAGCCATTGATAGAACTGATCCTTTTTCTCATGCTAGTGAACTATATTTTGTCAAGCCTTAGTTCTCATCTGTGCTGAATTAGTGTGGAATTATTCTTAGAATAAAATTTTAAATCAGTGACTCCCACCTCCCTCTCAGATTGCTCACAGTTCCCAGTGCATTATTATACAGAGTCAAATTAGATATGATTAGGTTTTATTCACTACATTTGAAAGAAATCATGGAAAATGACTTTTAATAAAACAGGAAGAAGGAATAATATTTGTTTAAATGAAGTGGCACCTTGCTAATTATACACTAAAACCTCCTGTACTGTACTGTGCAATTCAGTGTAAAGAGTGTCTATGAGAAACTCATGTCAAGAACTCAAGTAATAAAAGAACCCAGTTTATTATTTTTATTTATTTATTTTATTTTATTTTACTTTACAATACTGTATTGGTTTTGCCATACATCAACATGAATCTGCCATGGGTGTACACGTGTTCCCAATCCTGAACCTCCCTCCCCATACCATCTCTCTGGGTCATCCCAGTGCACCAGCCCCAAGCATCCTGTATCCTGCATCGAACCTAGACTGGCAATTCGTTTCTTATATGATATTATATGTTTCAGTGCCATTCTCCCAAATCATCCCACCCTCTCCCTCTCCCATAGAGTCCAAAAGACTGAAGAACCCAGTTTAAAGTGTCACTCTCATAACAAGGATTATGACCAGGACATCATAGCCAGGCATCAGAATATCTTAATATTGACACTAAACATGGTTTATGTAATGCACAGTTATTTATGTAAAACTCTAAAATTGGTGTGGTTGAAGAGAGAGCATTATGAAGGTAAGATGTTTCTAGGAACTACAGGGCAGAGGTATAGCTGTCTATCAGTGTTTCTCAAACTCATTTGTGTGTATGATCACCTGGGGACATTGTTATTCACAAATTTGATTTGGTGAGGTCTAACTTGAGGACTGAAATCTTTCATTTCTAACATGCTTTCAGTATATGAAAATGTTACAGATCCAGGGGCTTCCCTGGTGGCTCAGCTGTAAAGAATCTGGCTGCAGTGCAAAAGCCACAGGAGAAACGGGTTCCATCCCTAGGTCGGGAAGTTCCCCTGGAGGGCATGGCAACCCACTCCAGTATTCCAGCCTGGAGAACCCCATGGGCAGTGGAGCCTGGTGGGCTGCAGTCCACGGGATCGCAAAGCGTTGGACACGGCTGAGGAGACTTAGCGAGCATGCACACACATGTACACACACACACAAATTGAGGACTGAAACCTTTCGTTTCTAACAAGCTTTCAGGATAGGAAAATGTTCAAGATCCAAAGACCATTTCTGAGTGGGAAAGATGTCCATATTTAACTGTAATGTACGACACAATCTGCCTGCAGTGCAGTAGACTTGGGTTCTATTCCTGGATCGGGATGATCCTCTGGAGGAGGAAATGGCAACCCACTCCAGCATTCTTGTCTGGAGAATCCCTGGAACAGAAGAGCCTGGCAGGCTACAGTCCATGGGGTCGCAAAGAGTAGCAACTAAACCCAGATACAATAGAAGTAGTATGAATAAAAGAAACAAAACATTCTGAGAGAATAGTAAAGGAAGTGACCCATCCTGAATGTGGGGATCAAGATGTCACAAGTGGAACACTAGGCATGTGACAATGATTTCTCAAGCAGATTTTGGAGGCAAGAGCATTCACCAGAATGAGCTCTAGGCAAGGGCACACAGGTCTACAAGTGTATGGAGTCTCAGGGACCAATAAGGGTCCATGTGGCTAAGAGGAAGTAGGGGTTGGGGTGCTGCTTTGAGGGAAAGGGCTAGAGGACTAGGTTGGAGCCAGTGGGAAGGATCTCCCTTGCCTTGCTAAAGAACTTGATCTGTATTGTGCTGGCGATAATAACATCTCTGTTTTCAGAGGATAATCATGGCCCTAGGGAAGGAAGATGGATTAGTGAAGGGAAAAGAATTAGAAGCAGGGCCAGTAATTAGGAGGCTTCTCAGAGATGTGAAATCTTAGAGACTGTGATAGGATTTGAAAAGGTCAGGAAATATTTAAGAAATTTTTATTTAGACTGAATGGGAATTGGAAATTGATGGCAAGTGGAATGGGACACTAGTTTAAGTTGAAGATGATGTAATGCTTTCCAGCTTGAGGGAGAGAAGGTGGCTACACCTTTGATGGTAACAAAAGTGGAAGGCCTGACAGTTTTCTGGCAGGAGATTACAGGTTCTGATGCGTTCCACAGAGCATCTGTTGTAGGAAGTAACTGGAAATCTGAAATATAAGAAAAGTTGAGAAATGTAAATTTGAGAATCAGTGGCAGGGAAGCTATAGCTAAAACAATGAATGTAAATAAAAGCAACCAAGCAGTTCGGGTTTAGAGAAAAATGGTAACAAGTGAAAAGAAAGGCTAAAAATTGGGGGAGCTGAATGTATTGAGGAGGGTCTCAAACCTTGAACTTGATATGTTTCTCAGCCCTTTGTATTTTAAATACCATTTGAATTATTATCAGAGAATCCATCTTGGAGAGAGTAATTATTTTTCACTTTCTGCATTGTAGTGCAGATTGGTTTTGTAATATGACATTTTTAGTATAAAACGTGTGCTCAGTCGTGCTTGACTCTTTGTGACCCCATGGACTTTGGCCCACCGGGCTCCTCTGTCTATGGGATTTCCCAGGTAAGAATACTGGAGTGGGTTGCCATTTCCTCCTCTAGGGGATCTTCCCAATCCAAGGATCGAACCAGTGTCTCTTACATCTCCTGCATTGGCAGACATGCTCTTTACCACTAGCGCCACCTGGGCTACATATAAGATACGTAATGAGATATATAATTAATATGTGTCTAGCTACAGCCACATATACTTAACAGTCATCATCTTATTTTCTCTGGAGAGTATATTTATTCTGACTTAAAAACAAAACAAAATGAAACAAAAAGCTAAAGTCCATACTTCATTCAGATTTTTAAACTTTTTTACCTAATATCCTTTTTCTGTTCCAAAATCCCATCCAAGATATATTGCATTTAGTCGTTCTGTTTCCTTAGGCTTCTCTTGGCTGTGACTGTTTCTGAGACTTTCCTTCTTCTTGATGACCTTGGCAATCTGAGAACCAGTCATATGTTTTGACTAGAAAACTAGTCAGTCTAATCACACTAGGACCACAGCCTTGTCTAACTCAATGAAACTAAGCTATGCCCGTGGGGCCACCCAAGACGGGCGCATCATGGTGGAGAGGTCTGACAGAATGTGGTCCACTGGAAAAGCGAATGGCAAACCACTTCAGTATTCTTGCCTTGAGAACTCCATGAACAGTGTGAAAAGGAAAAATGATAGGATACTGAAACAGGAACTCCCCAGGTCAGTAGGTGCCCAACACGCTACTGGAGATCAGTGGAGAAATAACTCCAAAAAGAATGAAGGGATGCAGCCAAAGCAAAAACAATACCCAGCTGTGGATGTGACTGGTGATAGAAGCAAGATCCGATGCTGTAAAGAGCAATATTGCATAGGAACCTGGAATGTCAGGTCCATGAATCAAGGCAAATTGGAAGTGGTCAAACAAGAGATGGCAAGAGTGAAGGTCGACATTCTAGGAATCAGTGAACTAAAATGGACTGGAATGGGTGAATTTAACTCAGATGACCATTATATCTACTACTGTGGCCAGGAATCCCTCAGAAGAAATGGAGTAGCCATCATGGTCAAAAAAAGAGTCTGAAATGCAGTACTTGGATGCAATCTCAAAAATGACAGATGATCTCTTTTTGTTTCCAAGGCAAACTATTCAATATCACAGTAATCCAAGTCTATGCCCCAACCAGTAACGCTGAAGAAGCTGAAGTTGAACGGTTCTATGAAGACCTACAAGACCTTTTAGAACTAACACCCAAAAAAGATGTCCTTTTCATTATAGGGGACTGGAATGCAAAAGTAGGAAGTCAAGAAACCCTGGAGTAACAGGCAAATTTGGCCTTGGAATGCAGAATGAAACAGGGCAAAGACTAATAGTTTTGTCAAGAAAATGCACTGGTCATAGCAAACGCCCTCTTCCAACAACACAAGAGAAGACTCTACACATGGACATCACCAGATGGTCAACACTGAAATCAGATTGATTATATTCTTTGTGGCCAAAGATGGAGAAGCTCTATACAGTCAACAAAAAGAAGACCGGGAGCTGACTGTGGCTCAGATCATGAACTCCTTATTACCAAATTCAGACTTAAATTGAAGAAAGTAGGGAAAACTACTAGACCATTCAGGTATGACCTAAATCAAATCCCTTATGATTATACAGTGGAAGTGAGAAACATATCTAAGGGCCTAGATCTGGTAGATAGAGTGCCTGATGAACTATGGAATGAGGTTCGTGACATTGTGCAGGAGACAGGGATCAAGACCATCCCCATGGAAAAGAAATGCAAAAAAGCAAAATGGCTGTCTGAGGAGACCTTACAGATAGCTGTGAAAAGAAGAGAGGCGAAAAGCAAAGGACAAAAGGAAAGATATAAGCATCTGAAGGCAGAGTTCCAAAGAATAGCAAGAAGAGATAAGAAAGCCTTCTTCAGTGATCAATGTAAAGAAATAGAGGAAAACAACAGAATGGGAAAGACTAGAGATCTCTTCAAGAAAATTAGAGATACCCAGGGAACATTTCATGAAAAGATGGGCTCAATAAGGGACAGAAATGGTCTGGACCTAACAGAAGCAGAAGATATTAAGAAGAGGTGGCAAGAATACACAGAAGAACTGTACAAAAAAGATCTTCATGACCCAGATAATCACGATAGTGTGATCACTCATCTAGAGCCAGACATCCTGGAATGTGAAGTCAAGTGGGCCTTAGAAAGCATCACTATGAACAAAGCTAGTGGAGGTGATGGAATTCCAGTTGAGCTGTTTCAAATCCTGAAAGATGATGCTGTGAAAGTGCTGCATTCAATATGCCAGCAAATTTGGAAAACTCAGCAGTGGCCACAGGACTGGAAAAGGTCAGTTTTCATTCCAATCCCAAAGAAAGGTAATGCCAAAGAATGCTCAAACTACCGCACAATTGCACTCATCTCATGTACTAGTAAAGTAATGCTCAAAATTCTCCAAGCCAGGCTTCAGCAATATGTGAACCATGAACTTTCTGATGTTCAAGCTGATTTTAGAAAAGGCAGAGGAACCAGAGATCAAATTGCCAACATCTGGGTCATCAAAAAAGCAAGAGAATTCCAGAAAAACATCTATTTCTGCTTTATTAACTATGCCAAAGCCTTTGACTGTGTGGATCACAATAAACTGTGGAAAATTCTGAAAGAGATGGAAATACCAGACCACCTGACCTGCCTCTTGAGAAATCTGTATGCAGGTCAGGAAGCAACAGTTAAAACTGGACATGGAACAACAGACTGGTTCCAAATAGGAAAAGGAGTACGTCAAGGCTGTATATTGTCACCCTGCTTATTTAACTTCTATGCAGAGTACATCATGAGAAACGCTGGACTGGAAGAAACACAAGCTGGAATCAAGATAGCCGGGAGAAATATCAGTAACCTCAGATATGCAGATGATACCACCCTTATGGCAGAAAGTGAAGAGGAACTAAAAAGCCTCTTGATGAAAGTGAAAGAGGAGAGTGAAAAAGTTGGCTTAAAGCTCAACATTCAGAAAATGAAGATCATGGCATCCGGTCCCATCACTTCATGGGAAATAGATGGAGAAACAGTGGAAACAGTGTCAGACTTTATTTTTCTGGGCTCCAAAATCACTGTAGATGGTGACTGCAGCCATGAAATTAAAAGATGCTTACTCCTTGGAAGAAAAGTTATGACCAACCTAGATAGTATATTCAAAAGCAGAGACATTACTTCACTGACTAATTTCCGTCTAGTCAAGGCTATGGTTTTTCCTGTGGTCATGTATGGATGTGAGAGTTGAACTATGAAGAAGGCTGAGCACCGAAGAATAGATGCTTTTGAACTGTGGTGTTGGATAAGACTCTTGAGAGTCCCTTGGACTGCAAGGAGATCCAACTAATCCATTCTGAAGGAGATCAGCCCTGGGATTTCTTTGGAAGGAATGATGCTAAAGCTGAAACTCCAGTATTTTGGCCACCTCATGCGAAGAGTTGACTCTTTGGAAAAGACTCTGATGCTGGGAGGGATTGGGGACAGAAGAAGGGGACGACCGACAATGAGATGGCTGGATGGCATCACTGACTCGATGGACGTGAGTCTGAGTGAACTCCGGGAGTTGGTGATGGACAGGGAGGCCTGGCATGCTGCAATTCATGGGGTCGCAGAGTCGGACACGACTGAGCGACTGAACTGAACTGAACTGGGATATGCCTGGGTGTTTTTCTGATTAGTCTGGGGTATGGTTTGGGGGAGTAAGACCACAGAGGTAAAGCATCATTCCTCTCATATAGTTTCAAAGGAAGGGGATGGACTATACGCATTGCTCTCACTGTCAATATGAACCTTAATCACCTAACTGAGGTAGTGTTTGTCAGGTTTTTTCACTGCAAATTATTTTTTTATTCCCCTTTTCTATACGAGACTCTTCAGAAGGGTGTTCTTGTGCACAGCTCAAGCTGAAGGACTAGAAAGTTGTGATCTACCTCCTTGAGTTTGTAGTAGCTATGGAAATTATTTGGTGTTTTTCCACACCAAAGGTTTGTCTCTTCCTCATTTGTTTTTTTTATTCAATAATTTGTTTATATCCGTATGGACTAGTGGATATTTATCTTATACTTTGGGTTATAATCCAATATTACTTTTTTTTTTTCTCAAATTGTCCCAGTTTTGACCACTGGCTCCCATGCCTCTTTAATATACCTCCATCATTGCTTTTGTTTATTTATTTGCTGGTTTGGTTTTAAGCTTTTCTTCATTTTCTAGGACTATAGTGCCCTAGACTCATCTTATATACTTAACTTCTCCAGCTCTTGAATCAGCCATATCTCCAAAGATTCCTGATTTCTTCTTATTGGAGAATGGAATTAGAAACGGATACCTGGGTGAGAGGTACAGTCTGATTTTTAAATTGCTGCAGAGTTCATTTATTTTAAGGTTGCCTAAGTTGGTGAGAATTCCAGACTTTCAGAAATTTGGTAAAATGCAATAATAAGACGTTTCTCACAGACAAACAATAGTCTTTAAAGCAGTAAAACTTTAAACACACAGGCACACACATCTAGTCAGTTATATTTCAATAGAAGACTGCAAAAGTGGCATGACTATCTTTATAAAAATGAAGTCACTTTTAAAAACTTGTGGAAGGAAACTTCAACAAGCCTTCTAAAGTAAACATTTCTCAGGTTTATTTCATATGAATAAACAGATCTATTTTTTTTAATGCTCTTCTTAATGAAAAGTTTCTTTAGAGCAGGAGTCTTTTAACTTTTGCAAAAGCTTAAAATGTTGCCTCTTTGAGCTAGTGAGTAGGTGAATAGAAGAATTTCAGGAGCTCAAAACTCTTCTCAGAAACAATCTCCAAACCTCTGTTAGGGCAGAAAGTGGATAAACATTAGGATGGGAAAATTTTATCTCTAGTGTGGATTTAGAACATCAAGGGAGAGAATGGTTTAGAATTTCTCTCTGGTGAAACACAAAAGTTTTCATCATCAGCTCTTTAAAGGATAAGAAGCCAGAGGCATAACAAGCAAAAATCCATGACCAGATTCTTGGGGCAAGAAACCGAACTTAATTAGATTTTGTGAGACCATGTTATATAATACATTGAAAATCTGAAGTTTCAATATAAGGATTGCCTTTAAAATAAATTCTGAAAATTGAAATATAAAATCCAATAAACATCTAGTAAGTATCTACTATAATCAGTGTTAGATACAACAACTTGAATGTTTGTTGTCCTTAAAGTAAAGCCATGAATTATGAGTGCTGTGTTACCGTTCTGTAGATCCATCATACGAAGAATACAGTTAAGGGAACTGGTTAACGCAAGTTGATTCAGGAACGGCTGTTTTATCCTCAAACAATCTTGTGGTAGAATCAAACATACAGTCCAATTTATTATCAACAAGTTAATAAGTATTCATGAATATAAACTACTAATTCTGGTAAAGGAAGGATACAGAGAAAGGAAAACTTTTTATGCAGTAAGAATCTTATTTACCATCTGAGCCACCCTGAGAGACTGAACATGAATAAGAATCTTAAGAAAAGGGTATAAAATTGGAACAGTGAATATATGAAATGTCCTCATGTTATGTTATAGAGGAATATATAATACATATAATATATAAATATAATATATAATAATATATAAATGAATATTATATATCATTTAATAATTGTTATATCATAAAGGAATATTATATATTTTTAAATCATTGTTATATTATGAAAGAATATTATCTATTATTTTAAAATTAAGCTTTTTTAGTATTTCACATGGAAATAACAAATTTTAGGGCATCATGCTTTTGTATCCTTAGGGAATATAATAGTATTAATAGAATAAGTAAATGAGACTTGCTTTTAAGGCTATGTATCTTAAGAGTTCCTGGACAAGTTTATTTTCCAAGTCATATATTATAAGTCTTTTCTACTTCAATATAGTGTATGTGTTCACAGAAAAGTTTCTAATAAGTAAAGCACTTAAAATTTTCTATTAGTTTTCATATTTGATGTTGTAATTCTTTAAATGCAATGAATAGCTACCTTTGTTCTTATGTACTTCTCTCTTTCATTCTTACTAAGAAATAAAATGTATCTTTATGTCCTTTTTTAAAAACTACTCTAATTTTTTAAAATTATTCATCCATTTTTAATTTTTACAAAAATATTTCAATATCCTAAGATATGAATTTTAGACCTGGGTTCGATCCCTGGGAAGATCCCCTGGAGAAGGAAATGGCAACCCACTCTAGTATTCTTGCCTGGAGAATCCCATGGACGGAGGAGCCTGGTGGGCTACAGTCCACGGGATCGCAAAGAGTCGGACGTGACTGAGCCGCTTCACTTTCACTTTAGCAACTGATCACATTCAGTTGCTCATTCATTTACATGTTTAGCAAACAGGTAGCAAATACTTGTTAACTTCCAGCCACTGTTATAGATACTGAGAATACAGCAGTGAATAAAATAGACCCAGATCAACCCTCATGAAGCTCACATTCAAATGGAGAGAGACAGACAATAAACAAATAGACAAGAAGTATATAATATGTTGGATGATGATGATATTATACAGAAAAATAAAGCAGGAGTAGACTTGTCATTCCTTGAGAATAAACAGCACTTATAGGAATGATGCTATCTCAGAGCTCTCTGTTGTTCTCTGGATTGAATTACTGATCCAGCAGACTTTATCAATGAGGAGGTCATTTGAGAGCCAGGAAATGATTGTTTGCTTTACATGGCAGCTGGCCTGTGAGAAACTGGAATATTCTAAAGGCAGCCTCACTCCTTAGGGCAGATGCTTGATTAAAAAAAAGTGAGAACAAAAACCTTCAAAAATAGCTTTTTTTTTATATTGAGACATTAGGTTGTTCCAGAGAACAGCTTAGAGAAGGATAAAAACTCAATCAGCGCCACCATATTATGTCTGAATTAATACATCTGGAACCTGATGTCGCCTTCTAAAATTATCTATGGAGTTTCATTGCTTCCAGAGTCAATGCTGTGGAGGCATGATAATGAACAATAGTGTTCCATAGTTTTGGGGAAGAATCCTGTAGATTTTTCATGTTTTTGTAATTTTGAGATGGAGAATGAACATCCACATCTTGTTTCCCTAGAACCATGTCCTGTGATCTCTCTTAAGGGCTCAGCTAGCCTGATCTCAGAGCTAGCCCTGCTCTGGTTTCTTTGTGACAGAAAAGGGAAAGAAATTATTACAACCATCAAAACATCTGAGAAACTTCTAGAGATTTCATTTCAAAAGTAGGTGGAAACCTAGTTAATATTTATCATTCCCCAGTCCATTTGCAGTTGGGAGAGATCTTTTATACATTAGTATTTCTGTTACTTCAGTTATCAATGGTATCACTAATAATGTGTTAGGGTGCTATTGCTGGGTGAGGTTCTAGGAATACCTAAGTTATACTTGTTATGGTCTTTTTTTTTTTCTCCATGATCCCAAATGAAAAATACCAATAACTGAGAAAACACCAAAGCTAAATAGTTCCTCTTTGTTCCTTCTTTTGTAAAGTATATGTAATAATTGTTTCTACTCCACAGTGTTGTTCGAAGTTCTGCATAAGTTAATGTATATAAGGCGTCAAAAGCTAGATGTCTTTCTTGCCTTCCAGTTTTTTTTTTTTTTTTGGAAGCAATAATGATGTAATGATCACAAACAGGGTTTCTGGAGCTAGACTTCCTATATGCAAATTCTCTTCCCACCCTGAACTAGATGGCTGACCTTGGGCAAGTTATTTAACCTTTCTATACTGAAAAAAGAAAAAATATATATACCTAGCAGGGTATTGTGTAGAATAAATTCATTAATGCAAATACCTGGAACAGTACCTGGTATACTATAAGTACTCAAGAACTATTTACTCTTGATTCATTACCACTACTATTGCTATTCTTCCTTGTTTATGGTGTGGCCTTGGCATTTGGTTAGGCTGAGTCACATAAAGGTCATCTTTCCCTGTGCCAGGAAAACCTAAAAAGCCATCATCCAAATTGGCCAGGATCTGCATTGCCTGTCTTTTCCTCAATCCAAATCTTTTTTTAAAATTACTTTTTATTATAGTTGCTTTACAATGTTGTGTTAGTTTCTGCGTACAGCAACAATTCACATCTGACTTCTCAGCTCTTAAACTAATGTCAACATTCGGGGGGCAGAAGAAACATATCAAGTAAGACCAACACCAAAAATACTTGCCTCAGTGTCTAGAAAGAGCCTGTCTTGGACCACTTATAACTGTGGCAACAGCCCAAGACACAGTGAATGTGGAGAGAATCCAAAAAGAGTGTGAACAAGAAAGAAATGAAGGCAGGTCCACCTAGGAGTGGGACCTGGCCCACTTTAACAATCCAACCGAAAAGACATATGGGAAAAAGATAGCTTTGGGGCAGTCTTGACTTTTTTTCCCCCCAGGCTTCTTAGAGAAAGAAGACTCTAAGAGGCCACACTTAAGCCCTTGCCAACTTTAGCATGAACAACCAAATGTCTTTGGAATTGAAGTGACCTTACTCAACCTTGTGGAAAAGCATGGCCAAAAATGGAAATCAAAGGGTATGTTCAGACATCCTTTAAAGACCAACTGAGCAAATATCAACTTGCATACAGTCATCTCAACAAAACCCATTTACTAATGAACAAGCCTAATTCATTAAAAGCTGGAACATCAACTTGCTCAAAGAACGATTCATGGAAAACTGACACACCAGTGTTTTACACCAACCAGTTCTAAGGACTGTTTGCTACTACTAAAGGCAAAAAGCCCAGGCAAAGGTGGGACCAGGCAGGACCACTATAGTCAACTACAGAAAATGTGGGAAGCTGCCCTCAACTGTCAGTGGTTGCCTTGTGGGATATGAACCCAAAACTTATAAGTTTGCAAGTGAAAGCTGAAATCTGGATTTTTATGTGACTTGTGCTGACATTTGCATTTTGGCAAGTGCTTAAAATTAAAACCAAAACAAACATGGTGCAAGCCAAACAAACCTCATATGCGGCGGGTACTCCCCCGTGCGTCTGCAGTCTCTGCTGTCCATGCAGGCATTATCCACTAAACACTCATACTTCTAGTCTTGTTGGGGCATAGATTTGTATCCAAGATGCTCCAAGGCTGACTTCTGAATGTGATTTTTTTCACGACTGAGTGTGATTTTCTCTCTGCACAGTTTCTAGATTTCAGCATGGCTTTGGGGTATTTTTCTGAAACCAAGCTTGAATACATAGCACCACTCATGAAACAAATAATGCCTTTTCTTTAAAAAAGGGCTGTGGGAGTCAGGGAGAGGAGCCGACTTGAAGAGAGTAAGAAATGAAGAGAAGGTGAACAGGTCTACTTTAACTAGAAAATTGAACTAGGAAATAGAGCTAGAGTAACAATAAAATAACAAGAAGAATTTTGAGTGGAAACAATCAGGATTTTTTCAGATCATGGTGGCAAGAATTAGGCAAGAACCACATGAAGAGATAACTTAAAATTTTGAGTTATAGTTTCCTTCATTTTAAGAGGAAATTGACGTACTATAAAGTGGCTTTGAAATATTAACTTTTATCTTAAAATATTAATTAAATATTTTTGAGAGATGAGGGGTAGCATTATGAATGTCAAGAAATTGTGTGATGCTTCATGAAATAGCCTAAATTCCTTCTGATGTTTAGATCCCTTACAGATTGCTAAGGGCGGTGACTGTCTGCCCTTTTGTTTTGCTATTGACTTTCATATTTCTAGTAGTGTTTGGCTCAGAGGAGGTTCTTAATAAATTGAATGCTTTGAATTATTTAAATGAGTCTCCAGTTTCAAACATTTATGACTTAAATATATATTTCTATCAACTCTAGAAATTGTGTGTATGCCTTGGGCAGTGAAGAGGGGCATGCTTCAGACTTAGAGGAATACAAAGCATATTCTGATTTTAACACCCAAACAGTGTAGTCCATAATATGGAATTCTTCCCTCTCTGCTTATTCTTATCTTTTTAAAATATTTAGTTGTGTGTATTATGACAGCAGGATTCTTCTAGTGTTTTAGTTTCTTGGGCTAAAAGCAAGAGCAAATGAAAATAGTCTCTGTGTTTTCCCTGTTGAATCCATATTAAATGGTTTTGGCTGAAAATGCCAGACGCACATTTAAAATAAAATTTTGGGATCATCATAGAGTATTAGGTTTTGACTATGCGATCTATTTGTAGTTTCCTTCAAAGTGAGGATGCATGAGACAGGGGAGTCCCTTGACATCTGAGGCCTGATGGCTATTACTGGATGAGATTTCTCCCAGCTCCCCATCACCAGCATCAATTCTCCTTGATCTGTTGAATTACTGTGCTATCCTCCAGCATTTTGGGATACATCAAGCAAGCAGAGAAGCTCTAGGATGAAAGCTCAGATGTTAACTTGAGTTCAGTTGCCTGGATCCTCTGGTTGGGCTGAGAGGTTTCCCGTCTAGCAACAGGACAACTATAGACCAATAGCTCAGACCGCACAGGACCTGTCAAAGGGAAAAGGACTTGAGTAGTGAACAGTGAAATTTCGTTCCTAATCATCATAGATCATTCTTCCTCATCAACCTTTTTTTCCCCAGTATGGCTCTTCTTTGAAAACATTAGGCTATCAAATCAGAAATTCTAGGACATTTTTAAGATGGCCTTGAATATTTCCTAGCTTTTTGAAGCTACTAACAATGCAGGAAGTGACTTGTGAGGTCTGGCATAAATACTAACAAATACTAAATGTTACTTGAAGGATCATTTATCTTAGGATTGATCAACAAAAGATGCCATGTGTACAGAAATTGCCTCATTTTCTCAGCTGAATTTCCATCTAAAATGGAGAAATTTCCCAAGTAGTACCAATTCTTTTGAGTATTACTTAAGGTTCTTTTTCTGTTTTTTTTTTTTTTAATTTTTTTTGAGATAGATATTTCTATATTTTCTCTGAAGTAATGTGTTTACTACTCCTGTCATTAGCTACTTTTTCATTCATTCATATAACAAATGTTTCTAAACATCAATTATATGCAGGGATATGCTGACACAAATTTATGTAAATAGATCAAAAAGAATAAGGGAACATAAACCCATCTAGCCACATATATGTTAATTTTTAAAAGTTTAAGCATTATGCAAGAATGTATTCTGCAGAGATTATTTTGGCAAGTAACTATGATCTACTGGCAAAGAACTTTGTTCCTGGTGAGATAGCTAAAATATAATTTGCTTTAGTCTGTGTTATACTCTGTATTTTAAAGTCAGCTTTGCTGACTATAACTAGAACATAAATTTGTTTTTAAAAAAACCTGTCTTAAATTTTTCATTGGATTTTATTTCCTACTTAGCCCAACTTTTTATTTGTAAAAAAATTGATCAAAGTATTTTGGGGGGCTTACCTGGTGACTCAGTGGTAAAGAATCTATCTGCTTGCCAGTGTAGGAGACATATGTTCAATCCCTGCTCCGGGAAGATTCCTCATGCTGCGGAGCAACTAAGCTCATAAACCACAACTACTGAGCCTGTGCTCTAGAGCCTGGAAGCCACAACTGCTGAGCCCATGTGCTGCAACTACTGAAGCCCACGTGCCCCAGAGCCTGTGCCCCACAAGAGAAGTCACAGCAATGAGAAGCCAGCACACTGCAACTCGAGAGTAGCCCCTACTTGCTGCAACTAGAGAAAAGCTCACACAGCCACGAAGACCCAGCACAGCCAAAAATAAAATAAACAAATAAATAAAATTATAAAAAAGTAGAAAACAATCTTAAAAAAAATTTTTATTTTTAAGACCTATGAAAATTAATGGTAATACAGAAGCCCAGAACAAAATATTCCGTGTTTTGGCTTCTTGTTATTTGATTTACAACTCCTTCATCCCTTAAAAATACTTTATAATCTTCTTTCCTTCCAATTTCCAATTGAGACTTTATAAATCTACAAAATTAGTGACTTGAAACATTCTAATTTTGTCTTTTAGAGGGATTTCTTGATATAACTTCAGATCATTGGATTTTCCCTAAGATACAAAATGAAAGTGTAAGTTCTGCTTAATTAGATAAGTTGAATTTTAGTTACTTTGAATATTGTCTTTTAAGTATATTCAGAATCATTGTTACTTGTGTTTACATTCTTTAGTCTGAAGACGTAAATGGTGCCTTTACAAATCTGATAAAGTGTTTGTTTTTCCATGCTCTTTTGCTATTAGGTGATTTGGACTCTTGGGATCTGCTTATTTGCCTCTCTTCTAGGACACCTGGTGGAAAACCCTGCATATCAAAGGAAGACATGTGCCAATTAAATTTACATCAAAAGGTAAACATTCTTTTTCAAAAAGTGAACAAATCTTATCAGACCTATAGGAATTTTTTTGAGTTTCCTATGACCATATTTACTTATTTTAAATTTAATGTTTTTCCTTTTTTTATTGTTTATTACAGTATAATTGCTTTACAATGTTGTATTAAAATTTCTAATGTACAGCAAAGTGAGTCAGCTATAGATATATATATGAAAGTGAAGGTGAAAGTGAAGTCACTCAGTTGTGTCCGACTCTTTGTGACCCCATGGACTATAGCCTATCAGGCTCCTCTGTCCATGGGATTTTCCAGGCAAGAGTGCTGGAGTGGATTGCCATTTCCTTCTTCAGGAGATCTTCCCAAGCCAGGAATCGAACCCAGGTCTCCCGCATTGCAGGCACGCTTTACCGTCTGAGCCACCAGGGAAGCCGAGGGAGATATATATGTATGATTCCCTTCCCATTGAGGTCCCCACAGAGCATTGCATAGAGTTCCTGTGCTGTTTAATAGTTATCTATTTTATACACAGCAGTGTATTTATGTCACTCCCAACTCATCCTGTTCTCCCTTTCCCCCTTGGTATCCATACTTTTGTTCTCCACATCTGTGTCTATTTCTGCTTGGCAAATACGTTCCCCTATAAAATATTCCTAGATTCCACATATGTGCGTTAATATCCAGTATTTGTTTTTCTTTTTCTGATTTAGTTCAGTGTGTATGGCAGTCTGTAGGTCCATCCATGTCTCTACAAATTACACAGTTTTGTTCCTTTGCAATAGCTGAGTAATATTCCATTGTATATATGTGTCACATCTATATCCATTGCTCTGCTGATGGACATTTAGGTTGTTTCCATGTTCTGGCTATTGTAAGTAGTGCTGTAATAGACCTCTGGTTTTTAACAACAGTATTTCCTGGTCCATAATGCTGAAAAAAACAGTCTTGAAAAATTGGAGCCATTGCGTCTTTGAAGAAAGTTTCAATGGCCATTCCTTCTACACTTCACCACAAAACGTTCACCATTTTGGGGCTTCCCAGGTGGTACTAGTACTGCCTGACAATGTAGGAGATATAAGAGTTGCGGGTTTGATCCCTGGGTCAGGAAGATTCCCTGGAGGACAGCATGACAACTCACTCCAGTATTCTTGTCTGGAAACTCCCATAGACAATGGAGCCTGATGGGCTATAGTCCATGGGGTCCAAAAGAGTCAGATACGGCTGAAGTGACTTAGGACACATACATGCCTTCAACTTCAACTCCTACAAATCAATATCCAATTTTACCCAGTAGGATGCAAGACTTGGCCTAAGAAATAGCCTATCAGGCTTCTCAGTCCATGGAATTTTCCAGGCAACAGTACTGGAATGGGTTGCCATTTCCTTCTCCAAAGAAATAAATAGCGTATGGATTTTTGCTTATCCTGGTCACTTGTTTATCCAAGTAGTAAAGATTTTATTTACTAATTCCTTGTTTTGATGTTTTCAAAGTTAAGTTGAATTACAACAAAGTTTATAGTTTTTAAGTTAACTTTTAAAGTTGACATCCAATATTTACTCCTGTGTATAAACTTTTATAAATACTTTTAGAAAAACTAACGAAAGGCTTACAGTGTGCTAGTCACTGTGCTGGAAAATTTACATCCTTACAATAACTTTAACAAACCTATGAGAAAAATGTCCAAACCAATAGATGTCTTTCAGTAGTAAAGAGTACTATAGAAGCTCCCCGATCATTTGGTATTTCTGCAATGGACAGTGGTGATCACCCCTTCCTCCTTCTGGCCCCTCCCTTGGAGGAGCACATTCTTTTGCTTTTTCTTGTACATCTTTGCATCTTTGGCTGTCCTTTCTGTGTTCTTCAGAGCCACCTTTCCTCTGTCCATTCTTTAAATGTCTCTGTTCCCCAATACCACCTCTAAAGTTTCAACTATCATTTGTAATTGATGACTCCCAAATCTACATCTGAAGTTCCAAGCAGTTTCCCAGGCTTCAGGATTTCCTGTATAACTACTCTCTGAACATCTCCACTTAAATGTTGCACAAACACCTCAGATTCAATGAAGAGTAAATGGATTCATTGTTGTCTCTGGTAAATTCACTTCTGTGCTGGCATTTAGAAGCTCTGCAAAACTGCGCTGCTGGTCATAAGTGTGGTTAATCACTCTGTCACTTCCTAAGATAGAAGTTAGCCTTCACCTTTGAGTCCTTTCTCTCCTATGTCATCTGCATTCTGTCAATCACGAATACTAAGGAATTTAACTTCTAAATAGTTCTCAAATATCACACCCACTTTCCAAACTTACTACCTTTATTCTGATCAGACAGTCACCATGTGTAACCAGGACAGTTGCCAAAATCTCTTCACTGATTTTTCCAAAGCAAGAATGTTTTGCCCCTGAAATCCATACTGCTCACAGTTATCAGAGTGAAAAATACAAATTGCTGACTTAAGCTGATTACTCCTGTCATTAAAATCTTGCACAGCTTCCCATTTTAGCTACAGGATAAAGTTGACAACATTTGCTGTGTATATCAGTCAGCCGCCAGCAGGAAACAAATGCCATGCTCAAGAATTTAACTGAAGAAAAACTAATAAAAGAGCTATTTACAGAACTTTTGGAAGGAAAAGAGAAACAAAAAGATTTAGAGGCACTCAGTGACCAGCTACATTATAAGATTTCACCACCCTTGATCTGAAGAAGGGTATGTAGAAAAAATGACATAGCAGAACCTAGTAAGAGCCAAAGACAAGAAAGGAAGATTGGTGGGAAGCGGCTACATATGTCAAGAATGCAACCATCACCAGATCACAGCCCTACAGAGGGAAGCCAGAAAGATAAGGAAGTATTCACCCGCTCTCTACTCCTACCTTGCAGTCTCTTGCCATAGCCTCCTACTGAGTACCATTCTAAGTGCTTACTGTATTTGTTTATATCCATTCTTTATATACGAAGAGACTAAAGCAAAGAGAGATTAAGAAGACTGCTTAAATCTTCCTTACTAATAAATGAAGCACCTAGGATTCAAACTCTGGCCGTCTTACTTTAACTTCTGTGCTCTTAACCGTATCACTGTCGAACCTTTCTAAATAAATATTTAGCCACTGTATTTAAACCCTAGTCTATTAATATTCTTAAAGAATACATAAATTCTAAATGATCCATGTTAGATAACTGTCACTTTGGAGCATGAATGATTTGAAGTTTTGTGAATCATGACTTGTTTATGTAAACATAAATAGTCAAAACAGAAGTTGCTTCAGATCTGTTTGGTATGTGTTAGGATTGTCAGTGACCTTAGAATGAAGGTCACCGGCTCATGTTAGAATTACTCACCATTTCAGAGCTTTGGAATTTAAGTGCTTAATGGAAATGATCTTAAGATCTGTTATAGGTAATGAATGACCAGGAGTTTCTCTAGCCAGGGAGAGACTAAAAGGAACTTAAAACTGTTTGGTGGTTCATGAGATGCTAAAAATGAAGCGAGGTCCACTCTTTGGGATGACACTAAGTAAGTGGGGCTCTGTCACACCTCTGGCATGTCGTACGGTTTTAAGAGCAGGGAGACTCTTTTCTAACTCTGAATGTTTGTAGAGTTCACAGTCCTTGAATCTGGGATGCTGTGTTTAGTCCTTGGAGCACTGAGAACTACTGCAAAGCCTCTTATTTTAAAGCTTGTTAGGTCATTTTCAGGTAAATATGATGGAGTGATAATTGCATGTGAGCGATGTGGATGATAATAAGACTTTTTTTCTTTGATTAGCTAGGTCTCTTCTTGCCATTAATTCTCTTCCTTATGGATAATACCAAACAGCTTTCAGAGAAGATCTGATTTTTGATAAAATAAAAGATGTAAATATCTACACAGATCTAATGAAGAAAAAGAACAGTTTCCTAAGATACAATGTGACATGTGTTTCACTGTCAATGTTCATGAGAAATCAGAAGCAAAATTTTCCCTGGGTGCTTTCCTACACTTTATGTAAATAACCCAAATTCAAATATCTGCTTTCCTTATGAGTTAATGGTATTACTGTGGCTTTAATTTTTTTAATAAAACTTTTCTGAATGTTTATAATTAATATTCTACTATTGCTCTTATTAATGAAATATATCTCAAAATAAGAATGATTTTTTTTTTTACTTTTGCTTCTGACAGTATGTAATAGAAACAATTTAAATGACAGATTACCACAGATTAGGTTTGTAGAAGGTACATTGGGATTGAAATATTTTTAAATGCACATTTCCTTTCTCTCAGTTTGATCTCAGAAATATTCTGTGGCTCAAGTGTTATTATCATTTGTTTCATATATATTCAAATCCTTTCAAAGATACAGAAGCTTTTGCGCCAGGAAAAACAGCAGTCTGTATAAAATCCACACGCACATGTATACATAAAGCATTCAAACCCAATACAAGATCAGTATGTATTAGAAGTGCCTCTTTGGTTGGTAATGAAGTGTCCATGTAGGTTCCTCAGTGGTAACCTCTCTCTCTGGGGGAGATGTTGATGATGGGGGAGGCTGTGTGAGGGTGGGGGGAATGGGCATATGGGAAATCTCTGTACCTTCTCTTCAGTGTTGCCTTGCCCTTAAAATTGCCCAGCCCAAAATAAATTCTGTTGAAAATAATTATTGCAGTATTAAGCCAGAGAAGCTCATTGTATACAAGTCAGCTAATCCCAATGAAAACTTCTCTGATTATGTCCCACTTGATAATGAAGCAAATCTTGTATATTTTATGATATATGTAAAAATAAGAATAAAAAGCAATAGGATATAAAAGAACATTATTAGGTTTAACTAATACAAAGTTAAAATATGTGTAATAAAGTTGATTTACCACAGCTGTTAAGACCCATAGTGTCGTGTGTGTTTACTTTTTTGTGTTTATTTAGTTTAACTGCTTAGTTTGGTGCTCGGTTCCAGCATATAATGGAGATGATACTTCTCGTGTCACGTGTCACCTGGGTCATGTCATCTGCTTCGACTCTATTAATTCCAGAGATGTGCTTTGGAGCAAAGAGCAGGGGAAGCATGTCACTGGGTGGGGGATGCAAAAGTGAGAGCAATTGCTTCCTTTGGCTTGGCTCTGGCTTTGTGAAGCAAGTGCTTGGCTGGCCCTCAGTCAGTTCATCATCCTGACACAAGATCTCATGTGAAAAGTCATCTCTCTGATCCTGCTCATGCTCAGGCTCAGTCACTTAGTTGTGTCCTG
The DNA here is from genome assembly GCF_023091745.1 of Budorcas taxicolor. Classification (NCBI taxonomy): domain Eukaryota; kingdom Metazoa; phylum Chordata; class Mammalia; order Artiodactyla; family Bovidae; genus Budorcas; species Budorcas taxicolor. The sequence goes on from NC_068913.1 coordinate 87,414,010, forward strand.
CTCTTTGCCACTGCATAGATTGTAGCCCGCCAAGCTCTTCTGTCCATGAGATTTTCGGGTTGGCAGTTCCTTCTCCAGGGGATCTTCCCGACCCCGGGATCAAACCCGGGTCTCCTGCATCTCCTGCACTGGCAGGAGCATCTCTCTGATAAGACACAGCAAGTACCCTTCGTTTCTGAAATCTGTGTAAGCTGTACTCTGTCTTTGCAGCATCTACACACATTCTTCTGGCCCATTAGTTCAGTTCCTGTAGTTCGTTTTACCAGGGCTCTGCAACTCCTTTCCATCTGTAGAAGTTGACTTCCCTGGTGGCTCACATGGTAAAGCATCTGACTACAATGTGGGAGACCCAGGTTCAATCCCTGGATTGGGAAGATCCTCTGGAGAAGGAAATAGCAACCCACTCCAGTAGTCTTGCCTGGAAAATCCCATGGACAGAGAGGGAAGCATGGTAGGCTATAGTCCATGGGGTCGCAAACACTTGGACACGACTGAGCGACTTCACTTACTTTCTTTCACTTTGTAGAAGTCAGGATGGTATAAAAAGGATGTTGTAAGCATCTGCAACAGTAGCACATTTTCCCTGAGCCCTTCAAGAAGTGGGTGGAGGTTTTAAATAGGACCCTTACACAGCCTTTCCTGCTACTTAGCTAATGCTGCTTCTCTTTCTTGGCCCTTCTGTCATTACAGATTCTATTTACTCAGTAGCGACTGAGTGATTTTTTTTTTTTCCTTAAATGGAGGAAAATGGTTCAAGTATATGGGCTTTTAAACCTTTTCACAATCAAATTTAGAAATGTGTTTTGTGTGGTAAAAATAACAACATAAAACCACTAAACCTCTATGGTGGACTCCCCAGACCTTTGCAATGGTCTGTCCCCTCCCTCCAACCTCTCTTAGGAATTCTGAATTGAAAATTTTAGGGTTTTATGAAGGCCCTTCTTTTCCTACATTTAGACTCTAAAAGTGATCACTTTTGAATTTGAGAAATGTAGACATCCTAAAATCTAAAGTATACTATCCACTTTTCTCAAGTCCTATGTTTCCAAGAATGGGTTCTGCTGAAGCCTGGGCTTTAGTACAGTATAGATGTGGTACACACATACAGTGGAATATTAGTTGGCCATTAAAAAGATTGAAATAATGCTATTTGCAGCAATATGGATGGTGGACCTGGAGATGATCATACTAAGTGAAGCAGTCAGACAAAGGCAAGTATCATATGATATCATTTATATGCAAAAAAAAAATTTCTTTAAAGATACAAATGAACTCATCTACAAAACAGAAACAAATTCATAGACTTAGAGATTGAATTATGGTGACCAGAGAGGAAGGATGGGGAGGGGATGGATAGACTGGGAGTTTGGGGGATTGACATGTACATGCATGCTAAGTCACTTCAGTTGTGTCCAACTCTTTGTGTCCCCATGGACTGTAGCCCACCAAGCTCCTCTGTCCATAAGATTCTCCTGGCAGGGATAGTGGAGTGGGTTGTTGTTTCCTTCTCCAGGGGATGTTCACAACCCAGGGATTGAACCTGTGTCTCTTATGTCTCCTGCATTGGCAGGCAGGATCTTTACCAGTAACACCACCTGGAAAGCCCCATGTATATACGTCTATGTTTAAAACAGATAACCACTGCTGGGCATACACACCGAGGAAACCAGAATTGAAAGAGACACATGTACCCCAGTGTTCATCGCAGCACTGTTTATAATAGCCAGGACATGGAAACAACCTAGATGTCCATCAGCAGATGAATGGATAAGAAAGCTGTGGTACACATACACAGTGGAGTATTACTCAGCTGTTAAAAAGAATTCATTTGAATCAGTTCTGATGAGATGGATGAAACTGGAGCCGATTATACAGAGTGAAGTAAGCCAGAAAGAGAAACACCAATACAGTATACTAACACATATATATGGAATTTAGAAAGATGGCAATGACGACCCTGTATGCAAGACAGCAAAAAAGACACAGAGGTGTATAACGGACTTTTGGACTCAGAGGGAGAGGGAGAGGGTGGGATGATTTGGGAGAATGGCATTGAAACATGTATACTATCATGTAAGAATCGAATCGCCAGTCTATGTCCGACGCAGGATACAGCATGTTTGGGGCTGGTGCATGGGGATGACCCAGAGAGATGTTATGGGGAGGGAGGTGGGAGGGGGGTTCATGTTTGGGAACGCATGTACACCCGTGGTGGATTCAGGTCAATGTATGGCAAAACCAATACAGTATTGTAAAGTAAAATAAAGTAAAAATAAAAATTTAAAAATAAAAAAATAAATAAAACAGATAACCAATATCTGTTTAAAACAGATAACCAAGGACCTACTGTATAGCACAGGGAACTCTGCTCAATATTCTGTAATAACCCAAATGGGAAAAAATTTTTAAAAGAATTAAAAATACAGTAAAATATTCATAACATGGAATCTTGCAAATGTAGAGATTCAGTAACTGGATTGAGTCATACTAGTTATTTATCTTTTGTATGCACATACTAAGTTGCTTCAATCGTGTCTGACTCTTTGCGACCCTATGGAATGTAGCCCGGCAAGCTTGCTGTCCATGAGATTCTCCAGGCAAGAATACTGGAGTGTGTGCCATTTCCCCCTCCAGGAAATCTTCCCAACCCAGGGACTGAACCTGCGTCTCATGTCTCCTGCATTAACAGGCGGGTTCTTTACCACTAGCACCACTTGGGAAGACCTGTCTTTTGCACAGACTAACTTGAATAGGAAAGTTTACATATACGTGAGTTAAATACATTATTTTTATGTACACTCAGAAATTAAAATGAGACTATATTAGAAATGGTTTTATTAGGAGAAATTAATTTTTGTTTTTTTTTAATAGAAGAGATTTTCGGCATTAAAAGTTATAGAGGAATAAAAAATACTCAATCCTTGAAAAAATTAAAAAAAAAAAACAGAGCATTAAAAAATTTATGCCTGACCTGAGCTGAAGTTTACAGTTTGCTGAATAAACGGATAGAGTTAACAAGACTGCGAGGATTAAAAAACTTTTAATCGATGAACTGTTTCAAAGCACTTTAAATGAATCATTTTTTAAAAACTACAACTTGTGGTTGAATTGTTGAATTGATCAAAGCTTAGAGCAGAAGTGGTATTTAGAGACCCAAGGCTCTATTTTTCAAATGGAGAAATTGAAAAAAAGAAGTAAGGTGATATGCTCAAGGTTCTGACTGTGTTACCCACCAGAAATGGGACTAAAACTCATGTTTTTTATTCTTTCTCTTTTCTCCAGCTGCAACTGAATTTTTTATCCAGTCAGGTCAGCAGGCCTCAAAGAAACTCTTAATACAGTACATTTTTAGGATGGACTGAATTAATTTGAAAGTAATCAATATTTGGTCAAAAATGAATCTGATTTTCAAGCTAATTTATAGTGAATCTTTCTGTTAGTTTTAATGAAGTGTTACCATATTTGATGTTCTTTGGGGGATTCCATTGAGAATAGCTAGTTGATCTATAAATTCCAAAGAGAAGAATTGTTTGTTTGTATTTTTTCTTTATAAATTAAAATATGTGTTTGAATTTATGACTACATTTATAAAGCTTCCCAAGAGCAAGTTTCTGTTAAAATAGAGTTTTGTCGTGACTGGATTTTATACTTGAAGCAATAAATACCCTTCACTATGATGTGAAAAGTGGTGCAATGGGAAAGAATCTGCCGGCAGTACAGGAGACATGGGTTCCATCCTGTGGGTCAGGAAGATCCCCTGGAGAAGAAAATGGCAACCAGTTCCAGTATTCTTGCCTGGGAAATCCCATGGACAAGGAGCCACCAGTTCATGGGGTCGCAAAGAGTAGGACACAACAGCACAGACGTAGCATGAAATGAAAAGGTCCTCCTGGGTAGGGCTGCTGCTGCTGCTGCTGCTAAGTTGCTTCAGTCGTGTCCGATCCTGTGTGACCCATAGACGGCAGCCCACCAGGCTTCCTCGTCCCTGGGATTCTCTAGGCAAGAACACTGGAGTGGGTTGCCATTTCCTTCTCCAATGCATGAAAGTGAAAAGTGAAAGTGAAGTCGCTCAGTCGTGTCTGACTCTTAGCAACCCCATGGACTGCAGCCTACCAGGCTCCTCCGGCCATGGGATTTTCCAGGCAAGAGTACTGGAGTGGGGTGCCATTGCCTTCTCCCTGGGCAGTGCTAGTGGTAAGCAACCCATCTACTAATGCAGGAGACATAAGAGATGTGGGTTTGATCCCTGGGGTGGGAAGATTCCCCTGTAGGAGGGCAAAGCAACCCACTCCAGTATACCTGTCTGGAGAATCCCTTGGACAGAGAAGCCTGGCGGGCTACAGTCCATGAGGTTGCAAAGAGTCAGACACGACTAAGCAACTTAGCATGAGTGAAAACTGTAAATGCTAACAGGTTAAGCATTAGCACTAGATGTCTGTGATTCAGTATCATGACATTGAAGTATGTCTGTGTTTTAAAAAATGTTCCCAAATATTTTGAAAATTCCTAAGGGCAATTTTTATCTTTTATTATCAAATAAACCACTCTATTATTTTGCATTTGAATGCTGACTTACAGAGATTTGAAGATAGGGAGTGAACGGTATAGACGATACTTCATACCTGTACCCTGTGGGCTGTTTGTGTTTTCTTTGCCTGGGTGTTTATGAATGCTTAACTCATTAGAACTTTTCCCTTTTCTTTCAGGTAAACACGTTACTAGAAATACAGCATCAGCTTTGCAGAAAGGAAGGATTATGTCAACTCACTAGAAGATTTCCAGGTAATCAATCTTTCATTTGTTTCCTTATGCATAAATCTGTGAGATATATAGGCTTCCTCAGCAGACACCAACTAAGGAGCCCTCAGATCAGCATACTAAGCTCCTTTGTTCATCAATGCCACCTTCACAAATCTTCTAGAAATCACAAGGTTTTGCCAAAGAGAAAGACCTTGATAATAAGGACTAGCACAAAACGTTGAAATTCTTTCTCTTAGTTTTGCCTTCTAAATTTCTAGATGAATATTCTTTTTCTTCCTGTGTATTTGTCTTCAAAATAACTGTTGCTTCATTTTAAAAGCAATTATTATAGTACTTCTTAATTATATAAACCTTGAGGTTTTTAAAAAATATATTTAAGTGACTCCAATCTTAACAAATTTCTTTCTGCTTCCTGGAGGTCTCTCAGTTTGTCTCAACAACTTTAGAAATTTGGGACAAAAATTACCATCTCTCCTCCTCGTAGAGTATCAGAGTGGAAAGAAAATACCAGATTGCATATGAGTCTTCACCTATGTAGTTGTAGCCTACTTGAAAACTCATCAATGAAAAAGTTCCTCAGATTTCTAGTTTAAAACACACTTAATGTTTGTCCCTAGAAAGTATTACACTATATCATTAATATTTAAATCCACATAGTTTTAATTATGTTTTTAAAATTGATTTGTTTCTGAATTGAATCATAAAACTGGTATCTTAACCCATCAGCTTTTCCATGGGGTTTCTGCTTCTACAGCAAACATGTACCACGTTGATATGTCCCACTCTAAAGACTACCGTCTTCTATTGTCATTTACCAAAGATTAAAATAGTCATAAATTAGCAATTAATCTTTCAATTTAAAGTACTTGGTGGTGCAGAGGTTAAAGTGTCTGCCTGCAGTGTGGGAGACCTGGGTTTGATCCCTGGGTTGGGAAGATCCCCTGGAGAAGGAAATGGCGACCCACTCCAGTATTCTTGCCTGGAGAATCCCATGGATGGAGGAGCTTCGTGGGCTACAGTCCACGGGTCGCAAAGAGTCGGACACGACTGAGCAACTTCACTTTCACTTTCTTTAAAATAAATAATTGATATATAAACTTGGTTATGCAGGAATCATTTTATATGACACTTATAACTGACTCCATGATCTCTTTCTTTTGTTTATGTAAACTTTAGTGAATATTATTTTATAAAAAAATGTTTTTGTGAGACGTAAGTAAACTGATTATTCCCATCAGTACATTATTAATATGTATCTAGAAATCCTTTAATTAAGTCAATTTTTAAAACATTTGTTTACATTTTGAACAGAACTTACATACTTTCAAAGTATGTTTTTCTTTGTTGCTGTTTGCATTTCAAAATGACTGATAAGCACTGGAGTTAGCAGAATAGAAGCATATTATTGAAAGCCTGTTTGTAGCCAGATATGAATTACCAGTTTCCAAAAAATTCCCCAAACAACTCTTATCTAAGAGTACATTTTGCTTCCATAAGGTTAAAAAATTTTAGTCTACTTGCTGCTTTAAACATTTCTTATTCTCAAAATCATCTATAAGTTCTAGATATATATAGTCTTTTCCTCACTCTGTCTAGTTTGTAATTTTCTATGCATCTCTGTGACTAACAAGGTAATTTCCTGGAATATACAGCCTTTTTAATGGAATTATTTCTCCTGTAATGTTATCTTTCTATAGCTGAAGATAATTTTCTTAGATGTGTAGCTTTAAAGGAATAGGTCTACAGCACTGTTTTTTGGTATAGACTTTATAAACAATAGCTTATGTTGGAGACAATGGCTATGAATATACAGTATACAATGTAACATTAATATTAATAAGATTAAAAAACACATTACTTGTTGTGAATACTGAATATTTAATATTGAATACAGATCAGATAGCATCATGCCTATACCTAAAAATATTTTAAAAAGTAGGTACTATTAAAAAGATGGTAAAACTAAACATAATACTATATACTTTAGTCATTTTATTTAAAACTAAAGTGATCTATGCCATTTTGAGACAGACAAAACACAGATTTTGAAACCAGAGATTTTTAGCTCTGCCACCTATAAGGTGTGTGAGTTAAATTTGAGTTGTTGTTGGTTTTGTTTTTTTTTAGCTATAAAGTGAGGATAGTGAGACCCATTTCACAGATTTAATTAAAAAAATTAAGTATACAGGTATGTCTATGAAAGTGAAAGTTGCTCAGTTGCGACTCCATGGACTATATAGTCCATGGAATTATGTGTATATAATTTTATTTGACAACTAATACGTATTTATATACATACTATTAATATACTAACACATAGTACTCCAAAATGGTAACTGGGTCATCCTAGATGTGAAAAGTCCAACAACAGGACTTTCAATATTTATTCTCTTTATGTGATGGATTATCACTACAATTTTATGTTTCTGCTGAACCTGTGAAGAGTCAGAATTCACCTTCTTCCAAGTTCACAAGTCTGCCTGCCAGTTTCATGGGAGCTGGCAGAAGACAGGAGACTCCTGGGTCAGAGACAAATGACTTTATTATTTATAGCAAGAGAGGCAGACAGATTATCAGCATTTGCAGTGGTTCAGTGAATCCCAACTCCCACAGGGCAAGTGAAGAGGTCTAGGTGGTGACACTGTATACTAAGTAGTTTGCATTTCAAGAGCAGAGCTCCTCGCTTAGAGAGTTTGAATGTTCATAAGGTCCGTGAGTGTGCCTACCCTTTGCCCCAGAAAGACCCATTATTTTTGTTATACTGGGCAAAACCTCTTTGATCTGGAGACAGACACCATCTGTATCTTTCAAGACTATCTGCTGCATAAATATCTTTGAAAAGATAGTTCAGAACAGATTCTTAGTGCCTCTGTTTGCAAATGATGCAAAAATGTGAAAAATACATGAAGAAGTGTCTCATAATGATTTCAGAAAAGAATACCTGACAGGTTTGAGTTCTGAAGCTTAATCAATGTATAATTTGGAACAAGATTTGAAGCCTGGTTTGCACTTCAGGCTTTTTTTTTTTTAATCGATAAAAATAAGACATTTGGCAATTATTAATAACTGTGAGATTCCATAATTCCTCTGTGCCCTTTTCCCATACAGACATGCTGTGCCAGGCTTTATCTTGAGCAGTAGGTACCAACATGGATGCTATGAAGGCAGGGATGATCATCCTGATGAATCTGAATGGGACCTTGCAAGTGTGGCAGGACAGAATCTGAGCCAGATGTAGGGGAGAGTTTAAAGACAGCCTGTAAGACTAACACGGTCTGTTCCGTATCCCAGCTGCATAGAGTGTACCTGCTATTAGACTTGTGACTCACATGGAAAGGCACAAATCCATGGAATTTTTACTGGCTAGCCCAAAGGTTTATTATTATCTTGCCATTTAATGTGTTTGTGTTTGAAGACAAATGCTTCAGAATTTTTCATTGGCCCAAATTTTTTACTAGTGACTTTTGTTGCTTTTTATTGTGCGTGCATGCATGCGTCCTCAGTTGTGTCTGACTCTTTGTGACCCCATGGACCATAGACTTCCAGACTCCTCTGTCCATAGAATTTTCCAGACAAGAATGCTGGAGTGGGCTGCATTTCCTACTCTAAGGAATCTTCCCAACCCAGGGATCGAACCCATGTCTCCTGCATCTCCTGCATTGACAGGTGGATTCTTTACCACTGCACACCACCGGGAAATTGCTTTTTATTAAGTTTCATTTTTTTATAAAAAGATTTCTTTTCTATATTTGAAAAATAAGTACAAAACAAAACACCAGGGAAACTGTTTTATTTGAGTTGTCAGTTGGTTTTGTTCTCTTTTATGTCATCCAAGAAGCCTTGCTTAGTAGTGTGCCAAAGTTTTGGCTATTGCTCATTCTTTCCAGTTTTATCTTCGTTCTGAGTACTAGCTTTCATGTGAAATTTGAAATGTACCCAAACTTGTACTCAAAGATAGCATTTTGAACATTTTAAGATCTCTGGCCTCATCTGTTCAGTAACATGTGAATATATAAAAAAAGAAAAGGAAAAGGAAAATGATAAACAGAGTTTAACTCTTTTGTTGTATGTCAACAAACCTGGACTTTTAAAAAATATAGATATTTACTACCAAATATAAAATATATCTTTTAATAACATAATTGAACTTATTTTCAAATATCAACCAGTAGTAGTTATTTATCGTACATGGAATTGGTGATTGTTTTTAAAATTCTAGGTTTAAAAATTTCTGTTTATCGTATGACACCAGTGAAATATTTTCAGGGAATCAAGTAGACTAGCTTTAATTTAAACAAAGCAACATGGAAATTATCAATGCTTAATACCATTTGAGAATTTTTATTGACTTCATTTTTTTCCTTTCCTCTACAGTAATGTTCTCCTTCAAACAAGAATGTGAGTAATGAGGTTCCCAGTATTAAAGAAAATTGGGGACACAGCTCTATGAGGCAATCAGGCAGACTTTCAGAGAACATCAGAGTTTGCTTCTTCTCCATGCTCTCAAATGCTGAACTGCCTCCCTGTGTCCTCTGAGTGTGCCTTCATGCTTCTGCCTTTCCACTTCTGTCTCACACACGATTATATTCTTTGTGCAAAACATTCTTTCCCCAAGTAAAACCCTCACCTCTTTAGTATGGCTGACTTCAGCTAGGTGATAGAATAAAGTAAGCTGATGGAACTAATTCAAACTAAATTACACCCTCACCCCAGTCATAAGCCTCTTACATGTATTTGCATTTTTATAAAAGAAGTTTGCAAACCCAATGAATTTCTAATTGGTAGAATTTCTGGAAGTGCATTCAAATTCCTATTCAGTTTACCAGCAAGCCGTTCACTCCCCAAACTTACTGAATCCATCTACTTTCCTCCATCTCTACCATGACCAGTCTTGTCCAAGTCAACGTGCTCTCATACCCTTCCCATTTCTTTTCTTGTTTCTGAATAATCCAGTTCATTATAAACACTAGCTAGAGTGATCTTTCCCCCTATTTCTTTCAGAAATAAAACAGATTTATTTGGCCTGCTCACTGCTGTCTTTCTAGGGACTAAACAGCAAGGCCCAGGTAAGCTCTTATGCTCTAACTTGAGCCAGGGATAGATTTTATTGAGACCAGAAGTACCCAAGTTTTTATGAAAGCCTAGTATGTGATATAAGAAGTTCATAACAATTCAGAAGCTTGTAAGATCAAATGACCCGTGCATTTTCAATATTTGGCTTGTCATCAAATGTATAGACTCATTAATGTAAGTCATCTGGACTTTAAGAAGAGGAGTTGAAAACATAGGAAGGTGCAAGGCAGTACCATGTGACATTGCCAAGATAGACCTTGACAGAGCGGCAATGTTGGACACGTAACGTCCCCCCATGTTTCTCAGACCTGTAGACTTCAGTTACCGCTAACATTCAGACCCTCCGGTAGCCTGGTCCTTCTTGTCCCGCTTTTGTGTCCTCACACTTCTCTAAGCTCCTTCCTCTTAGCATATTTGCATTTCTCTACACACTTGGTAACTCCAGCTTCCATTCACCTCATGAAATGGTAACTTTCTTTCCTAATCCCTAATCCCTAAAGACAGTGAAGCTGGGTATTCTACTAAAACCTTAATCTCTGGTGTTGGGAGGAATTATTGGCATCTCTTTGCTTCCCCTTCTTCCTCTCATCTGTTAACATCCTGATCATTCAGAATATTCAGTAAGAAAAATCATCACCTGGGTTGACTCTTTCTCGAGACTTAAGAGCTGCCATCATTCTTGTCAGTTTTGATGCCCACACCAGTGACCCATTCATCATCACAGTTCTTTGATCTCATCAAATCCATGACCTTCATTTCTTTTCATCTTCAGCCTCCCATTTGAGCAGCCTTGCTGATTAGTAATTTGCATTACAGACAACTATATCCATCTTTGAGGCTTTAATTCACCACTTTATAATCACTGGCTTTCTGGCTTTTTCACTCCTTCAATATCTCTGAGCCTGGAACCTCAGAGGTCACTTTTGTTAGTCTTAATTCTGCCACTTTCTCCAAGTCCCTTGGCATTTCTTTCCTACCAAGCCTGGGCCACTGAGTTTGCCACTTGGAGTATTTCCCTGCAAGTGTATATATTTTTCCTTAAACATCAACTCTGAAGCCACCAATTCAGAAAAATCTTACAATCTGTCTTCTTTGCTCCCACATGGTAAACGCTGAAGAAAACACACAAGTTCTCTGTTCTTTCGATGCCTTCCTCACTTGCTAAAATGGAAAAAAAATCATATTCCTCCTGCAATTGTTAGCTCAGCCGCCACCACCAACACAAGTAGCTAGTGCCCCCTGAGGCATTCTGTACTAATTTCCCTCTAGGATACTTGTGAAAACACATTTAAAATTTTTGAATACTAGCCCTAGCACTCACAATACAGGAAACTATTAGAGGAATTTCCATACATTCTAAGGCTGATGGAAGCAAATTGTGGTTCTTAATGCTCTGTTCAATTCAGTGGAGTAGAGAAGACACTCTCTTGCATGATCAAGATATATTTGGGTGGTTTGGGTGTGGTTTCTAAAAGAATGTCTCCTGTGGTTTTAGCAAGCCATCAGTTGGGCTAAACAAGTTAGATGCTGGGAGCTTACATCTGTCATTCAGCTGTTTGTCTCAGAAAAGTTAAGTGATAAGAAAATGACACATTCCTTCCCAGTTGAGCATATTGTTTTGCAAATGAAGCAAATATGAAGTAAATATATTTTATATTGAAAATCTAAGCTCTTTTTACTCAGGACTGTCTTCCAAGTAAAGTCCACCTGATTTGGCGAGACAGATACATTTTCTTTCCTCTTTGTTTCTATTGTACTTGTACTTGTGAAAGCTTCCAGAATAGCCTAGTCACAGTGTGTCTTAGTTGTACTCGTATATGTTTGTCTCCCTACAAGGACGAAGACACCCTGTTCTCAAGTCCCAGTGTATGGGCATAATCCCTGGTATATTACAGTTCCTCTAATATTTTTAAATGGAAGACTGGAGAGGAACTGATGGAGGGGGTTAGAGTGGTGGAAGGGCTTCCCTGGTGGTACAGATGGTAAAGAATCTGCCTGCAGTTCGGGAGACCTGGGTTCCATCTCTGGGTTGGAAAGATCCCCTGGAGAAGGGAATGGCTACTCACTCCAGTATTCTTGCCTGGAAGATTCCATGGACAGAGGCACCTGATGGGCTACAGTCCATGGGGTCACAAAGAGTCATACATGACTGAGCGAATAACTCTTTATAGAGTGGTGGAAGGGGACCCTGCTGATCATTAGAGGGCTTTGGCGATGCTTGGATGGATTTATCCCTTTACTCACTGAACAAATTCAGTATTGAGTTGGCTCTATGAGGCAGAGTGCCGGCAGGAGAAGTGGAAAATACTGTCTCCTTCCTCTGAGATATAATTACCCATTTTGAGTAATAAGGTATTTGTATCCATGAAAGAACTAGAGAACTGTTATCATATTACACACACAAAGCAGAAAGATACCAATAAATTACATGACTGATATCCATTTCTGGGTGATTATCATTGCAGCCCAGAGACTGGTCACCTTATTCCTGTCTAAAACAATATACTTAACACTTTATCACATTGTTGGTTCTCCTCAGGCATGCAGGCTGGAGATTCATATACACTTCTTATGTACAGGCTTGTATTTTTGTACCATTTCAACCCCCCAATCTTTAAATATATGTTCACCATTTCTTTAGAGAGGAGGCTAGGGACAAAGTAGAGACAGAGTGGTAAGAGGGGTCTCTCTTCTCTTATCCAGTAATGTTTTAGGGCTTCTTATAGATCAGCTCTCTGGGCAGGTTTCTTCATCTTAATGGTTCTGCATTCAGGACAGAGGAAATAAATCCAATACTTCTTGCTGACATTGTGCTTCAGCATTTTTCTTCTGTGGATCCTGTGAAAGAAAGTGAAGATGTCTGAGCTGTAGCCAGAAAACCTAAATCAGAAAGAGAGAGCATTGATCTTGGTTGCATGGGTGTGAGGTGGATTGTTTTTCTTTGTCTTTAAAAAAGAACCACTTAAAACCTCCTCACACACAGAAATCCTAGAAACCCTATGTAATGTAGGAAGAAATGACTTTGGTTTGATGTAAAAGGGTAGGGTCCTTCCCTCTTTATCCTCTTCTTTGCCCTTTCTGTTTTTCCCCTTGTGGCCCCCAAAGGCCACTGCCTCCCACCTGTCTGACCCATAAAAATCCTCTGAAGACTTTGGGCTGGGAACCATGGCTCTCAATAAGGAACTTTAGGATAAAGAGCATGAACAGTGGTCAGTGGGGGTGGATTCTATTTATCAAGCGTGATTTCTATTTTCAAGCATGGAAGTTTGTAGAAATGTTCTTCTCTTTCCTGTGTCCTGTTAACATTTTAGGCCACCATGAGAAGGAAAATAGAAATCAAATTTGAAAAATGATCAGACATGCATTTTTAAATTCCTGTTCCCTTTCCCTTTTTTATGCTGTTATTGTGCTAGTAAGATACATTCGTTATGAAAAGAATAGAAAATACAGATAAGCAAAAAGAAAGAAGAAAATTTAAATTTAGTGAAACTACATAATTTTCCCTACCTTCCCCGTTCATGAACAATTTTTACATACTAGACTACTATTCAATTCAAGCATGAATAAATCATGGCATATTTTTCAGTGGGAAACTGTGAAGACATTAAAAATGATGGCAGATATACATCTATTGGCATAGAAAAATATTCACACCATATTGTTTAAGAATAAAAGGAAGAAAAGTAACCCTAATATATGTTATATATATCTTACATTATTATATATTTTACCGATGTATGCAAGATCTATGTAAAATATATATTAATAATATATTTTATTATAAAAATACTTACATATATACACATATATATTAATTCATTTAGTACTTACAATGTCTCTGTGAGGTAGTCATCATTATTATTCCTATTTTACTCAAGTGTAGAGAAATTAAGTAAACTTTTCAGTGTCACACACCTAACAAATGATATCTGCACATAGTCCACATGAGTCTGGAGTCTGCATTCTTAGCCACTTCTCCCTGGTGGCTCAGATGGTAAAGCGTCTGCCTACAATGCGGGAGACCTGGGTCCGATCCCTGGGTTGGGAAGATCCCCTGGAGAAGGAAATGGCAACCCACTCCAGTACTCTTCCCTGGAAAATCCCATGGATGGAGGAGCCTTGTAGGCTACAGCCCTTGGGGTCACAAAGAGTCAGACATGGCTGAGCGACTTCACTTTCATTTTGACTTTCTCTCCTCCAAACTCCTCTGGGTGACATTCAAGGCTCTGAACAGGCTGAGGTCCCTACATTTCTCCCTGGTTTCCCATTATCTCCCGGCCTAACTCTCTGCTCAAGCTCCCTTTACTGTCCTAACACGAGGCTGTAGCTCTCTCCTGTACCTGCTTTGGGGCTTCCCTGATAGCTCAGTTGGGAAAGAATCCGCCTGCAATGCAGGAGACCTTGGTTCAGTCCCTGGGTTGGGAAGACCCCCTGGAGAAGGGAAAGGCTACCCACTCCAGTATTCTGGCCCAGAGAATTCCATGGACTGTATAGTCCATGGGGTCACAAAGAGTCAGACATGACTGAGCATCTTTCACTTTCACTTTTCCTGCTTTTACCCTAATGACCTCATCTAATTTTATCATCTCTTTAAAGATTTTTTTCTCCAAACACAGTCACATTCTGAGATATTGAGAGCTAAGGCTTTAACATGAATTTTCAGGGGATACATTTCAGCCTGTAACAGCCAAGGATAGAAAGAGGAACGAACTGTGATTGGTAGTTCACCAGATCCATCTGGTGAGAGGAGAACAGATCCCCAGAGGAAGAAAGATATTGGACAGACAAAATGAATGAATGTCAGTTATTATCAATTTTTGATAAATATTAATTGATTGGTTATGATAAAGCCCATGGTACTAGTGGTAAAGAACCCACCTGCTAGCTCAGGAGACATAAGAGATGCGGATTTGATCCCTGGGTTCGGAAGATCTGGAAAAGAAAATGGAGACTCACTCCAGTATTCTAGACTGGAGAATCTGATGGACAGAGGAGCCTGGCGGGCTACAGTCTACAGATTCACAAAGAGCTGAACGCAACTGAAGCAACTTAGTATACGGCACAGATGGAATTCTTCAGGCAGACATCTCAGTCTGCCTAAATGATTCGTTTTATAATCTTATTTATTTGTTTGTTTATTTTTGGCTGTTTTGGGTCTCTGTTGCTGTGCGGTCTTTTCTCTAGTTGTGGTGAGCGAGGGCTACTCTTCTAGTTGCAATACACAGACTTCTGCTTATGGTGGCTTCTCTTGTTGCGGGCAACAGGCTCTAGGCCCGTTGGGCTTCAGTAGTTGCAACACACGGGCTCAGTAGTTGCGTCTGCCAGACTCTAGAGCACAGGCTCAATCCTTGTGGTGACTTACTTGCTCCGCAGCGTGTGGGATCCTCCTGGATCATGGATCAAACCCATGTCTCCTACATTGACAGGTGGTTTCCTTACCACTGAGCCACCAGGGAAACCTGATTCATTTTAAAGTAAGAGAATACCCATGTTTCCTTATCTTTCTTACTTTCTGCCTTGAACCCTAGTTCTCAGACCTTTCTCTGCTCTCCAGAGCTAGCTAATATGAGAAATTAGTTCATTCAGCTATACTTTTCCCTTTCAAGTATACCTTTTTTTTAAAATTATGTATACTTCAACCCCTAATAATAATTCTATGGATAAGAATTTTAGACTCCATTGCAGACCAGTTAGAATTTCATGGAAACTGTTGAATCATATGAATGCAGTGATCACTTCCTGAGTCTGACCTATCCATAAAACTGATCATTCTGCCTGTGAGCCATAAATCTCTAAATGAACTAATCACAGACAGAATCAAATGGAGATTTTGAGAAAGCGATAGCATCGCCTTGCTTCATTTCCTTGAAAATGGGAAAAAAATATTTGCTGCTTATTATAGCCTGTTAGTTGTAAACTACATAAATCTTCCTTCCATTTGGCATATCTCGTAAACTAAGATGCAGGCTTATCGATGTGTCTGGGATACATACTGTGAAGTGCTTCACACCTGGCCACAGGCAAGATAGGAGGGAGGGTCGGTGCAGGCTGGTGGCACTAGGCTGTGAGGGTCAGCATGTTGAGCTTTGGGGGGCTCGCTTTTTCTTTGAAAGAAGCTAGACCAAACTCATTGACCCAAAGGTGCTTCTTGCTCTGGTGCTGTGCATGGAGTTATACTTCGCAATTTTGGCATCAGGCCAGTGTGAAAGGGACAACATGTCCATTTTCCAGTAAACGTTTGGCAAGTCCTTGACATCTCTGAGACTGTACTTGAGACCGATGAGCTGAGGGAGCTGATTAATCCCTCTGCTCTTTGGTTCAGTGGCCCTGACCTTTTAAACTTGAACTGACTTGGTGAACTTTACATTTCTGGTGCATGACTTGTGTATCTCCTGCCATCATGTAGGTAATATTGATTTATTTCACTTGGAGAGTTTGTTATCTTGTGCCAGACACTGGGACACATGAGGAGCAAGCTTGCATAGCCCACTTTCAACAGTGTGTATGATTCTGATGATTAATTCTGATTTCAACAGACCGTAAAAGAAGAGGTGATAAGAGAGATCCTCGCTTTTGTCATTCAGATCTTTCCAGCAAGTCCCCATTTACTTATTTCTATGCTATACATAGGAGAGTAGCGTTGCATCTGAATAACTTGTTAAAGCATAAACAGCTTTAAACAACAAAACTGGGTTCCTTTGCATTACATAATAAAAACTCAGTAAACTCTGCTTGTACTTCATAGATTTGTTTATCCTGTTTGCCCAGCCTGCAACTATTAATCAATAGTTTATTCCTCGCTGTGTGTAGACACGTTCCATGACTCAGTATACTGTCCTCTAAAATAAACTCTACCATGTTTGTTTGCTCTTGCCTCAGCAAACACATCACCCAAGCAGTGAGTGTAATATTCCCCATGTCATTTCTTCCTGATCCACTGTGTTTGTAACAGAAATGATAGCAGTGAATCTGATATCCTGATAAGAAACGCCCCCAAAAAACTTCAGTCAGTCAATTCAGTCACTCAGTCATGTCCAACTATTTGTGACCCCATGGACTACAGCAGGCCCCAAAACATAACTTACTTCAAAATAGATGGAAAAAACTTCTTACGGGAATGGCAAAGCCCTTTATGTTAAGCCATCAGGGGTTACACTATTTGGAGATTACAAGAGCTAGATTAAGAAGAGTGCAGAATGAGATCAGGTTCTAGGATTTAGCTGCTTAAGTGGTGAAATCCCGAAACTTATACACTTGCCTTGCTTTGTGAGTAAACTAAATAAGCAAAGGAGAACTGTTCTATAATTTTGATTCATTTGTTCCTGTGAATATATGCCGAGACAGAGAGATAGACACACACACACGGATTTTGGTGTTGGAGGATATAGTATGTGGAATCTCTTACCTAGTCTCTTTCTGGTGGGAGAGGTAGATATTGAACAACAACAAAATTGCAAGTGTTATAAAAGGAAAACAATGTTAGTAGATTTGCAGTGCTCGTGGCTTGACCATTTTCATGGAACTTTGGAACTGGGAACTGATTTTTGACTTGTAAGATATCATCAACATTAAGAAATGAAAACCCACTACAGTGATACATTAGCTTTAAGGCACACAGCTTCATAAAGTGTATGTTATATAACACATTATTCATGGGAAGATGATGCTCTAATGGCTAGTCTGTTGAACTTCTTATTGTAATCATAATAATTAATAATAGAGTATATTAGGGCTGATACATTTTAATGGGCATTTAATGTCTTCCAGTCTGACAGATCCTGTTGAAATATATATTGATAAAAATCCAAAATAAGCGTTGCTGCAAGCTACAAACAAAGTGAATTACATTTATTTCCCTAAATAGAATCTTAGACTCCTTCATTTGTAGTTGAAGTTGTGATTAGGAAGGATGCATATCTTGGCAGAAGTATAATTAACTGAATGAATAGGATCATTTGGGAATATGCTTTACTCTTTGATGATGGGTTGGGTGTGCTTCTGTCTGGGAGAGATGCACAGACTCTTATTTTATGGTAAACCCCATTCAAATCCTGTGATTCACTGCTTCACACTTTGGGGACTATTTTTTTTTTAAATTTCTGTTACCTCCATCTAACGGTAATATGGAATTTTCTCTTTTTTTCTGAGGCATTTTAATTGATGATACCATAGAGTCATATGGTGGTGTTAGTGGTGAAGAACCCGCCTGCCAATGCAGGAGACTCAAGAGATGTAGGTTCCATTCCTGGGTCAGGAAGATCACCTGGAGAAGGTTATGGCAACCCACTCCAGTATTCTTGCCCAAAGAATCCCATGGACAGGGGATCTGGCAGGCTACAGTCCACAGGGTGGCAAAGAGTCAGACACAGCTGAAGCGACTTAGTATGCAGAGAATCATAGCAGCAGTACAATCCCAGTGTTGATGGTCATTTCAGAAGAAAATGTGTAGCTTATGGAAGGGTCGACTTACCCCTAAATAGACAAAAGTAGGTAACTTAACCACATTAGCTGAGAGGGTCTTTTGAAGGACTGTCTTGCCTCTTTCATTTCTGAACCTTTGTAAGATGCTCATAAATACTGGTAAGAATCCTAGTCTAAGAGATCAGAAGAATTCTAACCTTCAGCCTTCAAGTCAGGAATCCTGTGGTCTTCATATGAGAAAAAATGCACCCAGTTATGACCTAGAGTAATGTGACCCTGGGAAAAGTATGTAGCCCATTTGTGCCTCATTTTTGGACTTTTTAAGACGGAAACAATTTTACTGACCATTCTTTCTTCACAGAGTCGTCATGAAAATGCTTTATAGAAGAATATGTGTTGTAAATCTATAAAAGTAATATATAAGGCATTATTTCTGTATTACTCAAGATATCCATGAATCGATTTGGAGAGGAAAATTGAATGAGATGTTCAGCTTTTCAGATTGACATAAAACTGTCACAGCAATATATATTGTTCTTTTTAGAGACATTCTGATGAAAAGAAAGCCTATTTATGCTTAAGTATTATCTAAAGTTAGAGGTTGAGTACAGATCAAACAGGATTAGTACTAGTTTTGTGTTTGTTTTATAAATACACTGGGTCTTCATGATTTATGCCGCAAGGTTATATTATAGATAAATGACCTTCAAATAATATCATATAGTCACACTAATTCTTTACATATCATGTGTTAGTTGCCATGTCAAGGACGTTATCTGGTTACTCTTTTAACCCTCTGTAAGCATCTGTGGGGCAAATACTGATGTATCTTCTTTAGATAAAGGAATGGAAGCTCCAAGAATGTCTGAGCTACATACACAGCTGGAAAGGCGAAGATCCATATCTTAGTTACCATGCACTACCTTTTGTAATAAGCCTGAGCTGCAATACTATATTTTAAGTCTATCTTTTATAATGCAAGAAAATAAGAAAGGAACTATTTAAGAAAGCCTAATAATACCTGGGTCTAGTGAAAAGAGAACTTGTTTACCACTCTATTATTATTATTCGATCCACTAACGTAATTCTTGTAATTTCTTATTTACAATAATATTTACATATAAGGAGACGTTAAGTGAATTTGCTGCAGGTGGGAAATTGTTTTTGTTTTGTTTTTCTTTTAGTCTTTTTTGTTTGCTTGTTTTAGCCTTTTAATTGGGAACTCAGTAACAGATGGGAATTGAGAGCCCTCAGATAATCAAAAGCTCAGGTTTTCATCACTCACTGGCACTTTCTCTCTTGAGGGTCCTCTTTGTTGTTGTTCAGTTGCTAAGTTGTGCCTGACTCTAGGCAACCCCATGGACTGCAGCATGCCAGGCTGCCCTGTCTTTCACTATCTCCCAGAGTTTACTCACATTCATGTCTGTTGAGTCGGTGATGCCATCCAGCCACATCATCCTCTGAGGGTCTTCTTTACCTTTCTTCCGTTACCTTTTATCTGATGTGCCTACTCAGGGTCAGCTCCTCAAACCATCCACAACCATTTTTAGGCAAACTAGAAATTTTACTGTGGCAAACTCTGCACCACAGCCATAGGTCTGGGGCTCGGGGCAACTCAGATGTGGGTGTACCACCAACCTGAGGTCTGGGCCTCTGGAATGACAGTGACCACCTCGGGCCATGTGGAAGGACCAAGTATTAATTGTCCTGGCTCTTTAAGGCTACTCTTCTGACCTTCAAGGAAGGGCTTTTAGAATTCACTGGTTGTGCTGCCAGGAGGGTTTATAAAGCACCATTCTGGGGATGTGAAATTAATAAATGTAAGCAGAACCAAATTATGTTTTGTGGGTGATATATGATTTCTGTGGGATTAATGGTTCTCGAAAATGGTTTTCAGAGGAAGTAATTGCTTTGACCTAATTGTGCATCTGCTGCTGGGGAGCGGCAAGAGCAGACTGGATCCGGCTGCATGTGTGTGAATCCCTTCTTGTCCTAATAGCCCACTGTCCTTGGGCAAGTTTCTTACCTTCTCTATGCTTCCATTTTCTGTCTGCAGTGTAGGGACAATAATGATTTTGCCTCTGGGGATTGGTAAAAGGATAAGAGTTTCTACACGTAAAGTACTTAGAACAATGCCTCTCACACAGAGCCAGCAACCCACAAATGTTAAGTATTTAATAAGCATTTCCATAAATATTAGTTGATAAGTACTACCAACAAGTGGTCTTATCTAGTTGGTGAGACCCATGTTTTTTAGGATTCACTAACCTGGGAATAAAGCTAGATTCTTAAAATGGTCACAAAAATATTTCTTTGCCTCCACCTACACTCACCATCTTCAGCCCCCTTCTCTCAAAATCCTGCTTCCAGTCACTTTTGGATCATCCTAAAACAATCTTTTCATTCATTCCTATCTGACCTCACATTCTTTTTTGATAAATTTATTTATTGATCTCTTATTGATCTAGAAGGAAGTGTCTATAACTAACCTATACATGTATTTTCAACAATCCTTAATGTAATGGACAAATAAAAGGAAAGTGCTCATGTGCTTAGTCATGTCTGACTCTTTGTAGCCCCATGGACTGTAGCCTGCCAGGCTCCTCTGTCCATGGAATTTCCCAGGCAAGAATATTGGAGTGGATTGCCATTTTCTTCTTCAGGAAATCTTCCCAACCCGGAGATCAAACTCTTGTCTCCTGTAATGCAGGCAGATTCTTTACCACTAGCACCACCTAGGAAGCCCCAAAGGAAAGTGCTTTGTAGTATAACAATTTGTAATGTAGTATGTAAATGTTGGTGCTGTGCTCAATCGCTTCAGTCGTGTCCGACTCTTTGCACCGCTATGGACTGCAGCCTGCCAGGTTCCTCCGTCCATGGCATTCTCCAGGCAGGAATACTGGAGTGGGTTGCCATGTCCTCCTCCAGGGGATCTTCCCGACCCAGGGATCGAACCTACATCTCTTGGGTCTCCTACACTGGCAGGCGGGTTCTTTACCAATAAGCCACCAGAGAAGTCCAATATGTAAATGTTCAGGCATAATGATATCATAAAGTGTAATGAAATAGTCAAGTGCTCCCCCTTTTACTTTGAGTCTCCCTGAATGTGACAGGTGCAAATTCAGATTGGTGCAGTTAGTATCGTAAGAAAACCAAGATTCCATGCCTCACGTTGCTATTGGTGAACAACTCTTGAGAAAGCCACAAGCAAAACAAAGTATAGTGTTCCTTTGCTTGACTATGAAATTGCATTCCTGAAAAATTCAGTGTATATTGAAGTTGGGTAAAATGCCTAGGGCTTATATATAAAGTGGAGTCAAGATCTAGGTTCAAATAATTACCAACAGGCTTTTCGTCCACATCGGTGTCCAGCAAGACATTCAAAAGTGATATGGGATAGGGGAGAATTTATTGTTTTGCACAGAGTGATATTCATCATAGCAGCAGGTGTTACGGTATGTGCCCTGGCCCATGAGAATAGACATCTAATTATTCAACCAGGCACCGGGCTCTGCACCTTACCAATGCATTCCAAATAAACATCAGCCTTATCCTAGACAGGCAGAGAGCTAGCCTTTATAACCCTCATCCATTAAATTTCAGTAGCAGTCTCAATCACTGTGATGGCCTCAAATGCCCCCCTTTGTCTCAGAGGGTGTATCTTATGTGCCCATGAACTCAATCCTCTTACACTTGATACCACATCCACTAGTTACTGTACTTCTGTTGCCCTATGGTCCTCTGCTGCCAGTGTACACCACTGGTCACACCCACCAAAGGTGTCCTACCACTAGAGTTCCACGTGGAAGAGACTGCTGTTGCACCTGCCATTGTCTGTGCTGTCCCATGCCCGGTGTCAGGGATCCTGAGGTTCATGGGGTGCCTGCTTCTCCTCTGGCTGCTGCTGAAACTATTGGGGCCATGTCCCGGGTACCAGTCACTGTCTTGTCCATTGGCTGAAAGTCCACTGGTGTTCTCAGAAGCCAGAATAAGTCAACACTAAACTGACTTAGTAGTAGTAAAATAAATAAATAGTCAAAATCTTTCTTTACATTATAATTTTTTTCTATTGCATGGAATGTTACACTCTCACTGAACAAAACATTTTTTTTCAGTATTGTTTTAGCTTCTGACATGAAACCTGGGGTGGAAGTAAGGCCTATGGAATATTGGAGCAACATACTAAATGCTGCCCCCCTCCTTCATGCTGTTCTGTTCTCCTTGGCCTTCTCTTCCGCCCACTCTTTCTTCTTTAGGACAGTTTTCTTACTGTTAGGTCTCACCCACGGTTCTCCCAATCAGGGCCAGGCATGGTGAATTCCTAGTTGAATTCAGATTCAGTTCAGTTCAGTTCAGTCGCTCAGTTGTGTCCCACTCTTTGCGACCCCATCAATCGCAGCACGCCAGGCCTCCCTGTCCATCACCATCTCCCAGAGTTCACCCAGACCCACGTCCATCGAGTCCGTGATGCCATCCAGCCATCTCATCCTGGGTCGTCCCCTTCTCCTCCTGCCCCCAATCTCTCCCAGCATCAGAGTCTTTTCCAATGAGTCAACTCTTTGCATGAGGTGTCAAAAGTACTGGAGCTTCAGCTTTAGCATCATTCCTTCCAAAGAAATCCCAGGGTTGATGAATTCAGATTGGTGTCACACTAAAACTCCAATACGCTCGTAAATAATAACCAGATTGCATTCTTGTCATCCCTCATTGACTATATGGTTTCAGAGAACAACAACAAAAAGTGGGGGTCTTTTCTTTTCCTGTTTTTGGGGGTTGGGATGGTTGTGTTTAACATCATTGAGTTCTAACAATGTTATGACGGTACCTGAAATATTTCTCTTGAACAGAATATGGAAGTATGGCTGCAATTATCCTTCAAATATAAAGCTATAACTATTTATATTTATATTCTTGTGTTCCAATACTGCAGGAGCAGGAATATTTACTTTGTCTCTAAATACAGAATTAAGGAGAAAAAGAGAAAGATTATGTGGTTAAGTAAACTGATTATGCCTAATTTATCTTTTCAGCTCGGTATTTGGTAATGTTCCTTTTTCTAGATTCCTTCTCTTAGTCCTCTGTAGGTCATTCAACAGTTTTAGAAAAGCCTGTGTCATTGAAGGGAGAGAACTTTAAACTATATTCATAGAAGGCTATAAAAAGCAAAGATACCACCCACAAAGTGATATTTAAAATTTGCCAGTTACATGATTTATTGGTAAATCTACATGTGTTATGCCAAGAGCAAAATAAGCAAAGTACCAGGTGTACTCTTTTAATTAAGAGAAGTTTTACCTTTAAGAAAGATTTTAATAGAATATTTTCGTGTTTGTAAGCTACTGGAACAACATTTTAAGCCGTTTAGTGGGTGAAAGTCCTTAATTATATGAAATATAGCTCACGAGGGAAGCAAAACTGAAAAAACAACCCCAAATCCTAGAGTCTCATGCCAATTTTGAAAATTTCTGGTCAGAAATATGTGTCCTAATGTCACCTGAAGCTCCTGAGACCAATGGATACTGTGAATGATTTAAGCAATTTAGTAAATAAAAGCCAGATTTCTTGAAGAAAATGCTGAATAAACGCAGCATTCTCAGAGAAATCAGCCCATAGTGGCGAGTTGGAGGCTGGGTGAGTGATTGTGAGGCAGCCAGCTGAAAACCTGAATTGCTAATCACTTGGTGGGTGGTGGCGGCCGAGAACCTCTGTCACTTTTCACTCTAGATCTAGGAAATTGAATGAACACTCTTAAGTTCAACTTTTCTGCGAATAGAGACCTCATGCACTTTTTCTCTAAATCAGATTTTGCTCGCCTGCCTTTCTCTCATAGTGGTCCACCCCAGCAGCCACTGGGCCGAAGGGACCTGACCTTGGCCCTGGGCGTGGCAGGGGGCCCAGAAAAAATGGCCCCTTTGAGAGAATGCTGAGCATTATGTTGTGGTAAGCAAACAAATAAAACACCCCCTCCAACAATAACACGGTTTATTTGTAAATAAACCTCAAGGTTTATTTACATTTTTCAGTACCTTTTTGTGGAAGGAAGGAGATCTAGGGACAAAATGGCAGCTAAAGGGGAATTAGCCTTACTCAACACATAGTGAAATTTCTGCCAAATTCTGCTTTTATAACCCTCTTTTTTTTTTTTTCCCTAGGCAACCCTGTCAGCTCACCAAAACCCCATCCTGTACATCCTCTCTCCTTTTTGGTCTCTTTTTTCACTCTTCTCTTTCTGATTCATTTATATTGATTAAAGATCAGTTTTTCCTCCATTACTTCAAACAACATTACAAACTTGGTTCTCAAATTAGCATGTATCATTCTCTCTTAAAGGGGAAAAGAGGAACAGAAAACCTATACTTTGATATTTTTTTCACTGTTACTCATTCATTTTCCCTTTACTTAAAGATAGCTTGAATTCTTTAGACTTAAAATGAGCTTGAATGTTTTCCACTACTTACAATCCAAGCTTTTGATTCAGCTTCCATTGACTGAGTCTACAGAGTCAAATTCTAGCAGAGAGTATGACTGTCATTTCATGACTTTGAACCCCTGAGTGATGCCATAGCTCACAGAATTTTTTAAAGCAATAACTGCCCATCCCTAATTTATTGAAAATGACTGAGATATTATTGGGTGCCAGAGAATTGTCTTCCCTAAAACATTTAGTGTGTTTCATAAGAAATAGCAAAATATAAATGACTTAGTATCCACTACCCACCTATTTAAAGTATAAATAGCAGCTTGGGCTTCGCTGGTGGCTCAGTGGTAAAGACTCCACCTGCAATGCAGGAAATATGGGTTCAATCCCTGAGTCAGGAAGATCCTCTGGAGGAGGAAATGGCAACCCACTCCAGTATTCTTGCCTGGGAAATCTCATGGACAGAGGAGCCTGGCAGGCTACAGTCCATGGGATTGCAAAGAGTTGGATGTGATTTATCAACTAAACAACAGCAACAACACGTAGCAGTTTAGACCTGGAAGTTCAGTCTGGGATTGCTGTTACAGGAACATGCAAATGAGTGGTCTTAATTGAAATAAAATGCTGATGTGAAAACTCTGTAGTCTGAGTTATAGTGTATTAAATCTCTGGAAAATACTATATGTATATAGAATTAATATTTTATGTAATACAAATAAGTATTTGTGTTATATATTAAATGTCACATATATAAATTAGGTAATACATATAATACACACATGCACATGTATGCTAAAAGCACCTTGGCAGTACAAAAGATGAGAGATGTATGGAGAAAACATGAAGAGTATTCTTATTAGAAAATAGTTATTTGAGTTTAATGTCCTGGCCTAAATTTTACCCAGAGTAGAGAGTTTAGGGGGAAAAATTCAAAATTAATCACCTAATTAACATCTTTAAAGACCAACAGTTACTTAACATTTCAGATATGAAGACTCTTCCCCGCTTTGGTTAGTTCAGTCACTCTATTGTGTCTGACTCTTTGCAAAGGTTGCAAAGGCTCCTTTGCACAAAGGCTGCTTTGTGCAAAGACTCCTGTAGCCTGCCAGGCTCCTCTGTCCATGGAATTCTTCAGGTAAGAATACTGTAGTGGGTTGTCATTTCCTCCTCCAGGGAATCTTCCCGACCCAGTGATTGAACCCACGACTCCCACATTGCAGGCAGATTTCTTACCATGAAGACACCAGGGAAGCCCCAAAGATGCAAAATAGGCCAAATGTATCTGGTTGATGGGCTTATCCAGCTTAGGGTGGAACTGAGACACTGTTCCAGAAACTCTGATCAGATTCTGCCTGGTTTCTGACCCTTGTCTGTTTGTGTCCTCATCTATGGAGAGTGGACTCCTGTGTCACCCAGCTAAAACTGACAGCCACAGACTCCAATCATATTGCTGATTAATTGGAGGGAAAGAAGCTGAGAACAAAATCGTTCCGTTGGGATATATTTTTTCAGTGTCATAACCAGAAATCTTTTCTGACGTATTGCCATGTTCTTGACCTATTTCTGGCATTGGGACCTCTGGTCCTCATTAGATTTCATTTGGGCAACTGCCTCTAGTCTCTGCATGTTCTGTGTCTCACTCTTGGAGTCAGATA
This sequence comes from Budorcas taxicolor, assembly GCF_023091745.1. Taxonomy (NCBI): domain Eukaryota; kingdom Metazoa; phylum Chordata; class Mammalia; order Artiodactyla; family Bovidae; genus Budorcas; species Budorcas taxicolor. The sequence goes on from NC_068913.1 coordinate 87,440,338, forward strand.
TTATGAAAATATTGATATTTTAAATATGTACTGGTTCACATATAATAAGTTTTATTGTAAATACTATAGGAGTAGAGAAGGAAATTGATAGAAATATCATATATACTTTATTATACCAAAAATATAGGGTGAAAATTGAAGATGGAGTTGGTCTGTGAAATTGCCATTAAAGAAGAGCTATGTTAATGCATGGTTTCATTTAAAATAGGTGCGATGACTCACTGTATTTGTGTATTACATTTAAATTGAGATTGCCTTCAATATACTTAAAAAGAATTTTGAATCACTGTTACAAACCTTTAATAAGTCATTACTTATTCTGATGTAGATGATATCAATAAAGTTTCCTAGTTTACTCCAGAAAATGTTTAATATTAATGAAGTGATTAACTTATTTTCACAGTGAGTGGGCTTAGACAGCTACTCTGTTATCATATTTGTTGCATTCTAGGTACTAATATTTGTTGGAGGTTGTGTTTCAAATTGTTATTAATGATGCTCACTGATTTATACCAAATTATTCATCTTTGGTCTTACTGAAGTAGTAAAGTATTTTCTTCCCTTTTTTTTTTTCCCCTGGAAAATTTATGTAGAAAAGCATCAAGGTAAATTAAGTTGCCATAAGGTAAAAAAGCAAGTCTTTCATGCTGTTTGGTCATTGCAGTGAAGTCACATGGCAAGAAAATTGAAGTTGTAGTCTAGGCATAGCTTTTATTACCGAGGAAAATGAGCAGAATTCAAGGTTTTTATGTTGTCATGGTCAACACATGGAGCAGTCCATGGGGAAAATTATTTTTGTAGAATTGCATGACTTTGACACTTCCACTGAAAAAGAACAGAAAGGAGGGCATTTATGGCTTGCATTTACTTTACTGAATTCTCAGTAAGCAGTTGATTGATTGATTGGTTAGTTGGTGGAAACTTTATGCAATGACTATTCCTTTAAAGTACATTGCTATGAAATTGATCTGGTCATTTTTATGGCTCAGATTGTGTCTCCACTTATATCAGGACGTGGACTGCATCTCATTTCCTATAAAATAAAGTGGAAGTTATTCTTTACCCCCAAAAAGTACTGTATTGAATTACTATGCCATTTGTATTTGTGGTTTGACACCCTTATGTAGTAACAAACATAGGAAAGATATGCTGAAACTATAGAGTGTCAACTATTGGTATCAAAGCCACATAGGTAATAATATAATAATGTCAGGTCTCAAAACAGGAATTTTGAGTTGCCTGACTTCAGCCTACAATTATGTATTAATCATGCCTTTATGGCTTTGGTATATCCATTTTCTCAAAGGTACTCTTTAGCTAATGCCACTTGCTTAAAATAAAAGTAAAATTGTGTTAAGGAATTGATGTGTTTAAAGTATATAAATCCTCAGATTATAGCATTTAAGTTCAAGTGTAGGTCTGAAATAGTCCAGGGAGTTTCATCCATGTGTCATGAATTGTCTAGGGAGTTTTATTTATGTGTAATAAATCTGTTAACTAAGATCTGTTTCTGTTGACTAAGAACTCCTTGTACTGGTTGTTTGCAAAGGTCTTTTCCTGAACAAAATACAGAACAGACATAAATATTGTAGTAACTGGGTTAGCCCTTGGTTTACCCCATCTATGGAAACCTTCCTTAATAAAGAACTCTTTTAACAGCTTTACTGGTCAACCACATGCTAACCTTGAGGAAAGTCACTAAAAGTTGCACGTGTCTTTATAAGCCTTCTACAGTAAGGCTGCTATGTTTAATTTTAGACTACATATTTGTGCTTGCTACGCATAGTTCTACTTTCTTCTTAACTAACTAACATGAAATGTCAGATGTTTAAGAATCACATAAAAGAAAATTTAATAGATTAGCCTTTTTTGGATAGCCAGCAGTGGTGAGAACCCCTTAGTGTTGGATGAAGTCAAAAGGAATAGCATTTTAGTTACACTTCGAAGCTTCCAAAGTGAAAAACAGGTTTTCTATGCTATAGAAAAAGATTATACTAAAACTACTACAACCAGTAGCTATTTAGCATGTTTTTTTGAACATTTAACATATGCCCAGTGCTCTGCAAAGGACTTTAAAGGAAACTCTGTATTTAATCCTGTCAGCATCCATATGAGATAGGTTCTTCTTTTTAACATTATTATTATTATTCTCATTTTTCACATAAAGACACAGAACTCAGAAAACTAAAGGAATTAGCTCATGGTCATATAACCTATGAATAAGAACCCATTTATAGACAGGAATTAGAATTTTTAAAATAAATGTTATTTAGAATATCATTTGAAAATTAAAATATGTATATATTGGTTAGCGACTAAATTACAATGAGCTGGACAATTTAGAACAGGTATCTTTATGGGTTTTACCCAGGTCTTCTCAGGCCCGGGTTCAGCTTGTGTGGTAAAAGCAAACAAAACCTGGGTCCCGAAACCCTCCCTCATGGAATGGCCCCTTCCTTACAAGGCGCAGCCTGTCCCTTGGCTGTCTGCTGGTGACCTTCTCTTCATGGCTTCCTGTGCTCAGCATGGGTTCAGGGGCTCTGCTGCTCTGAGGCCTCTTGGCCTTAGACAGTTCACCTTGAGGTATCCGTCTCTGCCCCCCACTGGAGCTGCCCCATTGGTGCAGTGTCCTGATGAGATCGTAGCAAATCACACCACTCTAACGAACACCATGTTGAGAGAACAGCCATCCCTGCCAGTGGAGACCAGAGCTCACGGTGAGAGCATTTATTCCCTAGCTGTTTCCCTGCAGGACCCTGACTTGGAAGTGCCTGGGTACTTCTCCCTGCGGCCCTCACTCTTGCTTCTCTGTGTCCTCTCCCACAGCTGTGCCTTTTGCCTGGGTCTGTAATCAGCTCCCTCCTGGGCTAGGGGTGGTAAGAGCTTCTGTCGTTCAGCCCTGGGAGCTTCACTGCCTTGCGTTTTCTTGCAACTCTACTCTTGCTTTTGTTATCAACTCTTTCTTTGATAGTCTCTCTTTTTAATTTTATATTGGAGCATACTTGATTCGGGCTTCCCAAGTGGTGCTGGGGATAAAGAACCCTCCTGTCTATGCAGGAGATGTAAAAGGGTTTGATTCCTGGGTTGGAAAGATTCCCTGGAGGAGAGCATGGCAACCCACTCCAGTATTTTTGCCTGGAGAATTCCACAGACAGAGAAGCCTGGTGGGCTACAGTCCATGGGGTTGCAAAGAGTAGGACGTGACTGAAGCGACTGAGCGCGCACGCAGGCAGAGTTGACTGACAGTGTTGCGTTAGTTTCAGGTGAAAAGCAAAGTGATTTAGTTACACACATTCATACATCTAATCCTTTCTCAGATTCTTTTCCCATACAGGTTATTATAGAGTGTGTGCATGCTGAGTTGTTTCAGTCGTGTCTGACTCTTTGCGACCCTATGGACTATAGCCTACCAGGTTACTCTGTCCATGGGATTCTCTGGGCAAGAATGCTGGAGTGGGTTGCCATACCCTTCTCTAGAGGATCTTCCCAACCCAGGGATCAAACTTGAGCTTCTTTTGTCTCCTGCATTGGCAAGTGCTTTTTTTTTTTTTTTAACCACTAGTGCCACACAGGAAGCCCTATTACAGAGTAGTGAGTATTAGTAGAACTCCCTGTGCTCTTCAGGAGGTCCTTGTTGATTATCTATTTTGGCTAGTCTCTGGTAGTGTCTTCGCTTTGATTCTGTCATCCATCTCTTTTCTCCCAGTGCCCTGACTGATAATTTCCTGGTTACAGCTTTAGCTTGTACATATATCAATTGTTCTGTTTAAGTTTGCTGTACATGAAAGTTCTGAGGCTATCTTGCAGGCTAAGGAGCAAGACTTGTAAACGCCCTCCTGCAGGAAGAACAGTGAATACATTCATAAATACTTATCTACACTTTTAATCTCAAAACCAATTGTTAATTATTAATTAAGGGCTTTTATCTTTGCTAGAAGTTTTAAAGTAAGAAATTAGTGGCTAAATTTAGCTTCCTAATATGAAATGCAAGACAATATTTAAACACTGGTGAAATATAATTATACTTTCACTATCACTTTCCTATTCATTATTAGCCACGGGGTAAAACATTAAATCAAACGCAATGTAAATTTGGCAGCTAATCTTTGCTAGTACAAGTGTTTTCCAGTGTTTAGTCTTTGCCTATGATGTATGTAATTACATGCCACATAGAAGTGAAAGAATAAATAACCAAATAAAATCTTTTAATACATTGAAATGCTCATTGTTCTCCAACTGCACATTAGCTTAACACCATCCCCTCCCCAAACTAGTTCATTGCTACAACAGATATTTATTGCATACTTATATCAGTCTTATGGTCTGCGATGTGGGAAGTTCAAAAGATTCCTGGAGAATGACATCCTGTATTCTAGAAGACTCCTTGACAGTGTCACAAGCCCATTAATCATTGGTTGGTAAGAAATAAAATGAAACCCCAAGTTTAATCTTCCTTTATAGAAAACAACACAACAGTCATCAGGTACTTAGGACCCAGCCAACCAGATATTAGAATGTACGAAAGAGCAGTCTTCATGCATCTCTAACAAATTGTTCTTTTTACTCTAAGTGAGCAGTCAATTTATGGCTTCAGGACTCTTTCAGAAGAGCCAAGAACAGTCAATAGATAAGAGCATGTATGATACTTCGCATCTGTATCTGCTACCCATTGAGAACTCAAAGTGTGAGGTAGCAAAACCCAAAAGATACGTAGCCCTCAGTATTTAATTACTTTCTGAAAATAAGCATGTTAATGAACTACAAGGCCATTTAGAAGACTAAATAGCACCTCATCTCCCAAATTCCTTCCAAACCCAGAAGCTGGTTTTGACATTGTTGGTAGGAGACTTTTAGGCTCCTCTCTGTTTGAGGGTCAAGGGATAAGGGGAAGGGAATATTTAAGTGGATTGAACTGGTTTACTGAGAAGACCTTGACAGATATACCCAATAAGGTTTTGGGTTTCCCTGGTGGCTCAGATGGTAAAGAATTTGCCTGCAATGCGGGAAGCCCAGGTTTGATACCTGGGTCAGGAAGATACCTTGGAGAAGGGAATGGCTACCCACTCTGGTATTCTTTCCTGGAAAATTCCATGGACAGAGGAGTCTGGTGGGCTACAGTCCATGGGGGTCACAAAGAGTCAGACATGACTGAAGCCACTTAGCACACATGCAATAACATTATAGGTTACAGTGACTACCAACAAATTTTTGACTCTGTTAAACAAGAACTTAGGATACTTAAAGCTTCCACATTTATTTATTAAAGCTTGATAAAATGTAGTTGCAGTTTTAAAAGATATTGATGGAACTTATTTATAATTTTTAGCTGTAATCAAGGGAAATTAAGTAATTTTAGGTGTCAGGGGAGGTCTAATTAGAGTTGTGGGGATTTTTGTTTGATTTTTGTTTTAGAATTGTTCAAAGTAACCTCCAAACCTGGAATGATATAATGGAGTGTCTGATACATATATATATATATATATATATATATATATATATCATATATATATATATATGATATATATATATATATATCATATATATATATATATGATATATATATATATATATATATCACAAAAGGTAAAATTTACTTTAATCAATATTCAATTTTATTACTGTCACATTCAGGGGCTGATTTGGAAATTTGACATATTCTTGGCAGTACCTACACTGGATTGCTTCAACTACATGTTTAGGCTTCTCCACTTGAACTAAGATGACATGAAATCATGTATTCTTTTGACATATTTGCTGACTACTTCTTCAAAACCATTGAACTCCTACCTTGGTGAAACACTTAATATGTTTAGGTTTTACAAAGTCACCTCTGCTTGGACTTCAACCTGGTGCTGTGCTTCCTGGTAGCAAAGGTAAAAGGGAAAGTAAAGGTGTTAGTCACTTAGTCATGTTTCCAACTCTTTGCGACCTGGACAATAGCCTGCCAGGCTTCTCTGTCCATGGGATTCTCCAGGCAAGAATACTGGAGTGGGTTGCCATTTCCTTCTCTGGGGGACAACTTCCTGACCTAGGGATCAAACCCAGGCCTCCTACATTGCAGGCAGATTCTTTACCATCTGAGCCACCTGGGAAGCCCAAGGGGACCCTGTAGCTGCACAGGCCAAGAATTGAACCCTGGCCTCCTGCATAGCAGGCAAGAATTCTACCAGTGAATCACCCACGTCTATTTAGTTGCAGGGGGGCGGGGGGAAGAACACCTATTTTCTTACTGCAAAGGTAAAGGACTGTATTAATGCTTAAATTCTCTTGTAGTTGTGATGCTCAGGGAAAGAAATTACCTTAATGGCTCTTCATTTGTCACCTCTAGAAACAAGCAATTTGAATATTTCCTTTATTATGATATATTAGAACTTCATTAATAAGGAAGCCTTACAAACAGGCTATCATTTTTTGAGAAAGATCACACTGTGCTAAATAATGAGATATGGGAATACATTGAACAGCTTGACTTCTGCTGACTTTTACTTAAGAGCATGAAGTATTTTAAATTAGACTGTGTTAGTATTGATGAAACATGCACAAGGGGGGAAATGATTTAAAGGTTTTATTCTATTTGGGGAGCTAGATAAATTGTATAATTTAAAAATAAAGCTCTATGACCTGGCAGTAAGGAAACAACAACTCTTAATATGCTGTTGGAGAGAGTGAAATTGGGGCAACCTTTTTAGAAGGCAATTGAGTAATTTTGATCAAATTTACAATGCATTTACCCATTGACCCAAAAATTACACATATAGATTTGAATTCATCCCTAGATAAACTTGTAAAAGTACACCAGATTAGATGTTAAGAGTGTTCATTGTAGTATTTTTGAAATAGCAGAAGAAAAACATTACAAAAATAATCTAAATACACAGCAATAAGGGAATGGTTAAATTAAATATATTCATTAAATGGAACACCCCAAACCATTAAGAAGTATAAGGTAATTCTGTATATGCTGATATGGATATACAGAATTACCTTCTATCAATATGTGTTCTTAAATAAGTCATCATTGTTGGTTTTTACTTTTATACACTTAACAAATTCACTAAATAATATTCTTGGAAAAGGAAATGGCAACCCACTCGAGTATTCTTGTCTGAAAAATCCCACGGACAGAGGAGAGGAGCCTGGTGGGCTATAGTTCATGAGGTCTCAAAGAGTCAGACATGACTAAGCGACTAAGCACAAATAATATTCTACAAAATAATGAAACACTTCTTGAGGTTATCAAGGTCAAGAAGCATGACAGACTCTAGCTTTTGAAGGACTGCATTGTCAGGAAGTCAACTCAAGTTGTCTATGTAGTATTCTCATCACAAACAGAAGTCAGCTCCTACACCACCATTCCGTGAATCAAGAGTGCATCTCTAAGCTGTACAGAAGATAGACCCTCCTGGGGAGGGAGAGGGACACATTGTATCTGCTTCCTCTCCTGAGCAAGAAAATTTTAATGTTATTACAATTGTTTTACTAGTATATGGTAAGAGAACATACCACTAAGGAAAGGCCTCTCTAAACATGCCTTCGTGCTTGATGGATCTAACCTTGATTCAGAATGGAGAGAAAATTTGCTGCCTGTTTCCCTTGGACCCAGGAGGTTAACACAGCAAGACTCTATTTCGGAAGCCACTCCAAAAGGAAACAATAAAATGACTGTCTTTTGCTCTTTTGAATCTTTCCAGAATTGCAACTTCTGGTGAGCCCTTCTGTGTGTCTGAATCAGAGCACACAATTAAAGCTGAGGACTTCAACTCACCTCTTAAAAACACTGAAGTCGCAGATGTGGAAACCAGGGGACTGGAGACGTGAACAGCTGTAAGCTAATCATTTTGAATTGTTACCCCAGGCACGCATTTTAGAAGATAGCCAATAAGAAAAAAAGCACTAGACACATCTAGGGGTTTTACATGTTTGAAATTTTAGGTTCTGTTACATAAATTTTCAACTATCTCTTCTTAATAAAGAATGCACCATCTATTTTCTTCTAGACTAATTCAAACCTCTCTTGCCATAGAATAAACATTTGGGTAAATAGGACTCTTATCTAGAAAGTTACATTAATGGAAATTGAATTTAAAAGCTTGACAGTGTGAAACTATAAAATTTTAACTTTCATTTTATATTCAGATAACAAACCTTAGTCTATGAGTATGGCTGAATGATTTCTTTCTAGTTATTTTTTTAGGGCTCTGAGAAAACAACTGTAGGGTACCAAGTTACTTAAGTTGCTCCCAGGGAAATGATTCTTTCATGTCGATAAATTACAGTGAAAAACTAAGAGATTTTAATTATCTTATCCAAGGCGCAAAACAGTTTGCCTCATGTCATTTTATAATTTTTAGGTAGTATTTGAAGAATCATATGCATTTCTGCTTATGTAGACTTCAAAAGATGAAAAAGCACTCTCTTTTCATTGACCGAGCTTAGATAATTGAAATACAGAAATAGGGTGCAGAAGAGAAAATAGCAATACATTTTGGTTGGAGAAGGAAATGGCAACCCATTCCAGTATTCTTGTCTGGAGAATTCCATGGACAGAGGAGCCTGGTGGGCTACAGTCCATGGGGTTGCAAAGAGTCGGACATGACTGATCGATTCACACACACACATACATTTTGGTACCATTTATGATGGATGTGGCCTTCCATGGTGACTCAGACGGTAAAGGTTCTGCCTGTAATGCGGGAATCGCAGGTTCCATCCCCTGGTCAGATAGACCCCCTAGAGAAGGCAACGGCAACTCACTCCAGTATTCTTGCCTGGAGAATTGCACGGATGAAGAGCCTGGCAGGCTACAGTCCATAGAGTCGAATTGCAAAGAGTAGGACACAACGGAGAGACTAACACACATACACACATGATGAAAGTCTATTTGCTTCATCACAGAATATTCAACTAGTGGGTTTTCCCCCCCTTTTTTAGACTGAAGTGTCTCCTGAAACTTCATCCCTCAAATTAACCCTTAATGATCATATGGTGTAGATTATTGTGTGCATGAGTGCTCAGACGCTTCAGGCATGCCCAACTCTTTGAGACCCCATGGACTGTAGCCCGCCAGGCTCCTCTGCCCATGGGGATTCTCCAGGCAAGAATACTGGAGTGGGTTGCCATGCCCTTCTTCAGGGGATCTTCCCAACCCTCGGATCGAACTCGCGGTCTCTTATGCCTCCTGCATTAGCAGGCAGGTTCTTTACCACTAGCGCCACCTGTGGTTTATGAAAGTGAAAAGTGAACATTTAGTCGCTCAGTTGAGTCCAGCTCTTTGCGACCCCATGGACTGTAGCTTACCAGGCTCCTCCGTCCATGGGATTTTCCAGGCAGGAGTACTGGAGTGGGGTGCCATTGCCTCCTCCAGAGGATCGTCCCAACCCAGGGATCGAACATCGTAGGCAGACACTTCACCGTCTGAGCCACCAGAAGTAGAATCAAATTAGTGGGGAAAGTATTTTGGCATACTTTTCATGATCTGTCCACTACTGAGAAACAATATCTTGTAGAGGAAAAGATAGAACTCAGGTAGATAAGGGCAGAACAAGAAGACGTCAGGGGTTTCCTAAGCTTTTATATGGACCTCTTTCGTTGGGATGGTACCAGACGTCACTAATGGTAACATTTTTTTCGGTCTTTAAACCTTATTTTGGGTATCATTTTAGCCTTTGTTTAAGGAAGCCCATACACTGAAGGCTGGGGCCCAAGGAGCGAAAGATGGGGTATACAAAGTGCTGAGGTAATTTACAAATTACATACTCACTCCAAATTATGGAGCTTTAATTCTGTTTTGTATTTTTTAGGAATCAAACCACAGCCCTTGCTCCACAAGAAACACTCTTGAGAGCCAAAGATTTATCTGTAATTCTTAAAGCATATGTACTGGTGACATCCTTAACTCCTCTCCGTGCATTCATTCATTCGACTGGCATGGTTTGGAATCCACCAAAGAAAAAACGCTTCACTGTCAAGGTAAAATTTCCATAGAAGCAGTTATTTCCCACAAAGTATACCGAAGATAAGTAAAGTGAGTTGGGCTGCCTTTTTTTGACCTTTATGATTATCAACTCCCATGGAACAAAGATTGTATCGTTTTATTGCTGCAAGCAGAGATTTTCATTTAATAAGTGTAGTTCAAAAATTACCTAGAAACAGCTTCACTCCAGATCACAAAGGCTACATCTTTTTTTCTTTTTTCCTCAATTTATCATTTTAATCGGTTCTTTGACTCATTACAAAGCTAGTTTTCAGCTATGGTCTGTTTTTCTTGAGTTGACTTTCTACTTAAGAAAAATGTAGTCAGTACAACAAAGGAAAATATAGTTTTGCCCTTATGCTTTTTGCTTTATTTTTAGGCAGCATAGTGCCTATTTCATTTTGCCATTCAATATGGAATATTTGTTGAGTAAAATACACCTCTCTCAAGGATGCCTGACATAGTGAGCCCTGATATAAAGCATGATGAGAAAGTTTTCAGGAAAGAATTTAATAATAACCTCCAAAAAGTTTAGTTATAAGAGGTAATTCAGCTTAGCTCAGTCAGAAATAAAGTCTAATAAGAGTATATTTGATAAATTTTAAAGAGTTTCTGATTTTACAAAATTAATTGTCCAAATCACAGGTAAGAGGAAATACATACATGCTTTCTTTCAGTTTCCTCCCCCTTCCTCTTATCTGTTTTCTGAACAATTACTTCTATAAAATCAAACAAAATGCCTTCAAAGAACAAATACCACACAATCCCACTTACAGAAGGAATCTAAACTAGTCAAACTCACAGGAGCAAAGAATAGAATGGTGGTTACCAGGGACTGGAGAGGTATTAGTCTAAGGGTATAAAATTTCAGTTATGCTAAATAAGTCCTAGAGATGTATATACTTACAGTATAGTGCCTATAGTGAATAATACTGAGATTTGCTAAGAGGACAGATTTCAAGTGTTCTTATCACTAAACAAATAGGTAGGGTGGAGGGAAACTTTTGGAGGGTATAGATATGTTTATAACTTGATTGCGGTGATCGTTTCATAGGTATATATGCATCTCTAAACTCATCATCTTGTATATATTAAATATGTACAGATTTTTGTATTCTAATCAGAATAAAATGGTTTAATAAAAAGAGAAGGCACAAGTACCTCATAATTTCAAGAGATTTAAAAGTGACTATAATTGATACTTTTCAGAAGTTATCTTACATAAACTACACTTTAAGTTTTGGAAAATCTTCCAACAGTGAAAGATTTTTAAAAGGCACGCTTAAATATTGTCAGTGAAAAAACAGATAAGCATGATAAAAGATGCAAGGGTTACATCGCTTGGTAAAATAGATAACTGATATTGTAAGGAAATGGTGTTGATGACTTAGGTCTCAAGGGTAGTTAAATTTAAGGACAATAATCAGTATATTATATCAGTGTATATGATTTTTAATTAATCATGAAAAACTGGAATCTAATTTGGTTTGTCTTTTGTGTTATCTCCTACAAGTCTTTACAGTGGCTATTTATATTCCCTGCTGCTGCTACTGCTGCTAAGTTGCTTCAGTCGTGTCTGACTCTGTGCAGCCCCATAGACGGCAGCCCACCAGGCTCCCCCGTCCCTGGGATTCTCCAGGCAAGAACACTGGGGTGGATTGCCATTTCCTTCTCCATATTTATATTCCCTAAGAACCTTTAATTAATTATTCTCCAATTGCCCGTTTCTGTTAAATTGAATTGTATGAAATTGCTGACAATTGTGACCTACACAAAATTGCAGTTTCCTATGATTCAACCAAGTAATTGGAACTTGGATATAATGAGATACAAGAATCATATTCCTCAACTCATGTCACGTTCATGTATTTGGAAAATGTTTGTTGAGCAGAGATCAGAATCCCTGTCCTTGTAGAACTTGCAACATCTGTGTGTGCAGTCTTCTTGTTTTATCTATTCTATTTATTACATTTTATTCCCAGTTCCCACTTAATTCTCCTTCCCCTCAAGTGTGAGTCATTCAGTTGTGACCGACTCTTTGTAACCTCATGGACTGTAGCCCACCCAGATCCTCTGTCCTTGGAATTCTCCAGTGAAGAATACTGGAGTGGTTGCCATGCCCTTCTCCAGGGGATCTTCCTGACCCAGGGATGAAACCTAGGTTTCCCGCATTGCAGGTAGATTCTTTACCGTCTGAGCCCAGAAACCCCTCAAAGGCCATCATTATAATGACTTAATGTGTATTTTTTGTGCATATTTTTGTAAAATAAGCTTCTTTATTTTGTTATACATGTCAGTATTTTTAGTATATAAATTGTATTATATTAGATAATTTTTTTCTAACCTTTTTTTCTTAATGCAGCACTACATACTTTTAGGAAGAAACCATGCACATCGCTGTGTGTACATCTTCTGTGTTACTTTTCACTGATTTATGGTATTGCTAATGTGTTTTGCATTGTATTTTACCTATCCACAGCTCTAGTGATAGACATCCTGATTGCTTCAACTCTTAGCTGAAGCAAACAATACTTCAAATGTACAAATCCTTCTGTTTGACTCTTTATGAACCTGCATATCATTTTCTGAAAAATACATACCCAGAGTGGAATTGCTGGGTCATAAGATAGGGGTTCATTTGATAGAATTAAATAATGTCAGTTTGCCCTTCAGAATGCATATATCCATTTCCATGCCCCAACAATTAGGCCAATATTTGACCTTTTCCAGCTGCGTCAAGTGAAAAGTGGGAACTCATTCTTGCAAATAGCTCAATTTGTCATCTATTAACCTTATTATATGGGCTTCCCTGGTGGCTCAGATGTTAAAGCGTCTGCCTCAAATGCGGAAAACCCGGGTTCAATCCCTGGGCCGGGAAGATCCCCTGGAGAAGGAAATGGCAACCCACTCCAGTATTCTTGCCTGGAGAGTCCCAAGGATGGAGGAGCTTGGTAGGCTACAGTCCACGGGGTCACAAAGAGTGACTTCACTTTCACAACCTTATTACAGTGCTCTGTTTTGATTAGAAATCTTCAACTGATTAATCAAATTCATTTTTTCCTTATGGTTCCTCTTCAGAAATTTGGTCTCAGAGATCATTTCTTATCTCTTAAGTCACAAAGATGTACTTCTCCATTTTTTCCATTACCTTTATAATTTTTTCTGGACATATAAATATTTAATTAAATTAGAGTTCCACCTCTGATGCAGTTTTTTTCTCTATATAATTGGTTCTCATGAGCTAAAAACTTATTATTCCCTATGAATCTGCTATTACATGTATTGTATAACATTCCACCTGTATACGGGGATGCCTCTGGGATTTCTGTTCTGTTTCAGTTGGCCCACTTGTTTTTATTATTTTGGCAATATAAATATTTATTCATGGTTGACAGGGGAGGTTCACCTTTTTTACTTTTTATTTTCAAGGTTAGGTTAACTATATGGTAGACATTTATTTCCTTATAAACATTTTAGAATATCAAGTATACTTTTTAAATCCTACTAAAATTTCAATATATAATAACATTGAATTTATAGTTTAATTTTTGAAGAATTGATTTTTATAATATTAAGTCTCTCTGTTATTCAGGTCATTTTATTTGTCCTTTGTTAGAGTTTATTATTTTTTCCTCCACAGAGATCTTATATAGTGTTGCTTAAATTTACTTCAAGATTCTCTAAAGTATTTTTTATACTGGTTTTTAAATTATATTTTCCAGTTGGTTATTACTAGGATAGTCCGTACATGCTAAGTTGCTTCAGTCGTGATTGACTCTTTGCAACCCTGCGGACTGAAGCCTGCCAGGCTCCTCTGTCCACGGGATTCTCTAGGCAAGAACGCTAGAGTGGGTTGCCACTTCCTTCTCCTGGGGGGTCTTCCTGACCCAGGGGTCAAACCCGTGTCTCATCTCTTTTGTCTCCAGCACTGGCAAGTGGGTTCTTTACCACTCGTGCCACCTGGGAAGCCCATTATTAGGATTGCAGGCATTGCGGGTGAATTCTTTCCCGTCTGAGCCACAAGGGAAGCCCATTATTAGGATAGAGAAATTCTGCTTTTAGAGTCGAACTTCTGTTTGATAAACTTGTTTCAGTAAGTTCACTATCAACATCATTGGTTTTACTAGATGTTTTATCTGCAAATAAAACCATGTTAATCTCTTTTCCCTTTAATTCTTAGTTATCTTTTCTTCTTCCTTTTTTTTTTTTTCTTTTTCTTGACTAATGTTGTCCAGGATAGCCAATACTATCTTTAAAAGTAGAATTCATAGTGTTCTTGAGTTGAGTATCATTTAAGATGGACACATCTCAGGTTTCTCTGTTAAGTAAAACGCTTACAGTAGGTTTTATGTTTTTAACCTTTACAATCCCCACCAAAGCAAGGAGAAGAGTACAGTTAACTGCAGTGGGTCTATCGTTACATTTCAGTTAATCATGGTTATCCTCATGTTCATCTGGTGTATTTTGTTGCTAGATTTTCTTTTGATTACAAGCTCCCAGCATACATGAGATAAAACCTACTTGATTATTCTGGACTATTTTCAATCCTCTGTTGAATTCATAAAAATTGTAAAATGTTTATACCTATGTTCATAAATGATGTGGACTTATATTTTCTTATGTTTCTCATATGGTTTTTATATTTTACATTATTTGTATTTGTAGCTTCATAAAGTTAAGCTGGATAACGTTCACTCTTTCTCAGTTTTTTGGATCAGCTTATGTAAGAGAGGAATTAGATTGCCCTCAAAGAATTTGATACAAGTCTCTTGAAAGAATAGATTTGAAGGGTTTTTAAAAAACAGCATTGACATTTCAATTTATTGAAAACATTTTGGTTGATTTTAAGTTCTCAATTTCTTCATGTACAGTTTGGTATTTTGGGGGAGGGGTTACCAGTTTCATCAAATTTTTAAATTCTTTACTGTATAGTAGATTATAATGTTTTTATTTTTATATCTGTTGTGTTTGCAGCTATTTCATCTTTTTCAGTTTATCCTTTGTAGATAAGCATTATGCATTTTCTTCTTATTTTCCTATTAAAATTGTCAGAAGTTTTTCTGCTGGTTGGTTAAATCTTTTTAAAGAAAACAGTTTTTTACTTTGTTAATTTTTTCATCATTTTGATGTTGTTGTTCCCAGTTTCACAGATTTATGCTGTTATTTGCATCATTTCTTGGCTTCTAGTATTTTGTTTGCTCTATTGTTCCTTTTTAGTTTCTCATTTGAATGTTTGCCTCCTTCACGCTTAACATTTTTGTTTCCTAGCAAGAATGGCTAAAGCTACGCATTCCTTCTATGCCCTGCTTTAGTCATGTCTCATAAATTTCAAATTATCTAATTCTAAATACTTTTTAATAGTCTTTATGATTGCCTTGCTTAGCTGAAGGTATTTGATAACATATTCAATTTATAAAGAAAGGATTCTTTTTCAGCTATCCTTTTGTTATGAATTCCTGATTTACTGCATTATTATCAGAGGACAAATCCTATATGCTACTGGTATCTTGGGATTTATCCATGCTTTCTTTTAATGACTAATAATCTTTATATTAAAAAAAAAATCTTCCATGAGTGCTTAGAAACAAAAACTCTACATGGGTATAGAATTCTATATATATGTAACGGTTGACTTATTAATCATATTCTGCAGATACTTGATTTCTTCCTGTCTGATCTAATAGTTGCTAAGTGGAATGTGTTAAGATCTCTGGCTAAAATTGTTGGTCTGCTTCTCCCTGTCATTCTGGTAGTTGAATATTCTGATATCATGTTTGTTGCCTATTATGACGGCTACAACCTCTTTTTCCACAGCTCCTCTTTGCGCATGTGTGCTCATTCGCTCAGTCGTGTCCAACTCTTTGCCACCCCGTGGACTGTAGCCTGCCAGGCTCGTCTGCCACCAATTTTTCAAGCAAGAATACTGGAGAGGGTTGCCATTTACTATTCTAGGAGTTCTGCCCGACCCAAGAATCGAATCCATGTCTTTTGAGTCTCCTGCATTGGCAGGCAGTTTCTTTGCCGTTGCGCCACCTGGGAAGCCCATAGTTCCTTTAGCCAGTATATTTTGCTTTCTTTTGTCTTAGGGTACGACTGCTTAAATTCTATTTCAGTCTATGTTAAGATTTTTGTGAATTTTCTTTTGGTTCATATTTTTGTTTTCGCATATGTTTTAAAAATTTTTCCCTTTTGACATATCTTTGTAGTAAATCTATTTTTTAATAGTAGAGTCTTAAAATTTATTGTTTTCACCCAATCTGAGAATCTTAATTTTTTAATTTATGATTTTTAATTGACTTACATAGATTATTTAGGACTTATTCCTCCTATTTTATTTTTTAAAATTTTCAGTGCATTCATTTGTTTCATTTAAAATATCTTTTCCTGTTTTTCTCTGTAGAGATGAAATTTTCTTTTGTTAGCTTAAAAGTTATTATTCTTAATGTAACATACTGTGGATATCCTTCATTTGAGACATACACTCATGCTTATTTTCTCCTATGAAGTTCTTAAATTTTAGTATCTTCCACTCTGCCCCCTCATGACTAATACCATTTGCTATCTATACCACTTCTCCATATCCCATCATCACAGTGTAGATTTAAAAATTCTGATTGAAATAATCATTTGGGTGGGGTTATTTTCTTAAAAAACAATGCCATAATCAAACTTTATCAAGGAATTTGTCACCTTCATATCCCCTGATTATTCACAGCATCCTCCTAGATTTGCTTCCTTTCTTATCTGTGTTTTCTGTTTGAGCCTGAAGTCTTTACTCTTTAATTCTAGGGAATTTGTTTCCATTATTTCTTGTAATATTTTTGCCACAGTATTTTCCTCTGTTGTTCAAATTTTGACCCCTTCATTTCATGTGCTAATACCCCTTAACTTGAAAAAAGTGAAGTGGCTCAGTCATGTCTGACTCTTTGCGGCCCCATAGACTGTAGCCTACCAGGGTCCTCATCCATGGGATTTTCCAGGCAAGAGTACTGGAGTGGTAGCCATTTCCTTCTCAACTTGAGAACTATGTACATTTTTACTTACAGCTATTGATTTCTTACTGTTTTTCCTCTTGATTCTTTTTAATGATCCTTTTCTATATTTCATTTTCCTACCATCTACCATTATTTCTAATGTGAGGAGATTAATCATGCTTATTTTAAATTCCTAACTCATTAATTTTATTCTTTTATAATTTTTATATTGGAACATAGTTGATTAACAATGTTGTGTTAGTTTCAGGTGTACAGCAAAGTGATTTCTTTATACATATACATGTTTCTACTCTTTTTCAAATTCTTTTGACATTTAGGTTGTTACATGATATTGGTCAAAGTTCCCTGAACTATGCAGTAGGTCCTTGTTGGTTATCAATTTTAAATATAGCAGTGGGCGCATGCCATTCCCAAACTCCATAAATATTCCCTTTCACCCACTCTTCCCCACTGGTAACCATAAATTCATTCTTTAAGTCTGTGAGTCTGTTTCTGTTTTGTAAATAAGTTCATTTGTATCATTTCTTTTTAGATTCTTTATATAAGCAATATCATATTTCTCTTTCTCTGTCTGACTTACTTCACTCATTATGACAATCTCTAACATCCATGTTGATGCAAACACCTAGCTCATTAATTTTAGAAGTCCAATGTTCTATCCATTGCCACAGAGCCCCTGTGGCTTTAGAAGCATGGTTTTAGAAGCATGATATATGGCATTTAGTTTATTACTTTTTTTTCGAGGTGGTTGTACTTTTCACGTGTGCCCTCTTTTGTTCTTTGAGCTTAAGTTATCCTTCAGATACTATTTATTCTAGTAGTTATCATATCAGGGGAAGGCCAGGTAAATCCGAAGGGGATGGAAGACTTCCCTGGTGGTCCAGTGGTTAAGAATCCACCTTGCCAGTCAGGGGACGCGGGTCCGATCCCTACTGAGGAACTAAGATCTCACATGCTGGGGAGCAGCTAAGCCCGCACGCGGCAACTGCTGAGCCTGTTCATCGCAGCGAGAGAGTCTGAGCGCTGCAATGAAAGGTCCCACCTGCTGCAGCTAACACCCAATGCAGCCAAATAAATAAACGTTTTAAAAAACCCACAACAGCGACAAAAGAGGGCTGAAGGTGAGTTCCAGGCATTGCAAAAGCACTTTTCATCATCTCTCTCTGCCACCATGGTGTCAGGTGACTTCTGTGTTCAGAATCTCACTCCCTTAAGTAGAAGAGTCTTGGGAGGAGACAGTTCCCTTCGTTATAAGTCATCGATCTCGGGGTTTGGGAGAGAAGGAGGTGGAGGAATGAATGCCAGATGTGACTAACCCCACACATCTCATCAGCTCCTCACCTGAGGGAGACATTCAGCAACCTGAATCCTGTAGGCTTCACATCCCTAACAGAGAAGGAGCAGTCAGCGATTGTTCTCGGGGACCACCCAGGAGAGGCTGGAGGGAAGTAAAGATGCTTTACTGCAACTTTTCCTCTCAAAGAAATCTCTGGCAACACTCTCCTTTAATTGCAGTCATCCCTGCCCATGGTAGCTCAGACGGTAAAGAATCTGCCTGCGATGCAACCCCTGGGTTGGGAAGATCCCCTCCAGTAGGAAATGGCAACCCACTCCAGTATTCTTGCCTGGAGAATTCCATGGACAGAGGAGCCTTGTGGGCTACAGTCCATGGGGTCGCAAAGAGTTGGGCACGACTGAGCAACTAACACTGCCCACGGCCACCACTGTCCCAGCCAGTTCAAAAATATCTTTCAGAATCACTGTCACACAAGTTTTGATTTGTTCTTTAGTTAAATTCATACTTCAGTCTCATTTAACCTATAATAGTTCACCATCTTGCTGGGAAACTGAAGCTCCTAGATATTCCAGGTAATTGTTTTTAAGTTGTATTTTTTTTTTTCTTTTTCCTTTATTTAAGCACCACATTCCCCCAATCCTGGTAGAAATGATAACTTTTTTTTTGGTGAAAGTATTTCCTGAAGGAAAAGAAACTGTATGAAAAGAAAGCTCTTTGTGATTTGATTTTCTCTAGGTCTTCAGGCTTTATTCACTACATTGTTTCTTCTTATTCATATCTTTGTCATTTCTGCAGGACAGATGCAAGCTGCCGTCTTAGCACAGGAAAGCACGTAGCTCTTGTCATTTTCATCCTGTCCTTGAGATTTGTCTTTTCAAAATCTTGCCTGACTGTTCTAGACAATACTATTATCTGCTCTCAAAGGGGAGGTAGTGCAGCTTCCTGGGTTAATGTGCCAGAGAGCAGTGATTTCCTTCTAGAGGCCAGAGTTATACTCCATGCTGCAGATAGATTCAGAAAGCCAGGGTCTATTTTTTTACCCTTCAATGGAAGTACTTATAGCTTCCATTAAAACACATAGATTATACTTATCTGTTAAATCACTCACCCATCCTCTGAAATATAGCTTCTATGTGATATTTTTAGATGTGAAAAAATACATGGAAATGTTTTCAATGCTAATGTGATGGATAGGACCAAGACCTACTTTAAAGACTAGCCATGTGATATGTGTGAGTGTTACTGGTTCAGTCGTGTCTGAGTTTTTATGACCCTGTGGACTGTAGCCTTCCAGGCTCCTCTGTCCATGGAGTTCTCCAGGCAAGGATACTGGAGTGGATTGCCATTCCCTTCTCCAGGGGATCTTTTGGACCCAGGGATTGAACCCAGGTCTCCTGCATTGTAGGCAGATTCTTTAGCGATTGAGCTGCTAGGGAAGCCCAACCAGGTGATACCAATGTTTTATTAAATACTATTCTGAAAATTCCACAAGACATAATTTGTGTGTTTGTGTACTGAGTCCTGAATCCTAGGGCTGAATCATTAGTGATTTATGCACTGGGCAGTGAAGCAAGCCCACTAAACTGGTTATCAGTGGCCATTTATAGAACATTCTGGCAGCTAAAGGAGTATGAAAGCAGTAACAGATTTAACTGTGAGCTCATTTATTTCCAATTAGGTCTGCTGCTGAGATACTCTATGTGGTAAAGCTTTAGAGAGAGTTGAAAAATATCATCAATGCAAATTTGAGAAATAATGGAAGTAGAAGCTTTATAAACTAAATTTTTCTAAAATTCTTTCTGTACAAAAGAATAATTTAAAATATAAGTGTTTGAGATTTCCAAAGACTGTTCAAATATACCAGGGGAGGATGAAAAAGGGTAAGAAAATTAATGGCAAATGCAAGATTTGATTACTATATCCTATGATCCAGTTTTAAAACAACTATTTTTGCTGCTGTTAAGGCAATGTCATTTTCCTGGTGAATAAATCCAACTTCAAGCTATATTTTATTCAGAAATTTCTTCCCTGAAAAAAACCCTCTCAATTCAATGATAAAACACTCCAGTTATACCTATGAATTGACCAGTCAAACTCTACCACAGCCATTCTAACCAAAACTTTCAGTCAAAAACATCCATGGCTGTCTTTAAACACAGGTCATATAGATTAACTGCAAGGAATTTAAATTTGGTTTTTAGAGTGAAAAGACACAATTATCCCTTCATCCACTGTAAAGTTATCCAACAGAGAGGAAACTCTTATCTGTAACTTCTTTATGATGTCTGGAGATTCTTTATACCTGTGATCATAGCTGACTGCTTTGATGAAAATGTATTGCTGGAGTGACTTATGATTTCTGGAAGAAGACTTAGCCAAAGCCTTATTTTGTCTAGCTGAGACATAATTTAAATAAATTCCTGTTTCGATCTGCAGTTCCATATTCGAAGACGTTCTTTTGTTGATATTTGGTATTCAAAAGTTACATGAGGATAATTCCTTGAATGTAATCAGCTCTTGATACAAACTTGGAATGAATTCCATCAGCGATCATTTAAAAATGTTTAACCATGTGAAGAAATTGCTCAAGGCTATTTTCTCCCTAACTGTTTTAATTCAGCCCCTGTGTGCCTTCCAGTAAATGTAATAGACAGATGTCATCATCTGAATTTCTAGGCAAGGCCACTTTGATAAAAATGGGAAAACACAGGACATTGCTGGCTTTGCTCAAGTCAGTATCTATGAGAATCATCTCCAATGTAAACCAAAGTTAAAGCAAGCTCGTGCCCAGTCTCTAAATCACCAGCTGTCTATCCCCGCTGCATTGGCCTTCGGGGGACCATTCTTCCATTTCCGGTTCCCTCTCACATCGATGGAATCAGCAGATGTGTACAGAGGGGAGAGTGAACCTTGGCAAAGAGGGGCATGTTGTTATTTACAAGGACCCCTTTTCATGGATGCATATATCTCTTATTCAATTTTGGAAATGACACAGTTGCGGGGATGAAGTTAGCCTCATTTGTCGTCGATATTTATGCTATGCCTTTCATAATGTCAGATGAGATAGCTCATATATTCCCAAGGTAAAAATGAGTAATATCTTTGGAAGCAGGTATAAAGTTACAATACAATTTTTCAACTTGAAGAAGTGTTCTTCTGATTTTCATTTTACGTCTAAGACTGCAGACTATGGAACAGACCTTGTAAAAGACTTTTTCACTGAGCATCTGGCTCTTCTGTAGGCCTGGGAGATTTATGTCAGCTGTAGGAAGAATGTGAATAAAACCCTGCTTCTGGGAGTTTGTGAAACGAGCTGATGTATTACTTAGTCTACTCTTGCTTGGATTAAATTTTAAAATTGCATCAGGGTGTTCATATTTAAGTATGATTTTATATAAATAGGAATTATAGATAACCAGCATAAAATTTAAAAAATGTATGACTAGAGCTGAATTACAATAAAACCCAAATAATAATTGCAAAATTAACACTTATCAACCCACACTGATGTTAAATACTATTTCAGATCTGTTTGCTCTAGAAAAAGAATGATTCTTTTGCACAGGATTTTAAAGTGCCTAAATGCAAAACAATGTTATGCTGTTAATGGCACTGGTGTATTGAAGGCAACTTTATCTCATGCTGAAAACTTTCATTTCTTTCATTCACTCATTCATTTCCACCTTGTCCCATAAAAGCTTTCAAGTAATTCTGTACATTCATTCATTTATTCTTTTATGGAATCTGGATTATTAGCCTAAATAGGAAGAAAAGTATTCATTAATTATGGTCACATTTACTTGATCCAAAATGACCATTTAAACATATGACCCTAAGCTTTCAGAACTGTAGGCAAACTCTGGAGAGTGCCAGGTGCACAAAAAATATTAGTCAATGAATGATTGTCTATCATTACCATTTTTACTAAAGGTATCTTATTAATTGTAACTTGCCAAAAACTGAAATTTGAAGAAATATTTAAGAGTAGATTCTACAACAGAGAATAAATACAATAAATTTATATAAACCATCTCTGTCAATTGTTATCTCTTCTGAACTGATGTAGTGAACTGATATGATTATCTGATATGGGCACATTATTATATATTCATTGTAGTGACAACATAAAGGTGAAACCTAATCTTAATGAATACTTTGCTAATTATTATTTCAATGCAAAAAAAAAAAAAACAAAACACAAAAACAATGGACAAGTGTCAATTATCTATCCAGAAAAATGGAGGTTAACCGATATTCAGGGACTTCGGTGTGAGATCAGGTGAGGCAAGTGAATGCATTTAGGAAGCTTAAGAGATGGCAGATCTCGGTGGTATTTGGGGATTTAGGACTTTTGCCTGCTCCCTGTGGCTCAGCTGGTAAAGAATCCGCCTGCAATGCGGGAGACCTGTGCTCGATCCCTGGGTTGGGAAGATCCCCTGGAGAAGGGAAAGGCTATCCACTCCAGTATTCTAGCTTGGAGAATTCCATGGACTGTATAGTCCGTGGGGTCGCAAAGAGTCGGACACGACTGAGCGGCTTTCACTTCTCTTCACTTTCCACCTTACAGCCCTTTGCCTGTCTTATTCAAAACGCACTTCTCCCTGGCGCCATCTAGTGGACATCTGGGTGGGAATGAGGAAGACGTCGAGGATTTGCAAAGACCAATAGAAAGAAGTCCATGGCCTGTGGACATCATAGGAGCTCTTGCAAGTTAGTCTGTGAAGGCTCGTCCTCTTTCTGTCATTATCCCATACAGATGTATTGCCTTGATTTCTGTTACACTTCGCTGATCAGAAGATTATAAAAAAACAAACAAACAAGTGTTTAGAATAAAAAATGAGCTTGAAAAATGAGGTCTCTTGTAAGTAATGTTCTAAAGCAGTTTAAGCATCCACAGAGAACACCATTTTAATTTTTCAGTTTCTCATTATTTCTTCAATAGGTGAGCTAGCTAAGCCAGGAAGATATTCAAAGACAGAGGCACCATAATCTCTTCCTTCGGGCGTCTGTGCATGTTAAGTCACTAGTCGTGTCCGACTTTGCGACCCTAAGGACTACTCCTCCAGGCTTCCTGTCGTGAGATTCTTCAGGCAAGAATACGGGAGTGGGTTGTCATGGGGATCTCCTCCAGGGGATCTTCCTGACCCAGGGATCAAACTCGCGGGTCTTATGTCTCCTGCACTGGAAAGCAGGTTCTTTACCACTAGTGCCATCTGGGAAGCCCAGTCTCTTCCTTCACTAGCCTCCAAATGATAAAGATTTGTTAAGATGAATCTTTGGGTAATGGACCCACAAATCAAGGCAAAACTCTGCCATCTTCCTGATTTTTTCCGTTTCTGAGAAGGCACCAAGAGACTTGCTAAATTTAATTTCATAACTTTGATTCCTGGACTTGGACAACAAGGCTCACCGGAGTTTTGCATCACTGTGGTAATGTTCAGGATCTTCTGAGGGCAAGAAAATATATTGGGAGGAAAAAAAATCAGATAAAGTGAAAGAATCAAGAGAACAAAAACTAAGCAAAAGAATTTACTTGCCTAAATACATGTAAAATTCTTGAAAGAAGAGATTCTGTTTATTTTTGATTAAAAAAAAAAAAACCCTTCAGTACTTGACACAATACTTAATACTCAGCAGGCAGAAGGGAGAGAAATGGCTTGGAATAGAGACTCCACTCATCAAATTGTTGAAAAGAATAATCAGTAATAACCTCTTTACAAAATATGATGTGAATGCAAACTAATAATAGTAAAGACAATGACAGCAAATATCACTAAAATTTAATTACTTTAATGCCTAAGTTTATTCTAAAACATATACCTAGTGGAGAAGACAGGTGATATTTACATTTTCACATTAGGTAGAGAAACAAAATAGCTTTGCACCAGTATGTTCTGAAGATTATTGCATGTTTGTCATTTTAAACATTTCTATTAACAATTTCCTTTATTCATTGAGATGTATCTCTAAGGCTGTGACAAACTCTAGATACAAAATATTCCCAGATGTGCCAACTAGGTAAGACTGATTTGTCTGCTAAAGGAAGCCAGACTTTTGCTCCCTTCAGGAGAAAATCTGACTTGCATTTGTCTTATGTGATTTATGCATTGTAAGTTTAAGATGAAATACAGCCTTTTCCCTTCCATATATTAAAATGTGGCTTCAAATTTGAAAGAAACCGCAGTCTTCTCAGAAACCTACATTGCTATGTGATGAGGCAAAACAAAAATACTGTATTGCCCTCAAGTGGTCTTTGTAGGTATTTCCTGCACTATCCAACAGTGAAGGAAAAAGAGAAAGCAAAAATACTGTACTTGGAGAACAAATCTTTGACCATTTTCTTTCACTGGATTATACATATTTATCCTTTAAAAATCATTTGATGATCCAGGTTGCGGTGGTAAGGATATATTGTTAAGTAGAGATTCTGAATGGTGGTAAATCTTCAGTGCAATTTAAATTGCCTAGGTCACACAATTATTTGGAATATCAACATTTGTAAGTTACAGGAGATTGTTTTCCATTTAAGAAGATTTTGCAATACACAATTTTTAAAAAATTACTATAACATTATCACTAGCACTTTCAACTGAGCATTTGAGAGCACATTATTTTTATCTGAGCATCTTTTTGTGTACTGCTATTTGATTTCAACTTGAACCTCAAATTGGTTTTTAACCTGAATTTCTTTGAATTATATAGATGACCTAGTATTGTGAGGCGAAACTGAAAGTTTATCTTTCATTTCTCAGAACGTTGCTGAGGCAGATGAAGATGGATTCTTTCTCAAGATTCTGGACATATGCTATATTCTATACGTACTATAATATACAAACTATTTGTTTGCTTTTTTAAGTTCTCTTTGAGCATCTTCCAGTAAAGCAATCATTCTCTGACTTCCTCATTTCCTGACATGGAGCATCCCCACACCCCTCACTCTATCCTCTCTCTCATAACAGCTTGTCCTCTCTCTCTCACCTCTGTACTTAAACCTAGTTAGTAAAACCTCTTTGAAGCAAGTTTTACCATTTGGAGAAAGGGACTGTCAACAAGAGAGGAATTCTAGCTACCCCTGCATATTCGTTGTTGTTGCTCTTCAGTTATTAAGTCCTGTCCGACTCTTCGCAGCCCCAAGCACTGCAGCCTGCCAGGCTCCCTGTCCTTCACTATCTCCTGGAGTTTGCTCAGACTCGTGTCCATTGAGTCCATGAGGCTATCTGACCGTCTCATCTTCTTCTCCTTTTGCCTCCAGTATTTCCCAGCATCAAGGTGTTTTCCAGTGAGTCGGCTCTTTGCATCAGGTGGCCAAAGTATTGTAGCTTATGTATCTATACGTGGTCGTGTCCCCCGCTAAACCAGTTTCTTGATGCCTGGTGTCTCTAGTCTTCCAGAATCCAATAGTTCCAGCCATCAGTCTCCTTTACCTGTTTAAAAAAATTACTGTTCCAAAATGATTTCTACCAGAAATTTGATTCCAGATGTATTTGGAAGGCAGGAGGATTTTTCCACATACTTGATTACCCAAATCATCTACACAAAGAATATGTCCTCAAGTAACAGAGAGTGAAATTATCACACTAAACTCAGAAGTCACGGAAGAAAAACATTATGCTGAGGAAATATGTTACATTTTCATGCTTTCTGGGAGTTACTGTTAAAAAAGAAATGTGATTTTAAAATATGAATAGGACAATGATGACGTCTTTCAGGCTGAATGAGAAGCATATATCCAGTTGCATTTTTACTCTAAAGGAGAGAGAAACAAATCCTTAGTACTGGGTCTATACTGCTGGATCTACAGAACTAAAAAGAAAAACCCCAAAGCATGACCTCTAGGGGCCTAAGAATGGATGTGCAGTAAGACGATCCTTGAACCAACTCTGTGAACTCAGGCCAGTCTTTGGATCTCTCTGAACCACTTTTTCTATCTGAAAAATAGGACTAGTTTCCTGTGGGTTAAATGAGTCTTTTGATTCCTTCTGCAGATATTTACTGGGCACTTCTCATATGCTAGACATTGTGTTAGGTTCGACTGATAAGGTAACAAACAAGATGAAGGCCTTTTTTCCTGGAGTTTATTCTTCTGTTGAATGGTAGTTGAAATAGAGATAACTAATTATAACTAATTAGTTAATTATTATTATTAGTTAATATTAGTTATTATAACTAATTAGTTAATAATTATTATTAGTTAATATTTTTAACTAATTATACATATACAAAGAAATCCAGATAATAACTTGTTTACAATTTAGAATGCTCACTTTGCATTTAGTTATTACAAAACATCGGCTGTATCCCCCGTGTCGTACCAGACATCCCTGAGCTTGTCTTGTATCAGAACTTTGTACTGCCCTCTCCCCTACTTGTGTATTGCTGTCCAACTTACTTCACTTGGCATAATGCCGATTTTTAATGTAGCTAAGAATCCAGTGACAAAGGATGATGTGAAGAAAGTGATGGAATTGCCCACTTCAGGGGAGGTAGAAAGATCTCCCGGACCAGGTGACATTTGAGCAGGAATTCATGGAGAAGTCTGAGTGTCCTTAGAAGAGCTGGTGGCCAAACATCCCCAGCGAAGGCCCCATTCCAACGCCCGGAGGCAGGAGAGTCCTGTCCTCGCATTTTCACACCCACTTGGCTGCTGTGCGGAGAACAGATTGAAGAGGATTGTCAGTGGAGATAGAACTGTCAGTTACCAGGCGTCTGGGGGAAGAGGATGGTGGCTTGGATGTGTTGGTGAGCCATGATCTGGAGGAGACAAATTGATGACCCCTTTTGGAGGGTGAAACAAGAGTCACCGATGAGAGGGAGAGGCTAGATCGAGAGGGTTCAAGGAGGAACCATCATATGAATAGTGATGCTCTTTCCTGAGACAGAGCGTGCGGAAGGAGTGGAGAGAGAAATGGGAAGTGAGGAAATTGAGGCAGAAGAGGAGGTCCTGCTCTCCTGGCAGGTCACCCATCACCATCTTCTGGTTGGTAGGCCTCCTTTGCTCCTAACCTGCCTGAGAGCGCCACACAGACTAAATCCTTGTCTTAGAATTTGGTGTTTCTTTTCCCCCCACTCACTTTCTTCCCTGCCTTTCTCCTCCCCATCCCTCTCTCCCTCCTGCCATTTCCAACAGAGGTATCCCATCACTTCTAAGATATAAAGTGATGAATATCTCAATAACTAGTTGCTCATCCGTCCCAGGGTTAATAGGCTGGTCCCAGGTGTCCAGGTCCATATTAGTAAAACAGCCCAGGCAGATGTGCCTTCTCAGTCACTGTGGGTTCAAAGATTATTTTTGAAAAGATGGCACCTCAATTCTCAGATCAGTTTCCTTGGAGGAGAGTCGGAAGATCAAGCGCGTTGTAGTTTGATAAGAGAGTGAGAAGAGGGTGCTTAGGAATCTGAGCATGTGGAAAGGGTTTGGGGTGGAAGCCAGAGTGAGGCTGAACATGTTTGAAATGAAGAAGTCAAACCAGAAGCAGTAGGCATTTGACTGAACCTTCTAGGCACTGAAAATGAAGAAGCGTGAAGTTCTGAGATCACCTTTTCCCTCAAACGGAGAGTTGAGGAAGGAAAGAAATGCAGAGAAATTTCTTCTCTTCTATCAAAAAGAGAAGAAAACAAGACAATTTAAACACAGAAAAAAGCAAATTGCTTCTTGACATAACAAATCACCCCTAAACATAGTGGCTTTGTGCAACTAATTGTTACTATTTCTCATGACTGTGGGTTGGCTGGACAGGCTCTGTTGATCTCTGCAGGCAGCTGGTGGGGCCGAACGGTCTAGCCTGGCCTCACTCGCGTGCTTGCCTGTTGGCTGGGTATCATCTGGGGCCATGACTCGGCCACGTGTTTCTCATCATCCAGCAGGGACTCTGTGTTCTTTTATAATGTGGCATTGTCTGGGTGCCCAAGAATAGCAAATGAGCAAGGCCTAAAGGCCAAGTTCTTTTCAAGCGTTTGTTTGTGCAGTGGGTTAAACAGTTGACCCCCAAAGGATATTTTTGTTGTTGATGTTCAGTCGCCAAGCTGTGTCTGACTCGGTGACCCCATGGACTGTGGCACTTCTGGCCTGCTTGTCCCTCACCATCTCCCAGACTTTG
This sequence comes from Budorcas taxicolor, assembly GCF_023091745.1. NCBI lineage: Eukaryota > Metazoa > Chordata > Mammalia > Artiodactyla > Bovidae > Budorcas > Budorcas taxicolor. The sequence continues at coordinate 87,468,700 of NC_068913.1, forward strand.
AGTTCATGTCCACTGAATCAGTGATGCCATCCGACCATCTCATCCTCTGCCACCCTGTTCTCCTTCTGCCTTCAATCTTTCCCAGCATCAGGGTGTTTTCCAGGATATGTCCATGTCCTAACAACCAGAACCTGTGAAAGTTACCTTATTTGGAAAAGAACCCGGCAGACTTCATTTGGTTTATGTCTCAAATTGAGATCATCCTGGATTATCCAAGCGGGCCCTAAATCCAATGACACACACCCTTATAAATAACAGAAAGGCAAACAGAGATGTGAGATACAGGTAGAGGAAGAGAAGACACACAGAGGAGAAGGTTATGTGAAGATGGAGGTGGAGGTTAGTTACACACCCACAAACCAAGGAATGCGTACAGCCACAGGAAGCTGGGAGAAATGAAGAGCAGATTGTCTCCTGGAGCATTAGGAGAGAATGTGCCCCTACTGATGCCTTGAGCTTAGACTTTTGGCCTCCAGAACTTGAGACAATACATTTCTGTTGCTTCCCCCCCTTATTTGTGGGGTTTTGTTTGTTACTTAATTTTTATTGGAGTATAGTTGCTTTACAATATTATGTTGCTTCTACTGTACAGCAAAATGAATCAGCCATACGTATACGTATCTGTTGTTGTTTCGTCACTAAGTTATGTCCAACTCTTTTGCAACCACATGGACAGTAGCCCGTCAGGCTCTTCTGTCCATGAGATTTCTCATGGCAAGGATACTGGAGTGGGTTGCCATTTCCTCCTCTAGGGGATCTTCCCCGCATCTCCTGCATTGGCAGGCAGATTCTTTACCACTGAATCACCAGGGCCAGTCACAGACTGGTTCAAAATTGGGAAAGGAATACATCAAGGCTGTATATCGTCACCTTGCTTACTTCACTTATATGCAGAGTACATCATGAAAAATGCTGAGGTAGATGGATCACAAGCTGGAATCAAGATTGCTAGGAGAAATATCAACAACTTCAGATATGTATATGATACCAATCTAATGGCAGAATACAAAGAGGAATTAAAGTGCCTCTTGATGAAGGTGAAAGAGGAAAGGGAAAAAACTGGCTTAAAACTGAGATCATGGCATCTGGTTCCCTCAGTTCATGGCAAATAGATGGGGAAACAATGGAAACAGTGGCAGGTTTCATTTTCCAGGTCTCCAAAATCACTGCAGCCATGAAATTAAAAGACTCTTGCTCCTGGGGAAGGAAAGATATGACAAACCTAGACAGTGTATTGCAAAGCAGAGATGTCACTTTGCCAACAGAGGTCCAAATAGTCAAAGCTGTGGTTTCTCCAGTGGTCATGTATGGATATGAGAGTTGGACCATAAAGAAGGCTGAGTGCCAAAGAATTGATGCTTTTGAATTGTGGTGCTGGAGAAGACTCTTGAGAGTCCCTTGGACAGCAAGGAGATCAAACCAGTCAATCCTAAAGGAAATGACCCCTGAATATTTATTGGAAGGACTGATACTGAAGCTGAAGCTCCAATACTTTGGCCATCTGATGCGAAGAGCCGACTGATTGGAAAAGACCCTGATGGTGGGAAAGATTGAAGGCAGGAGGAGAAGGGGACGACAGAGTACGAGATGGTTGGATGGCATCACCGACTCAATGGACATGAGTTTGAGCAAACTCCAGGAGATGGTGGAGGACAGGGAAGCCTGTCATGCTGCAGTCCATGGGGTTGCAAAGAGTCAGACACGACTGAGCAAGTGAACAACAGCAACACCCATTCCATGTACATATATCCCTTTTCCTTTGAACTTCCCTCCCGTTTAGGACTCCACAGAGCACCTATTAATAGAGTTCACTGCCTTGCACAATGTGTTCCCTTCAGTTGTCAATTTCATACATAGTATCAATAGTGTATATACCTCAATCCCAGTCTCCAGTCTCACTCCAGAGTCATATGTTGGTTTAAGTCACCATGTTTGAGGCAAATTGTTACAGCAGCCCCAGAAAAAGAAAACAGTTTACATCACCTTTGCTAATGTCCCATTACCAAAGAATATCACATGGCTCAGCCAGGGTTCAGTGAGTCAAGAAATAGACCCTACCTCTGCATGAGAGGAAGTGGTGTGCCAACAGGAGTGGAAAGAATTTGCGGCCAGTCTTTGCAAACTGCCACATCAATGAAAAGGAAGATTTTCACATTAGAGCAGATTAATGGCAGGTTTCGCCGGTAGAATTTAAACGAAAGAACAGAGAAATATTCAAATTAGGGGCAGGAGACAAAGAGGAAAATAGAGGGGAAGGCGTCTTGTCTAATGGCTTAGCCCCTGTAGTTGAGGATGAAACTTCTAATGATTGTATGCCCGTCATAAAGAAAAGTGGAGGAAAAAAATCTCCCTGTAATAAGTGGTGGGAAATCAGGGTGTTTAATCACACTATCTTCTTGTATGTGTATAATTTTTATGTTTGATCATGGAGTCAAAAATAAAGGAAAAACCATGTTGATGATTTCTGTGATCTTCCATAGTCACTTCAGCTCAGTTGTGTTCTGAAACTGTTGAAAGGGTACCTATGTGCCGGCAATATGGAGAGGGACTTGAGAGAAATGTTGGTTTTTGCCTTCAAGGCGCTCTCCAGTGAGTGCAAAAGACATATGTAGACTGAAAAAGAATACTGTTTCACTGACACATATTTATAAGTAATTCTAATAAGAACTGAGTGCAGTAAATGGCTGGTTTGCAGGGATAGTCAAGAGTGAGAATTATTCCAGTCTGGAGAAAGTGAGGTAGTTTTCATAAAATAAGTGGTATTTTAGCTGAGCTTGGAAAAATGAGTAGGGTTTCTTTAGAAGTAGGGAGAGGATGTTTGCATTTCCTTTGGATAAACATCATGAAGCATGCAGGTGGAAGGTGGGTTATAAACTCAGAAATATGAGCTGCTTTCATTGGCAAAAATGTGTATGTATTCCAGGGTGGGAAGAATCCCAGGGTAGCCTGAAGTAGGAAGGATGGAGAAAGAAGAAAGAGGCAAAGGCCTCAGGATTGTGGAGGCAGAGGGGGAACCAGAAGAGTTATGTTAGAATCAGATGATTAAAATCCTGAATTTCATGCACAGTAGAATGTAAAAGGGGCTTCCCTGGTGGCTTGGCTGTAAAGAATCTGCCTGCAATGCAAGGTCAGGAAGATTCCCCTGGAGGAGGGCATGGCAACCCATTCTAGTACTCTTGCCTGGAGAATCCTGTGGACAGAGGAGCCTGGTGGGCTACAGTCCATGTAGTCACAAGAGTCGGACACGACTGAACAGACTGAGCATGCACACAGAGAATGTAAAAGGACCCCACTGAATTTTATACATCTGAATGTATTCTCGTACATGGTCTCATCTGATACTTCTAAGAACCCTGGGAGATAGGTGAAAGGTCAGGGCAAGGCCAGGATGAAAGGTCAGGGTGAGGTCAGGACGAAAGGTCAGGGAAAGGTCAGGCGTGCTGAGGCATGCCCGGGCATGTCGGGACATGTCCCGGCAGAGGGCGCTGCAGACACACCCCGGAGACGGCCGGCAACCAAGCCGACCAATCAGGAGCCGACACGAAGCCCTCGCCGTCCAATCAGGAACCGACACGGAGCCCTTGAACACCAATCACCGCTGAGCCTGCGTTTTCTTCCTTATATGGGAGCCCCAGCCCAGGCTATAAAACCCCTTCCCCACCCCTCACACCTCGCAGACTCCACAGACTCCCTTTACCCCGCAGACTCCCTTTGCTTCGCAGACCCCCTTCACTCCCTTGCTTACCCACCCCCGGGAGTTCTGCCGGAGAGCCACCGCCCAATAAAAGGCCCTGTTCAACGGTCCATAGGGGTGGTTCCTTCTTCCAGCGGCGTTTCTTACAATAGGGTGCTATGTTCCTCACCCATCCTATGGATGAGGAAATGAAGATTCATGATTTCGTAGAGATGACAGAGCTAACAAATGTGATTAGAATTAGGACTCAGATCTCCAATGAATAAAATATCTCTTAATTACTGCTTCACTCCTTGCAATATTAGGCCATGCCCTATGTGCCCTCCATAAAGCATGCTGACTGCTGGACACAAGAGTTCAGTGCCCAGGGCAAGTATCTGTATGCTTAAGTTGTCATGCTCTGATGAACTGGAAGTGCAAAAAAAGACATACTTGCTTCTGTAAAAGCAAAGTTGAATATAAAAGAATCAATTTAGGAAAACTGCAGGTGGATTAAATGTGATGTAACAACTTTCAGGGGGCTTCCCAGTGGACTCAGTGGCAAAGAATCCACCTGCCAATGCAGGAGAGGCAAGTTTGATCCCTGCATTGGGAAGATCCCCTGGAGAAGGAAATGGCAACCCATTCCAGTATTCTTGCCAGGAGAATCCAATGGACAGAGGAGCCTGGCAGGCTATAGGCCTTGGGGTCTCAAGAGTTGGACACAACTTAACAACCAAACAACCATAACTACAACTTTCAGAGTTTGAGGGGGTGGCATTGCGAGGCCTGGAAAGATTCTGCCGAGATTTCTTGGCAAGTATTTTTATATTCTTGCTTTAATTGCAGTTGTAACCCACTCATGGGCGGGGTTTCTGTAAGTTAGATAACTGGCAGTTCCAGTCAGTTCACCCATAGGTTTGGCTTTGTAAGACTGACAAAGGAATATACATTCATGTTTTCTAAATTAAAATGTTTAAGAATAGCATATGTCCCTTTTTGAGCTCTCATATAAAAATAGCTGTCCCTTTGTAGCAGAAAGGGTAAAAGGGCTTCTACTGTTTATTATACCACCTTCTGTAAATATTTGGGACATCTAACCTTGATGATTTGAACTGTGCTTCATAAAGATGACTCTGGCAGCAATGAAGGAGTAAATGATTTGCTGCTGCTGCTGCTGCTGCTAAATCGCTTCAGTCATGTCCGACTCTGTGCGACCCCATAGATGGCAGCCTACCAGGCTCCCTTGTCCCTGGGATTGGTAGGGAAAACAGAAGTTAGTAGTCAATACCACAAGAAGAAGACATTGTTTTGGGCTACATAGAATTACATTGAATTAGAATACTGAACTATGAGCTTTTAAATTATGCATCATATTTAAATATTCATTTAAAATATTCTATATAAAAGAATGATTTTTGTTTGAACACTGGTAAGAGAGAGGTATAGATATGAGAGACATATGAGAACATAGCAGAAGGCTGTGATAATTCTAGCATGGATTTAACAAACTTTAACACTACAGCCTTCATATGTTAAGGGAGTTTGCTCTATCATTTTCTTTATTGTACTCCCAGAACTCATTATTTTTATAATGAATGCATTTCCTTTTTTTTGTGATTGACCATGAAACTTAAAAAGACCTAAAATAGATGCTCTGCATAAAATATCTGGAAGGTAAATGGAAAGTATTTTCCCTTTTTACTTTCTTATTCATTTGAGAGTATTTATAGATATATGGGACAGGTTTCTTTCTGTTAAATGCATCCCTCTGATTTTGTACTGAATGTTACAAATATTACTGGTTGTAAATATTACCAAATTGCAATATCATTTTCTACTCAAGACAATTAATAAATGATGGAAAAATTTCCAGAGAACCCGCAGACTTTATTTTACCAGTGGCTTAAAGAAGATCTGTGTTTTAACTATAATGGAAATACTGGTGACCTGCTTGAACAATGGCATTCATGTAAAGAAAATGAGTAGATATATATCCAGAGTCCAATGATAAAATCTTTACAACTTCAACTTTTGCTCTTTACTCTAAAATCTCTCTGATCCTTTATATCCCACTGAGAGCTTCTAGAAGGAGCCATAAAGATAACCTGCCAGTTCTGTGAGAAGGTTGAATATAATTCAATCAGGGCTCTACCATTCAAAGCAAATAATTAAATTTTTATGCTCTGCATAGCTTTTTGTATTTTGGCTCCTTGCTCCTGATCAATCCTCTTATATATGTATCAGAAACTTTGAATTTTTTAACCATGAAACGGTTAAGAATCTACTTTCTGCATTTCCAATTTTAATATATGCTTTAAAGCTTAGGGTTATTAAGAAGTACAAATGAATAAAATTATCCATGTCACTGGAAGCATGACACTTACTTAAATATTGGAGTTTTGATCTAATTCCAGAGAATGAGTAAAAACTATCCTAATTTAAGTTCAGTCAATTAATTTAGTTTTCCTGTGGTTTACCCTAAAGCTAGCCAATTTTCAGTGAGCTAAAGCAAATGATGAGAATATTTATGTTCTTAAATCATTTGACTTAACACAAAATTTGTTCTTGATCCTAGGCAATTTGGTTTAAGTTATATAGAAATTTTCTTAGTTTCTCGAAAAACTACACAAATGTTCAAGGTGTTGAACTGATACTTTAGATGTGTGGGTGTATGAGAATTGTGACAGTTTCAAATACATTTTCCATGAAAGTAAAAACAGATGATTCATTCTTCAGTATTTCAGGGTCCATCCACTTTCCTAAACCCAGTGTACTCAAAGCCACAGTGGCAGAGGTAATGCTGGGGCTTTGCAGCGAAATGGCAACCCACTCCAGTGTTCTTGCCTGGAGAATCCCAGGGACGGGGGAGCCTGGTGGGCTGCCGTCTCTGGGGTCACACAGAGTCGGACACGACTGAAGCGACTTAGCAGCAGCAGCAGATTGGATTCAATATGAAATTGGCTTCATGTTGGTTACCTCTTAACTGTAAAAATGTTGGCAGATTACTTGTGTTCTCAAGCCTCAGTTTCTTCATCAATAAAATGGAGATAATGAGCATCGACCTCATAGCATTGCCATGATTATAAACAAAACAGTGCGTGAGAAACGCACAGTGTCTGACATATGGAGTCAGCTTGGCTAAGGTTAGTGAGTATTATTAAGTGTAATATAGAATTATATTCAAATACCACATGTGCATGAAATTAAATCAGTGCTTACATCAGTGCTTAGGTTTGTAATTTAGTCATTTTTACCCTCCCTTTCTCCCATCCTTTTTCCTCTTTTTCTTCTGTTTTTATATATCGGATTCCCCCCCTAAATCATGCTCCTTTAAAACATGAAGGAGACTTCTTGCTAAGGCCCAGAATGCTCCCAGCACTTCATCTCCTGCCACAGCCCTCTGGTGGGCAGCAGATGTGTCCTGTGGAGCAGACACATCCAGAGCTGTGATCCTCCAGTGGGGTATTGTGAGCCTCTGGGGAGTCATGAAGACTCTTCAGGTTCACAGGCCCGGAGATAGTTTCAAGAGAATCAATGCCGATAATTTCATCTTTCACATGTACACCTTCCTAAAATTTCATCTCGCTGAAACTGTGCCTCTAAAGCAGGTGATTTTTGCTCCCATTCCTGCATGGACACCCCTCTGCTTTTCAAAAGAAAAACCTAGCACGCATCTATCCCTAATATTATGACGATAATTGCTCCAGAGTGAAAAAATTCTGCAACGCTTCCCCGAAACAGACACACTTAAATATGGTTTTTACAAAAATTCTGCAACCCCTCCCTGAAACAGACACATTTAAGTAAGGATGTTAATCAATAACTGACAAATCCTCCACAACTCAGGTTGTTTTCAGTTTTTTAATGAAGTTATATATTTCATGATAAATCATTGTGTGTTCTTTTAATATACTTTGGAGGGAGCTCAAGGAGTCAAGTCATGTTGCTGTAAGTAAAACCCTTCCATTTACACCTGTGTATTTGTGTGAACAAATATTCTCCATGATTACACTGAAAATAAATATAAGTACCAATGTTGAACCCTTTTCATTCTAACAATAAATACTATTGTCTTCAGTTCAGTTCAGTCAGTCAGTGGTGTCCTGACTCTTTGCAATCCCATGGACTGCAGCATGCCAGGTTTCCCTGTCCATCACCAACTCCTGGAGCTTGCTCAAACTCATGTCCATCAAGTTGGTGATACCATTCAGTCATCTCATCCTCTGTCATCCCCTTCTCTTGTTGTCTTGCTGCTGCTAAGTCACTTCAGTTGTGTCCGACTCTGTGCGACCCCATAGACGGCAGCCTACCAGGCTCCCCCGTCCCTGGGATTCTCCAGGCAAGAACACTGCAGAGGGTTGCCATTTCCTTCTCCAGCATGAAAGTGAAAAGTGAAAATGAAGTCGCTCAGTCGTGTCCAACTCTCGGCGACCCCATGGACTGCAGCCTTCCAGGCTCCTCCATCCATGGGATTTTCCAGGCAAGAGTACTGGAGTAGGATGCCATTGCCTTGTTGTCTTAGTGGATACAAAAGTTCTTAGTTGCTAAGTCTTACCTGACTCTTTGCAACCCTTTGGACTGCAGCCCACCAGGCTCCTCTGTCCCTGGGATTTTTCAGGCAAGAATATTGGAGAGAGTTGGATTTTTTACCCTAGGGGATCTTCCCGACCCAGGGATCCAACCCGTGTCTCCTGCATCTCCTCCATTGTAAGTGGATTCTTTACCTGCCCTGCTATCTGAGGAAGCGGTGGATACAAAGACTCAACTAACTTAATAAAAAGAAGTCAGTATGTCTGCCTATTTCTGAGGTATTCCGATTCCTTCAGATACATTTTAAGAGTTTGGTAAATGCTAGGGCAAGAGAATGGTTAGGTCAGAGTAAGACAGAGAGATCCTAGCTGATTTTGTAACAGACAGAAAATAATAATATTGATCAAGAACTATATACTTAAATTCCAATGTATTAAAAAGAAGTAGATTTGAATGCATACTTATTCCCCTTTTAATTCGGAAAGGAACATAGATTCTAGATTTCATGTATTTAATTGTGTCCTTAGTTCTATCATGGATAAAATTGCATCTGATCTCTTAAGTGATATTGCCTTTTAACTTGAAATGATCATTCCCCAGACTTTGCATTCCATCATATTTGTTGTTCAGTCTCTCAGTTGTGTCTGACTCTTTGAAACCCCATGAACTGCAGCACACCAGGCTTCCCTGTCCTCTGCCATTTCCTGGAGTTTGTGCAAACTCATGTCCATTGAGGCGGTGATACCATCCAACCATCTTATCATCTGTTGTCCCCTTCTCCTCCTGGCTTCAGTCTTTCCCAGCATCAGAGTCTTTTCAAATAAGTTGGCTCTTCACATCAGGTGGCCAAAGTATTGGAGCTTCAGTTTCAGTCCTTCCAATGAATATTCAGGGTTGAAATCCTTTAAGATCTACTGGTCATTTGGGGCTAGCCAAAAAGTTTGTTTGGGTCTGTCCAAAGATGTAATACAAAAACACAAATGAATGTTTTGGCCAACCCAGAAAATGTGTCCTTTATTCTGGATTGTGCCTACTAGCATTAAAGCTTGCTATGTGGTATTTTTCATACTAAACACAATTTCAAGGTTAAATGATTGTTTCTCAATAAAACAGTGGTTCTGAGGAAATGGAATAGAGATGGAACCATTTCCACTATTTGCAGGAGCTGAGAAATGGAGCAAGGGAGGAAATATTTTTTATTTTGTTTCTTATGCATAATTTATAATCATTAAAAAGGTACTTTTTTTGACTTCCATGGTACAAAATTAGCAAGTGTTTAAGCACGGTTGTTGGAGGGAGTGAGGCTGTGAAAACTGCAGTATTGTTTTAATTTTTTCTTAAATGGTGATAATGTATACGTAAGGGCTTCCTCTGTGGCTCATTGGTAAAGAATCCACCTGCAGTGAAGGGGATGCAGGAGATATGGGTTCTATCATTGGGTTGGAAAGATCCCCTGGAGGAGAGCATGGCAGCCCACTCCAGTATTCTTGCCTGGAGAATCCCATGGACAGAGGAGCCTGGCAGGCTACAGTCCATAGGGTCACAAAGAGTTGGACACGACTGAAGCAACTGAGCATGCATGCATGCAATGTGTACATAAAATTTACTATCTTAACCATTTTAAGTGTATGGTTCAGTACCATTTATATCGTTGTATGACTGGCTTCCCTGGTGGCTCAAACAGTAAAGAATCTGCCTGCAATGTGGGAGACCCGGGTTCCATCCCTGGGTTGGGAAGATCCCTCAGAGAAGGAAATGGCAAACCATTCTTGTATTCTTGCCTGAAGAATCCCATGGATGGAGGAGGCTCCTCTGTCCCTGAAAAATCCCAGGGACAGAGGAGTCTGGTGGACTACAGTCCCTGGGGTCACAGAGTCGGACACGACTGAGGGACTAACACACACACACAATCAGTCTCCAGAATTTTTTGCAGAACTGAAATTATATACTCAGGAAACAACTTTGCATTTCCCCTCCCCCTAGCCACTGGCAACCACTATTTTATTTTCTGTTTCTAGGAACCTGACTACTCTAGATACTTTATATAAGTGGAATCATACAGTGTCTTTTGTGACTAGATTATTTCACCTAGCATAATATCTTCAAGGTTCATCTGAATTGCAGTATGTCTTTCCTTTTTAAGGTTGAGTAATACTACACTGGGCTTCCCTTGCGGCTCAGATGGTAAAGAATCTGCCTGCAATGCAGGAGACCTGAGTTCGATCCCTGGATCAGGAAGATCCCCTGGAGAAGGGAATGGCAACCCACTCCAGTATTCTTTCCTGGAGAATTCCATGGACAGAGAAGCCTGGCAGGCTACATCCATGGGATCTCAAAGAGTTGGACACGACTGAGCGACTAACAGTTTCACTTACTTTCAATGTTACATTGTCTGTCTATACTATCTTTTGTCTATCCATTCATCCATGGATATATACTTGAGTTGCTTCCACTTTTTAGCTATGTGAATAATACTGCTGTGAACAAGAGTGAACAAATAAATCTTTAAGAACTTGTTTCCAATTCTTTTGGCTCTGTATACAGAATTTGAATTTCTGCATCCTATGATAATTCTATTTCGATTTCTTGAGGAACCTCCATACTGTTTTGCCTAAGTGTCTGTACCACTTAACATTCCTACCAACAGTGCTCTAGGTTCTGATTTCTTCATATCCCTTCTCACACTGAATATTTTATGGGTTTTTTGATAGTAGTCATCCTAATGGATGTGGGGTAATATCTCATTGTGGTTTTGATTGGCATTTTTCTAACGACTAGTGATATTGAGATCTTCTCATGTGCTTGTTGGTACAAAATGTTGTTAAGTACTAATTACTTCTTTACTTTGAGAAAATGAAAGCTCCTCTTTCCCACATTAATATTGAGAGAAATTCTGGTAAACTTTAATAAGGTACAATCCTATTAATGACTGAAAATTCAAAATATTGAAATATCAACATTCTGCCTGAGTTTCCCAGTTAGTCAGGCAAACGACTTAAAAAAAGAGCCCTCTAATAGTGGTTAATTTTTCATCCCATGTTTTAACTCATATTAAATTTTCTTATCTTAGAAATTCTCTTGAACAGCTGTGAGCTTCTATTTCTCAAAGATTTTATTACAGGTCACCAGAAGAATGCTCATCTTCCCTCCCTCATGAGATGGAAATGAGAGATACACATGTTGTCGTAGGGAGAAAATTTATGTTATCCAGAAGCTTCAGTGAGCTATTTCTTTTATCAAAGTCTCTGTGGTTTCTATAATACTGTATTTAGGTTTATTTACTAAACAGTATTTACTTAATACCTGTCCTATCTTAGATACTGGCCACTCAGAGATAAAATGGTACAGTGTCTGCCCCAACAGATCTCACGGATTGGTGGTGAGAGCACCGCCACGGACAGTTAGCAAGTTTAACATAGAACAGCATCTTTTGCCACCGAGAACAATCTGCCGAAGATCCTATGGGCGGATCAAGGAAATCAGCTGGGTGAAGCCCAGAATCTAGTGCGGGAGGGGTGGTGAAAAGTGGAGTCGGAGAATGAGGTGAATACAGTGGCAATTTAGAAATATTTTAAGATATCAAAAACCTAACTGAAGTTTTCCTACAAATATTTTGAAGTTCATCCTCAGTTTCTCTTGTCCTTCCATTTTTAGTTGATTATTTCTACCCATTTACAAATATTTCAGGAAGTTCTTTAAATGGATAGATGTGAAAATTAAAAATATCTTATTGGTTTATTGCTTGAATTTTACACAAGTACAAACCAATGGTGATGTTTTAACTGCCTGGTTTTACAGCCCTGACCTTACAAGGTCATTTTGTACATAATTTATTTTGCATTAAATTTATATTTCATTTTTGCACTGAATGGCACCCCACTCCAGTACTCTTGCCTGGAAAATCCCATGGACAGAGGAGCCCGGTAGGCTGCAGTCCATGGGGTCGCTAAGAGTCGGACATGACTGAGCGACTTCACTTTCACTTTTTACTTTCATGCATTGGAGAAGGAAATGGCAACCCACTCCAGTGTTCTTGCCTGGAGAATCCCAGAGACGAGGGTGCCTGGTAGGCTGCCGTCTATGGGGTCGCACAGAGTGGAACACGACTGAAGCGACTTAGCAGCAGCAGCAGAAAAATTTATAGTTCATAAAACAGGTTTCATGTCTTCTGAAACATTTTAAGATCTTCTTTTATTCATTTTTACCTTGCTACCAAGACACTGCTTTCCCTGGGATCTTATAGTCTCATGTTTAGGTAATTTTAAAACATCTATTAAAAGTCTTGGTCTAGAGATAAGGATGTCTCCATGATATTTGAGTTCATGGCTGACTTTAACTTAACAGTGAAGGTGAAGATGTTATTTCAAGTAACATTTGTGCTTGGGTTAAGAAAGCTCCTGAGTGAGAAGTGTTTTTTGGGTTCTGATAACTTTGAATGGAATTAGTATCAAATAATTTCAGATTGACATTGTCTCATGAGATCATTAAGCACATTTCTCTTTTTCTACATGTGAGCACATTGAGATACATAGAACTCGGGTATTTGACCAAGAAAATACAGTTAGTATAACAAATAACAAAATGAGCAGACACTCAAAGAATTCTTCCACTTACCCTCCCTGGATTAGTTTCAGTAATTGATAGAACTATTCTGCCCTCTCTGGACAACCTGCTGAAAGCTGATGATTAAAAAAAAATGAAGTATTTGCATAAGTCTGCTTTTACTTCTTACATGTGTAGTTTGCTTGCCACTGTACTAAATAAATTAAAGAAATGACTCATCTAAAATCTTCTTTGACTTGAAGGACTTAGGTAAGTGGAAATGCATGTAATGAAATAGGAAATGGATATAGAGACAAAGACTGGTAACAGAACAAACAGAAAAATGAAAGAAGTCTTTTTTCTTTAAATGTGCTTTTTAAATGTCACTGTCTCCCCGCTCCACATTTCTATTTGTAATGGCAGCTGTGTCTTGTTCCCCTGCTACATGATTGTAGGTTGAGGGTAGTCCTCCTCTTAGCAGTCTGTGTTTAAAGATTTTGGTCCTTCAGTTCTCTGCTTTCATTTCTGCTGGGACACATATCAGTGATGGGACCTATTTACCCACCATGTCTCTATATTCTGTCTTGTAAATATATTTTATTGAAAAGCTTATCTGATATTTTTAAAATGTTCATCTTTGAAGGAAGGCTGTGGACTTTTGTTTTAATTAATAAAAGAAGCTAATGTCTACTGAGTATTTGATGTCTGATGGGTGGTGGTAGACTTTAGGTGAGAGTCCATTCTCTGATTTAATCCTAGCAATACGTCTATAAAGTTACTGTTAGTAAACTCACAAGGCCTCACAATTTACTAGTAACAGACACAGAATCAAAGTTGAACCTGGGGCTTTTAGCCTCTAAATCTATAGAGGCTACTGTGCTAAGTACCTTGTCCTCCGAAGTTCAGCACACAGTGCTTTCCGCATGGTGAAAAATTAATTATAGTCAAAAATTAAGAAATATACATTTCCACAGTAGAAGAATAAATACAACCCTAAACATTAATTTGCTAATTATTTTTCACCATGGAGGATATAATTTGATAATCAATCTTACATGTCCTATGTGTTACACAAATGTTTCCAACCTTCTTAAATTATTAACCTTGACCCCGTGATATTCAGAAAACATATAAATGGAAAAATGCAATAGTATTATCAGTAACCCTTTCTATGTAATACGGTGAACTGAGTGAAATGTGATGAGTTACTTTTATTTGGAAAAACATGTTACTCTGTTTTGACTCAAGGGTGTTGATACTTTCAGTGTTAGCCTGGATTTGTTTTCTTTTGATCATACAATTACTGCATTCATTTTCCTTAGTCGTTAGAGAAGGAAAAACATCCCAATTGCCAAATGCTAATGACGTGTTTATAGGGTCTTAAAGTGTACATCTCATTATGTTTCTGTTTTTCAGCTGGGAAAAGTTTATGAAGTCAGCATTTGTTTCTCTTGGGGGAATTTTGCTTGTATATTTTAAAGATACATTTACCATCTCCCTTACGTGATTTGTACCAGTATCTGTCCTTCATTATTACAGCAACAAAAGTTTTTCACTTTGCAGTCTTACACAGCTTAGATAAATTTAGTCTGTTCTTCCAAAAATATTAATAGTATACCTGCTGCATGTTTTTTCTGAAAATATTTTTTGTTCTTCATTTTTGAAAGTATATGCTTACCCAGAGACAGTTTATGAATCAATATGAGGTTTATTTTATACTTTTTAAAAAGTTTGACTTGAGTCTTAGTGTTAAGCATTCTGAAGATATAGTTTTGTGGTTGTGATTGTTTTAATATTTAAGCAAATAAAAATAGCTATTTGTGTTTCCATGAAGGCATAAACCTAATATCCTGCCCATTTTTGTAATCAGGCCCCATTCTCTCCGGTCATACAAAGCCTGAAATGAAAATTTCAGGACACTGAGATTTTCTTAGATTCTTCTCTGGTTGGCTAGAGCTCCCACACCATGAAGAAGAAGAAGCAATTTTGAAGTAGTTATTTTTGTTCTCATACAAAAATAATGCAGGAAAGGGATAATAATAAAAAGCTTAGACTTAAATTTCATATTTTACAGTGACTTTCTTCTGATCTGGCAACTCTCTTGTTGGTAGGTTGTAACTAATTTTTAAAAAAAGGACACAAAAATTCAAAGTGAGTTGCAAGTCCAAGTTTACCTAGATGAAGCATCCCAAATTCAACTTGGCAGTTTTGATCACAAGCTCTGTGATATTTGCACTTCACTTTCCATGGTTAGATGCCATGGAATGAGAAGAAAAATGGAGTAAGCACCTTTAAAATAATTTAAATTGTGAGATATTTTGGTATCTCACATTCAATCAGAAGACTTGATATATGTTTTTAAATGTATATAATATATATCACATTGTATAATATGTGATAATATATATTTATACCTTACATATATTATATATTCTTTCAGTATACTTTATATATGTCTTAGATGATCAAATTTTCCTTTTTAAGGAGTTTTTTTGAGTGTGTCAAAGAGAGCTCTTTCACATTGTTCATTTGGAAATGATAGACAAACTGAAATTGTCCTTTAAACATATGAATCCTTTACTTTGTTCACAGCTGCAAACATTTTTTGAGACATTCCTGAGAGCCAGTTCACCTCTTCAGGCTTTTGATACCATGAAGGAAGCCATTAGCAAACTCCTACTAGCAGCTGAAGTATTCAGTGAAACATCTACTCTGGGACCGAAGATCTTCCAAAGGTAAAAGCAAATTTTAATGTTAAAAAAAAAAAGCCTACCTTCTAAAAATTGATTGTTAATGAAAATGTATCTTAATTATCACAAGTAGGTGCTACTTGGAAATTTTTATATAGTATAAAACATGAACTTCTAAACTTATGTTTTTGTAATTTGTAGACCCTAAAAGTTCAGAGTATGTTAAAGACTCACAGTATTCAAACAGTGGTGACAAAAAATAAAGCACAGTTAATATTTAAATTATTTTTTAAATTGTAACCCCTTTCAAGCTCACCTATTTTTATCATATATGCTTTCCATTGACTAATTATATTTTTATTTATATGCTTTTATTAACAAAATTCAATAACTCTTCTCTCCACATCTCATCCAGTTTACTTGAATATAATTTAATGCCTTTTTCTAGGGAAATGTTAATTCTAGTATGTTAAGAAAAGGAGGTGCCTCCATATAAGTTTTATCATGCTTTCTATGTGAATAAGAAGGCTTAGCATGGAGAAGTGGGAGAGGTTCCTTTCTCATACTGTGTGTTTATGGAGTCAACTTGATTGGTTCATTTAATGTGTTATGAAGACTTTTTATATTATCTGTATTTTCTGTAGGTAATGAAACAGGCTCCAAATCCAAAGATAAATTGTATTTAATTTTAGATTATCTAAGCTACTGCTCTTTGTAATCAGTATAGATGTTGACATTTAACCACAGTGATTATTAATGATACAGTACCAAACAATAGAGTAAACATAGCAAATATAATTTATCTTTGTTACCGTCTGTGGTTTTTATTTTATTTTTATTACAGTACAGTTGTTTTACAATGTTGTGTTAGTTTCTGCTATGCAGCAAAGTCAATCAGCTGCACATATACATATATCCACTCTTTTTCAGATTTCCTTTCTATTTAAGGCAATGGCACCCCACTCCAGTACTCTTGCCTGGAAAATCCCATGGATGGAGGAGCCTGGTAGGCTGCAGTCCACGGGGTTGCCAAGAGTCAGATACGACTTCACTTTCACTTTCACTTTTCACTTTCATGCATTGGAAAAGGGCATGGCAACCCACTCCAGTGTTCTTGCCTGGAGAATCCCAGGGACGGGGGAGCCTGGCGGGCTGCCGTCTATAGGGTGGCACAGAGTCGGACACGACTGAAGCGACTTAGCAGCAGCAGCAGGTACCACCAAACATTGAGTAGAGCTCCCTGTGGTATGCTGTAGGTTCTCATTAATTATCCATTTTATACATAGTAATATATATATATGTCAATCCCAAACCCCCAGTTCATCCCACCCCCGTTACCTCCTTGGGAACCACAAGTTTGTTCTCTCTACCTGTGACTCTATTTCTGCTTTGCAGATAAGTCATCTCTAACCCTTTTCTAGATTCCACACGTAAGTGACACTGTCTTTCTGACTTATTTCACTCTGCCTGGCGGCCTCTAGGTCCATCCACCTCTCTGCAAAAGGCACTATTTCGTTCCTTTTTATTGTTACCTTGTGTTTTTATTTCAGATGCAGATTATGTTTTCAACTTTTAACTTTTGATATTGGTTACGGCAGTGTCAGGTCCCCTGTAGTACTTCAGGTGAGTATGCCAGGGTGCTCACGGGAGCTTTCCTTTTGGCTGAAGGGTGTGTGCGTGTGCGTGTGTGCGTGTGTGTGTTGTTGTTTTCATTCATTGTAACCAATCAGTAAATGCAACTTGCATCAAACTTACAACAAACTTAAATTTGTGCTTCCTGGTAGCTCAGACGGTAAAGACTCTGCCTTCAATGCAGGTGACACAGGTGCACGTGGCTTTGTTTGACCCCTGGGTCGGGAAGATCCCCTGGAGAAGGGAATGGCAACCTGCGCCAGTATTCTTGCTGTAGTTCAAAGAATTAACTAGTATGTGAAGAGTCTATGATTTGAGTTACAGTGCCCACTCTGCTTCCCTGTTGAACAAACACATAGATTTTTTTTTTGGTTCAACCTCTGTTTATGAAGTAAATGTGGCATAAAGCTGAGTATGTGTTAATGCAGGAAAATAGACATCTAGTTAATAAAAGATAGCAGGTTACCTAGCTTATTCACATGGGTTTATAAAAAAGTTAACTCCTTTATTCTTTACATATAGATATTTAGTTTAAAACTGGCCTATAATTTAATTTTAAAACCATAGGAATTTTTGAAATATTTGTTTTCAATATTTGTATGAATATATATAAATTGAAGCATGTTTTTTGTACACTCTGATTATTTTCAGTTCATTTCAGTTCAGTCACTCAGTCGTCATCTTCTCCAACATATTTTTAATCCAAAATTTCCCTTAGTGGCAAGAAGGTTTTAAAAGTTGACTGTGTTAGTCTATAGAAAGATAATTTATGATATGGCAAGAGAAACAGAATAAAATTTATGCCCACTCCAGTACTCTTGCCTGGAAAATTCCATGGACGGAGGAGCTTGGTAGGCTGCAGTTCATGGGGTCGCGAAGAGTCAGACACGACTGAGCGAATTCACGTTCACTTTTCACTTTCATGCATTGGAGAAGGAAATGGCAACCCACTCCAGTGTTCTTGCCTGGAGAATCCCAGGGTTGCCGTCTGTGGGGTAGCACAGAGTCGGACACGACTGAAGTGACTTAGCAGCAGCAGAGCAGGAAATGGCAACCCATTCCAGTATTCTTGCCAGGGAAACCCCATGGACAAAGGAGCCTGGCGGGCGACAATCCAGAGTATCACAAAGAGTCAGACATGACTGAGCAACTGAGCACACAGCACACATCTATTGTATATGTGCAACTTATATAATATTTACATCAACTATACCTCAATAAATAAAGAAAAAACTATGTTCAACAAGAGTTTGACTTCATACTGTATTGACTGGTTTTCAGACTATTACACAAGAAGAATGATTGCATCATACGTGATTCAAACATTTGGTCGGTTCAAAGACTTATCCCTAAAATTCTAAAATTTTATGAATCTACATCTTTTATAGGTCATTTATTCATTATTTTACCCACCTATCTAATAGTTTACATTATGATTTTTAAAAATTGTTGTTTAGAGGTATTTTTTATTATTTCCACAAACACGAGTTCATCAATGATTTAAGATAAACTGATATGATTCTTTTTTTTTGGTCTGATTATAAGTTTATTTATTTTTTATTTATTTATTTATTTTTTTAAATTTTAAAATCTTTAATTCTTACATGTGTTCCCAAACATGAGCCCCCCTCCCACCTCCCTCCCCATAACATCTCTGTGGGTCATATAAAACAGTAATGTTCTTATGCATGTGTGCTAAGTTGCTTCAGTCATGTCCGACTCTTTGCTGCCCCATGTACTGTGGCCCACCAGGCTCCTCTGTTCAGGAGATTCTCCAGGCAAGACTACTGGAGTGGGTTACCATGCCCTCCTCCAGGGGATCTTCCTGACTCAGGGATCAAACCCACGTCTCTTAAGTCTCCTGCATTGGCAGATGGGTTCTTTATCACTAGCACCACCTGGGGATCATATTTTCGAAAGAACAGTACTTAGATTTTTATAAAATTGTTGACCTCCAAAAGGACCACTAGATGTCAGTTCTGATCTATAATCCAATGGGAAATGAACCATGTCTTAGAAGTGATTCCACTGCATTAAAAGTAAGTCAACAAAAAATATTTGCTGTTATTTAACTCTTCCACAGGTGCATGAGCATTTAAATTTTCAAGATGATGATGACATGGATTTTGAGGACCAAAACACAGAAGAATTTCTTTTAAAAGATACTTTCAGTTTTCTCCTGTCTAATGACTCTTCCCTTTCCATATTTTCTGAGATATTTCAGAGACTTTATAGATCAGCTGTAGTTAAGGTAAGTGCATATTTTTTACTGACAAGTATTTTAAATTCATCTTTAAGTATCATTTTCTTTACTGTGCAGTTAAGCAACTTGATAATTCATTTGAAATTGATTTGTACCTATTATATAAACCTCTTAATATTTTTTTGATATAAGAATCAATATTAGTTTTGTGTCTACTAAGTATGTGGATGACTGACTATGATGAAATTATGGGTTGAAAATGAAGTAAATCAGCTTCTAATTCCCAAGGGAATTTTGTTCTTATAATGCATAATACATGTTAAGTACAATAGAATACTGTTAAGGAATACCTGAACCTTTTGGAAGCAATTAGTGCTCTAGATTAAAATCAAGGGGCTGAAGTTATACTCTTTTTTTTTTTAAAGCAGTTACATCTGGTTAACATTTTTGGTTAGATGATGATTAGGGAATAGTGCTTCAGAGTAAGACTGGTAAATTTTTGTCATCTGTTAGTGCAAGTTTTCTTGATGTATGAAAAAATCTGTACAGATTGGTAATCTAGGTGTAGTATCGTTTTCTCTGTATCTTTCTGTTTTAAAACTGTAATTGGAAAATTTGGAAAAGTAGAATGTGAAAGGTCTCACCAACAAAGGGTGCTCTACAGAGAGATGGTTTTGAGAGCTAAGATGTTATAGACTCTTGTCTCCCTAAGATCTTATCGGTTCATTCCTTGAGTTCCCAGTTTTCCTTCCTTAGTGAGTGGATTGTCATTAAAACCATTAGAACCACTTGACCCGGAGAAAATAGTAAGATGTGTATCTTACTAAAAGATGTATCTTTTGCTCTCAGGGATGCATTAGAAAAAATAAATGTGAGGAAAATGGGGGTGGGGGTAAGTCTGTTTACTGGAATCCGTGAAATGTGAAAATGGTCGTGTGACATACATGAGGTTCACGTGTAAATTTCCTGCTCTGATCTTTGGTTCCCTCTAAGGCTAAAAAAAGACATCCTGCCTTTCCAAACTGTCACACTTATTCTGTCTTCTGGGCCCAACTTCCCAACCTTGCTGCCAAAGCACTACCGAGCTATTTCAGGTTCTTTTGTCAAACATGAAGTTTTCTTGTATTCTGACATCATTTTGACGAGTTGAAGTCGCTATATTATTTAGAATTAATTAGCTCAGCTGTTATAGAGTTTAAAATTTGGCTTTTGACTTGTGCTAAACATAGCTTGACTTTGGAACAATTGCTTAAGAGTTGTGTTTTTTCCCCCTGTTATAGGGTGAAAATTATCAAAAAGAGCTAAATCGGTGCCTTTCTTTAGAGGAGATTAACTCAATTATGACTTTTATAAAGGAACTCGGGAGTTTGGGACAATTCCAACTGGTAAAGCAAAAGTGACCTTTGATTCCTCTTGATTACTGAGATTGTAGTAGATCAGCCATGAGCTACTTGATTTTTGACTTAAAACTAGAAGATATTTCCTCAAGGAATAGAAATATTTGTAAGCTTCTTGTTAGAGATATGAAGATTAAGATGAGCAGAATGCATATTCTTTAAGAGTATGCAGATACATGACTTACTAAAGGTGAAAGAATGTGGAATAAATATAGCTGGGAGGCTTTGCTAATTTTTAAGGGGGAAATGCTGACATTTTCCTAAAGAAGTTTGCTGTTTGCTTTGGGACATTTACATGTATCCAGCATTTCCTTCTGCTTATTATGCCCCTACAAGTAAACATTATTCAATAAAATAATAATATTTTTTAAAACTACCTGTTTGTTATAACTCATAGCAAACTCCAAAGGGAAAAAATGTAGAAATTATTATAACTTTTACTGGTTTCAGTCTGAAGGTATAAATGGCATTTATTTTATTTTCTATGTATTTTCCTAGATTCTGTTATTGATCAATATCAATGGATAATTTATTACACATATATCTATATGCTTCATTCTTGCTTTGTTTCTAGTTCTGCCCTTATATAGATAATTTATATTGGATTCATATTTTTCTATGTAAGGTTTGTTTATATAAAGCATTTCTTTAAAGTAGCATTTTTAAAAGTCTACTAATAATTTATAATTAATCTGTTTGGATAAAATATTTATTTTTTACTTAAACATTTGTATTCAGATTCTACAGGTATGAATTTTAACCAACTTAATTAGTGAATGTTTGACACTTGTTTTTATTACTTAACCCCATATTTTAGAGGATTCAAAGTAAGCTTATTACTCAAAAGATAACTTAATTGATGGATTATTTTAATTAATTTAAATACAGTAAGTGTTAACATTTGTGACGGTTTGGTTCAATACCCTACAAAGATAATCAGAGAGACCTGGCTTCATCCTTCAGAAGTTCTTAATTTAAGACATTAGGAAAGTAAAGAACTTGTCTTGGCACAATGTGAAGAAGAGAATTATTTTATAGGAGAAAAGGCAAACATTAATATCTGACTCTCAGAGTAGAAAGAGGATGACCATAGATTTTTTATTTTTGGTTGGATTAATATCTCTGATCCTGACATTTAAAAGACACTTATAATCCAAGAGGATTTCATCTTATTTTTCCTGCTACCTAACTCTGTTATTCAGCTGTTTTGCAGTATCTATAGAAAGGAGATAGCTGTTTTCATTCAATGAAAAGAGAAATAAAATTCACCCCATTTGAAAATATAAACATCAGCAAAATTAGTTCCTTATAAAAAGTGGCATTTACATGGACACTAACAGAAAATTAAATTATGGTACTGATATATTTTTTAATAAATGCCTAATTAAAATATCTGAATAAATATAAAGCCTTCCCAAATAATACTATATTTTCTTTTCTATCACTTATTCTGATATTCTGATCTTGAATATTCCTTTTCAGCTCTTCCCATCTACTACTCCTGGATTTCAATCTCTGATTCATGAATTTTATGGTATGGCAAGTCCTATGGGAAAACCTGGTTCCATCCTGACTCAATACTGGTCTCTTTTAAGTGTATTTGAACAATTTCAGCTCCTGAATAAAAAGGTAGAGCTACACCCGCTGGAATGGTAAGAGAGCCACAAATTTGAATTGTGCAACCCCAAAAATCTCTAAAGATTGATTTCAAAAGGCATTGCCTACATTAAAGAAAGCAACAAAAAGAAATGTGTCCAAAAATTCATGCTCTGGAAAATAAGCTTCTTTAAAACATTGAAACCATAATGATTCTAGTGGTCTTCAAACACTGTAACAAAAATATATCCAACAGATTTTCAAAGCAGCAAGACTTGACTCCACTCAAAAATCAAGTTTAAAATTAAAAGTTTCAAGCTAGTTTCATCCTGTGATATATATCCTTGAATTTCAGGAGCATCAGACAGAAAGAATTAGGTGAGATTTGTTTTATGAACTATCCATCAGAGTGGAGGCCAGGATGGTATGAACATTCATTTAGAGTTTTTGAGGCATGAGTTTATTCTGGACAAAACATATCCAAATTTATAAATATGTCTGTCTCTACCACAAGATTAGAGTTTTTATTTTTTTAAAGATGGAATCTCAGAGAGGAGCATTTGGCCAGGAGAAAAGGTTCTTGGCCTCCCCCATCCACTTCCATTCTAATGAGGGATAGTAATGAGGGGATAAGAGTCTGCTGGTCCAGTGAACATAATAATACCCCCAGTCAGTGGAGGAAGGGGTAGTGCCCACGGTGCCAGCTAAGTCTACTTCCCTTTTATATGATGGAATTAAGTAAGTATTTGACTTGTCTATTGCCAGGAAAACAGAAATAAACCCAACCACCTAGAGGGATCAAAGACTAGATGGCCGTGCCATGCCCGTCGGTGTCTCTGAAGTCACCCTCATGAATGGCCTCAATTCCACTGACTTTCCTATTTCCTTCTGCCTCAGGAGACAGTGAAAACAATCCTAGAGGAATATTTTTCTTTATAGTTCAAAAATACAAATAATCACATAGTTGAAGAATTCTTAGGACATCTCCCAGGTCCAGAACTCACTTTAATTGCCACAACTTTATGCAGTTGGCCTTATTCCCTCAATACTCCGAAGTAAGAGGATTGATAGAAGGTTTTGTTTGTTTGAAAGTTAGGTTTTAAATAACATAGCTCAATGTCCCTTTGTTTGTTCTTTGTACTCACTCAATCCAAGACTGTCTCATTCATCATTATCAATAGAGGAAGAGCAGACTTGATTTACCAAGAAGTCTATTTAAGTATTGTTTTTAACTTTAAGTAAGTTAAGTTCGTTTGAGATATGCAAGGCTTGGAAAGTTTATTCCCCAAGTTTCTCTCAAGGTCCACATTTGTTATACAGTCAAGCAATTGACTTGTCTTAAATTCAGAATATTGGATTTAAGCCTAATTTTAACCCTAACTGATTCTTTCCAACAATGCAATTTACTGAATGTCATTGTTAAATATAGTTAGAAAAAGTCAGGACTTTTTTGAATCAAACAACTTGGATTCAAAAATCCCAGGTTTAGATTTTATTAATTACAGCAGCTAAGAGTTTCCTCTGCAATTCAGTTTCCATACCTGTAAATTATGGATTATATAACCTACCAAGAATTGTTTCAAAATTATATCAGATAAGCTTCATATACTGCATGGCGTGTGGTATGCTGAATCACAGATAAGTAGTTAAGTATTAATATACTTGCTGTTTCCTGCTCCTATACCATCCAAAGGTCACTTTACATCTAAAAAGGGCGAAATGTTTTTTTTTCATTTATAGGAAAAGCAAG
Organism: Budorcas taxicolor; assembly: GCF_023091745.1. Lineage (NCBI taxonomy): Eukaryota > Metazoa > Chordata > Mammalia > Artiodactyla > Bovidae > Budorcas > Budorcas taxicolor. The sequence continues at coordinate 87,492,716 of NC_068913.1, forward strand.
ATAAGTTTGAAAGACTTATATAACACTGTGATAAGTAAACTTGAAATCTTTATCAAGAAACAATTAGATAAATTGTTTCTAGGTCATTTTAAGAAAGACTAGTTAATTTAATTATCTTCAAATTTACCAGTGAGTATATATGTATATATTTAATTATCATTCATGCTATATCACAAGAAGGATCGGTGTCAGATACGTTTTCCAGATGAGGAAACTGAGATGCTAAGAAGATGGGTCATTTGCTCAAGCCGAGCAGCTAACTGAGTTGCAGCTACAACCCTGGCCTCTTCTTTCTGGTCTTATTCTTTATACCAGGATCTCATGCTGACAGGAAGGTCAGATGTAGTCATTCATAATTGCCCCTATCTTCACAATGGTCATCTGTAGTTTTTCATACTCTAAAGGCCAGTTTTACATACCTATATTATCTGTGGGTTTTAATGACTTCCTTCACCCTTTTAAATAAACATCATCCACTGATAGCAACAAGGTGAGGACAAATAGACAGAAAAGCAAACATTTAGAGAAAGTGTCACTTCTGTCTATGCCCTGAGGCTCAGAATCCAGGGGTCCTAACAGAATGAGTGGAAATCCGAACAGAATGAAAACACTAAAATTGATGTGTGTGTACTGTCTGTTAATTTTCACTTCACTGGAAATAAAGTAGCAGGTGTAATTTGCTCTAATCACATGCTTTCCATGAAAATCCACATTTTCAAAACAAGTTATTCAAAAAATTACACGAGAAATCACTTGGGGGATGCCTTAACATACAAAACATTTCATTCCCTTCATATAGTAACTTTTATAAAATTCAGTTTATATGCATTTCAGGGTTGTATCTTTTATGTGCTTTACTTAAAGTGTTTGCTTCATATGAAATAATTTTTTTTTCCCACCTTGGCCTGGCACTCAAACTTATAGTAAATGTATCTCACCCCATCCTTGCTTTATCTATTTCTTCATTCCTTGGGAGGAGGAAAGTATTTTAAAGTCCTCGACATGTTATTTTTCACCCCGATTATATCATTGCATATACTAAAGGGTAAAAAGAATTGAAAATAAAACCACAATAAAGTTATCACACCTTCCATCATTAACAATAGTTTTAATTCCTGATTCTTCTTAATTTTCTATCTAATGTTTATATTTTGAGGGAATTGAAAATGCCTTATTCATCTCTACCACAGTGTCCCATACATTATCTGGGACAATAAATCTTTATAAAATTAAAATAACACAGAGCATTTGCTTGAATCTTCATAGCACCCCTATGAAGTAAGGCCAGCATTGTTATCTCTGTTTCATTGCAGCAGAAATGGAGCCTCCCAACACAGCACAGTGAAATCAAGTCACATCCTACCCGGTATTCTCTGTCATAAGGACCAACAGTTTTTTCTGTCTGCCACTTAGATTATTTTGGTCCTAAATTTGAGGATTTAAAGGGCAATCTGGCTGAGCATTTAGTATACAACAGAAAAATGAGGCAAACACACCAAGATATATCTAACCCTTAATATTCATCCCTGTTAATCAGAGTTTAAGGATAGAGGTCTTGGCAGGACAGGTCATTTTCTGCATGGTACGCTTAAGTTTCTCAGATTATGTGGATGTTCTCAGTCTGTGCCTCAGACTTTCCAAAGCTTCTTGCTACAAGACTTTGTAATTTTAGCCAAACAGATTCCAATAAGAATGTGTATTCCTGAATCACTTCTGTTGGACCTAGGCTATCAGAGATTGTTCCCTTTTCGACCAAAGACTGACTTTTTGCCCTGGTTTTCTTTATATGGGCTTCTGTTGATTAGAGATGATGAAATTTCCATCCACTTCACTTAAGACAAGATTGCCAGTTTAGAGGAATGAAGTTCAGAATGTTTTTCTTTGTGTTCATCAAAATAACTGTGTTCACACAGGAAAAAAAGATAGTGTGTTAGATGTAATTTCCATGAATTTTGTTCAGTGCATTGATCCAGGGTTGTTTGATATTGCATTTGCAGGAATTCTTTCACAAAGGATGGAAACATTAAAAAACCACGAGTACCATTTGATACAATTGAAAATAAAAAAGGTAAAAGATGTCTTCCTGTTTCTTTCAACATGAAAAGAAGTATTGTTTGGCCAAAATCATAAAAAATGTTTAGCTTTATTAGAAGTCAGAAATTAAAACTAGACTGAAAAAATGCTGTTTTCCCCTCAAATTTGGAGAGATTTTTTCCTCTTAAAGATAATAGAGCTGGGGAGAGGGTAGGGAAATGAGCATTCTCATTGTTGAAAGCGAAAGTGAAAGTGAAGTCGCTCAGTCGTGTCCGACTCTTTGCGACCCTATGGACTGTAACCTATCAGGCTCCTCTGTCCATAGGATTTTCCAGGCAATAGTACTGGAGTGGATTGCCATTTCCTTCTCCAGCGGATCTTCCGACCCAGGGATCGAACCCAGGTCTCCCGCATTGTAGACAGACGCTTTACTGTCTGAGCCACTGTATAAATTAGAGCAATCTTTCTTAACGGACCATTTAACAACATGTAAGAAAAGCTTTAAAAGTTATTAATATATGCCATAAATTTCACCCTTAGATATTGATTTTAAAGAAATAATTAAGAATGTACACAAAAATTTAATTGCATAAATTATAAAGGAAAAATAACAACTACCATTATTGCAGTAATAGTGGAATGGATTAAGCTATTTGTTGTTATTCATAACGGAGACACTAAGTCATGTCCATCTTTGCAACCCCATGAACTGCAGCCTACCAGGCTCCTCTGTCTTCCACCGTGTCCCAGAGTTTGCTCAAATTCATGTCCACTGAGTCAGTGAAGTTATCTATCCATCTCATAGTCAACCAATAAAATATAAATCCACCCTAATATTATAGGAAAATATTTATACATGAAAGATGTTTAAGATATATTATTCGATGAAACATTTGACTACATGCCACATGGACCTCACGGAAAATTAATAGTGACTTTGATTTTCTCTCTTAGTCCTACCTGTTTCCTATATTTTTTCTTCTAAAAAAATCTGAGCTTTTTGTCACATGAAAAGAAAATATTTATAATTTTAAGAAGATGAAAAGTACACATGTCTACATTTTTTTAAAGAAATCAAAGTTTTCCTATTACAAATCAAGTTTTAATCCAATACATTGGTTTTGAGTGTATGGCTCCTAGACAAACAACATCAGCATCATCTGGAAAGCTTAGAAAGTTCACATCTCCTGAATCAGAATCTCTGGGTTTAAGGCCCAGAATTCTATATTTTAACAAGCCCTTCAGATGCTTCTGAGGCACGGTAGAGATTGAGAATCACTGACTTAATAAAATGAAGCATTAAGCTCAGGGAAGAACTGATGTTGAACTACTCTTCTCTCTCCCACAATTTTTTAAATCTTTAAATGATTTCTTTAAGCAATCTGAGTGTTCTTATTTTGTCCCATCAATCTCTATTTAGGAGTTTTTTTAGATAAATGTTTGGTTGAATTCAGAAACTTAGAGTAAATGTCAGTGGAACCAACTGGGTGGAATTTATGTGATTCTAGTGATTTGGGAAATTATAGTCGTAAGATCATAATAGAACAAGAGAAATTTTGATAGGTCACCTTCAGGCAATGAATGACATGTAGACCATTCATTTTTCTCTCTTAATATTTTCTTATGTGAACTTATCATTTTTCTGTTATTTTTTACCTAATCACTTCTTTGGTCTTACCATAGCTTTCAGTTGAACTTAGAAGTGCTTTCTGATGTAATAACAATTAAATAATAAAATATGTTTCATTCAACTAACCTGTGTTTCAGACACCTGGATATGTATTCTCTGTATTTTAATTAACAGTTTCCTTTATAAATGTACATTTCTTTTTTTAGCTGTGGTTCCACAAATTATGAATGAAACCAAAGAAATACATTGCCATAATGGTGAGTTCCAATGAAAGTATTTGAGAATCATAATCAATAGTTAGGCACAGCTCTGCTTTGCATAAATCATCATGTTTGGAGATCATTAGGCTGATAATGTATTTTGTGTAAATTTTCAGAAGTTATGCGTTTTCCGAATGAGTCAGTATTTGTCACTTTTGCATAATTTTTTTTTACTTTCCATTTTTTTAAATGAAATATTATATTGTATCTTTGCTTATTTAAGAACAGTAACTTCCAAACTTATTTTGAGGGGCCCCAACAGTGCTAATACTTTGGCGGGAACCACTTAAATGGAAGAGCTTGGCATCTTCTCTGTGTATTGATTTTTAGGACTCTCACCATCCAACAGTGATTTGTTTCCATCAGATTGTTGATGCAATGGATAGCACTTAAGTGTGGTTTTCTTTATGACAATTAAAAGTTTTTAAGCCAAATTTCAATTTATTTTTTTCTTAAATTTCATGAATTTATTTAATCAAGGTATAATCAGTAATATAAACACATTTTGTAATGAGCTCTTTAAGGTGGCTCAGATGGTAAAGAGTCTGCCTGCAATGCAGGAGGCCTGAGTTAGAGCCCTGAGTTTGGGAGATCCCCTGGAGAAGAAAATGGCAACCCTCTCTAGTATTCTTGCTTGGAAAAGCCCATGGATGGAGGAGCCTGGAGGGCTACAGTCCCTGGAGGTCGCAGAGTCGGGTGTGGCTGAAGTGACTTAGCACGCATGCGTATATGAAAACATACACTGAAAATTCAACCTTTTACAAAAAAATCTATTCTGATAAATCATTAAAGGTGAAAACAATAAAATTTATGGGCCAAGGTCTAATTTATTATAAATAAAATTCTTCCAATTCAATTTGTCTCTTCTAAAATGCAATTATGTTTTAATGCTTTCATTAAAGTCAGCATAGGCTGACAGGTGATGTAAAATGTGGTTTAACAGAATCAACAAGCTCTTCAAAGAAAAAAACACCATTTTGAATGAAGTGCTGCTAACCAGGAAAAAGTAACAGGTATTACTTACACCATTCCCTCTCTGCACTTACCATCCAATCTCCCACTTCTAGAAAAGTACATACTACTCAGTTCTCTTGGGAAACTGGTTGGTACCTGGTGTGTTGTGGGAAAAGGACTAGTTTTGAGAAAACTAGGCGCAAGATTTAAATAAACATTTGTTGAGAGTCTAGTGTGCCAGGCTCTGGGTTAGATCAGGAAAGCCATTTCCCCTCTTTGGTTTTTGTCTCCTCATTTATGAAGTGGAAAAACGATACCAGATAATGTCATTTTTTCTCAGTTCCCAGGTAACATAGGGTAGAGGATGTAAACATGTTAAATAAGCACTTCAACTTTGCTCAGATTTCTTTATTGCTTAAAAACTAGTCATACCTGCAACTTCAAAATTAATCTTCCTACTTTTATTTAAGATTAAAAAATAACTCAGTGATGCCTTAGAACAGCTGGGATTATCTTTCAGTGTCTAGGCTGTTTTTGTGTTTCATATGAGTTACGATTATCCCTCAAGAGGGCAACAAAATTCTGCGGTTAAAAGAAATCTGTTAAAAGCAACCAAGACTTCAAACAGCTTTCCCATAAGTACTTGCCAAATATATTCAGCAGCTTGCTTCCCACCTTGCCTCACACTGCGTTCTCTGCAGAGCTAAGGTAAGCTGGCTTGAGACAAGTTGGGACTGGATTGGGAAGAATGCCAAGGAAACACCAGGTGTTTGTCGGCAGCAACACTGATGATTCAGTGGAAGATGATGTCAGGACGAAATCAGCTTTCAAGCAGGGGTCTAGGATGCAGCGCTTAAGCCAGAGGTGGAGAGTTTCTGATGAAACCAAAAACAAGCACTTGCTAAAGAAAATGATTTCTTGCTTAAGAAAATGATTACTCAGTTTCTCTCTTCTAGGTCTGATTTTCAGTGTTGAAATGGGCAGACTGTTTAGTCACTCAGCTGTGTCCGACTCTTTGTGACCCCATGGACTATATAGCCCATCAGGCTCCTCTGTCCATGGGGATTCTCCAGGCAAGAATACTGCAGTGGGTTGCCATGCCCTATTCCTGGGGAACTTCCCAACCCAGGGGCTGAACCTGAGTCTCCTACATTGCAGATACCTGAATCAGATATCTGAATTCAGATATCTTTACCAGATATCTGAACCACCATGAGCAGGCCGCATTGAAAATGTTCATTATTAAGTCAAAGTATTAACTACAGGGAAATTAAGTCTCACTGACTATTTTATTAAAATAATGTAAAATTAAAGTACATTTCCTATGATTACTATTTTGAAAAAAAATCTTCCACCATGTTATTCAGCTATCTAGTTTCAACAATAAAAGTATAGCGTACGTATTTATATTCCCTTTCTGCCTAGGAAATGGTAATCTTGAAAGCACATTCCATATCCTTGAACTCCAACTTATTTAAAGTGTTACATTGGGTTCATAGTCTCCAACAGAATCAGATCTCATGACCCAAAAGGGCCTGTTTTTACTGTACTTATCTCAGTGCCTTGAACATAGACTATGCCAGAAAAAAAAAATCTGATGAAAAAGTGAATTAATAAGTGTTTGAATTTGAATGAAAAGCTATGGTACTTTTCAAGATGAAATCTAGTAACAATCTCACCCTTATCCTTTCATTTTTTTCTCCTTTATTATAAAACACTTTAGGAGCTAGCAGAATCATTATTATAGATGCAGTCCACCTTCATCACCCAGATACAATCTTTGATAATAAGTAAAATCAATCAAGCAAGTATGTACTGAATTCACTGAGTTACTGAACCAAATTGACTAGTTATTTTTATTGACTTTTTCCCTACAATGAAATTACAATATATGTACGCATTATTATTCCTAATTTGTACCTCAGTAGTTGTTTCTTCTTGAGAAAGAAACAGCTTCTCTTTGTACCTGAGTATGGTTTTTCCAGTGGTCATGTATGGATGTGAGAGTTGGACTGTGAAGAAAGCTGAGCGCCGAAGAATTGATGCTTTGGAACTGTGGTGTTGGAGAAGACTCTTGAGAGTCCCTTGGACTGCCAGGAAATCCAACCAGTCCATTCTGAAGGAGATCAGCCCTGGGATTTCTTTGGAAGGAATGATGCTAAAGCTGAAGCTCCAGTACTTTGGCCACCTCATGCGAAGAGCTGACTCATTGGAAAAGACTCTGATGCTGAGAGGGATTGGGGGCAGGAGGAGAAGGGGACGACAGAGGATGAGATGGCTGGATGGCATCACTGACTCGATGGACGTGAGTCTGAGTGAACTCTGGGAGTTGGTGATGGACAGGGAGGCCTGGCGTGCTGCGATTCATGGGGTTGCAAAGAGTCAGACACGACTGAGCAAGTGAACTGAACTGTCTGTAAGCTACATATCAGTCCAATGGCAGTTTAACAACGTTTCCCCTCAGGTAGTTCTTTTTTCTTTCTTCCTTTTCTTCCAGTTGAGAAAACAATCATAGAATGTGACTGAAATGTATTCACTTTCATCATTTAAGGGCATGATGGGAGTTAAGCTGACACCTAGTTCTCAGATGTAGAATAAAACACCTATAAATTTGGTGGTATATCTATCTCCTTGTCTGAAAAAGAAATATAAAAATTTTCATATTGTTGAATCACAAAGTCTAGAATATGATGGGAGATGAGAGGGAAAAGCCAAGGAATGGTTAGGAAATGCCTTGTAAGCTATATTGGGGGCTTGGTCTAGATTATGGAGGTGATGAGAACATGCTAAAGAACTGAAGACAAATCATTAGATTTGATTTTAGAGAAATCGTGTGATAGCTATATAACATGAAAGCAAGAGACGACAGTTAACAGAATGATGGGTTTTTTCTTTAAGTTCAGGTATATAGCTTCCTATGGCAAATTTGGCGTTATCTTTTTTGTTGCTATGTTGTTAAATATCATTGAAAATCTTACTTAAAGGCAACAGAAGACATTTTCATTTTACTGATTTTTATAGAATTTCCTATTTTTATCTTTACTGAAATTTTTTGACTATAAAAAAGTGTTTCTGGAGCAAAAAAAAAACTTATTAATGTTTTTATTTGAAAAACATTTGCTTTTGAGTAATTTGTTTATTTCAAATATGAACACAATATATCTAGTTTAGTGGTGGCTGGTATATGTGCCTAGAGATATATATCTATTTTTTTCTCACTAAGATATTTTTGTAAAAGTTGAGCTCTTAAAAAATAGAAACTCTTAAAAAGTGACTTAGAATCAATGATATGAAGTAATACTCGTGCATGCATGCATGCGAAGTTGCTTCAGTCTTGTCTTACTCTTTGGATTGTATTATGAACTGTAGCCTGCCAAGCTCCTCTGTCCTTGGGATTTTCCAGGCAAGAATACTGGAGTGGGTTGCCATGCCCTCCTTCAGGGCATCTTCCCAACCCAGGGCTTGAACCCACGTCTCTTCTATCTCCTATATTGGCAGGTGGATTCTTTACCACTAGCCCCCTCTGGGAAGCCCGTGAAGTAATACGCTAGGTTCTATAACAAAATTGAGCAGAGAATAGCACTTTGCTTCTTTCTAAAGCACTACTTTAGGACACTTAGGTTAAGGTAGCCAGAGTATGAAGGGGTTTTCATGTCTAAGTGTGTGGCATGATATTAGATTTCACATTCTTTGCTCCACCCTACTGCTTCTGAGCTACACATCAATTCAGCAACAGTTTAATGATACTCCCATCAAGAAATTTTCCTTATTCCCTAGTGGTATCCTTCTGTTACCCCACAGAATCATCTCCCCCCATTTACACAGTTGCTTGAAAGATGTTATCAGTTCAGTTCAGTTCAGTTGCTCAGTCGTGTCTGACTCTTTGCAACCCCATGAATCGCAGCACGCCAGGCCTCCCTGTCCATCACCAACTCCTGGAGTCCCCTCAAACCCATGTCCATTGATTCGGTGATGCCATCCAACCATCTCATCCTCTGTTGTCATGTCTCCTCCTGCCCTCAGTCTTTCCCAGCATCAGGGTCTTTTCAGATGAGTCAGCTCTTCACATGAGGTGGCCAAAGTATTGGAATTTCAGCTTCAACATCAAGTCCTTCCAATGAACACCCAGGACTGATCTCCTTTAGGATGGACTGGTGGGATCTCCTTGTAGTCCAAGGGACTCTCAAGAGTCTTCTCCAACCCAACAGTTCAAAAGCATCAATTCTTCGGCGCTCAGCTTTTTTTATAGTACAACTCTCACATCCATACATGACCACTGGAAGAACCATAGCCTTGACTAGACCGACTTTTGTTGACAAAGTAATGTCTCTGCTTTTGAATATGCTGTCTAGATTGGTCATAACTTTCCTTCCAAGGAGTAAGCCTCTTTTAATTTCATGGCTGCAATCACCATCCGCAGTGATTTTGGAGCCCCCCAAAATAAAGCCTGACACTGTTTCCACTGTTTCCCCATCTATTTCCCATGAAGTGATGGGACCAGATGCCATAATCTTAGTTTTCTGAATGTTGAGCTTTAAGCCAGCTTTTTCACTCTGCTCTTTCACTTTCCTCAAGTGGCTCTTTAGTTCTTCATTGCTTGCTGCCATAAGGGTGGTGTCATCTGCATATCTGAGGTTATTGATAATTCTCCTGGCAATCTTGATTCCAGCTTGTGTTTCTTCCTGCCCAGCGTTTCTCATGATGTACTCTGCATAGAAGTTAAATAAGCAGGGTGACAATATATAGCTTTGACGTACTCCTTTAGCTATTTTGGAACCAGTCTGTTGTTCCATGTCCAGTTCCAAATGTTGCTTCTTGACCTGCATATAGGTTTCTCAAGAGGCAGGTCAGGTGGTCTGGTATTTCCATCTCCTTCAGAATTTTCCACAGTTTATTGTGATTCATACAGTCAAAGGCTTTGGCATAGTCAATAAAGCAGAAATAGATATTTTTCTGGAACTCTCTTGCTTTTTCGATGATCCAGCAGATGTTGGCAATTTGATCTTGGTTCCTCTGATTTTTCTAAAACCAGCTTGAACATCTGAAAGTTCACAGTTCACGTATTGTTGATAGATGTTATAAGTGCTATGAAATGTTATCAATCCACTGGAGAGACATTTTCTGACTTGCTGTGCCTTAAAATTTTTAAAGGCTGAGCAAAAAATATCAACTAAAGTCAATAACAGTTACATGAGGCAAAGTCTACAAAATTTGGCAAATAGAAGATCCAGGTGAAGCCACAAATCAGCTATTACCAGAGTACCAAATGGAAAATCAGCAGCGATTACCAAAGTTATGCAAACAAGTTTTCAAAACCTTAATTGTATTTGATTTTTAAACATTTATTCTTGCCACAGTTTTTGTCATTGTTTTTGTTTTTTTAAAAACAGATAAAGATGCACAATGTCATATCAAGCAGATCTTCACACACCCGCGTTTGGAATTAAGTCCTGAATTTAACCCGAAGATCAAAGATTATTACTCTGAAGTCCCATTTGATGTGGTAACATTGACAGTCGGAGCAGAGACTTCCAAGAGTCAGTGCAAGGTGCACCTGCAGGAACGGGCAGGACCAAGGTATGAGGATGTTGATAGGGGCTGAAGGTAGACATCTTAGCAGGAAGCAGACCTTGGAGACAACTTTTGAAGATGGTTCAGAAGACCTGAGGCACAGTATCTGTTGGAGGATTGCCAGGGAGTGAAATCCTTCTGCTTCACAGACGCCATGTGGTTAAAATAACACAAGTGCTCTGATGACCTGTTAACCATGTTCGTGTTTAATCTTTCTAACAATTTGTAATGACAGAGGATCTTGTGATATGAAATATTAAAGAAGATTCACTGAGGGAAAATGGAGTTTATTCTTATCTTCATGTTTTTAGATTGTTGAAGAATTTATCCTTCCTAACAGTAGCCTCCTTCTATCCCAAACCAACTCCTCGAGTTTTTAAATATTCAGGTGCTGATTACTTGATAAAATTTGTGGGCATGGTAACACTAACTTTCCTAGTCTCATGATATTTTTTTTCCTAATGACTCTTTTGAGAGTCACCAACTCTTTGGTTTATCATTTGAACAGAAGATAGAACCTTATGACATGCCATGTCCATGACAAGAAACATACTCATTTTCCCATGCTGTAGGGAAAGAAATGCACTCAACATTCCTGGGAGCTAAAGCAGTATCATAGAAAGAAAAGAGGATTCAAGGCAGACCAACCTGGGCCCTAACCCTGACTTTACCATACTCTACTATATTTAAAATGGGAACAGCCTTAGTTTTTGTATGGAGTTGTGAGTATTAAATGGGATAATGTATGACCTTTACAGGTGGCTAATAAATATTAGTTCCCTTCCCTGTAATTGGTAGGGACTTGACTTGCTCTGCTGGATAAATGTTGGCATACCAAAGCACAATGAAATATAAGTTAAAATATTTCACATTTTAGATTTCTTATGAAATGGTGCAGATCTTATCTGTTTTTAATGCAAATTATTGAGCCAAAAATATTGATATATGAATCAATTTGGATTCTTTCACTCATTCTCAGTCTCTCTTTCTTGTTCTCTCTCCAGCTTTTCCAACTATTCTCTGGGTTTAGGGATGAACAAAATCTCAGTGCTTGTGGTGGATAAATCTCCAACTCAGGGTGAGACCCTGACCACATACAAACTCACCATCTATAGAGAAGACCGTCCAAGTCTGCCCTTGTTTGAGGACTTCACAGCATGCGGATTTGTTCAAGTAAGTGGATTTTACATTGACACACATGATGAATTGGGAGTGATCCTTTTACTCAGGTGAAAAAAGGTCAAATGAAAATTAATAGGGGGGAAAAATGTATGCTTTCAAATCCAAGCAACTGTGGTCTCATTTCAAAAAAGAGTCCCAGCCAGGTATCTAAGACACCTTGTTTATGAGTGATTTTCTTTCTTTTTTTTTTTAAAATTTATTTATTTATTTATTTATTTTTTAAATTTTAAGATCTTTAATTCTTACATGTGTTCCCAAACATGAACCCCCCTCCCACCTCCCTCCCCATAGCATCTCTGTGGGTCATCCCCATGCACCAGCCCCAAGCATGCTGTATCCTGCGTCAGACATAGACTAGCGATTCAATTCTTACATGATAGTATACATGATAGAATGCCGTTCTCCCATATCATCCCACCCTCTCCCTGAGTGATTTTCTTTTAAATGTGGTAGCTATTCCCTGCACTGAGAGTGCGCAGTGGATTTATTGTGGTTAATATTGAAAAAAAGTCTGAGTGCTCACACTTAGTTGTGAAATTGGTTTTACATTTCCTTTTCAAATTGTGCTGTATTTCTTGGATTTGTCCCTGGAACTACTTTGAAATTTTAAACTAGATTCAGTGGAATTTGTTTTAAAGAATGAGAGGAAAACTTATGAAACTATTTTATGAAAGGGACACCAGATGAATGAAATTAAATTTTCTTGAGTAGATATATTTCTTCTTCACTTCTTGTACCCTAGTCATTTCTAAAGGCTACAATTGCTCCTGTAAGCAGGACATACCATTCTGTAGTCCTGTTGACTTTGGAGGAGGGTACACATTACCCAGAGACTTTGTCTTATTTGGTGGTTCTTTCCTTGGTTTTCCTTTTTTAGGAATCTATGTATAACCTTCTGCATTTGCTTACATCATATACCCTGGCTACAAGTAATTCCAGGGAAGTCGTCACTGATACTCTTACCATATGTACTAATCCACTTAGAATAATTGCAACTATGTCATGTCTCAGTGATTGATATGCTAGTGGTAGCATGAAGCATAGTCAGTTAATAAAAGATAAAAATGGCCAAATGGGCCTGAGTGAGTAGGATGGATACCATATTTTCTTAAATGTAGGGGTGATATGGAGTGTTCTTTCTCCCCCTCTACCCACCACCACCGTTTCATCCCTTCTCAAGAGTTTAACATGGGAATTCCCTGGCAGTCCAGTGGATAGGATACCGCACTTTCACGGCTCAGGGGCCAGGTTCAATACCTGGTTGGAGAACTAGGATCCCACAAACTATGTGATGTAGTCTAAAACAAAAATAACAAAAAGAATTTAACACTACTTTATGAGGGTACTCATTGCTGAGATTTTTGTTTTTCAGGAAAATATATACCTGTGATGTATGAACTACTAGCAACTCAAAGGGAATTTCACAATGGCATAAAGATTGGTCTAAAGCAGGACACAACTAGTATTCTGAAAGATATTAGTAGGTATACTTTAAAAAAGAAAAGATGGGAAAGAGTAGTGTTGCATGGTTATGAAGCAGTGGGTTAAACAAAATAAAGTAGGTTTCCTGGCTGTAGGACTTCCCCGAACATTCCATGTACTTATTTAAATACGGTCCTCTTCAAAAAAAGGATATGTAGTGTCCAGCATTTTCAAACTTTTTTGAAGTCTTTTTAATGCACTGCTGCTGCTGCTAAGTCACTTCAGTCGTGTCCGACTCTGTGCGACTCCCTAGATGGCAGCCCACCAGGCTCCCCCATCCCTGGGATTCTCCAGGCAAGAACACTGGAGTGGGTCGCCATGTCCTTCTCCAGTGCATGAAAGTGAAAAGTGAAAGTGAAGTCGCTCAGTCGTGTCCGACTCTTGGCGACCCCATGGACTGCAGCCCACCAGGCTCCTCCATCCATGGGATTTTCCAGGCGAGAGTACTGGAGTGGGGTGCCATCGCCTTTTAATGCACTAGCTATTAATATTCTTCTGTGAAACACAGTTGAGGAAACACAGGTCTAGACTCTGGAGAAGACTTCAAGATTAGGCTCCTTTCATTGTCTACTTTGCATTTTGTTTTATAGGGTTGCTATCCCTCAATCTTTTTCCTTCTGGGAAAACAAATAATAGAACCACACCAAAAATGTTCCTGAGGGAGGAAACCAAAACCTAGAGGGAGATGTGTTTTTGTCTAAGTATGTGTATGCAGTGTGTGTGTAGTTATTTCCAAACTAAATATTCTCACCTTCTTTGGTGTGTGACTCTATCTTTTGTTTTTGCTTATCTCACTCTCATATTTTAGATAGAAACTAACTCTTGGGATAAATCATCTTTGAAGGAAAGCTAATAGTATGAATTATATTTTTCCAGACTATTTATGGTTACAAACAACAGTTATTTTCACTTTAAAAAGTGAATAGATTTCATTTTAATGTAGATTTTAATTTTTATAAGTCTCTGTCGGTGACTACTTTTTTATTGGTTAGTAAACCTGACTTTTATATGGAGTGAAAAGGAAAATAAAACTTCTACATTAGGACATGAAAAAATGTGTTTTTACTTTTCATTTGTCACCAGTTAGGTTTGTACTGTTGAATTTTTGCTGTATCTTTTGAAATGTAATTGACACCCACAAGTATTGGCATAGGTTTATATTTTGATTCTACTCTAAAAGTAAAACATGGTAAATGACTCGTTAATTACTCTGCAGTATGCAAAACCCATTTAATGGGCATTAGTAGATCAGTATGAAAAATCTTCAATTTCTAGGTGTTTATAAAAATGTAAAATCCTTATGCTGGATATTTTAACACAAACACAGATTTCAGGAGTATATATTCCTTCCTGGCTACCATTTGGAGAGCCCTTGTAGGTTTAATTGTAATTACATACATCATGAATATCTAGAGAGGTGTCAGTAGGAATGGAGATGATGCCGTGAGTAGAGACGTTGGAGAGCTGAAATCTCCACGATTGCCTCACTTATCTCTGAGTTATCCTTTGTCCTTCTTATGACACTATTCTGGTTCAGTTCTTGCTACTTGTTGACTCAGATTCTAAAATAGTCCCTAGCTTTGTTTCCTCATATCTGACTGACTCTTTTCCAGTTCAGTTTTTACAAGCTCGATCTTCATCAACTTAAAGCACACTCTGTCATAAGCTTTGCCAAAAATGCTCCAAGCCCCCCTTCCCATGGTCACTGACTTCCCTCATGTTAGTCCATGTGTTTTTTCAGCCTCATGTCTTATTAGTTGTCAGTGTATTTTATGCTTCTGCTAACCTGGCCTGTTTACCCTCCCCAGACATGCTTCCCAATCCTGTGACACTGGGGCTGTCCCTCCCACTGGAAACTAAAAAGAGTTTATTTGATGTCACTCCAGAAGCTGTTAACTCAGATTCCAGTGTAGGAGTTTTGATCCACGTTGTATAAAAGAGTTCTTTAAAGGTCAAAACTGCCCCCAAATAGATTCTATTGACTGTCATTTATTATGTGCCAGGCTGTGTCCTAAATGCTTTATGTTAATTGTAGTCTCTTTAATCCATACAGCATCCTTGTGGATTGAATTCTACTCTTAGCCTCAGTTTCAGAAGAGAAATCCCAGTGATCATAGAGGTTAAAGATATTGCCCAAGGTCACACAGCTAGTGAGTGGTGGGGCTTGGATTCAGATCTGAGTGTGCCTGATTCCGAAGTCCATGTTATGTTACCTTGCTTTCTGGCAGAATGGGGTCTCTTGCTGTAGGGACTCTTCTGACCCAGGAGGTATTCAAGCATCAACTGGAAATCCATCTCTCAAGGAGCAGATGAGGAATTGGATTAGATACTTTTTAAGTTTCCTTTGGGTTTCCTTGTTTCCTAGATGTTAATAAAATAAGACATCTCATTGACCCATGGTGTATTGCAAAGCCCTGTGATTAAAGCACACTGCTGCTGAGGTGGTCTCGTGCCAGGGTGGGTGGACACAGTGAGAGTGGCGCGTGGGGGGCTGTGGAAGGAGGAGCAGTCCCAGTCCTTGCCTGTGCTGCCAGCTCAGCTCCCTGCCCTGCAACCGCTGACTGCTGTGTCTTTTGCTGAGGAGCAGACCTGTCCATAGTGACTTCAGTGAGGATACAGACCCCTGGAGCTTGCCCATTTCCCCCATTGCCCGATTACAGTTGTCTAGGCAAATAGGCAATAGGCCCTGCTAACATTGGCATGAACTCTCCTCCTCAGCCCAGGGAGAAAGAATAAACCAGCAGAGGAGGTGCTACTGTCGTCCAGAAGTTCGTATTGATCTGGTTGGTTGACAGGAAGAACCACCCTGAGGAGGATGGTGAAGAGAAGCCCCCTTTACACAAACCAGGAATACTTAGGTGGGATGAGTGACGGAAAAAGGCAACAGTGGAGCTTGGCAGCCAGACCGCTGGGTAACCTCTTGGTTGATCGGTGCCAGCTGATTTTTTTTTCCTCACATTTGCAGCTCTCCTGAGCTAGGGGGTTTAAGAAAGTGGTCCAAAAAATGAGGATGACTTGGAAAGGCACTTACTTCAGAACAATAGGATAACCCAGTGGACAAGAAGCATATGAAAAGATAGTCATCCCCATCAGTCATCAGGAGAATGTAGATTAAAACGATAAGGGCATACCACTACCCACACACTGCAGTGAAAAACATTAGAAGAACTAATGATACAAAGTGTTGGAGAAGATGTGGGACAATTTTTTGTTCATACACTGCTGGGAATATAAAGTGTTTGCCCATTTTGAAAATATTTAGCAGTATTACTATAGTTAACATACATATATCCTATGACACAGCAATGCTACTAGCTACATACCGAAGATAAATGAAGTCATAGGTCCATCAAAAGATACATCCAAGCAATGTTGTTTTTTTTTTTTACTTTTAAAACATTTTATTTTTTAGAGTAGTTTTAAGTTTACAGTAAATGAGAAGGTACAGAAATTACCCATATATCTCCAGCTTCACATATATATGGCCTCTTATCAACATCACACATCAGATGTTAAATTTTTTACCAGGGACAAACCTACATTGGTACGTCATAATCACAAAAAGTCCATAGTTACCTTAGGATTCTCTCCTTATGTTGTGCATTCTGTGGGTTTGGAGAAAGGTATAATGACATATCCAACATTATGAAATCATACAAAGGATTTTCACTGTCCTGAAAGTCTTCTGTGCTCCACCTACTCATCTTCCCAACTGCCCACCAACTCCTGCCAGTCCTCATTTTTTTTCATTCTCTCTGTGCATGCGTGCTTAGTTGCTTCAGTCATGTCTGACTCTCTGCGACCCTATGGATCATGGCCTGCCAGGCTCCTCTGTCCTTGGGATTCTCCAGGCAAGAATACTGGAGTGGGTTGCCATTTGCTTCTCCTCATTCTCTCTGTAGCTTTACCTTTTTTAGAATATCAGACAGTTGGAATCATACAGCAGTAGCCTTCTTAGACTGGCTTCTTTCACTTAGTAGTGTGCATTTAAGTTTCCTCCATGTCCTTTTATGGCTTGATAACTCATTTCTTTTAAGCACAAGAAATCTTCATATCAATTGAATAATATCTAAAAGCTGTTTATAAAATCTAAAACCAGGAAAAAGTTCAATAGATAAATTCAATGTAATACTATTGAGACATTTTAAATTAATTAATTATTGATACATACAAACATGGATAAATCTCCAAAACATTATGTTGAGGAAAAGAAGCCAGAAATAAAAAGACATACTTTATTTCATTTATATGAAGTTTAAGAACAGGCAATACTAATCTACAGTGATAGAAGTCAAAATAGTGGTTACCTAAAAGGTGTGGGAGCTTCTAAGCCTGAAAAAACTTTTAGGGCATATGTCCTATATCTTAATCAGGATGGTGGTTACATATATAGCCAGATGGTTTATAGATGTATAAAAATTTAATTGTGCACTTCAGATTTGTTCAATTAACTGTATATAAAATATTACCTATAAGTATGTTTAGCTATATATAAATTATGTATACTAGATATAAACTATACCTCAATAATATAAGAAAAATACATTAGTGGGAAAATATATAATATATTCCCAGACATTCCTCCATTCTCAAGTATATTGATCATAAACAAGTTAATTATTATACAATTACCTTAGGCAATAGATCATATTTAGAATGGGTTACTATAATATAAAGAAAAATATTATAAAATTCTTGTGGGACATATTCTACTGATGATTGCAGAAAAGTATTTCAGTCATTTATAGGAATCCTTTCCAGAATGTCTTAATTTAAAGTTTATGTGTGGTCCCACAGCAGTACTCTAGCATATAACATGGAAAAGTGTCTAATAAGCACTGGGTTTTATTTAACCTTCCTTTTAGAAACCATAAAATGAGTGAACAGATAATGAATAAATAATGTGGATTGCTTTAGACACTTGACTAGGCATGAGAGGCCTTGGGAATGAGGGGGAATCAATGGCAGAGGTAGGATTTTTCCCTCCATGGGCTCTCTATTTGAGTTTAGTGTCTGTTTCTTATTATATTGCCATTTGGAATTTGCATATGACAGTCAGAGAGGCGACTCTTAGTTTAGTTATTATCAGTGAGGGAGAAAGGGCTAATTTGCTTGGCTGATATTAAGAAACCAGATTTGGACCATGGCTTCTCACCTTCACATTGCTGGTATTGAAGCTGGGTGATTCTTCATTTGGGGGAGTGTCTTGTGCACTATAGGATGTTTAGCACCATCACTGGCCTCCATTCACTAGATTCCAGTAGCACACCCCTCTCCAAGCTGTGACAACCAAAATATCTCCAGATGTTGCCAGATGTCCCCTGAGGGGCGAAATTGGCCCCACTTGAGAACCACTGATGTATATTAATAAGAGGTCCTGCTTTTCTACTTTCTACTAATAAGGCTAGTAAATCTGTAGTGGATTTATTAGAGGTGTGAATAGTTTAAAGGTAATCCTTCAATGCTGACTGTTGAAGAATGTTTCTTATCTCTTTTCATCCTTATACTTTTAATCATCTTTGTAGTTGGTGATAGGACTCTGACAGCTCTTTATTCTACTCACTGATTTTCTGTCTTTTCTGTCTAATGTAATTATAATCAGAAATACGCATTCAATTATAGAAAACATGATTCTTAATGAAACATAAAAAGTCAGCTAACATACCTAGACTACTTCATTTTGATTTATCCATAAATAGGATAGTGTTTTGCTGTTAGGAAGAAAGATTTAGAAAGTAATAAACCGTTATTATTGCTAGAATATGTCATGTGCAGGAATTAATAAGATATATTTATGTTCTAAGGAAATTAAAATACAGATGGGAAAATATTTCATTTAATATCTCTTACCAAATCAAAATTTTTGACATGGATAACAATATAGCATCCACAGAAATTGATTTGTATAGATGATCTATAGTCTCATATACATTTTGCTCCCAAAGTGTTGTGCCAGAGTAGAGTCATAAATAAAATCTAGAGAAAGGTCATATGACAAAAGCATAGGAGACTATATTTCATGGATCTGTTTGCTAGAAACAACTTTCATTTTAAAATTATTTGCAATTAATAAAAAAGGGAAAATACCAAGGAAAGACAAAATACCATTTTAAAAAAGTGATATGTCCAGCATTTGGCCACCCATTTAAAACTGGTATTTGTGGCTTCATTTTACAAAAACACTAATTAGCAATCTAGATGCTCAGTTATTTAAATGCTATGTGAATGACTCCAGTTATAGCATTTGGAAATGCTTTATAATCTTCCCATTTATTTTTTTATCTTAATAACATCACAGAAGATTATTATAAAACAACTCATGTGATAGTTGTTTTGCTTTAGCAAATATCTATAATAAAAGAGAAGAGCATTTAGTAATGATTGCTGAATAAAAACCTTTGTTCATTTCCACAGTTGCAGTATTGATTAAATATTCATTTTATTGGTTTTTAGTTACCTTGTTCACCTCAACATACCAGAGGAATGCAATTTAGTTTTCCAACAATAGAGTCTGTGTTGTACTGAAATGCCCCCAACCAGCAACTGTTTAAATCTGCTCTGCCCTGAGTTATTAGAAATTTGCCGTGTGCTCTGGGGGAAGACGCTGACAGCAGCAGCCGCAGAGTGTGGAGTAGTCAGGTCATGTTTATAGAATTTTCATTATGTGCCAGGCATCGTGTTAAGCTCTTTATCTTCTTGCCTTACTCAGTGTTTTCCACAGACTTAAGCAGATGATATTTTATCTCTTCCCTTTCTTTAACACATAGAGTAGCTAAGACTTCAGAAGAGTTAGAACAGTTAGAAGCTTACTCAGGCTTTCTGAGTAACATATGTAATTAGTGGCAAAGGTGGAATTTGAATATGAATCTGACTCAAATCAATCCTCTTAATGGTTACTCTGGACCCGGACAGTAGAATCTAAAACCCTCCTCACACTTAACAATCTTTTTGACCTTTTCAGGAAACACTCATTCAGCCAGAATTCAACCTGTTAAAATTTAGTTAACTAAACTTGTTTCTGTGGTCATGTACAGTGGTAATTTTTAATTTTATTCAAAATATTATTATTATTTTGGCCAGCTGCATAGCTTGTTGATTTTAGTTCTCCCACCAGGGATTGAACCTGGGCCTTCTGAAGTGAGAACATGGAGTCCTAACCATTGGACTGTCAGAGAATTCCCTACAGTTGATACATTTTATATTGTTCTAGAGTCACTGAAAAATTCTGAAGTCTTCATAATCTTTACTTTAGTGGGTAATATCAAGTATCAGTCTTCCCTTTGAACGTATACCTGTGAGGAAAGTTTCAAGCTAGTATATAATATCTTACTAGATATATCCTAATATCTGACTATCTTTATTGGTGTCTGCTATTTAGATCAGATTATAATGTTTTACATATTAGAATTCTACTTAGCCAGAATACTATTATTGCTACTAATTGGTAAAGTGGTTTCCAGTGCACAGGCTTTTTAAAAATGTGATGCTTGATTATACAATTAGAGCAATTTCCGATTAATCACTTTCACTATTTAACACACCTCACTACCTTAATATTTCTATTAGAAACCTCCACAGTACATTTTTTTCAAAATTTTGAAAAATTTATTCATGCATACTTTATAATAGTGAAAAAAGGCTGCACTGTGGAGCTGACAATTTGACAATAGTTCAATGACACATTTATCAAAGTGAAAAAAACTCCTAACTTTTAGACTCATTTAATCCTCACAAGCAGGTTAGATAATGTAAGTGATTTTATTTTCTACTTCTCATCCCCTTCTAAAGAGGAAACTAAATCTTAAGCTAAGTATTTTATATTTTTATATTTATTTATATATTTACTGACTTCTATTTATATTAATTTGTATTTTGTATTATATTTATTTAGATTTTATATTAAATGCTTTATATTTTGGTTGATATTTCTCACGGACATCACAGTTTCTTCAAGTGTAAATTTCCACCTCCAGTGACTTTCTATGCTATCTCTCTGTCATGGAAGCCTACAATGAGTGAAAATTAGTAGGTTCCTAAAAGCTGTGAGTGAATACTGCATTTAGTTTTTAAACATGTGGAAGAGAATGTCTCCTTTGTCAAAGTCAGAGTATTTTCTCTTGTCTTATAAATAGAATGCCTGTCAGTTTTCTCTGTGGAAATTATCAGAGCAAATTTTGTGTCTCAGCAAAGTATCTCAGATCATTTACCTAACCTAGTGGTTAAAAGCCATGGACTTCAAGGTTCCTGCTGGTAATCGCTGTCAGGGAAACCTGACTGTGGTCCCAGCTCTGCTTTTAACTGTCCACATTGCCTCACTGCACTAGTGTCTCCTAGTGCAAGGCATATAAGCTCCCCTAAGCTTAGGTTTCCTTACCTTTAAGAATAGAACTAGTAATAGACCCTATCTTACCACATCAATCTGAGGATTCAGTTAGCTAATTAGTGCAAAGTTCTATCATAAGCCTAGTGCATGAGCAAGTGCTCAGGCAGTGTTGAATCAGCATCATCATTGTCATCATCGTCATCGTGAAAACTCTTGGTCCCGATCCCCCTCAACGGCTTACCTGCCATTGTATAAAGGAGGAGGAACAGGAAGAAAGCACAGCGAAAGAAGTAGGAGCCAGTAGTGCTGAGAAACTGCTGGAATTGTAAAGGACTCGGGACAGGAAGAAGTAGTTGAGAGTTTAGAAAGGACAGTGAGTAACCTAGGCTGCTCCATACACTTGCATTCCTGAAGTTCATGGATTCTGCACTTTTGCCTTTGTGGTTCCCTTCTTTCATGAAAAATACTTCAAATTATATTTTATAACTGTGTTTATATAGATATATATGTAATATATATAATGGAGAAGGGAATGGTAATTCACTCCAGGATTCTTGCCTGGAGAATCCCATGGACGGAGAAGCCTGGTAGGCTACAGTCTGTGGGGTCGCAAAGAGTCAGACACACATATATATATAAATGAAAGTACTAATATTCATCTTTCTAAACCCATCTTTGTAGAGATTTTTCTTGGACCTACAAGTTCATTTTTTTCCTTCTAAATTTAAAAGTGTTTCAAACATTTTCCTGGCAGCTAAAAGTATAGTGTATTGCAGGCATGGTTCCCACTGTGCCAAGTGGCCCTCATCGTCTACTTCCCTCAGAAGGATCTATGGCAGAGGCATCCATTTCATTAGCAATGACTGTGACTGTAGGCATTCTTTCTTGTTAAGTGTCCTTGACTTCAACACTTAGCCTTCTGCAGTTGTTTCAGATTCTATGTTCTAAGCCTGAGCAACTCTTTACTAGTATTCTCACAAGTCCATGTAGCACCAAGGGGAATGATCTGTTATTTTCACGAGTGGTTTGTGCGCCCAGACATTCTGAGTGCAGAGCCCCACCTCAGTGCCTGGTAAGCCTTCATAGACACTGAAGGTTTGGGAATTTTGTGTGGCATTAGTTTCTTAAAAAACAGACAAATATATAACTGAAGCACTTTGCTGTATACCTGAAACTATCACAACATTGTTAATCAACTATACTTGGATATAAAATAAAAAGTTAAAAAATTTTTAAATAGGGACAAAAGTCTATACATTTTCCTAAAAGAAAAGCAAAAGCAGGCAAAGATGAGAGGGTTATGTTAATTCACAATCTCTTTTAGTGCTTTTATAAATTATCTTTCTGAGTTGGTGAAAACGAGTTATGTTAAACACTTCACCTCATGAGTTAATGTAACTTACAGTCAGATAAATTACCGCTTAAATGAAAACGTTTGTTCAGCACATCTGTTCTCCATGTTTCTCCAAGTCACATCTGCTTCTTTTACAAGAAGAAACAAACTTTTACTACCGTTAGCGCACCAGCGCCAAGACCCTCTACAAGAGAATCAGATCTTCCTGGCTTCCGACAGCATCCAGAGGTTTCCCTGAGTGCATCCTTCTGCTGTATACATTCATGTTCGTTTGAAGTTTATGTTTTGGCATTCTAAGAATAGTCTGATTTCAGAGTTGAATGGGGAAATAGAAAAAAAAAAACAAAACCCTGGGAGGTTTCTAAATAAAATATTCTGTTAGAGTAACCGGATTTCAAATGTGACATCTGCAACTTAGAAGGAGACTGTAGTTAAAAGAGAAGCATTTAAACAAAGTCCCTTTTTGATAACTCCCAAATCCCATTTTTTTTGGGGGGGTGCTTTAATGCTCCAGAGGATCCCTAGATCTTTGATGTCTCCTTCTCCATTTTCTTATCCATTTCTCAAGTCTAGGTTAACTCTAGCAAAGGTACAGACCTGGGTAACAAGGACGGTGGTAAGAGAGGGGAGAGACCTTAGGTACTAGGGTGAACAGTCTAATCAGTCCCCCTCCCTCTTGAAAGCAAGAGGGGGAGGATAGTTTGTGTTGCGTCTTTGTTGCTGCATGCAGGCTTTCTCTAGTTGCAGCAGCGAGGGGCTACTCTTCATTGCAGTGTGTGGACTTCTTGTCATGCCTCTTTTGGTGCAGAGCACAGGCCCCAAGCTCAAGAGCACGGGCTTCAGTAGTTGTGGCTTGTGGGCTTTAGAGTGCTGGTTCAGCAGTTGTAGCGTATGGGCTTAGTTGCTTCATGACATGTGAGATCTTCCTGGACCAGGGATTGAACCCTTGACCGCTGCATTGGCTGGTGAATTTTTATCCACTGTGCCACCAGGGAAGTCCCATTTTTAAAAACACATTTTTGGCTTCATCAAACAACATAGTTTGGCTCTGTGTAAGACAAGTGAAGACAAATGATGTCTCTGGGCCAGTGGTTCTTAACCTTTGGAGAAGGCAGATACCCTCTTGAATCTCTCTTGAAAATGTTGAGCCCTTGTTTCAAGGAATCATGTATAGTCACACTCAATGCTGTATACACTTTCAGATATGAAAAAGCCCAGGTTAAAAAAAACTTATGCTAGTAACTCATAATCTGAAGCCAAAGATCACTAGCAGCAACAAGCAGAAAAATGACAATTTCATTTCCAGCATAAAGGTACATGATTGTAATTCAGTTTATTGAGCACCTGCTTTGGCCCAGCAACTGTACTATTCGCATATATTATTTGACTTGTAGTTCTAATGATGAAATTAGTATCTAGAATTATAGTACATTTTGGGGTTATGGGTGGTCTTTCAATAATCTTTATAAGCACAGAGAATTGGCAATTATTATTAGTTCTCAAAGCAACATGCCACCAAATCTAATATTGGCTTAGAAGTAAATATCTGTGGTTATGAGTTGTAGGTCATAGTGGTCCTGGGGGAAATTTTAATAATATGTCATTTGGGCAATTTCTATTATCCTCATTATTCCAAGCCATTGATATGCTTTTTTTTAGCAGGCTATAACAAACTGGTTTTTGTTGTTGTTGTTGTTGTTCAAAGAAAGGTGGGCCCCACGTCTCAATTAGGTAATTCCAGGGAAATTTCCACATGCAGTTGAGCAGCTCTAACATTTCCTTCCATAGGCGTGTGTTGTAGAAACAGGAATCAGGGACGGGATATTTTTTGCAGATGGTTTTACCAATTGCAGAACTACAAGCTGGTTTGACACATGTTCCCTCGAGGCAGAATTAGGACACTTGACTGCCTGACATATTTAACTTCTTTTGAAAATGCTGCTAATTTGTCTTTTTTTTTTCTTACCCGCATCCATTTTTTTTTTTTTTTCCTAAGGCAGGACTAATGAGTTTAAAACATTGAGCATGACTTCACTCTTCAAAGCAGATCAGACCTCTCCACCCCCAGTGGCCCCCCAGCTCTTCAGAACCTCATTGTTTAACAATGTGGTGCAGACTTTCATTGACTTTTGCGGAGAGGGTTCACCTCCTCTGCCTCTCCTCCCTATCACCTCCCAAATGCTTCAGGATGATCTTTCCAGACCTAAGGATTTGGAAAATAAATTTTGCATGTGGAATTCTTGACCTGATAGGTTATTTGAAAATTAAATTCCTGATAAAGTTCAGAGACCCAGATTTCAAAGGTTTTAGAAATAATAGGGAGGGAAACATTTTCATCAAGTGAAATAGCCACTCTTAAATATTTTCATCAAAACATTATTTATGCTGCCTAGATTTGAGCTGCAGTTTGTCATGTGCATGTTTGGAGACCTTATGAAAAGTTACTCATCTGTCAGCAGTATAATAGTACTGACCCCCTAGGGTGGCTATAAGGAAAACCTGAGTTAATATGGTGATGAGCTTGAATAATCCTTGGGCACAGGAAGAACTCAATTTATGTGTTTGCAAAATATAAATAGCAGATCAATAAAATATGTCTCAAGATTGGTATAGGAGGAAAGTTTAATATAAGCTGTATATTTTTTTTTCTATTGAGGTCTAGCAGAATGAATTGGAGATTTTTTTTTAATTGCTTATATTTAAATTTAGATTTAACAAGATATAAACCTGTGAAGGGCTTTGTAGAACAAATTACCCATGCTAAATTATACTATAAATTTTGTAGTGCAAGTGCTAAAACAAAAATTCCAGAATTGAAAATACATGTGTTTTAATTTTGATAGTTGCATGATTAATTTTGTATGTTGTCTTTTTCCCAATCTCAACTGAGAGACTGAGAATTTAAAGAGGTTTCAACAAAAAGAGGGGAAGTATTTATTTTCCTAACATGGCACTATCCTTCTGGTAGATTCCATTAAAGATAAGGAAATCGGTGCTCTCCTTACCATTTTTAAAAATGAACAACAAAGTACAATATGCCTTTGTGTCATCAGGCACAAAGTATAACCATAATGTAATTTAATGTTTTAGTATGCACACTTGCTTTTAAAAGAAGGATTATCATTTTGAAAACCATCATTTCAAAGGCCAGTAAACTTATTTATACCTGATAATAAGCTAAATGAGAAAACGAGTCTTATTCTATATATACATTGTAATTTCAACCCAAACTTCTAAACTTTCCCCCACATTTTTAAAAATCAGACTTTGTTCCAAATGACTTTGATATTTTCCAAATATCAATACTCTTCACAGATGAGAGATTTGTCTCTTTCAAGTATATTTAAAACGCACAGTAGTTAACATTTTTTTCACCATGTATTTTGTGCCAGGTCCTATTCTAATTGCTTTACATTTATTAACTCAAAGCAAAACACAAGGTAGAAACTTGGATAATTCCCCTTATACTGATGCAGAAATGGAAGTCCAGAGACCTTTCCCAATGTCCCACAGCTTAGAAGTAGCAGAGGCTTCTTTTGAACCCAGGCATCCCAGTTGTAGAGCTCTGCTACTTACACGCTATGCTCTTAGCTACTCTCCTCCACTCCAAAACTAGGTTGCTGAGTTATTTCAGTATATGTTTTTCAAAACACTTTGGCTCCAAATGTTAATTTGCAGGTTATTGTTTGCATCCTGTAGTCATTCTTTTTTCTATAAAAGGCATCTGATGAGTGAGGTTACAAAGAACCTTCAGAAATTTGTCAATTATATCTCAATCAGTTCAGTTCAGTCGCTCAGTCGTGTCCGACTCTTTGCGACCCATGAACCACAGCACGCCAGGCCTCCCTGTCCATCACCAGCTCCCGGAGTCCACCCAAACTCATGTCCATTGAGTCGGTGATGCCATCCAACCATCTCATCCTCTGTCGTCCCCTTCTCCTCCTGCCCCCAATCTCCCACCATCAGGGTCTTTTCAAATGAGTCAACTCTTTGCATCAGGTGGCCAAAGTATTGGAGTTTCAGCTTCAACATCAGTCCTTCCAATGAACACCCAGGACTGATCTCCCTTAGGATGGACTGGTGGGATCTCCTTGCAGTCCAAGGGACTCGCAAGAGTCTTCAACACCATAGTTCAAAAGCATCAATTCTTCTGCGCTCAGCTTTCTTTATAGGCCAACTCTCACATCCATACATGACTACTGCATGACTACTGTCATGACTATCTCAATAGAACTTGGAAAAAAATCTTCTTATAACAGAGGATATAATGAATAAAGTGGGGTGGTCCTGAGGAGGGAAGCCCTCATGTGTTTTACACATGTCGGGAGAAGGGCCTCAGTGGCCAGAACTGTAAATGGGGAGATGCAAGTGGAGGAGAGTGAGTATGTCTCTAGTGACAGAACTGACTGGTAGCTCTGTGGGCAGCAGTTATATTCATTTTTATGACAGTTGTCAATCTTGTGTTCCAACATCACACTGAACTTTGGAGTTGGGGGGATCTTGGCTATCTTTCTCCTCACCTGGATACAAGTAAATCTCAATAACTTGCCAAGGTTCATCATCAATAATTTACCAAGTGTCATTTCCAGTCAGTGCAAAGTGGTGATTCAAACCCATGGGCTGGTAATCAACTCTCCTGGCAGTGAGTAGTTGTACCCTTTGTAGAACAGCTATTGGAATCCAGACCTAGACCTAGTTCCTGAGTTGAACCAGTTCTCCATCCTTAAGAAAGTCTCTAATGCAAACTTGCTATTTCTAAATTTATAAAATGAATGATCGATCGCAAATTTGCTAACCACTCTCCTTGAATAGAAGGAGGTCTCTATGTCTTTAGACTATGTGTTCTGCCATTCCATAGTCTTATTTGTTAAGTCTTAGTGGCATTCTCTTGATATAAAAACAATATCATTTTGATGAAAGGGAGACATTATATTTAGAGGTAGTTATAAATCAGAATTTTTAAAAATCCTTTCTGAGTGATGTCTCCAAGGATGAGACTTATTTTGGTAGTCTGCAACTCTTCAATAGGCAGTCAACAAATACATTTGTCTGTGTCAATACTGGCACAGAATGAAAAAGTAATGATTCGTGTAAAGCCCTGAAAATAGCAAGCACTGCCTGGGACGTTCTGGCATCCTCTTTCCCATGCTAACTCCATCTGTGATCACACTAACCCGTCCGTCTGGCCCACAGCCCTCCTGCCAACTGGCGACATGCCGCTAATGAGCAGCCTCTCACCCCCTTTCATAACCAGAGCACAAATATTAGATGAATTTCCTTTGAACCTAGCTTCCCTTTGGCTCTTAACACAATCTAGCTCCTTAGAAGAAACACTTCAAGTTTGGGAGTCACAGAATCCCTTATTAATCATCATTTTTCCCCCTGGATAAGCAAATATGAAAAGAATTTGTACACATTTTCACGGTATTGAAGACCTTGTATCATGATTGGCAGCAATGTCCCATTTCTTAAATATTTAATAAAAATCTGTCCTTGCAATATGTGGAATATTAGCTATCTAGTCCTTAAAAGGATTATTAAGGTTTCTCTGTATAACAATAATAATATTACTAATAGCAAACCACAGTCATTTTCTATTTAATACTAATTCTAAGAACTTATTTCCTTAGATATCTTTGTGTGTAACTGACTGGACAACAGCCAATCCATATTTTAAAAACTCAACTTAATAAAATAATAGGTGCTGCATATTAGAAAGAATATTCCAGGAATATGGTATTCTTTTTAACACCATTATCTAGTTAGTACAGTTTTGCCCATAATGATAATAATTTCCAGCTGCCTCAAATCCTAAAGTAAAACGCCAACCCCCCCAAATATATTTTGTTACTGAAACATGTGTAAACAATTATGAATATCTAAACCATGTTGACATTGGCTTTCCAACTCTTTCTAGAACTGTAGGGGGAAAAAAGGCCTCTCAATAAGTATGTTGATAGATGTATCTGACTTCAAAAGTTGCTTTTGCAGACCCATAGAATAAAGGTTTCACTTTAATTGGGTATAATAATAAAAATGGTATAAATTTTAAATTTTATATTCAAACAAGAATATAAAAGAATTTCCTCTGTGAAAGTCATCCTTCTGAAGAGTAAAATTAAGATTTTTGAAACTCCCCTGAGGATCCATGGGTAGAGAAGGATGGTCACTTTGCAGTAAGATCCTTCTCTGGGAGAGATCAAAGAGGGCCTCTGACTTGATCAAAAGTTTGTATTTGTTTGTTCATGTTCTGTTTTGTTTTGCTTTATCAAAAAACACAAACAGAAGTACATGGATGCATTAGGCCGAACTTCCCTTTGGCTCTTAACATAGTCTAGCTCCTTAGAAGAAGCTAGATTCATTATGCCAAGAGAGAATTTGAGGGAGAACACATGTTTAAATCTTCTTTTTTAATTTTTTTAACGCCATAGGCATTTTGTATTGGGGTATAGTTGATTAACAGTGTTGTGATAGTTTTAGGTGAACAGTGAAGGGACTCAGCCATACATATACATGTATCCATTCTCCCCCAAACCCCCCTCGCATCCAGGCTGGCACATAACATTGCGCAGGGTTCCATGTCCTATACCATAAGGTTTTCATGGTTATCCATTTTAAATACAGCAATCTGTTCATGACATTCCCAAAGTCCTTTGTTGTTGTTCAGTCACTCAGTCGTGTCCAACTCTGTGGCCCCATGGACTGCAGCTTGCCAGGCTTCCCTGTCCCTCACCATCTCAAGGAGCTTGCTCAAACTCATGTCCATTGAGTCAGTGATGCCATTCAACCATCTGGTCTGCTATGGTCTCCTTCTCCTGCCTCCAATCTTTCCCAGCATCAGAGTCTTTTCCAGTGAGTCACTTCTTTGCATCAGGTGGTCAAAGTATTGGAGCTTCAGCTTCAGCATCAGTCCATCCAATGAATATTCAGGACTGACTTCCTTTAGGATGGACTGGTTTGATCTCCTTGTAGTCCAAAGAACTCTCAAGAGTCTTCTCCAACATCACAGTTCAAAAGCATCAATTCTTCGGCACTCAGCTTTCTTTATAGTCCAACTCTCACATCCATGCAGGACTATTGGAAAAACGATAGCTTTGACTATGTGGATCTTGGTCGGCAGAGTAATGTTTAAGTCTTGAAATGTTTAAATGTATTTTTTTAATGAACCTAACTCTTATTTTTCACCAGAAGGAGCACTCGCAGCCTCATTCAAGTGTTGTTTTAAATGCGATGAATTCTCCTACCTATTATCACAGTATTATTCAAGATGGTGAAATCTGTGTGGGCATCTTTCTTATAACACTGTACTTAACTAGAAACCTATTTCTGGAACTTTTTCTGTTTCTCTACCATCTCTTTACCTCTCTTTGTCTTCCTCATTCTGTCTCTCTCTTTCACATGCACATGTGTGCATGGATGTTTGTGTGCATACATACAAACTGAGTAAGTTTCTTCAGGCAAATTCTAGATCTTTTATCATCCCCACTTAATACAATGCCTAGAGAGAGTCTAGAAAGATCCACTAGTGCCACTTGGGAAGCTTAGAAAGATTCTTAATTAATGTTTACAAAATTAAATGATACTTCCAAGCTAAATACAAAATATATGTTCTGTTTTTTAAAGCTATTATGCTCTATGTCCTAGGAGCACAACCTTTCCAAACTGTTAATATGCATCATTACATTTGTAGGAGGGCAGTGTTGGCATCAGGGCTTCCCAGATGGCACTGGTGGTAAAGAATCCACCTGCCAATGCAGGAGACATAAGACATGGGGGTTTGATCCTTGGGTTGGGAAGATCCCCTGGAATAGGAAATGGCAACCCACTTCAGTATTCTTGCGTGGAAAACTCCATTGACAGAGGAGCCTGGCGGGCTATGGTCTATGAGGTCTCAAAGAGTTGGACAGGACTGAGCATGCACAGACTCACAGACACATAGACACACACACACACACACAGAGTGTTGGCAACATTCCTGCCCCTGAAGGTAACCAAATAATGCAAAGTTTCTAAATTCTTTATGTCTCAGTAAGAAGTCCTTCTTAACCTCAGACTTTCATATACTCAGCATCAAGAGACATATGAGGGGACTGAGAAAGAGACAAATTGACCTTAGGGAATGCGTTGTCAAGAAGTAAGCCTACCCATTTCCCTCTGCTTCAACTGGAGAAAGAGGTTTATGATTTCACCTGAAGAGGTGGAATTTGGAAATGATTTCAAGGAGAGAAAGGTGTTTATTTACCTGGTTGGATGCCTGCTTAGTTATATGGCTTGCAGAATGGCCTTATCCTACTAGGAGAAAGAACTTTCTGAAATATTGCAATTGGTAGGGTTCAGAGCCTAAGGAATAAAAAGGACCTAGAACTGTATCTATTCCAAGGGGTATATCTCAGGGCCTGGAGATATGTCTGTCCCAAGCCATAGCCCCCAGTGTTGAAGCTGTAGAAGGTAGAAAAGTACTGGATTTTAGAAGCTCATCAGAGACTCATCATGAGACATCCTGTGTTTCTAAATCAGTATCAGCTGGAAAAGGTGGCTGAGACTCTGTGTTCCAGGCAACTGCTTCATCATCAGCATTTATTCAAGGCTACCTCCATCCCCCTCCACCCAGAAGGCTGAGTGCTGTGGAATTGATGCCTTCGAACTGAGGTGCTGGAGTAGACTCCTGAGAGTCCATTGGACAGCACAGAGATCAAACCAGTCAATCTTAAGGGAAATCAACCTGAACACTCATTGGAAGGACTGATGCTGAAGTTGAAACTTCAGTATTTTCATCATCTGATGTGAACAGCTTACTCATTGGAAAAGTCCCTGATGCTGGGAAAGATTAAGGGCAGAAGGAGAAGAGGGCATCAGAGGATGAGATGGTTAGATGGCATCATTGATGCAATGGACATGAACTTGGGCAAACTTTGGGAGATGGTGAGGGACAGAGAGGCCTAGCATGCTGCAGTCCATGGGGTCACAAGGAGTCAGACATGACTGGGCAACTGAACTACAGCAACAATTTCCATCCATGTCGAGGAGACAAGGAGCTAGGTCAACAGTGATGACTGCTGAAAAGATTTCTCTTTGTTTCTCCTTCCTCCTGACTCAAATCAAGAGGAGTGAGTTTAGGAAAGCTGGGAGGGAACATATCCCATCCACTACCTCCAGCCTTCTGGTATTAGAGTTTTATTTCTATGCAATAAATTATCACAAATTCATCAGCTTAAACAACATCCATTTACTCACTCGCAATTTGGTAATTCATAAATCCAGGGACAGTATGACTGGGTTCTCTGCTCAGGGACTCGAAGCTGAAACCAAGGTGTTGGTCAGGTGGAATTCTTGGCTGAAGGCTCTGCAGAAGAATTGACTTCTGCGTTTATTCAGGTCATTGCAGAATTCACTTCTTTGCCACTGTAGGACTGAAGTTTCTGTTTTGAGGGCTTCTTTCAGCTCCTAGAGGCTGCCTGCATTCCTTGCTGTGTGGTTCTCGTCATCTCCTGAGCCAGAAATGGGGAAATCTCTCACAGCTAGTAGGATTTCTCTCTCTCTCTCTCTCTCTCTCTCTCTCTGTCTTCCCTGTCTCTGATTTCTAAACCCAGATTTAATTTCCCTAATTTAGTGTCAACCGATTTGGGATATTATTCAATACCTAGATTAGGGTTTTCTTGAATAATTGGAAGAACCTGTATATATACCAGGGGCCAAAAACTGTAAGGGCCAACTTAGAATTAAGTCCATTATAAGCTGTAGGAGCTGCAAGTCTAACCTTCCCTGGGGAAAGCTTTTGGTCTAGTAAAAAATTAGTTTTTAGTGAATAGGCTTAAGTCTTTCTAATGAAAATGAGACTTTTTATAACTGACAATGACTGAGGTGTAATGATACAGAGCTTTAATATAATTAAGGGATCCAGGCCCATGAAGACAGGGTATAGGTTAGTCAACAGAGCATGACAGTTGTAGTTACTAGAAAAAATAAAATTAGTTCTTATTTATACCTTACAGGTTGAAACTCCTCATCTCCATCAGAACTATTATACATTATTGGAATAAACTCATGCAGTAGAGCAGTCTATCATATTAAATGTCTACATGCCATCTTCTGTTCTTGGCTTATTTTATCACTTGTTTTTTTTTTTTTCTTACATGACAACTTTATGTGATGGACACTATCATCACAGCCAACATGGGGAAAACCTGAGACTTCAATTTAGGTCTGTCTGGTTTTAAAGCTCATGATATTCATTGTTGTACAATTAGCTGCTCCTAACCTACTAAGGTATTTTTGCCCTAGAGGACAAATGAGAAAACCTTCTCAGCCATGAAATAAAAGTGTCTATTGTCAGAACTTTGGATTTTTCGTAATCAAATCATGTTCTGCTCCAGATAAGTTCCTGTAAGCCTTATATAAAAAGCATGATTAAGCTTCCAAGTGTGAGTTAGTTCCTCTTTTAAGACTGGCAGTTTCACTGCTTTTTGTTCACATTCATTTACCTTTTACTTAAATGAAGTACTTAAGAGGCCTGGTACAGACCTCACTGACCATGAAGTGTTGCAAACACATCCTTTCAGAAGTAGGTAACATGCAAGACAGAGCTAGCCCAAGTGTGAGGCAATAGGAAGTGATAGGGACTGTGAAAAAGGATAAGAAAGCTGTGGTACATATACACAATGGAGTATTACTCAGCCATTAAAAAGAATACATTTGAATCAGTTCTAATGAGGTAGATGAAGCTGGAACCTATTATACAGAGTGAAGTAAGCCAGAAAGAAAAACACCAATAGAGTATACTAACGTATATATATGGAATTTAGAAAGATGGTAATGATAACCCTGTATGGGAGACAGCAAAAGAGACACAGATGTATAGAACAGTCTTTTGGACTCTGTGGGAGAGGAAGAGGGTGGGATGATTTGGGAGAATGGCATTGAAACACGTATAACATCGTATATGAAACAAGTCACCAGCCCAGGTTCAATGCATGATACTGAATGCTTGGGGCTGGTGCACTGGGATGACCCAGAGGGATGGTACGGGAGGGAGGAGGAAGGAGGGTTCAGGATGGGGAACACGTGTACACCCGTGGCAGATACATGTTGATGTATGGCAAAACCAATACAATATTGTAAAGCAATTAACCTCCAATTAAAATAAATAAATTTATTTTAAAAAAAAGAAAGAATATACCTTATACAAAGTGAATAATAACTACTCAGTTCTTGATGAATGCTCTGGTTTGGAATTCTGACTCTGCATTGTCAGATCTGAGTCTTCAAAAGAAAAAAATGAAATATTTGGATTTTAATGGAAGACCCCCCCCCCAGGTTTTATATATTGGTAATAATTTTTAAAAAGAGGTCCTCTCCAAGCCAAAGAAACAAACAAATAAAATTGCTGTGATCAGATTTAATTCATCAGTTTATATCTTCTGATATAACATACTTCACTCACATTACAAATGACAAACTTAATATGTTTGGGGAGGAAGACTGGGAGTTAAGGAGAAGGGATCCAGCAGTTAAAACAACTTATGTCACTTATGTTAAAAACCTAATTTGAACTGAATTTTAACATAAAGAGGATTTACTAGTTAATATAAGTGAAAAAACACCTATATTTTTGACTTCAGGTGAAGTCTTGACTCAGTTCTGAAATGGTGTCACCTGTTTCCTCTCCATCTCATTGGTGTATAGCCTCCCCCAGACTCCACCTGGGAACTTTTGGGCAACTGCAGATGTCTACATGTGGCCATGGCTGTAATAGACTTCATGTCCTCATGTCCCATGCCTAAACGTTCTTGAAAAATCTCCATGAATCTCATTACCTATGATTTTTTACCCAACTGTTTACTGCTGGTTGGCTGACCCCCAAAGAGATCTATCTCTAGAACTGCTAAGAGCTCAGTCACCCGAAGCTCAGAGCTGAGTATGGATAAGAAACAATTGCCCAAAGAAGTTTTGAATACCCTTTCACAAGAGATGGATGAATTCCACATAGGGTTCATCTTCTGTGAATACTTCCCCCAGTCCTAGGACTTTAAATGTAAAGATGAAAATACCTGCCTCCAATCTCAACCTTCCTCATGAACTCTGCCCACTTCTCCAACTCGCATATGAATCATTTTTACTTAGATAACCTACCTTCTGTCACATTCAACATCTTTAACGTCAAATTCATTATTTATTCCCCCACCCCCATTTCCCACTGCCTTACATCATAATCTCCTTTAATAAGCAAGGTTCTTGGATGCAAGAAACAGAAATCAGTTTTAGTCAACCTAAATGGAAAAGGAGCTTATCCAAAATATACCTGATAACTTAGAGAACTGAGCTATTGCAGGAAGATTAAAGAGGAAAATAGGAATCAAGGAAAGTAGAAGAAGCCACAGACAGTGTCACACCATGAGAGCCCTCTGGTCCGGATGCCGCTCTTGGTACCATCACTCCTGTTATCAGTGATCACAGTGTAAGTGGATGCTTCACATCCCAGTAGCTCTCCAAAGACAGAATGAAGTATTGATAGGTGCCCTCAAGGAGCAATTGCTTACATATGGAATCTAAAATAGTGATACAAATGAACTTATTTGTAAAACAGAAGTAGAGTCACAGATGTAGAAAACAAACATGGTTACCAAGGGAGAAAGGGAGGGGAGGGATAAACTAGGAGTGACATATACGTATTACTATATATAAAATAGATAAATAATAAGGACCTACTTACAGCACAAAGAACTCTGCTCAATACCCTGTAATGATGTATGTGGGAAAAGAATCTAAAGAAGAGTGGATATATGTATTTGTATAACTAACTGAATCACTGCTGCTGCTAAGTCGCTTCAGTCGTGTCCGACTCTGTTCGACCCCACAGACGGCAGCCCACCAGGCTCCCCCGTCCCTGGGATTCTCCAGGCAAGAACACTGGAGTGGGTTGCCATTTCCTTCTCCAATGTATGAAAGTGAAAAGTGTAAGTGAAGTTGCTCAGTCGTGTCTGACTCCTAGCGACCCCATGGACTGCAGCCCACCAGGCCCTCTGTCCATGGGATTTTCCAGGCAAGAGTACTGGAGTGGGTTACCATTGCCTTCTCCGGCAACAGAAACTAATACATTTTAAATCAACTCTACTTCAATAAAAATAATTTTTTAAAAAGAAGCAACCAGTTTCTCGTCAAAGTATCTAAGACATAGACTCCATTTCCTTCTCCAAGACATAGACTGTTGGCCACTTGGTGGCAATGTTAAAGAAAGAATTCATGCATCACAGGGTGGGGTGGATGAAATGACTTTTTAAAAACCTCACTAATGAACTTAGAAGGATATCCCAGTCACAATTTACTGCAAGATGCTATTCTCTTTTCCACTGTGTGTGTGTTTGTAAATACCACAGAGCAAAAGTTTAGAACATCACACGTCTGAATCAAGGGGCTCGTTAAGACTCTGATCACTCGCTTTTCCAAATGCCGCAGGCCAGTCCCACTGCTGACTACTTGGCCCAGAGTTTAAAGGGGCTGTGTGCCAAAGTAGATTTGGAGGATTAGACCCGCAGTTTGCCATCTAATTCATCTTCACTCTAGTAACTTCTTTAGTTCACTTCTATTGAGACCTTAGCTTCTTAAGTGTCACCGTGTGATACCCTGCCCCAGAGAGGGTTGGACCATTTTATCAGCACTCACTTTCTGGCCATAGTTGGCTGCCTTCAGTGTCTTTATTTCTTTTTAAAACATTTTTGTTGGGATATATTGCTTTACACTGTTGAGTGAGTCTCTACTGTACAGAAAAGTGATCAGCTGTCCACGTACGCGTATCACCCCTTTTTTGGCTTCCTTTCCCACGTAGGTCCCCACGGAGCCCTGAGTAAAGTTCCCTGAGCTGTACAGTAGGTTCTCATTGGTTGTCTGCTTCATCATGCTCGTGCTCAGTCACTCAGTCATTTCCCACTCTTTCTAACCCTTTGGACTGTAGCTCACCAGGCTCCTCTGTCCATGGGATTTTTTCAGGTCAAGAAGACTGGAGTGGGTTGTTATTTTCTCCTCCAGGGGATCTTCCTGACCCAGGGATCGAACCCACATTTCCTGTGTCTCCTGCATTACAGGCAGAGTCTTTACTGCTGAGCCCTAGGGGAAGCCCTTATCTGTTTTATGTGTCCTATGTTCTTAAGTCGCTTCAGTCATATCTGATTCTTTACAACCCTACGGACTGTTGACCACCAGGCTCCTCTGTCCACTCTGGGCAAGAATACTGGAGTGGGTTGTCATGACACCCTCCGGGGAATCTTCCCAACCCAGGGACAGAACCAGCATCTCTTGCGTCTCCTGCATTGGCAGGTGGGTCCTTTGCCACTAGCATCACCTGGGAAGCTCCTTATCAATTTTATACATAGTGTCAATAGTGTATATATGTCAGTCTCAGTCTCCCAATTCACCCCAGTCTCCCTTCCCCCCTGGTGTCCATATGTTTGCTCTCTACTTCTGTGTCTCTATTTCTGCTTTGCAAATAATATCATCTACATCATTTTTCTAGATTCCACATATATGCATTAATATATGATATTTGTTTGTCTTTTTCTGACTTTCTTCAGCCTGTGTGACAGTCTCTAGGTCCATCCAGGTCTCTGCAAATGATCCAATTTCATTCCTTTTTATGGCTGAGTAATATTCTACTGTCTGTATTACCACATCTTTATTCATTTCTCTGTTGATGGGCATTTAGGTTGCTTCCATGTCCTAGCTGTTGTTATAGTGCTGCTACGAACACTGGGGTGCACGTGTTTTTTCAGCTGTGGTTTTCTCTGGTTATCTGTCCAGGAGTCAGATTGCTGGGTCACATGGCAGTTCTATTTTTAGTTTTCTCTCCTGTCACTGCTTTTCCTTATTCTAGTGATTCTTAGACTTGAGGATGAAAACTCCTCAAACATATGCCCTTCCTTCTCATATAAAAAGGACCTGCTTTTAGGATTACACAACTCAGATGCATTCTCTTTTCAATACAATTCTTTCCTTTTTTTCATTGTCCATTTATTTGTATAATAAGAAAGAGTTTCTTTGCTTCTCAGAATACTCTGTTGTGGTGTGTGAAAAGACTAATTTCTAGGTGATATCACCAGGGATATTGTTTTTCCAGGGAACAAAATAAACCCCTTTAGTGGTGCGTCCCGTAAGCTTGACTTTCAACCTTATATTGATTACTCTGTTTAATGGCATATGGTACAAATGTGTTTTTATTCATTTTCTTAACATTTCTAACCTTTCCCGTAAGTGATTCTGAATAACAAAGATGTTTTCCTTTGTTTTTCTTGATTCCCCAAAATTGTCAAAGGCATTTATGTTTTGCTTATATAATATATCAGACAGTATTTCTGTGATTATTTTGATAACATGAATAATTATGTTTTTAGTTTTATTTGCCTTTGTTAAATGTAATTCAAATCTATGCAGACAAAAAGGAACCAAGACCAAAAGGAAAACGTCACCAAATATCAGGTAAAAGACATACCAAACACAGTAGTCTGTTTTGGATAAAAGCTTCTTCTGAGAATCCAATAAGCAGGTTTTTGTTTTTTTTTCTTGTTTCCTTTTGTTCGTTTATATCTATTTTGGTAAAAAACAAACAAACAAACAAAAAAACAACTTTTAAAAGCCAAAGTCCACTTCTTTTTATTAAACATTAAAAAACTGAAACTTCTAAATTGAAAATAAAGGCTGTTCTCATTAATGAACCAGATTCATGTTTGGTGACATATCATTGTACAATATCTTCAAATAATCTTCACTCTATTCCTCCTAGTATTCAGTCATCAGAGAGCGATGGCATGTTTAGTAATCATCTGACCAATCTGTACTTTATTAAGAAGTCCTTTTCTTAGAAATTAATACCCTCCACACTCTAATTTCCTTCTCTTTCATTCTGTCCCCAGTCTCAAGAGACCTTACCACAGAGTTCATAGTACATCCTCTTCCTACCTCAGCCCTCTGTGTAATTAACCACCACTGAGTCTGAAGTTTCGAAATTCTTCCTTTCTGTTTCTTTTCTTTTTGGTATGTGGGTGAATAGTGAAGGTAAAATTTTTATAATTTAGAAAAAGGTCTTAAAATATTTTAATATTGGCATTTATAAAAGTCCAATATTTCTTTTTATTCTGGGATTTTACTTGAATCATTTGTATTCCATTTGTTTATTAAATTTCAACATGGTCACTTCAACATCAAACCAAAATATGACTTCTTCTATTTGTGGCCTTTATACACTCTGTGCTATTCAGAGCCATCCAAGGTTTTAGAAACATAATATATGTAGCTGTTTTGACATAGTAACATCCTTCCTGTTAAATCAATTCAGTGTATTTTACTTTTTTCACTTTAGAAGGCTGATTGTGCAAACCTAATTTACCTACCACCTCTGCCAAGAAGGCTTTATTGAGTGAATATCTTTTTTTTTATAAGCCACTAGTGCATTCCACCAGAAGACCACATTTTATGAAATGTTACTCATTTATGCACAGGATTGGGTGTGGCATTGAAAGATCCAGTTTTTTTGTGCTGACTATATCACTTACTACCTTAATGACATTGAAATGGCACTTCACAGAAAATTGCTATGATCTTTAAAGTGAAGATAATAATATTTTCCCCAGCCTATTTCATTGGATTGTAATTGAGAATAAAATTATAATGAATAGAAAGGCCTTTTGTAAACTATAAAGTGTTATAGATATGAGAGATACTGTATCATATTTGTTCTTATATTCAGCATATTGATTAATTTAAAATTATTCCAGTTCATTCTTTTTGGGGGTTTAGTTAAACATATATTCTCACACCGTACTCCATCAGAGGAAAGCCTGCTGTTTTTCTCCATGAGACAATGAAATTTGTAACCAGATTGGATGAGCCTGCCTCGTAAAAACAACTCGTATATTTTTCCCTCTGCCAATTCCAAAGGGATGTTTGTCTTTGAATTTTAAGAGGCAAAATTACTTTGGTTCCTTTTATATTTAGAGTCATTCCATGTCTCGTCTTCCTGTTAAAGTTAAGAATCATGCAGCAATAAAAAAAAATATATATATATATATATATATATATACACACACACACACAGTAGGTTATGGCATTTTCCTAGATGCTACAAGAAACAAATGCAGGAAAAAAAAGTTCTTTAATGTAAAAATTCCTAAGTGTTAACAGATCGTGAAAATCAGCAACAACTGTTGTGCTCAGGATCACCATCTACAAGTAGAGGGCAGATAATTCCACTGAGATGAAAAGAGTGCGTCTGGTGTTTGAGCTGTGGCCACGTTTGACTTTCATGTCCTTTTGGGACGTGACACATTTTGTGGGAGAAGAAAGTTAATGCAGCTGCCTTTACTCATCAGTCAATGCGACCCAGCCCCTCAGGGAGGAAGGCAAAGGCTTCATTCAGACCCACCAACCTGGCTGATCAACAGCAAATTTGCTGGTAGAGTCACCCTCTGAGTCTGTCTAGCCCATCAGACCTAGAAATGTAATTTAGATGATTATCTCTATGCCCATTAAACCTTGTGACCTGTTACAGTTCTTTTGAAGTCAGCCCACTTACACTTGCTAATAGGAAGAAAAGAAGGATTAACTCGAAGGTCATGAAATCAGAGTGCAGCCAAGAGGGTGGCAAAAGAGTGTTAGAAACCTTCCTTAGCCCTTGTGGGAGAGAGGAAGGACCTTACAAATAAGGGGCAGTCAACGGAATTCATTTCTTTATGGAAAAAGTTCTTTGAAACAAAACAAGGACTGAGTCCCTCATCCTTCACTAGGTTCAGCCAGTTTTGTTTGATTTCTAAGCATCATGTTCTAGCAAGGTGGGGTATCACGTTTAAGATCATGGGATTGTTGAAAGGGGTCATAGCGTAAAGTCTGATTGGGAAACTTAATGAAAATAATAGGTGTATTGTCTTCTTCTTATAATTATTTGAAGCAGATGCCCTAATGTATTTGGGATCTCATATAAAAGTCAAATGGCGTTGTGTGGATTTTATGGCATGAAGGAATGTACTAGAACATGTTAGTTTTAGTTCACCTCAAGAGTCTATTGCTTTTAAACTTGCAAGAGCTGAGCTGTTTCTGAGGTCCTTATTCAACTCAGCTACACTGTGTATGTGGAGTACTTTCTTATTGGCCTAGTTTTTAGAACCATAATTGCATGAGTATTTGTTACTTATCAGAGTTGTAGAATGTAGAGAGTTGCTCAATAAAAGCTACTTATCAGCTGACCTCTTTACTGTTTATGCATTTTTAAACTTTCACTCTGAAAATCTAAAGTGGTTTTTTAAAATTTACAATTCTTAAAAAGTTAGTGAGAAGATACTGATATTTCAAAAGTAGTCTTCCTTAACCACAGGATCAAAATTCTGTATTCTCTTAAGCATTATATTTATTGATTAATGATTTTATATTAGTCATGATTTTATTTGCCAAAACATGTCCCAATGTATTTTTTTTTTTTTTTTTTAGAAAAAAGACTACTTGTAAAGCCAGGCACTTCCATATGGCAAACTCTACAGATGTTTCATGCACGTTAAAGAGAAAATCAAATTGAAGTTTAAAACTTCAACTAGATTTTTCAAAACTTTTTCTAGATTTATAATGACAGATAACAATTGAAATTAGTATCAAATACAACATAAGTATATGTGCACCTACTTACAAAATGTTCTGATGAAGCAACTTTAAAGTTACACTTTTAAAATATAATTTTAAAAAGTTACTTTTCCATTTATAGTAACTACAAAATTTTGGCTATATTCCCCAAGTGGAGTTGCTGGTCATGTGGTAGTTCTATTTTTAGTTTTTCGAGAAACCTTCATACTGTTTTCCACAGTGGCTGCAACTGTTTACATTTCCACCAACAGTGTATAGTGTTAGTGTTAGTCGCTCAGTCGTGGCCGACTCTTTGCGACCCCATGGACTGCAGCCCACCAGGCTCCACTGTCCAGGAGATTTTCCAGACAAGGATGCTGAAGTGGGGTGCCATTTTCTTCTCCAGTGTATAGGGGTTCCCTTTTCTCCACATCCATGCCAACATTTGTCGTTGTGTTCTTTTTGATGATGGCTGTTCTGACAGGTGTGAGCGACATCTTGTTATGATTTTGATTTGTATTTTCCTGACGATAACTGATGATGAGGATCTTTGCTGTGGCCTCTATGTTTTAATCATTTATATGAAGTATCTGATCTCTACAGGCCCTTTCAACCTGGGCCCCATTCTGCATGGGAAAAGAGTCTTTGGTACTTCATTCTATACGTTTAAGTCCTTATGCATGGACTTATTAACACAACAAATATAATTAAATGAACTTTACAATGATACATATAAAATGCTTGAAAAGGGTCTGACAAACCCTAAACACTCAATAAAATTTAACACGTTATTGTTGTTGTTAATATTATTACTACAATGTTCCAAATACAGTGCAGATTAAAATAAACATAATCTCTGTTCTCATAGAGTTCAGAGTCTAGTGGAAAAAAATCAATGTTTAATAAATAATTATACAAATAATAAATTAGCTATAATTGTCATAAGTACTATGATGAGGATGTCAAAGTGTAATGAAAAATGAGTTTTCATCTATCTTTGAAATTCAAAAGATGAGCTCTTTATATCTTTTAATCTAATATAACTTACCAAGGGGGATTTTTTTTTTTTTTGGCCATCGTCAAATGATTTGTAGTGTTGGTTAAAGAATTTCTGGTATACTCAGTAAATGTTAATCTCTCTTTACCATGTAAATTTAGAAAAACTCATGTGCTAAACACTAAAATTACTCAAATTTAAATGCCTGCTTTTCTTCAATACATCTTTACATGTGTTCCAACAAGTAAATTTGTTTTAACTGATAATAGAAACAATAGATTATCAAATGAAAAATGTAATATCTAAATTTAAGCAGAAACAGACTCAGATACACGGACGGGGTGGGGGTGGGTGAAATAGGTGAAGGGGGTTAAGTGGTAAAAACTACCTGTTATAAAATAATTCACAAGGATGTAGCACAGAGCACAGGGAATAAAGTCAGTAAAATGCTGCAAAAATAATAATAAAAATAAATGTAGAGAAATGAATACACTTACTTTATGATCACTTATGTGCCCAATATGCTACTGGAGATCAGTGGAGAAATAACTCCAGAAAGAATGAAGGGATGCAGCCAAAGCAAAAACAATACCCAGTTGTGGATGGAACTGGTGATAGAAGCAAGGTCCGATGCTGTAAAGAGCAATATTGCCTAGGAACCTGGAATGTCAGGTCCATGAATCAAGGCAAATTGGAAGTGGTCAAATAAGAGATGGCAAGAGTGAACGTCAACATTCTACGAATCTGCGAACTAAAATGGACTGGCATGGGTGAATTTAACTCAGATGACCATTATATCTACTACTGTGGGCAAGAATCCCTCAGAAGAAATGGAGTAGCCATCATGGTCAACAAAAGAGTCTGAAATGCAGTACTTGGATGCAATCTCAAAAACGACAGATGATCTTCTGTTCCTCTCCTAGGCAAACCATTCA
Source organism: Budorcas taxicolor (assembly GCF_023091745.1). Classification (NCBI taxonomy): domain Eukaryota; kingdom Metazoa; phylum Chordata; class Mammalia; order Artiodactyla; family Bovidae; genus Budorcas; species Budorcas taxicolor. Next base: position 87,536,029 of record NC_068913.1, read on the forward strand.
ATATCACAGTTATCCAAGTCTATGCCCCAACCAGTAACGCTGAAGAAGCTGAAGTTGAACGGTTCTATGAAGACCTACAAGACCTTTTAAAACTAACACCGAAAAAAGATGTCCTTTTCATTGTAGGGGACTGGGATGCAAAAGCAGGAAGTCAAGAAACACCTGGAGTAACAGGCAAATTTGGCCTTGGAATGCAGAATGAAGCAGGGCAAAGACTAATAGAGTTTTGCCAAGAAAATTCACTGGTCATAGCAAACACCCTCTTCCAACAACACAAGAGAAGACTGTACACATGGACATCACCAGATGGTCAACACTGAAATCAGATTGATTATATTCTTTGCAGCCAAAGATGCAGAAGCTCTATACAGTCAATAAAAACAAGACCAGGAGCTGACTGTGGCTCAGATCATGAACTCCTTATTACCAAATTCAAACTTAAATTGAAGAAAGTAGGGAAAACCACTAGACCATTCAGGTATGACCTAAATCAAATCCCTTATGATTATACAGTGGAAGTGAGAAATAGATTTAAGGGCCTAGATCTGATAGATAGAGTGCCTGATGAACTATGGAATGAGGTTCGTGACATTGTACAGGAGACAGGGATCAAGACCATCCCCATGGAAAAGAAATGTAAAAAAGCAAAATGGCTGCCTGAGGAGGCCTTACAAATAGCTGTGAAAAGAAGAGAGGTGAAAAGCAAAGGAGAAAAGGAAAGATATAAGCATCTGAATGCAGAGTTCCAAAGAATAGCAAGAAGAGATGAGAAAGCCTTCCTCAGCGATCAATGCAAAGAAATAGAGAAAAACAACAGAATGGGAAAGACTAGAGACCTCTTCAAGAAAATTAGAGATACCAAAGGAATATTTCATGAAAAGATGGGCTCGATAAAGGACAGAAATGGTATGGACCTAACAGAAGCAGAAGATATTAAGAAGAGGTGGCAAGAATACACAGAAGAGCTATACAAAAAAGATCTTCACGACCCAGATAATCATGATGGTGTGATCACTCGCCTAGAGCCAGACATCCTGGAATGTGAAGTCAAGTGGGCCTTAGAAAGCATCACTATGAACAAAGCTAGTGGAGGTGATGGAATTCCAGTTGAGCTGTTTCAAATCCTGAAAGATGATGCTGTGAAAGTGCTGCACTCAATATGCCAGTAAATTCGGAAAACTCAGCAGTGGCCACAGGACTGGAAAAGGTCAGTTTTCATTCCAATCCCAAAGAAAGGCAATGTCAAAGAATGCTCAAACTACCACACGATTGCACTCATCTCACACGCTAGTAAAGTAATGCTCAAAATTATCCAAGCCAGACTTCAGCAATACGTGAACCATGAACTCCCTGATGTTCAAGCTGGTTTTAGAAAAGGCAGAGGAATCAGAGATCAAATTGCCAACATCCACTGGATCATGGAAAAAGCAAGAGAGTTCCAGAAAAACATCTATTTCTGCTTTATTGACTCTGCCAAAGCCTTTGACTGTGTGGATCACAATAAACTGTGGAAAATTCTGAAAGAGATGGGAATACCAGACCACCTGACCTGCCTCTTGAGAAACCTATCTGCAGGTCAGGAAGCAACAGTTCGAACTGGACATGGAACAACAGACTGGTTCCAAATAGGAAAAGGAGTACATCAAGGCTGTATATTGTCACCCTGCTTATTTCACTTCTATGCAGAGTACATCATGAGAAACGCGGACTGGAAGAAGCAGAAGCTGGAATCAAGATTGCCGGGAGAAATATCAGTAACCTCAGACATGCAGATGACACCACCCTTATGGCAGCAAGCAATGAAGAACTAAAGAGCCTCTTGAGGAAAGTGAAAGAGGAGAGTGAAAAAGCTGGCTTAAAGCTCAACATTCAGAAAACTAAGATCATGGCATCTGGTCCCATCACTTCATGGGAAATAGATGGGGAAACAGTGGAAACAGTGTCAGACTTTATTTTTTGGGGGCTCCAAAATCACTGCAAATGGTGACTGCAGCCAGGAAATTAAAAGATGCTTACTCCTTGGGAGGAAAGTTATGACCAACCTAGATAGCATATTCAAAAGCAGAGACATTACTTTGCCAACAAAGGTCTGTCTAGTCAAGGCTATGGCTTTTCCACTGGTCATGTATGGATGTGAGAGTTGGACTGTGAAGAAAGCTGAGTGCTGAAGAATTGATGTTTTTGAATTGTGGTGTTGGAGAAGACTCTTGAGAGTCCCTTGGACTGCAAGGAGATCCCACCAGTCCATTCCGAAGGAGATCAGCCCTGGGATTTCTTTGGAAGGAATGATGCTAAAGCTGAAACTCCAGTAAGTCTGGCCACCTCATGCGAAGAGTTGACTCATTGGAAAAGACTCTGAAGCTGGGAGGGATTGGGGGCAGGAGGAGAAGGGAACGACAGAGGATGAGATGGCTGGATGGCATCCCCGACCCGATGGACATGAGTCTGAGTGAACTCCGGGAGTTGGTGATGGACAGGGAAGCCTGGCATGCTGCGATTCATGGGGTCGCAAAGAGTACGACATGACTGAGTGACTGAACTGAACTGAACTGACGTGTCCATTAGCCAGTAAATTTTAACAATAGCTGTATCTTTGTTAGCGAAATACCATATTCCAAATTCTGTTTTTATTCACATGCTTGCAGACTTCATTGGGGGCAAGAATTTAAACAGTACACAGTGTTGTTATGTCTATCCACAATACCTCCTAAGCCTGCCCTCTTAGATATTATGTTTTTCTGTAACTTACACATGTTATTAAAATAATATAGTCTATTTGGGCTTTCCTTTTAAACTTAAATCAATACAATAAAATAATACTATGAAATTATCTGAAAAATACTATTTGCTTTTCCAGATTTTCCCTGAGGGAGTGAGTGAAAGTCTCTCAGTTGTGTCTCACTCTTTGAAAACCCATAAATTATATAGCCCCTGGAATTCTCCAGGCCAAAATACTGGAGTGAGTAGCCTTTCCCTTCTCCAGGGGATCTTCCCAACAAAGGGATCGAACCCAGTCTCCCGCATTGCAGATGGATTCTTTACTAGCTGCACCACAAGGGAAGCCCAAGAATACTGAAATAGGTAGCCTATGCCTTCTCCAGCAGATCTTCCTGATCCAGGAATCAAACCTGCATCTCCTGCATTGCAGGCAGTTTCTTTACCAACTGAGAAATACAGCCTGCATATTCCTAGTACAAAATGGATAAAATGGGATTTCTTCCTCTTTTTAAATCTCTCAATGCTTAATAATTGAAAGATCTCTATTTACTATTCCTCAATTAAAATGCATTCATTATAAAATCTGACGTTTGATTCCTGGGTCAGGAAGATCCTCTGGAGAAGGCGATGGCAATCCACTCCAGTATTCTTCCCTGGAAAATCCCATAGACAGAGGAGCCTGGTGGGCAAAGAGTGGGACACGACTGAACATACACACACATTTACACCTTTCTCTGAAAAGGAAGGCGTTGAGGTGGCTCACAGTGAAAATTCTACTCTATGAGTAGAGTAGTCATAGAGTGGCAACACGGAGCCTGAGAGGAGGGAAAGGTAGATAAATAACCCATCAAGATTAGACAGCTAGTAACTCACACCCTGCATCCCTATGTGAGTCCCAATGCCCTCTGTACACTAGCCGCGTGATTAGGTCTACTGTGAAGAAAGAGTGGTGCTGGAGGGTCAGAAATCATTATCCTCTACAATCATTATCCTCCTTGAACGTTAGGAGACATATTTACAGATTTATGAATTATTTACATATTTTCTATAAGTTCAGTGCTTAGTTCACAATGCCTGGCAAGTGCTGAATGCCAAGAATATATTTCTTTTATCCCACGGTTTTGTCAACTTTGTCCAGATTGACATACTGTTTATGTTTCTTTTCTAATTTTCCCCCCTCTATTTTGAATTTGAACTGTTCTGGAGGTTTTTCTTTTTTTTTAACTTGACTGTAGTAGGCTGCCGTCTATGGGGTCGCACAGAGTCAGACACAACTGAAGCGACTTAGCAGCAGCAGCAGCAGCATACTTAATAAAGCTCCTATGAAACTTGAAGAATGTAGGAAGTTGTTTTCTCATAGAAGAGTAGAGTAGTATTGGTGTCAATGGGGCTTCCCTGGTAGTTCAGTGGTAAAAGGACCCACCTGCCAATGCAGGAGATGCAGGTTAGATCCATGGGTTGGGAAGATCCCCTGGAGAAGGAAATGGCAACCCATCCCAGTACTCTTGGCTGGGAAATCCCATGGACAGAGGAATCTGGTGGGGTTATAGCCTATGGAGTCGCAAAGAGTCAGACATGACTTTTCAACTGAGCATGCACGTTGGTGTCAATAAAATATTTTAGCAAGCATTTTTATAAATCCTTTCAGAAATTTGATTTATGTGCCTGTTTAAAATATAAGGAAGACCTATCAAAAGTGGAGAGATGATAGATAAATAAGTATATAGCTTAGACCAAATACCTGTATATTTTAGGATTTTTTATCATTCTGTTCAAAGTGAGGTGCCAAACAATATAATCTATGATAAAGTGGATAAAATGCATGTAATTGATTTCTCAGTGTGTAGACACATCCAGCTGGCTCTGCCTGTCAGGCTAAGAAGAATCACCTAGATTTAGTATTAAAGGATTTTCAAGTCCTTAGTGATTAATAGTTTCAGACTTTATACAAATGAGTGTATAAAGCATATACACTGCCTTATGCTTGCTTGCTTTCTTTATGTGTGTGTACATGCGTTGAATTTCCAACCAGAAATCAACATCCTTGAGGCACAGACCATTTTGGGGAGAGGCTAGAAGGGACTTTATATCCTCCCTTATGTTTTAGCTCAATGACATGCCGTTCTTCAGAGGTGTTTATAGGTACTCACTCACAAAATAAGAGTTGTTATTCATTTAATTGCCACAACAGCCCTTGAAATAGATACTCTTATTAAGCCCCCATTTTATAATTTTAAAAACCAAGGCTCAGAGCAGCTAAATGTCTCTTAGATCACACAGGATAGTGGACCTGGGATTCAAATGTGAACAGTTTGGTTTCGGAGTCACATATTCTCTACTATGCTTTCATTCTGCCTTAAGTAAAACCCATCAAGGTTATTACTGCCTAATGTTTCTTGGATTCGAATATGAATATTTCAGGAAAGCTGCAAAATAAAAAATGGATTATCTTTAAAATGAAAGTCCAATTTTTAAGTTAAAATAAATTTTGGGTTAAGGTCTGTCATATTTTGGAACTTGTCAGCATGACACGGCTGTTTACCCAGCGTAGGTAGAGGGATAGAGGAAGGCAAAGCTGGCACCAGAGTGAGCCTCTGAAGTGAGAGAAGTTGGGAAGCAGCTCCTGATAACAGAAGATTGGTCAGGCAAGGCAGCCAGACTGTAGGATATGGTTTATCTTTTTTCATAGAAATAGTGGCAGTAGGGGTATAAGAAGCAGCACGTTGACTTGAGGTGAGTGGCCTTCAGCGCTGAGGAGACCGGAATGACTGACACTTGGTGATTTAGGACAGGTAGGTTTGAGGCATGAAGGAATTAGTCCAGTGCCAGCAGATCCTCTCCACAGAGAAAGGGTTAGAGTAATAAAGATTTCACATGCTTTCAAAAAATCTGGAAGTATCATGAATCTCATAATTGCTCTTTTAAATAATAATGACAGACAATGCCTACCAAATAACAGTGAAAGAGAGGAATTTCTATAAATAATATTTATTTCTATAAATAATAATGACAGACAATGCCTACCAAATAACAGTGAAAGAGAGGAATTTCTATAAATATTTCACAGAGTGACACCACCAGAACCGGCTTCATAGAAGCCACCACTGTCGCTGTGTCTTTTGGTTTTCCTTCGATATTTTTTCAAGTATTTTATAGGGAATTGGTGGGCTTCCCTGGTGGCTCAGACAGTAAAGAATCCCTCTGCAATGTGGGAGGCCTGGGTTCAATCCCTGGATTGGGAAGTTCCCCTGGAAGAGGACATGGCAACCCTCTTCAGTGTTCTTACCTTGGAGAATCCCCAAGGACAGATGAGCCTGGTGGGCTATAGTCCATGGGGTCTCAAAGAGATGGACACGACTGAGTGATTAAGCATACACGCATGGAGAATTGATAGCTTTTGTAATATCACATCTGGAACACTGCAGAAAAAGAATCACGGTTGTAATATGACATTAAGTTTTGGTTTGTTCATCACTAAAAAGCATATAAACCAATTGGATGGTGTTCAGAGAAAAGCAAGGAAAACCAATAAGAGAATGAAAGGACTGATTTATTAGCCATGATTAAAGGAACCAAATATGTCCAAAAGGAGAAAAGAGGAGCCTGCCCGACAGCAGTTCACAAATATGTGAAAGGTGCAGTGGCTCCTAGAGGGAGACAGATTTTTTTATCTGTGTCACAGCAAGTATATCTCGTCAAACAGATTTGATTTAGAAAGAAAAATCACTACTTTGTTCACTTATAGAAACAGTAGAAAGAACCACTCAGCTGTACAAAAAATGTACTTACTGTACATTTTTTTCAGCAGGTAGTCTCCCACTTGGAAAAAGACCAGGGCAATCTGAAGTAAAATGTGAGTTATTTATATTATTTCTATCATGGGAATTTCTGAAATGGTTGGAAAGGAACACCCATGATGATAGTGGCTAGAAGTGCTCCACAGAATAGGATTGATAGCTTTAAGGTAAATCTGTCCTGTTTTGACCTACAACTACTTAATTTTGCTACCGACAAAGTAAGAGAACTCTGATATCTATACTCTGCTTGCTTTGGAGTAGTAGGGAATGGTGGCAGCTTACATATTGTATTTTGTTGTTTTTTAAAACTATATAAATTTATTTCTTTTAATTGGAGGCTAGTTACTTTACAATATTGTATTGGTTTTGCCATACATTTACATGAATCCACCACCGGTGTACACGTGTTCCCCATCCTGAACCCCCCTCCCACCTCCCTCCCCATCCCATCCCTCTGGGTCATCCCAGTGCAACAGCCCTGAGCATCCTGTATCCTGCATCAAAGCTGGACCAGTGATCTGTTTCACATGTGATAATGTACATGTTTCAACGCCATTCTCCCAAATCATCCCACCCTCGCCCTCTCCCACAGAGTCCAAAAACTGTTCTATACATCTGTGTCTCTTTTGCTGTCTCGCATACAGGATTATTGTTACCATCTTTCTAAATTCCATATATATGCATTAGTATACTGTATTGGTGTTTTTCTTTCTGATTTACTTCACTCTGTATCATAGGATCCAGTTTCATCCACCTCATTAGAACTGATTCAAATGTATTCTTTTTAATGACCGAGTAATACTCTATTGTGTATATGTACCACAGCTTTCTTATCCATTCTTCTGCTGATGGACATCTAGGTTGCTTCCATGTCCTGACTATTATAAACAGTGCTGCGATGAACATTGGAGTACACGTGTCTCTTACAATTCTGGTTTCCTCAATGTGAATGCCCAGCAGTGGGATTGCTAGGTTGTATGGTAGTTCTATTTCCAGTTTTTTAAGGAATCTCCACACTGTTCTCCATAGTGGCTGTACTAGTTTGCATTCCTACCAACAGTGTAAGAGGGCTCCCTTTTCTCCACACCCTCTCCAGCATTTATTGCTTGTAAACTTTTGGATAGCATCCATTCTGACTGGCGTGAAATGGTACCTCATTGTGGTTTTGATTTGCATTTCTCTGATAAGGAGTGATGTTGAGCATCTTTCCATGAGGAGAACATAGGCAAAACACTCTCCGGCATAAATCAAAGCAGGATCCTCTATGACCTACCTCCCAGAATATTAGAAATAAAAGCAAAAATAAACAAATGGGACCTAATTAAAATTAAAAGCTTCTGCACAACAAAGGAAACTTTAAGCAAGGTGAAAAGACAGCCTTCAGAATGGGAGAAAATAATAGCAAATGAAGCAACCGACAAAGAATTAATCTCAAAAATATACAAGCAACTCCTGCAGCTCAATTCCAGAAAAATAAACAACCCAATCAAAAAATGGGCCAAAGAGCTAATAGACATTTCTCCAAAGAAGACATACAGATGGCTAACAAATACGTATCGTATTTTGATGTGTTTGTTTCCATGGGAATGACCAGTGAGACTTGGCTGCAATGGGGTCAGTTTTATTATTTCCCATTCAGTGATGGTTCTATGGTAAAGAATCTGCCTGCCAGTGCAGGAGACTCGAGTTTTATCCCTGGGTCAGGAAGATCCCCTGGAGAAAGAAATGGAAACCCACTCCAGTAGTCTTGCCTGGGAAATCCCATAGACAGAAGAGCCCGGTAGGCTACAGTCTATGGGGTCACAAAAAAGTTGGACATGACTTAGTGACTAAACAGCAATATGGCTTCTTAGAGAGATACAGGTTCCTCTCTTGGCTGTGAAACTTACTGACTTTTTACGGTGGGAATAATGGAATCTCAGCCCCCTAACTGCAAGGATTAAATGAAACAGACAGTTGTGTCATATGGTCCATAGAAGGTGCTGAGTTGATATTAGTTCTCTTTCCTTGGCACCACCTCCTCTCTTTATCCTTTCAACCTCTATTCAAGCCAGTTCCATGTAAGTTCCCTGCCATTGCCCATTTTTAATATTTTCCTGGAAAATATTAGAAAATACTAATTTTATGTGAAAATTCTCGATTCATGAAAAAATTCTCCACCAAAGGCTTTAAAACTTTGAAATCCAACCAACAAACAAATCTCACATATTTGGCTGTATGTTTACCTTAAATGATTCCTTCTTTGGAAATGCTTTGGTTGAGGTGTATGGTGAGATAATGTCTTTGAAAATATTGTCTGTGGTTTTAGATTCTTTTTAATTAAAAAGAATTTATTGAAGTATAGTTGATTTACAATGTTCTGTTAGTTTCAAGTATGTGGCAAAGTGATTCAGTTCTATATACATATATGTATATATATATTTATTATTTTATGATTCTCTTCCCTTATACATTATTACAGAAATATTGAGTATAGTTCCCTGTGCTATGTGGTAGTATTTTGTTGGTTGTCTATTTTACATATAGTAGTGAGTATATGTTAAACCCAAACTCCTAATTTATCCCTCCTCCTCCTTTTCTCCTTTGGTAACTATAAGTTTTGTTTTCTATGTGAGTCTATTTTATTTTGTAAATAAGTTCATTTTATCACTTTTTTTATATTCCCCATATAAGCCATATAATATGATATTTGTCTTTGTCTGGCTTACCTCCCTTAGTATAATAATCTCTAGGTCCATTTATATTGGTGCAAATGCCATTGTTACATTCTTTTTTATGGCTGAGTAATATTCCACTGGGGGCTTCCCTTTAGTGGCTCAGCGGTAAAGAATCTGCCTGATAATGCAGGAGATGTGGGTTCGATCCCTGGGTTGGGAAGATACCCTGGAGAAGGAAATGGCAACCCACTACATTATTTTTGCCTGGGAAATCCCATGGACAGAGGAGCCTGGTGGGCTACAGTCCATTGGGTCTCAAAGAGTTGAACATGACTTAGGAACTAAACAACAACCACAACAATATTCCACTGTGTACATATACCACATCGTCTTTATCCATTCAGCTATCAGTGAATATTTAGGTCGTTTCCAACTGTCTTGGCTTTTATGAATGGTGCTGCAGTGAACATTGAGGTGCATGTATCTTTTTGAAATATAGTTTTCTCTGGATTATATGCCCAGGAGTGAAATTCCTGAATCATATGGTAACTCTATTTTTGGCTTTTTAAAGAAACTTCATACTGTTTTCCATAGTGTACTAATTTACATTCCCCTCAGCTGTTATCTGGGTTCCTTTTCCCCCACATCCTCTCCAGCACTTGTTATTTGTAGACTTTTTGATGATGGCCATTCTGACCCAATGTGAGGTGGTACCTCACTGTGGTTTTGATTTTCATTTCTCTAATATCTAGTGATGGTGAACATCTGTATGTCTTCCTTGGAAAAATGTCTATTTAGATTTTCTGCCCATTTTTTATTCTGTTTTTTTGTTGTTGTTGTTGTTTTTTGATATTGAGCTGCCTGTGCTTGGAGATTAATCCCTTGTCATTTGCATCATTTGCAAATATTTTCTCCTATTCTGTAGGTTGACTTTTCATTTTGTTTATGGTTTCCTTTGATGTGCAAAAGCTTTTAAGTTGAATTAGGCCTCATTTGTTTATCTTTGTTTTTATTTCCGTAATTCTTGGAGACAGATCTGAAAAGATATTGCTCTTCTTTATGTCACAGAGTGCTCTGCCTCTGGTTTTCCTCTAGTAGTTATGGTATCCAGTCTTACGTTTAGATCTTCAACCCATTTTGAGTTTATTTTTGTATATGATGTTAGCAAATGTTGTAATTTTACATGTAGCTGTCCAGTTTTCTCAGCACCACTTATTTAAGAGACTCTTTTCTCTTTTCCATTGTACACAATGGACTCTTTTCCATTGTATATTGTTGCCTCCTTTGTCATAGGTTAACTGACCACAGGTATGCAGGTTTATTTCTGGGCTTTTTATCCTATTCCATTGATCTGTATTTCTATTAATGTGCCAGTACCATACTGTTTTGATTACTATAGTTTTGTTGCTGTTGTTCAGTCACTAAGTCATGTCTAACTCTTTACAACTCCAAGAACAGCAGCATACCAGGCTTTCCTGTCTTTCACTATCTCCCTGAATTTGCTTTGTAATATAGTCTAAAGTCAGGGGGCCTGACTCATGCAGCTCCTTCCAATGAATAGCCTCTAGGAAGCGATGCACTGCAGCTGAGTGATTGTCCTATATGGAGGATGTTTGCCTATAGTTTTTTAAGTTCTGCTACTATAATGTAATGAAACAATATTTTGTAATATTAACCTATGCCTCTTCTTTGTCTGGCTATCTCTACCTGCCTTCACCGCAGGAAGTAGCTTTTACCCTAGGTAGTAAGGCTGTTATAGCATGCACAAAAGATAAAGTCAATTCAATAAGCTGAATTCTGCCCCACAGAAAAGGTTTCTAGGAACCAGTGCCACACAACCACCCCTAAGACAGGATGGTTCTCCGAACTGTGGAAGAAAAGTAAGAAGCAGCAGGGAAGAAAGAGAGCTGGTACTGGGAAGTGTCCCGAGGAGGAGCCTTTGTACCAACTTCTTTCTGTCACCAGAACCACAAAGCTGTTGGAGACTCAGTAGCACAGCAGATCTCTCTTGCAGTTTTCTGAATGCACCTCCTGACTGGGTGTGGAGAGGGAGTTGAGCCAGAAACTTGGAAAAGCAGGAGGAATGACAGCATGGATATTCAGGAGATAGTACCCAAGACAGCCCCATCAAATGTCTGATGGCCCTATCACCAAAGACAAATGCATCTGGAAGTTTCCCATCCTCTGACTGCTTTGAGGAGTAGGCATTGAACTAGAAATTAATTTTTTTCAGGGACTGAAAGCTTTACTTCCACATACTTGTGTTTGTGATCTGTGAAACCTTTAGTTACTACACTTATACATGTGTGTATTTTCAGCTACGGTACTAATACATGTGTACTTTTTTGGTTACAGTGAAGGGAACTAACCTAAGGCTCTAATGGCAGGGCATAGAGGGAGTGGGGGTTGTTTGATCTGAAACACCCACGTGAAGCACGTATAAGGAAGAGTCTTAAACATGAAAAGAAGTTGAGCAGCCAGATAGGCAGGTTGTATATGATATTTCAGTGTGCACAACAGTGGTGATGGACAGGAATGTACCCATCAGGGAGTAAAGCAACCGAAGCAGTGAAATGTGATGGAAGGGTCTGAGCTTAGATGACAGAACACAAATGGTGGCCCCAAGAAATACCCAGGAAAGCAAGACAAGCAGTGCAGAGGATGAGGATGTTCAACGGACCAGCTGAGTTGAAGGTGCAAGTGGGAAATGTGCCAGAGGTATCAGGCAAACTCAAGAGAATTTTGAAGGGGAGGGTTGACTGGGGTTGGAGATATGGGTGTCATTAGTATGAAAGTGGGGAGCCTGGTGGGCTGCCGTCTATGGGGTTGCACAGAGTTCAGACATGACTGAAGTGACTTAGCAGCAGCAGCAGTATGAAAGTGCTGAGTCTGTGAAGCCAAATGAGATTATCTAAGAAGGATAGGGGAGAAAAGATATCCAAGAGGAGAATTCTGGAATAGCCTTATAGGTAGAGAGTAGAGGAAAGGAAGGGGCCAGCACATGTAACAGAAAAACAAGGGCAGAGATGTGGGAGGGGAAACTATGTGTACCATGCCTTGAAAAATCAGGAGAGAAACATATTCCAAAAGGAGTGATCAGTGGAATCAGACTCTGGAGAGGAGTGAGAGGATGAGCTGACCTCTTGGCCCAGCCAGTTAGGAGGTTAGAGATCTCAGAAGGACCTATTTCTCTGGAATGACGAGGGCAGGCACTAGGTTGCTAGGAGTAAGAAAGGAGTGAATAAGAGAAATGAATAGCACTAGAGGCATATGCTCTGTAAGAAGTTTGGCAGCGAATGAAGTAGAGATTGATGGTTGGAGTGAGGTCAAATGGAGCATGTCAGAAAGCGTCCAGCTAAACGTGGCCCTTTATGTTTTAATGTATAGGGGCAATAAATTTAAAGGATTGGGAGGATTATTATCTGAAGATGATTTTATGCCCTACATCTTGCTGACGTACTATCACAATAGTGTACAGAATGGAATGTTTCTAGTACCTTCTTCCAAACAGCACCAAAAGATGATTTTTTCATGACCCTGTATCTTTCAGCCTTTATTTATGGAACTCACTTTACTTGCTTCATATCCTCATTTGATTTTCTATTGTCTAACATGAATTTGTGTGTCAGATGCTTAAGATTTGAAATGAATAGCAGCTCAATGGCAATGACTTTGAATCTCAACACAGCAGTTTATGTTAGCTTCATAATCACTCTGTATAGAAGTTATTGTTTGGCCCTGGTCCAAAGTAGTGAGGGAGAAGTACATTTTAATTAATAGAATAAGAAGCCAAATTATTTATATTCCTTCGGTAGTCTAAAGTTTCATTAATAAACATTTACTGTTTTCAGTTATTCACAGTGTTTGTGAAGGAAGAAAAAGGAGCTAAAAGCGATTGTGCTGTGTTTGGTGATACACATTGCAATCAACAACTTCACACTTACAGCACAGAACTTATTTGCAGTTGTTGGTTTTTTTTCTGTTTATTGTCTGACTTTGACAAAGTTCACATCACTTTGCTCTCCTCTCAGTGAAGGAGGTTTCTTGGATTTCCAAAATCCTGGAAAAATATCAGATGCAACCCGGCATATATAAATTTATTTATTTTAATTGGAGAGTAAGTACTTTACTGGAGAAGGCAATGGCACCCCACTCCAGTACTCTTGCCTGGAAAATCCTATGGACGGAGGAGCCTGGTGGGCTGCAGTCCATGAGGTTGCTAAGAGTCGGACACGACTAAGCGACTTCACTTTCACTTTTCACTTTCATGCATTGGAGAAGGAAATGGCAACCCACTCCAGTGTTCTTGCCTGGAGGATCCCAGGGACGGGGGAGCCTGGTGGGCTGCCGTCTATGGGGTCGCATAGAGTCGGATACAACTGAAGCAACTTAGCAGCAGCAGCAGCAAGTACTTTACAATATTGTGGTGGTTTTTGCCATACATCAACATGAATCAGCCACGGGTGTACATGTCCCCACATCCTGAATGCCCTCCCCACCCCATCCCTCTGGGTTGTCCCAGAGCACAAGCTATGGGTGCCCTACTTCATGCATCGAACTTGCACTGGTCCTCTGTCTTACATATGGTTATATACAGGTGTCAGAACTGTTCTCTCGAATCATCCCACCCTCACCTTCTCCCACAGAGTCCAAAAGTCTGTATTTCACATCTGTATCTCTTTTCCTGTCTTGCATATTTGGTCATCATTACCATAAATGCATTAATATACTGTATTGGTGTTTCTCTTTCTGATTTACTTCATTCTGTATAATAAGCTCCAGTTTCATCCACCTCATTAGAACTGACTCAACTGTGTTCTTTCTTATAGCTGAATAATATTCCATTGTATTCCTGACACATTACTGACAGGAAGCATTCCATTGCACTTGGGCAAACTGTGGGAGATTTGTGTGATGATTCCTAAACCAAACTCATTATGTTTTCACACAAGTAGATGGTCATACTGCAGGGAGACAGCTGTTTTCAGCTGATGGCTTATTTTACTTTTTTGAAATCAATATATAAATTGTTTGTTCAGACTTTTATAAATATATTATTCTCATAAAAGAAAACACTGGAAATAGGCTTTTAATGTGGCAGCAGATTTGATTTTCTTTGGAGAATTCTGAAGCTCTTAGTTTGGTTTTCTCCACTACTGTGCACAGTCACAAATACATTCTCTTTTCCTTTTCAATCAGAATACATCTGTTTTGTCCATTTTCTTTTAAAGAACACTAGGTTCTATATGTTCATCAATGTAATTGGTAGTTTAAACTCAACATTTCTCTGATTCTAATTTTTAGCCAAACACATAACAGAAGTTAGACTTTAGAAAAGTCAAAAATAACAAAGTAAACAGTCCTTCTGGTGAGGAGAGAACTTAATAGTCATATTAATACTTTGAAACCGGCAGGATAGTAACATCCTAAAAATAATTAATTTTATACAACTACATAGAGTTCATACAGAAATCTCAAATTATTTGGTACATTTTCTAGTTATTCTTGTTCCCTAGGTGTTTTTAATCCTGTAGTCACTCCCCCAGTGAATTACACCTTAGTACATACTATTTTGTACTACTTAAATCTGCTATTATTAGCCCCATTTTTTTCTGCACCCCTTGGATTTGTCTTTAGTACAGAATGGGGACAAAATGAAGAGAAAAAAGCAAAAGAGTTAAATCTGCCTTTTATGGTAGGAATAGAATACTATCATGGTCAGTCATTTTTTAAATGAATACCTCATCTGTAATACTTAGTAATTTTTAAAACTAATGTGCTGATGAGCAGGGATGTGTCTGAGCATTTATCTCCAAACTAACTTGACTCATTTTGCAAAATAACTTTCTAAATTACTATTTGTTATCATTTTCAAGAAATACCCAACAGCAAGAGTTCTATTGCAGTCAGGCATATTGCATAAGATAGTGTGTGATGATTCTTATGTCTTCATTGATTCATTATGAAATAATTCACTATGCCTTCATATGAGTGATTATCATACTGCTGGAGAGACAAGTGTTTTCAGCTAATATCTATTTCACTTTTTAAAAAATCGGGATAGAGTCGCTTTACAATGTTGTGTAGTTTCTGCTGTACTACGAAGTAAATCAGCTATAAGTATACATATATACCCTCCCTCGTGAGCCTCCCTCCCACCCCCGTCACCCGTATCCCATCCCCCTACGCTTTTGAACTGTGATGTTGGAGAAGACTCTTGAGAGTCCCTTGGACTGCAAGGAGATCCAACCAGTCCATTCTGAAGGAGATCAGCCCTGGGATTTCTTTGGAAGGAATGATGCTAAAGCTAAAGCTCCAGTACTTTGGACACCCCATGCGAAGAGTTGACTCACTGGAAAAGACTCTGATGCTGGGAGGGATTGGGGGCAGGAGGAGAAGGGGATGACAGAGGATGAGATGGCTGGATGGCATCACAGACTCGATGGACGTGAGTCTGAGTGAACTCCGGGAGTTGGTGATGGACAGGGAGGCCTGGTGTGCTGCGATTCATGGGGTCGCAAAGAGTCGGACATGACTGAGCAACTGAACTGAACTGAACACCCGTCTTACCTGTTTGGTCATCACAGAGCACTGAGCTGAGCTCCTTGTGTTATAGAACAACTTCCCACTAGCTATCTGTTTTACACACGGTAAGTGTATACATATATATATCAATGCTACTCTCTCAATTCGTCGCACCCTCCCTTTCCTCCACTGTGTCCACAGTCTGTTCTCTCAGTCTACACCTTTGTTCCTGCCCTGCAAATAGATTTTGTTTCACATTTTTTAAAAAGGTGTATGTTTTCCCTATCTTGCTTAGGGCATATTCTTCAGGTATCCATTCAAATTTAGAAGTATTTTACTATCATATAAGAGCTAGGGGCTATTTCATGTAGGGGTAGCAATATGAAAAATGAAAAAATAAACTGGGTCATGAAGTTCTCAACTGCTCAAATTTTTTCATATTTGCATATTGATCAGTAAAGAACCACTAGCCCCATATCCTAGTAATGACTGAATTATATTGGAATCTATGTATTTCTTCAAATGGAATTCAAGGTAATTGTTTGAAATATATTCCTCGTGAAATATTTATTTGATTCATACATAAATATATTACTGATTTTTAATGGTAATCATAAATTTTTTAAAAAGTTATATTCTATATCAGAAATATAATATTAGAAGGGCTTTCCAGTTTCATCTCTTAAGAGATACTAGTCAGTTCTTAGCCAAAATGTCAGCTTAGCTAATGCTAAAAGTTTGCAAGTATTGTTACTTTCATGAATAGATTTGTAATATTTTAATCTACCCTAGTAAAGCTGTGAGAAATGTGAGAAAGGAGTATTATTTGGTCCATTTTACAGATGTGAAAAAGGAAGCACAGAATGGTTGAGTTGTTTTCCAGAGGTCACAAGCCTAGTTTATGGCAGATCTGGGGTATAATCATCAGACAACTCTAAATAAAAGAATATTAGATGCATTATTATTTATGCTTTCAGTCTCACAACTTTTAATGTGATTCTGAATTAGATATTTCTGGACAAAGCTGATATATGGAAATTCAAAGCCATATCTATTCCAAAATAAACATAGAAAACTGTTTAGAGGGCTGTTAATGTCTATCTGCCTCAGCTGTGTCACACATGTCTACTTCCCTCACAGGAAAATTCTGCACTGGACTCATCCAACATATTAAAATATTTCTGTTCTTTTAACAATAAGAAACAATAAAAACCACAGTAAAAGCTACAGTAAAATTAAAACTGTCAGCCCATACCAAATACTTAAATAAGGGCTTTTTAACATTTTAATGATGTTACATTTCCTGAAATAAAAATTCATATAAAATTCATAAAAATAGTAAATACCAGGAAACTTAGGTAGACCATGTTGAGGTATTTATTATTATGTTAAAAGCAGACCAGCCCTTATCAAAATGAAAGAAATCCACTTAATGGAGAGAGTAACTGGTTACCATTCAGGAAGCCATTTTCCTTCTTCCCTTCCCTGCTCCCTCCCTCCCTCCCTCCCTCTCTTCCTTCCTTCCCCTTTCATCCGTCCCTTCCTGCCTGCCTTCCTTTCCTCCTTGGCTTCCTCCCCTCTCCCTCCCCCCCATCCTCCTTCTTTTTCTTCTTTCATTATTTGCTTTGGGGTTATTGAGCGTCCCTGAGGGCTCCGCCGGTGGCTCAGTGGTAAAGAATCTGCCTGCCATGCAGGAGATGCAGGTTTGATCCCTGAATCCGCCTGCAATGCAGGAGACCTGGGTTCGATCCCTGGGTTGGGAAGATCCCCTAGAGAAGGGAAAGGCTACCCACTCCAGTATTCTGGCCTGGAGAATTCCATGGACTGTATAGTCCATGGGATTGCAAAGAGTCAGACACAACTGAGAGACTTTCACTTCACTTTGCTTCACTTGGGAAGATCCCCTGGAGGAGGGCATGACAACCCATTCTGGTATTCTTGCCTGGAGAGTCCCGTGGACAGAGGAGCCTGGTGGGCTACATACAGTCCATGGGGTCACGAAGAGTTGGACATGACTGAGCATGCACACATATTGAGCATCATTATGTTTCTAGGGAGGAGACTTCTCTTCTCATTCAAAGGATGCTCACTGTAACTGAAAACAGCAAGCCACAGAGAAAGAAGCATCACTAGTAAAAGCATAAATACTAGAGCTAGACAGACAGCCCTGTGTTTAAATTCCAGTGTCCCATTTAGTTTGGGATTATTTCAAGTAAATTACTTCACCCCATCTCTAAGATGGGGATAAATAATACATACTTGGCTGTGCCACTAGGAGTATTATTTAATTAAACAATTATTCAATTATGAAGCCTGAGGACCACTATGCCTGGTATATGAAAGACATTTGAAGTGTATTAGTTCCCTCTTTTTACCTCACTCCTTCTTCTTACCTTCCTCCCCTTTACATCTTAAACTTCTTCATTTATTTATTGTTTTTGGCAGTGCTGAATGGCATGTGAAATCTTAGCTCCTTGACCAGGGATGGAACCCACACCCTTTACACTGGAAGTGTAACCACTGGTCCCCCAGAGAATCCCTACCCTTTATAATTAGCATTTTTTTCTTCAAAGAGTTACTCTTACTTATAATAATATCCTAAGGTCCAACCTTTGTCCTTTTGAAGAAATAAGCTCATTTAGCTTTTCTACAAACCCTTACAAAAATGTAAAAAATCTGCCCAAAGAATTGCAATTATTAATATTTATAGATAATTCATAGTAATCATGTCCCATAGAACCCACAAGCTTCCCCCAAGTGCCAAGCACTTATCTAGATTTTGAGGGCCTAGAAACCATCTGGCTTTGACAACCCAATAAGTTCGTTCCCTCAAGGTTTTCAGCAGCTTCTCTTCCATTCAGCTTAGGATTTCCTCTTTTTGTAGCTGTCAGCAGGAAATGAAGTGGCATATGGCAGCAACAATTTTGAAATTTAACTGATATTTGCTTCCAAGATTTTCCAACTTTTGAAAGCTAGAGTCGGTGACAGTTATCAGCCAAGAAGAATTTACTGGATATTAATCTGGACGTAGATTTGAGAACATAAAGGGCTGTTATCCTCAAAAAGCTTCCCAAGGGGAGATGGGAGGGCAGTGCGGACTCTCAGGAATTCCAGATATCTGCAGCGTAGTTCAGAAGGGAGTCTTCTGTGCATCATGTACAGAGTGGGTTTCATCTTCATGTTTCCCCACAGGCCTCTGTCTCTAGTAAACAAAGCAACCAACAGCAGAGATGTGAATGAATAGCTGTAGCAAACCACTCCCGTAAATGTTTAACTAGATGAAATATCTCACCTACTAGTGGGGATTAGATATGAATGTGTGCAGTCACTCAGTCATGTCTGACTCTTTGAGGCCCCATGGATGGTAGCCCACCAGTCTCTTCTGTCCATGGAATTTTCCAGGCAAGAATCCTGGAGTGGGTTGCTATTTCCTACTCCAGGGGATCTTCCTGATCCAGGAATCGAACCTGTGTCTCTAGCTTCTCCACCACTGACAGGTGAATTCTTTATAGTGCCACCTAGGAAGCCTTTAGATGTGAATATATATATATATATATATATATATGTTAGTCACTCAGTCATGTCCAACTCTTTGTGACCCCATGGACTATAGCCCACCAGTCTCTTCTGTCCATGGAATTTTCCAGTCAAGAATACTGGAGTAGGTAGCCATTTCTTTCTCTAGGGGATCTTCCAGCTCCAGAGGTTGAACCCAGTTATCTTGCATCGCAGGCAGATGCTTTACCATCTGAGCCACCAGGGAAGCTCATAGACGTGAGTAGAAGAACATTATTGGTATTCTTTTTTTGCCAGGTGGATTTCAGTTTTACTTTCAAAGCTTGTTTATAATATATATATTAAGAATAAGGCACATAACAAGTTTAAGTTTTAGTAACTGAAGAGGTCCTTCCCAGGTGGATCCATGGTAAAGAACCTACCAGTAACACAGGAAACACAGGAGTCATCAATTCAATCCCTGGGTCAGGAAGATCCCCTGGAAGAGAAAATGGCAACCCACTCCAGTATTCTTGCTTGGGAAATCCCATGGACAGAGGAACCTGATGGGCCACAATCCATGGGGTTGCAAAGAGTGGGACATGACTGTCCGGCAGCAGGGGAAGCAATCATTCTCAGCAGTTTCTCTAAAAACTTCTTATTTTGTGTGACTCTTCACCCAAGGGGAAGGAAGTGGAACCACAGTTGTATTCTTTAGTCGATGCTGAAGCGTTTTGATTTAGCCACTTTTCCTATCATTTAAATGATAAATTGACAATGAAAAAGGTGGAGGAGAGTGAGTACCTTAAGTCTGCAGAAAAACTGAGAGCAAACAAACACTTTTTGTGAACAGTAGAAATGGAAACGCTATTGAGAGTCTGGTCCAGTTTCAGATAAATGTAAAATAAATAACGTGATTATTTTAATTTAATCCTGCAGCTGTTTTTCATTATTTCTGGGTTTTACTACACCCATCAAAAGCCATACAATGCGTAACCTTTCTTATTAAACTTTTAAGGGACACATATTTCCTCTTAATATGTTTTACATCGTGTGTCATACAGAAAACCAGTGGGTGGGTTTTCCATTTCTTCCAACTTTAGCAATACTAAAGACAGTTGTTAACTCTTTTCTGAGTCATACTTTGAAAACACTTAACAACTGCCTGAATCAGAAACCTTGCAAAGAAATGAGATTAAGAACTGGAGGTGGGTGAACAAAAATTTGTTGTAAAATGGATACAGTAGAAACATAGTCCCTTTCCAGCTATAGTGAATTAATGAGGAATTGGGGGATTAATAAGTTTTTGATAAAAAATGAACAACTTCTCTCTGAAAGCAGTTAACTTCTTTAGCAATGTGACCCTTGCAGAGCCCGGTGGAGGGAAATGATATTCAGCTAAGTATGAGGTTGAAAGCATAAAAATAATTATTGCTGTGTCTGGAACTTTTTAATTATTATGGTTAAGTAAGGAGTGAAGGCAACATAGGGATTCCTTTCTGAGGAGCTTAACCTCACTGTGTTCTCAGTAAATGCTGCACAGCAGTCTGCCATGAAACACCAACTTCAGAAATGGATGCTGTTCGTCATGAATGGTAGTATAAGATGTGCAAGCCCAGGTGTGGCTCAGTGCAACCCTGTCACCACCCCTAAGACCCAAAGTAAAATAGAAGTTCTCTAGCAATAGCATCATTTCTATATGTTTCTATACGTTCTTTATGAAAAATGGTGCATTGTCTCTGGGTATTTGTAAGAATAATCTTATTTATTTATTTATAGTTATTTTGGGCTGTACCAGGTCTTTGCTGCTGTGCCTGCTTTTCTCTAGTTCCGGTGAGCAGGGGCATTTCTCAAGCTGTGGTGCATGGGCTTCTCATCGTGGTGACTTCTCTTGATGTGGAGCAAATCTCTAGGGCGTGCAGCCTTCAGTAGTTGCAACACATGGGCTCAGTAGTTCCGTGGCGCACGGGCTTAGTAGCTCCATGGAATGTGGTATCTTCCCAAATCAGGTATCGAACCCACATCTCCTGCATGGGCAGGTGGATTCTTTATCACTGAGCCACCAGGGAAGCCCTGCCTGGAATTAGGAATATAATTTTAAGCAGTGGAATCAATATCTAAGTTACAGTGGAGGTTGTGGAAGAAACTAGAGAAAGAAAGGTCAAGTTCAATATGACTACCTTCTGCAGTTCATTCCCCATCTCTATGAAGCACTGTAATTTTTAAGTGCAAAGCTCAGCAAGCAACTGCCTTTGGTGATTATGGGCAAACAGTGTTAACTGGGGGTTCTTGTGATGAATTGCTATTGCTGACCTGTGTCCAATTATCACAGTTTCCTAATGGATTTTTAGATGTACCACTTGCTGCTGCTAACTGAGATTCTCTGCTCAAGCAATCCATAAGCCCTATTCTAACAAGACTGGAGGAAGCAATGTGCTGGGAAAATTGCAGTGGGCAGGTAGTAACTGCAGTGGGCATGAAGTCACCTGACACTGGACATTATGAATGTTTTTCAAACAGCTAATTAGCTATATATGATAATGTATTAAGAGTGTCAAGAACTATACCCAATGAACTGGATACAACACCAATTATTATGAAATGCATGTTTTTAGTAACTATACTGGTTGCCTTTCCATAACATCATTAAGAAAACAGACCCAGGAGAAGAAAGGCAGTTAGTTTCATATGTTTTTATTTGCCTTCCTACCCAAGGTGTTACTGCATATCCAAGACCTTTTTATTTACAATTTTGAGCAGACAGGGAAGCAAATATGCAAATGTTATCCAAATTTTTGTTGTGGTCTTTATTTTTTCTCTATCTTTGATAAAATATGCTTTGAATTTTACGTCACAACTTGCAAATTACCTTGAAATTCCAAGCATGAGAATTTGTAGTAAGTTTCTTTTTCCACAAATTTAAAAGTTCATGAAATAATGTTTGAATATTGTGGGTGAGACATTAGCACTTATCTTCTATATGGTTATTATAAAGGAGAGTCATTATGGCTCTGTTTGGAATTCCTGATATTTTATGCCTCCACAGAAATGCTATCCCCAGGCCAGTATGAATTTTTTATTTTCTGGTGCCTGAAAAACTGAACACCAGCATAATGCATAACTCTTAGAAGATTCACAGTACATATGATATTGTGCATATATTCAGCAAAATTACAAAAATAAAACATCAATTGTTATAGATATCTAACAGTTTGTCAATGAAATCTTTTGTGATACTCTAGGAAATGAAATAATTATATATTCTATAAATTGTAGAAACAGTTTTATCTTAAAATTATCTTAAATCTTAATAAGTCTAATGGCACTGGTTTAATCAAGCTGGTCAATAACTGGATTTCTTACCCAGTGATTCAGTTTGATCAAATTTGTTTTGTCTTTTCTGGAAGAGAAAAATTCCCTACCCACCTTCTCAAACCATCACAAGGAGGTAAAAAAAAAACCAAACAAACACACAAAACAAAGGGAATGTGTTTACGTATATATCTCAGTGAGCTAGGACACTGTGCTTAGATGGATTCTGCAGTTGGATACATCTGACTCTGATGCTTCCACCTTCCCTGCAGCCTAAACTGTAGATCCATCTGCAGGCTGCTCCCTGTCATACCTGGCAAGTTCTGAAACATACTCATTCATTCTTTTCATTGTGGATACAGTTTTCTAGGCACTAAGATACAGTGGTCAACAAGATGTGTCCTGTTGGGAACATAATTTTTGTCCTGCTCTTATGGAGTGTAAAATATACTTGAGGATCTAGACATCAAACATCCAAATAAAAGATACAGTCATTATGGATTATGCAAAGTGCTGTAAGAGAAATGATGGACAGTGACAAGGAGCCCTGTACACAGGGTTGTCAGAGAATCTTTCACTGTGAAGGGGATATTTCAAATAAGAGGAAACCAGTCTTAAGAAAACTTAGGATAAGTAAATTCCAGGCATAGGAAAGTGCTTGTTTCAAGGTCTGTGGCAAGAAAAAGCTTAGCATTTTTGAAGGAAAAAAAAAGGTCAGTTTAGTGAGAAAGTGACTGGACTAGGGAGAAGGTGGTACCTGGAGAGAATGGAGAGGATGAAGAGGTACCCAGGACCAGATCATCAGATCTTTGTAGACCTTGACAGGGAGCTTAGATTTTATGTTCATTGCACCTAAAGGCACCACAGACTCATCGTGAGCAAAACTAAATTTGTGATCTTGTCTGGTATCAACCAGATCAGCCAAGAACAGGAAACACTCCAGATCTTTCAAACAGAGTTAATTTAATTGAAGGAATTGCGTACACAGGTGATAGAAGAACTGAGAATCAAAACAGAATGGTGAGGCAGCCTAGAAATCACGAAGTCTCTGTCACCCTGGAGGGACAAGGAGAGGAGCTGACTTTTCAGACTCTGGTCTCTTCCATATTACAATGTGGATATGAAGTCTGAAACACAGGTTTATATTTTTTTATTTATTTAATTTTACAGATTGAACAACCAAACACTATGTGCTTCTTAATATAATGCAATAAGGAAGAACATAGTACCACCTAATTAGATGCAGTGTTTAGATCCTTTTAGACTCATAATTCAAATGAAGCAATGATGGAAATACATGTATAAACAATAAGAGTAACATGTAAGCAATGAACACTGGATATTTGCTGAGATTAAGAAATTTTAATTTTTAAAAATTTGAGAGTGATATTTTAGTTACATTAAAAAGTACTTATCTTTTAGATGTACATACTGAAGAATTTGGAGCTTTGCTGGTGGTGCTCGTGGTAAAGAACCCACCTGCCAATGCAGGAGACACAGCAGATATGGGTTCAGTCCCTGGCATCCCATTCCAGTATTCTTGCCTGGAGAATCCCATGGACAGAGGAGCCTAGTGGGCTACCGTCTATAGGGTTACAAAGAGTTGAACATGACTGATCGACTTAGCACACATGCACATTGAAGAATTTACAGATGAGATGACATGATGTCTGGAAATGACTAAAAAAATCAAGTGAGAGTAGGTGAGGGAATAGGAGTTTAGATAAAATAAGATTGACCATATGTTGCTAATTGCTGAAGACCAGTATTCAGTATACCAATTAATCTATTTTTGTTTTGTCTGAACGTTCTACAAATAAAAAATTAGATCTAAATAACTTTGTGGGAATGGATAGCACTTCCTAGATGGAGTTTGTGAGGAAAAAAGAGATGCAAAAATTTGAGGCTTGAAGGCCATAACTTTTAGGGGTGGGGAAAGGGAGGAACCAGAAAATAAGGCTGAAAAGGGGCAGGGAGAGACAAAGATAAAGAAAGAAAATTTGGAGTGTGGAGCACCACAGAGCCAAGAAAGAAGAGGAGGAGTGGTTAAAATATGTGTAATGTGACTGACAATTAGACTAAGATGAGCACAGAAAAGTCTGTCTCATCTCAAGTGTGACTTGGGACTCTGTTATCTCAGTGGAAAGGGGGTAGAAGGATCACAAGACTGGGATTTGATCTTGGGACACGGAGACATGGCTCCTTGTCTATGTGACCTGCCCAGTTTACTAGAAAACTGGGATGCAGACAAGAAGCTGGGTGACTTTGGCTCACAGTTAACATCATCCCTTGTACGATTATCTCAGGAACCTCTCAAAGAAAAATGGCTACATCTTGTGGTGAGATTCTGCATTCCTGAGTCCTGAACATATATTGTCACATAACAGTGTTCGGTGCTACCCTCACTTTAAACATCTCCATCATCCAGAGGAGCTTTTCTCGTTGTGGAGGATAGGTTTGAAATCTGTGTGAAGAAGACCCATAAAATCAAAGAAAGATTGTTAGCATAAATAATTTAGCCATGATGCCTCGCAATTTATGAAAAATAGTTTATTCATGGGTAATTAAGTCCCCCTAATTTTTTGAAAAGGATGAAGATGGTTCTAGCCAAACCTTTGTTCACTTTCTTAAGTTCTTTTTTAATATATAAGTTGCCATCTGAACTAGATATCCATGTAGGATCGAGATGTAAAGATTTATTTATTCATTCCACAGGTAAGTCAACAAGTATTCATTGGGTGTCTAGTAGGTGTCAGACACTATTACAGACACCAGGCGGTAACAGTGGACAAGAACCAGGCAATAAACAAAAACAGACAAAATTCTTGCTTTCATACAATTTACATTTGAGTTGAAGAGATATTGAAAATTTAAATACACTCACACACACACACACACATATATAGACATACAGAATGCAGATTTGTCTGATAGTGATAAGTGCTATGAAGACAGATATGTTCCATGTACTCAGTCGTGTCCAACTCTTTGTGACACTATGGAGCCCTTCAGGCTCCTTTGTCCATGGGATTTTCCAGGCAACAATACTGGAGTGGGTTGCCATTTCCTTCTCCAGGGGATATTCCCACCCAGAGAGTGAACCCGAGTCTCATGTCTCCTGCATTGACAGGTGGGTCCCAGTGCCACCTGGGAAGTTCCATGAAGACAGATCAGGCATAGTAAAAGGACAAAACATGAGAAAGGGGCTTTTCAGTAGTTGGTCAGAGAACTGCCTGTGATGAGATGGCATTTGACCAGAGACTTGAACCTTGCTCTGAGAACCTTGCCCAGGCAAAAAGGAGCAGCAAGTGCAAAGACCTAGAAGTGTTCATACGCTTGATTTGCAGAACAGTGAGTAGAGGAGGAAGTGTGACTCCAGCAGAGAGTGTGAGGAGGAGAGCAGAGAGGTAGAATGAGGTGGGTACAGGAAGGCTGGGGAGTGGAAACAGATTGTGAAAAACCTTGCCAACCACATTAAAAGCTAGATTTTATTGTTGGGGAAGAAGAAGGGGTTGTGTGGTTTTGAGAACAGGCATGGCATGATCTGACTCAGTTTCTTAAAAGATTTGTGTATTTGTATGCATTCATCCATTGTTACCAGTGGTCATGTATGGATGTGAGAGTTGGCCTATAATGAAAGCTGAGTGCCAAAGAATTGATGCTTTTGAACTGTGATGTTGGAGAAGATTCTTGAGAGTCCCTTGGACAGCAAGGAGATCCAACCAGTCCGTCCTAAAGGAAATCAATCCTGAATATTCATTGGAAGGACTAATGCTGAAGCTGAAACTTCAGTACTTTGGCCACCTGATGCAAAGAACTGACTGATTTGAAAAGACCCTGATAATGGGAAAGATTGAAGGTGGGAGGAGAAGGGGATGACAGAGGATGAGATGGTTGGATGGCATCACCGACTCAATGGACATGAGTTTGAATAAACTCTGGGAGTTGGTGATGGACAGGGAGGCCTGGTGTGCTGCAGTTCGTGGGGTCGCAAAGAGTCGGACATGACTGAATGACTGAACTGACTGACCCATTGTTTATCTGATACCGTAAAATTTAAGGATATTTCTTAGAAATGGCCAAGTGAAGTATAAACATCTCTTTATTCTTTAGGACTCCACAAGGTCATTTAAAGTCCTTGGTAGTGTTAGTCACTCAGTTGTGTCTGATTCTTTGTGACCCTATGGACTGTAGCCCACCAGGCTCCTCTGTCCATGGAATTCTCCAGGTAAGATTACTGGAGTGGGTAGCCATTCCCTTTACTAGGGGATCTTCCTAACTCAGGAACTGAACCCAGGTCTCCTGCATTGTAGGCAGATTCTTTATGGTCTAAGTCACCAGGGAAGCCCTTAGAGTCCTAGAAAAGCTCATAAAGTAATTTGTGACAAATGAAATATTTGGCATGTATGCATGTTATTATTAACATAGCACAGTTGCCTTCCTAGGTATCAATTCAATTTGGCCATATTGGTTCAAAGTAACTTCTAGCCCCTTTTCTCCCTTTTTTTCCTAATTTGTGGAAGAAGACCCCGAGGCCAAAAGCAGTTAATCTCTGTCTAGGATCGCATAGCTAAATATTTTGTATAGGACAAAGGCCAAGATTTTCTCACTTCCAGCCCTGTGTTTTTCAGACACTAACCTGCTCTAATCCCATGTATTGTTGACTAATTTCAATTCTAATTTTAGAAAAATTAGAGAGACAAAGTTTTTCTAGACTCAGGAAAACAAGAATATAAATCAATAACCAGGTGATAGTTAATAAAATACTTTTTATCCATCCGCTTTTATTTCCTGTTGTCAGAGAAATGTATATCCTTTCTAACCATCAAAATCTCTCTTAAATAATACATTCTCAAACTGAAAAATGAAATCAGCTCTGAATTATTCTACAACATTTAACAAACGTCTAAAATTGAAACTGAATGTGATGACAGAACTTTATTAAATCTTGGTGAAGTCATGTGAAGTTAAACTTTAAACTAGTTTACCGAAGTCACACACATCAAATCAGATTTTCCCCATCCCTAAATCATCACTGAGTTTTAAATTCTGTCTAGCTAGTCTTGGCTGTTACAGTGTTTGTTCCTTTAGCCTGTAAATGTCAAGGTCAGTTGGAGGCTAGGGCTGTGGGGTACTAGGGAAAGAGAGATTAGAAGAATGATGAAAAAAAAAAAAAAAAAGAATGATGAAAAGATTCCCAAATATCAGAGGATAGGTACTTGGGGGGGTGGTGGTGGAAACCACATGATGCATACTTTTGCCACATTTTGGAATGTAAACTCAAATTCAAAGTCTTCTAAAAACACTGAGCAGAGTGTATAGAGATTAACAGAGAGTTTGCAGATTTCAAGAGGAATTTATGCCCTACTGGGCAAAGGACACTGTAAGTCTATATCTTGTAGTCTACAATGTAAAGCATCGATTTCAGTGTATTAAGGAAGACTTCTTGGAGGAGGTGACATCTGAGATGATTTTGAAAGACTGGTAGAAGGGATTGCTGTGGAGGAGGGCATAGTCTCAGCTATACAGAGAGGGAAGACATCAGAAGTAAGATGGAAAGCAGTTATGTGTATCCAAGAAATACAAGTAATTCAGTGTTGCTGCTGCACAAAACCCAACCAAAAAACTCACTTGGTTCCCTTGGTGAAATGGGAGCACTGAAACTCATTTGCTTTTTAGACCAAAAAAAAGAATTATTGAAAGTTGTCAAAGAAAGGCTAATTAATTTTCTACATCCAAGCAATGTAGAAAACGGGTGCCTTTTCATGGAGAATTTCAGACTATCTGGGTGAGCCTTCATTTTTGTCTGCCTCCGAGGTCACTATGAGTTAAGTTACGATCAAGCTGTAAAGCCAGGTAGCAAAAATCCTTGCGGTTCTCAAAAGAAGATAGAAATACATTAAGCAATATACTTAGGAAGATTTGTTTAAGATGTTTAAAAGATAACTTTATTTATTATGCAGTTTTGGCTGCACTGGGCCTTCGTTGTGTGCAGGCATTCTCTAGTTTGGAGAGCAGGGACTTCTCTCGTGGTACACAGGCTTCTCATTGTGGTGCCTTTTCTTGTTGCCGAGTGTGGGCTCTAGGGCATGGGGGCTTTAGAAGTTGTGGCATTTGGGCTCAAATAGTTGTGGCTTCCAGGCTCTAGAATACAAATTAAGTAGTTGTGGTACACAGGCTTAGTTGCTCTGTAGTATGTGGGATCTTTCTGGATCAGGGATCAAACCTGTGTCTCCTGCATTGTAAAGCTGATTCTTTACCACTAAGCTACCAGGGAAGTCCCTGTTTCTAAGATTGTGGTCTTTCTGCATACCTCTGACTACACCTATGGATCAACAAGTCTTAACTTTTCTGTAACTTTAATATCTTTTGAATTTTATACTTCATTATGTCTCACCTGGACTTCTGACAAACTTTTCTCTCTACTTCTAGTCTCATGCAGTTCTAGGCACTGAAGTGATTTTTCTCAGGGGTAACTATGATTTTATTCTACCCATAAATCTCTTGGCCTCCACACTTTCTGGATAACATTGAGTCTCCTTATTAATGATCCTCTTGGTTCCAGTTCCCATCTTCTGCCTCATCTTTTTGACTCCTCATTTTACCGTTATTTCCTCTAGTTTGCTTTTCCTTTATACTCACTACCCTTTTGCTTCCCAGGTAGTGCTAGTGGTAAAGAACCCCCCTGCCAGTGCAGGAGACATAAGAGACATGGGTTCAGTCCTTGGATCAGGAATATCTCCTGGAGAAGGGCACGGCTCTTCAACCCACTCCAGTCTTCTTGCCTGGAGAATCCCATGGACAGAGGAGCCTGGTGGGTTGCAGTCCATAGGGTCACACAGAGTCAGACATGACTGAAGCGACTTAGCACGCACCTCTTTACTTAAAAAAATGACTTCCTCTCATTCTCCTGGTAAATATGTTCAGTTCACATTTATCTCTCCTAGGAACTCACTCTAAGTTTTAGACCAAGTGTAGGAGGAAACTTCAGGCTTCATCAGATTATCTTTTCTTACCTGTCACAGATCATATATCACACTGTATTATAAGGGTATATCTTCCCTGTTAAGAACTTCTTAATGGCTGTGAAAGTGTTAGTCCCTCAGTCCCGTCAGACTCTTTGCCACCTCATGGACTGAAGCCCGCCACGCTCCTCTGTCCATGGACTTCTCCAGGCAAGAAAACTTGAGGGACAGCTGTTTCCTTCTCCAGGGAATCTTCCCGACCCAAGGACTGGATCAGGATATCCTGCATTGCAGGCAGATTCTTTACCGCCTGAGCCACCAGGGAAGGCCTCTTAATGGCCAGGACTCTTTTATTTATGTATCTTTCACATCCAATGAATTGTTTTGATTTAGTCAAATTTCTCAGTAAATATTTGTGAAACAGAATTAATTAATGCATTTTATCCCTAAAAGTCATCCACATGGATTTATTTTTCAAGTGTAAAAAGTATAAAAGAAAAGTTAAGGATAATTTTTTTATGTAAATTTGCCTCATTTCTATCAAAACTATGAGCTGTTTAGGATGGATTTTTAAGGGCGTATTTTGAAAAACGCTTGAGTGAAAAACTTAGTCAAAATTGTTATTAGAAAAACTTATTTTTGCAAGGGAGATCTTTGAATTGAAATTTGGGGTTGTTTCTATGGTTGTTGGAGTAAGAATGTAGGAGCACAATTATGTACAATCTGTGTTCATTTTTTATACTTTCTGTCAGTTCTCCAGATCTTTTTGGGGTGGTGGAATGCCTGTGGCTTTCTGACTAGTGTGGCAAAACAGAAGAGTTCTAATTTGCTTAAATTTAAGTGGTTATTGGTCGCATGCCTCTGTGGTTCTTTTTCATTGAATTTTGAGTCCAAAATATCAGTTTCAGACCTCAATCAAAATGTATTTTTAATTGGCAAGCTCATCACAGAAATGGAGAAAGACGGTATAAAGAAAAAAGGAAACCCTGTTATCTGCCCAATTCGAATTTATATACTTCCCTTCGGCAATTTCTCTAGGATAACCACATACTGACACGATGGTGAGGTCCACAAAAACATTTAGTCAAACTATTGTTTGATCTCTTGTCTCAATGGCAATAACAAAAATACTTCCTAGATAATGAGTCTATGAGTGAGTCTATAAATAAACTTTTACATACTTGAAAATGTCTTCTACAACAATTCTAGTTCTAGTCTTAGGAGCAAATCTGAGAGCCAAGGCAGAAAAGAATGAAATTGAGGAGGGGAAAGTCAATGTAACCTTCAACATTATGTTTGAATTTGCATTCACTGCTACATCTATTGGCTACTTCCTAAATATCTTTGGTACTTTTTTGTGTCATCTTATTCTTTTTCACAGTTTTCCCTTATCCTTTCCTACAGCAGGGAGAATATGTTGTGTATATGATGGATGCCATATGTGAGTTTATGTGCTGCTTTCTATGTTGTTCAGTTTCTAAGTTGTGTCTGACTCTTTTTATAGTCATGAATTGTAGCATGCCAGTCTCCTCTGTCCTCTACTATCTCCCGGAGTTTGCTCAAATTCATGCCCATTCAGTTGGTGATGCTGTCTAACCATCTTATCCTCTGCCACCCACTTCTCCTCTTGCCCTCAATCTTCCCTAGCATCAGGGTCTTTTGCAATGAGTCAGTTCTTCGCATCAGGTGGCCAAAGTATTGGAGCTTCAGCTTCAGCATCAGTCCTTCCAATGAATACTCAGGGTCGATTTCCTTTAAGATTGATGGCTTTGATCTCCTTGCAGTCCAAGGGACTCTCAAGAGTCTTCTCCAGCATCACAATTTGAAAGCATCAATTCTTTGGCATTCAGCCTTCTTTGTGGTCCAACTCTCATATCTGTACATGACTACTGGAAAAACCATAGTTTTGACTAGATGGTAAAGTGATGTCTTTGTTGGTAAAGTTATGTCTCTGCTTTTTAATATACTCTCTAGATGTATAGTCTCTGAAATCAAGTAATAGCATCCTTGAGTATAAGGGCTAACCTTACCTGATTCTGTTAAGGTAAGGGCTAACCTTACCTTATTAGTACCTGTCACATATCTTAATATTGCATCAAATGCTTGATACATTGTGCATTTGAATGACTAATACTTATTCGGACTCAGGGGGAATAGAAGAAAGATGAAAACAAAAGAGATTTTCAGAAAAAAATTATCTTCTCTTCGTGCCTCTGTCTGAATGCAAAACACATGTTTTAAAATCAATGAATGTTCATCCCCAGTGACAAAGAGAGTACACTTATATCAGAACTAAAGAACAGACAGGCAAATTAGATAAGATTCTTCTGTTTTCAGTTGAGGAGAAGCAGAGTACTTCCCCCTGCCTTTTTGACAATTTGTCGCCAGACTCAACCATGTATTTTCTGGGAACTTTATCAAGTAAAATCATTCTAAGACTCTACTGCTTTCAAAACTTAGATCACATTTCCTTTTGGATCTGGGTTCTGACCTAGAGCATATAGAACTCTTAAAATGAATTAAGTTTTCTTCTGTCCATCAGATCTCTTTCATTTATCATTTAATAAGTTGACACAGGGACTGAAATACACAGAGACATGGAATTTGGGGTTACCCAAAACAACCTCCTCTGACTCAGTCATATTTGTGGTTTATGTTTTAGCCATCACTATGGTTAATTTCTGTTTGTTTTTACAATGCATATGAACAAATGTTCAATAAAAAAAAAATTAAAAGAGAAAGAACCAGAAGTGAAATGTGAGAGCAGTTAGTCCGGCCAACATTGTATTAAAGATACCAAGCTAAATGGTGGAAAATGTGAACAATCTGGGTTACTTTAGTTAAAAAAATAAACCATTGTTAGTACCCTAATACCTTTAAGCCTTGTTTGGTAGATGTTGAAGTTTTTCGTTCTTTAGTGTGGAAGTTTCTATTGGATCATTTCAACTAATAAAATCACATTAATTCAATTTCTTCTATAATTTCTTCATCTTTTCTTGGGTCATCTGAAAACTTCAGCTATGTTATGATGTGCTCCAGGATTCTGAAGAGTAGGTTATAAGCAAATGAAGGAGAGGAGAGCATGGGCAAGGTAGGGGAAATGGGGGAACCTGCCATTTCCTGGCCACCTTCTGTGTATTTTGCTTCAATTTTGTTGCGGTTGTTGTTTAGTCACCAAGTCCTGTCCAACGCTTTTGCGACCCAATGGACTGTAGCCCTCAAGGCCCCTCTGTCCTTGGGATTTCCCAGCAAGAATACTAGGGTAGGTTGCCATTTCCTTCTCTGGGGGACCTTCCCAACCCAATGATCGAACCTGCATCTCCTGCATTGGCAGGTGGAATTCTTTACCACTGAGCCATCAGGAAAGCCCCTCTGCTTCATTAGGTACCTGCATATTTAGGTATACACACACATACACACACACACACACACATACACACACATATATACATGTACCTATTTTGCCTTCCCAAACCCCACTACATATGTGTTATCATCCCTACTTTACATATGAGGAACTTAATGTTCTAAAAGGGCAATCACTTGCCCAGGGTTGATAGGAAAGATTTAATTCTAGTTCTGACTTATGCAAAATTTTGACTATTTCTCATTAACCTGTAAAACTGAGATATGAATAATAAATGCCTGATATAAAAATCCAGGAGTAAATCCAATGTATTCTCTTAAGTATGTGTAAGAAAATAAGATAGAAATTATTATCTGTGGACTTCATATATCTATGCAGGCTTGGCCTCTATACTGTGGATGAGCAAGAACTGACTATAATATATTTTTAAATGATAGCAGTAACAAATGTTCATGACACTACCTGAATAATACTGATTAAAATAATTAATTATCATAAGCCAACTACAAATGTATTTTATCAGCTTCCTAGGCTACTGAAGCTGGGCTTCCCTGGTAGCTCAGCTGGTAAAGAATCCGCCTGCAATGCAGGAGACCCCGGTTCGATTCCTGGGTCGGGAAGATCCCCTGGAGAAGGGATAGGCTACCCACTCCAGTATTCTTGGGCTTCCCCTGGGGCTCAGATAGTAAAGAATCTGTCTGCAATGTGGGATATTCTAGAGTATAGTTCAGTTCAGTTCAGTTCAGTCGCTCAGTCGTGTCTGATTCCTTGTGACCCCATGGGCCCTTATCAAATATACGATTTGCAAATATTTCGGGGAGTCGGGAGGTGCCTTCCATCTCTCCCAGACTCTGCCATCCCCCGAAGGGACGGTCACTGCCGCCGAGGCCATCGGAAGGGGGCTACCCGGCGGTAGTCTCATGGGCTGTGGCCGTGTGCGGTGCGTGCACGCGGCCCCCGCCACGTCCCTGGGGTGGGTGGGAACCCCCCCGGGCGCCTGTGAAAGGCTTCCCTGGTAGCTTGGACGGTAAAGCGTCTACCTACAATATGGGAGACCGGGGTTCGATCCCTGGGTCGGGAAGATCCCCTGGAGAAGGAAATGGCAACCCACTCCAGTTTTCATGCCTGGAAAATCCCATGGACTGAGGAGCCTGGTGGGCTACAGTCCATGGTGTCGCAAAGAGTCGGACATGACTGAGCGACTTCTCTTCTCTTAGGCCACTGAAGCAAAGCATGTGTTGTCCCCACATAGCGAAACGGTAATGGATGATCATTCCAATTACCTGCTGAACTTGGTTTGAGGTTTTTTTCCTGTTAAATCTGTCAAGCTCTTCAATTCAGTGTGCCTCATTGCTTATTAGAAAATGTAATATAATATGAAGAGCAGAAGTGAATGTGAATTCATTTGTGTTTTGGGGCTTTCTAATGTTTCATAGTGGAAAAGGAGTTTTTAATTTTATAAATTCTATTAGATAAGAACTAAAGTTATCCCCATTATTAGTTTTTCTAGAAATGGTATGTTTTTCTTTCTTAGTATTTTACAATATACAGACCATCATACTAAAGTCTCTTGTTTTTATTAATCAGTCTATTAATATTCATTCAAAATTAGGAAATACAAATATAAATATGTAAGACCTCAGATCTATTTAGTAGACATGATAAGATATCTACACAGGTAGCTACACCATTGGGCTTCCCTGGTGGCTCAGACCGTAAAGAATCTGCCTGCAATGTAGGAGATTTGAATTCTATCCCTGGGTCAGGAAGATCCCCTGGAGAAAGAAATGGCAACTCACTCTATTATCCTTGCCTGGAAAACCCTTTCGACAGAGGAGCCTGGAGGGCTACATCCATTGGGTCACAAAGAGCTGGACACGGCTGAGCAATTAACACTTTCATTTTTCTTCACACCGTTAAGCCTAGAAATCCTTGTATAGAATTAGCAACCTGATTATGAAGACACATAAGTTAAAAAAATACGTTTTCCTTTTTTTCTTCCATCATTTAATTAATCTAATTTTTCTTGGGGATGCTGGGGAGCACCTTTCACTATGCAGGAGCCCTTATTAAAACAAAGAACTGCTCATTTCTCAAGTGATTGAAGGTATGTCAACATAGCTAATGCTGATAATTCAAGTAAAGATTTAGTGTCTTTAAAAATTCGATTATTTTAGGTCAACAGAGAAGTACATCTAACACATTTATGCTAGTCTCAGAATATGAAATACTGCTTAAATGTTTATTCTGGAGCCAAGTGTAGGAAAGTTTGGGCAAGCCATGGAATAATAACTAAGTTTACCTCAAGAATATCTCATCTCCACGTAGTAATGCTTGTTGCAGGCATAGGGGAAATTTTGCGTATATATTTAAGAAACTTAAGGGCCATCCAGACAGCTGTGAATTTTGAAGAAAGTGTTTATCTTATTTATAAAACAAGGAAGTAAATGTAAGTTTAATTTTCTTGCAAAAACACTACCCTGCCTATTCCTGTGGTCCGTCATGACTTCTAACAAAACCTCAAGCTTGATCAGCGTTAGTCTGAATGTGTGTTCTCATGAAGGCGCTATAAATCGACTGTGGAGAAGTAGGGTTTTTTCTGGAGTCCAAGAAGCCTTGTTGTGTTGTTTGGCAGTTGCTTTTGCACCATGAATGTAACACTTGAAGGGACTTTTGCCGCTTTCCTAGAAGGCAGGGGGAGATGGTGTTCAGTGGGTCTGTTGGTTGAGCAAGCCAAAGTAAACTTTGTTGTAAGCGCTGTCTCGTGGTAAAATACATTCTTTGGCCAAGCATGTCGTTCAGTTTTCAGACATAATTTAGCTGCTTTGGGATGCGAGGACCAGGGAGGAATTTTGCTCTTGCTTGCTGGAATAGCCCTTGTGAATAAGATGATGGGGGGAAAGATTGCTGTGAGCAATCTGTTGCTAAGAGCTGGAGAGAATTGAAACGTTAGTCTGCTCAGTTGGCGCTATCTGTATGCAGTCTGTTGTGGGCCTCGCGTGACAGCTACCTGCAGACTGACATTCAGTAAGCCAGCAGCCTCCAGTATACCTTCTGACTGCTTGCAACCATAAGGCAAATGCTTAATCAGTAGCTTTTGAGAAAGTGCACGATTAATAAACCCATAAAATTCTCTTCTCTGATTAAAGCAGCAGCTCTGTGGCAAAATCTATTAGAGTTTAGTTGGAGACCATTATAGTGAAGAAAATAAATTTTTAAGGGGCAGATTTGTAGGTACTCTAGGAAAACAGATTTGGCTGGGTTTGTCGTGTCTCCCAGCTGTGCGAATTAAATAGGTGTCTGGAGACATGTTAAATTTAGTGCAGGACATCATTACATGACAGCAGAGAAAAATACAGTAACTGAAAGGCTACAACTTTCTTCCACTAAATGCACATTGATTTTTCAAAGGCCAGAGAGTGATTCTTCAGGCCCTGAGCTACTGTACGCTTATGGGAAGACTAGATGCAGCCACATTTCAGACCACACTTTTTTTTTATTTAAGTTTTTATTTTTAAATCTTTCCCCACAAGTCTAGCTCATTAGAGCAGTGAGGCTTTAATGAGATAATGGGCATAAAAGTCATCTGGAAACTTAAACAACTCCATTTAGCTGTCATTCAGCCTTAACTGAACTCAGTTTTCATTTTATGTAAGTTTTTACAGATGAAGGACATAGAGTAAAAATTAAGATAAATGTTTTCTTCTCCAGACTTGCACACTACAATATATATTTTCAAAAAGTAGTTCAGCCAAGCTGTTAAAGGAAGGAAGACCCCTTCTAGGACCCGAGAGTGAGCTCTTGTCTAACCCTCAGAAATGAATTTTCTGAGGAGACATGTGCTGGTAAAGCAAGAGACTTTATTGGGAAGGAGTGCCAGGTGGAGACAGAGAAGGCAATGGCACCACACTCCAGTACTTTTGTCTGGGAAATCCCATGGACGGAGGATACAGTCCATAGGGTCGCGAAGAGTCGGACATGACTGAGCAACTTCACTTTCGCTTTTCACTTTCATGCATTGGAGAAGGAAATAGCAACCCACTCCAGTGTTCTTGCCTGGAGAATCCCAGGGACAGAGAAGCCTGGTGGGCTGCTGTCTGTGGTGTCTCCAGAGTCAGACATAACTGACGCGACTTAGCAGCAGCAGCAGCAGCCAGGTGGAGAGCAGCAGAGCAAGGGGACCCAGGAGAACTGCTTCTGCCATGTGGCTTGCAGTCTCAGGTTTTGTGGTAATGGGGTTAGTTTCTGGCCAATTGTTCTGACTCAGGGTCCTTCCTGCTGGCAGGTGCTTTGCTCAGCCGAGATGGATTCCAGCGAGAAGGATTCTGGGAGGTTGGCAGGACACATGGACTGGCATCTCCTCCTCTCCTTTTGACCTCTCCTGAGTTCTTCCAGTTGATGGTGACCCGTTAGTTCTGTGTTCCTTACCAGGACCTCTTGTGGTAAGATAGCTCAAGCAAGTGGTCACCATGCCAGGGTAGGCAGTTTCAGTCAGTGGTTCCCCTAACAAAACTAGTGGTTACCTGCAGTGAGAGGCGGGTAAGGAGAAATATAGCGGTGGGTGAGTGGGAGATACAAACTATTGGGCATAAGAGGGGCTACGAGGGTGTATTGTACAACACGGGGAATATTCTAGTTCATCTACAAATTGACAGCAACAGAGCTTTGTTTTATTTAGTTCTTCCTTTTTAAAAAATTACAATTTTTCCCCCTGATGAGTATCTAGTAAGTCCTGACATTCTTAAGAGAGAATCCCTAGATACGTTTTTAAAAATAATAGCAGATTAGTACATTGATTCTCACTTTAAAATTTCTTGCTTTCTGTTTTTTTACTTACTCTTTTAGTCTATAAATGTTTATTGATCATGTATAATGTACAAGTTCACATGAAGTGCTGACAGGGATACAAAACTCGTAACACCACTAACTCCATCACTATGACAACTGCTGCTAATAACAGATCTCTTACAAAAATCAAGCACTGTTCTAAGCACTTAATGGAAATTCATTTATTCCTCAGAACAACCCGATAGGTAGTTGCTATTATTACGCTAATTATTGTGTTTGAGAACGTGAGGCAGAGAGGTTAGGTAACCGCCAAGGTCACACACCTAGTAACTGGCAGAGCTGGGGTTTAATTCAGGCAGAACTATTAACTCAGTACACCTGGAGGTAGGGGGAGGGATAGAAAAATGCTTAGGAAAGTGCTGAAGGGACCCAGAGGATGGAAAGGCCTAGCTATTGGGAGAACTGTGGAGCTAGGCTGAACTTTGGCTCTTGAGTGTGAGCTGGACATGCAGAGTTGGAGGCTGGGGCTGCTGGATCACAAGAGTGAAGGAAAAAGCTGCCCAATTTTCTAGTCTGTAGAGTATCCAAAGCCGATTATAGAGGTAAAGATAGACTAGGGGTACCTTGGGCCAAATTATAAAAATGCTAAAGGCCAGGCCAGGAAATATGGTCCGTGGTTAATACCCATGGAGAATCATTGATGTTTAATCTTTTAATATTGGGGAGATGTGTTCAGAAATGTGTTTCAATTTGTCTAATAACAAAAGCTTTCCAGTTGGATTGCAATGAAGAAACACTGCTTCAACTCGTTTGCTATAAAAGAGTCAAAAAATAGTGTTTGGGGATGGCAGTTATTATGCAAAAGACAAGCTATTTCCAGCAGAGTATTTTTATTATTTAAGAAGGAAAGCCCTTCCATTCCCCTCCATCTTGGCATCCTTACACTAGAAAGTCTCAGATGACTGTAGGATTAGTCAGACAAAATAAGAAGCCATACTGTTCACACGCAAAGTCCTGAATGTCATGGGCTTACATCTCCCTTGATGATTTTCTATAGATCCAAACGTAAGCTCATTTTTGATCATTACATCAGTATGGTGCATGTATACTTGTGTACATTCTGTGTTTCTGCATGAAAGATGACTCATATATCAGATTCATTTTCACTATAATTCTCCTCCAATGGTGAATGTGAGTGGAACGGGCACACTTTTGTCTGACTGAAAGCATCTGCAGTTTATTTTCCATGGTGGTGTTCTCTGTTTCTTGATTCAGACTTACGCCTTGGAGAGCACTGCCCAATCCTGCTGTTTTCCTCTCTAGGCAACTTTCATCTCAGCTGCCATCAGGGCTGTCTTTTCACCACTCTCTGGAATTCTCTGGGCTAGAGGCTGCTACATATGCTCAGCTGAAATAAAGCCACCTTAAACTCCTTCTCCTGGCTGTAGATATGGGTGGTTATAAGATTCCGCTCATGGGTATGATTATGTTACAGACGTGGGATGACTTACCAAAGTGTGTGATTTTGATACCATTTCTATTATGAAAACACAGCCTAAATCAGTTTATTTCCTACTTTACTATATGGACCTTCAGTGTTCAGTACTCATCTGTGAAGATTCCCTGAAGCCACTGTGATAATGTTAGGGAAAACACTGACTGAATCCACCAGCCCTGGCCAGGCTAGATAGTAGGCACTTGCATGAGCTATCTTACAACAGCTGGTCCTGGTAAGGAATGCAGAACAACCTCCCACCAACCAGAAGAATTCGGGAAAGGTCCCAAGGAGAGAGAAGACATCAGTCGGTATGTCCTACCACCTCCCAGAACCCTTCTTGCTGGAATCCATCTTGATTAAGGGGTGCATGCACCACCAGGAAGGACCCTGAGTCCAAGTGATTGGCCAGAGACAACCCTGAAACTAACCCCATCACCAAAAAACCCGAGACTGGAAGCCAGAGCTGTTCTCCCGGGTTCCCTTACCCTGCTGCTCTCCATCCAGTCGCCCCTTCCCAATAAAGTTCTCTTGCTTTGTCAGCACATGTGTCTCCTTGGACAATTCATTTCCAAGTTTTAGGCAAGAGCACAGTTTCAGGCCCTGGAAGGGATCCCCCTTCCTGCAACAATAATTGTGGAGATATTTAATCCTTTTTTTTTCCTCCTGCAAGGGGTAGCATGAGAAAGGTTATGAGAAACAATGGCCACCTATTTGACAAGTACAGAGTCAACGCCCAGGAATACCTGTAGTCTGTAAATGCCTAAAATCAATCAAAATTTACTGAAATGCTATAGAAGGGTTTAGCTGACATAGGAATTTCAAGTGCATATTAGCATTCTGACCGGAGAGCTAGGAAGGACCTTACAAGAGGTCTCAAGTGGTATCAGCTCAACACTACTGGCCCTTGTTCTCTGAGATTCATAGGCTGAAGCAGGGAATGGACAACAGGAAGAGTCCACACAGCAGGTGTAACAATGAATCAGGGTGTGAATACCTTTGAGAATAAGATTCAATTCAGTGGCTCTCCCGACCTTGGCAACCAACTTAATTCACCCAATAAGTGTGTTTCAAATATCTTCATTGGGTAAAGATCTATGTGCTACAGGAAAGTACATAATATGGGAAAAATGCAATTCCTGTTTTCTAGGCCAGTGCCATCAGTGGAAAGATAATGCTAGTCACATATGTAATTTTAAATTTTCTAGTAGTCACATTTTAAAGAGTAAAAAAGAAAGAGGCAAAGTTGATTTTTCTAATTTTGTAATTTAAAGGAAAGGGAAAGACTTCCCTGGTGGTCCAGTGATTAAGAATCTGCCTTACAAAGCAGGGGACTCAGGTTTGATAACTGGTCTGGAAAGATCCGGCATGCCTTGGGGCAACTTAGCGTGTGCGGCACTGCTGCTGAGCCTGTGCTCTAGAGCTCCCTAGCCATACAACTACTGAAGCCAGTGTGCCCGGGAGCCCATGCTTCGCAACAAGAAAGGCCACTGCAATGAGAAGCTGGCACACCACAACTAGAAAGCGGCCCCCATTTGCCGCAACTAGAGAAAACCCACACAGAGCAACAAGGCCCAGTGCAACCAAAAGTAAAAATAACTTAATTAATTTAAAAAATAAAGGAAAGGGCGACCTCATATTCTCATAAACATGTTACAAAAATAACTGAAATACCACATCTTATATTTTCCCATTATATGTTGGTATTTACTTATCTCTTGCTGATAATAAATTATATTTACCAATTGTTCTTTTTTAAGTAACTTTTTTAGTGAGATAGGAGGCAAAAGTTCATTTTAATCATGTTTTTAAACCAAGTATACCCCAATTATTTCAATACGTAGTCAATATAAATTGTTAATGAAAGGTTTGCATTCTTTTTTTCGTATTGTTTTTTAAAGCTGCTGTGTATTTTACATTTTCAATGCATCTCAAACTGAGACAAGCTACATGTAGTTCCCAGACAGCAGGATTCTACACACTGAAGAATCCATTTGGTATGAAAGGTGAAAAAAAGAAAATCTGTTTACATGGTGGTAAAAATAAAATCTTGCAAACAAGTGGGATTTTCATAATATTTTCACATTCATCATTTAATGAATCAATTAGGGTAATGTTTTCAAAAGTGTGGTCTGAGAACTGTGGCTACTCCTATAAGGTGTTTTGCAGAGAGCGATGTGTGATTTATTGTGGTTCAGTCGCTCAGTGGTGTCTGAGTCTTTGCAACCCCATGGACTGCAACACACCAGGCTTCACTGTCTTCCAGAGCTTGCTCAAACTCATATCCAGTTGAGTCGATGATGCCATCCAACCATTTCATCCTCTGTTTGCCACTTCTCCTCCTGCCCTCTATCTTTCCCAGCAGCAGGGCCTTTTCCAGTGAGTTGGCTCTTCACATTAGGTGGCCAAAGTGTTGGAGCTTCAGCTTCCGGATCAGGCCTTTTTATAAATCAGTGTGATTTACAGGATCAGAATACTCTGGATTAAATATTCTGGGTAAAAATATTCTGAATCAGAATATTCTGGATTTATAGGATCAGAATATTCTGGGTTAAAATATTCTGGTTAAATATTCTGGGTTAAACAAAGTTTCTTCTGCTTCTCTGCCTCAGATGTGCTGATAAACAGTGTAGATTTCTGAGAAGAGAATGTATGTATGATATTTCCTATTCTTAATTGATCATGAAATTGTTTTTTCACAGAACATCTCTTGGGTCTAGTGTTACAAACAACTGTGGAAAATGCTGATTTAAACCCAAACTAAGGGATGTAGGAATTTGGAAATCTGAAAAGAGGCAGAATAGAGAGGTCCTGAGAAGCCTTCCTGAGGATGTGGGTGTACCTTAGGTTCATTCTTCTCCAGAGTGTCCAGCAGCACCTCTACTATAGCATTTGACCCATTTTGCAGTTGGTGGTCTCCCTCAAATGTTTTTATGTTCCTTAGAAGAAAAGGGAGAGAGAGTCTTATTCACATCTTGATCCCACCCTGAACAAAGCAAAATTATCAGTATTTGTGGGATTGAATTGAACAGAAATTTAGTAGAGACCAATGCAGAATAGAGCCCTTAAAGAGAAATGAACTTTAAAAGTTCAAGGAGAGAGACGGAGCACACCACCAAGTTGAGGCTAATGAGGAAGTGACAGTGAGAGGCAGGGTTGTTTCTAGGAAATGCCTCCCAGCTCCCGGCAGGCAGTGCACGTCAGGGTCTCTCACAGGAGAACATTCACATTCCAGGCAAATCAGAAAACAGGAGAGGGCAAGGAAATCAGTGAACAAAACTTAGATCAGGCCAGGCAGGGAATCACATACCAGAATTTAACAAACAAAAACCTGCCTTCGCTGTAACACGTGTGGGAGTTTCTGCCTTTCCCAGATAGAGCTTTAGGTTTTTGAGAAAATGAGATCTGAGACAAATGTGTCAGATGGGGAGGTTAAGAATCAGAACTTGAGGAAGGAACTCTGGAAAATATACTTATCTGCCCCAAGAAGCGCATGATTTACTGAAATCAAATATTTTGAGATGAATGTCCAGGAAATTGCCCTCTTCACAGCTTTGTGTTGCTTTCCTCACGTGTGCATGTGGAACAATGGGCTTCTGCCACAAGCTGGTAAACTCTCTAGGAATCTAATTTCTGAATCCACTTTAGAGACACAGTCCTTCACAGACAAAGACAGAAAGCAGAGAGACAGAAGAGAGAAAGCAGAAAGATCCCGCTTCATCTTTCTTTCTGCCTTTGCTCTTCACCTAACCTGCAGCCTGTGTGTTTTCTTGTTTAAAACACCCTGGTTTTTTAACTCCTGAGCCTAAACACAAGAGAAAGATTCCTACCGCCTTCCACCACTGACAACAGTATTTGCATGTTAGAGAAAACGAAAATGTGAAGTGGAAAAGGGTATGCTAAAGAACGTGGGATGTAGTCTAAAGAAATAAAAAACGGGCTATAGCTGTCATGATAGACTCTTTCCAGAGCTTCTAAGCACATCTCAGGGGATATGTTTTCCATTCTAGACTTAGACATCAAAAAGAAAAGGCAGTTTCTTAATTCTACTCCCAGAAATCCTCTCCAGGGCATTACCTTTGACCTGGCTTCCCATCACCAGACCATACTCTTTGAGCTTGTCCTTCCAAAGTTTTGACCATTCAAAGAATGCACCAGGCTGCAGATCAAAGGACTCTCTGGCTTACACTTGGCTGCTAGCATGCCTCTGTGCCGTGCCCCTGCTGGAATTAGCATTGGTGTCTTCAGAGGAGCCAGCCACAAGCATAGGGCGGCCAGTCACTGGAGACACGAGGAAGTGGTGAGGCTATCATGAGCCCGGTGTAAAGCTGAGCTCCCCACTTCCCAGTGAGAGACAGTGCTGCCATGCCTGGCTGGGAGGCTGTGAAGGAAGGAATTCTAAGCCTGCAAGAGCTGTAGGGCATCCTTTGGAGGAGGAGTCTTCTATGCAGAAACTATCCCCACTGTTATGATCATGATCACAACAGGACAGTTGTTTCAAGAAAAAAAAAAAAAAAAAAAAAAGACTTCCTATAGATTCATTTTTCTCCAGTTGGACTCAAGAATTATCAAAACACATTGGTGGTTTAGTCACTAAGTCAT
Organism: Budorcas taxicolor; assembly: GCF_023091745.1. Lineage (NCBI taxonomy): Eukaryota > Metazoa > Chordata > Mammalia > Artiodactyla > Bovidae > Budorcas > Budorcas taxicolor. The sequence goes on from NC_068913.1 coordinate 87,579,750, forward strand.
GTCCAACTCTTGCGACCCCATGGACTGCAGCCTGCTGGACTCCTCTGTCCACAGGATTCTCCAGGCAAGAATACTGGAGTGGGTTGCCATTTCCTCCTCTAGATTAATGGTGTGTTAACTCATTTGGCCCTCTTGGTAAAAGAAACAAGGTTGGGAGCCACCCCACTGATGGAAACTTGAGAACAGAGCAAGTCCTGTTTACTTACTGGGCCTGCAGTCCCTAACAGAGCTCCTGGCATGTAGTGGGCAGTCAATAAATATTTATTGAGTGTATCAATGGATACCCATTTCCAAGTGGACAACCTGATTTGGAAATAGTTAATGATCTTGCCCGGAGAAGGCAAGATCCGCTCCAGTACTCTTGCCTGGAAAATCCCATGGGCGGAGGAGCATGGTAGGCTGCAGTCCATGGGGTCGCGAAGAGTCGGACACGACTGAGCGACTTGACTTTCACTTTTCACTTTCATGCATTGGAGAAGGAAATGGCAACCCACTCCAGTGTTCTTGCCTGGAGAATCCCAGGGACGGGGGAGCCTGGTGGGCTGCCGTCTATGGGGTCGCACAGAGTCTAACACGACTGAAGCGACTTAGCAGCAGTAGCAGCAGCAATGATCTTGCCAATGACAACAAAGCTATTAAATAGCTGAATTGGTGCTGTAAGCCAATGTCTTCTGACATATTTTCCAAAGCACCTCCAGTAAGGCTTGTGTACTTGGTTTCCAAAACAATCTTGATGCAAAATACGTTGATTACACTTTTTTTCTAGAATTTTTCCCCATTGAGTTTAAGCTTTTGTTAATTTCTGAAAACAGTTGATCCTTTTTTTTTTTTTTTAATTCTGTTGGTCTCTTTTTAAGACACACTGACATATAGCCCATCATAAATAAAAATGTCACACCTGGCCCACCAGCAGAGGACATGATCCATTCATTCCAAATCTTTTCTACTCTTCTCAAAGCTTTCATCCCTATGCCCTAAGTCTGAATAGATCATTAGCAAGATCAAAGTCAGCTGGTATGAACCGACAATGTCTCCAAGTTCTTCTATACCTTCACAGATTCCTCCTCTCTCAAAAGCTAACCTCTCTTTGCCCTCACACCTCACCACCTCCAGTCTCTTGGAAGCCTTGTCCCATCGATTCATTATCCTTCAGACTCGCCCTTTGTACCACCTCCTTCCTCTCTGTCAGCAAACATACAAGTCACCTCCATATTTAAAATAAATTGTTTCTCTGTCCTTGTGACTGCTGAGGTCATCTTAGCATCTTTCTATCCTCCTCTGTCAACTGCTAAGCCACCAGCAGCGTGGCTTCCACTCTGCCAACATGTCATTCTGTACTATCCCAGAGGTCACATTTGGGTGTCCAAGGATAAAAGATTAGAAGAAAGAATAGGAGAGAAATAAAAGACATGGGGGAATAAAAGGTAGGAAGCTTCTTGCTAGTTGAGGAAATGGGGCAGTGCTGTTCCCAGGTACATAGTCAAAAAAGCCAAGACATCTCCTTCTCTGCCACAACTCCCTCATGGCCCCATTCTTCACTGTCAAAGAGAGGAGACATAGAAGGTTTTGGAAAGGAGAGCTTCACCACAGTCACCAGCATTCCAGGACACTCACAGGAAAATAAATCCCTACTCTAAAACTTTCTTTCACCTACTTAATGATGTCTCAGCTTCAAACCATTTGTTCCAAGAGGTGTGAAGTGAAAGTGTTAGTTGCTCAGTCATGTCTGACTCATGCGAGCCCATGACCTATAGCCTGCCAGGATCCTCTGTCCATGAGATTCTCCAGGTAAGAATACTGGAGTGGGTTGCCCTTTCCTTCTCCAGGGGATCTTCCTGACCCAGGGATTGAACCCAGGCCTCCCACATCGCAGGCAGATTCTTTACCTTCTGAGCCAAAGGGGCTTAAAAGACAAACTAGAAGAGTTGAACACGTCTGAGCACACACAGCGTACAGCGAAGTTCATTTACAGTTTAATTACAAAAATAATGGTGTCTTTTGCTTTTTGCCATGGTGACCTAGGTACTCAACAGATCAGAAACCTAAAAATCCGTAACAGATTTACAAAGTAGAAGCCCTTGAATGAGAAAAAGTATTGGAAAAAGTCTGGAAATGCTGAAGGAAAACTTCTCTAAAGTTTTGGTGAAGCTAAGCCTTGTTCAGTTTCATCTGGGAAAAGGCAGGAGGAAATTCTGTGCAGATATATTTCAAAGTGTGCCCGTCAGCTGGCCACTACAGGGAGCCAGGTCTCAGACCCTGCTCCTGTGGGTCAAGATTCCCAGGGGTCCCACCTGGGCTGGGTCTGGTTGATCCTCCAGAGCGATGGATAGAGCTGGTCACAGTGCCTGCACTGTGTCCAAACGGTTCTGCTCGTCCCTACTCAGAGGACTGGTCAGTAGCCCAGACAATCTAAAAAGGAGAAGCACATTATCTCATTTCCCCTGGATACAATACTAGTTAAAAGTGGAAAGAATTATAAACAGAGAGTTAGAGCTTCATTAAGCCCATGATGCAGGTCAAGTTTCCTGGCAGTCAATTCTGCCGCAGGCTAGTGCAAGACATGTAGTCATTTACAGGCAGAAATAATAGCAGATTATATAGTCGTTTCTGTGCAACATGTGTCGGAGTTTTATGTAGCTATTAGTGTTCTTTTCCTGAAGAAAATGGTCAGATAAATATAACCAAGAATGGGTCATTGCTTAATCTTGATGATTCAAATTGGCTCTGCAGGCCACCTTCATAAAACATTGGTTTTCTTTTCTGAAACTCAGTTCCTTTTCATTATTGATTCAAAAAAGGCTACATTAATTCCCACTCTGGAAAGTGAGGTCTATTTTGTGGATTAAGATTTTCAGTGAATTTTAAATACTGAGGAAACAGCATGACTCTGCGAACAGATATGAAAATTACTATAATTTTTCTTTTTGGAGGATTAAAAAAAATTTATATGTTGTTGGACAATAAAAGTCTTCCCTTGTTTTATGAAAGCATCAGAAATATTGCCCTTTAGAAACAGAGAAATTATTAGGTTGATCAAAAAAGTTAATTGAAGTTTTTCATAAGATATTATTATTTATTGTTATTATTATTTAGCCAACCCAATAATAAATTTTTTATAACTTGAAATTTTATAAATCCCACTTACCTGTCAATGGTGCAGCACTTCCGTTTGGAGTAAACTGAACTGAACTGAATGATCTCACTCCTCTTTTATTTTTTCAACCTGTAAGTAATTTTGTATTCTTAACTCACGATTCACACTGTAGAACATTTTCTGGACACTCTTCAGTTGACATTTAGGAAAGTCTATTTTCAGGATACAATATGGATTTAATTCATATTATTCTGGTTTATATTTGGATATAATCTTTCACACTTTCAGAGGTTCTGGTATTTTATTTTTTATTTTTATTTTCTGAAAACTGATCTCCAGTTAACATTGAACTAATTTTCTTCTTCAGTAGTTCCAAATGAAAGAATAGAGTTGCATATGATTTTGCATAATTAAATAAAATTGAAACCATTCACTTTGCTTGCTTATCTTGAATCTCTCAAAAGCATTCACCTGGAGAGATTCCTGGGTTCGAGCTAACACTTTTCTGTCTTTGAAGGCGTTGTGACCTGTTTAGTTTCAGTGTGTTTTAAATATTCAGAGACTGAAAGACTCTAGAACATGGGTAGGAAACAGGGAAAAAGCTGAGAGTTACCCAGCCGTTTAGCTTGTTACCTTAAACAGGCTGATAAAAGCTGACTTTGGACCATATGTGGGCATCAACTTCTTGCCCACAAGAAGAAGTTTATCCCTCTGACAGGAAAGCTGCTGGACAGCTACTGGCTCAGGATTTAACTGGGGCAAATCCAGCCATCTGCTCCCGCTGTGTAAGTACAGACAACAGTAGCTTTCCTTCTTCCATCTTGAAATGGAAGCAATGTCAATGCTAAAAGGAGCTTCAACTGCCAGAAACAGAGCCCCTCCCTCAAAAGAAGGAAGAGAGACCAAATGCATAGAAGTGGGGCATGGAGCTTTCCCTGAGAGGGCTAATAAAAGCAAAATAATGACATTTTCCTCTGACAAGATTTAAACAGATAATTAAGAACCCCTGACTTCTATTTCTCCAAAGGACAAGTCTTAAATAGGCCAAAATGGGCAGCCGGGAGTCGTGAGTATTAATATCACAAAAAAGTATATTCGCTTTACAGAATGATATTTTGCATAATTGAAAACTCTACTGATCTAATTAAAATATAATCTTCCTTACTGAAATTCAATTTGCACCGAACTTCTAAAGAACATATCTAGGGTATGAAGTAAACCATGATGACCTTTCATTAGTGGTTATTTGTTTTACTTTTTTAAAATTGCTTTTATTTCAAGTATTATGAAATGTTTATAGCACGTCATGAACACTTTTTCTAATCCTGCCCCAAATATCACGGTTTGGCATATACACACCTAGCCTTTTAACTATTATATACATTTAGCGAAATATGAGACAGTTCAACATAAATTTTTGTTTGTAATGTGTTTTTCACTTGCAATAATGTGAATATCTTTCCTAGATCGGTACATACCAATTTGCTTTATTTTTGTTTTGATCTCTTAAGAAATTCTAAAAATGTTATTGGAGTACAGTTAATTTACAGTATGCTGTTCGTTTCAGGTATACAGCAAAGTGAATCAGTTATAAATGCGTACATACATCTACTGTTTTTTAGATATAGGCCATTAGAGAGCATTGAGAGGAGCTCCCTGTCCTATACAGTACGTGTATGCTAAGTTGCCTCAGTCATATTCAACTATTTGCAACCCTATGGACTATAGCACACCAGATTCCTCTGTCCATGGGATTCTCCTGGCAAGAATACTGGCATGGGTTGCCTTGAACTCCTCCAAGGGATCTTCCCGACCCAGGGATCAAACCCGCGTCTCTTGTGTCTCTCGCACTGACAGCTGGGTTCTTTACCACTAGCACCACCTAGGAAACCTTTTCTATACAGTAATAGGTTCTTATTAGTCATAAAGTGTAACATAAAATATCTAAATAAAATATAGCATAAAATATAGCATAAAATATATAGTAGTGTGTATATGTCAATGCCGATGTCCCAATTTATCCCTCTTCTCCCTTTTTTCTTTTTACTGGTTGAAGTACTACTGAGAATCAAAAGAAAAAAGTTACTCATAATCCCATTGTTTTTTCACAGTTAAAAAAGCAATTAAATATTGGGTGAAAATGTGCTGTCCATTCATTCAATTACCCGCACTTATGCTGTGATAGTAAATACTGTTAACAGTTGGGAGAATACTCTTCCAGATTTTGACTACATTGATAGTGACATATCTGTATGCACATCTGCATATGTATGTGTCTTTAAATAAAAATTAAACAGTGCTGAAGTAGTGGTGTGAAACTTTCTTTTCCTCCAATCTTAATATGTTTATACATTTGTTTAGAACAGTGATGAAAATTACCTCCATCTTTTTAATGGCTGCATAGTATTTTATTGTGTAAATGTGCTATATTGACTTACTTAGTCCTTTATTGACAGGCATTCAGATGTTTTTTTATTCTTTGCTATCATAAATTTGCTCATTCTTTGGGATATAAATCTTTATATAGTTGCACCCTTATTTCTAGCATAAAGATTCCTAAAAGTGAAATTAGTAGATGAAAACTAATGAGAATTTTGATCTTTAATATTCCTTGCCAAATCACTTTCCATAAACAATGTGTGAGCATGTCTGGGTCCTCACAATTCCATCAACGCTGGTGTTTATTACACGTTTTTATGTTAAAGTGAAAAATACAAATCTCATGATGGTCAGCCCAGGTCTCAGACATATTGACAAAAACTTGTACAAGGAGGTGCTCCATTAACTTATGTAAATCACTGAGAGATATTGATTCTTCTCTCCATAGCACTAATTTCAGATTTTTTTCTTACCAAAGGACATATCATTTCATACAAAGAAGCTGAAAGAGAATTGAATTGATATTTAATATTGATTAAATATATGGCTTAATGCAAATCATATACTGAGCAAAGCAAAGTGACTTAAAACCCATATTTACTCAGTAGATACTACTGTCTGTATACTACTTAGGTGTCTAGTTCTTGGGGTATATGAAGTGAGTGTTAATTTCTCAGTCGTGTCCGACTCAGCGACCCCATGGACTGTCTCACACCAGGCTCCTCTGTCCATGGGATTCTCCAGACAAGAATACTGGAGTGGGTTGCCATTTCCTTCTCCAGGGGATCTTCCCAAACCAGAGATCAAGTCTGGGTCTCCTGCATTGCCAGCTGATTCTTTACCATCTGAGCCACCAGGGATGCATACATTTATATTTATGTTTATGTTTATGTTTATATATACTGGAGTGAGTTGTCGTTTCCTCCTCCAGAGGATCTTCTCAATCCAGGGATTGAACTGGCATCTCTTATGTCTCCTGTGTTGTCAGGTCGGTTCTTTATCACTAGACCACCTGAGTGGCTCATATATATGTATATATGTATGAGGGGAGAGAGATGAATAAATCATATACATATATACACATATACATATATGAAAACAAATATATAGATATGTAAGTATCAATCTTTGAGGAAACTTGAAGAGAACAAATACCTACCTGTAAACAAGCAGTTATGACAGAGTATGGTATGTCTGATAAAGGTGGTGTGTTATGACAATGCAGCAAACACCCTCTTCTGGACAGGAAGGGGAGTGGGAACCAAGAAAGACCTCTCACAAGACATCACGATTTTTTGTGGCCCCGAGCATCTGAGGACTTCTGGACAGGGGTGACAGCGTAGGGGAACAACAGGTAGATTGTGTGGGGAATACAGGGTGATGATGGGAACAACAGGGAAAAGGCCTTCAAGTGAGAAAGATTCATTTCAGTTGTAAAGGATTTTGATTGTTAGGCCACAAACTTTGGATCTGAGCCTGTACCCGCTAGTGAGACAGTGAATTTTTGCTAAGTTGAATAATGGTAGCACATCATCATCCCAGAATGTGACCAATCATTTCTTGGGTGGACTTGTGCAACTTCTCATAACCACAGTGAATGATTAGTCAAAGGAACATTACTCTGACTTGGGGAAACAGTATTTTGATAAAAATCACCATATTTGTCTTCTCTTTACATTTAAGTATTTTATCCTACTCTCCAATGGACAGTCAGTGCATATTTCACAAATATTTCCAGTTCAACACCTAAGCTGAATACCTCCCCCTCCACCTCACTTTGCATTCAGACCTTTCCCTTCCATCCAGGAGCCCACAGATTCCCAAAAGTTACCCTTTCCCTCTCCCCTTCACTGCTTATAACTTCCTCCTACACACCTCTTGTATCCTAGCCACTTTCTCATCATCCTAATTCAGCCCTTCATCCCTTTCCCTGAACATTTCTACTAGTTTCCTGACCCATCTTCCTGCCTCTAGAGTCAGAAGTCTCCAGTCTAGTTTCTGTATGTGTTTTTAAACAATAGATCTAATTGTATTACAAGATCCTACTCCACCCTGTCACCATTAATATTCTTCCATCATGTTCATAATATATTATCAAGATTTAAGAAATGGTTATAAAATATGGTGAGCAGTAAATAGTTGCACATGTAATAAATATGTGTATAATACACAGGTGGAACAGTATGCATGTATAGAAGCATGGGGAAAGCCAAAATGTTACCTGACTTTATATTTACTTTTGAATTTTATTTTTTATTTTCTAACTTCATAGTGAATATAGATACTTAGCAAATAATTGGGTAAATGAGAGAGAAAAGATAAAATCCAAATCCCTTGGTATAGTTTTTATCACTGCATACTTTGGTTCCTACTTCCCACGAAACCTAAAGATGAGCCATACCTCTGTCTTTGATGTCCTTAAAATATACCACACCTTTCTAATTGTTAAATCATGCATATTTATTCCCCTTTCTTGAAAATACTTGTTTCCTCTTCTCTTCCTACACATCCTTCAAATCTGACCTCCTTTTAACACTCTTGAAAACTAGGGTTATTTCATCACATACATCTCTGTGTTTTTTGCACATGGGTAGAGCACAACAGATGACCTCTGAGTAAATGAATGATAAATAATTTCTTGGCTACAAAATAAAAACATAGCCTCCATCAACACTTATGTTAATACTTTGTATGCAGCCTCCAAAAAGAACTCCAAATGACTTTCTCTGTCCTGTTCAAGTAGACAGTGGCTGCTACGGTAGGCAAAGCTTCAGAAGACACAGGTTTCTATTATTCTTGTATTAAAAAAAAAAAAGGACCAATGGATATTCTAAGTCACATCTGAAGTTTGAAGCTTTCTATCTTTTGTTTAATTTTAATTATTTTCTACTCATAATGCATTTTATTTTGCTAATATGGAAATGTGAAGGTGTTTTTTAAATCATTAGAAAGGACTTACATATACAGTCATCCCTTGGCATCTGCTTTGAGAGTACTCAAGTGCCTTAAATGTATATCAAATAGTGTAGGATCTTTATGTAATCTGCACACATCTTGCTGTATACTTTAAATCAGAGGTCCCCACCTCCAGGCCATGGACCCATACCACCTGTCAGATTAACAGTGGCATGAAAGTACACAATAGATGTAATATGCTTGAATCATCCCCAAACCACCCCCTCCCCCAGTCTGTGGAAAATTGTCTTCCACAAAACTGGTCCCTGGTGTGGGAATGGTTTGGGGCTTCCCAGATGGCTCAGCAGGTAAAGAATCTGCTTGCAACACAGGAGACATGGGTTTGATCCCTGAGTGGTGCTTTAGTTTTGCTAAGTGATGTCCTACTCTTTGACCCCGTGGACTGTTGCCTGCCATGCTCCTCTGTCCATGGGGATTTCTCAGGAAAGAATACTGGGGTGGATTGCCATTTACTTCTCTAGGGGATCTTCCTTCCCAACCCAGTGATAGAACCCATGTCTCCTCTTGCATTGCAGATGGATTCTTTACCCACTGAGATACCACAGAACCCCAAGAAGGATGAGAACCGCTGCTTTAAAATCATCTCTAGATTACTTATAGTGCTTAATACAATGTAAACACTATGTAAATAGTTGTAAATGTAGATGCTGTGTAAATAGCATGCAAATTCAAGTTCTGCTTTTTGAAACTTCCTGGAACCTTTTTTTCCTGAATATTTTTGATCAGTGTTTGGTTGAATCCACACATGGGGAACCTATGGCTTCAGAAGACTGACTGTTTATTGATATTTAACTTCACTAAGAATTAAATAAGCTAACACTTATAAAGTGATTTTTAAAAAGTTTAAAGATTAGTAATAGCAAAAAGGAGCACAACAATTTCTTAATCCTCAAGTAAATGGTTTTAACTTATAGTTGACTTATTGAAACCAATATGATTTAGTGTTAGTTGTGAACTTTAAAAGCAGGTCTTTAAAACATTGTTTTTTCTCTCCTATTCCATAATGAAGGGAATATCCTTGGTTCCCTGTTCCTATGTATATCCGGAGAGATACAGTTTCATCAATAATTTTTTTTCTTAGCGTGCAACCTACTTGTACCATTTAATACTGCTTGACAGTATCAAACCATCTTCTAATTCTTAGTGATTTACAGTTGTTCTTAAAATATGAGAAAAGTGTTTGAATGTCTAATTCTCATTATAAGGAATAAATGATTTTTATTTGCAACCTAAAGAATTTAAAATAAATATATATACTCTTTAATCTTGGTTTTTCATAAAACTTAGCTGCAAATAAAACATAATAATTTTTTCTCATATGTATGTAAGAAACTTCCCCAGAGTGGTGATGGTCTGGGGGAAACCTGAAAATGTTAAGCCAACTCAAAGGAAATTTAAGTTATATAGATATTTAATTGAGTTCACTGCTGCTACATGTATATTCAGCCAGTTAATAAGTAATAGATTAGATAGTGGTCATCAAGAATTTACAAAAAAGCACTGTTGTGACTTACAAAGGACTAGTGCCTTCTGACACATTATTTTTTGAATAGAAACAATGCTAGGTGTATATGAACAATAAATCTCTGTTTTAAATGTGAGGAAGCCAAGGCTCAGAGAAAGTAATTTAAATGTCCCATTTACACGGCTAGCATCACTGTTCAGTCTCTGAGTCGTGTCCTACTCTTTGTGACCCTGTGGACTGCAGCACGCCCGGCTTCCCTGTCGTTTGCTATCTCCCTGATTTTGCTCAAACCCATGTCCATTGAGTAAATGATGCCACCCAACCATCTTATCCTCTATTTCGCCCTTCTCCTTCTGCCCTCAATCTTTCACAGCATCAGGGTCTTCGCATGAGGTGGTCAAAGTATTGGAACTTCAGTTTCATCATCAGCCCTTCCAGTGAATATTCAAGGTTGATTAGCACTGACTGGTTTGATCGCCTTACAGTTAAAGGAACTCTTTAAGAGTCTTCTCCAGCACCACAGTTTGAAAACATCAGTTTTTCAGTGCTGAGCTTTCTTTATGGTCCAATTCTCATATCTGTACATGACTACTGGAAAAAACAAGAAAAGTCAAGATTGTTGGGAAAAATATCAATAACCTCAGATACACATATGATTCCACCCTTATGGCAGAAAATGAAGAAGAACTGAAGAGCCTGAATGAAAGTGAAAGAGGAGAGTGAAAAAGTTGGCTTAAAACTCAATGTTCAGAAAGCTAAGATCATGCCATCCAGTCCCATCACTTCATGGCAAATAGATGGGGAAACAATGGAAACAGTTAGAGGCTTTATTTTGGAGGGCTCCAAAATCACTGCAGATGGTGACTGCAGCCATGAAATTAAAAGATGCTTGCTCCTTGGAAGAAAAGCTATGACCAACCTAGACAGCATATTAAAAAGCAGAGACATTACTTTACCAAGAAAGGTCCATCTAGTCAAAGCTATGGTTTTTCCAGTATTATGGATGTGAAAATTGGATGTTTTCAAACTGTGGTGTTGGAGAAGACTCTTGAGAGTCCCTTGGATGGAAAGGAGATCCGACCAGTCCATCCTAAAGGAAATCAGTCCTGAATATTCATTGGAGGGGCTGATGCTGAAGCTGAAACTCCAATACTTCGGCCACCTGATGTGAACTGACTCATCTGAAAAGACCTTGATGCTGAGAAAGATTGAAGGTAGGAGGAGAAGGGGATGACAGAGGATGAGTTGGTTGAATGGCATCACCAACTCGATGGACGTGAGTCTGAGCAAGCTCCAAGAGTTGGTGATGGATAGGAAAGCCTGGCATGCTACAGTCCATGGGATCACAAAGAGTTGAATCAAACTGAGTGACTGAACTGACTGACTGCAAAAAGCATAGCTTTGACTATATGGACCTTTGTCGGCAAAGTAATGTCTCTGCTTTTTAATAGGTTGTCTAGGTTTGTCATAGCTTTTCTTCCAAGGAGCAAATGTCTTTTAATTTCATGGCTGCAGTCATCATCCACAGTGATGTGGGAGCCCAAGAAAATAAAGTCTGTCAGTGTTTCCATTTTTCCCCATCTATTTGCCATGAAGTGATGGGACTGAATGCCATGAACTTAGCTTTTTGAATGTTGAGTTTTAAGCGAGTTTTGTCACTCTCTTTTTTCACCTTCATCAAGAGGCTCTTTAGTTTCTCTTCGTTAGAACCTAGTGTTAACCCAGATTTTTTATTTTAAATTCCAGAATGACATAAGGAAATGAGTATGGGTTTTAGAATTATACAGACTTGTATCTGAAGTCTGACCACACATGTGGTAAATTACTTAAGTGTTATTTGTTTAGAATTACTCTTAGTGCAACTAACACCTTCTAACTCATAGCTGTGTTGTATAAGGTACATAATGTGCCCATTGGCACATGCTATTCAGTTTCTCATCGTAGCTTCATTTATTGAGCCTTCATTGTGGATCATGCATGATTCTTCATTGTTTATGTGTATTGTGTTTAATCCTTTCAACAGTCTTATAAGGCGGGCCTTCACAAAAGAGGAAACTACCCAACTAGGGGTTCAATTTACCCAGGGTTACAAAGTGGTGGGGCCGAAATCTGAATTCTGCAGTCTTACGCAATAGCATTCACCCTTAACCACCATACTACTAATCGTATTAAATCCAGACCCTTCTATTCCTTTTTCATGGGCCACCCTGGCCCCAGTGACCCTGTTTTCTAGGACTCAGACTTCATAGGCGAACTATTTAGTATGTAACCAATTTCAGGGGCATAATAATGGATAACATCTGATGTAGCAAATAAATGTGACTGATGGTTTTCAGAAAAGAAATCTGACTTTAAGAATTAAATTTAGTAGCATAGTGTACAGTCTGAATAATGACTTTTGTTATTGATACCCAGGACACTTGCTATAAATGAACAAAGAAATGAATTAGAATAGGATTATATCGTGTACATAATATGTGACTTACTACAAAAGGAAAATTTGCAGCTAACTCAAGAACTTATTCTTTCCTAGGAATGATTTCTTAGTTATGCCAGGCAGATGTCTGTCATCACAGAATATTCCTTTTATTTATAATTTTTAGAAAGTAGTAAATGATTTTGCTATTTTTAAAAAGACTAAGTTGTAAATTGTTTCCGTATAGCTTTGTGGTTTTTCTTTTGATTTGGTCTTTGCTGCCACATACGAGATTTTCACTCACAACCTCATCATAGAAACAAGTGATCTCATACTATTTCTTAGTTCAGTATTTTTGACACAAACTAGACATCAAAACAACGAAGTTTATGTATTGCATTTGCAAAATGTTTTGGTAATTACAGAAAAACCCGGATGAACTTTTTGACCAGCTCAAGAGATCCTCCTGATCACGGGTTCATTAAGACATAGTTGAAGAGATTTCATTCAAAAGTGACTTTCTCCTCAGAAATTTAAAGCTCTGAGATAGCTGAATTATCTGTAGTATTAACAGTGACAACTTGTTAAACACTTTTCAGAATCAGCTTTATTAAATGATAAAAAGTTATTTGTAGAACACTGCACTACTGATAGTGAAAATAAAAAAAATCTAAAGTTTTTGCCAAGAATTAGTTTAGTTGGTCTATGCCATTATTTTTTGACTTAATACCTACTTACTAGCCTCCCAGAAATCTGTATTTCATGGAACATATTTTGGGAAACATATAGCCTTCTCTGAATTATTATATCATTTTTATTTCAATAAAGATTTTAGAGTAGAATTAGCATTTTGAAACTTTATGAAACACCATGCATGCATGCGTGCTAAGTTGCTTCAGTCGTGTCTGAGTCTTTGTGACTCCGTGGACTGTAGCCCACGAGGCTCCTCTGTCCATAGGATTCTCCAGGCAACAATACTGGAGTGAGTTGCCATGCCCTCCTCCAGGGACTCTTACAGACCCAGTGATTAAACCTGTGACTCTTCCATTTCCTGCATTGGCAGGTAGGTTCTTTACCACTAGTTCCACCTGGGAAGCCCATGAAACACCATAGGAATGATAAAAAACAAACAAACAAAAAAAAAACAGTGGCCAATCTGTAGAACAGTTTATTCTCTTAGATATTATTTTTTCCCCAGTCATCAGCTTTAAGTGTTAAACCATTTAGTCTTATCCCAGCTCCCATGACAAAGAATACCTGGTATAAGGGAGGGGAAACCAGTGAGAGTTAAGCCTGCCAAGTGCTATGTCTGTTTTGCTTTTGACCTGTCAAAGTCAGTCAATACAGCGGAGCCCAACACATGGCCTTTTAAAGCTAAAACACCGAGGAGCAACCAAGTATCAGATCTGGGCAGGGTAACAACTGCAGAGTTCTAGAACAAAGCCAGGCCTCTTACTTTAAAGCAACATTCCCTACAGCTTGATTCTGCAAGGCCAGACAAGCATATCTGATTGGTGACAGCGGAATCCCATAACAGCTGTTGACTCATGCAAAGAAGTGACATACTGTAGAGATCAACTTGAAATGCCACGTGGTTTTGGATTATGGAGAAGCAGTGGCAGAAGGCAGGTCCACTGGGCAGAGGAAAGACCCAGTGGTTTCAGCTGAGTGGAGGGAGGCATCCTGGGGCAGACACACCACAGCAGCCTTTGGAGGCTAATGCTGTGGAGACTTAGAGAGATGTGATCTATAAGGACTCACTCATCAGACTTGGCTTTGAATGAAAGAGGTATTTCATCCCACACAGGGAGTTGTGACAACCACTTACCCAGTAATGATCAAATCATGGCAACAGTATTCAAGTTCAGGAAATAATGAGCTCATGTAAAACCCCTGGGGAATTTAAGACAAACTCAATGATAATCTTATATCTTGAAATTTCTCCAGGATGCCTGCTTATAATGGGGTCATGGAGTCTTAAGTTCCTCCATTAAAAGGGGCAACCCTTAATTTTGTATTGGATGCCAAGGAAGATAGCACATGTTCCACAGGAAAATGCCCACTCCTTCCTGGGCAAGCTTGCTGATAACTGACACTATCAAAGCCTGAGCTGATATGGCGGGAGTAGGTTCTGAGATAAACTGCTTCAGAGTTTTGTAACTGACACCATATGTTTTTGCACAGCCCCCAAACACAAGTCCACTCCAGTATTCTTGCCTGGAGAATCCCATGGACAGAGGAGCCTGGCGGGCTACAGTCCACGGGGTCACAAAGAGTTGGACACGACTGAGCGACTTCACACACACACACAAACACAAGTAGGCAAAATCCATTCCCAATTTGCCCCAGATAGTGCTGTGCATTTTATGGCTGAGGACTGAATCCCAAGCTAATAGTCACAGCAGGAGATTTATAAATTAGGATGCAGTTAGTCTTCAGCTATAAAGGATGCCCACGTTTTTGTAAGCATTAGAATGGGAAATCAGCTGCTTTGAGCCACCATCACCCCTGCCTGGCTCCATTGTTTCCACTGCTTGGAAGCCCACCAGCTCCCATCTGCCTGGTGAACTCCAATAGAGTTCCAGTTATAATCTCTTTTGTAAAACAGCATCGATCTTGTTCCTTTGTGCCAAGCTTGTGTCCAGAACTATTTTCATTACCACCGTTAAGTGCTTTCTACAGCAATTGTGTGTTTACATATCTGTTTTCTCTGCTAGAACTCCATGAGGGCAGGGGCTGCTGTGGCTGGCCTGTGGAGATGCTGATCAAATGTCTGTTAAAGGAATCAATTGAAACAAACAAATGAATAAATGTCATAAACTATAAACGTCTTTGGAGAACTGAAAATACATGACAAATGAGTACTGATGGCTTTGAAAATCACGTGAAAACTGTATTCCTTGATAATAGGCAGTAATAAATATTCATTGTCTACCATGGGAATCAATGTTGTCTTTAGCCAACAATTAATTTTCTAATGTGCTAGTATTCAAAAATAAAAATTATTTGAGTAACAAACCATAAGCTGGAAAGGTATTTGGATGCTTTTTATTTTTCCACCAGAGGGAATAGATTTGGCCTGAATCATACACACCCTTGCCTAGTCCCCACTTTTGACCAACTGTAAGCATTTAAAGTACAGCTGGTTATGTTTAAAGATGCCATCTGTAGCCATGAAGAAAGAGTCTTTCCTGATGAAGAGTTAATTGGTCTAAATGTTTCATAAACATGATCTTCATGTCTTAGTACAGTGTGTTTTGTTTTATCTTGTTTTGTTTTTCAGTCTATGAAGCATGGGCTTGAAGTCAGATAGACCTATGTGTTCCAACTCTAGCTACTCTGCTTGCTAAGGTGTTTGCTTTCAGAAAAGCTTCTACAAAACTCTACACATCTTTATTTCTTCATCTGTTGAATAAGGAAAATATGCACTTCAAGCCATTGTAAAGATTCAGTGCAGTGGTGTGTAGGATGTCCCTTCCCCCATGCTTGGCATAACCTGTTTTTTTTTAATTTTTTGATTAAAAAAATTTTTTGGCTTCATGGCATGCAGTTCCTCAACCAGAAATCAAACCTGCACCCCTGCTCTGGAAGCATGGAGTCTTAACCACTAAACCACCTAGGCTCTCTGTTTATTCAATATAAATGGCATTTCCTTTGATCCTCGCCAGCTCATCAGGAGATTTTTATCTCCTGAAGAGTTAGTCCATAAATAGGTATGAACTACCCATTCCAGTACTCTTGCCTGAAAAATCCCATGGATGGAGGAGCCTGCCGTCTACGGGGTTGCACAGAGTTGGACACGACTAAAGCGACTTAGCAGCAGCAGCAGCACCTATTTAGGGTAGTAGGTATTTCTTTAGCCTGTACACTCTTCTCCCACAATTCCTATAAATTTTAAGAGCAAAATACTTGTAGATCAAACTCTATGGGATATCGATGAACACCAATAAGACGTGGCTACGTGCTCTGCCGTATGAAAGGAACTCCAACAAAACTTTGTAAAAGGCTTTGACTGATTAGAACATTCTTTTTGCCCTTCAAGAAAATTCTAAAATATGGTGATCAAGTTACATGAATATTTTCACATTTAATGTTAATGTTAGAGTTACAGAAAGTTCTTAAATACCCTTACCCGGTTTTCTCTAATATTAACATTGTATATGACAATGGCACTTTATCAGTTCTAAGAAGCTAATATTGGCACAGCACATTTACTCAACCAAATACTTTATATGAATTTCACTAGTTTTTCCAATGATTTTTTTTCCGTTCCAATTTTTAATTGCTCTTAGCTGTCATTTTCCTTATCTTCTTTAATCTATGACACTTCCACAGTCTTTCCTTATCTTTCATGACTTTGATACTTTAGAATAATGCAGGTCAGTTATTTTGCAGAATGCCTCTCAATCTTGCATTGTATCGTGTTTTCTCCTTACTAGATGAAGCTCAACATTTGTGGCAAGAATACTGCAGAAATGATGTGTTTCTCTTGATCACTTGATGAGGGTAGCGCTCACTGGGTTTCTCCATTGTAAAGTTACATTTTTCCTGTGTAACTATGGAATATCTTAGGGGGATGACCTTTAGTCTGACTAACATGCGTTAAAATATAAGACAATGCAAAGAAAGGGTTTTCCTGTCAGAGCACAATTATTTTTATAGGTATCTCATTTTACATTGTTGCTGCTGCTGCTAAGTCACTTCAGTCATGTCCAACTCTGTGCGATCAGGATATGTTTATACTAAAAAGTAATATTAAATTTTGACCTTATACTATCAAAGCAGTTTTGATGCTCAGTTTTGGGTGTATCAGCATTTCTTCTAAACAGAATTTAGCTACATATAGTGTGCTTTGAGCTTAACTGTAGATGTACAGGTTGCTGATTAGTGAGTCTTTAAAAATGCTATTTAGTACTCTAAAAATACTATTACAGTCTCAAAGGAGGCGGAATTTATAAATTAAGATATGTAATGATAGAATTATTTTGTAACCTAACGTATTTCACTTGGTTTAAGCTCCCCTAGGTTTTAAAGTCTCACAATTCTAAGGATCACTGTATGTGTACCTGTGTGTGCGTGTTAGGTGTGTATTGGTGTAGGTGTCTTTGTATAGAAGTTACCACGATGAATGAAGTCAGGAAGTGCTCCCACAAAACTACTGTAACTATATGTTTTATTAAAATATTCAGCTCTATTTGTGCCATTTGAATTTCTTACCAGAGTTAGGAAAACTGCAACATATGGGATCTTAGTTCTCTGACCAGGGATTGAACCTGTGCCCCCTTCACTGGAGACATAGGATCTTAACCATTGGACCACCAGGGAAGTCCCAAAAGCTGCATTTTTAACAATCACAACCTTCTATACTTTATTAGTGGACTATTTATAAGTGGGGCAGTCCATGTTGCAAAACTTACCATAGCAGTTATGGTCGCTGTGACTGATCACTGTTTCCTGAGAAGACCTGCTTGCTGTTTTATATGTGGCAAACGTTTGTTATGTTTGGTGTCATGTTCTTGATAATATACATCTTTTAAAATATCTCTGTAGCCTACTGCCTATTTTCACTCACAGTAATATTTCTGCTTCAGTCTACAAATAATTAATTTGCTCCTTTGGAATATGAAACAAGCTTTTCTTTCTGTCATTGTTATTATTGTTCTGTCATTTCCCAAACGGATCCAGTTTCTTCAACGTGCAAGAGAGTCCATGGTTATACATTCAGCTCCAATTCCACATGCTTTGTTCACAAATCAAAAAGAACTGAAGTTCTTCAAATATCCAGACATAAAATCATTCTTCTTTGTTTCATTTGCATTCGCATCTACCCTTCTGGACTCCATCTGGAACCCAAACCAAAAGTGTTGAAAGACCACAACAAAGGCTGCTTTCCTTGGAGCTCACCGGAAATGGGAAGCATTAGTCATTTCACAGGCCCCTGTCTCACTAGATTTTCCAGTCCAAATTCTACAAATCCTGGAGACTCAGATGTATTTCTAAATTGAGAATACAGGGTGCCTTTCAGAATGGACTCCAGCAAGCAGGATCACATTGGCCTCACCCTGTTTAATTTGGAGACCCAACAGAGCTTCCCTGGTGGCTCAGTGGTAAAGAACCCACCTGCCGTGCAGGAGACGTGACAGGAGCCATGGGTTCGATCCCTGGATTGGAAAGGTCTGCTGGAGGAGGAAGTGGCAACCCACTCCAGTATTCTTGCCTGTAAAAATCCCATTAACAGAGAAGCCTGACAGGCTACAGTTCATGGGGTGGAGAAAGAGTTGGACACAACTTAGCGAATGAACAATTTAAGATTAAAAAAAAGAGAAAATTGTATATTGCTAGTTGAGGGATTTGTAATGCATGAGAAATATAAAGAAGTGTTCCAAATATTGAGGTCATATTAGTAAATTTAATTGACTAGAGCTAATTCATCTGTTTATAATTTGCTTCAATTTCCTTTGTTCCTGAGTTCATAGGGGACTAAGAATTCTTAGGATAATATACCAGCACTTTTCAGCTGATGATTGTTTAAGGAAAGAAACACAAACAATGATGTTATCTTATATGATAGCTCATTACTACTTGGATTCTAATGTGTTATAAATAAGGCTATGAAGCCCAAAATACAAATAGCAACTCAAAACTTCATTTGGCTACCTAACACCAAGTTCTATTATTTTTAAAAAACAATTAAAATTAAAAACTTGAACTGTTACTAAAACAGGATAACATCTACGGCCATACCACCCTGAACGCACCCGATCTTGTCTAAAACAGGATAACATCAAGCATTGAAACACATCAACTTTTAAAGCAGTGTTGTTAGAGGTCCCTTCTGCACAAAATAGAATGACTTGACTGGCTACTTAGTTTCATTAAAATTTAAAATAAGGCAATTATATAGGTAAACCTTGTTCATTGCAAATATTTTATTAAAACAAACTAAAGTCAAAATGTCCCTTACTCCTCCATAAAAATGTTTAATTTTGTACTGTCCCTTAAAAGAGCAGCTGCTTAGTAAAAAAATTTATAAGTTTTATAAAAGAGGACAGAGACTAGCAACTTCTCTGATAAGAATCTTTAAACAGAAGAAAATTAAAGAAGCTTCATTCATTGCCATGATCCTAAATTTTGTGTCATTTGAGTGAGCCTAGGATTAAAATCATGATTCCAAAATAATTTTACTGATCTCTATCTATTTGCTGTCTTGTTCTCCAAATGCCATGCACTTGGAGCTTGAATGGCTATAATCCTCACTCAGTTTTAGAATGCTTCATGTTCCTCCTTCTACCTGGAACATGTACTCAATTCCCTTTTAGTTATATTTCCTCTGATAAACTATTAACTCTGTGGACGCAGGACAGTATTAAATGACTATGCAGACCCATAGTCCTTTACAGCCCTCAGTAGGAACCAAACCTGTCAATGTCATGATTTGGACTTCTAGTTCCCAGAACTGTAAAACAAACTTCACTTGTTCAAAGCACCCAGTTTATAGTACTATACAGGAGCCATAGGAAACTAATATACCTTCAAAGGAGCTACCAATACTTTTCTGATGTCCTATTCTTTTACTTTGCCATTTTAAATGTTATTTTCTTTACTTAAATTTGTATTTTTTTAAAAACAAACTTGATTCATACCAATGGTAAAATCTTCAAAATAGTTCATTTTTGCTTCCCCATCTCTAGCCTACCATCCTTAATCTTCCAAGGGAGCCACTGTCCAGTGTTTCCAGCGTGTCCTTCTGGAATCTGTGTATGCACAGTCAAGCATATGCACGTTTCTAGCACTTTATTTTACTAAATAAGATCAAGATGTATTTAATGTCCTGAAACTTGCTTTATTGCCCTTAATATCTGTCTCTCCATACCTTTACTCTGCCTTCTTCTCTTCAGAGAATTAGTGTTCCATCATATATGGACGTATAACTTGTTTTGCCAGTTCCCTATTGATGGACAATTAAGGTGTACCAAGTTTTCTGTTATTACACAAAGTGCTCTAGTAAATTTCCTTGCACATGAATCTTTGTAAACTTTACCAAGTATATTTGTAGGATTAAATCTTAGCAGTATAATTATATTTGTGAGTTATTTCCAATTATCTTCTAAAAAGTAAATAAATCTCCTTTAATATGCATTTATATGAGAGCATTCTTTTCTTTATGAAAAACATTCAGTTTTAGGATCACTGTGGTATGTAAAAGACAATTTCAGATGGACTATGCTGTAATGATTTATCGCTAATGTATACCTCAGCTGATTATTCTATACATATTCATTCAGTGTCTGATACTATGAATCTCACAATAGCTACTATTTTATGGCTGGCTGACTACAACACAAGCAAAGCAGTTGTTAAATTTAGAGAAAATGTGAAGATAGAAAATAATTCATCCCCTTGGAACAAGATAGTGAAATTAGCTCATCAGGAACTTTGTCTCTTATGGGAAAAAGAACAGTCTTAATCTGAAAGAGGACTCTGCCTCTCTGGGAGAAGCAACTGTGCCAAGACTGTCAGGTTTGAGCGGTCACGACTAACTTACGAAAAATAACATCATCCCAGGGAAAGGGAATGGGTCCCTCTGGGAAAAGCTGGGCATCACGAGGAATGGCTGTATATTTTAAAATTTAAAATGTGGACATTTTTCATTATTTAGTGGAAGAAAAGGAGAACTGTTTGATCTTAAAAGAATGATTCAGTGGGGCCAGAAAGTAGGTAAGGTTTCACGATACCTACCCCGGATGGCTCAGTGGGTAAAGAATGCACCTCCCAATGCAGGAGACATAGGTTTGATCCCTGGGTTGGAAAGATTCTCTGGAGGAGGAAATGGCAACCCACTCCAGTATTCTTGTCTGGAAAATCCCATGGACAGAGGGGCCTGATGGGCTACAGTCCAAACAGTCACAAAAAGTCAGACATGACTGAGCGACTAAGCACACACACCAGATCAAATAGTCCAATTTGATATTGCTCTAAAAACAAAGCAAAATCACATTAAAAATGAAAACCACTAATCCCTTTGTGGGCAAATACTTCTGTAAAAACTAGATGGACTTCCAGGAGAATTGGTAACAAGAACAGTGGCCATGTATTCATGGGTAGGGCAGAGAGGAAAGCCAAGGGCACCTTAATATCTTTTGTTGGTCACTAAGGCATTTCATGAAAAGTTAAGCACATTTTTAAAATCATTATACACACACACACACACACACACACACACACACACACACACTATGCACATGTTTGAATGAGAAAATCTGTTAATTATCTTGTTACACTGTATTGAAAGCTCTGACAGTCCATTCAGGAATTTATGAAGTCTCCAGCAAAGGGATACACTCTAAAGGTGGAGCTTTCTGGGGTTAATTTTAAGCATCTCTGCTAAATTCTGCTATTTCCATATCTAGATTAAGGGGCTCCAAGCCAGAAGAGCTATTATTCATTTACTTGAATATGCCTGAACTTGATCAAATTACTAATCACACCAGTGAAGAAAGAATGATGGATGCTAATGAGTTTTTCCCTTTCAAAAATTGTTTAATTTTTTATTAGTGAGGTTTATCACTTTTAAGATCTAAAGGGATAGTCAATGATTCATGTGGTCTGAGAACAGGTTTTGTAAATACTTAGAGGAAGAGAGAAGTTTGGCTGCATGTTATATTTCCATGTTGGTTTGACCAGGGTTGTAAGCAGCAGGAGTGGTCACCCTGTCTGGCTCTCACTTACACTACATTTCTCTGTGCTCTGTATTATGTTTACTGTGTTATCATAGGCTTGTATGTGGAGTCCTGGGTATTCAGTAAGTGTCAACACTGAACATTTAAAAATATTATCATTCTCTATTGTCAGTCATTTGTTTCAGCATCTTTGAAGTCAAGTCAGAACATGCTTCTATATTATTACAATATATTTGTTCTAAGCTGCACCAAAGAGGACAATTAGAACAAATAAGATGGAGATTTCAGTTCAGGATTAAGAAGAAACTTATGATGATGAGCTGGATTATGCTTGAGGTCAGGGACCTGCTTTCACAGCAAGGCGCTTTGCAGGTTCTCGGTATTAAATCAATCTTTCCATTGGAAAGCTGTATCCAGAATTGTTCAGAACCACATCATGGATTATCATTCTTCCTCTGAAGAGGAGTTTAGGGTAGATAACCTCAGAGGTGCATCTTAAGAAAAAAATGACACATAGGTTATCAGCATATCAGTTTTTTCAATAATGTTTTTCTTTTGTGCCTAAGATGTCAGATAAATCCTTTAGTCACCTAATGACCTCTGACATGCAATTCCTTCTGCTTGAAAGTCTCATCCCCTCTGAAGGATTTTCATATCCTTCAGTTCAGATATAGTCTCTCAAAAAGGCTGCTTGTGACTAATGTATCTGAAATAGCCCACATCCACTCATCGAAAATTGAGTTTGTTTCCTCACAGGACAAGCCATCAGTGCACCTAACAATCTGATTGATTGATAGACCAATGACATGTCCAACTTTGACAGGGGAGACCATCTGGGACTTTGGCACCTGTGATCTAGGCTCTTTTTAATGCCCTCCCAATGAGGACTAGGACACTATCATACACCTGCCCACCTGAGAGACCCCAAACAAGCAATCATCTTTAGGCAAACTTTTATCTAAACCCAGACTTTTCAACATTATTTGCATTATTAGTAGATTGAACACAACATCTCAGCATGAAATACCTGAGTTTAGGTGACTGCGTGGCATGTTCTCAGTATGCTTCATTTGGAATATATTATTCTGGAATGAAACAAGGTCTTCAGTTGTTTCCTTAATTATATGCCTGGGAAATCTTCCCATCTTAGTCCATTAGATCTGTCTTTATACATATTCTTTATGCATTGTGTGAGGGTTTCTCTGGAGTAGACTCTAAGAACTCTAACTTCGGGGCTATGGAATCTGTGAATTTTTGAGCTTAGTGTAAATTACCTTCTGAAGAAGCTGAACTAATTTGTGTTGCTTATCAGCAGTGTATAACAGTAATTATTTCTCCATGCCCTCCCTAATATTTGATATATATAGTTTTAAAAAATCTGATAGACATATAATGCCTTAAATAAAGGTCTCAGTTCAGTTTAGTCACTCAGTTGTGTCCAACTCTTTGCAACCCCATGAATCGCAGCACGCCAGGCCTCCCTGCCCATCACCAACTACCGGAGTTCACTCAGACCCACATCCATCAAGTCAGTGATGCCATCCAGCCATCTCATCCTCTGTCGTCCCCTTCTCCTTCTGCCCCCAAACCCTCCCAGCATCAAAGTCTTCTCCAATGAGTCAACTCTTCACATCAGGTGGCCAAAGTACTGGAGTTTCAGCTTTAGCATCATTCCTTCCAAAGAAATCCCAGGGCTGATCTCCTTCAGAATGGACTGGTTGGATCTCCTTGCAGTCCAAGGGACTCTCAAGAGCCTACTCCAACACCACACTTCAAAAGCATCAATTCTTCGGCGCTCAGCCTTCTTCACAGTCCAACTCTCACATCCATACATGACTACTGGAAAAACCATAGCCTTGACTAGACGGACCTTAGTCGGCAAAGTAATGTCTCTGCTTTTGAATATGCTATCTAGGTTGGTCATAACTTTTCTTCCAAGGAGTAAGCGTCTTTTCATTTCATGGATGCAGTCACCATCTATAGTGGTTTTGGATCCCAAAAAAATAAAGTCTGACACTGTTTCCACTGTTTCCCCATCTATTTCCCATGAAGTGATGGGACCGGATGCCATGATCTTCATTTTCTGAATGTTGAGCTTTAAGCCAACTTTTTTACTCTCCACTTTCACTTTCATCAGGAGGCTTTTTAGTTCCTCTTCACTTTCTGCCATGAGGGCGGTGTCATCTGCATATCTGAGGTTATTGATATTTCTCCCAGCAATCTTGATTCCAGCTTGTGTCTCTTCCAGTCCAGCGTTTCTCATGATGTACTCTGCATAGAAGTTAAATAAGCAGGGTGACAATATACAGCCTTGGCGTACTCCTTTTCCTATTTGGAACCAGTCTGTTGTTCCATGTCCAGTTCTAACTGTTGCTTCCTGACCTGCATACAGATTTCTCAAGAGGCAGTTAGGTTAGGTGGTCTGGTATTCCCATGAATGATCTCTGTTCGTCTCCAAGGCAAACCATTCAATATCACGGTAATCCAAGTCTATGCCCCAACCAGTAATGCTGAAGAAGCTGAAGCTGAACAGTTCTATGAAGATCTACAAGACCTTTTAGAACTAACACCCCAAAAAGATGTCCTTTTCATTATAGGGGACTGGGATGCAAAAGTAGGAAGTCAAGAAACACCTGGAGTAACAGGCAAATTTGGCCTTGGAATGCGGAATGAAGCAGGGCAAAGACTAATAGAGTTTTGCCAAGAAAATGCACTGGTCATAGCAAACACCCTCTTCCAACAACACAAGAGAAGACTCTACACATGGACATCACCAGATGGTCAACATCGAAATCAGATTGATTATATTCTTTGCAGCCAAAGATGGAGAAGCTCTATACAGTCAACAAAAACAAGACCAGGAGCTGACTGTGGCTCAGATCATGAACTCCTTATTACCAAATTCAGACTCAAATTGAAGAAAGTAGGGAAAACCACTAGACCATTCAGGTTTGACCTAAATAAAAGTCTAGTCTCCACTAAAAACAAATGAATAGATAGATGAACAGATAGGTATCACACATACATGAACATATATCATTCATAGAAGTTTATTCAAACTAAATCTTCTCACATCATTATAAACTTTATGCTATTTTAATTGCTTTATTATAATATAATGAACATTTTAACACAAATCATATTTCTAATTTTAAACAGTTTCCTAAAATTCAACTTCAGTCATGAATTAAAAAATGAAAATATGTGTACTGAATCAAGATTTTAAAAAGTCCTCACACTACCCCCATTCCTTTTGTTCCCTGTTGCCCTGGATCTTTTGTGTGAGATCCAGGAATCTGAGTTGGTGGTTAAGATGTTTAAAAGTGTGAGAGAAGGTGACTAGAAATTGCTTGTTAGAGGCAGAAATACAGAGCAAAGAAGAGGTCAAACTAATTATTTCTCTCCATTACTGAGAATGCATGATATGAAAGGGGGGTCAATTAACTCTAACCTTTTACACATTCAGCAAATATTTATTGTTGTCTACTATACACCAGCGATGGGATTTATGTGTGAGGGAAATAATTATCCATTCTCGTGGAGTATTCAGTGCAGTGGAAAAGGCACAAATAACAAGTGCAATTACCAAATGGTGAAGACGATGAAGGAAACGAAGGATGCTGATGTGGACAGAAGCTGATGCATCACTGTGCTGCCATTTCAAGAGACCTCAAACACAAAAAGATGCTCTCCATGCAAAATTAGGAAGAAAGCATTCCTGCTACTGCTAAGTTGCTTCAGTCGTGTCCAACTCTGTGAGACCCCATAGATAGCAGCCCACCAGGCTCCCCCGTCCCTGGGATTCTCCGGGCAAGAACCCTGGAGTGGGTTGCCATTTCCTTCTCCAAAGCAGGAAAGTGAAAAGTGAAAGTGAAGTCGCTCAGTCGTGTCCAACTCTTTGCAACCCCATGGACTGCAGCCCACCATGCTCCTCCGTCCATGGGATTTTCCAGGCAAGAGTACTGGAGTGGGGTGCCATTGCCTTCTCCGAGAAAGCATTCCTAACAGATATCATTGCATTTTTAACCTGACCTTAATCGTGGTAGACTGAGAGAACCCAGTGAAAAGGGTGGCAGTGGAACCAGATGAGGTCGGTTTGAAGGACATAGGACAGGTACAAGTGCCTACAGCTTTGTAGGATAAGCTAAGAGAAAACAAGAGAAGGATGATATACCGGAGAAGAGGAAAGATTTCAAAGCCAATGAATTGCCTCTCTGCCAGTGCATATGGCAGACTACAGAAGGCATTGCTTGGTGCAGAACATGCCTCTTCTCTAATGAGTTTCATTGCAGTGAGCTGTTACCTACCTACTTTTATAAATAGGTAAAATGTTTTAGATAAAATATACATATTTGATTCCATTTCTAGTAAATCATAGATCTTAAATAAATGTGTATTGAAATGAAATGCATGTTAAATTAACATTCTCCCCAAATATTTCCTATTTGTTATCTCACATCACATTTCCCCCCTTGATGTATTGCCCTCTGTTATACTATGTTATATTTTTTAATGAGTCAACAACACAAAGGTATATTTTTTTTTAAATAACTAACACCTATTTCTTTAAAAATTGGCAGAGCAATAACGTGACTATCAATGCCAAAATAAAGATTATCATTAGAATTTATATGAATCCCCTAATAGAAGCAGCTATTAATAGCAAAAACAACTATCGAATAAATATCAAGGGTAAACATGGATTGCTCCCTTTTATCTATAAAGGTTATTTGGCAGAGAAAGTCTTATTTTTGAGATTTTATTACTACAGGTCAGGTTAATTACTATGACAGCTAACTTTTATCATTTTAATGCAGGATTGTGGTTTGCTGATTCAGCCAGAGGAAACCTGTGGGTTACAGCCTGTTTCCTCTGACTACATTGAAGCCATTTCACAGCCCGAACTAAAGACTTGTCCATCTGGGGATACAAAAGGTGACTATTACACTGATATCATTTCTTTTTAAAAAAAAAATCCCTTAATATACATAAGTAGTAGATGGTTGCTTAAGCTATTCTTCTACAAAAAAATAATCAAGGTGATATGGTGCTTTTTAATTAGTATGAACTGCCACACACATAATTAATGAAAATGCATTGTTTGAGTATGTGAAATATTTGATTGATCAAATGCTTTTCTTTTCACCTTCTGCTTTCTTCTTAGTTTAATGCATATTCATCATAGATCTCAGTCAAAAAGTCATAACACAGAGTCACAGCCTTCCCTTGAGCCTCTGACTTGTTTTCCTTACTGTCTATTTTCATAGCACCCAGTGTTTTTCTTCCTTTGCAGCTTCCACAATTATTTAAACGATTGTTGTTCATTGTTGTTCAGTTGCTAACTCGTGTCTGACTCTTTGCGACCCTATTAAATGGTTAAGTATGTAATTGACTTTGATGTCAGTGTTCCCAGGCTGTAAGCTGGATGAGGACAAGGGGTCTCATTTATTCAGGCTCTACCAATTCACTTAAAATTATAATTTCTACAGAGTAGGTACAAAATAAGTTGACCTTGTGAACCCAAAGAACTGCAAAGGATAGAAGTTCAGTTTTATATAATTTCTTCAAGTTAAAAAAAAATCTTTGGGAATGGACACTAATGTCTCCCATATATTGAACATGAATAGAGGCAGGGAAATTGGGATGTCAAATTCAAATTACATGTCCTTGCTATTGTAAATAGTGCTACAGTGAACACTGGGATACAGGAAAACACCCTAAATGTCCATCAACAGAGGAATGGATAAAGAAGATATTATATATAATATATATATATATAATGGAATATTACTCAGCTATAAAAAGAAACAAAATTGTGTCATTTGTAGTGATGTGGATGGACCTATAGTCTGTCTTATAGAGTGTTGTAAATGAGAAAGAGAAAAACAAATATCATATATGTATGGAATATAGAAAGATGGTACATATGAACCTATTTGCAGGGCAAGAATAGAGACGCAGATGTAGAGAATGGATATGTAGACACAGAGGGGAGGGGAGGGTGAGACGAATTGAAAGATAGCACAGGCATATATACACTGCTGCTGCTGCTGCTAAGTCGCTTCAGTCGTGTCCGACTCTGTGCGACCCCATAGACGGCAGCCCACCAGCCTCCACCATCCCTTGGATTCTCCAGGCAAGAACACTGGAATGGGTTGCCATTTCCTTCTCCAGTGCATGAAAGTGAAAAGTGAAAGTGAAGTAACTCAGTCGTGTCCGACTCTTTGCGACCCCATGGACTGCAGTCGTGTCTGACTCTTTTAACCCCATGAACTGCAGGCTACCAGGCTCCTCCGTCCATGGGATTTTCCAGGCAAGAGTCCTGGAGTGGGGTGCCATTGCACTACCATGTGTAAAATAGCTAGCTAGCGGGAAGTTGCTGTATAACACAGGGAGCTCAGCTTGAGCTCTGTGATGACCTAGAGGGGTGGGATGAATGGGGTGAGAGGGATGTCCAAGAGGGAGGTGATGTATGTATACAAATAGCTGATTCACTTCATTCTACACCAGAAATTAACATGACATTGTAAAACAATTATACTCCAAGAGAAAAAGTAAATAAATAGAGAGATCCACTTCTAAACAATTCAAATTGCATTATTCAATCCTGCCTAAACCGAGGGCAGATCTGGAATGAGACACTTTGGAGGCACTGTCCACTTCCCCTGTTTCTTTCCTTCCTCAGCATTCTTCTTTGAGTGGAGACCAGTGGAGACCAGTGAGGTTAAGCCAAAGTTGGGACTAAAAATACCTCCAAGGCAGTAAGAGGAGCAAAGAGCATCTCCTCTGTGCTTCCTGGTTACCGCTCTGGCCTCCTGACCCCAGGTCTCCCTTCATCTAAGAAGTCTGAGAAAACACTCAGGAGCTTTTCTACCCTTGCCATGAACTTCACACTACAGCTTGAATGGGAAATGAGTTTCACAAACGGGTGGGACAAATTGCAATTTGGCATGCATGGCTAACAAACGTGGGCATTTCCCAGTTCGGGAACATGTGTCCCAAATAATAAATTACAGACAGTGCATAGAGAGGGATTTACCCATTACAGTGTGTCGGGTGGTATGATTTATGATTCTCGGCTAAATGAGATATATACTCTTGTATACAAAGGAGACATCCATATGTCTAGGTATTTTTTTTTAATCAGATGACAATTTATGAGAACCATAAAACAACTTAATTCAATTCCTCCTACTGAACCAAGTCAAAAGTTCTTCAATAAAAAGTTGAAGGTACATTACTGAGATTCCTCAAGAAGTGGCAATTTCTTCTGTCTGTTAAACTTATACTAACTTTTGCCAAGCCCTGTTCTGAAGCTGTCTCTGTACCTAGTCCTTACAACAGAGGCTGCCATAAAACAGGAGCCTTCTGGGAACTTGAGTAGTTAGGCTTCTTTGAAACAAAACAAAGCCCATATTCCTCAATCTGACAATAATCTAACCTATCCTATCTCTCCTAACTCCTCCGAGACTCTGGACCTCATTTCATACTGATAATCGGCTGCAGGACTCCAGCTCTTGTTCATGCTGATCCCTGCTCCTAAAAGTCATCTTCCCATCTTGATCCAAGTTCTCCTGATGCCATATCCTCTTCTCCAGGAAGTCTTTCTTTACCACCTCACCCCCAGATTTGCTTCTCTTTTATGTGGCTCAGATGGTAAAGAATCTCTGCAGTAAGGGAGACCTGGGCTTGATTCCTGGTTCAGGAAGATCCCCTGGAGATGGAAACAGCTACCCACTCCAGCATTCTTGCCGGGAGAATTCCATGGACAGAGGAGACTGGTGGGCCACAGTCCATGGGGTTGCAAAGAGTCGGACAGGAGTAACGAACACTTTCACATGCACCCAGAATATCCTATGCACACGTCTTCAGATAGCACTTACCTCGTAATGTTTCAGGTGTCTGAGTCACATGTTCCTGTCTCTATCAGTAGTCTTCAAAGCGGAATAATATAGCCCAGCAAGGAGAGAGAGAGAGGTACAGAACAGCACAGGGAAGAAGCCAGTAAAGATGAAAATATGTGTACCTTTATTTTTATATAATCATGCTTATTTTATTTTTTATGATGGAAATAATATATACATATGAGTATATGTACATGTAGCACAAGGCAGGTGCATTAACATGTCAAAGGCGCATCAGCCATAAGTTTGTCCTGAAGGCTGTATGAGATTTCAAGTGTGTCCAGAGCAAAGACTGTACCTTATTCGTCTTTCAGTGTCTAATATATGATTAAAAAATTGTTGCTGAACTAAAACCAAGATTCAAGGCCTCCTTTCTTTCACAGAAGACTGTGAAATCAACGAACGGTAACCCCCCTACCCTTGAGGTGCTAGAGACCTAAAGATTCAAGGTAAATGAGTGAGTTCAGAGATAAGTGTGCAAGGATGGATTTTTTTTTTTCTTTTTCTCTCTTTTATTCCTGGAGATGATTTAATGGTAGGACTCCCCTCTGTTGAAAGAAGTTGTCACACCAGATGACACTGAAGGATGCTTATTTTAGGTGCTTTAGATTTAGCATATAAGTTCATAGAATGGTCCCCAAACCTTATTTTCACAGCACATTACAGTTATCTGCCAGAAATGGATCCATTGTTTTTCTCCTTGAAAAATGTTCTTTGAATAACACCAGCTAATATAATTTGAGTGATTTTTTTTATTAAGTTGAATTTTGAAAATAATTTAACTATAAAATACAACCTAAGAATAAAATATTTTGCCCAAGAAAGAAAAAAATAATTCTTCTAATTTGCAGACAGAAGTTTATATGATCACTGAATGAGAATTACCCTTAAAGAAAATGGTTTAGATTATATTTTATAATATATAAAAAAAACTTTTATCATATCTTTTTAGAAGGAAATATAGCAACTTATACTTTAATAATTCTAATAATACTGAAAATATAGATTTTTTCTTCTCAATTAAAAACTGCCTTGTTTTATAGCATTATAGAGTCAGAAATTAGTGCTATTGTTTATATGATTTTACATCTCACTAAATAACAAAGTTTAACTTCTTTTCTCTATTATATCACCCAATTCAATTCACATAAATGGCTGAAATCTAACTTGCATTAAATATAAAGCTATAATGATAAATTAAATAACTTCTCCCCAAAGGTAGTTTCATTCTTCAGAATGTTATTCCCTATGACATATGTCATATTTTATTTCAGAAATCACAGCTTTGATTCATTCATTGTTTAAAAATATAACATAGAATGTATGCCCTCCTTTTTGACAATTTTTGGTGAGCTGGAATCATTTAAAATGTCAAGAAATCCCAGTCCTGCAGATGTTATACAGATGTCTATTTCAAGTAGTATTACTAACTCACAATAAAAAAACATTGTTAAGCAATACAAAAATGCAAAGAGTTATGACTATAAATATATGGTAGTATAAACCACTGGGGCTAAATTTTCAGGGACCCAATCAGGTATCTTTTTTATGTGCATGTGATTTTATGCTCACAAACTAATGGTACCCATATTAGCATCTTTGTGCATGCAATTGGTCACATTTCTTCAGCCTTAGCAGCAAATGGCCACAGATCTCAGTTTGTGAAAAATTAGCTGTCAACAAATTTACGGGGGGAGACAGTGTTT
Source organism: Budorcas taxicolor (assembly GCF_023091745.1). Lineage (NCBI taxonomy): Eukaryota > Metazoa > Chordata > Mammalia > Artiodactyla > Bovidae > Budorcas > Budorcas taxicolor. The sequence continues at coordinate 87,611,370 of NC_068913.1, forward strand.
GGGCAAAGAGGATACACATGTTGTTAGAAACTCAAGGTTCTGAGGAAAACTGAGCCTTTCAAAGTATTATTAAATAATATATCATTGGCAGAAACACATGTGTGTCCCCAGTGTGCCACCATCTTATGAAAAAACAAAAATAATCTATTTAAAACAGTCTCTGAATACATGAACCCACTGAGAAAATTCAGCTTTTAAAAACAAAAATACATGTATTATGACAACCTGCTTGTGGCTTTTCTGTCAGTGCTACCAGAGAGATTGCTGGGCCATATTGTCCTTTCAGCTGATGGCTTTGTGCTGCTCTAACCTAACATGATGAATGGATCAGCACTTTGGAGACTCTGAGACTTCAATTCTGGTCCAGCCCTGTCATTGACATGATCCTACTTGCATTATTTAGCATCTTGGGTCTCAGTTATCCTCACTTTAAAAGCAAAGGATGGAAAAGAGGTGATCCCAGGCCCCTTCCAACTGCATCCACAACCCACAAAATCTCTATGGAGAAAAAGAAAAAAGGCTTTTTCAGAAGGAGATTTTCTTGAGGAATTCTTCGACGAAGGATAAACTGAAGGCCATGTCTAAATCAGATTGTATTAGGAGCCAAACAAATATGTGAAGGAAGTGGATTATTGATTACAAACTCTGTATGTAGGGCGAAATCAGAATTAGAATATTCTCAATGAAACCCACAGAAGAATTATAAAAGAGAATTGGATGGAGAAACAAACACTTTTGAGAAGAGTTTTCATTTTGCCACTCACAACCCAACACCGCTCCCAAATGTTCGGTGTTGTAGCTTTTAGTGTTAATACTATTCTCTACGTCTCCAAACTTTGGGAACACCTTTCACTAAGCAGACCTTCTTTTTCTCCCCAGTATATACAATCTGTCATGGACAACAGTCACTTGCTCAGTCTCACTACAGTCAGGTCTGTCTCTTCACTTAAAATCACCCATTATACCTCTCTGAATCTTATCTATTCACAAATACCTCCTCACATCTTATCTGCTCCCATGGAACCTGCCAGACAACTCTGACTCCCGTGCTGTCTTTATTCTGAATTGCCATGGGTTGCTGAGGGTGAAGTGGGGTGAGGGCAGGAAATATATTCATCAACATCTAGTATAAAGGCGCTGTGGCAGATGCTACACATATTTTTCATATAGAGAAGTAAGTGCAATCATGAAAAGATTAAGTAATTTTTCTAAGATAAACAATGGTCCTCAACCTTGACTACATATTGGAATCACCTGAAAAGCTTTTAAAAATACATTGATGCCTGAGTTCCACATCCAGTGGTTCTGATGTAATCCGTCTAGGGCACAGCCTGGGCGTGAGGATTTTTTAAACTTTTCCAGCTGACTTTGTAAAAATTTTTGTTTATTTATTTTTGGCTGTGTTGGGTCTTCTTTGCTGCGTGGGCTCTTTGCTCGTTGCTGTCAGCGGGGACTTCTCTCTACCTTTTGTCATGTTGGCCTCCCATTGCGGTGGCTTCTCTTGGTGCAGAGCATGGGCTCTAGGGCTGCCAGGCTTCTAGTGGTTGCAGCTTGTGGGCTCTAAGCACAGGCTCAGTAGTTGTGGCACACGGGCTTAGTTGTGCCATGTCAAGTGGGATCTTCCCAGACCAGGGATTGAACCTGTGTTGCCTGAATTGGCAGGCTGATTCTTTACCACTGAGCCACCAGAGAAGTCCCTCAGATGACTTTATATACTACACTGAGGTCTACAGAGCTCCATGGAGGCAGAGCTCAGGTGTGTCTGTCTCCAAAGCCCAAGATCTTTGAGTTCCACTCGTTTTACTCAATTATGAATTACCTATTCTTAAGCTTTTGACATGTATAAATAGCAATTTTATACCTGTAATTTAACCCTTCACCTGATTATGATTTTTGAAGTTTCACATTATAGTTAAGAGCATGGACTCTGGGACAGTCTTCAGCTCCAATCCTGTATGTTTTAAATTAATATACAGCCACCTCCTAGCTGAAAGATCTTGGACAAGTTACTTAACCTTTCTGAACCCCAGTTAATACTGCAATGGGGATAATAAAAGGGTGGTTCTGAGATTAAATAAATTAACGTATTTAAGTGCTCAGGATATCCAACATCTGAGAGGCGCTATAAAAATGTTGACTATTTCTTTTTTAGTAATATTTAATAACTATTTCTTTTTAGATAACTATTTCATTATCTTATTTTACCAATGAGAATGCCTAATACCTAAGAGAGTAGATACATCAATAATGTATTGAATTAAAATCCTCCTAGATAGAGAGTAATATGTATATAGAGAAATGGAAGGTCATTCACCAGACCTGAAATTTTGGAGATATTACTTAATGGGTGGACTTTGAATAAGGCAGTTTTCTGGAATTCTCATTAAGTTTAAAAATCAAAGCAAAGAAAAAAATTTATGATGAGAGGAATAAATAAGTCCACATTGCTTTTGGACTGTCCTGTATTTCAACTTCCTGCTCCTGTTGACACAATTTGCCCCAGAGCAGTTCTGCTGTATGTTTTCTCTTCCTTGGAAGGCATGCTGTTCTCATCTCCTTTCCCTTCTATTTTCTTCTGTCTCTCCCAGTTTTTCTCTCTTAATAGACACATACTTTTTCCCTTTCTGGGATCTACCAGTAAGAGCCCTAAACTAGATCTGTTTCTGTATTTTATTATTTGTAACTATTTCCACCCACACAAAAACTCACATACACAATTCTGACATTCCTGAGTCATGAAATGCAAAGTGTATTTTACCATCCCCTGAAAGTAGAAATTCTTCACTCTAAAATTAATGTCACAGGCTTCCCCGGTGGCTCAACAGTAAAGAATCCGCCTGCAGTGCTGGAGATGTGGGTTCAGTCCCTGGATCAGGAAAATTCCCTAGAGGAGGGCATGGCAACTCATTCCAGTATTCATGCTGAGAAAATCCCATGGACAGAGGAGCCTGGCGGGCTACGGTCCATAGGGTTGCAAAGAGTTGGACACAACTGAAGTGACTAGTATGCACGCAAAATTAACGTCACACCAGATACTTTTGTTAGCAGAACCACAAATCAAAGCCAGAAGGGATAAACTTGTTTAAAACTTTCATTTGTAACTCAAAAAGTAGCCGGGAATATTTAGCTCCTCCATATTTTGAAGAGAAACATGAAGCAGTAACATCAGCGAAATCTTTGGGGTACAGTGGATGTTTGCTGGAGACGTCAAGGTATTCTCCACAGGAAATACAAATAACTGCTCTGTATTTAACATGCTGATTCAGTCTCCATTTCTGAAAAGGTGAATGGGAGAAAATAAAAATTGAAATCCAGGTGCTTTCTTGGTGGCTCAGTGGCTCCTGCAATGCAGGAGACACAGGTTCGATCCCTGGTCTGGGAAGATCCTACACGCTGCGAGGCAACTAAGCCCGAGCGCTGCAACTATTGAGTCTGTGAGCTAGAGCCCAAGGGCTGAAACGACTGAAGCCTGTTCGTCCTAGAGCCCTCACTCCACAACAAGAGAAGCTACCGCAATGAGAAACCCAGGCACCACGACTAGAGAAAAGCCAGCAAAACAAGGAAGCCCCCAAACAGCCAAAAATAAAGAAGATTATTTTTAAAAATCCAAATTATGTCTTGATATTTTTCTAATAAATTATCAATGTGTCCACTCACCCTAAAAGCTGCAACATTTGAATACGTTTTACTTTATCCATGAAATAAGAAAGATCTTACATGCAGCTTTTTAAGGGTATTCATTTATCTTATAAATGTTGACCAAAGCTTGTGCCTTACTCTGTGCCTGAAATTAGCTAGTAACAAAGGTGAGTAGAATACGTAATTGTTCTGGGTCCTTTAACTATATAATCCCATTAAATCCTCACACCAATCATGTGAGAAGCGTAGTACACTCCTCTTCTAACAGATGAAAAAATTAAGGCAACAGAGCTAGAAAGAAGTGATTCACAGCAAAAAGGCCGTATATCAAAGTAAGACTATTCTTCAAAACAGTAAATTATCAGAATATTAAAATAACTGTCTTATTATACATTGAAGCTCTTGACAGCAGAGAATATGACTATTGTTGGATTGGTAACTGAGCATGTGTTAGGCTAGGAAATATGTGTGGCCAACTATGTCAGTGTCGGTGACTCCCTATAGACTTCAGTCCTATGAAAGACCTCATGTACTGTTTGAAAATAAATAATAATTGAGTAGTATCCAAACACTTTAATTTTTTTATAAGCATGTGTTTTCACAGAACAGAATTTGCACTTGACTTCAGCATGAAATGTGTTATTTCAGAACATGACTACCTGATGTGGTTCTGTTTGGTTGGCAGGAAGCCATGCACTGTTCTCCTGGGTTTATATGAGTGTGGTCTCCTCGCTGTGATCTCTGTAATGGTGTGCCATCCATCACTGAATTCTAGACTTTCTTGCAAAGTGTAACTTCACCCATAGAAACTGAGCCGAAGAAGTTTTGCTATCTATTTCAGGCCAGTGGATCGTGCCTTGCCTTAGTTGTTCAGACAATAGGACCTGTGACTGGAGAGAAATCACTTGGCAGCCTCACCACTGCCAATACGGTGTCGTGACGAAGCCTCAACTCCAGCAGTGCCTGGGAGGAAGGAAGGTAGGTTCTGGATTCTTCAGGGGGAGGCTTTTCATTTACGCTGCCTGCAGAACTGAAAACCACACAATTGTAACTCCTAGACCCATGCCTGCTCCTTCACTCTGCAGAGGAGGACTAACTGGATGGAGTTTGACTTTTTGAATGGATGCGTTATCATAGAAGAGCCTTTTAATGATTTTTGCTCAAAATGCTCAATTGTTTCATTGTTTCCAAAGAAGTCTACTTGACAGATTGAGGCTATTAAAATCGTGTCCTGTGCTGACCCAGTTCCATGCTGGTTTTCTCAGCACACATGGGTAAGAGCTGGCCACATCAACTGACAGTTGGTGGTTCCGAGCAGCTGGCCTTGTCAACTGCAGCTCTCACAAGGCACTGCAGTTGAAATGGCCATCTGTGGCTCACACAGGCAGTGGAATGTTTCTGCATGTAAGACTTCTGCTCCAGCTTACCCCGTGCATGACACTGTTTTTACACGCTAACCTTCCTGATCTTCTCTCACGTTCCTGGGCAGGTCTCCCGTGGACCTCGCTAGACTGCTTTTCATTTAGTGCGGCTTCTAAGCTGGTTTTCTTGGACATGTGGTGTCTCCTTGCTAGGCGTGCTCTGACTAGGTAGATTCCTGCAGAGTTCTCGGACATGCAAACCGGGCGAATAGACTGAGATGCTTGGGTAATGTGAAGTAAGTAATCCTTCTCCAGATTTTAAAGTAGTTTTTAATTAGATGGACATTTCCTTATAAACTCTGTGTAAGCTCTCACACACAGGCAAGAGTGATTTAGAAAACCAACTTTTTTAAGATGCTCTGTGAATCATAAAGAAAAAGAAAGTGTTAGTCACTCAGTTGTATCTGACTTTGCAACTGCGTGGACTGTAGCCCACCAGGCTCTTGTGTCCATGGAATTCTCCAGACAAGAATTTGATACATAATGATCACTTAATAAAGATGTGTTAAGTAAATGAATACATTAAAATCTTATTTATTCCTAATCACAAACCTGTGCAGCAGCTTTCTACTTAAGAATATTGAAGTTCAGAGAGATTAATTCATCTATGATCATACATGTATGTGAGCTGCCACAATTTAGGCAGTTTTCACCACCAATCTGGACAATCCAAACTCCATATCCTAGAAATGTAGGACTGGAAGCAATGAAAGTACTTGTTGATTTAAGAAGTCAGACTTCTCCACACCCTTTCAGAATATCATTCTGACTTCAGAATTTATAGGGTTCACGAAGATTCCAAGTGAAAGTGTTAGTCGTTCAGTCGTGTCTGACTCTGTGACTCCGTGGACTGTAGCCTACCAAATTCCTCTGTCCATGGACTTTTCCAGGCAAGAATACTGAAGTGGGTTGCCATTTTCTTCTCCAGGAGATCTTCCCAACCCTGGGATTGAACCTGGGTCTCTTGCATTGCAGGCAGATTTTTTACTGTCTGAGCCATCAGGGGTGCCCAGAAGTCAAGCTTCTTCATACCTTTTCAGAATATCATTCTGACCTCAGAATTTAGAGTTTTCAAGAAGATTCCAAGATGTCGCCATATATTAACCTGAAAGTAGATGTTAAAACTCATCACTGAAGTCTGTGGCTTTGGACGGGACACTGTTTCTCAGGCTTATTTTCTTCATCTGTTTGAAAAAAAAAAGGTGTGAATCTTTATGATCTAATCCCATGCTGCAGATTAGTCAACTTTGTAAAAAGTGAAACACCTTCTTACCTGTCAGTCTTAACATACCTTAGCCTGAGTGTCTTAAATAGATTTTTATTTCTCACTGTTCTGGAGGCTGAGAAGTTCAGGATCAGGGCCTCCTGACTTTTGTTGGCTACCTTGCTCAGATGATAAAGAATCAGTTTGCAATGTAGGAGACTCAGGTTCCATCCCTGAATCAGGGGTCAGGAAGATTCCCCTGGAGAAGGAAATGGCAAACCACTCCAGGATTCTTGCCTGGAAAATTCCATGGACAGAGGAGCCTGGTGAACTACAGTCCATAGAGTTGCAAAAGAGTCGGACACTACTGAGTGACTAACACTGTAACATATTAAGTAGAAAGAGACAGAGACAGAGAAACAGAGACACAGAGAGCTCTACTGTTTTCTTCTTCTTATAAAGACACAAATCCCATCATGAAGCCTGCACCCTCATGGCCCCATCTAAAGCTAATGGGGGCTTCCCCAGTGGGTCAGTGGCAAAGAATCTGCCTGCCAGTGCAGGACCCCCAGAAGACATGTGTTCTATCCCTGGGTCAGGAAGATCCCCTGGAGGAGGAAATGGCAAGCCACTCCAGTATTCTTGCCTGGAAAAGTCCCACGGATAGAGGAGCCTGGCAGGCTACAGTCCAAAGGGTTGCAGACAGTCGGACATGACTTAGCAACTAAACAATAACAGACCTGATTGCCTCCTAAGGCTCTGCCTCCTACTACTGTCACCTGTTGAGGGTGGGATGGGGTTAGGGTTTCAACAACTGAATTTTGGGAGGACACAAGCATGAAGACCACAATGCTGTCTTTGTTCAAGGCAAATTATTAGCAACTCTACAAAGTAATGATAGGAAAAAGGGGAAGATCTTCTTCTTACCTGTTAGAGAGAGATGGTGTTACGAAGACTGAAAATAAAGGCGTGTGTTCAGATTAGGGGATCCCCACACAGACCAGCCAGGGCTTCTCTCAGTGACTGCTTGGGTCCAGAACTGTCCTTCAGACATGCAAGCTCAGAAACTCAAATTTACCAGCACACTGATGATGGTCCTAATGGTAGGACCATGGTCCTAGTAAATTAGCATCCTGGTCTGCTTTGTTTACCAGGATGCTAATTTACTCTATACACAACAAGGAAGTATTGTACATTTTTATCAGAAGAGCACAACCAGAATTAACAAAACCATCCTGCAAGCAGCATGTAGAATGCCTGCCGGGAGGAGAAAATGGGTGTGGATGCCAGGGAGGCAGAGGCTGCTTAATGGAAAAATTCCATCATCGACACTGAGGAGGCAAAGAAAGTAAAGAATGTATAGAATAATTCCATCAGTGTAAAACCTAATGCCTCCATGCTTACATACACAGAAAATTTCTGGAAGCAACAAGCCTTAAGAGTGATTACGTAAGTGCAGGGGAGTCGGAAAGGAGTGGGATGGTGACCAGATTGGCCATATATACTGCCAGGCTGGGGGCAAAACGGAAATGTGGTCAGTAATTATTATGAATTCTGAGAAGGTAAAAGCAGAGCAAGAGAGCAAGTACAGACCCTTATACACACAGACCCTGTGTGAATGCCCAGGTCACGTGGCCACAAAGCCAGATCACATAATAAATTATGGTTGTGTATGTGTGTGTGTGTGTGTGTGTGTGTGTGTGTGTGTGTGTGTTCAGTCATATCTGACTCTTTGCGACCCCATGGACTGTAGTCCACCAAGCTCCTCTGTCCACGGAATCTTCCAGGCAAGATTATTTGATTGTGTTGCCCTTTCCTTCTCCAGGGGATCTTCCTGACCCAGGGATTGAACCCTTGTCTCTTGCATCCCTTGCATTGGCAGGCAGACTCTTTACCAGTGCACCACCTGGGAAGCCTAAATTATGGTGGATCAAGTGTAAAGATATCTTTTCACATACAGGTGTCCTCCACTATCCACAAGTAGAGCTCTCCAATGAAGTCTTTGGTAAATCGAAATAGAGGAAGCTAAAGAGTACTCCCCATTTTCTGAAAGTTCAATTTATGGTATTTTGCTTTTCTGAAACACCTATGTTAGTACCTGTTTTTGCTCACCAAAAGAAACCTAAAGAGAATTTTTGCTTTCAGGAAAAAAGCCTGTCCTAACATAGGTCTTTCATAAAAAGAAGTGGCATAAATTGAACTTTTGGAAAGCAAGGGATACATGTATGTATTACCTTTATTTTTACAATAGGTGAGCACCTTTTTAAATCCCCAAATCTGTATTTTTAAAAAGTTGTATACTTCAGAACTTGGGCAGAGGTAGTGGAGATGAAAAGCAGGGGAAAACAGAAAGACATTTTGTATTCCGAATCACAGGATTTGGTAATGTGCAGACAGGTTTATGTATTCATACACCACATAGCACAGAGATGGTCGTGTCAATATTCACAATTACGACTATGAAAGAGCACTTATTTGCAGAAAGTTCCACTTATGATTAGGGGTTGGTAACAGAATATTGTCCCTTCTCATTCTATTTCTCATTCTCTATTTCTCATTCTCCCAGAGTAAAATGTAAATATACTTGTGATCTTGAAACTCTTTCCTTTCATTATTGAGACAGTTTCTCATCCTACCCAGAACTTTTTATAGTTACCATTCTATTTCAAAGACAAATGTTGGATTGGCCAAAAGTTTCATTTGGATTTTACCATAGGCTGTTCCATTAGATATTATAGAAAAACCTAAGTGAACCTTTTGGCCAGTCCAATACATGTTAAAGCATATCGTTACAAAAATACAAAAAGAAGTAACACAAACATTTTTTTATAAATGCTCAACTTTTGGGGGAGAGTCGGTAGGGGACACTTTTTGCCATGTCAAAGGTTCAAGAAAAGAAACATATTATTTGAGTGATATTAGACAGAAATTCACTACAAATGCCTAAGTACAGCAGGGAGCAATAAGTGCCTCTGACTGGCTCTCAGGAATGAAGTGCCTTTTTAATTCCTTGAAGACATTAGAGTAACTCTGCTGCCCCAGGTCAGAAACATTGCAATCTCAGTTCTCCCTGACATGTTATCACAGAGTGGAATCCAGCTGATCACTGAACACAGTTAAGCCCAGATCACTTTTTCTAACTTTTGGGCTGTCGCCTTGTTTATTCATTCACCTCGCTTTTGTTGAGCTACGAATCTGTTCTAGGTGTGCACAGCAGGATCCTCCAAGGTGCCAGATATCTAGTAAGTAAAGTAAAAGTAAGTAAAACGTGTAGGAGAAGACAAATGAGAGAGGTGTGATCTTTACAGTACAGCACAATCATTGCAGAGGTTGGGAAAAGCCCAGAGGCTGATGCCTGACCAGGCTGGGAGAGCCTTGAAGAGTTGCTGAAAGAGAAAGTGCCTGGGCAGAGTGGTGTTGGTAGTTATAAGCAATCCACCAATCACATGACTTTGAAATAGTTTAATTGAACTAGAAAAAAGAATCTTCATTTTTCTCAAAAGAACCTGTAATGAGGGTCATATCACTCGAGCTTAATGCTTCCTTTGATTTTTCTCTTACTGCAGGGAACAGACAATGGGCAGGAACCAAGCAGGTGAAGGGTACCTGGAGATGATTCTGAGTTACTCATGTTCAGTTGGCTCTAATTTATGCATCTTGGATTGTGTAAAAGTGGAGACATACCTAGACATGCAGTTTCTAATGGTGCAGTGCCCTTCCTCATTTGAAGGCTTTTAATTAATATGGAAAATTCAATTTCAATTAATATGGAAAACTTTACAGTGAGAATCCAACATGTCACTGTTACCGTGTATAGTAGTGCAAATACGTTGTGCTACAAAAAACAGAACTTTATTTTAAATTTCAATCAAGGTGACCTTTAAGGAAATACATTAAACTGAGTTATCTTTCTCCAAAGAACCAAATTTAAAGGAGACAGAATTTGACTGTGCCCATGAGACTTATTGGAAGTTTAGGCCTTCAAATAGTATTCTACTTTCTTTAAAATCTCAAAGTACTTATTTTTCTCAGTTGAATTTCCTTATGTGGTTATTATGACCTTTTACATCATTTACTACTGCTTTACATTGATGAGTGGAAAGCTATACTTGGAAGTGGAGGCCCACCTGTGGAGAAGAAACAAAACACGAATCAGTTGGGGTTTAAGAGGTGGTTCAAGTTTCCTGTAACTTTGACTGGGAATGTCACTGCACTCCATGTGTAAGAGGGGCCAAACTTTATACTTCACTCATTAGCCTTTACTTCTATGAATGGGAGGCTGGTCTCTGAGAAAAGATGACACAGGGCTCCTCAGAGCATTTGTATCAGTTTCTATGGCATACTTGTTCATGTCTGGAGGGGCAGGTAAATATGAGACCCCGTTTAAACTCTAAATTTATCCAAATATGAATTATTTAATTTGTAGGCTTTTGTAAATATCCATAGGTTTTATGACGTACCATCATGCTGAGTCAAAGCAAAATCCATTGAAAAAGTATAGGCTATGTGTTAAATTGTACTCTGATGAATGTCTCTAAATACATACACACCTCTTTCTTACTCAGTAAATTTTGAATGGAACATTTATAAAAATTTATCAGAGCATAGTTTTGTAATCACAGTGCAAAATACATAAGAAATAGTTTAGAAGGAGGATAATGAAATTTATAACTGAAAAAACTTAGGAGTCTGATCAAACTGAATAAAATGAGCTTGTATTTTGTTTGCTAGTTGAAAACATAGTTCAGCTGACAAACTCAGTAATTTTATTGCTCAGTATAAAATACCTGATAGAAGAGTACAATTAAGAAAGGAAAATATAAAAAGGCAATATTTACTGAAAGCATTTCAGCTCAGCTGTTAAAACAGGAAATGTAACTTACATTTTTAAAGCAATGTTTGCAAGTTAAAGTACTGTCTTGGACTTAAAGGTGTTCACATATTTGAAGTATGCCCAACTTATAATAGTATGTTCTGGTTAATATGTGAATTCCATTATGGTTACACAATTCATTGTTGCTTGTCAGTTTCAATAAAAAGAGGTGAATAGAAGGATAGGAGTGTACCTGTCTCTTACCAGGAAAGGATGGCATACACATAAAGCCCACAATACAGAGGAAAGGGCAAAATAGAAGGCACTTTTGTTCCAAGAAGCTAGACGATGCATGTCTAGGTGATATTGTTGTCTGTTTTCATTTTTGCCAAATTTCATGTGTTTTATAGTGACTTGCCTCTATGTCAATTTTCATCTGTTCTTGACCCCAGAGAGTACTTTGGTTGGTCATCTATAGCCAGTTTGATCAAAACGCATCATTGAAAAACTTTCATTGCAATCATATTACATTTCATACAGAAATGCTTTGTTGAGCTTGATTTTCATCCTGCCCTAAATATCATTAGCCATCTGACTGATCTCAGCTTCATATTAGAGCTGACTCACCCTCTACTACCTCACTTGGCAGTTATCTTATGAGGATGGTGGTGCTCAGTCATGAGGCTCATGGGAGTTACTTTCTAAATGTATAGGCTATGCTTGGCCCTGGACTAGATGTGATGAATAAGACTATTCCTCACTTCACTTTCATTTCCGTTATTTACCACGATGAGAGCGCCTCAGTGAGTAGGTGTTGCCAGGATTAATGGACAAGGCGCCTATAATTTCCCCTCTTGGAAGGTCCCAGTGGGCTCCTATATAATTTCCCCTCTTGGAAGGTCCCAGTGGGCTCCTATATAATATCCCTCTTGGAAGGTCCCAGTGGGCTCCTATATAATTTCCCTCTTGGAAGGTCCCAGTGGGCTCCTATTAACTTTCCCCTCTTGAAAGGTCCCAGTGGGCTCCTATATAATTTCCCTCTTGGAAGGTCCCAGTGGGCTCCTATTAACTGGCTGAAATCTCTGCTGGCATCTGCATGCACTTTGTTTGCTCTGAAGAAATATCCCCATTTCTGTGAATATTGAAGATAGAACTTATGCAAGAGGAAAGAAAGGAAGATAGAAAATTATTTTAAATCAAGAATTTCTCTCCCTATCTGTTGATTCTACATATACCCACTTCTTTCCCAGCTCCAACAGATCAGAAAAATCTGAGACCCTAACAAGCTCCCTGTTGAGTTATCACAGTGAGCCCCCATTGCCCCTCTTCATTTCTTTATAACTTGCTTTACTAACTATTCCTTGTTACTTTTGGTGAGTTTGGAGAAAGGAGGTAATGGAGTAAAATATTTACATACTTAGGTGTCGTCATCATTAGTTCCCTTTATTCATGATGAAACAAAATGGGGTGAAAATTGTTTTATTTTGTATGTTAATCAAAAATTCTGAAAGTGTTTATTGCATTTTCACTGATAAATGATTTTTCTTGTTTGTGTTTGTCCCAGAGAACCAATTTCTCTAAGAGTAGAAGTCCTTTTAGGCATCGTATGGATGATAAGGTTAGCCTTTCATATACTTCACGTTGTTGCTTAGTCATTTAGTTGTGTCTGTTTTGTGACCCCATGGACTGTAGCCCGCCAGGCGCCTCTGTTCATGGAATTTCCCAGGCGAAAATGCTGGAGTAGGTTGCCATTTCCTCCTCCAGGGGATCTTCCTGACCCAGGGATTGAAACCCAGGGATCTCCTGCACTGCAGGCACTTCATACATTTGCCACTTCACAGGTGGAAAATCTGAATTTAGCGGTTTTTCTTTTTCCCCACACTTAGCATGTAAGAGAATGTGGTAAAGACTAGCTAGGCGATCATCAAACTCATTTCTTTCACTTCCTGGCACAAAGCTTGACTACATTTCTCAGTCTCCCTTGCAGTCAGGTGTGTGACCAGGTGTGTGACCATATGATTGGGTTTTAACCAATGGCATGTGAGCAGCAGTGACAGGCCCATTCCTCGGGTGGGCCCGTAGGAAATCTGGCAGCTCTTTACTCCTCCCCTGGCTGATGTCAACACCCAGTGAGTTCTCAGAAACTGTAGTGAGGAAGGCCAAGTCTACTACCCTGGAACCCTGAATGACCTCCCTGCCCCTACACATACCCCTGCCTCGAACCACCTGGACCGTTTTCCTGAAGAAGTAAACGTCAATAGTGTTTAGGCCACTATACATTTCAAGGCTCTATTTGTTAATAGCACTTAGCCTATGTCACCTAATGCAGGGACTATATCATGTTGAGAAATTAGAAAAGAAAATAAAGATAAACCATTGCATGGTTTTTAAGAAGACTTTTAAATTAAGTGCAAGCTTTAATAAAGCCTAAGAACAAGGTGTGCTTCTAAGTCTTATAGTCCATGGCGGTATGAAAAATAGTAGGAAAAACACCAGACCTTATACTTTTCAGTGACACCCCACATGTCAAGTTTGGGGAATAGAAACAGATGCAAAACTCTTCTAAACACATCTTTGTTTCCTGATGATGAGCTGAGATCCAGCCTCTCATGCCACATTGAAACACAGACGTTTCTGCTCCTCTCCAGAGCCCACATTGATGGAGGTAGACTCCCTGCATTGCACCCCAGGACCGGAAGAGAGATGCTGCATAGGAAAATGCCATTCAATCTTTGGAATAAAGCTGCTACTGGAATCCAAAATATTATTAATATTATTCCTGTGATGGGATTTATTGAGCCAATGCATAATCCTTCCCTCTTAGTCCATTGTTCTATAGAAGTAGAAGCAAAGTTACTTAAGCTGACTATTTTTGCATGAGTTTTCAAAATGCTTTTAAACACAAGGATTTAATCTAATTGCTGCCGCTATTGCTGACTGATTTTTTAATTCACATAAAAAGCCAATATATGTTCATTTAGAAAATGCATATTTTTAGTAAAAAGAATAAACTGTCATGGTATCATCACTTCAAAACAACCAGGGTCTTCTCTATGCATTCATATGCTTTACTTTTCCAAAAATTCAATAATATTTATATTCTGATTATAATCAGCTTTTTATAAAAGTAAATTAAAATGTTCCACATCAGAATATACCCTTATTTCAATATCAGTGTTTAAAGAGTAAGCAAGTTAAAGTATATGATTATACCTTAATATAATCAACCTGATAGGTATATGTTATGTTGCTTCCAACTTATTTTGCTTTTAAAATATGTTTTCATGGGCATTCTCAAGTATTTCTTAAAAGTGGAAAACTGCCAATTTATATACACAACATCAAAGTTTCCAACCTTCCATTAACAAATAAAGACTAATTTTTACTCTAGGCACTATTCTGGACACTTGAAATTCAACAGTTAAAAAAAGAGAAAGAAAAAACTTTCCCCTGTGGTGCTTAATGTCATTGGAGCTTTAAAAAATATTGATAAGGGGAAAAACAGTTGTTTTAACATTTTATTGCTAACTGATTATTTTTATAATTGCATATTGGTTCTTCTTTGATTGCATCTGCCAGCCAACACCTGTGCATGCTAGTATATGGTAGTAATTTTCACAGGAAAGAAGAATTTTTTACAAATTGTATGGCTAGTTGTACGTATATGTTATGATAATTTAGACCTTTACAATGGAAGTTGAAAACAAATAGCCTGCTCATTTCCTTTTAAAAATTCACCAAGTAGAATGATCTAAATAAAGGCCAAATACAAATCATGTGCTGAAAAGAACCACGCTTATTCCTAGTATTATTTGTGTGTGCATTTTAAAAGCTATTTTGAAGTTAGAAATCTTTTAGTTAAGAATACCAATTAACCTCTTCCAAAAACGGCTTCCTCTACAGAACCAGCAATCTTAAATTCACAAGTGCATTTACATCTTAGTTATAATTTATCATTTCTATCTCTCAGGAATAGGAAGGCATTGGGATAGAATAATTCTCCAGAACATAGTCTTCTATATCAGAGCTGTGTCTACTAGATTCAGAAAATGCTATCTTGCTGTTTGCAATTTAGGAGAACTTGTTTTGCAGATGGTGGTGGTATTTTGCAGATGCCCCTTCCTTCTCCCTGGAGCTTGTTAGTTACTGATGAGCAGTGGAGACATGAGGGAATTTTCAGAGGTTGTCAGTCTGCTTGATTCAGAACGTGCTTCACCAGCAACCTACAAGCCCTGTTGAGAGTCTGTAACAGGGTTAGTAGGACAAGAGAGAGGATGCTGTGATTTAGACACTTCCTATCTTCGCCGACTTTTTCTTTGAAATAGCTAATGAATTTAAAGTGCCTAGGGACTTCTTGGCAGTCCCATGCTTAAGACTCTGTACTTCCACTACAGGAAGCACAGGTTTGATCCCTAGTCAGGGAACTAAGATCTCACATGTCAACTGATCCCAGAGTACATATTACATAAAACCAACAATTAACAGCCACAGAACATACTACAGTAACACAAAACAATACAGAAATGCAGCCACTTGGAAACTGAAGCTCCCTCTCCTAAATCTTGGATCAATGAGAAATCAAAGATAGTTACAGAATGCTTGTAACAAAAAAATCATGCAAACTATTTCCTATTGAAACAAAGCAAATTGATGGCATTAAATTGGTGTCATATAAAAATAAAATAAAGTGCCTAGCAGCGCACCGACTCAAAAGACATGAGTTGGAGCCAATTCTGGGAGATAGTGAAGGATGGGGAAGCCTGGCATGCTGCAGTCCGTGGGGTTGCAACGAGTTGGACTCAACTTAGCAACTGAACAACAAACAACCAAGCGGTGCACTGCAGGGCACTCAGAAGCATTCCAAAACGCTTCTTGCCTGTCCTGTGCCTTCATGATGGCTCTCACTTGTTGTGTGCTGGGTGCCAGAAATAAGTATTTAAAAGCTCATTAAAGTCTTTTATGGTATTGCCACTATTTTCCCCAATTTACACATAAGGAAATGAACCCATGAAGAGGTCACCTACTTTGTCTAAGATCATCTGATTAATAAATAACAGTACCTAAAATTCTGAAAAACAGGTTCTTTCCCTCTGTCACGCACTGGTGGTCTGCATTTTCTTACAACCCCACAGAAAATACTGGACATTTAGAAAATATGTTTTCTCTTAGGAATAGGCAGCTACTTGGATTTTCTTCAGCTTCTATAGCCCACAACACAGATGCCCAGTGATCTTACTGGCTGCCCAGAGATAATGCTAGGAGGGACTGCATCTTGATACTGAAATGGAAAGAATCTGTAAGAAAAATCTGTAGTGGAAATTTAGCTCAACTGGATCGCCAAGGTCCCTTACTGATATTAAGAGCTGAATTGTGTTTCTACCCAACCAGATTCATATTTTGAAGTCCTAGCTCTCAGTACTTCAGAATGTGACTGTATTTGGAGACAGGGCCTCAAAAGGGGTAATTAAGGGAAAATGGGGGCTTGCCTGGTGGCTCAATGGTAAAGAATCTGCCTGCAATGCAAGAAACCTGGTTTGATCCCTGGGTTAGGAAGATCCCCTGGAGGAAGAAATGACAACCCACTCCAGTATTCTTGCCTGGAGAATCCCATGGACCGAGGAGCCTGTGGGGCTACAGTTCACGGGGTCAGAAAGAGTCAAACACGACTGAGAGACTGAACACGCATACACAAGGAAAACTAAGGTCGTTATGCTGGGCCCTAATCCAATATGACTAGTGTCTTTATAAGTAGAGGAGATTAAGGCATAGACATACACAGGAGACCGCATGTGGATACAGAGAAGACGACCATCTACAAGTCGAGCAGAAATGTCCTCAGAAGAAACCAACCACGCGAATACTTTGACCTTGGACTACGAGGCAAGAATTATGAGAAAATAAATGTGGGTTGTTTAAGCTACCCAGTCTGTGTTGCTTTGTTATGACAGCCTTAGCAAACTATTAACAACACAAATGAAGCTGGGTCTTTACTAGTCTCTGAAATGAAGAGCTTTTCTGATTATTCAGAGTTCTTTTTTTAAAATCAGAATTCTGGACCAGAAAAGCAAACAAATAGTTATAGGTCAAATCCTGTAAGGAAAATTTCAAGTGATTTCACAGAGTATTTTTCTTATACTGGGATGTTGACACTCCAGATGGAACTTGACCTAGAGGATCAGTGACTGGGGCCTTGACATCTTAGGTCATTCTGTTGAGCTTGGCGATGCTCATTGTAATAGTGATTGGAAGGGAAATTCTGAAAGAGAATGCCTTCCGGATTTCTTCACACTGCTCCTTGAATATACCATGAAAAAATAAAACTTTGCAGAGTCTCACTAAATTCAT
This sequence comes from Budorcas taxicolor, assembly GCF_023091745.1. Lineage (NCBI taxonomy): Eukaryota > Metazoa > Chordata > Mammalia > Artiodactyla > Bovidae > Budorcas > Budorcas taxicolor. The sequence continues at coordinate 87,628,792 of NC_068913.1, forward strand.
TATGGATGGATGAATGCAGTAGTGCCTGACAAGTGATGGCAGTGACCACTTTAGAATATGTGCGTGACTATTGCGAAGGGGGCTTCCCAGGTGGCACTGGTGGTAAAGAACCTGCCTGTCAGTTCAGGACACATAAAAGATGTGGGTTCAATCCTTGGGTCAGGAAGATCCTCTAGAGGTGGGTATGGCAACCCACTCTAGTATTCTTGCCTGAAGAACCCCATGGACAGAGGAGCCTGGCGGGCTATGGTCCACGGGGTCACAAAGAGCTGGACATGACTGAAGCAGCTTAGCATGCAGCACACGATCCAATGGGAAATCTCAATAGAAAGAGTAAAGAGCTGAAGAAGGAATTAAACCTTATCCAGAGGCATTAAAAGGAATTGTGTCTAACAAAAGTCCCTTTGACTTTCAGTTCAATAAATATTTTTTTTAAATGCATGCATAATACTATGGAGGAAATCAGAATTTAGAAACTAACCTTGACTCTGACCTTAAATATGTATGGATATGATATAAGAAAAAAGATAGAGTCACAAATAGCTGTAATTTCATGTAGTCTTTGATAAAATCAGTAATGGAACTGAAAATTATAATGAAGTCACAGAGGACAGAAGGGTCATCCTGACTGAGGCATTGGACAAGACCCTCTAGGAGAGAAGTCTGTGTTAAGTCTGGAGGTTGTGTAGCATTTACACAGACTGTTTTGCAGAGGGCAGGGCTTTCTAGGCAGATGGATTAGCACGAGGAAAAACAGATGTTGTTGACTGCAAATCATGTTCAGTGAAAAAGTAGAAATCTGACCTGCTTACTCGAAGGAAAGTGTTGAGAGGATGGGGCCATTGACCCTGTACTTGGAGATCAAGGACTTGGATTTGAGTCCTGTGTTCCCCATTTACTAGATTTATAACCTCAATCTCTCTGAGCCTTAAATACCTCATCTGTGAAACGAGATAATGACCCACATCTCATGATTATGGAGATTAAAAGTGAGTACTCAGTGTAAAATCTCCACCTAGCAAAAGCTGATATGCAATAAAAATTCAGTAAATGTTAACTGAACCTCAGAGTTAAAACCTGACTCCACAGAACATGGAGAGCTGATAAGGTTTTTGAGCATGAAAGGGAGATGAGACATTTGGAAATTTATCACAGTATTACTGCGTGGAGAATGAATTACAGGGCAGCCATGGTGCAAGAGGGCTTCCCTGGTGGTTCAGATGGTCAAGAATCTGCCTGCATTGCAGGAGACCTGGGTTTGATCGCTGGGTCAGGAAGATTCCCTGGAGAAGGAAACAGCAACCCACTCTAGTATTCTTGCCTGGATAATTCCATGGACAGAGGAGCCCGGCAGGCTACAGTCCATGACATGGCAGAGTCAGACATGACTGGGCAGCTCACACACATGGTTCAAGAATATCCATTAAGCAAGTGTTAACAGTAGCAGAAGGACTTCCCTGGTAGCTCAGATGGTAAAGCGTCTGTCTACAATGCGGGAGACCCAGCTTCCATCCCTGGGTCAGGAAGATCCCCTGGAGAAGGAAATGGCAACCCACTCCAGTACTATTGCCTGGAAAATCCCATGGACAGAGGAGCCTGGTAGGCTACAGTCCATGGGGTCGCAAACAGTCAGACACGACTGAGCGACTTCACTAACAATAGCACACCTTTGAGGCCATGGGAGCCTCAAGCAGGACTGTGCTTATGGAATTTAAAGGAGGTGATAGATGAGAGGCTTCCATGGCAAATGGCCCTGGGATGTGCACCCTGGAACACAGACTGCTTTTCACAAAATCAAATTCTAGTTCTGTGGCTCTTTTCTAAAGTAGTAGCATGACCTCTATTGAGCTAGCTAACCTCTGTGGATTCCCAGTTTTCTCATCTACAAAACAAAAAGATTGCAACATCTCTAAGTACTCTTACAGCACTAGAATACTTCATGCCTGTTTGAATCAATAACACATTAAGCGGATTAGATGAGAAAGTGAAGTGCCTAAGAGGGATAGAGAAATTAAAGATAGCATAAAGAAAGCAAAGAGCTTTAAGCGTGAGTTAGTGGGTCAGTAGATGATGTCACTACTAGGAATATGGAAAAGGAAAAAGAATAGGCTTGGGTGAGAAGAATTAATGTCATTTCTAACAGTTTAAAGGGCTGTCCTTCAACTGGATATATGTCTCTGTTTTCATCAGGTTACTTGTTTGATATTGTCTTCTATATCTTGTACACATCAGATTTGAAAGCAAAGTTTTTTTTAACTTGTAGATTCTTTTCATTGGAGACTCAACCAACAGAGGGATAATGTACTATCTGATTGAAAGATTAAATGAAACCCTGCAGGATTGGCAGAAGGTGCATGGCACTAAATTCTACCACAATGTCAATGGAGGGAAGACCTTGATCAGTTATTCCTACTATCCCCGGTTTTGGATGAGCGCTTCCTTGAGACCAACATTTGAAAAAGCCCTTGAACATCTCTTGCAAAGGTAAAATGGAACAGTTTTGAATGAAACCATACCACAATGTAGTGATGTTTTACTAGCAGTCATGATTGTTTGCTGTGTTTCAGACGTGCTGAAAAGTTCAAATACCAAGTATTAATAATATGGCTGAAAACAAGGTAGAAATGATAAGGCGGTCTTGTGATCAGGATGCCAGCTAGGGTTCAATGAAATGTGAGGCAGTGCTGTTAAAATGTTTACCATCTGTTTCAAAGCAACACGTGTTGTTTTTCTTCCTGGATTTCAGATCAGGTCCCCTGGAGAATACCAGCCAGACTGTATTGGTTGTTGGTGGTGTTCAGTGGCTTAATTCCAATCACCTGCAAATTATTCACAAGGTTTTAAAAAGGTAAATTCCTGCAACAATAATTATCATTTATATTCTAAGTAAAAAAAAAAAAAATTACTCTTGATGTGAGTGGATTTTATCAAGGTTTTACATAAAGGACAACTTGTAATTTAAAATCCAGCAGTTCAAGTCCAGTTTAAAATGTTTCAAAAATACTTTTGTATCCAATCACAACGTGGCTCTTTAGCATCCAAGTCTCCATTTGCTTCAGATCAAAACATGCCCACCGACACACAAAACTATCCACACACACACACACACACACACACACACACACAAAGCACTAATGTACAGCAAATTCTATAAAATGAGAATTTAGTCCTATAGGGCAATTATCACATTCTAAAGGAATTCTGCTCCACTTGCTTGTGTAAATACAGACATCTAGAAATGTCATCAGAGTTTATGACTTGAGATCTGCTTATTTCACAGGGAAAACTTACTCAATATCCTTGTGATCATCAAAACGTTGGGGATTGGATTTCATTTGCCAGTGGATGGAGTGCACTTCTTAACACAGGTAAATCCATATTTTCCAGGCTGTGTGAATTTCATGGTTCCTCTAAGGATCCTTGCTGGTGTCTTAAAAAGGACCCAAAAGGCACTGTATAATATTCAACAACCTTCATAAAATTCAAAGCAGATGGTACACTTAAGAATTATGATTTCAAATCAGTTATAATGATTCCTGGAAATAAGGGGACAGTTCAGTTCAGTCACTCTCATGTCCTACTCTTTGCAATCCCATGGACTGCAGCATGCCAGGCCTCCCTATCCATCACCAACTCCCGGAGCCTACTCAAACTCATGTGATGCCACCCAACCATCTCATCCTCTGTCGTCCCCTTCTCCTCCTACCCTCAATCTTTCCCAGCATCAGGGTCTTTTCACATGAGTTAGTTCTTTACATCAGGTGGCCAAGGTATTGGAGTTGCAGCTTCAGCATCAGTCCTTCCAGTGAACACCCAGGACTGATCTCCTTTAGAATGGACTGGTTGGATCTCCTCGCAGTCCAAGGGACTCTCAAGAGCCTTCTCCAACACCAGAGTTCAAAAGCATCTGTTCTTCGGTGCTCAGCTTTCTTCACAGTCCAACTCTCACATCCATACATGACTACTGGATAAACCATGGCTTTGACTAAATGGACCTTTGTTGGCAAAGTAATGTCTCTGCTTTTGAATATGCTATCTAGGTTGGTCATCACTTTTCTTCCAAGGAGTAAGCGTCTTTTAATTTCATGGCTGCAGTCACCATCTGTAGTGATTCTGAATCCCCCCAAAATAAAGTCTCTGTTTCCATTGTTTCCCATAAGGGAACATAAGGGGACACCAGCCCATAAATAATGCTTTGAATTCATAAAGAAGAAAGTGGGAGCAGGGTTTGAAAAAATAAAAACCTGAGGGTTAGATGAGAGGGCTTATGTTGTAAGTATCCTCTTACCTCGTTCATGTTTCAGACACTGTAAAGGTTCCTGATAAAATCATATATGAAATTGTCAGTATCAATGAGTAATTTGGAAAAGAGTGGCTTTGGGGAAGAGGATTTCTGACTGATTGCTTTCAGAATTCGTCATTGAAGTAGTATCATTAATTTTGCCTCAGGTTGGATGTTTATAAATGAAAGGAGTCGAGGCCTCTGATCAGTTCTCATAGAAGACAGTAAATCGGTAGTCTCAACACTAAATACAAGTCTCATAAAAGAAAGACACCATCTGTAGGTAAGAGAACCATCTGCTCTTGCTCAGCAAGGAGAGCTCACAGACAGCCCGGATTGTGTGCAGTTGCTCAGGGGGAGCTCAGGAAGCACTGGGAACTGGGGAGACAGGAAGCTGTCCATTGAATGTGTCAACCAAGTGCGATTTATTTTTGTGTCAATTACGAGTGCTCCTGGCTTTCTCCAGCACACATCACAGGATCCCCCTCTCCTTTCTCGAAACTTTACTTTCCTGGCCACCAGATCTGTGATGCAAAAGCATGAGAAACAGTAGAAAGTGGCCAAAGTAAAACCACCAAATTCAGCTTCTTGAAGTCAGGCGGGGTTAAGGTCATGTAAATTGAGTTGAGACATTTGGCATCTAGGGCAGCTGAAGGGTTTAAGACAGTCAGGGATTAGAGGAGGGGTCTTTTGATCATTTCTTCTATGGGTTATGAGTTGAATCTCCTTTAATGTTATTTGAGGTCTGCAGGTCATGTTTGCTCTTCCTTCTTGAGGACTCTGGTAGCTCCATATTGCTTCCTTGATTGCGGCCTCTCAACCGGAACTGGAGGAACTGTGATGCCTCCAGGTAGATTTAGAATGAATTCATCTCAGCAAAGAGATCTTTGACACTTACCATGTGCCAGATACCATGAACCGTTGTGCCTGCCGTCAGGGCTTCGATGGTGCTCCTCAGTTTTGCAGACTTGGTGAAGATGAAAGGAAGGAAGAAGAGGAAGGGAAATGATAAAACAAAAGAGGAAGTTATGGTAGTAAGTGGAGGTGGAAAAGAAACCTGAACTTGTCATCAGACCTTGGCATTCATCATCCTCATTGTGGCCACTCAAGATGTGGCCTCCACCTTCCTAGGTAGACTTAGTCCTAGCATCCAGTGCACATGCACCCATGTGTACTCACATGTATACACACACACATGTGCACACACACGCACACACTCACTCCACCACTGAGTGTTTCAGCTCCTCAAGCATGACTAGCTCTCAGTCACCCCCAGATCTTTAAAGCTACTGTTCTCTTTTCTTGGAGCCCACTCTCCACCACCTTCTCACCTGGGAAGCTTTTGGTCACCCTTCCAGTGCAGTTTCCTCTGAGAAAACTTAATTGAGGACTTCTGGACTGAGAAGACCCTGGACTCAATTGGTTCTTCCTGCCATGAGCTCCTGTAACTGGTGCCCTTGTTTGTGTCCCTTAACAGATCCCGGGCTTGGTTGTCTGTCTCCCCTTCTAGTCTAATCTCAGTGGGAGCAAGGTCGGGGTTGGGTGGGGGGAGGTCTGCATTGCTCATTCTGGTCCCCAAATGCAAACCACAAATCTCAGCACACAGGAGACTCTCAGAAAGCCTCTTTTCCTTTGGGCAGAGCCTCAATCAAAACTCAGCCCCTTTTCTAAATTTGGACCATCTCAGAAGGGCTTTCCCAGCTCTAGAACTTCTGGTGAGATCAGCAAAAGCCTGTGTTGCAACAATACTGCAGTTCAACTTCTGTCTCTACCCAGTTTGTCTTCCCTCACTCCCTTGGAGGTGTTGATCCCAAGGAGTGGGGGATCCTCCTGGTGGCCCCCTGCATGCCAGTTTCTGGCTCAGAGTCTCTTTCTCAGAGAACTGACCTTTCTCTAGAAACCACTTACTGCAAAGTTTCTTCTATTTTTTATAACTGGGCACCTTAAAGCTGAGAGGGTACTTGTAACCAGGCAAGAAAAAACTTCACAAATATCATTGAGCACCTTGAGCAGTATTTTTCAGGTGACGACACAGACTGTTTCCCATCTTTTCCTTTTCTTCCAGATTTCTCCTTTATGATCCTTCTCTATTCACTACCTTTATTTGGGGAGAAACACTCTTCTTTGTATGTCACCAAAATAGCTGTGCAAGCACAGAAAAGACAGAAAATTAGACACCTTTGTACTGCTTCTTTTATCTTACAGTTGGATTAACAAATGCAAATAATTATTTGCTTTTTTATCTTGAAAAAAAATTTTTTTTAATCTTTAGAAAAGGAAGGGGGAATACAATTCCCTCCCCATGGTGGTATGGGTTCTCAAAGAGACATACACCAGGACAGGATCAACCAGATAAGGGGATTTATTGGAAAGAACATCTGAGAAGAATAAAAGGCAGGGGGCAGGGGTAGGTGAGAAGAGTTTCAGACCACACCACTCAATACATATCACTCAGTCTTACACCAAATATATCTTGAGTGTCCACTATGTACTGGGAACCGTGTTTGGCTGTAATGTGTCTGATACAAAGGGAGTGGAAGAAGGGTGGATTAGGTATGAAGAGTCTCAGACTATAGGTAAGTCTGAGAAAGCCTTGGTCAAGCCAATGAGGAATCCTGGAGCCATTATACTTAGTGAAGGGGTCCCTCTTCTCAACAGTGGACCTAAACTAGAACCTCTGCTGATCTCCATTAATGTCTTGAGCATGGTTGGGTTGGGAGGGAGGAATATGAATTACAGAAGCGACAGATGGAGACTTCACTCACTTCTGAGGCTCCCAGAAGCCCACTCCCCCTGTTTCCCCACTCCCACCCAACAGCAAGCCTCACTCTGCTCAGGAAGCCCTCTTGAAGTCTGCCATGCCCCTGCAGAGCTATTCCCTTTTCTCTCCCAAGCCAGAGTCCGATTTGTGTGCAGGAGCTCAGGTGCTTTGTGACCCTTTGGACTCTAGGCCGCCAGGCTCCTCTGTCCATGGGTTTCTCTAAGCAAGAATCCTGGAGAGGGTTGCCATGCCCTCCTCTAGGGGATCTTCCTGACCCAGGGATCAAACCCACGTCTCGGGCATCTCCCACATTACAGGCAGATTCTTTACCACTGAGCCATCAGGGAAGCCCAGATTCTGGTATATTTCCCTCCAATAAAGGACTTAGTAAATATTTACATATTTGTTTCTCCTGTTTGAATGTTCTGTCTTAAGAACAGTCACTATGGTTTATTTACCTTTGTATACCTGTCCCTCAGCACAGAGCTGAATGCAAAACAGATACTAATTAATATTCAAATGAAAAATTCTAGTAAATGGAGATAGAATTTGTGATTTTCAAGTCTTGGTTTTTAAATTGAGAATTTTAGATACAACAGTGGATCTCTGTGGACAATAAACCTAACCACTTTTCATAGAAGAAAGTTCTGAACTGTGCTACTATAGACATTGATGTATTGCTATTTTATATATGCACAGATATTTATATTTTGAAAAAATTAGAACACATCTTAAAGAAATTCATTCTTTGTCTTACAGTAAGATCAATCTGTAAAAAAGATGACTTTTATGTGATTTTAACTTGAGTTTTTAAATCATAAAACAGTCCTTTTAATCAAAATTCTCACTCTTCTCTTTTCCAATACAGAGTGAAGTTCAGAATTTATGGAAAAAAAATTTGATTATCCTGGAAGCTGCAAAAAAATATGGCTATGAAGTGGTTGACACATTTGCTATAACCATGGGGCGACACAAAGAGTTTTTGCAGGGGACATGCGGGTGTCATTTCCATGAGGTATTTATGCTGGCTTTCTGATTTTTGTAGCTTTTGATTTTTTAAAATTTCATTGCACCTTTAATTGCATTGTCAATCTTATTTTGCATCAAAGAAACTATGTCTGGAGGAGATTAAATAATGTATTCATCATCACTCAGCCAAATAAAGTAGTAGTCACAACTCGAGGCTCTACAAAATGAACTTTTAAAATAATTAGTGTTTATATAGACACCTGAAGACTAGAATCGCTGGCCAACATAAGCAGGAAGATGGAGAACATTTGCCTCTTCTAGTAGACTCTGAGACTTCCACCAGAAATTCTGTCCACAGAAGGTGGGAGGTGTCTTTAATGGAAACAGATTGAAAACAAGGCAATTTAATTGCTAAATTGATAGATTACCTTCCTCAATTGGTTTATCCAATGCATTAACAGAAGAGACTGTGTTTTGAAAAGTTTTTTGTTCCTCATGGTAAAATTGATTTTTATTTGTAGCTAGTAATTAGTCTTAGCTGATAAAGTGTTAGCAGAAAATATTTTTTCTTCCTTGCTTCCCCACCCCATCCTTTCAAACTCTGTGCGTTATATCCTCCCTGCATTGCGTAAACTCTTGTTGGTCCCATAATTTTAATGCCACTTTTGGATAATAATAAGACTTCAGTCACATTCAGGCATAAGGAGACTCTCACTTCAGTACTAAAATTGCTCAGACCTCTGTTATAACGACATGAAATGATTTCTTTCCCCCAGCTCAGCCTTGCCTCAGTCTCAAAAGCCCAAAGAGAAAGTGTACAGGAGGCTTCTTTCCTATTTCTACATCATGCTTTGCCTCTCTTCTTCTCCCATCCGTTTCTCCATTGGGTCAGGTTGCATGCCTGCATCCATGTATGCTAAGTTGCTTCAGTTGTGTCTGACTCTTTTTGAACCTATGGACTGTAGCACGCTAGGTTCCTCTGTTCATAGGATTCTCCAGGCAAGAATAATGGAGTGGGTTGCCATGCTCTTCTCCAGGGGATCATCCTGACCCGGGGATCCAACCCATGTGTCCTACACTGCAGGCAGATTCTTTACTGCTGAGCCACTGAATAAGCCCTTGGGTCAGGTTAGGGCGATGTTAAGGGCAACAAAAGTCTTACTTGAGGAGCATAAGCCTAATCCATGAATGTACTTTCTGGGGATAGCATGGTAATTCTTTCTGTCTAGGGTGCTCATGTGGGCTTCCTTGAAGACACCCCTACTGGGCCCTCTGATAATAGCTTCTTTGACAGAGGAATACTTCCCTTACAGCTGTATTCCTTCCTTAGCCCCTTGGCTTCCAATTGTCCATCCTCCTGTTTGCGGGTCATTGCTTCTCCAGGCATCCTCTTGGAAAATATACAGCATGACACTGGGGCTTGCTAGTTGCCCCCGTGTTGTCCACAAGAAACCCTTGCTGTGCTGTTGCCAGACACATCGTGAGCTCCCAGGGCAGCCCTGCCTCTTTTGCTCCTCTTCTCTCTCTACTCTCACTCTTGCTCTCTCACTCTCTGCCACTTCAAAGCTGATCCATAGCATCATGTCTCATACCAGTTCTCATGCTTCCAGTCCCCAGAGGACACGTCTACCTCTCAGATTTGGTGTCTTAAAGTCCCGTCTCACTTAGCTTAAAGCAGGAATGAAGCAACCACCCAAGATGGAAAAAGGTCACAAAGTTTAAGAACGTCCTTCATAGAAATTCTTTCTCTTCCTTATTCTCCTTTGCCCAGCTCTTAATCAGACAAGGGTTTGCTCAGCTGAATTTTGTCCACATTTTGGCAAGGTTTGCACATATTACCACTATACTGATTTCGACGATGAGGTTACTTAGCTCCTATTGTTGACTCTAGATCTCAGGAGCTTCAGCAGAAACTGCAATGAACATTGTCTTGGTTGATAATCCTCTCAGATACTGATTCAAATGTTCTTTCTTGTGTCGCTTTGTAAACCAGAGTGCAGTCACGAGTGAGATGACCACTCTGAAGGTTTCTTCTGATCCTGTTTTTCAGCCCTAAGATGACTGTTATAATCCATCTTGATCCTCAGATTTTTATGAATATCCAAAAGTTATTGACACTGCATTGGTTCTTCTGTACATTCTGCAAATGGAGTCAGGTTACACTTTTGTGTGATATATGGAACTGCATCTCAGAGAGGCAAGAGGCTGCACCAACAGTAGAAAGCGTGGCATTTCAAGTTTAGATTTTAGTAACTTGAAGCTTGGCCATGCCATTGCAGAACAGATTTTAAGCTGTAGCATACTGTGTGTTTACTTACTTCTTCCATAAGAAAATATCCTTCTGGGGCCTATCCTATTTGTAAGAGGTCAAGACTGAGAAACACAAGAGCAGGCAGCTTGGAAGAGGAAGAAACAGTGAACTTGCAACTGAGCCAGCCCTGTATCAGAGTTGGCTGCAAAAGCAAGCCAAAGGTTGTCAACCCACAGAAACTGGGGCTTTGAAAGACAACATACAGATTGGCTTTTTCCCCTCATTTAGAAAAGGTTTATTTATTTATTTTTACATAATGTGTCTTCAGTTAGTATTTTGGGGGAGGATATCTGTTTTTCTTTTTTTCAGTTACAGTGCTCTGGAAGTCTAAAAAGAGAAATCTTCCAGTGATTTCTCACATGGCTCCACTTAAAATCCTGAAGATGCAGGAATTCCCCCACAGTCCAGTGGTTAGGGCTCTACCTTCTCACTACCCAAGGCCCAGGTTCAATTCCTAGTCAGAAAGTAAAATCTCACAAGCCACATGGTGTGGCCAATAAATAAATAAATGATTAAAACAGAAGATGCCTTTCCCACATGATTGCATTATATATATCTTCTGCCACAGGATCGACTAGTTGACAGGGAGAGTCATGGAATTTGCAAACTCTTTGAGTCATCAGAACTAGAATATTGGCTTATAAATATTATTAATAAAAAATCCTTAATTTTCATAATCATGAGTTAAGCATGTCAGGGAAAATTACTTCATTCATTTGATTTTATAATTTTTGTGTACAGTTATTATATACAAATTATTTTTTATTAATCCTTATTTCTAATGTGTGCCATCTTGATGGTAAGGTATATACATATCACCCAACTTTCTCTGTTGATTCTGGAGCAGTGTTACCCATTTTGATGTTTTCATGTTGGAGCTGAAATATTTGTGGGAGAATTTGCCTTTCCAGTTACAACATAGAACTGATAAGATCATCTTTCTCAACTGACTCCCTTCATCACAAAGTCTCTAAAGTCCTTCATCACAGAGGCCTAATTGTTGCTTAACTCTTGAACAATTTGTACCACTTGTACCTCAGGAAGTCTCCAGTGCTGACACTGAGTGTTTTATAAGCTTTCTAAACTGTCACCCAACATCTTAAATCACTGTTAGCCTATTATAAACAATCAAGAATATCTAAAGCATTTTGCAAAAAAGGATGGCTTAATGATGAATGTAGCAAGCTGGGAAAATGAAGATTATTGGTCTCATACAAAACATTAAAGGGCAGAAATTCATTAATAACAACCACATTTTCCTCTGTGCTCGACTCAGGAGCTGGCAAAGGAATTTGTCATACAGTAAAAGCAAGAATTAAGATCTGTTGTATTAGAGCAAAAAGAATTTGAGTTTGGGAGCCTTGTATCTTTTGGTATTCAATGAAACCATTCCCATTATAGATTCACAGATACCTGAGAAAGATTGCTGTAATCATCAGTGTAAGATCTCAGTGTGTTCTCTTTGATTTGTAGTGAGAATTCTATCATAGACATAACAAACCAGCTCCAGTGGGCCCCTGTCGCCATAGGTGAGATTAAAGGTCTCGGGGTGTCTCTTTCATCTGTCAAAGCAGCAAGAGAGGGTGTGTTGCCATCATGAATCTATAAACAATTTTCCAACTGGTATGCATCAAGTTTGACTAAAATGTTCCTGCTGATTAGAAAAGCAGGTGTTTCTCTTCATGAGTAGAAATGGAATTTTGTTTTCCCAGTGTTTATACAGGACAACAAACAGGATCCAGGTAGCTCTTGCCCAAGAGTGGTTTCGGATGGTGCCTTTAGTTATGTGGCAAACATCAATTGTGAGTGAGCTAAAACCTGGAAAGGATGCAAAATTATTACCAGCCCACACCTGGTTACAGAAGGGGCAAATCCACAACCAATTGTTATGTGATTATTAGTTAGTCTAACCAGTGGTACAGACTTTCTGTGATGCCTGTCTTTTCTGGCAGATGTAGCTCTAGCTTTTGAATCAGTCAAACCCAAAACAAAACAAAATACCCAAACACTCCAACATCACTGGCCAGCCCTAATATCAACAGGTTTCCTTTGATTCTAGCGCCTTGGGAAGAAGAGGTTTTCAGATCTGGGGCAGAAATGATTTCCTGTTATTACTTAATCTTAATTAAATTAACAAATGCTTATCTGACCTAGAAAGGTTTTCCTTCTGTATTTTGGACCTAAAGTTTTTCTTTTTTTCCTTCAAACTTTCAAAGTTTAACATGAGCACAATGAAGAAAAACATCTTTAAATTCATCTAGCTAAAAACCTGAAATATGGACTTTTCAAGAAAAAATAACTGATTCAAATATAATTATCTTGCATAGTAGATCCAAGAATTTAACTCTCATCACGGCTACTCTTAACAAATTAGTAATGGAAATCTAATTCAACAAATTTCGAGTGTCTGTGTAACTGCTGTACTCAGTGCTGTCAATAAAGTAGGAAAATATTTTATAGAATTCCCATGAGCATCTCAAACTTGACATGCATATTTAGAATTAATCTTCCCTTGAAGCTCTCTTCTTCTCTTGTATTCCTGAATTTATTCACTGTCATTTACAAGCTATGGTCATCCTTGATTCCTCCTTATCTTTCTTCAGCCCCCTAACAACTTCCAACTAGCTAGTTACCAAATCCTTTTTATCTCCTAAATATTTTTCCGTCTTTCCCCTGTACTATGTTCCAATAGCCTTGACTTGTTTATTCTTTATCTTAATCATTTAGAAGAGTCCAGTTCTTGAGCTAAGCAGTGGGAATGCAAAAATAAATATGATACACTTTCTATCATCAACATGGTATAAAAATCCATGTTATGAAACTGTATGTTAAAGAGATATAGAGAATTCCCTGGTAGTCCATTGGTTAAGACTTCACCTTCTAATGCAGGGGGTGCAGGTTAGATCCCTGGTTGGGGATCCCACATGCCTTGGGGCAAAAAAAAACAAAACATAAAACCTAATCAATGTTGTAACAAATCCAATAAAGACCTAAAAAGAGAGAGGGAGATATAAATAGAGTATTGTAGTAACACCAAGAAGAGGTACCTAATCCACTCTGAAGATTGAGTGACCCTAAACTACCCGTTTATTATTAAAGGATGCATGTGCTCTAGCAAAGGTAATAAAGTAATAGCAGGAGGAATCATTCCTACCCCTTAAGACAGTGTGAACCAAAGTAGCTTTGAAATAGCCTGCTGTTCTCAGGAAACCACAAACAATTCTGTATATTGTAGAACATTGGTTATAAAAGGGGACTGGGAAAAGTTCATGGCCAGATCATGGTAAGAGTTGAGACTTTATCCTTTACGTGATGGGGAGTCAATGAAAGGTTTTGGTGAGAAGTGAAATGATCATATATTTACTTCAAATAGGTAAGTCTGACAACTATGAAGAGGACAGATTTGAAAAGGACTAAGTCAGGGAGAAAAAGTAGACTTTTTAAAAAGCCAAGTGAGAGATGATAAAGGCTCACCCAAACCCAGACAAGAGACGCAATGATAAGAGAGAAACAGACAATAGAAACCCTGTTTGTAAAAAAATATCTGGAAATCTTATGAGTGGCATGAGGGAGTAGGAAGAATCAAAGATGATTCCTAACTTGGCTGACAGAGTAGAGAACTGAATCAGCAACCGAGACAGAGAATAGTTGAGAAGGTATGGGGCTTAGGGAAACAATGATTAATTCTATTTTGAACATGTCATGTTCAAGATGTGTGTAGGACATCCCGGTGGAGGTCCCTAGTAGGTGGTTGAAGATAACGCATCTGAAGCTTGAGGGACAGGATGGGGCTGGAAAAAGAAATTTTAAGTCCTCAAAAAATAGGTAATGAACAAAACTGTGAACATAGATCATACAAAGAAATTGAGTAGAGTAAGGAGAGCTCAGGAAGCAACTCTTGAAAACACCAATATTTAAGCAAAGTTTAGAGAAATAGGAGCATTTGAATTTAGAGAATAAACTGTTAGAGGAAAGCTCTGGCAGCCTGGGGTGCCATGGAAAGCCAAAAAGTGAAAATATATTAGGACAGATTGAATAGGGTTAATGTTGTCCAGTGTAATAGATAGCTCTGTTAAGACAGGGACTTTAAAAGTCACTGATTTTGGCATTAAGAAGGTCCTTTCTTACCAAATTAAGAGTAGTTTCAGTAAAATATGGAGGGCAGGAATGAAGAGGTTTAAGAAATGAGAAGAGGTAAAACCTTTCAGCAAATAACAATAAGAAAGAAGGAAAGATATTGGATTTTAAAAAGAAATCAGTCTGGGGCAATTTAGAGGAGGAATAATTTTGGCCATGTTTATGGGCAGAGAGGAAACAATCAATACTAAGGGATACATAAAGAATATAAGAGGAGGGACACTTCCCTGGTGGGCCAATGGTCAAGACTCCACACATCGGGGTTTCCCTGGTGGCTCAGTGGTAAAGAATCTGCCTGCCAATGCAGGAGACATGGGATTGATCTCAGGTCCAGGAAGATCCCACACACCGAGAGGCAACTAATGCAGTGCACTGCGACTACTGAGCTCTGCTCTAGAGCCCAGAAGCCACGACTACTGAAGCCAGACTGCTCTAGAGCCTGTGCTCCGCGACAAGAGAAGCCACTGCTATGGGAAACCCACACACTGCAACCAAGAGCAGCCCTCACTTGCAGCAACTAGAGAAAGCCCACCCAGCAATGAAGACCCAGTACAGCTCAAAATCAATTAAAAAAAAAAAAAAGACTCCACATTTCCTCTGCAGGGGGCACAGGTTTGATTCCGGGCCAGCAGGGAACTAAGATCCCATATGGTGTGCAGCATGGCAAAAAAAAAAAAAAAAAGAGAGAGAGAAAGAAAGAAACAAAGAAATGAAAAAAAAAAAAAAAGACTACAGGAAAAGGTGGGATTATTGGAGGAAGGCCACTGATAATGTGGGAGAGGACCAGGTTAAAGACCGTGATAAATAGTTGGTAAAAAGCTGGTCAGTAAACAAGGGATATGGAAGGTCTTCTTCCCTATCTTTCATTTGTCCCAGACTATTACAATATCTTGCTCTTGGAACCTTCACTTTCAACTACTTGAATACATCTTTCCTGCCCCCACCAAGTGTTACGTTTCTACACTCCCAATTGAACAGTATCATGTAAAATCTTTCAGTATCTCTAAAGGTAAAGACAAGTCAAAGAAGCTTTCACTATCTACCATTCCTACACCTTTTTTTTTTTTAAGAACATAATTCTAGAGAGTTCTTTCTCCTTAAAATAATTGATATTCAAGTTCATCTGCAAGTGAATTCTAGCTTTTTCTAGTGGTCGATTAAAGATTGGTACATGGTGAGAATGAGCTCATTAGCCATAATGGAGCTCAGCCTTTCCTGAGATAGCTTGGTACAAAATGGTCTTCCATAGGGAGCATCCTATATTGAATGGTGGTAACACCAATAACATCAGGGTGTCTCTCTGAAGAAGGATAATCAAATGGAGGATAAACACAGAAAAGTGTCAGTCACTCTATGTTGCACTAGTATGATAACCCAGGAGGCAGCTATCCAGCCCTGCCTCTGCAGTCTTGGAGTGTGGAATGTTGGTAGGCCTTAGGAAGAGATGCTGACCCATCACTATTTCATTTCATGTTCTATGCAGTGAACACTCATTTCTGGAGGTTTAACTACCAACCTTTAAGTGCCAAGCTGAGATGGACTTTGGACTGCTTTGATTAGCACTTTTCTTACTTTAGGTCTTAGTGCTCTAGCCTGTGAAAGCAAGATCTGCGGTTTGGGAAATACTACCACTTTAAGGATTCTTAAATAATATTAGTATATTAAATGATCCCAATAGCCCTTACCAGCAAAGAAACTGTTTAGCTTAGTTTGACCCAGTTTTTCCCAAAATGTTGACCACAGACCACTTTTCTTTTTTTAATAATAACTATTAACACCTCAGTAAACATATTTTGGGAAACCTAGCATAGAGAATAAGGTCTAAAATCACTCTTGGAGTACAGATTAAATGTGGCAGATTGACCACAAGCATTTGTCTTCTCTTCCACTTGAAACTCCACAAAAAAGGTTTTAAAGACATAAATCTCCACCACCACCATCACCCAAAAAAAGACAGAATAAGAAATAATTCATAACAGAAAAGAAATCTTAATTCATTCTAAGAAGTTTGACTTAGCTTGCAAGAGAAACTATAGTGTAAAATGCCTAATAAGGACCTACTGTACAGCACAGGGAACTATACTCAATATCTTGTAATAACTTACAATGGAAAAGAATCTGAAAAACAATATATATGTGTGTGTGTGTATGTGTGTATATATATATATGCATAACTAAATCACTTTTCTGTATATCTGAAACTAACACAACATTGTAAATCAACTCTATTTCAATAAAAACTTTAAAATATTAAACATTTAAAAACTGTTTCATAGTTTAAAAAAGCAAAAGTTTATATTTTCCCTAAAAACAATAAAGTACCTACAGAAGAGAAACACCCATGGGCAGGCTTGACTCATGGATCCTCTGTATGGTTCAGACCTGAAGGAGCCAGGTGCTGAGGAAGGCAGGGCTGCAGCACACATCGGAAAACAATTGGTTGACAGTCTGTGCAAATCTGATGGACACTGAGTCCCTCACCCCAATCCATGCAGCCAAGAACCTACACCCATACACATGTGATTTCCTTTAAAACTGAACAGCAGAGAGTCTAGACTCAGAAACACAGGTATAGCAAAAAGCAAACTAATCTAGAGGCTGAAATCAGAAAGCCAAATGTTGAGACTGGCTTCTGAAAAGTAGAGTTCTTAAAGTCCCAAAGCCCCCTAAATACCAGCAATCAATCGCATGTCAACTCAGACAGGAGGCTGGAGATCTCTTCTGATGAGAAATGAAATGGCCTAAAAGAAGATCTCTGTTAAAAACTCCAGAATACTGCTAGGCAAATCCTTCCAGGGACTCCAATAGTGGAAAGTGTTTGTCCACACAAATTGTTTCTAGATAATATTTTGTGCGCGAGTGCTCACTTAGTTGTGTCCGACTGTTTGTGACTCCGTGGACTGTAATCCACCAGGTCCCTCTGACCGTGGAATTTTCCAGGCAGGAATACTGGAGTGGGTTGCCATGCCCTCCAGGGGATCTTCCTGACCCAGTGATCAAAACTATGTCTCTTGCATCTCTTTACCAATGTGCCACCTGGCAAGTCCTGATAACATTTGCATGCCGTATGTATATGTAGACTAGGGCTTCCCTGGTGGTTCGGTGATAACCTCCCTGCTGATGCAGGAGACTCCAGTTCAATCTCTGGGTTGAGAAGATCCCCTGGAGAAGGAAATGGCAACACTCTCCAGCACTTCTTGCCTGGAAAATCCCATGGACCCAGGGCCTGGCGGGCTACAGTCCCTGGGATCCAAAAAAGGCTTACAAGACTTAGCAACTAAACAACGATATGTACAGGCTGTGCTGCACCACTGTGAGATCTCAGCTACCTGACCAGGGATTAAACCCATGGCAGTGACAGTGCAGAATCTAACCACTAGGCCACCAGGGAACTCCCAATAGTGCCATATTCTTAAATAAAAATTCTAAGTTCAGGAGAGGTGTAGGGAAACAAATACTGGTGAGTTAAGATCGAAATAGATTTCAGGACACAAGTCCATCTAAATAGTGTTTGAAATCAATTTGACTAACAAAGGTCATTCCAACAGTATCAAGAATTCAGTGACATGACTATTCAGCCACTTTGGAAACTGAGTTTAAGACAAGGCGTTAGTCTCTGGGGAACTGTGTAGAAGTGCAAGATAGAACCGACAGTTTAACTTGAAATTGGTAAACTACTGTAGGTCTGTAACTCCTAATGAATCTTTCCACGTCAGAGGAGAATTTGTTTCCAGAGTCAGGAACTGAGTTCTGACTGGGGCAGGAATTAAAGAGGCTCAGTTCTCAGTGCAAGAAGGGTTGACAATTTGGAGGTAGGTTGGAAGACAGAGACACTGTGTATCTAGAAACACCAGGAAAAAAAAAGAAAAGAAAAGAAAGAAAAACCTCATTCCTAAAGAAAACTTTAGTCTTGCCCTCTAATCCTCAGCATCTTTGACCCATTCAGAAGTTGGACTCCTTTCACTCAAAACATAGCTTATTACATGTGGCTATAATTAAATATTGGGAGTGGGGGAGGTACGTGAAAGAACTCCTTATTATCTGTAAAAATTGCATGATTTCCTGAAATGGAATTTTAAGGACTGGCTTCTAGCTATTGTTTGTCACTTTATTTTTATTCTCTTTCTGTGAATTCTTAAGCTATTTTTTTCAGCTGATCATAAATTTCGCGACTGGATTGTGAATTGAATGTCCTGTCTTCAGAATGACTATGCCAAATAAAAAGTACCTCAGTAGTATCCATTTATCTTCAAAGACTATGTTAGCTGGTTTTGTCTGGTCAAGCTCGTGTTTTCCCACCTTAGAAAACCATTACCTTCATTCCTCAGACCCCAGGCATGATTGTGAAACACGTTTGTAATCAGAACATCCTCCCTAATCTGGTCTAGAAATTTTGGAACACTTGCATCACTGAAAATTGTTTTCTATTTTGTTCTGTGGATCTGAAACCATGTCAGAAGTTCCTTGGGTATTATTCAAGTCAAGATCGGTTTTAGAAAAGGTATTTACTTGTAATCTGCCTGACACTTTTCCAGTTCACCAAGATTTCCCTTTGTACATCAGTTTTTTGAAAATTCATAGTTATTTTAGATGCAGCAGGAAATAGCAACCCACTCCAGTATTCTTGCCTGGAGAATCCCACGGACGCAGGAGCCTGGTGGGCTACAGTCCATGGGGTCGCAAAGAGCCGGACACAACTGAGCGACTTAACTTCTAACTGCTAACTTCTAACTTCTAACTTAGATGCAGCAATTAATTGACATGGTAATACATTCATTCTGATGACTATGTGAAATCAATTTTGAGTGTTGACATTATATGAATTTAATAGTAAAAGTTGCCATGTAGTTCTGTTGTGTAATTTATAACAATTTTTCATGTTTAGGAAGTCTTTACAATAGCCATTGACCCAAGCCAATCAAGTAGAATTGTGGCCATTTGTATGCCTTCTAAAATGTCTGTGTGCCCAAGTCCTTAATTATGGATGGATGTGGAAAGATCTACAATCATAAGTTGGGAGATCTCTTAACATATAAGAAGCCTAAGAGAAAGTAAAAGTTGCTTTCACACACCAAAGCACAGAATTTTTGTTACACTGAGTCACAAAGAAATGTAATCGTCTACATATCCTATATCTTATCATTACAGCCCTTGATTCCAGCTCCAAAATTACCCCTTTCCAAGTTTCCATAGAAACTATATTAAAAATCTATTACAGTTCTGAAACACTATAATCTTTACTTGAAAATCTATTCCTACTTGTAACTTAATCTAAATTTGAATATTGCTGAGACAAAAATAATTTTTATTATTACACTTATACTTGTGATTATGGGACAATGCTGACCTAACACACTTCATAGAAACCCATTGTCCTTCACTTTCTCTGTCTAATTTTAAATATAATTTGACACAGCAAAGTCACAAAAAGAAAATAACAAAAACAAAACTAAAGACAAGGAGCTTCTTTGGATTATTTTAAACTGGCTAAAAAAAAGCACACAAAAAGCAAGCAACAAACAAAAAACGTCATCTAACGCTCACAGGTAATGTAAACATTTGCCCAGTCACCTGGTCATGTGTTATTAACCATATGTAGCAGTTCATTTTTCTTCTAGGTAGACGTGTCAGTATCTCAGTTGTCACATCCTGTGCATGCAGATTTAGAGAAGCATTTGGAAGCATCAAGCCATTCATGTTTGTCTCTGATTGAGGTGACCACTCTACACAAATATCTAGAATCCTTTGTCTCTGGTTCAAGGCCTAAATTTTTCGCCTTTGTTTTCTAAGAGCTCATTTTGTTGTTTACTATTATTATTCCCCAGAGATAAGCCTAACATTTGTATTGCTAACACCTCTCTTTCAAAGCCACATTCCAGTTACCGCTCTGTTTGGAATTTAGTAATCCCAACCGGTCCTCTGATTTTGGAAGGACTCACATGGACATATTTCCACACATGAGATCAAAGGAAAGAAACAATTCACTCTTTACAGAAATCAAACGTCAGTCACTTGCATAGTATTTCCAAGACTTAAAAATATAGCTAACTCCTTTTCTTCCACTTTAGAGTCCATGAGTGGGTAAAATACAGTAATATTTTGAAACTCAGAGATAGCAGTTTGATGGCAATGCCAGACACCAGATTTTACAAAGAAATAATAGCTGTGTGGACAGATATCATGGCCATCATGAATTAGCCCTGTCTCCTTAATGTATTAATATTTACTAAGGAACTACTTATTATATAGAAACAACAGAGTACCTGACCTTGGGGATCTAGTCTCAGACAATGTCTCTGAAGTCATTTCATTCTTGTTTTTACTTCAAGTATCTTAGACATGTGTCTTTATGCAGTCCCCGTGAGGACAGGGACCATATCTGAGTTACTCCACGTGTTTGTTTCTTAAGAGAGAGAACTCCGAAGTTTGAAAGATGGGTATTATATGGCAAAAATAAATCATGTTTTGATTTTATAATATACAGCATCATCTTCTATTGCTTTTCTCTTTTAAAATGATTACATGAATTCTTGCTAATTCTAAAAATTCTTGAGGTATATATAATAAAAACATAAATTCTTTGGTTTTTGTACTACACACACCCCCTGAATTTTCACTCCCTTCTCCACTAGAGATCCTATTTGCAGTTTGGTACATCAAGTGAAGTGAAAGTCACTCAGTCGTGTTCAGCTCTTTGCGACTTCATGGGCTATACCGTCCATGGAATTCTCCAGGCCAGAATACTGGAGTGGGTAGCCTTTCTATTCTCCAGGGGATCTTCCCAACCCAGGAATCGAACCCAGGCCTCCCACATTGCAGGCAGATTCTTTACCAGCTGAACCACCAGGGAAATTTGGTACATAGCTCCATTTTAAACACACACACTTGATTTTAATTCCATGTAATTAAAACTACTTGGCTGTCAACATTTATGGTCATTAGATTTATATGACATTGGGTTCTATTTAGAATTGCCTTATTTTTCCATGAAAATTTTTAGGGAACAGGGAGTTTATAAAATACATTTTACTTTGCAGTGTGAAAATTCCTATTTTTTCTCAGTGTTGAATTTTACTTCTACTTGGCTTATGCTTGCTTAGTTGCTCAGTCACGTCTGACTTATTTGCAGTCCTGTGGACTGTAGCCCTCCAGGCTCCTCTGTCTGTGGGATTTCCCAGGCAAGAATTCTGGTGGAGTGTATTGCCAGTTCCTACTCCAGGGGATCTTCCTGACCCAGGGATCGAACCATATCTCCTGCATGGCAGGCAGATTCTTTACCACTGAGCCACCTGGGAAGCCCATACTTGGCTTACACAGCCAGCAGATTGCATCTGTGGTAGATTGAAGCTAAACTCAAGTCCCTTTGATGAATGAATATCTGGTATTGAAATCTCCTCTCATCACTGCTTCCTTTTTCCTTCCCAAATGATCTTGGCCATTTTCCTACATTTATTTTCTGAGATCTGTTTTAGAATTCCTTTATCATGTATCCGCCAATCCTGCTGTGATTAAAATTGGAATAGCACTTTAATTAACTTGGAAAGATTTGACGTGTTATATCTTTATATTATTCATGTTTTCTTTTATGTTTCATTAAATTTTTGATGCATTCTTCACCTATGCCCTATAGATCATCATCAACTTTGATGAAGTTGTTTTAATATTGTAATGAAATCTTTTCTCTATTTCTTATTAGTTGTTGATAGATTATAGAAGAACTATTTAATTTTTAAATATTAACTTCAAAATATTTCATTATTTTACAGTAGGTTCCTTTGAGTTTTCAGGCAAACATCATATCAGTTCAGTTCAGTCGCTCAGTCGTGTCCAACTCTTTGCGACCCGTGGAGATCAGCCCTGGGTGTTCTTTGGAAGGAACGATGCTAAAGCTGAAACTCCAGTACTTTGGCCACCTCATGTGAAGAGTTGACTCATTGGAAAAGACTCTGATGCTGGGAGGGATTGGGGGCAGGAGGAAAAGGGGATGACAGAGGATGAGATGGCTGGGTGGCATCACTGACTCAATGGACGTGAGTTTGAGTGAACTCCGGGAGTTGGTGATGGAGAGGGAGGCCTGGCGTGCTGCGATTCATAGCTACAAATAATTCTTCAGTAACCTTCTATGACAAAATATTTCATAATATTGAAGCTTAACATTCCTGAAATAAATTGTATATGCTAGCAAATCCCAAGGACAGAGGAGCCTGGCAGGCTACAGTCCATGGGGTTCCAGGAGTCGGACACGACTTAGCGACTAAAGAGAGAGACAGAGTGATACAACACATAGTAATGATAGATTTTTTTAAATGATATGAGAGTAAATCTACAGTAGCATTTTGGGAGGATTTTTTTATGTCTGCATTTTGACAAATCAAAATTGAAATAGTTCTTTCTCTGTAGGTTTGTCTGCTTTTAGGATTCATCAGAGTAATACTGGCTTAACAAAAGGAACTGGGAAATGTATTATCTTTGATTATTTCTTGAAAAATAGTATTCAAAGAAAACCAACTGAATTAAGTATTGGGTCAATCCCTGGCATCATGGGTAGGAATCAGTCTTATATACCATAATAGAAGCCTTGGTACTGTAGGAGGCATTAGACTGGCCCTCAGAAGGTGCAGAGTTGGCAGGTGGGGGAGGGGGGGCAGATCCCCATCATTCCATCTTCAATTCTCAGAGATCATCTTAGTGATTTAAAAATAGAACTATTTTATCAAAAATAAAACTATATCATGTGATCTGGCAAAAGACTGGCACTACTCCCAAGTGTATACTAATACACTGGAAATAGATATTTTTGTATATCCCTTTTATGAATCGTGTTCAAAATTGCTGTAAACATCTAAACTAGTATTATCCAACATTTCTAATGCAACATCAAATGCAACCCTGAAATCACAGAAAACATTAAAATAATTTTTAAGGAATAGAATCTTTTTGCATTGGGATGAATCTCCTTTTATTTTTCATTGTAATTAGCATGCAGATCATCAGGCAGTTGCAAAAGCCAGAACTTAAGATAACATTATATGAACAAAATTAACCTTATTTTGGCTTCAGAACATGGGAATAATATTTTTTCAGGGTTGACTACATTATTTATGCTTAAGTGTTTCCTTAAGTCAACTTTCTTAAGAATGTTCACTAATCTTGCTATAGATGAATACAAACCGCCTCCAAAATGGACAAAACCTTCAGGAAAACATTGGTGCACCTCCCCAGCCTATCATATTTATTGTTATCATATAACCAGAGGTGGAAGGTGACCCATAATAGAAATATACAACTTTGGGACCTGGAATACTAATCAGTGGTTAACTGCAGATCGAGCTGTAAATTATGATCCAGAAGGATTCCTCACCACAACCCACTGACTTCACTGAACTTCTTAAGCATCACTTCATCTGAGGGGCCTGATCACAAAAAGCCAAACCTCCCATAGTTACAGAAAAACAATTCATTTCTTTGGATTTAGCAGGATATAATTGGCTTTAAAACATATTGCTGTTATATTTTTCTTCAAAATGGGAATAGCTTAGTGTTTGTATGATTATAAAGTGATGCACATTTATTATAGTAAAATTAAAAAGTAAGGGCCAAAAAGTTACAAATAATACATTTTAAACTGCCTGTCATTCCTCCACCCAAAAATGACTGCCCTTAACCTTTTTGTACAGATCATTACAGGCTTTCTATTCACACAACTCTTCTGAAATGGATTCTGCTCACTCACAACTTAACAAAAAAAGACTTACCTTCCAAATAAAATGCTACTTTTTTCACATATTCTTTATTGTTGGAACTGTGTTCACTGCATTCTTTTATCAAAAAATATGTACCTAAATCATTACATAGCCTTCAAAAGAATTTTTAAAACCCATATGAGCTAGTGTTGTTGTTGTTGTTGTTGTTGTTGTTGTTTTGAGCTACTGTTGCTTTCATTAATCATTCACTTCAATTCAGTTCAGTTCAGTTGCTCAGTCGTGTCCAGCTCTTTGTGACCGCATGAATCGCAGCACGCCAGGCCTCCCTGTCCATCACCAACTCCCGGAGTTCACCCAAACTCATGTGCATCAAGTTGGTGATGCCATCCAGCCATCTCATCCTCTGTTATCCCCTTCTCTTCCTGCCCTCAATCCTTCCCAGCATCAGTCTTTTCCAATGAGTCAACTCTTTGCAAGAGGTGGCCAACGTATTGGAGTTTCAGCCTCAGCATCATTCCTTCCAATGAACACTCAGGACTGGTCTCCTTTAGGATGAACTGGTTAGATCTCCTTGCAGTCCAAGGGACTCTCAAGAGTCTTCTCCGGCACCACAGTTCAAAAGCATCAATTCTTCGGCGCTCAGCCTTCTTCACAGTCCAACTCTCACATCCATACATGACTACTGGAAAAACCATAGCCTTGACTAGATGGACCTTTGTTGGCATTGCTGCTGCTAAGTCACTTCAGTCATGTCCAACTCTGTGCAACCCCATAGACAGCAGCCCACCAGGCTCCCCCATCCCTGGGGTTCTCCAGGCAAGAACACTGGAGTGGGTTGCCATTGCCTTCTCCAATGCATGAAAGTGAAAGTGAAGTCGCTCAATCGTGTCTGACTCTTAGCGACCCCATGGACTGCAGCCTACCAGGCTCCTCTGTCCGTGGGATTTTCCAGACAAGAGTACTGGAGTGGGTTGCCATTGCCTTCTCCTTGTTGGCATTAGTAATAAATAAATAATATGTCCATACTGACTGAAAGTAATGTCTTACAATTGCATTAGTATGATGAAATTAAAAGATTTGCTGTTCATCTGCAAACACATTCAAAACATTTTTGCCAATATTTTCTCTTTTCCCTACTTCTCAACCCTCCCCCCACCCCAGTCTCTCTTGGTCCCCACCTCATTTTCTCTGACTTTTGTTGCTAACACCCTGTGGTATATTAACACAGTGATTAAAGCTGACAATGATAGGATTTCCCCAGAGCTGTGTTTTATACATTGTACAAATAGACAGTATATATGGCCTTTTTGTTTGTATGTGTGTGTATTGATATTCCTAAAATATCTGTGAAGAGAATGGAAAAAAAAACTAAAATATACATTGCCTCTGGGGAGGGAATTGAGTGACTGGAGATAAGGAGCAGAGATGGGAAGGAAACTTTTTTTTATTAGATACTCTTTTATGCTTTATAAATGTTTATAGTTTCAAGATAAAAATATATCTACATATGTACAAACATTTATAAAACTATTAGCGTAATAGAACTTAGGCAGCTCCTTCAGGTTCCATAACTTACCTCTTTCCCAGAGAAGTGAAACTGCTGACTGTAACAGTGTCAGTTTGTGGGTATGAGGTGCAAAAAAATTTTCTCTTTCCTTTGAAAGTCATTTTAGTTATCATTAGTTATCATTCTCTAAAAGGATGCCATGATAGGTTTAGAGTACCACATTTGAATCAGTGACTCAGCAAGATGCCAGTGTCTTCTATTTGTTAACACACTCTGATCCTGGGAGGGATTGGGGGCAGGAGGAGAAGGGGACAACAGAGGATGAGACGGCTGGATGGCATCACTGACTCGATGGATATGAGTCTAAGTGAACTCCGGGAGTTGGTGATGGACAGGGAGGCCTGGCGTGCTGTGATTCATGGGGTCGCAAAGAGCGACTGAACTGAACTGAACCTAAATACACTAACATGTGCACACACACACACTCACAGCAGTGTGGTAAAGACACCATCTGAGACTCCTTACTTGCCTTGGAGACAGCTGCCCTGAGGTAAGAAAAGCAGCATAAATTTTCATTTCAACCTTTTTCCTTTTGAAAGATAATTTACACTGATTCTTAATCATGTCAGTCATACTCATGCCATTTGGGCAACATCTGTGTATAGAGATGCTGTTCAACTTTGTGAATTAGTTATCCTGCTCTTCAGTTCAGTTCAGTTCAGTCACTCAGTCGTGTCCAATTCTTTGCGACCCCATGGACCGCAGCATGCCAGGTCTCCCTGTCCATCACCAACTCCTGGAGTTTACCCAAACTTATCTCCATTGAGTCGGTGATGCCATCCAACCATCTCATCCTCTGTCGTCCCCTTTTCCTCCTGCCCTCAATTTTCCCCAGCATTAGGGTCTTTTCAAATGAATCAGGTCTTCATATCAGCTGGCCAAATTATTGGAGTTTCAGCTTCAACATCAGTCCTTCCAATGAACACCCAGGACTGATCTCCTTTAGGATGGACTGGTTGGATCTCCTTGCAGTCCAAGGGACTCTCAAGAGTCTTCTCCAACACCACAGTTCAAAAGCATCAATTCTTTGGCACTCAGCTTTCTTCATAGTCCAACTCTCACATCTATACATGACTACTGGAAAAACCATGGGCTTGACTAGACAGACCTTTGTCGGCAAAGTAATGTCTCTGCTTTTGAATATGCTATCTAGGTTGGTCATAACTTTCCTTCCAAGAAGTAAGCATCTTTTAATTTTATGTCTATAGTCACCATCTGCAGTGATTTTGGAGCCCAAATAAATAAAGTCAGCCAGTGTTTCCCCATCTATTTGCCATGAAGTGATGGGACTGGATGCTATGATTTTAGTTTTCTGAATGTTGAGCTTTAAGCCAACTTTTTCACTCTTCACTTTCACTTTCATCAAGAGGTTTTTAGTTCTTCTTCACTTTCTGCCATAAGGATGTGTCATCTACATATCTGAGGTTGCTGATATTTCTCCCGGCAATCTTGATTCCAGCTTGTGCTTCATCCAGCCCAGCATTTCTCATGATGTACTACTGCATATAAGTTAAATAAGCAGGGTGACAATATACAGCCTTGACGTACTCCTTTTCCTATTTGGAATCAGTCTGTGGTTCCATGTCCAGTTCTAACTGTTGCTTCCTGACCTACATACAGGTTTCTCAAGAGGCAGGTGAAGTGGTCTGGTATTCCCCTCTCTTTCAGAATTTTCCACAGTTGATTGTGACCCACACAGTCAAAGGCTTTGGCATAGTCAATAAAGCAGAAATAGATGTTTTTCTGCAACTCTCTTGCTTTCTCCATGATCCAGCAGATGTTGGCAGTTTGATCTCTGGTTCCTCTGCCTTTCCTAAAACGAGCTTGAACATCAGGAAGTTCACGGTTCACGTATTGCTGAAGCCTGGCTTGGAGAATTTTGAGCATTACTCTACTAGTGTGTGAGATGAGTGCAATTGTACGGTAGTTTGGATTCAAATGTCCTTGATTTTGCTTCACTACTTTTTTTCTTTTATTTGCAGGTGGTAAAATCAAAGTTATCCAAAGAGGATCACTTTCTTAAAATGAAACAATCAAGAAATCATACTGTGGGAAAATATTTCAGCAATCAAAGCAAATTACGACAAAGACGACAAGACTCTATGACAAATGTTCAATCACCATTTCATGTCAGAGGTCCAATTAATCAGGTTTGCTCCGAAATCCTTCTCAGCAGGATATGTGCCAGTGAAAGAACTGTGGAGGCCCTGCAGAAGGACTGAACTTGGAATTGGATACAAGCCACTCCCCTGGACAATGGTCTAAGAGCCAAATCCTGGTCATCAGCTATATTTTGGTTCTACCACACACACTCAGGCACACAGGCACACACATATACACTGATGCACATTTAGCTAAAAAAAAAAGTCATTACACTTTTTTCTACAGCTTTATAAAATCAGAATGTGCTCTTGGAAATCAGTTGGTTTCAAGATGAAAGACAGAACTAGAAAAAGGTGACCTGAAATATAATCATAAACTAGATCCCCTGTGGGCCGGTATTGCAGTGTGATAATAAAGAGAAATATAGACATTTGATAAGTGGGGGGAAAAGATCATGTTCTTGAGTGTTGTGTTATCATCTTTATTGGTACCTTAAAATTGAAAAGGGTTTGAGGAATTACATTCCACCTGCCAGTGGGGATTGTGCTGTGCTTGCCTTTACCAGGAGAAAACTTGACATTGATGAGGGTTTAGGCTTTGTGAATCTAATGCTTATGAAAACAGTTTCTTCCTAGATTTTTAAATCCTTTCACTGAAAGGAAAAGAACAGGAATGTTCCTCCAGGGAATTCTAAGAGATTCTATGAAAGAAATAGGAAATATAATATTTTAGAGTTAAAACACCAATATATTTAACTTTGCACTCTTTCTACTTTTCATATACATTCCCTCCTAGCCTGTCGGTGAACTTGGATGGGTAACTGAAGTCTGAGTTGATTAAGTATGTAATATTAAAGTGAGAAAAACAAGATATAGTTCCTTATGGGTTACTGTATTATATTTTATTGATGTTATTACTTAAGAAAAAAGCTTTTGTTTGCTATTAGAGCCCTATATAATTTAATACTGTGATTATGTTAATATTTTATGTAAATATTTTGCAAAGTATTAAGCATTCTCAACTGCATAGACATTTATATCCAGAAAGCATTCGTATATGTTCTCGAATACTACTATGTTGCTAGTAAACATATTTTGATTTTCCTGAGAGAGTGTATCTAATCCAAATTTAGAGTAGACATACAATTAGTTTTTATAAAACTGTGGCATATATATGCAACATATCTAATCCTAGTAATTGAAAACTTTCTCTTCTATATATTAAAATAGTAAATTTCTTTATTGTGCAAAAGCTTTGTTGTGAGATAACATCTCACAGTTACAGTGACTCTTAAAGGATTATTTTTCTTTTGGGGAAAAAATACTGAAAGGGCTAATTCAGTGCTTAGCTGAAATTACCAAATGCACAAATACCTCAATTCCAATACTATGCCAAAAACAAATCTATTTTGATTGATCAGTTCCTTAGTATGAATATAAACTTCCTTTAAATACTCTATTTTTATATATATTTTTATATGAAAGTAAACATAAATTTATATTTAATGGTCTTAAATTATATCTAAGCACAAATATCACTTGATATAAACAATACGTACCTGTGTCTAAAAACAGGTGATAAATTTTTTAAATGAGCGGTACAGAATTAACTTTTAAAATGAAATATTTTATAGTATCTACAGCTATGTGTAAGCATCATTTTTTGGTTTATAGTGCTTTTTTAATGATATAAAATGTTGCCAATTCATGTAGCTCCTCTATCCTGTTTTAATGTATTACGTACTCTGTAACAGATTATAGTCAGTGGATATTTCTTATAATTTACTGCCAACCTAACTGCAGTACACTTCTGACTGAGGTTAGCTTTGCATTTACCTCTTTACCATTGAAAGAGTAGTGGATTTTAGAAACAATTGTAATAATACAATTAATAAATGTCTTACTAGTAATAATCTGTGTTTGGAGAATATGCTTTATTTTCCTTTTTACTGAAGGTACACACCATATAGGAATTCCCTTGTAGCTCTGTCGGTAGAGAATCTGCCTGCAGTGCAGGAGACCTGGGTACAGTTCCTGGGTGGAAGAGATCTCCTGAAGAAGGAAATGGTAACCCACTCCAGTATTCTTGCCTGGATAATCCCATGGACAGAGGAGCCTATGGGGTTGCAAGAGTCAGACACGGCTTAGCGACTAAAGCACCACCACCATACACCAAAATATCATCCTGTGGACTCAACTACTAAAGTATAGTTTAATAATATGACCATATACTTCCTTCCAACCCTAATATTCTATAAATTTTGATCAGATGAACCCCCTGCTCTACAATGACAAAGCTTTTGAATACAATACAGTGACAAATTTTGTCTGCAAGGAACCGAAATGCTAAGAATCATTTTAGTTAACTCTTTGATTGAAAAAAAAAATTACCTTAAGAAGATAGGTGTGTGTTTGTGTGTGCATTTGTATTTGTGTGTGTTTGACAAGTTCATAATTTGGATGAGAAAAATAGAGTAGGTATTTTAATTTTTTGATGTAAAAGTTAAAGCTAAGTGGATTATTTTTGGCAAGAATTGATTGGCATCCAATCTAAAGAAAACATTTATAATATTAAAAGTCAAGAATAACTGCATTAGCATTCCCAAGCATCCATGTTGATTATATATGTGGGTGTGTGTGTTTTTAAAGGCACAGTACACTATTTGCCAGCCATCCAAGTAAGCAAAGAGGGTCCCCTAGGAATGTGCAAACAAGAAGGTTCACCATCAGCTTTACATTGGATCATTCAGTCCTCTTTAAGTAGGTGGCTCAGTGCTGCAGTCGGCCCTACAGAACAATTCCCACTTAGAAAGCATTGGATAAAATCACCAGTTTTTGAGATGGAAATCGTTCTGGTAATGTTTATGGAGAAAAAAAAATAATGCTGTTCTGCACCTGAACTTTCTTTTTTTAGTTTCATCTCACTGAATGATTCCAAGAAGAAATACAGAAACTGGTCAAAAATTATGTAACCTAGTAAGAGTTTTTTCAAAGCCACAATGCTTTGGCATGGTGGGAGAGGGTGGAGGGGAGTGGCTGGTATCTAATACAGCAATAAGTTCAGAACGTAGAGAGATGATCAGGGCGAGGATCTTACTAAATCTTATTTTGTGAGCTCCTTAGTTTGAGCAAATACTGAAAGAATCATCAGTATCTAAAGTTTTCTCTGCAAATTTTCATCTTATAAAAAAAAGACCAAAATGTCATTGATAACTTCAAAAATATATATCCAAGTACAAAATGATATTACACTACAGCAGATTCTACCATTTTGACCAAAGCAAGGAGTAACTGCTCTGCCAACACTGCTGTAGTGTTGTTTTAAAATATGTATTTAAAGCTGAAATGATTTTGACTACTCTTCAAAACTAAGGCATTTTGATAGATCACTTCAACTTACGGAGATGGACCAAAAGCTGTCGGAAACCCCAGAGACCTACTAAAGACAGCAGGATACTGCCAGCCCCTACAAACTAGATTTTGTATTTGGCACAGCTTCCAGGCCTTCATACTGTCAAAGAGCCTTTTATCATGTTTTTATTGCTGGAGTAACTGCTATTATCAACTTCCATATTTCTTTCACGGTTCAGTCACTTGGTGTAGGGAGCTGTAGAACTTATTTTTTTTCTAACCGATTCAGACCATACAGTCTTCTCCTAAAAATCATGCTCCATTTGTTTTCTTTATGTTTATTGAAATATAAAGAATTTGTTTTATAGCTCTATTAAATGTTGGACCACTATGCTTTAACATACTCGATACACAATCAAAATATGAATTCTTAAATCTTATGGAGGGTATTTACAATTTGTAAGTCTCTCTGCAGTGTAAATAAAGATAATTACTTAAACCCAGCTAATGGTAGGGGCAAAATGAAAGCAGCCATGATTAGAAAAAACACTATAAAAGGATCATCATATTTAGGTATATCAGGTTTTGAATTTGATTTATGCTGACTGGTATTTTCTCCCAAGTCAATAGCACTCTCTGCAAAGAACTGTTTTCACTTAGTTTTTTACAAAGTCTTTTTTCCAACTCTTTGTGTAACATATCTGGGGGAAAACTGCATTTTAGATTAGGTTATGAGGAGACATTTAATATATCTAATCAAGTTATTTTCATAAGAAATGTTTGTGTAGGTTCTTATTATTTTTATTACATGGAAAAGTAATTCCTATAAAAATCATTAAAATGTTTAGATTTTTTAAAAACCAAAGTGATTACAGTTGACCATAGGGACCTCAGGATTCAGAAACAACATGGTGTCATAAGTATCAAATGGATTCAACTGATTCTCAATAGCTTCATAATGATTTTCCTTCTTTTATGGTTGGCTGGTGAAATACATCAATTTGATGCAGCTTTTAATGCTCATTTAAGTGATTTAATGGTGAAGGTATGTGATTTATTTACATATTTTATTCAATTGTATTTCCATCTTTTTAAATAATAAAATCTGTTCAAAATCTATAGATTAAAATCTTAGTCTATGGCATCAAGGTCAACATTTTTATTTTATTTACAGTCTATAATTTAATTCTTTATTTGGCTTATAATTTGTCTGCTCTTAAAATTAAATTACTAATTCGAATATTAGGAAAAAAATTAACATGAACATAAAATGGGCATATGTTGTTAACACTAATCTCCACTTCAGTATAAGAAGTTGTTCAGCCTCCTGTAGATTTTCTTACATTAATAGCTGAAGGTTTGAGATTCAAAACTCTTGACGTCCCTTTGCAATCAATGTGTGGAGATGAGAGGATGGTATAAAATGCCAGCACTGAAACCACTATGGCTTATGTTTATGCATTAGATCCATCATCATGAGACTTGGTCAGAAAAGGGGGCTACATAGAGAAGAGAGCCTCTTCCCACAATGGATTCTGGGATGGATAAAAATTATGAACACCCTATCCAGCTGTCTTTGACAGACCCTGGACATCTCTTCAAGCATCTTCTTAATACACAAGTCACTTGGAGGGTTTCATTCCTAAGGAAAAAATAAATAATAATTTTCAAATTTTATTGGACCAAAAATTATAACTTAGACTAACCAAATAGCAACTGGATGTGCCTTTAATGATATCTTCTTATTTACAATCAGAAAAAATAGAAAGTGACCTCTAACCACCAATATAGTATAACCTCTGGAGAACTTGAAATAGCAATCCATTTTTCAATTCATTTCTTTGTTTTCACCTATGGGATCGTTCACTCTACTGTTTATCCTCAGCTTTGCCTTTGAAATGGAATGTGTGCGGTATTTTATGCATGAATTTAATATGTAATACAAGAGACATTTTAAAACTTACACTTTTACTCTCTCCTCCTCACCTTAATTACATGTAACATAAAGCTTATGTTTTAATGGGCATGAGCACACCAGTTTTACAGTATCATAAAAAGAGTTTATGAGCCTTTTGTTAAAAATCAGTGCCCATGTCATTGGCAAGGCATGAAATTATTTGCAGCTACTTCTTCTACTTATAAGATAAATTTGGTCTGAATTAAGAATCACACAGAAGGGAATTGAAACAATGCCTTTGTAGCCTAAAATGAGTATAGTCATCAGATGACACAGATGTGGGTTCACCAGGTTCCACTACATGTGCATACCCCCTGGGGAGAACCTGGTCTCTGTCCATACTTGTCTCTAAAGAGTCCCCATTTCAATGTTCACATTAGTTATGCAGAATCAATGGCATGTTTTTAAAAGGGTGTGGATACAACCTTAGCACAATTACTCCTGCCAAGAACAGGAATCGTTTCAATAGGATGGAGTTTCCGGGGCCATGTTATTGGTAAACAACTGGAACTCTCTTGGCCACCTACTCTATCAATAAATGGAAACCTTCCATGAATTATTTATGGATTCTGAGATGAAGCTGATACAGACATTGTATCTCGAGTTTCCGCTTCCCAGAAGGATGGGCAGTCTCAAGTGGGTAATTAGCCTAAGTGGTGTTTTTCTGTTACCTGGGGTCGTCATGAGCCTTTGAAGTACTGAGTTGCTGAAAGTCGATTTCTCTTCCAATGGAAGCCTCCCTGGGCAGCATCTTCAGTAAACTGTTATCAATTACAGTGAAAATAAATGCCTTCCCTTTACCACTGAGCGCGGACTTGTCATCCTGTGTCTGCAGACATGAAAGCACAAACTTGGAGGCCAAAATCAAGCCTTCTCTGGTTTGTGTTTGGGCAGAGCATGTGTGTCAAATAAGGGATTCAGAAACAGGGATTCTGGATTATTTTAAACAAAAGTTCATACTGGAAAAGAATACACATGTGTGCAAATATAGGTGTCTTTGTGTGCATACACCTGCACACAAAATTAAATAGCTGAGAGGTACCAGATATCATGTAGACATTGTACTCATTTCTTTAAAATTTTCCTCTTATTTTTGATTTATACACTGTAGAAAACCTTTAGAATAGCAGGTTCTCCATCTCTGGAGGCCTCAGGCAGGTGCTCGTCCAGACACGTGGAGAATGTGGCTGGAGGTGTCTGCCAAGCAGAGCCCTGAGGGGCACGCGAGAGGTGGTTTCTGGCAGATGTCTCGGGAAGTGACAAGCAACCAAACTGCCAGAAACGATCAGCAGAAGATGCTAGCAAAGCTTGGACTCCACTAAGGTGATAAAGTGAGCTTGGAGAAAGAAAGAGAACTGGGCAGCTCCAAGCTCTGTTGAGAATAAAAATGGATCACTAGGGCTCCCCGAGGGGAATTACTCTTTGTCAGGGATGCCTTGATGTGCCCTATCTCTCACCTCCCCCCGACCCTCCATCTCATGTCTTCCCTAAGCTGCTCTGATCTCGCAGGTCTTTCCCACGGGTAAAGGCAGACCTAGATGGGGAGGGAGCAGGTGGCTTAACTGAATCCTGTCTTCACCAATGACTGGCTTGCAATGAATGAGACAGGAGATGTGAGTTCGAACCCCCTGGGTTGGGAAGATCCCCTGGAGGCAGAAATGGCAACCCACTCCAGTATTCTTGCCTGAAAAATCCCATAGACAGAGGAGCCTGGAGGGCTATAGTCCATAAGGCTGCACAGAGTCGGACAGAACTAAGTAACTGAGTAGGAGCAAGCTAGGGTGAGGTCAGGTTGTGTAAGAGGCACTTGGAAGATCACAGTTCTACAGTTCAATAGGCCAAAATGGAACTGTCTCCCTCAAGTGGATTTTCCCCTCTTTTTGTTACTTCTGCAGCCCCCATATTCCAACTCTGTTATTGCACTACCACATTATATAATAACTGTATATAATGTCCTATTTACATGCTCCCCCCACTAACCTGAGCTTCTCAAGGCCTGGGATTAACTCTTCCTCATGTTTCTACCACGTAATTCCTAACACAGAGTCGGAGCTCAGCATATATTTCTCTCTCATCCTCCTTTCTCTGGCTACTGCCTCTCAGCTGAGATGTCATCTCCTCTAGAAATCCTCTTCTGATTCCCCAAATACTGGTCAAAGTGGCCTTTCTTTGTGCTTCCCCAGAGCTCTTGACTTCACACCCCACCCCATCTCAACATTTATCTTTCTTTGTTTAATAATTTGTACCCACTGGAATATCAACTCCACAAGGAAGGAACTGAGTGTTTTGCTTGTTTGGTTGCGCTTATTTACTATTTCCTTTTAACTGTTTATTGAGATATAGTTTGAATGTGTTCGTGTGTGCATACTAAATCATTTCAGTCCTGTCTGACTCTGCAACTCATAGTCTCTCTGACACTATGGACTGTAGCCCCCCAGGCTCCTCTGTCCATGGGATTTTCCAGGCAAGAATACTGGAGTGGGTTGCTATGCCCTCCTCCAAGGGCATGGGATCAAACCTGCTACTCTAGAGTCCCCTGCATTGGCAGGTGGATTCTTTACCACTAGTGCCACCCAGGAAACCTGAGATATAGCTTACATACCATAAAATGTGTCCATTTCAAGTGTGCAATTCAATGGTTTTTAGTGAATTTACTTATTTGCACCATCACCATAATCTAACCTTAGAACATTTTTTGTCCCCCTAAAAAGAAATACAGGGATTACTCTCCACCCTTTTTTCTTCTCCACCCCAGCCTTAGACAACTGCTCATCTACTTTGTGTATCTATAGATCAACCTGCCCTGAATATGTCCTGTACATGGAGTTATACAATATGTGTTCTTTTGCAGCTGGCATCTTTCATTTAGTATTTTTATCTTTGCATTCTCAGTTTAGAAATAAATTGCCTAGCACAGAAAAGACATTCAGTGAATTTTTCTAACATGAAAAAATAAATGCAGT
Organism: Budorcas taxicolor; assembly: GCF_023091745.1. Classification (NCBI taxonomy): domain Eukaryota; kingdom Metazoa; phylum Chordata; class Mammalia; order Artiodactyla; family Bovidae; genus Budorcas; species Budorcas taxicolor. The sequence goes on from NC_068913.1 coordinate 87,664,896, forward strand.
ACCCAATTCTACCATTTTTGGGGAGTTAGAAATCATCCTCAAAAATAGAACTCGTCCAAGAGGCTTTGACAAAGCATTATGTTAGAAATAGCATTGAAAGTTGAAAGTATTAGTCAGTCAGTCAAGTTCGACTCTTTGTAACCCCATGGACTGTAGCCCGCCAGGCTCCTCTGTTCATGGGATTCTCCAGGCAAGAATACTGGAATGGATTGCCATTCCCTTATCCAGGGAATCTTCCCAACCCAGGGATCGAACCCATGTCTCCTGTGTCTCCTGCCTTGCAGGCGGATTCTTTACTGCTGAGCCACTTGGGGAGCCCAATAAACAGTGTGTGCTTTTTAAACCCCTTCTAGTTGTTGGTCGGTTCCCATGGAACCCCTTGGACTAAGGTAAGGCCCAGAAGAAGTAGCTGGGGTAGGTGTGAGCCACACATTGAAGCTGTCCGCCTGGGCTCTGGGAGGCACTGTTACGCACTCAGTGGGAGAGCTGCTGACACCTGAGTGCCAGGCCTTAAGGTTTGCAGTCTGTGCAAGACAGAGGTGCCCCTGCCTTCTCTTTGCTGTCCCCTAGCATTGCTCATCTCAGCAGTTGCCTCCCTGCCTTTATCAAAACTGGAGAGGGTCTGACGAAATCATGCCCAGGTTCAATGAAACATGAGGGCCAATACCTCAAACCCTCACAAGGGTACTGAGGTTTTGAGAACAAAGTCAGACATTTTTAGTTGGGGAATTTCAGATATCAGCTAACCAGAAATGGGGCTGTTGGAAAAAGTGAGGAGCATCACATAACTATTTCAAAGATTCTGCCATTCCCAAGAACAGAGGAGATAAGAGACAGACTGTAGAGATGGTCTTACCCAAAGTTGTCTGCTACCCGGACCCTAGGGTATGTGGGAAGATGCCCCTTCCGGCGTGCATACCAGTGAGGCACAGCTTCTGATCTGTAGAAAGATTTCTATTAACTTTCTTTTTCTACCATGCAACTGTCAAATGCAATATTAATGTAGCATCAAAATTTATCATTTTTATGTCATAAATCTTCCTTTAATTTTATACATAATAAGTGCTTACAGATGCAAATCATGTTTGGATGGAAGGACATAATGGTTAAAAGAAGTATAGGCCATATTGTAGTAATTTTGCAAACAGCTGTTTCAAGTTAACATATGTGTATTCCCAGTCTTGTGTATATGAGATACAAGTTAATGTCAACAGTACATTAACAATGCAACTGAATCTAATTATGGAATTGAAAGTGCTATGCGTAGAGGGATAACGTTTTCACTGAAAAGCATAGGTAGACATCTGTTTCTGGTGAGTTTCAAATAGGTACTTGCGTCTTTTACACTCATCAATTCCATAATTTTTTGCAACAGTGGATTAACTAAAAGATTTGTCTGCATATTTTTTCCTAAAACTAGATGGCAGATATAGTCTTCAGCAATTTAGTTTTGTGAGTGGCATTATATATGCCTTTTAAATATGCATATGAGAGGTGTAAAGAGGGCTGCAAATAATGCTCTTACTTGTGCACAGTTGATTGGAATTTAGAGCAAAAGGAAAGCTTCCTTGCTTTGTTACCAGATGGCTCCCCACTGCGTCCACAATTCCTTATTTTACTAGATGCTTCTGTTGGAAATCCTTTCAGTTAGTGAAATCACTTACCTTTACCTTCAGGGTCTCTTAAGATGTTCATATCCTTGGAACACTGGGGCTGTTAGATCCTTCAAGTATGAGTGATTTTATTTACAGTGTTTCTCCCAGTAGCTGGCTAAACTCAATGCACTGAGTAAATAGAGGAATGGGGTATGATTTTGAGGGGAACCCCCTGGCAAAGAAGATTCCTCAGAGAAAAAAAGGTGCCTGAGAAGCAAGGGGCATTGGCTGCCAATGTGCCCAAGTGTCATGCCAAGTTCACTTCTAAAAGCTGAAACTTAAATCATGTATCCTTGAGCAGCAGACTTGGAATATAGTATCTTTGTGGAACTGTTAAAGGAATTCAGATATTTCACCTGGAGAGGTGAAGATTCCAGAGATGGCCTGATTGGGCTATTCCTATTACCTACCGTTGTTTCCCATGTTATCAGTTTAGCTTAGTCAGAAGACCCAGCTAGAAGACCCACATCTTTTCCCCTTCTAGCTCTTCATTTGCAGGTTTTCATTGCCCAAAGCAAACTAAAAATTACCTAGTCAAGAGTATTATGACAGCGGTCCTCTCAGCCGTCTAGAGCTTCCAAACAAACCCCTCCAGATCATTCAGATCATTCACACGATAAAGCAATGAAAGATTGTGCTTTTGTTTGCACTGCATTTTTAAGCAGGAGGCCCGGAGCATCTAAAGGCAGGCCATTTTTAGACGGTTGCCAAAGATGTAAAGCATTGTTAAATGGAGACGATCACTCATCGGCTTAACTGTTGATGGAAATAAAAAGCTTATGTTCCTCCTTTACTGCTTAGAGGATTTGGATGTCAGTGCAATCGGGCTACGATGCCAACTATCTCAAAGACTGCCAGCACCAGTTTGTCTCATCTGGTAAGCTGTGTCCTAAGTGTTTTATCCATTCTCATGGCTCTGTGCAGGTGCATTTTTCAGAGAGAAAATGAATTACTTAGTCAAGTGTACAGTGACAGTAGTCCTCTCCCCCAGAGCTTCTACACAAACTCCTCCAGATCACTTATATGAGAACACATGTTCATTAAGCTTCTAAGATGGGAATAGTCACTGGTGAATGAGTCAGATTAAAGAACACAGTGGTGAAATTCCTTGTTGTAAAGGACTTTAAAGGATTTTTAAAATTTGACTAAATATGCACATTGTATCTGGTCTCCAGAAAGTAAAGTATTTTAGTGGCCTGAGGGTAAACTACAAAAAACTTCTATTCTGTCTTTTCCCCACAAATACAAAGCATAGCTGTTAGCCTAACCAGAGTGTGCTCCACTTTGCAGTGTTTATTTCTACGTCGTACTGAAAGATGACCACTGGCCAAAGTTTTCTTGGGGGAACAGGATTCAAACACTTAAACCACCAATTCTTGCAGTTCTGGAAAGATCAGGGTTGTTTTGTTTTTTTGGCTAGTGCACCATTCGGGAAGGCAAGCCAGTTTTGGTCATCAGGTTACAAGAAGGAAAGAAAACCAAAAAGAGTGAGCAAGAGAACATGAGAATAAAGGCAAGGAAGGAATGGGAGCAAGATGAATTAAGGGGAGAAAGAAAGAGGGGGTTTAGAAAACTTACCAAGTGGTAGCGGATGTCATTTGGTGTCACAATTATCAGTCAGCCAAAATGGTCCAGAAGTTAACCACAAATTCAGCAAGTGGAGCTTAGAGGCTGTGCCACAAACAAGCAACAATGGGTCATCGTCTCCAATTGGAAGCTGACATTTTCAATTATCCAGATGTGTGTTTGGCTTTATAGCCATTAGGTAAATGCATTGCTAACAAAATACAGAGATGCTCTTAATCAGATAGAGGCTAATTGTAGTCAAAAAAGAAAAATGTCGTATTTTTTACTTTTAAAAAGAACTAATCCTTTTCTTAGCTTAGTCTTCAGAATCATGAGAATTTTCTTGTTTTGAGAATAAACCTAACCATGGTAACTCCTTTGCTAACTGTACTTCTTACATTTCCTAGTAATAAAAGTTGTCCTTTATTTTGATTCAAGTGTTTCCAGTGTGGAAGCTTAACTCTTTAAGTTACTAAGATATTTCAGTGAGGTCTATATTCGATTTTCTGTACAAGGCTAGTCATACTGAAACAAAAAAACCCACACAATATTTAAACAGTGAACCTCTCAAGTCCTCCCCTCTGCTAGACTGAAAAACATTAGCCAATATCATCAAAACAGGAGACTGGGATAGTCTTTTGGGGGGAAACCTGACTAGTCTAAGAGACAAGACATAAATATACTGGTATTAAAGATTTGCTACTAAAATGATCCATTGAGATCACCCTAACATAAAGTCCAAAATCAGTAAGTCCTACCCATATGCTCAGAGCTAACTAATTTTAAATATGCCACTCGTAATCCTGAGCCAAAAACAAGGGTCCCCAGACATCTGAGGCAAGCTTCTATAATGACAGATAGAGACAAAACAAACTGAAGAAAGCAATAAGCAGGGGTAAGAAAATTGCAAATAATATCATTAATATACTATGTTAGACAGAATAATGGCCCCCCAAATATGTCCACATCTGTGTTGGTTTTTCAGAGTTTTCATAACAAAATACCGCAGAGTGCCTTAAAAACAGCAGAACTTTATTCACTCACAGTTTTGCAGACCAGAAATCTGAAAAAAAGATCTCAGTAGGGCTAGAGTCCCAGTGCAGGCTCTAGAGGAGAATACTTCCTTGCCTCCAGCTTCTTTTTTTTTTTTTCAGTATTTATTTACTTACTTTTGGCTGCATCAAATCTTAGCTGTGGCACATGAAATCTGCTTCTTTCTCATAGTGGTGCTCAGGCTTAGTTGCCCTGAAGCACACAGGATCTTAGTTTCCTAACCAGGGACTGAACCCGCGTCCCCTGTGTTGGAATGTAGATTCTTAACCACCGAACCACCAGGGAAGTCCCCCTCCTCCAGCTTCTGGTGGCTCCAAATGTTCCCTGTAGTGCTGCTCCAAGGTCCTCCTCAGTCTTCACACGGCCTCCTCCCTTTCCTCTTTGTCTTCTCCTCTGCCATCTTTCATGAGGGCTCTTGTCATTGTGTTTGTGGCCCATCCAGATTACCCATGACAATATCATTTACGATTCTGAATTTAATTATGTCTGCAAAGAAATATAATTCAGAAAAATCCAAATAAGATCATATTCACAGGTCCTGGGTATGAGGCAGTGGAGGTATTTTTTGGAGGGGACACCATGCAACCCACTACAATGTTCTGAGTCTTAGGATGTATTTATGTGTTACCTTACATGGCAAAGGAGATTTTGCAGGTGTAATTAAGGTCAGAATCTTGAAAGGGAGAGATATTCCTAGGTTTTCCACATGATCTCAACATAATCAGCGAAGTCCTTATGTGAGGGAGACAGGAGGGTCACAGTCAGTGAAGGAGGTCACAGGTCATAGAACCAGAAGTCAGAGTGACTTGAAGCAGCCAAGGAATGCAGGCAGCCTCTAGAAGCTAGAAATGGCAAGGAAAGAGATTTTCCCCTTGAGCCTTCAGAAGGAGTGCCGCCCTGCTGACCCACAGATCAACCCTATAGTCATCTGACCTCCAGTACTGTAACATAATATGTGCTCAGTCGCTTCAGCTGTATCCAACTCTTTGTGACCCCATGGACTGTAGCCTGCAAGGCTCCTCTGTCCATGGAATTTTCCCAGTAAAGTATACTGGAGTGGGATGCCATTTCCTCCTCCAGGGGATCTTCTTGATCTAGGGATGGAACTTGCATCTCCTGCATTGGCAAGCAGATTCTTTACCACTGAGCCACCAGGAAAGCCCCTGTAACATAATAAGTATATGTTTTTTTAAAGCTACTAAAATTGTGAGAATTTCTATAGCAGTAATAAGAAACTAATACATACACTAAAAATGGCAAGAAGATACCACATCTGTAAAATCACCACAGGGTATTAATTAATTTTGAAATGAAACATGCACAGAATGTAAAGAAGATCTCTTGGAAATCACACACACATGCATATATTCACATATCCATATGTATACTAGCAAAAATGAAAAATTCAACAGAAGCAAAAAAAGATATAACTGAGAAACTTTCAAAGAAATTAGAGGGAAAAAAAAAGACATGACATTAGAACACAGTAGTTACAAAACTTATGGAACCAGAAAATTGATCCAACCGTCACAAAATAAAAGTTCTAAAAAAGGAGAAAGGACACAGAGGAGAGAAAATCGTCAGTGAAACAATTTAAAAATGTTTTACCTATAAAAACCTAATTTTCACATTGAGATGGTCTACTCAGAGTCTAGAGTAGGTGAAAAGACACCCTCATCTAGCCACACCATCATGAAATTTCCAAATATCATAGAGAAAGAGATTTTAAAAGATATCAAAGGAAAAAAATTCATATACAAAAGTATCTGGAATTATATAGTACATTCTGATATTTTGATAGTAAAAATGGGAGCTAGAAAACAATGGAGAAGTGTGTTCAAAATTCTGAAAGGAAATTATCCCTAACCTAGAATGTAATACTAGTCAAACTGCTAGAATAGGAAACAGCTATTCTAAGACAGGCAAGTTCTCGTAAAGCTTAGCTTAACTCCCATTCACTCTTTCTTGGGAAGCTACAAGAGTTATGTGCTCCCCCAGAACAGAGGACTAAACCAATAATGGGAAATAGATAAGATTCAGAAACTGAGGTTTCTACAAAGACACAAGAAATATGTGATCTCTGGGATGATGGTGAAGCAGATCACAGATGTGGAGGCAACCGTTCCAGGTGGGGACAGGTCACAGGACGTGGGGATGCACTGTCAAAAAGATAAAACTGATGAAACTTCTGATTCATCTGAGGCTGCTCTGGTCGCTCAGTGGTAAAAAATCTGCCCCCAGTGCAGAAGCCACAGGCGATTCAGGTTTGATCCCTGGGTCAAGAAGATGCCCTGGAGGAGGGCATGGCAATCCACTCCTATATTCTTGCCTGGAGAACCCATGGAAAGAGGAGGCTGATGGGCTACATTCCATAAGGTTCCAAACAGTCAGACATGATTGAAGGGACTTACCAAGCACACACATGCACTGACTCATTTGAGGAAATTTAGAAAATCGGGAGGTTTGGGGTTAGATTTGTGATAAGCACATAGAAGCCAGGAAAATAAGGGTCTTCCTCAGTGGTCCAGGGTTAAGACTCGGGGCTTTCACTATAGGGGATGAGAGTTAGATCCCTTGTCAAGAGACTAAGATCCCACATGAGCAAGACTGGCCAAAAAACAAATTAAAAAAACGAAAGCAAAACAGGAAAATAGGGAGAAAAGGCAAGTAAGGAAAAGGAAGGAAATAATCATGGTATACTACATAGCTTAGCATCAATAACATTATGTGTCACAATAAAATAAAAACTGACTGCTGATCTAACCACAATTTTTTGACATCTGTATTGGGAATATAAAGGCTACAAAAAATACATATGAGGGAGTAGGGCTGGGGAAACAGAACAAAACCTCAGCTTCCATAGTGGAAAGTTACAGACAATGCCTAAAATTTTCAAAATTAAGAAGTAACAGTACAAGGATGATACTTAACAAATTGGAGCAAAATACCAAAAGAATTCAGCTAAAAGAGCTGAAAGTTATTATTCTTATGGAATGATATATGGCAAATGGGGAAGTAGGCCACTGCTGTTTTGTTGTTGTTGTTACAGGATTTAGAAAATTATTTAATTATGTCATATATATAATTTTTAAAAACCTGTAGTATTGTGAGAATTTTAGTAGAAGGATGATTTTATTTAAGTTGTCTTGCAACGTCCCCTTGATTTTCTGTTGTACTATTTTGATTAGATTACAGAATGGTAGATATAGTTTAAATATGAGGGGAAAGAGCACAGAAATATTATAAGAAAGAAAGAGTCCAAGAGGCTACTGAATAGAACTCAGTCAGAAAGGTAAACAATGCTATGTGACCTTAATCTTTCTAAGTGGTTCTTCTGTTTTCTCCAGCTGTGAAATATATTTATGACTTTCAACTCCTTTCTTTTGCTTTGGGATGCCAAGTCAAGACACACCCTAAAGCAAACAATTAACAAAAATAACCCTGTGTTATGTGTTATCAAATGACTTAAATTATCCTGAAAAAATATAGCTTATTTCTTTATATGCAATCATAAGCAGTTCTAATGTGTTTCGTCTGGTCTAAAATTGTGTGCAACTTATCAACAAACAATTGTGCATATGAAATTAATCAAAATATTTCTTCAGCGTTTTAATGAACATTCCTCTACATCCATATGACCATATATAGTTTTCAAATGTATCTTCTTATGTTAAGCCTCCTGTTAATGACCTATTTTGTGACTTCTCCTCATCTACCTTTCTAACCTTGTATTGATTACTCTAGACCACCCAACATGTTTCTAGGCTACTTCCCTGAGATGATGACAACCTGTGAGGGACCATGAATTAATTTTACAGTTACCAAAGGAAACCACAAGCCAAAAAATAAACCAAATAATGTGCTCTGAGGTTAAATAAGTGGAAGAGGATGGTTTTATTCGGGACACTATGTCTTTTGGTGAATTCATCCATCTGTTCCCCTGGGTTTGTCAGTACAATCAAGAGTGTCTTCCAAGGGCGCAGGGGGCTAGTGCTGCAATGAGCATCGTTGTGCCCTTGACTCACAGCTCCCTACAGCGATGCTAATCCTCACTGCATAGCTTGCCTTTTCTCAGAATACAGTCCATAGCCTTCATGTCGTAGCTCTCCTGCCCATAGCTCCCATGGGGGTTCTTCATCTGCCTACCCATCTGCCCCCCTCCAGGGCTTGCAACGCTGCATTTTACAGGAGGCAGCAGACTGATTATCCGCTGATTAACAGTAGTTAGCTGATTATCTTGCTCTCTCTGCCCCAGGAAGTGAGAACATCCTTCAAGTATCGATACTCTCATTTCTTTCTTCCATGATGAGGAAATCTGATCTCATGGTTACTCCTCCCCTGCAGAGAAAGAGCGGCATCAGTTGGTCCTTGAGAGCACTGGGGTACCTCCAAAGCAAGATGGCCCCACGTGCTGTCTTCAGAGGCCTGGTGGACATGTTTCAGGAGAGTGAGCTGACCTCTCCACTTCCCGTGGCCTCCTGCCAGCCTTTTCTCTCAGGCCTGGTTTCTCAGCGTGAGACTGGGTGGATCTATTGGCTCTGTCTTGCTATCTTCAATTCGGGGGGAAGGAATAGAAAACTTTGCTTTGCATAATCAAAGCTCGACTAATAAACCTGATACTTTGCCCAAACTGGTTCAGTTCTCTGTGTGCATGCTTTATTCATCAGAACCCTGGGGCAGGGAGAGGAGGGAAGTAGCAAAGGGGAAGATTCCAGAGCCGAACCCCACCCTGGACTGCCAACAATCACTCTAAGATTAAGATATGCTGAAGGCCAAATCAGTTCCTGAAGGAAAACTCTGCTCTGCCGAAGCCTGCCATAACTCAGTTAACCTATAAGGCAAATATTAGCTCTCTCCCCAAAACAGCATTAAAAAGTGGCTCCACTGTGTTTGGTGCTGGTTTCACGAGTGTGCCCTGGGGATTGCAGACAATACGCTGGTGCTAAAGTAGCAACTGGAATCCTTTACCCAGTCGGCTGGACTCAGGCTCTGTTCTGGCATGTGGCCCAGCATATCAATATTGTGGTTTTCAGCACATTTTGGAAGCTGCTTCCCTAAGCCATGTGACAACCCCAGAAGTTGGTCTGGCACCAGAAGACTTCATCAGATTGCGAACTTGAGAGCCCTCAAACCGGCTGTTTTTGTATTGATGCCTCCCTTCCCGTAATCACTAACAGAAGGTGAGAGGGCTGCAGTTGGAACACACCTCGCACCTTCTCCGCCATCCGTGTTTATGTCTCTGAACGCTTGTAAATCTCCTGGGCTCTGAGCACTTGCCTACTGGAATAAAAGCCGTCTCTGGAGACAGCTCCGGTAAAAGTCGGAGTTATTAGCAGAGCTCAACAGACATACCTGGAAAGAGCATGTGGCAGGGCTACAGATTTGTCAGAAAGATTTAAGAGTATCCGTTTATTTACTGATTTTAACACTAGCAGAAACTGAAGCTGTGAATATTCACTTTAGACCTAGCAATCTGGTGGTTCCCTTGGAAACTGTGCAAACCACGTGGCCTGCACTAATGCAACGTCCTAGGTACAAGTCATGGCGAATCTCCAATCGAAAAGTGGCAAATTAGTAGACGATGTCAAAGCTGACAGTTTTCGACTTTATGCTTCACTTATTCCAGCATTAAAAGAGATGCTTTATCTTTTAAAACAACAACCACACAACCAATATCGAGTATCTACTACACATTTGCCTGGTTGTAGGAACTGAGAGGGCTGCAAAACAATTCCTTGTATTTGAAGAGGTTTGTATTGGTGACTAATCTAATAATCTAATTGGTGACTTACAATAAAGGCACGTTAAACCCTCAGAAAGCATAAGTAAATTAAATGATGCATTTTCTAGTAGCTACCTCGGGGGAAGTAGAAGACAGAGAGGCTTTAATATGGTGAACTGTGGAAGGTTTCCTGAAGAAATGTGACATAAAGGTGGGCTTGGGGAAGTAAAAAGGAAAGGGAAAAAAGTCTAGGCATGGAGAAGGAGTGTTTCTCAAGAAGTGGAAATAGAAACATGCAGACTCTGCTTGTGGAAAAGGGAAGAAACAAGCTGGGCTGCCTAGAGGGAATAAGCATGAGAAAATACAGTGAATTTAATAAAAAATGACAGCTAAAGAGAAATCCTGAGTGAAGAATTTTTAGAAGTCAAACCAAAGGGTTTAAAATTTGGGTAAGAGTAAATAAGAAGTCATTAAAGGTTTCAGTCCGGAAAGTGAACAAATGAAAGCTAAATTTAAATGTGACTCACCACTGGGTGAAGAAGAGTAAACACGAAATGATAATTGTCAATTGACCAGACTTAACAAACCCACTTCCACACGCTGCCCACCATAATGAAGATGGTATCCAGTGGTTAAACGTAGGAACAGCCTCCAACACACAGTTTCAGCATTTATTGATTTTTGACTGGCATTTTGTTGACAGCAGGATATTTATTACATCACAACAATTAAATGAATTATGCAGACCAACAGTTGGAATAAGACAGACACCGTCACTTCTTTCTAAAACTTCTTTCCCCTTGAAGTTTTTTGCCTTAAAGTTTGAGATGGCTCTATTTTAGTAAAAAGAAAGGAAAAAAGAGAGAAAATTTGTTTTTTTCCATTATAGACAGCCCAGCGATCTCTCCATAAACAGTATTCCTTAAAAAAAAAAAAAATGAAAGTCCAGGTTTTCTGAAGTAGTTTTCATGATAACTTATTAAAGTCAACAACAATTCATTAATTGAGTTGCTTTGTTTTGCAGAATTCAGAAAAAAAAAAAAATGAAAAGGGGTATGGAGAGATTTAATGTTCTCCATGGATTTCAGTTTTGACAAATAGTGACCAGTCCTGTTTGTCAAGGATCGTATTTTACTTTTATTCCCTCTCTCCAAAAGATTGCATAACCAGTACAAAATATCACTAGAGATAAGCCACTTTCTAATAAACACTTAACAAGGTTTCTTCAATCTTAATTTCTAAGACAAGTAAACAAAAAAAAAATCTTTTTTTTTTTTTACTTTCAGAGTTGTGAAAATTTTAAAAGGAAGACAAGAGAGCATCCTTCTCCACCCCCTGCCCCTTCTCCTGGTTTCATTACTCGTGTCGCTTCTGCTGCTCCAAGTCAGGCTTTTCAGGCCACCAAAGGGCAGCAGGACATCCAGAATGCCATTCCCCGCCCCCCCCTCCCCCGCCCGAGAGCCAGTGGTCACAAGCCTGAGCTCCGTTCCACACTGGTAGCATCCAGGTGGAATTTAAAATAGAATGGATGAGGACCCAGTTATGTAAAAAGTCACCTCTGCTCTTCTGTTCCATCATGGGAGTTAAGACCAGCTGGGGTGCTTCTGGTATCAGTTTCCAGTACATAAGTCTCTGTGATCTGCAGCAGAAATTCTTACAACAAGGCCCTTAGAAGTCTCGTTCTCTGATGGACTGCCAAAGGCAGAGTCCAAGGCATATCTGTTCAGGCAGACTTTTTGCTGAGTTTCTCAGGGACTGGGAAAAACAACCAGAAGGCACAGTCTCCGCTGGGTTCAACAACTAATAATCTACAATCGTCCTGGGTGAGAGGTGGGATTTATTGCTGTGCAGCTACTTCTCTTGGTTCAGTTGGCCCGACTGGTGAGATTCAGTTTCTTAGAAAAGTTTCTTTGAGTGAAATGAGTATTTCCTCCGACTCTCCCTTCTACATCCTCTTTTCTAGAATGTAGCTAAAAACTCCTTACCCCTGCTACAAAAACAAATCAAGTACTTTCTTGCGGGATCAAGAAGCTACAGATGCTTCAGTAACCTGTGCAAACTTGGAATTACACTGTGCTTTGCTTAACAGCATTAATCAACTTTTAGATAGCTGGGCTCAGATCATGAGATGATATAATTGTAGCTCCCATTTTATGAAGAATTAATGGCATTATCTTTATATCATTTTTAGAAAGCTTGCATAAGACAATAAGCACCACATTATACATTGTTGACCAGTTAATATTTCATGCTCTCTCCCAATTACAAACCAAAAACAGCAGATAGGAAATGAGACTCCTTCTCGCTGTTAAAGAAATAAGCAATTTGAAACATGTAGTTGTGGATATGTTTGGATTTGACTCATCATTAACTTTATGCTTTAGCTTTAATTTAAAGCTAAAGAGAGCATAATCCCCACTAGTGATAGTAGTGATGAACCACTTCTAATTAATAAGAGGTACAAATTAGATTCTGAAGGAGCCCTTCACCTTCATATTTCAAGATAAAGAAGATATCTGTAACTTTTTACATCTTCTATAGTTTCATGTGACCTGATCAGATTACAATAATTATATTATTATAAATTATAAATATAAATAATGATAATTTATATAATTATAAATGTAACATAATTTATACATTTATATAATACATACTACTTCTGTCAATAATTAGTTTAAATTGAGATCCTCAAGGAAAAGTGGAACTGAAGGTAAAAAATGGAAGCCAAAACACTCTAGCCTGTGCCATCCTAAAACCAGGGGCCCCTCTCTCTTTGCCAAACCCAATAGCTAAGGTTCCTCCTCCTAGGAGTGCAAGTTCATTAGCAAAGGCAGTCCCTCGCACCCTACCACACACATGGGATACACAATCACACAAAACCACACACACCACCTCCCTCTCTCCAGCCCTGTGGGAACTCCAATTAGAGTTTTAGAACCCAAAGAGATTATCATCATTTTACAAGTGAGAAAACTGAGACTCAAATCAAAACCTGCTAACAGAAAGCCCCATCACCCAACTCAGCCCAATGTTCTTTCCACTCTTTCTCCCAGTCCACACAATCCAAACAGCAAAGAGTGGGAAACAGAAGGGTGTCCACGCAGACCATCATTCGCCTCTGAGAGACTGGACTTCAGGGAGACCTTCTCAGGAGACCCACCTATCCATTGTGGGTTTTTTGTTTTTGTTTTTTGTTTAATCTTCAGAGAACAGAACAACTCTTTTGACTGAGAGACTTGTGAACTGTGGTATAAAGATCACGAAAGAGGAGTTTGGACCTTGAGATCGGATACCTGCGATTTGGTCCAAAAAAAAAAAAGAGAGAGTGAAAGCAACCAGTCAGTACTTTTAAATCAGGTTCTGCGGCAGTATGGTGTGGTAGCAAGCACAAGACTTCCAAAATAAGATCTATTTTTGACCCTTCTATTTTCTAACTGAGTGGTCTTAAGCAAGTTTCTTAATCTCTCTAAATTCATTTCTTTATCTATAAAATGAGTGCCCATTGGAGGAGTTTGAATCTTTGTGTAGAGTGAGAAGAGAAAGACAGAGAGTTAAGAGAAACCACAGGGTGGTGAGAGGGGCAGGGGGTGAGGGGATGTAGGCTCTCAGTGCATGAGAGTTCAAGACGCCTGACACAAAATAAGTGCTTAAATGTCTGCTCATTGAATGATAAGCTTAATTCTTCAGTTGGACCACCTTCTAGAAATGTTTTCTTTGCTTTAAAGGTATGGACAGAATGATCCCTAAGGCCTCAGATTATACACAAGAGGTACAAGGCCCTGAAATTGTGTCTTGGACTTGAATATTGTTGACCCAGTGACTCTAAGAATAGAATGCTGTGAGTGGCCCTCTCAAGGTTTATCTGGATGCCTGGACAGTGCTTGAACGCAAGAGTAGCAACAAAGGCAACATTCAAGTCACCCCACTCCCAAACTAGATTAAGTAATCCCCCTGCGTGTTCCTGGCGCGCCATGTATCCCCACTGCGTTCCCCACACTCGCTATGACCCCTGCCTCCTTGTCAGTCTTGTCAATGGGGCTGTGAACTCCACTACTATTTAACTCAGTGCTATCTGGCCCCACTTTTTAACCCATAACAGAGGCTCAGTATATCTTTCTAAAAGAAACAAATCCAGCAACTTCCTTAAAACATCTATCATCATTGGCTCGAAAAATCAGCCTCAAGTATTCACGTTCTGCAGTCCCTCAGTTCCCCTGCAGAGGAAGCCTCTTCTCTAATTACACCATCTCAGCCACTTAGGTATCTGCTCAGGATGTTCCTCACCACGTTAATCCCTTCAGTAAGTTGTGTTCAAAACCAGTATCTGGTGTACTGGGCCCCATGGCAGGGGTTCAGCAGGGAGTGCTCCACAATGCCTCCTGGAGAGGTCTGCAGAATAAAGTTAGCTTGGATGAAGGCTCTGATTCTCAGAGAGGCCACTAGCCATTAGCCAAAATATTTCTGGATCCGTAACTGCACCCTATCATCAACTTGACTCTCTAAAAATTACAATGTGGCTTTAGGACCTGGTACATAGCGTTCACTCAATAAATATTTGTTGGATAAAGGAATGAATGGGAGAAGATGGGAATTTCAGTGAGCTTTTATTGCTCTGGACCAATAGAGAGGATATGCAGCAAATAAAGTAAAAAAATTGAGGGTCGTGTTCTCCTTAATGCACACTATGCCTTTCTCAGGGAATCTGGACACACTGAAGACAAATTTTAGAAACTTATTTATGAAACACCTACTGTGTGTCAAGTACTGTGGGAATCAGCAAATATTTGCTGATAAAGCAAATAAAATAAATCTTTAATTTGGATTCCAGTAAGTCTAGAATTAGGAACCCACTAAGCTGGGCTTCCCTGGTGGCCCAGATGGCAAAGACTCTGCTGGCAAGCAGGAGACCTGGGTTCAAACCCTGGGTTGGGAAGATCCCCTGGAGAAGGGCATGGCTACCCACTCCAGTATTCTTGTCTGGAGAGTTAGATGGACAGAGGCGCCTGGTGGGCTAAGGCCCATAGGGTTACAAAGAGTCAGACATGACTGAACGACTCACACACACAAGCTGGTATATCCTGAGAGTTTATTAACATTTCAGAAGTCCTCTGAGGAGTAGGTGATGCCTCTCATACACATTTCCTGTCCCCAAAAAGGTGAGACAGTTTTCCGATACCAAAGCTAAAAGCATGTGCCATCTGACTTCAGAGTTCTCCCCAGAGATCTTCTATCCTGGAAAACACTGGTTAGCTAATCTTTCTAAACTGCCAGATGCCAGAACATTCTCCTGCACCTGAACTCTGACTCCAGAAGAGTAACTTGCTGGATTCTATGCTTTTCTTTATTAATAATCTCAAATTAATTTGTTTCAGGCTTGTCTCTATGGCTGGTTTGTGCCTTTAAGGAAAGGGATCTAGTCTTCAGAAATTCTCACAGTACTTGACACACAGTAGGTGTTTCATAAATAACTTTCTAAAATTTGTCTTCAATGTGTCCAAATTCCCTGAGAAAGGCATAGTGTGCATTGAGGAGAACACGACCCTCATTTTTTTTTAGAACTCTCCAGACAGTTCTCACTCACATCCACTCTCTGCCCTTCATCTCTGACAGTGATCTCAAAGATCGCAGGAAAAAAAAAAAAGACAAATCGGCAAAATGAAATCACCTAACACAATTTAAATATGATAGATTATTAATAGGTGCTAGGCTAGAATCTTCCCTTTCGATAAAAGTAAATGCCTGCACAGATGACGATAGATGTCAAGCTTGACAGTATTTCTCTCATTCTCGAGTCTGCTGACATGTTGAGACCTCAATCAGGGTGTGGAAAAGTCAACTTTTTGGTACCAACTCGTACTCAAAAAATTATTCTTCTGTGAGTTAAAGCAGAGGAAAGAAACGTGTGCAGTGAGAATTTCCAGCCACTCCACCCAGAGTATAATTAATCCATATGCGACTGGGGTAGGTGGCTTTCAAACATCGCCCATTCAACCCACACCTTCGCCCAGGTTTATTAAGACAGAAGCGCCCCTATAGTCTTCGGCTTGTATCAATATTCCTCCCGCAGAGACCCACTCTCGGGAGACTGAGACGGGAGGAAAGGTCAGCAATACAGGGTCTGGACCTGCTGTCGGGAAGCAGCGGGCCCGAGCGCCCCCCGCGGAGTCCGCTCTCAACCAATGGGAGCCTGAAGTCCCGGGATGATGAGATGAGGGCCGCTGCTGGGCCAATCAGGTTCCAGGCGCAGCCAGGGAGGGGGGAGGAGATGGGAGGAGAGGCCCGGGGCGATGGAGACAGAGCTACATCAACAGAAGTTTCTCACCTTGGAATGCGACGGACGCTCCCGCATCTCCTGCACATCTCCAACTTGGCGCCGGAGGAGGGCCCCAGGCTACTTTCTCAACTTCCTCACGCTGCTCCCCGCTTGCGAGGGGAAAGCTGCTGAGAACACCTACTACAGCTGGCCTTCTTTTTACGTTGTCTGCAGGGACAAGGGAGGCAAGGGACAACTTGGTGCGGGGGAACTGACCTCTGGCCTGGTGGGCCTCTGGGTGGGGAGGGTCGAAGAGGAGTGGCTGGGGCTGGGGGACTCCATGCGGGGGCCATGGACAGAGCAGCGCTCCTGGGACTGTCCCGCCTGTGCGCGCTGTGGGCAGCGGTGCTCGCGCTGTTCCCCTGCGGAGCCCAAGGAAACTGGATGTGAGTATGGGGGCAGCAGGGGCGCACGGGATTTGTGGCAAAAGGGGGTGCCCAGTCTCAGGGAACTCTCAGCTGGAGCGGGGGAGAAGGGGCGGGAGTCCTAGGGCGGGTGACCTAAATTTCGGGTAAACATCTGGGCTTGGGGAGGAGAGCAGGGCAGCGGCTTACGCTAGGGGCGGCCGTGTCTTACAGGTGGTTGGGCATCGCCTCCTTTGGGGTTCCGGAGAAGCTGGGCTGTGCCAACTTGCCTCTGAACAGCCGCCAGAAGGAGCTGTGCAAGAGGAAACCGTACCTGCTGCCGAGCATTCGCGAGGGCGCCCGGCTGGGCATTCAGGAGTGCAGAAGCCAGTTCAGGCACGAGAGATGGAACTGCCTGGTGGCCTCCGCCTCCCCACCGGGCACCAGCCCTCTCTTTGGCTACGAGCTGAGCAGCGGTGAGTCCCGGGACTCGCGGACTGAGGACTGAGGGCGAGACCTGCAATTCCTGTAAATTAAACATTGCTCGTACGGTCCCGTCGCTCTTTAAATTCCCCAGAGAGGTCCCTTAGTGGAAGGAAACTGGGGGGCGACGGAAGCCAGATCCGGGTACAGGTGCGGTCCTGGGGTGGGGAGGAGGTGACACCTCAGGTCCAGAGCGCAGCGCGTGGAGGTGTAGCTCTTCCTCTTTCCCGCGGCGCCCGGCTGGAGCTGGAAGAAAAACTCTGACGCTCCACCCCGCCTACCCCTCGGACCCCGTAGCGCCCCCCTACTTGGGGGACCAGCTGGAGAAACATGATGTCGGCTGCAGGGAATGCCGAGGCCGCATCTGCTTTGATTTAAGCAGCTCCGCTGCGCACTGAGCCCTGGACAAGTGGCTAATTGCAGCGAAACCCCACGGTGGTTGGTTCCCGGGAACACCGCGTAGACGGAATAATGGCGATTTAAAAGGGACTGTCCCGGACAACCCTTGTGAGGCTAACTCGAGCACGACTTTGGTTTTCCCCTCTATTCCTTTCCTTCTACCCTTTCTTCTGTGCGCACATCCGAGGCGCGGGAATCGGCAGGGAAACAAAGTTCCACTCCCACGTGCCTAGCGACTTAGTAAGGATAAAGGCACAGAGGTGTCAGCAGATTCAGAGAATTTCAGAACCTGGGCTCTGAAAGATTCTTAGTCATTTTTCATACTCATTTCCGTTCCCCTTCCACCTTTGACCCTTCCCCGCCGGGTCCCTACACTCACCGCCGCCTCGCTTTTGCCCCGCTGCGCTTTGGCCGGCACACCCTTCCGAAAGAGCACTGACTCCCTGCAAAAAGAAAAAAAGAGAAAAAAGAGGATGTGTTCTTCACAGTTGCTGAAATGTAGAGGCATCAGCTGTTGAAAAGGTTTATTGGACAACGGCGTGATAACGTTTCTACTTCAATCTAAACATCTCTAAGGAGGGGGAAAGTCGCCTGCTGGGTCCCTTCTCGTCCATTTTACTAATATTTTAATAGCACTTCAATTTCCAAAGATTTTAGCTTGAAACCTATTGCAGGTGTGTTATATCCATACTCAGTATTCAGTGATTTTCCATAACAATTTTTTTTTTACCGATGACATCTCAATTATCTTTAATTGCCCTTAGTAGTGTGAGAGGATATAATACCGTATATAGGAATATGAATATAATATTTAACTTTCATATTAATATTGTCATTCAGTATATCGTTAAAACATCTTTGATGTGAAAGTAAACTATAACGTTTATCTCCTAATTGCTTTAGTCTTTACTTAATTTTAGTTTGCATCCTGACATGTATTTTTTTGTACAAACAAAAGTCACACCAATTTTTCAGCCTGTGTTTTGTGATAATGTTTTAAATTTAAAGAGAAAGATAAGTGGGGCTCCTTGGGGCGTTGTCTTACTGTATACGATGTCCATGCAAGGGATTTTAAATTCAGTGTGTACTTGTTGAATTTTCATTGTCTATTAAGTACTGAGCTGGGTGCTGACATATATCTCAAATTTAAAATACAAACATGATTTTAAGGTATGAGGACAATTAATGACATACAATAAAGGAAAATCATACTGAAAATTAATGTTGCTTTTTTAAAAGATGAGGACAATATGAAACTGTCCTTTGTAAACGTGTACTCATTAAGGCATCCCTTGAAAAGTTGCTTTCCTGATAAGAGGGTAAGTAGGCGGCTTTGTTATGAACATAAGCAGAGAATGGTATGGCTCGTTCATTGAGCAACTTATTTCTTATTCTAGGCACCAAGGAAACAGCATTTATTTATGCTGTGATGGCTGCAGGCCTGGTGCATTCTGTGACCAGGTCATGCAGCGCAGGCAACATGACCGAGTGTTCCTGTGACACCACCTTGCAGAACGGCGGCTCAGCGAGTGAAGGCTGGCATTGGGGGGGATGCTCCGATGATGTCCAGTACGGCATGTCGTTCAGCAGAAAGTTCCTAGATTTCCCCATCAGAAACACCACGGCAAAGGAAAGCAAAGTACTGTTAGCAATGAACCTACATAACAATGAAGCTGGAAGGCAGGTATGTATTAGAAAATGGAATAGCAATCCAGTGCCTTTAGGTATAATAGCACTAGGGTTACACTTCTAGATCAATCTGACCAAATAGATGGTTTAAAAATGAAACAATTTCAGGCTAAATATACATATATATATGAAATTTTTATTATAAATATATAATAGCAACTATATATATTTTTTCTTTCATGAGCCTGTACTGACCACATTGATTTAGTTTAAGTTTCCATCTGATGTGACTTGAATCTTGTTACAGAATGTATTAATATTTGTGATTGTATATTCGTATACCTAAAACACCAATTATAAAGTAATAGAAGTACTAGTGCCTATTGGGTCATTTTATTCCACCCCTTTAGATGATTAGTTGTAGAAACCCAAATAAGACTTACAGTATCTGCCTTTCTAATGGGACTGAATCAAATTTCATTTTCTCAAATTTGAATTTTCATTATTTTTTTAAATATATTTTTTCATCGGCAACGGCATCTTAAAGAAGTTATCAGTCTGTCCTTTCTCTAGCAAAATGTTCTCAAATACATTACAGAATACATAGCTCAATAATTTTTGTAAAAAACAAAATTTATTTAAAGGAACTAGTTATTATAAAGCAATGTAGATTCACTGTAAAAACTGAGAAGTATAGATAAATGTAAAGGAACTATAGATGTATTAAATATTTGGGTATTTTTAAATTATTAAAGATTCAAGGAGAGGAAAATTTGAAGAATTACCTAATTAACCTTATAAATGAAATTTTAATACTAAGTTTTCTTAAAATGGAGTAATTTGTAGCTTAATTTAACTTTTATATACTTGCTTTAATGAATAATGATGCTATAAGCTTTGAGTTCTACAACATAGTTGAATTACTTGGCAATTCATAGTGACTTTCCAAAAACAGTTAAAACCTCTCTTAGGAATATATATTTTCTATTTTGTAATAATCTTTTCAGGACGAGAATATCACCACATATCCTATATTATTGTAAATATTCAATAACCTGCAAAGGTCCCAAAGTAGTCGTTGCAATCTGCCACATTCTCCTGCAATAAATTAAAGTAAATTGTGGTATCTCTCAGGAATATTTAAAGTATATGTTGCATTTGTTTTACATTTTTGGAAAGTGAATAAATGGAACCCGCTTGGAATAGTTGCAAGTTTCTGCCAGTTTTCTGTACTTAACCACTTTGGTTTAAAATACTAAAACTGAAAACTCAATATATGACTGTAACATTTCAAATTCAAATTTGAATATTCAGTTCAATTTGAATATTGATTCAAGATGGATAATTAAGAAATAGGAAAATCAATAAATAGCTATGCAAGCTTTTTACTTTTTTGTTTTGAAATTCTAAGTTAATTTATTTCACTAAAGTAACTCCTGCTGACACCATGTCTCTTTTGAGACATTTAAAAAAATTAAATGAATGAGTTTTCATTTCAGTTTAAATAACATCTAATAAAGGAATTTTTATTATTTCTAGCATATTAATGTAATAGAGATTAGATGTGATTAACATTTGTTCTTTAAAGCTCTAGACTTAAACTAGAGAAAAACTCCAGGTCAAATTAGTGTGTTTTAAAAACAAGAAAACAATTAAATGAATATTTATTGTCACCTTAGATCTTTAAACTTCTTTAGTCATTCTTTGAATAGTTGGGTAGAGACAAAAAAAGATTTTAATCAGAACACAAAACTTGGAAAGTCATGTGATAATTCATTCTTTTTGAATAAAGTTGTCTCCAACCGTATGAAAAGTCCCGAAGTATTCTAAAATGATTTTTATTAGTGATATTAGGCAGTTATTTAATTTTATTCCATCTTATGTGTTTTTTTAATTAAGTAATAATATTTGCCTCTGTAACTATTAACTTTGATCTGATCTATTTATATTCTGATTTTATTAAAAACATACAACTATTCAGCATTAATTTAAATCCACTGTTTGCTGGCAATAAAACAGTCTACTCACTTTACTGAGGTTTTTGCTATTATTCTAATTATGCAGCAGAAATTCAGCTTATAGGTATATATGCATTTTGGATAAATTTCAGTTTTTTCTACTGAATCTCATTTTTTCCACATTGGTCAAGATGGAATCTTAAAATATTACAAAATATTACCTGGATATTTTGAGGGTACTACATTGATGTTTTTGTTGGTCTTTTCTCATGAAGTATTACAATTCAAAACATTTTAATATTTTTCTTTCCATTGGTGGTCAAAAAAAAAAAAAAGAAACCCACCATCACCACCACTACCGCAACAACAACAAAATCAACCAGGTTTCCAAGATATTATCTAACATGGAAGAACAAACAACTACATTTTCAATATTGGCCATTAGGATTTTAATTTAATAGGCATATTCCTCTGTGTAAGGTTTCAAGGTCTGCATTCAATTGAGTTGATTTTCCTCACCTCAAAATCCCAAGCTCCAAATGTAGGAAAGCATTCAGAGCAATGTGGGTACTGGCGCTTAGTAGTGCTGTGAGCAGAATAGATTATTTTCTAACCGCTGACCTTAAATACTCTAATTCCCACTTGGTTTCTGACACCATTCCTAAAGTTATGACTCCAAGAATAATGTTGCTGAATGGTGATTGGCTAACAGAATGATGTGATGTCTTCCAAGGGCAGAACTTCTGGGAATAATGTGACTTGGAATATTTATGGGTATTTCTTTTGGTGTGCTTAAAATATTTCCATTCTTCCCATGTCCACCTCATAAACTTTAAGTTTCCCTACCCCATAATTTGTTTTATGATGAGTAACTCAAAAAAGTGGCATGGGCCCCACCCCCAAATTTCATTGACCTGTTTCAAGAATATTTATAAGTACTTGAATAACATGCAAATGTTTTGCTTTTCAGCAGATACAAATATATTTTTTAACTGAAAAGGACAAAATGGATCAGAGAAATAGGAATTCTGTGTATAGTCATACAATTTATGTCACCATTTTCATAACAACTTAAACAGATTATCTGACAGTGGACAAAATGAAATGTCACAAAATATTCCATAATAGGTTTTTTTTTTTTTTTTTTTGGTCATTTCTGTGAAGTTTGGATAACGCAATATACTGGAAAATGGTCATCTCCAGCTGTGTTACTGCTGAGTCAAATTTGTGGGGGCAGTCACTTCTTAGACCACTTCTCAAGCAGTTTCTATTTTTACATTAAGTGTTAATGATGCATGTTTCCTATTTCACTTCATCAGAAATTTATCAAACCAAAACTTAACACAGGGAGCCCAGTAGATTAAATGCTATGCTCCTAATTGCTCTTCCCTAGTTTAAAAATATTATCCCAAAAAGTGCACATCTGTTTGCAATAGTTAATAAAACATTCCTCTGTTAATATCGTTATAAACCTTAACAACTCAACTAAGTAGAAAAAGGAATTTTCTCATAACCACACACAACTCATTCTCTTGCTATTCTCTTACTTTTCCTGCTAGAAAATCACTCTGCTATCATTGCAGCTCAGAATGGCTATTTGACATCAATTAAACTCCCAGCTGAAAAACTTCAGAATATGTTTTTTTGGAGTGTTCTTAAATATATCTGAATTTTCCACTTTCATTTTTCTTTGTTCTACCGAAATTATCCTGCTGCATATAAAGACTTCACATCATATATTTCCAATTTTCCTTATGGAAGACAAATGTCTTAACCAGGCTATTAGTTTTTCTGTCAAATTGGAATAATACAGGTACATGTTCTTCATTAACTACCTACTATATGCAAGGGATGTTTTCCTATCAAGCTAAATCAAGTAAAATAATTTATGAAAATGTGCTCTGAGAAGCACTAAGCTCCGTAGAGTTAAATCCTATGTGTATGTGTGTCTGCATGTTCTCTGCTCTTGAACTCTGCATTTCATCAAATTCTCCTTGTGGTGATTGCATTGCTTTATTTTATCCATATTTGCCCAAGTTTCTTCCTTGGAGTCTTACAAAGATATCTTCATTTAAATTGTGTGTCACATTATTTGTCTTTCTATCATAGAATATAAATGTGAATAATATTCAAATGTATAATAAAAATGCTTTCTTTTCTTACATTTATTTTTAAGGACAAAAGGGTAATGGAATTAAAAGGTAGTAGAATAAAATTCCTTAAAAATACCTTTAGAAAATTTAGTTAACTCCAGGTATTTAAAAGTATCATTTTTAGGGCAGTAAACTCACCCCAAATTTCAGTAGAAATTCAGCAAGTGTTATCCCCAGATTCAAAATCAGTCTTCTCTTTTATCCTTCAAACCTGGGCATTAGTGTGTCAGATTTGGACTGATACTATTACGGGCTGAGGATCTACAGGAAAACCTGCCAGATCCGAGTCTCCCAGTATCACTGAGCTCCTAGCAGTGTCTCATTTATTGAAGAAGTTGGTCCTTATTGCATCCTCTTGATGCAGTTTCCCGATGGAAGGGAGTTAAAATGGTTCAAGTGTTTTGGTGAGCATCCATTCTGCCCTCCATGTCTTGCAAATTGGCAACACCTTACATGATGCCTGAACTGCTTAATAAAAAGAAAAAGTGAGCTCCTCAGTCTAGAATCCAAGCAAGAGGCAGTCCTAAATCAAGTGATGACTGTAATGAAGGATGATCAGGTTTCAATGCATAAACTTACATTCTTAGATTTTTGGCTTTCTTTGGACGATTTGTTTTATAGCTACTGGCATTGATTGAGCTCTCTTTTTCTTATATCCTTCGGACACTTAAAATCGGAACAAAAGTTGGCGATTGCAATATTTTTAACATTTATTTGCCTGGAGATATTTTAAAGAATTGAAGGTTTTTTGAACATCAAATGCCATCAATTTAACTGAATCAGTTTGTGCACCATACTCTATGAATTGTTTTCATATCATTGAAAGATAAGTTTTACTGAAGATAGTAAGAAATAGACATATCTATTTGCTCCTTAGTTTTAGAATTCAAAAAAGCATATGTGTTGCATTCTATAAAGGGCAATGTTTACATGTTGTTTGGTTTATTACTTTAAACACTAATAAAAACTATTGAATATTACACAAATCAATACCATATGCTCTCATTCAAGTCTGCAAATACAATAAATTGTTTGAAATACTCTGTCTCATTAGATAGTACAGAAACTTTAGTTAATTTGTTAAGAAATGTAACATTCCACATACATGTCAATGTCAAGTGTGGTAGAAAATTGCTAAGTATAAACCCCTGTCATTTTTTACAGTTTTGATAAGAACTTAAGTGGAATTTAAGCTGTGGGGTTTTTTCCTTTCTTTGATGAGATTACACACATAATTTCCAAGTTATTGAAATGGATAGATCATTTTTTATTTTACCCGGCATGTTGACAGAATATCAACTCTCCAGTTAGTCCTGACAGTTTATTAATCTGCTCTGCCATCCTCTGGGGATTGAAGGAAGTTACGCTGACTAGCCCAGTATGTAAGAAATTAAAACTCTGAAACTTTTGTTTTAGAAATCTCTGTATTGTTTTCTCTTGGTTAGCTCTATTTGAAATTTTATCTCAACTCTTCCTATACTTTCCTCTTCAGGGAAAGGGGGCATTTATTTTGACCTTAATGTGTGTCAGGCAGTGGGCTCTTACCTATGTATGTAATCTCATTTAATTCCTCAGTCTAAATAAAATAACTCAGCACTTAGAAGTGAAAAATCATATAAATATTATTCCTTTTCCATGTTAGAATGGTGCTACTGATCCATCAAGAATAGGACATATGTTTTGAGTTAATTTTCCAGAAGAGAAGAATTGGCTGGGAGCAGCCACACTGTCCAGCTCCATCTTTCTTGGACCAATTTAGGGTTTCTCAAGTGGTCTGTGACTAGGGGATAGCATGCCACCTCTCCAAACCCCTGTGAACATAACTGATTTTTGCAATGATAAAACCAGAGCACACTCAGTTTGGTAGATCTCATCCTTGAATGCTCTTGGAATCATCTGAGCAGCTTTGTAGAAGTCATTGCCTTGACCCCACCCTGACAAAAGTGAGAATCTCAGGGGTTATTTGTAAAGTTCCACAGGTGTTTTTGTGTGTATACAAGTCACCCAAGGATCTTACAAAGATGCAGATTTTGATTCTGCAGGTTTGGTGGGGGGCTCAGAGTCTGCATGTCTGTGCTGGTGCTGTTGGTCCATGAACCACACTCCAAGTAGCAAGATGCTATAATGAATGGTATCAGGAACATGGAGGCATGAATGAACAACCTCTGACACCCAAGATTAAGAGAGATTAGAAATCAAAGTAGCAAAAAAAAAAAAAAAGAAATCAAAGTAGCTTCCCTTTGTTATCTCAGCTCATCTCTGATGACATTATTAGCCTGGCCTACAGTTTTAAATTAGAAAGGTTTGCTCTGTAGGGTCAAGAAAAGGACCAAACATTTGGGTTCTAAGTGATCTAAAAGAATTTTTCAGGTCCAAAACCATCCTTATTTTAAAATTATTATTGTTTTATCTTTCTTATTTAATTGAAGTATTTTAAAAATAATTTTATTATTTTCATTAAAATATATAACCATTGCTTTTATATAGGAGGAAATAGATCCAGAAAGTTAAGTGACTAGGTGGGTGGTGCTTTTGTTGTTGGGTAAACAGTTCATAAACGATGTTTCACTCAATTCTTGTTGGTTGCAGGCTGTCGCCAAGTTGATGTCCTTAGACTGCCGTTGTCACGGAGTTTCCGGCTCCTGCGCTGTGAAAACATGCTGGAAAACCATGTCTTCTTTTGAAAAGATTGGCCATCTGTTGAAGGATAAATATGAAAACAGTGTCCAAATCTCAGACAAAATAAAGAGGAAAATGCATAGGAGAGAAAAAGATCAGAGGAAAATACCAATCCGCAAGGATGATCTGCTATACGTCAACAAGTCTCCCAATTACTGTGTTGAGGATAAGAAACTCGGGATCCCAGGGACTCAAGGCAGAGAGTGTAACCGCACGTCAGAGGGCGCAGATGGCTGCAACCTCCTCTGCTGTGGCCGAGGCTACAACACCCATGTGGTCAGGCACGTGGAGAGATGTGAATGCAAATTTATCTGGTGCTGTTACGTCCGCTGCAGGAGGTGTGAAAGCATGACTGATGTCCACACTTGCAAGTAACCACTCCATCCAGCCTTGGGCAAGAGTCCTCAGTGGCAGAAGTATAATGGGAATACCATCCAGAGGGTGCCTCCCACTGTGCAGAGCTGGGGAAGTTGGCTCCTGCCTCCTCCTCCGAATTCCCAGATCCTCCAGCCCCTCACAGAGGTCCTCTTATCTGATGTCTAATCACACACCAAGCATGCGGATTTCTTGGGATTCTGAAATGAAAAAAGTTTGGGTTCACATTTTGGTGGTTTAGGGACTATAAATTGAAATACAAGGAAGACCATCTGTCTCGTAAAGAAGAATGGAAAATAGTCTTCATGCCAAGAGACCTGGTCCATACTCAGGATAAGATCCTGGACTATGGAACTCAGTAGTGGTGGGTGAATATTAGTCATTTTTTAAAACACCTATTGTAGCAACAAGGAACAGTAAACACGAATCTCATTTATTCTTTCAGTAGTTTTTTATGAAGAAATAATACTGTTTGTGCATAGAAACAGAAGATGGTGACAGGTTAACAGAAGTGGTAGATGCCTACATAAACTTTCATTCATTTCAGAAGAAAGAATCTTCCTAAGTGATACAACATCACTTAAAACATGTTTATTAGAGTTATTTAGTGACAAAACAAAAGAAGCAAAATGTAAAAAGGAAACTGTATGATTTGGATTATAAGTGACTGTTAACCCAGAGAATTTATCTAGAAAAACATCAGGAAGGTATATAGCAACATTTACCTTTCACTTTACACTCTTGTTATTGATTAGTTTCCATTCTTAAAATCTCAGCCCTGAATTATTGGTGGAAGAAGGGATTCTGAAAGCATATGGGACAATCAGAGGTAAAAATATAAAAGGCTCTCATGCATTGTAAGGAAAGGCACACTTTAAATATGTAAAGACAGTATTTTTTACAATACTTTGCTGGATTTTTTTCTATTTTGTAAATACTGTATTTAATTATATGATATATATTGAAACTTAAGATATTTTTTGCCAAAGCCCAAGAGCTAAGGCAATAAAATTATCTCAGAAATAATATTAGCTTCTGTTTCCTTTCATACTATTGACTCTGACATTTTTTATACATTGCAGAAGAAATTCATGGAGCAGTTAGTTATATGGATGTGTATTTCCTGCCAAAATGGCAGTTTTATATGTTATAAATTAAAATATGCTGCAATATATTGATAATTGTGCTATTTCAGCAGTCATATTAAGTTGAATTCTGTTTTTAATTAGTTATGTTTAACTTGTAAGGTTATTATAATAAATTATACAGTAAAAGGCTTAACTGGAAAAAGGATCTAAATCAGAATAATGATCAATTTGTGGATTTGATATCCTGGATATTTATTACATTGTGTTTAATGCTGCTTTTTCATGTGAATGTTGAATGGTCTTTCTTGTTTTAGTATTCGTGCATGTATATTCAT
This sequence comes from Budorcas taxicolor, assembly GCF_023091745.1. NCBI lineage: Eukaryota > Metazoa > Chordata > Mammalia > Artiodactyla > Bovidae > Budorcas > Budorcas taxicolor. The sequence goes on from NC_068913.1 coordinate 87,692,651, forward strand.
CCTATTTTACAAGGTTCCTGGTAAAAATTACAGGGCTGTATTTAAGGTTGTATTTTAATGTAAATGCTGTGTTTTTTTTTATATATAAATTGTTAAATACTTCAGTATCATATAGAAAAAAAAAGAGGTTTTCTAAGTTCAGAATGGACAAAGAATATTCTTTTTCTTAAAATAAGCTAAAGAAAATTTTCCCTGCCCACCCCAGTCTCATTCTATTTCCTTTCAATTAATTTACCAAGGCAGAGCAATAATTTGTGAAAAAGAGCAAACCATGGAAAATGACTCTGATCTAATATTAAAATCAAGGCTAAACATTTAACTGTGACCCTTAAAGTTTAACAAAATTACTATTTACTGAATAAGAGACTCCAAAATGACAAATGAATGAATATAGTGCTTATTTAAAAGAGTGGTTTGCCATTCTTTAGCATCCACTGATTAGAGTAACCTGAATAATTGACATTTATTAGTATGCCTTCTTTTTTTTGCTAAGTAAATATTTTATCTGCATTGAAAATAAGCACTCTTTCTTAAACGATGAAGGCTGCAGTTTCCATTAATGACCATTTCTTTCTATTGACTAGAAAACTTTTCATAATTATCTTAGGAACCAATTGTGAGAACAGGGGAGCCTTTAATTCACAAAAACATGATTACTATTCCCCCGTTTCTGAAAAACTGGTGCCAACTCGACACCCCCACCCCTCTTTCCACCCCTGCATGCCTGAGTAATAACTCCTAACTCTTGAGCTATGTCTTTGGGTTCTTTCCCTTCTCCCTGGCATCAGCTTAGAAGCCATCCTTGAATGTCTCACATGTGTATTTTACCAGCTGACAGCCTAGTTTTGGTCTATTTCCTTCACAGTGCCCTTCATAGTACAGGTAGCATCATGGTGCTCTTGAAATAAATACGTGTTCTGGGACCCAAAGAATTATCCAGTCTAAGATGTTGTGCCTGAGCTGTTTCTTGCATGCATGCTAAGTTGCTTCAGTTGTTTTGGACTCTTTGTGCCCTACAGACTGTAGCCCGCTAGGCTTCTCTGTCTGTGGGATTCTCCAGGCAAGAATTCTGGAGTAGTTTGCCTTGTCCTCCTCCAGGCATCTTCCCCACCCTCCTCTTTTACATCTCTTGCATTGGCTGGCAGCTTCTTTACCACTAGCACCAACTTCGGCTCTTTATATTGCAGGTAACAAAAAAAAGCAACCCAGATGACAAACATTAAAGGAAATACACTGATTCAGTGCCTGGAAAGTATAGAGTTGTGATTGATTCAGGTTAAGTTTGATTCAAAAGTCTGAATGTTCCCAGGGCTCAGATCTATTCATCTCCAGCCTAGAGAAGCTGGCTTCTACTGCAGGCTCTGCAGGGTTCTGTGCCAACCCCCCAAACCCTACTCTCAGCAGCTCCAGGCTCTCCTTTTCTCAGCAACATGGCTGTCACAGGTCCTTCCAGATATAATACTCTCTTGGGGCTTCCCTGATGGCTCAGCAGTCAAGAAATCCCCTTGCAATTCAGCAGACACAAGAGGTGCTGGTTTGAAACCTCCATGGGGAATATCTCCTGGAGGAGGAAATGGCAACCATTCCAGTATTCTTGCTAGAAAAAAAATCCCATGGACAGAGAAGACTGGCAGGCTACAGTCCATTCACTGGCAAAAGGTCAGACACGACTGAGCATTGGCACAGGCACGTTCCCATTCTAAGGAATGAGGTTCTTTTTTCATTGCTCCAGCACAAGAGAGAAGGAATGTTTATTTCCCAGAATGCCCAGCAAAAGTCATCACTGACTTTGGTTTCTGTGCCTATCCCTGAGCCAATCAGAATGGTCATTGGGAATTGGGTTTTGATGATAAATACACTGATCATTTTAAAGCAATCAAGACCCACCCTGGGAAATGGCTGTGGGGTTCATTCCAACTAAATCCACATAGTTTGAGAATAGGAAAGGGATGACTCTACAGAGAAAACCCAGAGTGTATATTACCATAAAGGGTCCCCTATGCCCAGACTCTCTCTCAGTTCTAGTCATGTGTTTAGGAAACATTTTAATTTTCTGAAGTATAGAGAGTACTGATGTGTTTGGTTTTACTTCAGATGTGGAACCAGAAAAGCTTTCCATCAAAATATTTGTTTATAGTCAGTTTGGTGAGCTGCTGATACTTTTTACATCACCTTCCAAATTCTTCATCAAATACTGAGAATTAAACCCACCATTTGGAGCCAGTTAGTGATTGAGAACACTATAATCCACTTAGCTGACTTGACGAAAGAAAAATTCAAATCATATCTCCAGGAACCATGTATATTCTGCAAAACAAGACTTTCTTAAGGAAAGTTGGCCAAGATGCCTTTTCTTTTTTTTTTAAATTTCAGTTTCAGTGTAGACCAGATGTAATAATTCATGACATTTCTTGGAGTAGAATAATAAGGTAAACTGAGAAGGACAGATGGGTGGTCCAGACAGTGGTACACCAAGGACTCAATTCTTTAGAAAAAGAAAATATTAGTAAACATTTAGATAGCACTTATTATGTACCAGACATGATTCAAAATAAATCGTATATATTAAGACATTTGAGCCTCATGATAACCTCATAAAATAGGTACCACTCTTGTAGTCCTCACTTTACAGAAACAGACATCGTAATGGTGAGGTAAGTAGCTGGCCCAGGTCACACAGAACAGGCTGGCTTCAGAGACTGTTTCCTTAACCATCATATCATTACGGTGCCTCTCACAGCAACAAAATAGTCAGTACAGAGTTTACAGTGTATCATTTAAAGAGTTTGGGGATTTGTAAATATAATGACAATTACAGGATGTTCCTCCCTAGTTTGATTATATAAACTTGGTTGAGAAGCTGGAGAGAAGTGATGGGAGAATTGAGTTCTTAGAATTCACCATGAAATATAATTAAAATACACTGCCTCTTGATTTCTAAGGTCTAAGTGATTTAAACTTCCCTCTAGTTTAGATCCCAGTGTGGCTAACAGTTGGATTATGCTTCAAGAGCCTAACAATCATTCCAAAGGAAATGACTAAGGGTGAAGATCAAACTAATTTAGTGTGACATTATATAAATATGTGCATCCTTTTCATTGTTGTGCTTACAGCCAATTGTTACATAAGGTGCTATTTTTAATAGATGGATGAAATTTACTCTTGGCAATGGTTTACATCCACATCCAAAGTAAAACCACTAGAGATGGTTTGCATGATTAAAATCCCTTGAAACAAAATCATGCTAGAAAAAGCAGCCTTGCCCACTGGTTGTAAAGGGAGAGTGATCATAAACGTGGACAAAGTCAACACAAAGTCTCACATGTGACTTTTAAATTCACAGAAAAAGTGAAAGGATCTGACTTGTGTATGAGAATTGGAAGAGCAGGGAGAAAGAGGGGTGTAGGGCTGCCTGTTTCCTTCTGTTAAAATACCATTCTGAACCCTTGGGTGATTCACTTTCAAAGAGACTGAGAAGCTTTTTCTTCTGCATGTCAGCAACAAATAGCTGTCCATGATCATGGCCCATATCCACCTGGCCATGTTTAACCAAGAGAGAGGCAGGGTGGCTCCCGATAGCCCCTAATTACTCTTTGATAAAAGCAGAACGGGCTTCCCAGTTGGTGCTAGTTGTAAAGAATCCACCCGCCAACGCAGGAGTTGTAAGAGACTCGAATTCGATTCCTGGGTTGGGATGATCCCCTGGAGGAGGAAATGGCAATCCACTCCATATTGTTCCCTGTAGAATCCCATGGACAGGGATTCTCTAAGCTTGGCGGGCTACAGTCCTTAGGGTCGCAAAGAGTCAGACACTACTGAAATGACTTAGCATGCTTGAACATAAAGGGGGAACATCACTAAATTCAACTGCATATTTAAACATACCTTGATGTCTTCATAAGCCAATGATAGATATAAATAAACAAAATGTAAGTCAGTAATTACCTTTTTATTTCAACACATCTACAATTTACTTTTTAAAAAATCTTTAAAAATTTTTGTATTGTTTTTATATTTTCTCCAGCTTTATTGAGACAAAATTGACATATAATTTTGGGTAAGTTTAAAGTTATATCTATTTCAATTGTTTGATCTCAAACTTTCTGGCACCCAACACATTTACACATTTTTGTTCTTCACAAGGCTCTATGGAAGCCAGACAAGAAGTAGCATATAGCATAGAAGCCAAAGGGGGGACTGAAAAAGTGAATGTGATAAATCCTCTTTCACATTTCTGATATGCATTAGATTCAGGTTTAACACTTTTACAAGCTGAAAGATAAATTTCTAAGAAAAAATTCTCCCCTCTGCTGGTTTGAGCTCTTTTTCGTCACCCAAACGCCAAATTTATCATTTCTTGAGAAACTACATCTAAAATTCATTAACTAAATATAGGAACTACTGTCTCAAAATTTCAATTGTCACAAACGCCTGTAACCGTGCCCATGACCCGCTCTCCCAGGGCTCAAGAACTACAGGGAAATGTCTCCAGGGTATTTTCGTAATGGGGTTTGTTTTTCTTCATAATGGGATTTTAACGCTTCTTTGCAAGGTGTTAACAGTTCCGCAAGAAATGGCTTTCAACTCCGTTCCCAGGCCAAAGGTTTCTATAGAGTCAGGCATTAGCTCATTTACTGATCTTAAATCTCAGGTCCTTATACTTGAATCTGGGAAAGGTGCACTCCCCTCGGTCAAGGGGACACAGGCTCATTCCTCACACCTCAGGAAATCCTCACTGTCCACTCTTAACTACAACCCTCCGGGTACCACTTCCCCATGCCTGAACATATTTCTAACTACTCCTCAGCATCATTTGCTTTCACATCTCTCCTCTGCTCCGAGCTTGACCTGGAGACATTTTCTTTGAAATTCATTCTGTTCTTGCCGAACAAAGCACACACTCCTTCTCTAAACAAGTTCCCACTACACGGGGATACATAGAAACCAGTTGTCAGGTGGCCATCTCATTCCACTGGTGATGCAGAGGACTAAGACTGGCAAGGGATTCCTGGCCCCAGCTAGTTCATCTGAAGAGGTGACATCTAAGCAGTAGCAACAGTGCTTGTGTGGTAGGTAGACAAGCAGGGCTGCATTTGAACACATGATGCATGGCTGAAAATGTGTTTGAAAGTCAAATGAGTAAATTTCAAACAACAGACTTGTGAGGAAAGTGTTGATCCCAGAAACCAAAAAGAAAGAAAAAAAAAAAAGAAAGGTTTCAAAGTTCCCATTCAAGATTCCTCTCTTGTCCAGGAACTGCCGTGTGTTAAGAACCTTCACAAGAAGCCAATGCTAGGGTCAAGGGGGTCCGTCAGGTCTCAGCATCTCCTCTGACCTGATGACAGTCCCAGGAGATGAGTGGAGTGTTTGAAGGTTTTTGTGTCTCCCATCCTGGAGCTTCAGCAGACTGTCCTCTAAGACTCAGCTGCTGCCACAGGAAGGAATCAGAAAACATGCCTTGCCTCTGGCTGAAGTCACATAATTTCACATACTCATGGGGGTCAGCATGTGGAACTGTATCATGTGATCATCTGAAAGCTAATTGCATGGAAATACACAAAAGCTTAAGTTCTGCCTATGAAAGGGAGTTTGGTGTCAGTGTGGGTAGAGTGGAAGTGAAAGTGTTAGTTGCTCAGTTGTGTTCGACTCTTTGAGAGCCCATGGACTGTGGCCACCAGGCTCCTCTGTCCATGGAATTCTCCAAGCAAGAATTCTGGAGTGGGTAGCCATTCCTTTCTCTGGGAAAACCTTCCCAATTCAGGGACAGAACCCAGGTCTCTTGCATTGCAGGGAAATTCTTTACCATCTGAGCCACCAGGGAAGCCTTAGAGTAGAAGGGTAGGTAGTATATAGTCAAGAGCTTGGAGGGCAAGGAGAACCTCAGGTGAAGAGCTGTGTCCTATCTGGTGATCTTGCTATCCTAGTCATTTACGCGGTCCCCGTCTGGCTTGGTGTCTTGGTCTGTACGGGCTGCTATAACAAAACACCACAAACTGGGTGGCTTATAAATAGTACGTGTATTTCTTACAGTTCTGGACACTGGGGAGTCCAAGATCAAGGTGACAACAGATTCAGTGTCTGGAGGGCTATGTCCTGGTTCACAGATGACCATCTCCTCACTGTATCCTCACATGGCAGAGAAGCTCAGCCAAGAAGCTCTCTGGGGTCTGTTTTATAAAGACAATAACCCCATTTGTTAGGGCTCCACCCTTATGATTTAGTTTAGTTCAGTTCAGTGGCTTAGTTGTGACTCACTCTTTACCATCCCATGAATCGCAGCATACCAGGCCTCCCTGTCCATCACCAACCCCTGGAGTTTACTCAAACTCATGTCCATCCAGTTGGTGATGCCATCTAGCCATCTCATCCTCTGTCGTCCCCTTCTCCTCCTGCCCCCAATCCCTCCCAGCATCAGAGTCTTTTCCAATGAGTCAACTCTTCCCATGAGGTGGCCAAATTATTGGAGTTTCAGCATTAGCATTGGTCCTTCCAATGAACTCCCAGGACTGATCTCCTTTAGAATGGACTGGTTGGATCTCCTTGCAGTCCAAGGGACTCTCAAGAGTCTTCTCCAACACCGCAGTTCAAAAGCATCAATTTGGTACTCAGCTTTCTTCACAGTCCAACTCTCACATCCATTCATGATCACAGGAGAAAACATAGCATTGACTAGACGGACGTTGTTGGCAAAGTAATGTCTCTGCTTTTGAATATGCTATCTAGGTTGGTCATAACTTTCCTTCCAAGGAGTAAGCGTCTTTTAATTTCATGGCTGCAATCACCATCTGCAGTGATTTTGGAGCCCAGAAAAATAAAGTCAGCCACTGTTTCCACTGTTTCCCCATCTATTTGCCATGAAGTGATGGGACCAGATGCCATGATCTTAGTTTTCTGAATGTTGAGCTTCAAGCCAACTTCTCCACTCTCCTCTTTCACTTTCATCAAGAGGCTTTTTAGTTCCTCTTCACTTTCTGCCATATGGGTGGTGTCATCTGCATATCTGAGGTTATTGATATTTCTCCCGGCAATCTTGACTCCAGCTTGTGCTTCTTCCAGCCCAGCATTTCTCATGATGTACTCTGCATAGAAGTTAAATAAGCAGGGTGACAATATACAGCCTTGACGTACTCCTTTTCCTTTTTGGAACCAGTGTGCTGTTCCATGTCTGGTTCTAACTGTTGCTTCCTGACCTGCATACAGGTTTCTCAAGAGGCAGGTCAGGTGGTCTGGTATTCCCATCTCTTGAAGAATTTTCCACAGTTGATTGTGATCCACACAGTCAAAGGCTTTGGCATAGTCAATAAAGCAGAAATAGATGTTTTTCTTGAACTCTCTTCCTCTTTCCATGATCCATTGGATGTCGGCAATTTGATCTCTGGTTCCTCTGCCTTTTCTAAAACCAGCTTGAACATCTGAAGTTCATAGTTCACGTATTCCTGAAGCCTGGCTTGAAGAATTTTGTGCATCACTTTACTAGCATGTGAAGTGAAGCGAAGTGAAGTCCCTCAGTCGTGTCCAATTCTTTGCGACCCCATGGATGGTAACTTACCAGGCTCCGCAGTCCATGGGATTTTCCAGGCAAGAATACTGGAGTGGGCTGCCATTTCCTTCTCCAGAGGATCTTCCCAACCCAGGGATCGAACCTGCACCTCCTGCATTGCAGACAGATGCTTTACCGTCTGAGCCACTAGCGTGTGAGATGAGTGCAATTGTGCGGTAGTTTGAACATTCTTTGGCATTGCCTTTCTTTGGGATTGGAATGAAAACTGACCTTTTCCAGTCCTGTGGCCACTGCTGAGTTTTCCAAATTTGTTGGCATGTTGAGTGCAGCACTTTCACAGCGTCATCTTTCAGGATTTGAAATAGCTCAACTGGAATTCCATCACCTCCACTAGCTTTGTTCGTAGTGATGCTTTCTAAGGCCCACTTGACTTCACACTCCAGGGTGTCTGGCTCTAGGTGAGTGATCACACCATCATGATTATCTGGGTCGTGAAGATCTTTTTTGTACAGTTCTTCTGTGTATTCTTGCCACCTCTTCTTAATATCTTCTGCTTCTGTTAGGTCCATACCATTTCTGTCCTTTGTTGAGCCCATCTTTGCATGAAATGTTCCCTTGGTAGCTCTAGTTTTCTTGAAGAGATCTCTAGTCTTTCCCATTCTGTTGTTTTCCTCTATTTCTTTGCATTGATCGTTGAAGAAGGCTTTCTTATCTCTCCTTGCTTTTCTTTGGAATTCTGCATTCAGATGCTTATATCTTTCTTTTTCTCCTTTACTTTTCACTTCTCTTCTTTTCACAGCTCTTTGTAAAGCCTGCCTGGACAGTCATTTTGCTTTTTTGTATTTCTTTTCCATGGGGATGGTCTTGATTCCTTTCTCCTGGACAATGTCATGAACCTCTGTCCATAGTTCATCAGGCACTCTATCTATCAGATCTAGTCCCTTAAATCTATTTCTCACTTCCACTGTATAATCATAAGGGATTTGATTTAGGTCATACCTGAATGGTCTAGTGGTTTTCCTCACTTTCTTCAATTTAAGTCTGAATGTGACAATAAGGAGTTCATGATCTGAGCCACAGTCAGCTCTCGGTCTTGTTTTTGCTGACTGTATAGAGCTTCTCCATCTTTGGCTGGAAAGAATATAACCAATCTGATTTTGGTGTTGACCATCTGGTGATGTCCATGTGTAGAGTCTTCTCTTGTGTTATTGGAAGAGGGTGTTTGCTATGACCAGTGCATTCTCTTGGCAAAACTCTATTAGCCTTAATCCCCTTCCAAAAGCCCCAGCTTTAAATACCATCACACTGGGGATTAGGTTGAAACATATGAATTCTGAGGGGACACAAATATTCAGACCATAACACTTGATATGATCGGGTTGGAAGAAAAAAGAGGCAGACTTAACTTTCCTCTATGGCTGAAACATGACTAGCATGTAAAGGTGATGGCACCCCACTCCAGTACTCTTGCCTGGAAAAATCCCATGGATGGAAGAGCCTGGTGGGCTGCAGTCCATGAGGTCGCCAAGAGTCGTACATGACTGAGTGACTTCACTTTCACTTTTCACTTTCATGAATTGGAGAAGGAACTGGCAACCCACTCCAGTGTTCTTGCCTGGAGAATCCTAGGGACGGAGGAGCCTGGTGGGCTGCCATCTATGGGGTCACACAGAGTCGGACATGACTGAAGTGACTTAGCAGCAGTAGCAGCAGCATGTAAAGGACAGGGTCAACAATAAGGAAACCCTAGGGGCTTCATTTAAAGTATCACCGACTCTTTGCAACCCCATGGACTGCAGCTGACACCAGGCTTCCCTATCCATCACCAACTCCCGGAGCTTGCTCAAACTCACATCTATTGAGTCGGTGATGCCATCCAACAATCTCATCCTCTGTCATCCCCTTCTCCTCCTGCCCTCAATTTTTCCCAGCATCAGGGTCTTTTCCAATGAGTCGGATCTTTGTATCAGGTGGCCAAAGGATTGGAGTTTCAGCTTCAGCATCAGTCCTTCCAGTGAATATTCAGGACTGATTTCCTTTAGAATTGAGTGGCTGGATCTTCTTGCAGTACAGGGGAATCTCAAGAGTCTTCAACACCACAGTTCAAAAGCATCGATGCTTTGGTGCTCAGCCTTCTTTATGGTCCACCTCTCACATCCGTACATGACTACTGGAAAAGCCATAGCTTTGACTACACGGAACTTTGTTGGCAAAGTTATGTCTCTGCTTTTTAATATGCTTTCTAGATTTGTCATAACTTTTCTTCTGATGAGCAAGCATCTTTTAATTTCATGGTTGCAGTCACAGTATGGGCTGATTATATGGAAACTAGGAGCTTACAATGAAGGGAAATCTTTTGCCAACTGAGTTTCAACTTGTTCTTTCGATAGTTGATGCACTCCAGTGATGGGCATGATTTCTATAGAGCTGAACAGTGAACTTAGCAATGGCAGCTCGCTGTACCTGTGAAGTAGCTGTAGGTCTTGGCTGTGTTGTTTGCTTATAAACTACCCGTGGAACAAATCCCAGAGAAACCTCTCTTTTGTTTCTAAATGAAGGGCTGGCAATTCCTATTCCTTTCTGAGGACTCCTAGAATCTGAGACATTGTAGTGTTGAAAGTGTGTCCTTAATTCAGTTGCCCTTGGTACTCTAACCCTCCCTGGATGGGGGAAGGCTCTGGGGCAGGATGACAGATCTGCCTGCCAATGCAAGGGATGTGGGTTCGATTCCTGGGTTGGGAAGATCTACTGGAGAAGGAAATGGCAACCCACCCCATATTCTTGAGCCTGGTGGGCTACAATCCATGGGGCCAGAAGAGTCAGACACGACTTGGTGACTAAACCACAAGAACCCTTGATTTTACTGGAACCTCAAGAAAGGAGACGGGGTCAGGGAAAGGAACAATCGGAGAGGCTGAGGCCAGGTTAAATTGAGGGAGCTTTCAAACTGAATGCCCTATAACAATCTAGAGGGGTTGGGATGGGGTGAGAGATGGGAAGGAGGTTCAAGAGGGAGGGGACATATGTGTACCTATGGCTGATTCATGTTGATATACAGCAGAAACCAATATTGTAAAGCAATTATTCTTTTTTTTTTTTACTTCTTTTTATAATTATTTTTCCCCATCCTGAACCTCCCTCCCACATCCCTTCCCATCCCATCCCTCAGGGTCATCCCAGTGCACCAACCCTGAGCACCTGTCTCATGTACTGAACCTGGAGTGGCGATCTATTTCACAAATGATAATATACATGTTTCAGTGCTATTCTCTCAAATCATCCCACCCTTGCCTTCTCCCAAGAGTCCAAAAGTCTGTTCTTTACATCTGTGTCTGTTTTGCTGTCTCGCATATAGGGTCATCATTACCGTATTTCTAAATTCCATATATATGCATTAATATACTGTATTGGTGTTGTCCTTTCTGACTTACTTCGTTCTGAATAATAGGCTCCAGTTTCATCCACCTCATTAGAATTGATTCAAATGCATTCTTTTTAATAGCTGAGTAATATTCCATTGTGTATATGTACCACAGCTTTCTTATCCATTCATCTGCTGATGGACATCTAGGTTGCTTCCATGTCCTAGCTATTGTAAACAGTGCTGCGATGAACATTGTGTTACATGTGTCTCTTTCAATTCTGGTTTCCTCGGTGTGTATGCCCAGCAGAGGGATTGCTGGGTTGTATGGCAGTTCTATTTCCAGTTTTTTAAGGAATCTCCACACTGTTCTCCATAGTGGCTGTACTAGTTTGCATTCCCATCAACAGTGTAAGACAGTTCCTTTTTCTCCACACCCTCTCCAGCATTTATTGTTTGTAGACTTTTGGATAGCAGTCATTCTGACCGGTGTGAGGTTTTAGGTACCTCATTGTGATTTTGGTTTGCATTTCTCTAATAATGAGTGATGTTGAACATCTTTTCATGTTTTTGTTAGCCATCTGGATGTCTTCTTTGGAGAAATGTCTGTTTAGTTCTTTGGCCCATTTTTTGGTTGGGTTGCTTACTTTTCTGGAGTTGCTTGTATATTTTTGAGATTAATTCTTTGTCAGTTGCTTCATTTGCTATTATTTTCTCCCATTCTGAGTGCTGTCTTTTCACCTTGCATATAGTTTCCTTCATTGTGCAAAAGATTTTAAGTTTAATTAGGTCCCAGTTTTTTATTTTTTCTTTTATTTCCATTACTCTGGGAGGTGGGTCATAGAGGATCCTGCTATGATTTACATCAGAGAATGTTTTGCTAAGTTTTCATCTAGGAGTTCTAGTTTCTGGTCTTACATTTAGATCTTTAATCCATTTTGAGTTTATTTTTGTGTATAGTGTTAGAAAGTGTTCCAGTTTCATTCCTTTACAAGTGGTTGACCAGTTTTCCCAGCACCACTTGTTAAAGAGATTGTCTCTTCTTCATTGTATATTCTTGCCTCCTTTGTCAAAGATAAGGTGTCCATAGGTACGTGGATTTATCTCTGGGCTTTCTATTTTGTTCCATTGATCTATGTTTCTGTCTTTGTGCCAGTACCATACTGTTTTGATGACTGTTGCTTTGTAGGATAGCCTGAAGCCAGGCAGGTTGATTCCTCCAGTTCCATTCTTCTTTCTCAAGGTTGCTTTGGCTATTCGAGGTTTTTTTGTATTTCCATACAAATTGTGAAATTATTTGTTCTAGTTCTCTGAGAAATACCATTGGTAGCTTGATAAAGATTGCATTGAATCTATAGATTGCTTTAGGTAGTATACTCATTTTCACTATATTGATTCTTCTGATCCATGAACATGGTATGTTTCTCCATCTATTTGTATCATCTTTGATTTCTTTCATCAGTGGCAATTATTCTTCAATTAAAAAAGTAAATTTAAAAAAAAATCAAGGGAGCTTTGAGGGAAACAGAGATTAACTAGCTACTGACATGTAACGACCAAAAACCAGGTATGCAACAGAAGAGTCACCCTGGGAAGAGACAGCAAAGAAATGCTTCTGAGGAATGCTTAAGAAAAAGTAAATTCTGGTACTTTATCCTACAACTCCTCGTTTACATGAGGAGGCCCAACTGAAGAGGTTGAGTGGCAAATCTTTTTCCTGATCAACACAAGCAGTTTTTCCCCTTTCATGTTCATTTTTAAAAATACTCTAAATGCATTTTTACTTTCAACTGCTTTCCTAACTGAACACAGCACATTTCTCATTCTTTCATTTAAAAATGGGGCGTGTCAATGAAATTGAATGAAACTATCATCTTTGTGGAGGGGTCAATTTATTTATAATATGTATAAACTAAGTATAAAGTGCATTTCAGGCTAAAGGCATTGAGCTTCATCTGGCAAAAAAATTACAAAATATCATATAATTCATTTGAAAATGAATACAACATAGAAAGAACAATGATAAATTTTAATCAAAGTCAGGAATATAAAGATTCTGGCTCAATTTTTCTTTAATTTCCCCGATAACACTTTTTTTCCTACTGTCTTTGCTGTATTTTAACAGGCATATCATAATAAACTTTTCTTGGGACTGCATCTATGATTACAAATAAAAAATATACATCCATAAGTCCTTAAACACCATTTAAAAGACCAAAGTGTTAATGCCAAATTTCTGATTTTAATGAAAATCTGAACACTAAATGAGCATTGTTGCATTTACAATGCTGATTTTTAAAAGTTATCTGAAAGTAAAATACAGTAAAATTATTGCTTTCAAAGTTATGTTGACATAAACCATACAAGACAGAATTGAAACAATAGCAAACTGCATGAAAGCAATTAAATAGCCAATCTTTTGACATTTTACACACCTCTATAAAGCTATCATGTTAGTCCTTATCTTGAAATAGAAGTCTTGTCATCTAGATACTTAAATCCTATTTATGTTAAGATATATCCTGAGGATATTAGTGTGTTTAACCATAGGAGTGACTTAAATTTTGCATGTTAAGCAGGACAATAAAACCTCAATGTGAAGTTCTGTAGGTATATTACTTTGCCAGATAATACAAAAAAAAAAAAAAAAAAAAAAGCAAAACCAAGAATATTTATTCTCATTACTTGAAAAAAAAAAAAAAAGGCAATACTTATTTCACAAACCCTGGAACTGTAAAATAGCTGTTTTTTAAATTTACAGAATCATGGGAAGTATTTGAAATGCTAAAAGATACATGCTGAAAGTGATTTACTGTATCAGCACCAAAAATCTGAAGTTTACAAAAATTGCTTAGAATGTAAGGTGCACTGATTCATGAATTACATTCAGTTTGAGGGAAGAAACAGTACCCCAAAACTCACTGATATTTAATAACTTCTAACTCAGTTTATAGCAAAATAAAAAATACTGCTTTTAGTTTTTCTTTATGTAAGGCATCTAAAATTTAGATCCAAAATTGAAGTGCTGCCTTTTACTGTGAGCGGCAGTTTGTTCATTACATTTTTTATGTTCCAGCTTAAGATACTTCACACATAATATTTAATGCCCTAAAAATATTTTAAGAAACTTGAGTCATTTTGTGAACATCTGAAGTTAACAAAAAAGTTGGATTTTTTATATTTTTAGGTAGAATTGGGTACGAAGTCACTGTGTATCAAATAAAATTATTTCTTAACTGTTCTCAGTCCCAATCAGTTCATTAGGACTTTTTTTATTGATAAATAAATATGTTGTTTCTTTTCAGGCAAAAATTACTATCAGGAAGTCAGATGAAAGTAAATACAGAATCTCTGGATTTACAATCTAAAATCATTGTGACATTAAAGTGTGCCTCTTTCTAAACCACTTGGTTAAGGCTGAGAACAATTAAATAAGGAAAACTTAGGCCAGTAAGGTTCTAACTGTACTGATATGCTGTCCTGAATGACCTACTAAGGCTGGGGAAGGGACCTGGCCAGATTCCTCAGCTCTGGGGAGTTGCCCCCTCCTGCCTCACTCTGAATAGCTTATGCAAAATCAAGTTATTCGCACTGCTAACACATAATCCATCAAACTACAGTTCTGAATGCCATCTAAATTTATATATTTACTTTGTATTGTATACATTAAACAAAGAATTCTGTTGTGCTTTTCATGTATTTGATATGTTTTCTTATTTTATTTATAGGTTTCTTGGGAAGGGAAGAGAAAGACTAAGAAAAGAAATACAACAGGGGAGTCAGACTGTAAGCTAACATTACACACACAACTAGCCCAATATCTTTTTAATTTAAAAGATACCATCATCAGAAGGCAATATACATATATATATGTAAAAGAAAACAAAGTCTGCTCCCTAAAATCCATATCATTCCATGATAGATTTTCACAGCGACTAGTATATATATCAATATATTTTTCATATCTGTTCAGTTATCCATTGGTATGCTTTTAGAATTAAAAGATGCCATTAGCATCATGGTCTGAACATTGTACCATTAGAGAGATGTGCTTGAAAATGGTTCAGTGATTTGCTTATGATGATGACTATTTACAAAGACAGCTATTTACGTTAGCAATAAATAATCCTGATATCAAAAGAGATAATGGACATGCACACACCGAGATGGCTGCATGCTCTTAAAATATTTACATGTAGTTTTTCTGGTAGGGCTTTCCCAATAACAGTGAAAGTGTGCTCCCTTCAGTTTTCTCCAAGTCAGTCTTGCTTCTGGGGAATGCATCCTTCCATTTCTACAACTTCGGGCCATCCTTCATATTTATTTGTGTCCTTATTGTTCTTTATGTGCTGTTGGAACACAACCACAGAATAGTACTTTAGCAAACTGCATATCTGCAATAACATAATTAAGCATACTCATTTCAGTAACACTTCTATTAACATATAAATTAGTGTTCAAGATATTAAATGAGCAATGCCTGGGGTCTGGCATACACTGGCAGACCTTCAAAGAAGAGCTGAAAGAACAAAACACCACAGATGGTCTTTAAAGATCCTTTGTAAGTCAAAAATAAGTTTACATTCTACTAAGTTCTAAAGTATTTCTGTACTTCACTGATTCTAATATCAAAAGTTCAGCTAAAATTTTTAATAACCAACTTCCTAAAGGTCTTATGATACAAGTAATCATAGGCCAATGCATTGTCACATAGGAAAAAAATTTCATGTAGAATTAGACAATTTTTTTAATTTTAAAATTAAAATAGTGTCATGATTATTCCAAATAACTGATTGCCAGGAACCTATGAAAAATATGGAAACATATTATGGAAACATATTTAATGTCTGCTTTATCTAAGTTGCAAATAACTGGGATAGGAATACATACTGTATGGTTTCACACAATTGCTGTTGCCCATTAATTATGAAGTCTGAGACACTAACCTGTTCAAAAGGGCTTTTTGTCTTAATGCCTTTTCCACCACAGAAGACCCAGTTGTCTCTGAAACCAAGATGAGTAATAGATGTACTCCCCAGTTCAGCAATCAGCCGCCGGGCCTCATCATTGAGTCTTGAAGAGAGAGAAAAAGAATGATACAGTAAATGTAGTGTACTGTATGTGGTCTAACGAATACTGATACACTTACAATATTTAACATACAATCATGAAATAAATGAGAAAACCCTGGCTTAAATAAGAGAACATAAAAAAATAAATTTTATCAGAGTAACATTCCTACTATTTGAATTCTTTAATGATGAAAGTTATGAAATCTAGCAAATAAATTTCTAGCTTATGCTATTTAGAAGTACCTTTTATGTGTCTTAATTTCACAACAACAGTTCATTTTCATCTACATTCCATCAAATAAAAATGGGAAACTGTCATTTTTTGTCAGTAGGTACCTATTCAGGCTAATACAAGCTCTTAAGTAGTCAACATCTTCGTAAAATTAAAAATCACTTTGAATCTCCACTACACTCTTTATAAATTACATTTGAGTAGAATTAAGGTAAGTGCTAATAGAAATCTGGATGTTTCTAACACTATGTTTACTTATATCTACTTCATAACAGTAATTTTTGCCTGAAGAGATAATAACACATTTATCAATAGGAAAGTCCTGATTACTGATTGGGACTGATAACATTTTAAAAATAATTTTATTTGACATACAATGAGTTTATACTCAATTCTAAATGCAAATATAAGAGACCTGACTTTTTCTGTTAACTTCAAATGTTCGCAAAATGACTCAAGTTTTCAAATATTTTTAGGGCATTAAATATTTTATGTGAAGTATCTGAAACTGGCAAGACAGTTCTCATGTAACTAACCTGAAGATAAACAGGATACTTTATGTTAAAAAAAAAAAGCTTCATGAACAGGACAGAGCTACATATGTCATTAGCCTTTCAGAATTAGTCACATCCAGGGGGCAGTGAATCTGTTTTAACCACAGCTTGGGCACTGCTGCCCTCCTGGGAAAGGTCATAAGAATCAGTGAGAAAATCAGGGGCAGTCCTGGAATACTTAAGTCTTTCAGATTCATAACTATATCAAGTGATGCATTTATAACCAAGGGAAAGCAAAATAAATGAAATGGCTGTGCAAAAGGACCAGTGAAGTCTGTTTCTGAAGATTCTGACAACTTCTCACACAACTACACGTACTTGCGTCTGGCTTTCTCCCCAAAGTGGGTCTGTAGCTGTATTTCTTGTAATCATCCTTACATGAATTGCTATCACTTTCATTCATCTGCTTACTTGGTAAGCAATTTCTGTAGGAGATGGACATCTCCTGAAAGTACTGTATGAACTGTTTTCTTGTTTCTGAACAGTGTTCGTGTGTCGTGGATCTGCAGACTACTACATTCCATTCTTTAGTTTATTCAAATGTTCTACTGCTGGCCCCTTAATTAGAACATTTTACTGGTATCATCAGTACTAGTAGTGAGTTTTGCTGCTTCATCTACAATAAATGGTGCAGAACAGAGGTCATGCTTACTAGGGTGGCCTAGTGACAACCTCCTGGAGGAAGGCCTATGGGCTTCAGTCAGTTACATCTCAGGAAAATCACAAATTGCACCTCAGGGTGCAGGCTTCAGGGCTGCTTGTAAATAGCTGAATGTTAGGTTCACAAATGCCAAGAGATTGCTTTATACACAAAAAAATGCCTTCACAGTAAGTGTTTACCCAAATGCAGGCCTGGCCCCATGCCAGAAGTACCTGCAATTTTTTCTTATCTAAAAATTTTTACAATTAAGAAATATAATGAAGGGCAGTCTTTTCCTTCTGGATTTCAAATTTCAGAAATTGTTTTGATCTGCATGAATAAACTAACCAATCTAGCAGCAACGTGAAACTAAGCTTTCCATTTTGATTCTGCTCATCTTTCCTTACTTTCCTTTGAGAATACCTTGAGGTCCTAAGCAGAAAAGGATTACTACAGCAGGGCTTAGAAAGGCCTAAGAGCAAGACTGGCCCTTGACTGGCTCTGGAAGCTTGGATTTGGGGAGGGTCCCTCCATTCCCAGAACTGATCAGGATGGCTCTCATGTGTCTAAATTGTGCCAACAAAGTAGTTTATGCCAAACATCTACTTTCTGGCTGGGAATCTGGAATTTGGGGATGTATAAGGCAGACGGTGCCTCATGACCAGTTCCCAGTAAAAACCCTGGGCCATGAGCTCTAAGAAGCTTCCCTGGTGGACAGCACGTCCCCGTGTTGTCACAATCTGTTGCTAGAGGAATTAAGCATGTTCTCCACTTGGGAGAGGACTCTTGGAAACTCAGGCCTGGTGCCCTGGTTCCCTCCAGACTCCGCTCTGAACTAGCTGCCCTTCGCGGATTCTGCTTTGCATCATTTTGCTGTAACAAATCATAGCCCTGAGTGAGCAGGTCTATAAGCTGAGTCCTGGATTCCTCCCAGTGAATAATCAAACCTGGGGTGGGCTTGGGTACCCATGCCACATGTCCCTGTGTCTAGATAACTACAAGTTTCTAACAAGACAACTTCCTCAATAATTTCTGAAGTTTTCTAATCTGCTTATGTAGAATTTGAGAGGTTTTATTATTCCTTTTTGCTATCTTCTATGTAACTAAGTAAAAGATGATTTCATGGCTCAAAGAAAAGTTGAAAACCATGCTACACAGCCAATATTTTGAGTGCTTGATATAGCAGATGTCAAAATATCCCATTTCTTTAAAAGGTAGTGCAGTGTGAGATGCAATGGAGATACATAACTGACCCTGGAACAACCTGGGTTTGAACTGCCAGAGTCCACATCTATCCCATGATGGGTTCAAATTAAGAAAAGGAAGTGTGCAAAAATACAAGGCAAACCATGTTACTAATGACAACACTTTTAATACTACTACCAGGAAGACCTGAGTGCTCAAAATGAGATGAGGTTCATAAAATTACTTAAGGCCACAGAGAGAAATTTTGCTACCAAGTATAAATAATGAAGGGATCCACTGTTTCAGGAGAATGATAGGATATCGAGATCAAAACACAACTGTCTTTTCCAGGGAGGCAAACACTCTTTGATCAACATAAAAAGGGAACAGTGGCTCAGGAATGTCCATATTAAGTACTTTATATTTAAGCCTTGAGGCCCACATGTCACACACTTAAATTCTTAAGGGACTTGTTAATATAATCTTCAAGTTAATGTCAGTTATTTTAGAAGCATCATGGAAAGTGAAGATGTTAAGACGTTAAAAGTTAAATATTCCAGTTTTTTTTTAAAAAAAGGAAATTTTTAAAAACAATAGTTCAATAAAACTAAATCTAACTCACAGCAAAATTTTAGAAAGGATTACAAGAAGGAGGTCCCGTGAGTATTAAAGAAAGAATAAGAAAATAAAGAGAAAGAGTAGTAGGAAGGGGGCTGGATTAATAAAGCCAAGTAAACATCATCTCATACTTTCAACTTTAAAAGGAGTTTTGGGGCAGTAAGCCAGGGTATTATAATTAGCATCATCCACGAATTTCAAGCAGGCATCTGACAGTCTCAGAAAATTAAATAATTAAACAGCAACTGGACAGTATGATTATTAGAGTACATTGGAAATGGAAAAGTTGTTTCTGCAGCTGATTAATAGATGAATCCCTTAGAAGTGGTCTCCAGTTGGTGGCACACTGCCTGTAGTAAATATGTTTGTCATTGCTGACTTAGATTTAGAAATATGAATGACTCTGGAGAGAGTACAAAGCCTAGACAATGGAAATCTCACAGGACATATGTCAGCATCAAGACCAAGTGGGCCAATAACAGCAAAATTAAATTTAATGAGGATACATGAATACAAAGTTTTCATTCACATTAAACAAAACCAAGTTCTGAATGGGGAGAAAGACCAGACTTGTCAGTGATTTAAAAAAAAACCTCGGAGATTAAATGAAGAGATCTGAGATTTTAAGTTGACGAACACTGTGACGTGACTCCCTAAAGAACATGAATGCAACGCTAGTCTTCATGAACAGTAACCGTAATTTCTTAAACATGGTGAGTGAGCACCTCCACTGTACCCTGTACTGGCCAGACCAGTTCGGGAACACTATGTCCAACTTGGGGCTTCATTTTAAGAGGGACAGTGATCACCTAGAGAATGCCCAAGAAATGCAACCAGGAGGGTAAAATGACCTAGAAACTTACCACGATAAAAGATCAGAAGAGCCATTACACTTTTAAAGGACTGGGGTTTCACAGGACAGATACACTTTGGGAAATGCCGTAAGAAAATGGTACTGAAGAATATTATTGTCAGAGAAAACAATATACAGTTGTTAAAAACAGAACATAAAAGAGTATAACAAACTTTATGTACAATGTGACTCTAATTTCACAATCATAGATGAATGATAAATACACAGAAAGAAAAATTTTTAAAAGTTAACAGTGTTTATCTGAAAGTTGGATTACTTGACTGTTTTATAAATTTTTTCATTGAAAATGTATTGCTTATGTTATAAATTATAGATCTGCAAAGTTGTGTAAATTTTGAAATGTACATACTTGGTTGCTCCATCATCATATGTTCCCATTAAGACTATTGTTCCATCTTGTATGGCCTTCAGAAACTCAATAAATGGGGCCACATCTGAAAAAAAACAGAAAGGGTTAAGTGTTTTTGTTTTTGTTTTTAATGACTAACCATCATGATAACCTCTTGGAACTTAACAGTACAAAAAATGAAGTGTTTGTAAACTGATAATTTCTAATGTAGAGAAACCAAAAGAGAGACAAATCTTACGAACAGGATAAAAATTAAGTTTCACATCAACTTAAAATTTCCCAATTCTGATTCACCCTGTGTGTGTTTCATACTGATATTCCAGGGACTAAATGAAAAATCCATAGCATATTAAAGTATGACATGATTTCAAGTAAGAAATTTAGGAGACAGGAGAAAGGTTCATGGACTTCCTGAGTATATGTAAAGTTGTTTGCACAGATACTTTTCTAAAAAAGAGAACTTTTATTTACTGCACAACAGGATCTATAATTTAAAAAAATAATATAAATATGTGCACAGCTGACCCTTGAACAACAGGGGTTTGAGCTCAGAAGTCCATTTATACACAGATTTGTTCTCAATAAATCCTACAGTACCATGTGATCCTCATTTAGTTGAATCCGAGGATGCAGAACTGCAGGTATGGAGGGCCAATTATGGAACTTGAGCACTTGAAGATTACGGGCTATCTGTAGAGGGTCCTGGAACCAGTACCCTGCAGATACTGCGGGACAAGTGTACATACATCCATAGTGATTTAAGGAATCTTCTGGGAATATCTACTTACTATAAACTAGGGGAAGAAATGTAAGCTAGTTATCACTAAAAGTCAAACTAATTAAGGCAAATACTGCAGCCATTACCTGCTTCATCTGCTTAAGTATTAAGATTCACAAAGGATTAAACCATGTCAGTGACTATAAACTAGTGATACCAAAGAGGCTGATTGGGAACTATCAATACAAATCATTCTACATCTTGAGCTCCTTACAATGTCAGATTCCTAAATGCCCAAGTCTAATACGACTTCAAAACTATTCAGTTTTTTTCCACAGCAAAGATTCCACAGATTTCTCTAAAACTGGATTCTATCTTAAAATAACAGCGTTTTTAATTCAGAAAAAAATGTAACAGAGCAGCTAACAAATCACTTCCATTTAAATCCAAAGATGGCAACTACTTCTAAATTTGAGGGGTATTTTCAGCAGTAGTTTGCTGACCTGAGATGAAATACCAGAGCTTCTGGTCACGTGAGTGATTTTAACAACAGTTTTATAAGAGGTTTTCCATGTGATAAATTTTGGTAGAACCAATTATTCCTTTAGAATCTAAAACTGATGGCCTATTTTAAGTTGATATACATTTTGACAACATGAAAAGTTCTGATCTCACTTAAAAAATAAATAATACATGGCATCTCATTACAGGCTGAAGAAATATTAGAAAAGCTCAATGGTCTGAGAACAAGATAAAATTGGGAAGCCTAACAACTGCTGGCTTCCAGGGAATTCATAAAGTGGATGAGGAGGTGCAGGGGAGAGCCTCAACTTAGAAAAGAATCAACGGTTAAATCATTGTTGGCCTTCCTTTAGACTTGAGGAAGAAGTCTCTCTCTTTCAGGCACCATCTTCTTTGAGGTGCCAGGTCCTTCCCCTCTGCAGGCTGGTGACTAATTTCCACCTGCTCCTTGGAACTGCCAAATTAGGAAGATTATCTGTGGAGTGCTCTAAGTACAATAAACTGGAAAGAAAATTCTACTCCTTCTCTCAAATAATCATCTATTTGAATAATAATCCTGGTTATGAACTTAGTTTTGAGATTGAAAATTTTATGCAAAAAAATCAATTCAGTAAGGTAAACATGATTACACTGGTTAAGCCCTTCTTCAAATTATTCTTTTTTTTTTTTTCTTCAGAATTTCAGACAGAAACCCAAAGCAGCCTAAAGCTTTGAATTAGTTGTCCTGCAGAAAACAGGACTCAGACTTTAACAAATCTCAAGTGTGATTATACACATCACCAACAATTTTTATAAAAAAGCAAAGTGTATGCAGTATGACCAATCATTTAAATATGAGCTGGACATTCAGTGAAAAGAAACAAAATGAAAACAAAATAGTACCATTATTTTCTCATCAATGCACTACATTATATTGGTATGATTTAGTGCAAGCAACAGAACAGTTACACGTAATTCATACTTACTTCCTCCCCACATGTCAAAATATCTGGTGTCTATTAGTTCTCCCGTTTTGCCTAAAAGAGATTGAATTCATAGCAAATTATGCTACTGAAATATACTGTACATTGTATAAGACATATGATCTTGTCCAATGTGAATCCATTAGCAGAGAATTATTATGACAAATACTTAAAATTTGAATTGCATGCATCTAAAATTTTTTTCTAAAAGGGTAATTTTTGAATAGGACTTTCTCATTAGTTTTGCAAGCTGAAGAGTAGCAAACAGAAATTACTACTGACTTTAGACAATTCAAATTCATCCTTATGTGTTACCATCTTCCCTTATTTAAAAATTACCCACAAATACAAAAACCTTAAAAAAAAATAGATGAATCCACGCTATTTTCTATTAAAACAATCTTGCAAAAAAATGTATTTAATTTCTTTTTAAAACGTTTTTTCACTATCAATTGGACAAATATGTATAGAATCTTTGTTACATAGGAAAATGCAGAAACTAGAAACAAAAATATCGCTCTCATTGTGAAAGCTATAGAAATTGTTTTCCTACAGTATGAACGAGAGAAGTTGGGTGTGGATTCTCTTCTCCCTACACAGTTTCAGAGGGTGACTGTGCCAAAAAGAGAAGTATGCAGCTGGGGCTCATTTCACAGGCTCATATATTCAGATGTGATTTTTCAAGAACACCTGAGATGTTCAAGATTCAGTGTGGACAATACTGAAAAATTACAACTGACTCTGACTCTTCATTCAGCCCCCACCATACGAAATAGTCCACCACCTTCTGTCAGTCTATATACCCGCATTCACGTCAGTCTTTGTCACATTCAGTTCAGTTCAGTTGCTCAGTCGCATCTGACTCTGCAACCCCATGGACCGCAGCACACCAGGCCTTCCTGTCCATCATGAACTCCTGGAGTTTACTCAAACTCATGTCCATTGCGTCGGTGATACCATCCAACCATCTCATTATCTGTCGTCCCCTTCTCCTCCTGCCTTCAATCTTTCCCAGCATCAGGGTCTTTTCAAATGAGTCAGGTCTTCGCATCAGGTGGCCAAAGTACGAGAGTTTCAGTTTCAACATCAGTCTTTCCATCGAACACAAAGGACTCATCTCCTTAAGGATGGACGGGCTGGATCTCCTTGCAGTCCAATGGACTCTCAACGGTCTTCTCCAACACCATAGTTCAAAAGCATCAATTCTTCGGCGCTCAGCTTTCTTTATAGTCCAACTCTCACATCCATACATAACTACTGGAAAAACCACAGGCCTGACTATACAGACCTTTGTTGGCAAAGTAACATCTCTGCTTTATAATATGCTATCTAGGTTGATCATAACTTTCCTTCCAAAGAGTAAGTGTCTTTTAATTTTATGGCTGTAATCACCATCTACAGTGATTTTGGAGCCCCCAAAATAAGTCAGCCAGTGTTTTCCCATCTATTTGCCATTAAGTGATGGGACCGGATGCCATGATCTTTGTTTTCTGAGTGTTGAGCTTTAAGCCAACTTTTTCTCTCCCCTCTTTCACTTTCATCAAGAGGCTTTTTAGTTCTTCCTCACTTTCTGCCATAAGGGTGATGTCATCTGCATATCTGAGGTTATTGATATTTCTCCTGGCAATCTTGATTCCAGCTTGTGCTTCATCCAGCCCAGCATTTCTCATGATGTACTCTTCATGCAAGTTAAATAAGCTGCTGCTGCTAAGTAACTTCAGTCGTGTCCGACTCTGTGCGACCACAGAGACGGCAGCCCACCAGGTGCCCCCGTCCCTGGGATTCTCCAGGCAAGAACACTGGAGTGGGTTGCCATTTCCTTCTTCAATGCATCAAAGTGAAAAGTGAAAGTGAAGTCGCTCAGTCGTGTCCGACTCCTAGCGACCCCATGGACTGCAGCCTTCCAGGCTCCTCTGTCCATGGGATTTGCCAGGCAAGAGTACTGGAGTGGGTTGTCATTACCTTCTCCCAGTTAAATAAGCAGGGTGATAATATACAGCCTTGATGTACTCCTTTTCCTATTTGTAACCAGTCTGTTGTTCCATGTCCACTTCTAACTGTTGCTTCCTAACCTGCACACAGATTACTCAAGAGGCAGGTCTGGTGGCCTGGTATTCCCATCTCTTTCAGAATTTTCCACAGTTTATTGTGATCCACATAGCCAAAGGCTTTGGCATAGGCAATAAAGCAGAAATAGATGTTTTTCTGGAACTCACGTTTTTTTGATGATCCAGCGGATGTTGGCAATTTGATCTCTGGTTCCTTTGCCTTTTCTAACACCAGTTTGAACATCCAGAAATTCACGCATGGTTCATGTATTGCTGAAGCCTGGCTTGGAGAATTTTGAGCATTATTTTACTAGCATGAGAGATGAGTGCAATTGTGCGGTAGTAGGAGCATTCTTAGGCACTGCCTTTCTTTGGGATTGAAATGAAATCTGACCTTTTCCAGTCCTGTGGCCACTGCTGAGTTTTCCAAATTTGCTGGCATACTGACTGCATCACTTTCACAGCATCATCTTTCAGGATTTGAAATAGCTCAACTGGAATTCCATCACCTCCACTAGCTTTGTTTACAGTGATGCTTTCTAAGGCTGACTTGACTTCACATTCCAGGATGTCTGGCTCTGGGTGAGTGATCACACCATTGTGATCATCTGGGTCGTGAAGATCTTTTTTGTACAGTTCTTTTGTGTATTCTTGCCACCTCTTCTTAATTTCTTCTGCTTCTGTTAGGTCCATAACATTTCTGTTCTTTATTGGGCCCGTCTGCCTGAAATGTTACCTTGGTATCTCTAATTTTCTTGAAGAGATCTCTAGTCTTTCCCTTTCTCTTGTTTTCCTCTATTTCTTTGCACTGATCACTGAGAAAGGCTTTCTTATCTCTTCTTGCTATTCTTTGGGACGCTGCATTCAGATGCTTATATCTTTCCTTTTCTCCTTTGCTTTTTGCTTCTCTTCTTCTCACAGCCATTTGTACTGCCTCTTTAGACAGCCATTTTGCTTTTTTGCATTTCTTTTTCTTGGGGATGGTTTGATTCCTATCTCCTGAACATTGTCACAAACCTCTTGTCCACAGTTCATCAGGCACTCTGTCTATCAGATCTAGTCTCTTAAATCTTTTTCTCACTTCCACTGTATAATCATAATGGATTTGATTTAGGTCATACCTGAATGGTCTAGCGGTTTTCCCCACTTTCTTTAAGTCTGAATTTGGCAATAAGGAGTTCATGATCTGAGCTACAGTCAGCTCCTAGTCTTGTTTTTGCTGACTGTATAGAGCTTCTCCATCTTTGGCTGCAAATAATATAATCAGTCTGATTTTGGTGATGACTATCTGGTGATGTCCATGTGTAGAGTCTTCTCTTGTGGTGTTGGAAGAGGGTGTTTGCTATGACCAGTGTGTTCTCTTGGCAAAACGC
Organism: Budorcas taxicolor; assembly: GCF_023091745.1. Taxonomy (NCBI): domain Eukaryota; kingdom Metazoa; phylum Chordata; class Mammalia; order Artiodactyla; family Bovidae; genus Budorcas; species Budorcas taxicolor. The sequence continues at coordinate 87,718,660 of NC_068913.1, forward strand.
TATTAGCCTCTGCCCTGCTTCATTCTGTACTCCAAGGCCAAATCTGCCTGTTACTCCAGGTGTTTCTTGACTTCCTACTTTTGCATTCCAGTCCTCTATAATGAAAAGGACATCTTTTTTGGGTGTTAGTTCTAAAAGGTCTCGTAGGTCTTCATAGAACCATTCAATTTCAGCTTTTTCAGTTTACTGGTTGGGGCATAGACTTGGATTACCATGATACTGAATGGTTTGCCTTGGAAACGAACAGAGATCATTCTGATATATTACGTTAGGATTCTAATATCTGCAGCAAGAATTCATCAATTGTTAGATAATGTTGTATCATGACAATCTCATGGGAGACTCTCTATACACTGCACAGCAAGTTGAATGCTTCCAAGAGAACGTGATGTAAACACTGAAATGCATTGTCTCATCTCTATTCATAGCTGATGTTGTGGGAGGGTGGGGGGAGAGTTTTAATGTCAAGCTTGACTCTTTCTTACCTGATCTCTTGATATGAGTATATTTTATTTTGGGCCATATAAATATACCTATATATCACTATACCTTTTTATCTACCATATCCATAAAGTAAAATAATTATTCTTACCATTTACCAAGGCAACATTGATTCCTCTTCCAACATTATTCTTAACACCACTCATTAAACTGAAGGGGGAAAAGTTAAGACAAATTTAGAATTAGAGATTACAAATAAACATCCATCAGGGAAAGCCGTACATGCAAAAAAAAAAAAAAAACAACCAGTTGCGAATATTGTATATACACACAGTTGTTTAGTTCTACAGTGGAGATTGAAAGGTATCTACCAGGTCAGAGAAGACAGTCTAACACTGAATAATTTAAAAGCAACATTCTTAAGTATGATTTTACAAATAGAAATATATATTAAAACGTATTACAGTCAAAATACTAGACTCTTTATTGCTGCCCTGCATCAGATTATGAAAGACCATTTTAGAAAATCCATCAAACACATGGACATTATGCTCACCGCCTGCACCATTCTCAAGGGAATAAACAAGGGTAAACTCTAGTGTACTTTCTGCAAAGTTAATATGACATGAAACAGAGGTGAGATGCTACCAAAATCTTTTATAATTGGAAAGCAAGAAGATTTAACTTAATTGTGAACATTCTCTTAGTGAGTACTGATGCAAAATTTCTCAATAGCCAGAAGAAGGAATATTGTACTCATATAATTACAGCATTGAACTATAAGACTTGCAATGTCATTCTGCGGTAATCAACCTCCGCGGGCAGTTCACAGACCATCACATAAAGATAATAAATACGGTGAAATGGAAGGTATGAGCGAAATATTTCCTTGTTATCAGTTCAGTTTGTTGAATTAAAATTATTAAACTCAAAGTGTAGGTACCTTTTATTCTAAAAATTCACAGTGATGTGCTGTTAAATGATTAAGAAGTGGTTTGAGGTGGTGGGGAAGTGAGTATGCATATATGTGGATACACACTCCTGTACTCATACATGATACATCCACCTATCCTTTATCCATCTATCAACAGATATTTAGACTGTTTCTATCTCTTACCTATTTGAAATAATTACATTCTCAACCAACAATGTAAGTTTATTATAAATTTTACTGACAGAAAGGATCTGAAGCACACAATTTCCAAATAATAAAATACATACTTGATTATAAATTTCACTTAGCCACTGATTCTCACAGAATGTGTTATGGTTTTCATGGAACTCATTTTATTTAACCTATGGTAGCAAGTGATGAACGAGTAAAATTCCAACACAAATGTTGGATGTTATTTCACTTAAAGAATAAAACAAAGTCAAAAAAACCTGAAATAGTGAACAATAAAGACATATGCTGGAATTTCACTTGTCAATGATGTGAGTGATGTTTTTGTTGACTCACTGAAAGATAACTTCCTCAACTTTTGTGCTATTTCTAATATCTACAAACATAACATACTTTTAATTTTACTCTGGACAATGAACATTTTCTCCCTCATTTTCTTAAGTCTAGACCTTGAGTCAGCAAAATTTTTCTGTAAGGGGCCAGATAGTAAATATCAAAAGCAAGCACTAAAAAAGCTATACCAAGAGATACACTCAATAAATAAATAAGAAGTCTTTAAAAATGTTCATATAACTCACAGGAAGGCAGTAAAAGAAAACAGAAACAAAACCCAGATAACAGAAAGTAATAAAATGGCAGGCTTAAGCCTGAACACATCAATAATTATAATAAGTATAAATAAGTCAAAAATATCCAATGAAGATAGAAATTGGGGTGGTGGATTAAAATAGGACTTGACTACATGCTGTTTATAAGAAACAGGTAGAAACAACCCAGAAGTCTAATGAATGGAAATGAAATTAATGAAACTAGTGACTTATCTATACGATGGACTATCATTCAGCCATAAAAAGAAGTACTAATATATACTATAACATGGATGAACCCTGAAAACACTATGCTTAGTGAAGACGCTGATCACAAAAAAACCCTACATATTTTATATATATATATATATATATATATAAAATGTCCAAAATAGGCAAATCTATAGAGACAGAAAGTAAACTTAGTAGCTACTTAGGGCTGCTTGGGGAGAGGGCAGATAGAGTGCAATAGGAAAGGAGCAGGGGGACAGTACCTGAAGGACACAGCATTCCCTCCTGAGGTATGATGTTCTAACGCTGACTGTGGTAATGGGTGCACACATCTGTGAATATACTAAAATCCATTGACTGTGTATTTTAAATGAATGTACTGTAAATGTATGGTAAATGAGCTATATCTCAATAAAGCTGTTTAAACAAAAGCAGACAGGAATGGCTCTATTAGCATCAATTAAAATAGATTTCTGAGCAAAGAAAAATATCAGAGACAGAGAGGAGGTTTGCATAATGATCAAAGGGTCAATCTAGCAAGAAGACATAGCCATCCCAAATGTGTGTACCAAGCAATCAAGGTATGAAACATGTGAAGCAAACCCAGGTAGAACTGATAGGAGAAAAAGACAAATCTACAATTACAGGTGGACATGTCAATATCCCTCTCTCAACAGTTGAAAGACAGGAAATTAAAAAGAGTATACAAGAATTCAACAACAGCATTAACCATTAGGGACTAATTGGCGTTTAAATATTCTGCTGCTGCTGCTGCTAAGTCGCTTCAGTCATGTCTGACTCTGTGCGACCCCACAGATGGCAGCCCACCAGGCTCCCCCATCCCTGGGATTCTCCAGGCAAGAACACTGGAGTGGGTACTCGCTGACAAATATACATTCTTTCCAAGCACTCATTCTTCTAGCATATACTAAGATAGACCATATCATGTGCCATAAAGTAAACCTTGACAAATTTAAAAGTACTGAAATCATATCAAATGTGTCTCCAACCACAATTAAATCAATAATAAAAGATAACAGGAAATTCTCCAAACATTTGGAAACTAAGCAATATACTTCTAAATAACCTATGGGTCAAAGAAGCCTGAAGTGAAAAATTAAAAAACACACTGAAAATGCAGCTTATTAAAATTTATGAGGCATAGCTAAACTGTGGTATATCCATAGAGTACTACTCAGCATTAAAATAGGAGCAAATTATTAATACATAATAATATTTCAAGACCATTATGCTGAATGAAAAGCAATCTCAAATGCTTACATATTATATGATTCTATTTATACAACTGTCTCAAAACAAAGTCAGCAAAGTGATGTCTCTGCTTTTTAATACACTGTCTAGGTTTGTCATAGCTTTTCTTCCAAGGAGGAAGTATCTTTTAATTCTGTGGCTGCAGTCACTATCTGCAGTGATTTTGGAGTGCAAGAAAATAAAATCTGTCACTGCTTCCACTTTTTCCATTTCTATTTGCCATGAAGTGATGGGACCAGATGCCATGATCTTAGTTTTTTGAATACTGAGTTTCAAGCCAGCTTTTTCACTCTCCTTTTTGACCCTTATCAAGAAGTTCTTTGTACCTCTGCACTTTCTGCCATTAGAGTGATATTATCTGTGTATTTGAGGTTAATCTTGATTCCAGCTTGTGATTCATCCAGTCTGGCACTTTGCATGATGTACTCTGCATATAAGTTAAATAAGCAGGGTGACAAAATACAGCTTTATTGTACATCTTTTCCAATTTTGAAGCAGTCAGTTGTTCCATGTCCAGTTCTAACTGCTGCTTCTTGACCTGCATATAGGTTTCTCAGGAGACATGTAAGGTGGTCTGGTACTCCATCTCTTAAAGAATTTTCCAGTTTGTTGTGATCCACACATTCAAAGGCTTTAGCATAGTCAATGAAGCAGAAGTGGGTGTTTTTCCGCAATTCCTTTGGTTTCTTCATGACCCAATGAATGTAGGCAATTTGATCTCTGGTTCTTCTGCCTTTCCTAAACCCAGCTTGTACATCTGCAGGTTCTTGGTTCACAAACTGCTAAAGCCTAGCTTGAAGGATTTTGAGCATTACTTTGAGACCCAGGTTCAATCCCTGGGTCGGGAAGATCCCCTGGAGAAGGTAATGGCAATCCACTCCAGTATTCTTGCCTGGAGAATCCCATGGACGGAGAAGCCTAGTAGGTTACAGTCCACGGGGTCGCAAAGAGTTGGACACGACTGAGCGACTTCACCTTCACCTTGCTAGCACATGAAATAAGCACAATTGTACAATAGTTTGAACAGTCATTGCATTGTCCTTCTTTGGGATTGTAATGAAAACTGGACCTTTTCCAGTCCTGTGGCCATTGCCGGGTTGTCCAAATTTGCTGAAACACTGAGTGTAGCACATTAACAGCATGCTGTTAAATTCTTTTAGAATTTTAAATAGCTCAGCTGGAATTTCGTCACCTCCATTAGCTTTGTTTGTAGTAATGCTTCCTAAGGCTCACTTGACTTCATACTCCAGGATGTGTGAGTGACCATACCATCATGCTTATCCAGGTCATCAAGACCTTTCTTGTAAATCTCTTCTTTGTATTATTGCCACCTCTTCTTAATCTCTTCTGCTTCTGTTAGGTCCTTTGTTTCTGTCTTTTATTTTGCTTATCCTTGCATGAAATAGTCCCTTGATCTTCTTGAAGAGTCCAATTTTCTTGAAGAGATCTCTAGTCCTAACTATACACAGACACTGTACTAATTGCCAATTTCCATTCTGATACTGTACTCTAATTTCATAAGATCTAACCATGGGGAAAATGGGTGAAGAGCACATGGGATCTCTCTGTACTATCTTTGCAACTGCCTGCAATTTCTGTAATTTTTTCAAAACTGAAAAGTAAAAGAAAAACTCTACTCCAAGAGCTATTGAAAAAGGAAAAGCATAAAATTTTGATTTGTAAAATCTTGGCTTCCCTGGTGGCTCAAATGGTAAAGAGTCTGCCTATAATGCAGAGTTCAGGAAGATTCCCTGGAGAAGGAAATGGCAGCCCACTCCAGTATTCTTGCTTGGAGAATTTCATGAACAGAGGACCCTGGAGGGCTCCAGTCCATGGGGACGCAGAGTCGGACAATCACTTAGTAGCATTTAACTATTTACTCATACTTGTGAATCTGCCTTCAAATTTTCACTTGTTCTGTAAAACTGAAAAAGCGAAAGTCAAAGTCAAAGTTGCTCAGTCGTGTCCAACTCTTTGTGACCCCAAGGACTATAGAGTCCATGGACTTCTCTAGGCCACAATACTGGAGTAGGTAGCCTTTCCCTTCTCCAGGGGATCTTCCCAACCCAGGGATCAAACCCAGGTCTCCCACATTGCAGGTGGATTCTTTACCAACTGAGCCACAAGGGAAGCCCAATATTGGAGTGGGTAGCCTATCCCTTCTGTAGATCTTCCTGACCCAGGAATAGTTAAATAAAACATAGATCTTTTCTATATGTGTGCAAAACCAGGTTTGAAAGGTGGTCTGTAAGAAGTACCAAACAAGACCGCTGCATACAAGAGGGAAGTTTCAAAGTACATTTGTTCTACTCCTTTTGTAAATGTGTTATAGCCATCATTAACATGAAGAAGCCACAATAATAATTAATTAACCGTTAGAGTTATAATTAAGCATCACAGTGTCTTCTCCAGGAGAGATCATTTGTAGTCAGCAGCAGCAGCAGTGTCTATCAGAGAGCAAAGAAAGGCAACAAAGCTACATGGTGACATGGGCTTCCCACAAGAGGGCAGTAGCTTATCAAGTTTTAAAAACCAGACTTCAATCAGGGGAAACCTATAGTCAGCAAAGGACAAATAAGTAAAGATTTTAAATGTATACAGGTTAATCACCCAGTACTAACACAAGCTGAAATACTTTCTTTTCTCTTTCATGAATATGAAGGTTCCCCCCACCACTCCACACCTGCAGGAAAATAGTTAAATAAAGAGATTATATACTCTATAGACAGATTCTACACCTTTGAATACAGTTTTGTTTCAAATACCTACACCATGTTCCAGCTATTATGCCTTAAAATGATTTGTTTAGAGAAGGGTTTAACACACTACAGCCCATGGGTCAAATCTAGCCAGCTGGCTGGCTAGCTGTTTTGTTTTCCCATTCATGAGCTTAGAATGGTTCTTATATTTTTATATGGTTACATTTAAAATGATTACATAAGTACCTACATCATATCCTTGATTTTATCTTTTGATCCTCCCAGCCAAAAATCCTATCTTGTTCGTCAATGTGAAAAAAAAAAAAAAAAAAAAATCCCTCAAAATAGTCCACCACACAACTTCTGTACCAAACATTAAGATGATAATAAAAGATTAAGTATTATTCCCAATATCTAAAAAAATTATCCCCAATTCTCTAAAAAAAAAAAAAAAAAGCCATAATTCATGTATTATGTGATACCTCATATTTATACTTGGGATTTTCTAAATATTTCTAACTAATGAGAAGTTTGAAATCCATCTAATCTCCATAATAGATCTTGACTGCATCTACTTGCCCTTTAAATCATGATCATGACCCTATTTTAATCTTTGTTTGTATTGGGGTTTCTAAATCTTAGTCTATGATGATATCATAGATTTGATAAATCATGAGGAAGGGCTGTAGGAAATTTAAGGGCATCCTTGGTCTCTACAAGCAGCACTTCCATAACTTTGATGCCCCAAAATGTCTACAGACTTTGACAAGTTTCCCCTCGGGAGAAAACTGCCCCCACTGAGAAGCACTGATCTGGACTAGTAGTCTGCAAAATGAGTTTGCGTATACTTAGAGCATGTGTAGGCAAATATTAAAACTTCTACTTATGTATTCTTGGATGCACTTAGATATTTCAGTGAGCACACATGCAAACAAGTCTCCTGCCAACTGTGTGTGGCGGGGGGGCAATCGAAAGGCTGCACCGGAACCTGGGAAAGGCCCTCCAATTGTTCTGTCTGCTTTTACTTCTCTCATCATTTTACTCAGTAGTCAGATCATTTTCTTCAATATAAATGAAGTGAAGACATGCTGGAGTTTGAAAACCTTCAACAACCTCTCAGCACTCTCAGAAAAAAGATCTCATTTCCTTTTCTGCACAGCCTGCAAGTTCCAATGACCTGGCCATTATCCACTTCTCTCCAGCTCTTTCCCACATTGGGCCTTCAAGCGTGCTCTTTAGAATGGTCTTCCCCTGGTGGTCTTCCTTCTTATCCTTTAATTCTCAGACTAAACATCACTGTTTTAGAGAAACAGTCTTTGACCCACTCAATCTAAAGTTGGACACCTTGATCTCATCTCACTGCCCCAATCAGTATCTGTCACACCCTGCTGCTCTGGGCAGGGTATGCCACAATCTCTATTTATTTGCATTTACTTATTAAATATCCTTCTCCCTACCAGACTGTGTGTTTCATGAGAGCAGGAACTGTGCTCAGTAAATACCTGTTGAATAAAAAGTGAATGGAATGAATGACGCTAAGAAAATTCAGACTTCTTTAAAATTTTTGTTGGAAAAATCTTTCAATACAGAATTAGAACATACTGGAAAGAAAGCACTAGACTGAACTGTCTTTACCAGCTCTCCACTAGGGATCCCTGGTCAATAGTTCAGTCCCCTTTCAAGGACTAGACTTCAGGGCCTGGGGCATAGCTATAAAATCCCATCAATTATTCACTCTCTCACAGGAATGCAGAATAATTCCTGAAAAGTGGATGGACAGGTGGCCTGTCTCAGTTTTATGGTTAAACAAACTGAAATATAAATTCTACATGACACACCCCCTATGCTAGAACCAAATTCTCTGGCTCCGAGCCAATACTTTTTTTTTTTTTTTAACCAGACTCCACTGCTTAATACACTTCTCTCTTCTTTTTAACTTATTATAATCTGTGAATAGACAACCTGCTATTATTTACTAGTTTGATCTCTTCTTTGAATTAAAACTTACATGCTTCAAGGGGGCAGAGATAATATGAAGATAGCCTGTCATGAACGGGCTGGGCATTCTAAGAGAACTTCCTACTTATTATTCAGGATCAAATATCTGGCCCCTTTAGCTGAACAAGGTGAAAAAGGGGAATGGAACATTCTAAGGTAATGGGAAGGATGTTACTTAATGCAAAATATACAAACTTTGAAAAGCCAAATGCTTTCAATTCAGTAAAGCAAGACTATTATGAGACATCAGAGGACGATGGATGAACAATGGATTATCATCAGCATGAGGATAAAGGAAATGAGCAGGGACCTTAGGATCACCTGGCTCAAGCTTTTAATTTTACAGTAAAAGTTTTATTCTAAGAGGCTAAATCCTACATACAGCTAACTGAAAAGAGGGGTGAGAATAAAAATGTTAGTGCCTTCTATATTAAAAAGAAAAGACAAAAAGCTCAGGAAAAAAGCCTCATTTCCTCCTATCTGTAAAATTACCTCACTCTTTATATAATTTAATGGCACATATATTATTTTATGTAAAGCCTATCATATATCTAATTTTTCAGACAAGACCCGATTAGAAGCAACCAACAAAAAGCAGGGTTTGTGACTTCAGAGCCAGGAACTTAGAAATGATAATTAGAATAATTAGAAAATATGGCACACACTGCCCAGAGCATGTGTGATGGCAAGGGTGTGATGAATACTGATGGGGGTGACTGAAGTGAGGTGGAGGTGTCCAACTTTAGATTGAGTGGGTCAAAGAACATTTTTCTAATCCAGGAACTTCACGACAAGTGACACAGGAGTCGGAGACTAAAAAAGCCTAAAAGGTATACTTTGCAGAGCATCTTAATAAAGGAAACCATTCAGTTTAGTGGCAAGCAGTTCTGGGCCATGACGGACTTGAGGTTATTACTGGGCTATTTCACACTTCAGCAGGCAGCATTCAAACATTTAAAATGAGAAATGTTAGTTTGTAAGATAAAGCCTTCATTATCTAGGGCAGTCTAGTTGACAAAAATAATCCTACCTGGACTTTCTGCAGTGATGGAAATGCTTTCTACCTGCGCTGTTACACTGGGCAGGCACAAGCTGCATGTGGCTATTAGTACTTGAAATGTGGTTGGTATGACTGAGGAAGGGAACTTTAATTTTCATTAATTTAAATGAATTAACTTTTCCCCTATTACTTAGGAATCAAAATTAAATAGCCATCTATTTCTATGACTATCAGATGCGATCTAGAAAATTCATTCAGAAAAATCTCTCATCTATACATGAAGCTGGATAAATGCTGTTTTTACCACACCCTAACACAAAATTTAAGAACTTTAAGACTCCTTAAATGAGTGGGGGAAATTGCATGATGGAAACGGAAATCACTTTTCTTTAGTAAAGGCATGCCCAATACATTTTCAAAAGATAAACTCAGATTCAATTTGCTGAAGTTTAATAGTGCACCTTATACTTCCAAACTGAGAAGCACTTACACATTGTCCTCCAGGCAGATTTTGGGTCCCACCACATTGGCTGCTCCACTTGCCATTTTAAAAGCAAAATGCTTCTCAGGGCAAGCTTTTGAGATTCCACATTTGTATCTGGGAGGTTTTGTAGCTTTGGAGAGAAAAAAAAAAAATTTTTTTTTTTTTTCAAAGAAAAAAGTGTTAACAGATTCTGTGTATATATATATGTGTGTGTGTGTGTGTGTGTGTCAACTACATGCTAGTTTTTTTTTTTCCTGAGAGTTTCAAAGAACCTCAAAAATAAAAACAAAACAAAAAAAAAAACCAACACATAATCTTCTAGGAAACAAACTAAAAATGAATATAAATGGAACAAGTAACATGATCTTCACTGAAGGCAAATATAATTTATCCAATTATTTTTAAGGTTTATTTTACAAAGCCAGGATGTGGGAGGTTTGGGATTGTTACTCTTCATTTCCACTCCACATATGCCTGATGCATCACTGAATATCTGCTCACAAACTAAGTCTAACTAGGAATTCTCCTTTTACGTACTTTCTATACTTAAAATACTGAAGCTAAAACACATTAATGGAACAAAATATCCATTATAAATTAACACCCAAAATATTGAGCTATCCAATCAAATAGTTTCCTTATAACTTAAGAGAAAAAGAATAAACTATATGCAAAATATTGAGAGGAAATACTTACAACGTACAGCTGCATCCAATGCTGACCTTGCTAAGGAAAAAAAAGTTATTTTTGTTAGAAAGAATAAGGCTACTGGCAAGTATCACTTTTTAACATGTATAGAGGTAACAGATCTATTAAATGTATTTGAATTATTACTTAGCATACAATAAATAAAACATGAATATTACTTTAGAAGAAAAGTGAGAAAGTAACTTTAGGCTACATAATTTACTACAAACAATCATGAGGAATTATGGGGGCATTATTTTATTACTGATAGAGAATTTTGCTGTTACTTTTACATTTTGTTTTTAGTTTGTTATTATAAATGTAAATCCCAATCATATTACTAGCTATAATCACCACACTGTACAAATGCTGGGCTGGATGAAGTATAAGCTGGAATCAAGATTGCTGGCAGAAATATCAATAACCTCAGATATGCAGATGACACCACCCTTATGGCAGCAAGCAATGAAGAACTTTGAGGAAAGTGAAAGAGAAGAGTGAAAAAGTTGGCTTAAAACTCAATACTCAGAAAACTAAGATCATGGCATCTGGTCCCATCACTTCATGGTAAACAGATGGGGAAACAATGGAAACAGTGTCAGACTTTATTTTGGGGGACTTGAAAATCACTGCAGATGGTGACTGCAGCCATGAAATTAAAAGACGCTTGCTCCTCAGAAGAAAACCTATGACCAACCTAGACAGCATGTTATAAAGTAGAGACATTACTTTACCAACAAAGGTCTGTCTAGTCAAAGCTATGGTTTTTCCAGTAGTCGTGTATGGATGTGAGAGTTGGACTATAAAGAAAGCTGAGCAACAAAGAATTGATGCTTTTGAACTGTGGTGTTGGAGAAGACTCTTGAGTGTCCCTTGGACTACAAGGAGATCCAACCAGTCAATCCTAAAGGAAATCAGTCCTGAATATTCATTGGAAAGACTGATGCTGAAGCTGAAACTCCAATCCTTTAGCCACGTGATGTGAAGAACTGACTCATTGGAAAAGACTCTGATGCTGGGAAAGATTGAAGGTGGGAGGAGAAGAGGACGACAGAGAATGAGATGGTTGGATGGCATCACCGATGTGATGGACATGAGGCTCCGGGAGTTGGTAATGGACAGGGAAGCCTGGTGTGCTGCAGTTCCAAAGAGTCGGACACAACTGAGCAACTGAACTAAACTGAACATTCAATTCCCAAACTTGATAATCTTAAAACTGGGAGTTTGTATCCTTTGTGCAACATCTCCTCATGACTTCCACCCTCTCTCAATTCTTGGTAACCACCATTTCACCTCTGTTTCTCTGCATTTATCTTTTTCCCACATGTAAGTGATATCATACAGTATTTCAAAGTTCCCTTTATATGGCCTTATTAAAAATTGTTGCTGCTGTATGGTGTTGTATACATATGCATATAAAGTCCTGGATAATATACATGAATCTATCTCAGGGGTTAGGCTGAGAGATTTGGTGGGAAGAACACAAGAGGGCCAGTGGTGGTAGAAAGGTTTAATTTCCCTAAAATCGCAATGTACTAGGTGTAATTAGAAAAAACAAAAAAAAAAGGTCATTACTAAGAGGGCTTTTTTTAAAAAAATCATTTATCAGTTAAAGGAAGACAGAATTCCCTGATCAATCTTAACCTGAATGCAGTAGATCTTAACCTAGAAATCTACACTTAGAGCTTCTCAAAAGCACTAACATTTGATCCTAGTCCATGCTATGTGTGCTAAGTTGCTTTAGTCGTGTTTGACTCTTCGAGACCCTATGGACTGGGGCCCTCCAGGCTCCTCTGTCCATGGGGTTCTCCAGGCAAGAATATTGAAGCAGGTTGCCATGACCTCCTCCAGGGGGGTCTTCCTGACCCAGGGGTTGAACCCTAGTCTCTTGCATTGGCAGGTAGGTTCCTTACCATTAGATCTACCTAAGAATACAATACAGATAATCAATAGTATTGTGGATAGCCATTTCCGGATGTGGCTAAAAAGCGTAAGGTGTCATAAATGCTTGCCAGCTGTTTGACTTTAAATAGACATTTAGTTTTTAGTTCTGTACTGTTTCGGTAACTGTGAATTTCCTGTAAAACCAGTACTGAAAGAGAGAACAGAGAAGACTGCTAAGACTGAAAATAATATGTAAATGTTTAAAAACAGGAAGATGACTAAGTAACTGAAGGTCATCAACTCTACAGAATACTCAGAATACTATGCACCACTGAAGTCATAAAGGCAATGCAGTCACATGGGAAAAGTTTAATGCATGGAATAAAGCAAAAAATAAACTTTATCTGTGAGTACTAAGAACATACATGGATAAGGACAAAGACTTGAAGGAAATAAAAAATGAAAATGAAGGTGCTGGGGCTCATTCTTTCAATTTCCTTAATTATATCATAAAAGGGAAAGATAAATTCTAGACACCATCTGGTCCAAAGCTCTTACTTTTGTAAATAAGAAAATGAAAATCAGAGAGTAACTAGCAACCAGTAATTAACAGTATGTAGACCAGAAAGTCTCAATTTTACTTAGACCTAAACAAACACACACTATCAGGCTCAGGTGTTAGAACACTGTTCAAATCAGGAATGCTTGTATACCTAACTAATGACAGAAAAATACGTGGAAGACAGTGGGATCAGAACATGGGTAATATAACAGCTCATGCACATACGTGGGGCACTCTATCAAGTACTTTATCATGTACTGTTGATTTGCTTATCACCTTGGGGCTTCCCTGGTGGTTAAAACATAAAGAATCTGTCTGCAGTTCAGGAGACCTGGGGTTCGATCCCTGGTTGGGAAGATCCCCTGGAGGAAGGAATGGCAACCCACTCCAGTATTCCTGCCTGCAGAATTCCACAGACAGAGGAGCCAGGGGTTGCAAAGAGTCAGACATGACTGAGCAACTAACACTAACACTTCTGTTTTAAAGAGAAAGAAACTGACATCAGATAGGTTCACCGATTGGATTTGTCCTATCCATAATCAGTCATTGACAAGAATCAGTTTTCAAAGCCAGATCTCATTCGAGCACCCAAACTCATATTGTACACCGCCCCCCTCCAAAATGGGACAGTCTGAGGTTTAGTTATCACAGGTACAAAAGCCACTGGTCCTTTGAGGAGCCGGAAGCCAGGATAGGGAGCTTTCAGGACCATTCTTCTGACTGCAGAATGGAGAATAGACTGCAGAGGGTTCAAGACTTGAGATGAGTCCACAAGGACAGGATGCTGCTAAAGTAATTCAGGTAAAAACAGGTAGCAGCTGAAAGAAGGGTAGTGACTGTGGGTTGGAAAGTAGTCGACGGGCTCAGAACAACTAAGGCAGCAACACTGACGAGACTGTGGAAAAGACCTCAAGGAGGCATGAACTAAAGGAAGGAATCAAGTTTACTTCTCAGACATCCACCTTTAGAAGCACCCCTTCATCCATTCACATGAGCCAAAGAAAAAAAAACACCATCTCTCACTCATGATGTTTGCTATCTAGCGAGGAGATAGGATGTGGGATGGATGCTGAGTTCCCTGTGGACCTGTTCATTTTAAGATACTTTGAGATGATCTGGGTGGAAGTCTAAAAGCTGGCTATAAATGAGACCGGGGATGAAGACAGAAACTGGAAAACTGGCAAATGATGAGGTCATGCAAAGAGAGGATTTCAACTGAGGAGAGGGCTGATGAGAGAAATCTTACAGACATCAATAATCTGCTAATATTCAAAGGAAGAGTGTGGCTGATGAAAAGGAGGTAGAAGGTATGACTGGGAAACTTGAGAGAGATTAATAAATAAGTAACAATGTTATTCAATTTAAAAACTTTACTGGGATACAATCTGGGGTAAATGTTTCTTAATTATCAGACTTTTGAGAAAATTACCTCCATTTAATTTGTGTAAGAGTGGGAGAAGATGCTCAGAGGAGGGGAAAAAAAAACCTTTGTGAACATCTTTTCAGATTAAAACTAATTTTATCCAATATGTATAAGCAAAAGTCCTCTATCTGGCCTGCAGTTCTGAGAATTTTTAACATCTGGAGGGTAAACAGGTAAAATTTCATAAATCAAACAGGATGGTTATAGAGTGTGGTCACAGCATACAAACAAAAAAATACCTCCTTTTCTGCAACTTAATTCCTCAGACGACCTTGACGACTTTAATTCTTAAGGTCTTTCAATATATACAGTTTTTCACTTCAAGGAAACAACAAACATTTCTGATTTGTTTTTTTCAGTGAATGTCTTTCAATGAGTCAGGCTAAAGAAACCTAATATAATTATTTTGGACTTTAGTTTTTAATAATAGCTCAAGTGATTTACATATACATTATTTCAATGGTTTAAATTTAAAAGGTAAAAATAAATTAACTCAATAGAATAGTAAGGACTGACTGCAACAATATATGCAAAAATAATCTGGACTACTTTCAGCACATTTTTGTTAAGTATCCATGTTGAAAACTAATTCTGTATTAAGCCACAATCATAAATAAGATGGGTAGACTGTACCCACATTGATGTCCTGGTGTGATACTGTATGGAATTTAAGATGTTGCCAATGGGAAACTGAGTAAAGAGTATATACAATCTCTCCATATTATTTCTTACAAATGCACATTAATCTATAATTATCTTAAAAAGTTTTGTTAAAGATTGCTTAAAGAAAATAATCACAATTTATATTTGTATATTCAACTAATTTTAGGCAAAATTTTCATTAGTCTTTTCTAGAAATGTTTGTCTTACTTTTCTAAAAAAGTACTAAATAATCAACTCAAATGTAAATTTACATAAACTATCAAGTAAGTTATTAAATCAACAAATTGAAAAATGGGAAAAATTCACCATCCAAAGAACTACAGTTAACCTCATGAGGCCCTCTAAAATAGATTATAGAAACAATCGTAATGTCAAGCTAAATTTAAGTTAGATGCTCAACAAATGACAAATACAACCATATCTCCATTCTTCTCAATTATTCTGAAATGAGAATTAAAAATAACCACACAAATTAAATTTTCACCAATTCAATAGATTGGAATCCAATAAGGTTGTGGACATGGATACAGAGTACAACTTCAATTATGACAACAAAATAAACCATCTGCCCAAAGAATGCCTAAACTACATAGCTAAAACACATACAACAAAAACTTGCAGGTTCCTAACACTAGGAGAAATGAAAATTAACACAGACATCTGCCTTAGTTAAAGCAGCTCAGTGTTTGTTCACAGCTGATGACCAGGGGCTTGTCAACTAACACAGCCTTAAACAAATCCCACTTTGAAAACACTCTTTCTCTACACAAAAGTCCTAATCTTCAATTATCTACATTCATTTTCCATTCAATCAGCATGTACTATCTATAGGATCTGGTGCTAGATGCCGGGTGAGTCAGCAAGACATTACTGCTCCCAACACTTGTTCTCCAGTAAGGAAAGCCAAATACATGATAAAGAATAAAAGAAAATAAATTCTATAATTTATGGCAGAACAAAATCGGTCAAATTGAGATATAAGTACTAAGCAGTAGAACTGACAGTTTACAAAAAGGAGCAACAATCTAACAGGGCAAAGAGGGAGACTCAAATACCATTTCTCCCAAGAAGGGGGACTTGTGCAGTTTTGAAAAACGAGAACAATTAACAAATGAAGGGGAGAGAGAAAGAAAGATGTGTAGGTAAAGAATCAGCAGAGTCATATAATTATATGGATTTTCCAGTAGTCATGTATGGATACGAGAGGTGGACCATAAGGAAGGCTGAGCACTGAAGAATTGATGCTTTAGAACTGTGGTGCTGGAGAAGACTCTTGAGAGTCATAAGGACAGTCAATCCTAAAGGAAGTCAACCCTGACTTCATTGGAAGGACTGATGCTGAAGCTCCAATACTTTGGCCACCTGATGCGAAGAGCCGACTCACTGGAAAAGACCCTATTGCTGGAAAAGATTGAAGGCAAAAGAAGAAAGGGACAGCAGAAGTTGAGAGGATTAGATAGCATCACCGACTCAATGGACATGAATTTGAGCAAATTCTTAAACGACAGAATGATCTCTGTTCATTTCCAAGGCAAACCATTCAATATAATAGTAATGCAAGTCTATGCCCCGACCAGCAATGCTGAAGAAGCTGAAGTTGAACAGTTCTACATAGACCAACAAGACCTTTTAGAACTAACACCCCCAAAAGATGTCCTTTTCATTATAGGGGACTGGAATGAAAAAGTAGGACGTCAAGAAACACCTGGAGTAACAGGGAAATCTGGCCTTGGAGTACAGAATGAAGCACGACAAAGGCTAGTAGAGTTTTTCCAAGAGAACGCACTGGTCATAGCAACCACCCTTACACGTGGACATCACCAGATGGTTAACACTGAAATCAGATTGATTATATTCTTTGCAGCCAAAGAGGGAGAAGCTCTATACAGTCAGCAAAAACAAGACCAGGAGCTGACTGTGGCTCAGATCATCAACTCCTTGTTGCCAAATTCAGACTGAAAGAAAGTGGGGAAAACCACTAGACCATTCAGGTATGACCTAAACCAAATCCCTTATGATTAAACAGTGGAAGTGAGAAATAGATTTAAGGAATTAGATCTGATAGACAGAGTGCCTGATGAACTATGGACGGAGGTTCATGACATTGTACAGGAAACAGGGATCAAGACCATCCCCATGGAAAAGATATGCAAAAAAGGCAAAATGGCTGTCTGAGGAGGCCTTACAAATAACTGTGAGAAGAAGAGAAGCAAAAAGAAAAGGAGAAAAATAAGATATACCCATTTGAATGCAGAGTTCCAAAGAATAGCAAGAAGAGATTAAAAAAAAAAGCCTTCCTCAGTGATCAGTGCAAAGAAATAGAGGAAAACAAGAGAATGGGAAAGACTAGAGATCTCTTCAAGAAAATCAGAGATACCAAGGGAACATTTCAGGCAAAGATGGGCTCAATACAGGACAGAAATGGTATGGACGTAACAGAAGAAGAAGATATTAAGAGGAGGTGGCAAGAATACACAGAAGAACTGTACAAAAAAGATCTTCATGACCCACATAATAATGAAGGTGTGATCACTCACCCAGAGCCAGACATCCTGGAATGTGAAGTCAAGTCGGCCTTAGGAAGCATCACTATGAACAAAGCTAGTGGAGGTGATGGAATTCCAGTGGAGCTATTTCAAATCCTAAAAGGCGATGCTGTGAAACTGCTACACTCAATATGCCAGCACATTTGGAAAACTCAGCACTGGCCAAAGGACTGCAAAAGGTTAGTTATCATTCCAATCCCAAAGAAAGGCAATGCCAAAGAATCTCAAACTACCACACAATTGCACTCATCTCACACGCTAGTAAAGTAATGCTCAAAATTCTCCAAGCCAGGCTTCAACAATACGTGAACCATGAACTTCCAGATGTAAAAGCTGGTTTTAGAAAAGGCAGAAGAACCAGAGATCAAATTGCCAACATCTGCTGGATCATGGAAAAAGCAAGAGAGTTGCAGAAAAATATCTATTTCTGCTTTATTGACTATGCCAAAGCCTTTGACAGTGTGGATCACAATTAACTGTGGAAAATTCTGAAAGAAATGGGGATAGCAGACCACCTGACCAGCCTCTTGAGAAACCTATAGGCAGGTCAGGAAGCAACAGTTAGAACTGGACATGGAACAACAGACTGGTACCAAATAGGAAAAGGAGTATGTCAAGGCTGTACATTGTCACCCTGCTTATTTTAACTTATAAGCAGAGTACATCATGAGAAATGCTGGCCCGGATGAAGCACAAGCTGAAATCAAGATTGATGGCAGAAATATCAATAACCTCAGATATGCAGATGATACCACCCTTATGGCAGCAAGCAATGAAGAACTAAAGAGCCTCTTGAGGAAAGTGAAAGAGGAGAGTGAAAAAATTGGCTTAAAGCTCAACACTCAGAAAACTAAGATCATGGCATCTGGTCCCATCGCTTTGTGGCAAATAGATGGGGAAACAGTGGGAACAGTGGCTGACTTTATTTTTGGGGGCTCCAAAATCACTGCAGATGGTGACTGCAGCCATGAAATTAAAAGATGCTTACTCCTTGGAAGGAAAGTTATGACCAACATAGACAGCATGTTAAAAAGCAGAAACATTACTTTGTCAACAAAGGTCTGTCTAGTCAAGGCTATGATTTTTCCACTAGTCATGTATGGATATGAGAGTTGGATTATAAAGAAAGCTGAGCACTGAAGAATGATGCTTTTGAACTGTGGTGTTGGAGAAGACTCTTGAGAGTCCCTTGGACTGCAAGGAGATCCAATCTATCCTAAATGAGATCAATTCTGGGTGTTCATCGGAAAGTCTGATGCTGAAGGTGAAACTCCAATACTTTGGCCATCTGATGAGAAGAACTGACTCACTGGAAAAGACCCTGGTGCTCGGAAAGATTGAGATCAGGAGGAGAAGGGGACAACAGAGGATGAGATGGTTGGATGGTATCACCGACTCAACGGACATGAGTTTGGGTAAATTCCGGGAGTTGGTAATGGACAGGGAGGCCTTGCGTGCTGCGGTTCATGGGGTGGCAAAAGAGTTGGACATGACTGAGCGACTGAGTGAACTGAACTAAGAGATAATGGAGGACAGAGCAGCTTTGCAAGCTATACAGTCCATGGGGTTGCAAAGAGCTGGACATGACCTCGAGACCGAACAACAAGGAATCAGCATGAACAAAGGCTGAGGGTTTGTGTCTGTAGATCACACGCACACGGACATGGCAAGTGGGTGAGGGGAAGGACAGGTCAGGAAGGTAGAAGCAGGCTGGGACTGAGTGCTACCCTGGGAGGGAGTTTAGATTTTACTCTCCAGCAGCTGGAAATACTGAAGGTTCAAAAGTTTTGAGAGAATCCTTCTGCCAGTGTTGACACAGGCAGATATTAAAGATGAGAAATAGACACAGGAACATCTCTGAGATGCCCAAATAAACCATCCAAACTAGAGATGATGATCCAAACCAGAGAAACACTGTGACCTCACCCAATCTCTTCTCTCTGAAAACAGTGGATTTTTTCCCAAAGTAATTTTTCATTTGTACCTTTTCTGTCTGTTCAATCTCTTCCCGTTGATTTGTAATTCACTGACTTTTTGCCCAAGGACTACCGACAAGCCAAAGCCTCTCCCTTACATCAAAAAGGAAAAAAAATGTTCAACTTCCTTCAGCCTTGAGCTAGGATCCCATAACCATCTTCCTTTACCATAACCTTTCTTAGAAGAACGAGCTACAACCCACTGCTTCCACAGCGACACGGAACAAGTCCTAAATGCCTTCCCTGTTTTCGCCCCACCCTTCAACTGAAACCAGCTGTGCTCTCTAAGGAGCCAGGCTGGCCCTCTGCAGAAACAGAACATAGCCCAGAAGTCAAGACATGTCTCTACATTTTGCAACAACTGTTCTATGCTTGATCCTGGATACCTCATTTTAAGTTGCGTGCCAAAAAATAGACGGTTAGGAGGAAAATAACCAGCACATTAAGAAGAATGGTTCAAAGGGAGGATTTCATAAATTGATAAGATAAAACCTTACACAAAGATGGCCTGGTGGAGAATGACCACAGCTTAACAATATGAGAGATCCAATAGGTAGAAGTAAGACCAATGGACTAAAATTACTTGGGAGTATAAAAGGTAGAATTCAGTGCAATACAAGGAAGCACTTTTAAGTAGTCATTTTAAGAAAAGTCACCTGAAAATGTATAAAAATAAATATGTACAGAAATTAAGGACTACATGTCAGAACTGTCTAAAGCCCAATACCAGTACATGGTCTCTGGATAGGAAATCAGCCATCACCTGGGAGCTTAAAATGCAGACTCTCAGGCCCCATCCCAGACATTGAATCAGAACCTGCATTTATCAAGATTCCCTAGAGATTCCTCTGACATCAGAAAATTAGAGAAACAGTGGTTTAATGGAGTCTTGAAACTAGATGTGAGAGGGAGTTTATTAGGTCTTGGGGATCCCTTCCAAATACTAACTTATGGAAAGCAAAATTCATGAACTATTCTAGAGATCTATAGGCTGTTTCATCTAATCTCTGCCTACTAGGTCAAAACACTGTTTCTATGTTTCACAGTCTGACCTTTCATTAGTAATTTTTTAATACTTTAAACAGTGCTCAGCCAAAGCTTATTCAAATATTTCAAATGTTAACTTATTTTATAAACTTAAAAGATTGTGTTTAAAACTGAAGTAAGGCAGCTTATAGCGGGACATTTACAACACAGCATCAAATAAATTGGTAAAAAGAAAAATGTTGCAGAAGAAAATGAGGGTAGGAAAAGCAAGATGGATGTCTATGTCTATTTAAAATGTTTTATCATGACTCCTAATCACTTGCTAATTGAGGGTCAGAATTGGCTCCAAGTTTTTAAGCAGCCAATTCAAATAGGGTGTGATATCTTCTAGAATGTGCATTTAAAATGCCATGATTAATAACCCTAGGCACACATAAAATAGGCCCCATTAAATACATTCAAAATGTTGAATACAAGATTCATGCTTTATATCGAATTAATTGTAAGATTTTCTATTGTGTATTTTAGAATATTCTAATCAACTGCACTTACCAATATAATCACATTTTCTTTTCTAGACAGACCAAACAGTAGAGTGACTCAATGTTGATAACTCATAAAAATTTAAAGACAATCTCATCACAAATGAAATTCAAGAAAGGGTGAAAAAAATAAAAGCTTACCAAATAGATTTCCTAAACTTGCATCCATTTTTATTTCAAATACTTGAGAAATAACATAGAATGTCAGTAAAAATACTGCCACAGCGACCACCAACTTCGCAGCACCTATATAAAGGGCAGAAACAATTGAACATGAACTTATGAGCGCACAGAACTTCGTATTATGCATTACCATGGAAAAGTATAAGTGTATATTAAAGCTCCCTAAGACTATTAAATATCTAATAATACTTATTACTGGATTTTAATTTTACTTGAGTTACAACAAAAAGTATACCAACAGTCAATTTGATTAACTTTGCTAATCAAGGAAGTATGAGACTGGCTAGCAACCTAGACACAGGACTCTTTTAAGTCATCTGCTGAGTTCTCACATGTAAAAAAAGATGACCTGCTATCAACTTCTGACTGACTACACAGAAGTATCATGACTAATGGAATACCACTACCAAGTATGTGGGATGACTCACTTCCAGTCCTTTTCAATAATAAAGGGCAGTGCTAGACACAGAGGACACAAAAACAGTGAACCTTCTGGAGACACAAAGGCAACAGACGGGATGTCCACTCGGCAAGGAGTTCTCAAGTGAACTGTAGTGAGTTTACTGTCCTCTCCAACCCACATATCTCGTGGAGCACACAAGTACTCCTGGTATGGGGAACAATAATATCTCCCCTCGTACTTAACGCCGAAGTTTAAGACATGCCTTCCCCACTCCTGCAGGACTTAATTCAGCACCTACTTCATTTGCTTCATAAAATGGTCGCATGGTAAGCTCTGTGAACACTCTTAGCCTTCCACACCTATCTTTAACCATTTCTGAGTGCCTTACAAATAGCACTGCTGCTAACTAATTAACTGCTTAATATGAATCATCACTTGTCTTTCTCCTCCAGAGCTAAGCAAATCTTACAAAGTGAAAGTATGAGAAAAGAACAGAAATGAAAATGACCAGAAAGGAACAGCATCTTCTCACTCTTAGAATTTCAGTGACATCTCATTAGTTTATTCAGAAACAATATTAATATTTTTCTGTATAATCTCCATTCCCCTCTCAGGTTACTAAAATTTTCATTTACACTGATGTGAAGGATCAACAGTCATCTCACTATCGTTGAGGAAACAAAGTCCCCAAGTGAGGCAAGTGTCCAAGATTACAGCTCTCTTAGCATCAGTACAAGAACAGGAGCCCGGGGATCCTGACACAGCCCAGTGCCTTCTCACTAACAGCAAAGCACCACGTTCTTCAGAGAAACTACCCAAACTCAACTTAATGGGTAAGGAAGAGGAAAAAAGAGCTGTGTTCATCCTAATTTTATAAACCTGAAATGACTGGGAACGCATCCTTACAGGGGAGGGAAGTGAATGAACTGATGGTAATCAGAAGGGCTTCTGACGCTCTGTAAACATAGAAATGAGATGGCAAGGAGGAAGCCTAACTATTAATCAGTTCCCATCCCTACCTCCTGCGCTGTACTTCTCCCGCTCCCAAAATTGCCTCCTGTTTTCAAGACTGACTACAGGTCATCTATGTGAAGAAATAAAGTTCCACTGGGCTTTGAACTCTTCCCTCACGGGGTCTAGCAGCGTGCCTTGAACATACTCTCAACATATGTAATACTCTCAACAAACATATGTTTGCTAAACAGATGAATGATTAACAGGTGGTATGTTTCTTCTTCATCATTTAAGACCAAGGGCTGGAAGATTATATGTCACATGACAGTCTAAACATCTCATTTTCTAAGCATCAGGGACATGTGCAAATAATCTTTCCCCATTCCTTAAAGTAGATATATGAAACCTTGGCTGTTCACTACTGAAATATTAGAACGATTAAAACACCAAGTTCATTATATCTGAATGTTCCAGACTAAATTCCATACCAAACTAAACATAAGCCTACGTTAAACAAACCATCTACATTATGTTTATAAATATATACGTATATATAATATATATACACACAGCATTTACTGGGTGCCTACTACAGAGCTAAATGCTTTATAAGCACAGGATCATTTGCACAGCCTTTCAAGATACTATTTTCATTTCACAAATAAGGAAACCAAGGTGAAAAATCTAGATCACTTGCCTACTAAGGTCACATAACTAGTTAGTGACAGAACTTAATTTTAAATCAAGACCTACTCAATTAAAAGAAACCATGAAAGGAACTAGGATAAAACAAAAGCTCTAAGAGACAGAGAAGTTGGAGGTGGAGAAGCTAACTGCTAAGAGAATAAGCAAAAGATCCCTGAGAGAGGCAGGCAGGCGAACACCAGCAGCACCTCCATGAGGCTAGTTATGGACCTTCTATTGCAGAGGGCCTCCTCCAGAGCTGTCACGATCCACCTCTGGACCTGGAAGGGCCTACCCACAGCACACCACAGTTCCCACTCCACCCATGAGACTCCCTCTTCCTTTCAGCCATGGATTGCTCTAGTCCAAGAGGGTCCCTGTTTTTCATAAACCTAGAAACAAAAACTTGAGATATTTACTAATGTCTCACTGTAAGAATAATGGCTATAAGGATATTTCAAAGCAACCAGGATCTTTTTTTTTTAATTAGAAGAGATTAATTAGTCTAAAAGCAATAAACTAACAAGCTAATCTTCCTATTCCTTCATTAATGGTAGTCCCCTTGAGACCAATACTAGGAAGCGTGCCAAACATAAAATCAGCATTCAGTGAATAATTATGCATCAATTAACCTTGGTATTAGTTGTCAGAATCAGAGAAATGGACTAGATGACAAAGCTGATTTCAGCTAGAATGCATGCAGAATTATACGAGAAAGAGAAATTTGCTTTACTCTGGGCTTAAGTAATGTACTTTGAGATCTATACTCTTAGAGATGTTCCTTTTGTTTACTGATGAGATGATAATCAAAAGAAAGACTATTTTGATTTTGAGAAATGACAAGGTCTCTCCTAGGATGGACACACACTACTTAGTGGAAATGTCTATGTAAAATGTGAATGCCTTCTATGGCAGTGGCTGTGATGGGGTGCACGTACACACACATACACACACATATATAAAACTAGGCGAACAAGCTTCAAGTACAACGACATAAACATTAAAAAACCTAACAAAATATTTAGCATAAATAATTTCAACAAAAGTACCCCAAAAAAACTTATACAGAAGCCACTAAACGTTCCATTTGTGATTTGCCAACTACCTGAAAAAGGTAAAAAGCCTAAATAATGTTATGTTTTATATTCAGTTGCACTCAATATAGAAAATGATTATTTTTTTATAATCTCATTCAGTCATTACAAAACAAGCACGTTACACAAGAAGTCAAGTCATTCCTACTGAATTAAGCATCTTACCTGCTACCCTCATGGTTAGTTTTTCAGTCTCTGGCACTTTTCATTCAATCAGCTCCTAAAATCGAAAGAAAAGGCAAATATCGTTAGGTCTAGAATGAGCCTTCCTCCCTAGATTGAGTTTAATTTGGAGTGAATGTGCGTGCGTGCTAAGTCGCTCCAGTCATGTCCAACTCTTTGTTACCTCGTGGACTCATTCCATTACCTCCAGGCTCTTCTGTCCACGGGATTCGCCAGGCAAGAATACTGGAGTGGGTTGCCATGCCCTCCTCCAGGGGATCTTCCTGCCCCAGGGACTGAACCTCGGTCTCTTATGCCTCCTGCATTGGCAGGCAGGTTCTTTACCATAGCACCACCTGGGAAGCCCTTGGAGTGTATATATTAAACTAAATAAACGTCATGATATTTCTAAGTATTCTACCAATATTAAAATTTAATGAAAAAACCCCTTAGCACTGGGCCTGTCTCCTTCCACTGGACCATAAAAGTTCCTGAGAGGAGGGTGTATCTAAAAGTACTCTGTCCCCCAGCTCCCTAACTGAAGGATCGCGGGAAAACCTGCCATCAGGCATGTGGACAGAAGATAATGTCTTGTTGTTCTCCGTGATTACCCATCTGTAACAAACTTTTGATATGTAGTTCCAACCCTTCAGTTTTCAGTTGAGATCCAAAGAACTTAAGCTGCTTATCTAGTCAGGGACAAATTACTTGAGAAATGGGGCGAGGATTTATGTCTGCTTGCTCCTGCTCCAGGGCTCACGCCAGTATATGATGCCCTTTCATTTTTAGTAGGACACAGTTCAGGTGTCACTATAATAAGCACTTATAGCAGAGGCACCAGCAAATAGGAAAGCACTTATAGGAAAGAGTACCAGGGTTCCTCTTCCTCTTCATGCTTTCAATATAAGTTTGTGAAAGAACATATTTAGACGTATAGAATTGCCATTTTAAATATCCCTAGCAATTATTATTATTGACAGTGTATGTTATACATCAAATAAATAAACTATAATTTTATATTATTCTAATAACAAGAAGTAGGTAGTGGAAAAAAAAATCTGTGTATAGGTTTGTGTGTTTCCCCCCTAAGAAGTAACTCAAGATAGGCAAAAAAAATTTTTTTTAATTAGGAAAGCAAGCACATGAGTTTGACAGGAAATTCGTGCTCAAGGTCAGCTGGACACCTTCCACAGTTTACTCAATCTCTTGTACAGGAGAAGAATTCAAAAGAAAATTTTGATTAATAAAGTACACCCATAAAAATATATATATTTCTTTATTTTAGATTGTATTTTAACCCGGATGTTTCAATGTTGCTGTCTGATCGTGTAATTCATAGAATGGCTCAAATAAAACCAACAGCAGATCTCAAAGGATGCTGAAAGGAAGTGAGACATCCAGTTTTCTTTAATTCACCAGTGTTTCTTATGTGAATTCACTTCCTTCTGCTCAATCTACCCTGAAGAAAGTATCAACACTTATACTAGTGCTGAACTGAGCATTATTGATTTCTTTTCCTTTATGAGTTATCTGAACACCTTCTATATAATAGAAAAAGTCTATGTTATATATCTGTTTAAACAACTTACTTAGCCACAGGCCAGAAAAACATTAAAAGGAAACAGATACTGAAGTAGCCACAAGCCACCACATAAAAGCGGGGGCGGCGGGGCGGGGGGGACTTGGCTTCTCAAATGAAGACCCCAACTAGTTATAAATCCTCTTTTGACTTCCAGCAAGCTAGAACACTATGTTCACAACACACACACATGCCTTTCCTCCCAGCTAATACTGCAAAATATCCTCACTCTTATCTGAATGTGGCCTGGGATAATTTCCTTGGAGTATGATAAGCAGTTGAGCAGACACCAGCTGTTCTATTTCTTGGTTTCCATTACCTGCCAAGGAGGTCACACCTGTACAATTACAATCACTGCCTTATGTACTGCCCCTCATTTGGTTTGCCTAACCAGCCTGCTTCTAAACTTCCCACTAGTAAGACCACAATACAAGCAACTACAATGGTCTAGCTGAATTCATGTTTTCCATTGAATTTCTCAGAGAATAACATTTAATAAAATCTCTAAAATCTCATCAAATCTCAGCCACAAACACATTTTTAGTTTGCTTAAGAAGCAAATTAATGATGCAAGAGTGTAGATCGGCATAAGGAAAGAATACTGAAAATATTTGAGAGCAAATCAAGGAGCATCTGTTTACAATGTGCTAATTCCAAACCATTCCTAACTTGTCTTCTTAGAAGGACATTAAAAACAAACAAAACATTTACAGAAAATTGTCCCGGGGGAGGAACATCTTAATGGAGTCTGGTATTCACCTCAGGCTGAATCTCCAACAATCAAATGGAGGTAGAAGAGGTCCGGAGAAAATGAACAACACATCAAAAGGGTGGACAAGGCCTCTGCTAGAAATTCAGAGCTCTTTAATTCAGAGTCAAGAGGTGAGAATTTTATAACTGTTCTTATATATTCATTAAAAAAAGAGATATAAAAATTAGAGCCATTTACCAAAACAGGAATATGGGTGGGAGAAGAGTGTTTTTAAAGATTTAAAAAAAAATAGTATATTTGTGAAATACATTTTTCTCTCTCCATCCCCACCCAAAAGTGTAGTCTAGGTCAAAACAAGTTCCTGTATATTAGATCAATGTACCCATATCATCGGTTGCTAATGTGTAAAGCACACAACCATCAAAGTCCACTGCAAGCAGGGCCACCGTGCTTGCTCTGACCAATGAAACACCATTCTGGATAAACACTAATTAAGTAAGTAACCTAGACTGAAGGAGGGAGCCTGAATTAGGATCTCTGATTGACACACTAGATTTCTTCAAATTTCTTATAATTTAAACATTTCATTTAGTCCAACCATCTACTCTGGTTTAATTTATGGAGTTTTGCTAAAATCAGGCCTGAATAAACAGACCTTGTCTTAGAATCAGTCAACTGTGGGATGATGGATAAAAACACAGGTCAAATGATACTGTCATTCTTTCCTGGAGAAGTGGACTCAAGCTATATCCAGTCAATTAGAAGAGCACCATTCTACATCAACAAAATAAGCCATAAGAACAATTATTCACCATGAGTGTAAGGCTGTGCCAGTTAGCAAAACCTAGGTAATGAGGCAAACAGCTGAGTAAGTCACATACATTCTTATTTCATGTAATCGTCCCAACAACCCTACAGCATTATAGATGAAGTCAAGAGATTTGTTCAAGGTCATATAAAAGGTAAGTAAGGAGCTGACACTGTAAACAATTCCACCTCCCTTTCACCCCAGCAGCTCTCTGACATGTTCTAAGAAGCTTGTTGACAAAATTCCATGCCAATCAATCTGGCTTTTGCAAATTGCTCTGGGAATCACTAATCCCTGCTGCCAACTAGCCACTCTATGGCTCTGCAGGCTTGTCAAAATGACTAAGCCTGTGTATTAGAACACTTCATGCAGGACAGAAAGGCCTCAGGAGAATGAAGTATACCAACAAACAACAATCACTTAATTAAACCAGAAGAAAATACTACCAATTATCCACCCAAAATATAAGGAAAGCTGACTCATTTGAAAAGACCCTGATGCTGGGAAAGATTGAGGGCAGGTGGAGAAGGGGACGACAGAGGATGAGATGGTTGGATGGCATCACCGACTCAATGGATATGGGTTTGGGTGGACTCTGGGAGTTGGTGATGGACAGGGAGGCCTGGAGTGCTGCGGTTCATGGGGTTGCAAAGAGTTGGACATGACTGAGCAACTGAACTGAACCAAACCGCTCCATTCAATCCACTTTTAACTCAGTTATGGCCAAATGGCAAAGGAAACAAAATTTGCAACCCCAAAGGTCTCTTTGGTGTGTTAATTATTTCCAGTTGGAAACAGTCAAGGGAGAAAGATCCTCATCTTCCCCCTTTGCTGCCTGAAGAATTTATAGCGGGTCTATTCAGAAGGAGCTATTACCATAGATAATGATAGTATCAACCAGATGCGTAGATAGCGAGGAACCTAGCAAAATCTGCCTGCTAAACTCCTCTAGGTATCCCATTGTCACTGCAAGGCCCAGAAAACATTTACCAAACATTTGCTCTTCTTTCTCCAAGGGAACTGCCCCCTCCTCCCCTTTGAAGTCCCAAACCACTACCCCTCATATTCCTTCTCTTTTGTCTTTAGCTGAAGATAGTATTTTATGTGAGAGTTTCCGCCATTTTGGCAAGTTACTCAGTTTTCCCGGGTCTCCCCCATGTATACATGTTATTAAACTTCTGATTTTCTGCTAATCTGTTTCATGTTAATTTTAGACCAGCCAAAAGAAACTAAAAGGGTAGAGGAAAATGTTTCCTCCCAGACGGCAATTTTAAATGAATCAACTGAGAATCAATAGACGATTCTAATATTCATGTGAACTGAGGCTTTTCAAGAAGACCAACGGGAAAAGAAGTCGAGGTCTAAAAAATTGATTTGAAGTACATTTTGGCCTTGTGATGGCTAATTTATGTGTCCACTCCACTGGGTGCCCAGACGCTGTACTTGGTTAAACATTCTGGATGTGTCTGTGAGAATCTTACTGGATGAGATTAACATTAGAGTAAAGCAATTTGCCTTCCCCAAGTGAGCGAGCCTTGTTCAATCAGTTGGGAGTCCTGAAGAGAACAAAAAGGGCTGAGTAGAGCAGCATTCACCCTTTCTGCCTGTAGTCTTCAAGCTGGGATATTGATCTTCAGTTTCAGTTCAGTCACTCAGTTGTGGCCGACTCTTTGTGACCCCATGGACCACAGCACGCCAGGCTTCCCTGTCCATCATCAACTCCTGGAGCTTGCCCAAACTCAGGTCCATCGAGTCGGTGATGCCATCCAACCATCTCATCCTTTGTTGTCCCCTTCTCCTCCTACTTTCAATTTTTCCCAGCATCAGGGTCTTTTCCAATGAGTCAGTTCTTTGCAGCAGGTGGCCAAAGTACTGGAGTTTCAGCTTCAGCATCAGTCCTTTCAACGAATATTCAGGTCTTCACCTGCCTCCAGATTTGGACTAAAACTTATACCACTGAATTCTCCTGGCTCTCAGGCCTGTGGCCTCAGACTGGAACCGTATCACTGGTTTTCCTGGGTCTCCTGCCTGCCGACTACAGACCCTGCAACTTCTCAGCCTTCACAACTGCAAGCTGATTCCTTCTGATAGCTACTTATCTTTGGTAGGTATATACGTGTGCTTCCCAGGTGGTGCAGAGGTAAAGAATACACCTG
This sequence comes from Budorcas taxicolor, assembly GCF_023091745.1. NCBI lineage: Eukaryota > Metazoa > Chordata > Mammalia > Artiodactyla > Bovidae > Budorcas > Budorcas taxicolor. The sequence goes on from NC_068913.1 coordinate 87,748,500, forward strand.
CAAGTGCAGGAGACTCGAGTTCAGTTCCTGGGTCAGAAAGATGTCCTGGAGGAGGACATGGCAACCCAGTCTAGTATTCTTGCCTGGAGAATCCCATGGAAAGAGGAATTGGGTGGGTTACACTCCACAGGGTCTCAAAGAGTCAGACATGACTGAGCGATTGAGTACATACACACAAGGTAGATATTAACAGACAGGTAGATAGATAGACAGGTGGTCTCCTACTGGTTCTGTTTCTCTGGAGAACCCAAATCCCCTCAAGATCAGAATGTAATAGACGAAATTTTCAGTCCCAGAGCAGTAAAAGAGAAAAATAACTCAGTGCTGAAATCTAAAGAAGGCTACAGCTAAAAGTCACAAGGGGAAGTTATTCTAATATTATGTTTACAAATAAAAGCATAGGATTTAAAGAAAATTATTTGCAAAAAATACTTGCATTTATGTAAATAAAATAGAGCAAGTGCTGGCAATTTTCTGTAAAAGGGCCAGAGGGTAAATGCTTTAGTTCTGTGGACCACAGTGTCAAAGTGAAAGTGTTAGTCCTTCAGTCAGGTCCGACTCTGCAACGCCATGGAACACTGCCCGCCTGGCTCCTCCGTTCTTGGGATTCTCCAGGCAAGAATACAGAGTGAGTTGCCATTCCCTTCTCCAGGGGATTTTCTGGACCCAGGGATTGAACCCGGGTCTCCCACATTGCAGGCAGATTCTTTACCAGCTGAGCCACCAGTGGACCACAGAGTCTCTGTCAAACCTACTCTGCTCTGTGGTTATAGCTAGAGAGCAGTTGTTCACAGTACTGAAACAAATGGGCCCAGTTATGTTATAAAAAAAAAATTTTTACTTACTAAAATTTTCACATTATAAGCTATTATTCTGCTTTTGCTTTTTTTCTTTTCCATCACTTAAAAATACAAAAGCCAATCTTGGCTTGTGACCCATTAGACCCATGAGTCATAATTTGCCACCTGAGGTAAAGGAATAAAAAATGAAATTTAAATTTAAAAAACTTTTAAAATAGAGGAATTAAAAACTTTCCTGACCATACTCTAATATGCCAACATTTCTTGCTGGACTACCTGCAGGATACAATTCCCATACGGCTTCTATGGGAACTCTGAGCAGTACCAGTAGAGAAGTAGGACCAATCAAAGAACTCTGAATTCTCTGTTCCATTCATGTTCACCACACATTTTCACAATCAACTGCTCTCCATATAAGAAGCACCTACTCAATAAGAAGCAGCATCACAGATCCTCTTCAAAAGAAAGAAAGGCGTCTTTCCTTTCCTACAGATGAAGCTGTTCACCTACAGTAAAGACAGGAATAAATCTATAGACTCTGGAATGTTTTTCAAAGGATCCCAGGAGAAAAAAAAAATGGAGAAAAATTAATCTCATTATATATCCTTTCATTAACTGTAAAAATGATGGTGAGGAGAGCTTAACTGCTTTGGTAAGTGTTTAAAAGTGATTGCTTTTGTGTGTGTGTGTGTGATGGACTTAAAAAGGGCGAAAGGATATGAGTAATTGTGTCTGATCAATTTTTAAAATTTAAAATATTTAGTTTAAAGGAACCTTTGCTTTAATAGAAAGCTTTCACTATATCAGGTGCAGGTACTGTTCTCAAGTACTCGTCTCATCCAGATGCCACTGTGCACACATCTTCACCAAGAGAGATACATTTTTGAAATAAAATGGAGAGGGTGAGAAGATTGCATTCACTTGAAAGAATCTTAACATTCAAAATACGTGAGTTGCTATCACTATAAGTACTGTGAATTTAACAGAATTTGTTTTTTTCTGTTAAGCAACAGAAAAAAACCCAATTACTATCTTGAAAATATTTTAGTTCTCATAGGAGACTCCGATACAGAATCCTACAGAATGGATGTTTCTAAAATCTACCATTTTAACACATACATGTGTCAGACACCTAAGTGGAAGTATGACCTGAAAATGATTAAAGGGAAAATTTTAGATGTCTGCGTAACAACTGGAAAAGTATCCTAGGTTTTTAAATGATCAAACTAATCTTACTAGAAGGAAAAATAAAAGAAAAAGGAGCTAAAAACAAAGTATCGGGGAAGGAAAGGAGGACATCTGTATAATTCTACAGTGCCAAGAATATATTCACTTTTTCCAAAGTCAACTGAGGAAAATGTCAGTGTATCCACTCTCGTGCAAAATGGCCTTCAAAAAGATGAGACTACAAAGCAACAGACCAAACACTTTAAAATAATAATTCAATAGATCCAATAAGTGAGTTTCTTTAGAAGGAAATGGTAATATTCTACTGAAAACCTCAAGAAGAGAGGGATACAAATGATCTAATCCTGGATTTGAAACTTTTCTGAACTAGCATCATATGGTTTTACTAAGAGCATCACATTGAAATTACATTAAAAAGAGGATTAGTATCTAACTGGGCCTCAGAAACAGAATTAAAAGCATACTATGGAAAAGCACAAATGACCGCAAAGAGCACCCCTCTCCCTGAAATATTCTGGGTGCACTCAGCTTTCCTCTGTAGTCCACCTACCATAAATTGCTATCCTTTGCTTTTATTTGATTCTCCTGGCAGTGCCTGGACAAAGTAGCACTTTAGAGATATTCCGTCTGATCTGCAGCAGCTGGATAAAACTCCATTCTTTTAAGAATGAGACAAGACAAACTATAACTGTCATCCTGTCTTGTCCCTCCAGTTAAAAGCCAGTTACAAGCAGCCGTGCTAACCATGCAACTGTCCTGCCTGTCCTGACTCAGCCCCAATAACGAGTCGAAGGAACGAGGGGGAACCGAGCCTGCCAGACCACACACACCACCCTCTAAGCGCAAAACTGTTTCAAAACTGTTCACCCAACACCGAGAATTCCACAGGACAACTTCTTCCACCAACATGAATCAGCTAGAGACCTAAAGTTCTTTCCTCTTCAGATAGTTGAGATATTAGATATCTGAAATACTTCAGTTGATCAGCAAGCATTTAACCATGTTTTCTGTAAATACTCCAAGTGATTAGACACTAAGTGGACACGTATCCCCCTCCCCCCCCCACCCCAAATCTAAGCAGCTTTCCACAGATAAAAATATTCCATTTGCCAAAATGATGCCACTGAAGGAAGCACCATAGCAGGAGAGGCTGTCCTTCACTGAATTCTCATTGGTGAAGAAAGATTCGTTTTAACCTATTCTCTTCTTCAGGCCCCAATGTTCCACTGTGGTGTTTCTTTTGAAGTTGGTAGCCAGAATTCTGGTTCACTGTGACCCACTGAGAAATGGGCTTCCCTGGTAGCTCAGCTGGAAAAGAATCTGCCTACAGTGCAGGACACCCTGGTTTGATTCCTGGGTCAGGAGGATCCCCTGGAGAAGGGATAGGCTACCTTCTATACTGGAATACTCCAGTATCCTTGGGCTTCCCTGGTGGCTCAGATGTAAAGACTCCGCTTGCAATGCAGGAGACCTGGGTTCGATTCCTAGGATGGGAAGATCCCCTGGAAAAAGGAGTGGCTACTCACTCCAATATTCTTACCTGGAGAATTCCATGGACAGAGGAGCCTGGCAGGATAGTCCATGGGGTTGTATAGAGTCAGACATGACTGAGAGACTTTCACTAAAAAATGGAGTATTTCTTGCCACATCAGTAACCAAGAATGTCTCAGTCACAGAGATTCCAGCCCTCCAATGTGAGTTCCTAAGCCCTTAAGGCACTCAGAAAAGAGAATACCTGTGATCTAGCAGCCATCACACTATAGCCACTCCCTACAGTGAGTCCCAAGAAAGTTCAAGATGTGGAAAACGCAGGATACTGGACCCAGACAGCTGAGATGCATATGAAAGGAATGATTTCAGTGAGCCCAGACTCTTGCAGTAAATTCCTTGAGTTATCTGGCTTCCTTCGATTAACAATAATCTTTTGCTGTTCAGACTACCTGTCCCTTGTTACGAAACTTCTATATAACCTGTCCCCCGCCTCCCCTCACCAGAGCAGTTCTCACAGGGTCACTTGAGATGCTGCTCTCCTGGGCTTAAAGTCCTAAAAATTCCACCAAGTAGAACACAACTCTCAACTTTTAGGCTGTGACTTTTTTTAAGTCAACACCAAACTTGGTGCTGACACCAATTACCACCACAATATCCTAAAACTACTCAACACAGGTGGCTGGTGTATATGCATGTAACTGGCTAGCTGGCATCAGGGGTTATGAACTCTCTAACAGAAGAAAGGATGACAAAAAAGAACTCAAATGAGCAAGCCACACCAATGTCACTGTAGCATAAAGTACAAATTTTAATGGACTGCACAAAATGGAAATCACTAAAGTACACAGAAGCTTAGAAATAAGATTTCTGAACTGATCTGCAACACCCACACATAAAAGACTGGAAATGGGTATGCTGAAAATAACATGGGGCCAAACTAGAGTGCATTACACTCTGATACAGTTACACTGCATTTTAAAACAAAGACATCAGTGTAATCTTCATTACAAACACATGTCAAGTACAGGCATCGTATGTTAAACTCTATTATAAACAAATTTTACAAAGTATAAGGTCTAAAGGACTGTTACATTATAATTCTTTTAGCCCATGGCTTCATATAACCCTTCACTGTAACAAGAGGGGCTTGTGGTGTCTCAGGTACCTAACATTCTACTTTCTGATTCTAAGATGCACACTATCTCCTTTCTTTTAACAAGTCTTAAGTCAGGATGAGGTTTACAACCACATTTCTTCGTCTTAGTAGTATATAAAATAATGGCATACCTTACAAACAGCGTAGATTCAATGAAATACCATATCTGGTTCTTTGAAGCCCTAACTATAAAACAGCCCACATCATGCGCACACAGGCTTCCCCGGTGGCTCAGCAGTAAAGAATCCACCTGCCAATGCAGGAGACTTGGGTTCCATCCCTGGGTTGGGAAGATCCCCTGGAGAAGGAATGGCAACCCACTCCAGTATTTTTGCCTGGAGAATCCCCATGGACCAAGGAGCCTGCTGGGCTACAGTCCATGGGGTCACAAAGAGTCAGACACAACTTAGCAACTAAACAACAACATCATGGGCACCACAATTACTGGTAGGCTTTTTATTGGGTTGGTCAAAAAGTTCATCAAGGTTTTTCTGTAACCATCTTACGAAAAAGCCCAAATGAACTTTTTGGCCAACCCAATACAGGGCAAATTCCTGAGCCCAGAATCTCTTGGAGAGAGGATTAAAACTCCTGCATGGTTAATAAACTCCCCAGGTGACCCTCAGCCAAGCTCAGATGTGAGAACTTCAGCCCAACAGTACATCAATCCAAACACACAGAGAAGTCTAGAGTAGGGCTGGGGAGTGAGTCAGATCTAGGCCAAAAAAGCCCAAAGGTAAAATTCACAAGACAAGAATCTTCATTCTTTCCTTAACAATGGAAATCAGCTAGACTCTGGGCCTTGTCTCAGGTAAGAGTGAGAAAGAGAAGGGCAATGAATAAACCTGGAAACACTGTGAGGAACACTGTGAGCAAAGAGAACTCCTGTTTGCAATGCTTACAACAGAGTGTAAATTAAAATCATCCCAATATCTTCTTGCAGCTTTCCTCTCTACCAAATAAGAATTTTGCTTAAAAATTCATAATCCAACTGAAGAAATGAAGTGGGGATCAGATTTCTGTAACTAAGAGTACAAACATCCCAAACAGAAAACAAGACAAAATGACATTCGTTCTGTCAGCTCCTGCAGAGTTCCACAATTGCTGACTAAATCGCTGTAATGTAACCTACTTTAATCTTACACTATACCATCCAAGAGGAGAAAGAGAGATGGACGAAGGGATTGATAGACACAAAGGGAAGGAGGGAGGGAGAGATATGATCAGTAGTCAAAATAAAACTAAATACATTTTAACTATAAGTTAAACATAAGTAAAGAAGTGTCTAGTTCACAAATCACTACAAAAAGAGGCAAGAAAAAGGCACAAATTTCCATAGAGTATAACTGTCTTCATTTCCTATAATTCCAGTATTTTACACTGTATCAGATGGGATGTTACAGGTACCTATTCTGAATGTTTTAGAAGTCCCCTATATATTCCCGTCATTTATATAGTCTTTAACTTAGTCTTCAGAATTTCACTGTACCAGGGCAGACATAATTCTGTTAGTCAAATTATTTACGTGAAGAAATGGAGGAGAAAAGAGACTCCATCTGCCCAAGGGCCTGGAGACTGTGTCATTTCTATCACAAAATCAAGAATGCAAGTTAGCAGCCATTCGCGAAGAACAGATAGGAAGACGCTTCTAGTGTAAAATTTTCTGAACCAATTAGAAATTCATTTTTTGTCAATCACGGGTCCTTCAAGACACATTTAATGATATCCTAACTGCAGATGGCACAGTGGTAAAGAATCCCCCTGCCAAAGCAGGAAACAACAGGAGACACAGGTTGGATCCTGGGTCGGAAAGAATCCTGGAGGAAGATATGGCAACCTACTCCAGTATTCTTGCCTGGGAAATCCCATAAACAGAGGAGCTTAAAGGGCTACAGTCCATGAGGTCACAAAGAGTTGGACATGACTGAAGCAACTTAGCAGAGCACAGCACATGGATAGCTGAGCAGTACATCTGATAACCATGATACCACCTAAACAAGCCATGCAGAACTCATGATGAAAACCAATTCAGGCTCACAGCTACAAACATCCACATAACTTTTTCTTACTAGCACACAAAAACTCACAAGGATCCATCAATGGATGCATACTAAACATAATGTGGTATGTATCTATACATGGAATATTACTCAGTCATAGAAAGGAACAAAATGCTGATACAGGTTACAACATGGATGAACCTTTAAAACATAATGTGAAGTAAAAGAAGCTAGACACAAAGATCACCTATCTTATGACTCCATTTACATGGAATATTCAGAACAGATAAATCTGTAGAGAAAGCAGACTAGTGGTTGCCACAGGTTGGGGAACGGGGAGTAATTGCCTAATGAACATGAGGTTTCCTTTTGGGGTGACAAAAATGTAGAATTAAAAAGATGTGTTGGTGGGAATGCAAACTAGTGCAGCCACTATGGAGAACAGTGTGGAGATTCCTTAAAAAACTGATAATAGAACTGCCATACGACCCAGCAATCCCACTGCTGGGCATACACACTCAGGAAACCAGAATTGAAAGAGACACGTGTACCCCAGTGTTCATCGCAGCACTATTTACAATAGCCAGGACATGGAAGCAACCTACATGTCCATCAGCAGATGAATGGATAGGAAAGCTGTGGTACATATACACAATGGAATATTACTCAGCTATTAAAAAGAATGCATTTGAATCAGTTCTAAAGAGGTGGATGAAACTGGAGCCTATTATACAGAGTGAAGTCAGAAAGAAAAACACCAATACAGTATATTAACACATATTTATGGAATTTGGAAAGATGGTAATGATGACCCTATATGTGAGATAGCAAAAGAGACACAGATGTAAAGAACAGACTTTTGAACTCTGTGGGATACGGCGAGGGTGGGATGATTTGAGAGAATAGCATTGAAACATGTATATTACCATATGTGAAACAGATCATCAGTCCAGGTTTGATGCATGAGACAGGGTGCTCAGGGCTGACCTGACATGGTGCACTGGGATGACCCTGAGGGATGGGATGGGGAGGGAGGTGGGAGGAGGGTTCAGGATGGGGAACACATGTATACCCATGGCTGATTCATGTCAATGTATGGTTAAGAACCACTACAATATTGTAATTAGCCTCCAATTAAATAAATTATTTTAAAAAAAGATGTGATGACCTCCCAATACTATGAACGCACTAAATGTCACCGAACTGTGCACTTGAAAATAGTGAATTTTATGTTGCGTAGATTAATTTTTAAAGGCAACTGAAAAACTCACCAGAGTGAAGCTAGAAAAATAAAGAACAGATGAAAATTAATTAGATTAGAAATAAGGGAGATATAAGTAATAAAAACAGCTTGAATCAAATGAACAGGCCAGTGAAGAAGACAATGGAAGAATACTGATGGGGTGAAACTGTGGAAACTTAGAGGTAGTGGAACATAATTTTCTCCCCTGAGAAAATATCAGCTGACTCTATTTTAAGAGCAGAATAAAATTCACAAAACCTTTTCAAGTTTAAAGAGCTTGGGAGTCATGTGCAATCACCCCAATCAGATTAGGGAAATTAGGCAAAATATGATATTAAATAAGTTGATCAATGCCCTCTATTGGGCAATGAACTAATTGCAGAATTACTGCTTAAGATTCCAATTTTCTGATCCCAAGTTCAGGAACTCTTCTGGACTAAGTTTAAGACAAATGTTTGCTATTTACTAAATTCTCAGCTAGATGCATTTCTGTGATACATAAGACCAAAATCTCTTACTTCTTAGGTCTTGGACCTTTCAGCTTTGAGAAAGGAGTTATAAAAGTAAGGAGTCGGGGGTGGGGGAAGACTCACTACCTCAGAGAAAGTACTGTAGCTTTGAGAGCCAAGGCTGCCTTATTCACAGTATCCATGTTACCTATAATTACCAGCAGGCACAAATCAGTACTCTGGTATGTCTAATTATGAATACACAAGTTTTCAAATACTGAGGCTGACCATTTAAGACTTAAAATATGTGGTTAAATAAAAGTTAAGACTCTTCTGATGCCCCACAAGGACTACATATCACCATTCAACAACAATCTCTTTATCCTCTGACATTCTCTCCAATGATCTTTTCCTTTTTAAGGTATCTTCTTTAATTACAAAAAGATTTAGTTACTTAGTAATTATTTTTAAAATTGTAACAGCTATTAAGTTTATTTAAAACGTCACTTTAACCTAGTGGACCTCAGTCTTACTTTGACTCCCTTTTAAACAGAAGATCCCTCCACTGGGGTCTTGGGGAGGAACCTGACCTGTGTCCTTTTTTGAAGTCTCATTTATAGGTGATTCTGAGAGATCCCCTGGGAGAGTATCACTGCATCAAAACTCTTTTTATTTCTTGCTATCAAGAAAAATGAGTTTAGATAACATCACACAGACTAAAGCTTCTCACACCTGTATAAAGTGGGGGGCGGGGGCGGCAGAAACGCTGTGATTTAATTAGTAAACTGCCACAGAACTTGACTGGCAGCCTTTAAAAAGAGGTATAGTTAATGATATGGATATGACCACAACCAGATGCTGATTCTGCCAATCTCTTGCTGGTGTTAGTAACTTGAATTTTCTAAGTTAAATGGAGATCCCGTTGTACTCAATAATGCACTGCATGAATAACATTAAGGTCCCCCCCAAACCTATAAAATTTGACAGGATATCACTAGCCCTGAAAGGTAGTTAAGAGTTCAAGGGGTCTGGGATCTCCTGCTAGTCTCTATCTTTTTGAACCTAACCTCTAGGGGAGTTCATATTTTCTCAGTAAAATTGGGAAAATACACAAACGGACCTACTCTATGGGTCGTTAAGAAATAAATGTGCATCTGAAAGCAGCTAGCACAGCGCCTCGTAAGCAACTGTATTCATATTCTTTTTGGCCAAACAGAAAGAAACAAAGAAAAGGTTCTGTGAATTAAACAGTTTTGTATGATAAGAAATTTTTTTAAAAATGCAGAGAGTGATGAAAACAAAAAAATTTCAGCTGGAGATTGTCAGTCCATCACTCATTATTTAAGATCTAGGGTCACAAATTGTAACATATTGTAGAAACTGAGCTTAGCGGCAAACAAGGGGGAAAAAAAGAAAAGAAAAAAGAATAGTACGTCCATCCGTGATACTGAATACCAATGGGCTGGATAGATTTAAAAAATAAAAAGTACCTCCAGCTCAGAAGATACTAAAACTTTACAACTGAGCCAAGATCGCCCTCCACAGAGTTCTAACGCAACACCCAACTCCATCCCCGCCCCTTTAGAGCACTCGGCCCGCATTTCCGACCCGAGCTGGAGACCGAGCGCCGGACGCGCGCCCCAGGTGCCAGCCCCAGGCCGGGGCGCCAGGTGCAGGCGCCGCCCCGCCCTCCGCGGAGCCCGGAGACTGGCCGCCCGGCTGGGGATGCCCGCGCGGGGCCGGCGGCCTGGACCCCCGGCCCGCCACGCTCCGGTGCCCCGCTCCTGTCGCGCCCTGCCCCCGGCGGGACGCGCCCCGACCACCCGGGCACGCCCCGGGCCGGCGATCGCGGCGGGAGCGGAGGATGAAGGTGAAGGTGGGTGCCCGGCTCCCCCCAGCCTCCCTCCAGACTCCCTGCCTTCGGCCGCGGCTCGGTCCGCCTCCCGGTCCGTCTCACCAGCCTCCAGCCCGCCTCTCCGCCGCGCGCGCCCGCTTTCCGGGCTCCCTGCGGTCAGTCTCGCAGAAGGCCGACGGGAGCCGCCGCCGCCGCCTCCCGTTCGCTCCTCCGCTTCCTCCCGGGTTCCTCCGGCTTCCCCTCACCCCTGCGAGTGGCCAGGAGGAAGCCAGCTCGCCGCTGGGCCGCCTCCCCCGCTTCCCCGGCGCAACCAATGGGCCCCCGCCGCCGGCAAGCCGCGCCCGCCCCCTGGCGGTGGAGGACTGAGCTGGCGCCGTGCAGGCTTGAGGAAGGGCCGGATAGCCAAGGGAGGGCTCTGCGGCCCCGCCCCCTGTCCGCGCCGGGCTGTCTGGACCTGCCACGTGGGAGAGGAGGGGGCGGCGGCCGTCTGCACCCCAGGACAGGGCAGAAGTGTCACGGCCTCTCCCCGCGCTCCCTCGTCCGCCACCCTCTGCCTTCAGTCACACTTCCATAATCCCCGCCTTAAAGGAAGAAATTTTAAAATAATCAGTCCCATTTTAGAGCTCCATATTCGAGATGATCATTATATCCTCCTGACTCCTTCTAAACTAGCTCACCTATGGCAAAGATAGTACCTGACTGAGCAGTAGAACGCTGGTAACCTTAAATGTTGGACTCAAGGAGAAAGGCAGTTCTTGTATTTTGCACCTCACTTTCTTTTTTTCTTTTTTTTTGCTTTTTTAATTTAAATTTATTTATTTTGATTGGAGGCTAGTTACTTTACAATATTGTATTGGTTTTGCCGTACATCAGCATGAATCCGCCACGGGTGTACACATGTTCCCAATCCTGAACCCCGCTCCCACCTCCCTCCTCATACCATCCCGCTGGGTCATCCCAGTGCACCAGCCCCAAGCATCCTGTAATGTATTTAGCAACATAACAGAAATGTTTTTCTCCTGTACACACCTTTTCACACGATCATGTGTTAACTGGGAGATCAAACCAAAAGCTGCAAATGCAAAATTGTTTCATAATTCTGATCCACATTCCAAAATAATTAATAACTATAATTCTTATTAGCAATATTAGGTAGAATATCAAGACAATACATGGTTGTAGAAATTAAATTGCATTAAAGAAATAATAGGGTTTAATCATAGTATTCTACCAAGTCAACATACCTGGAAAAATAGAAAATACAGAACTTAAATAATAGCTTTGAATTTGGAAGTTTGTGTTCCATGATAGGATAAAGAAGCAATAAATGCATTCTGAGAGCCTTCTTTGCTTGCACCTTGCTGGGCATTTGGGAATGTGTTCCCATTTAATGTTCACAACTCAGACTGAAGTCGATAATAGCTGTGTTTTGCTTTAACTGATAAAAAAACCAAGACTCCAAAGTTGAGTTTAAATCACTTGTTTGGAAATATAAGGGAGTACCTTGTGAAGTTGGAATTCTAGCCTGGTCCATCTAGCTTCAAACAAATATGGCACTTCGTTTCTTATGATACAAAAATACAACATGTTACACACCTTCCCTTGATCCCTAGGTCCCACTGAGAGAAGTTCAGTTCAGTTCAGTTGCTCAGTCGTGTCTGACTATTTGCAACCCCATGAACCGCAGCACGCCAGGCCTCCCTGTCCATCACCAACTCCCAGAGTCCACCAAAATCCATGTCCATCATGTGGGTGATGCCATCCAACCACCCCATCCTCTGTCATCCCCTTCTCCTCCTGCCCTCAATCTTTCCCAGCATCAGGGTCTTTTCAAATGAGTCAGCTCTCCACATCAGGTGGCCAAAGAGATAATTTAGAAGCCTCTTGATTAGAGAGGTCAGGCCACATTTGTGAAAAGAAACTTTTTGCTCCATAATCAAATTGGCCTGTATGGAAAGAACATATGGCATAGTATTATAGCACTACACTTGAAACAATTTCTGGGTTGAACATGTGCTGAATAACCAATGACCATAATATATAGCTTCAAACCCTTCAGTAGGTAATGAAATTAGTAATAGTGGGTCACAATTGACATTTTGTTATTGATTCACTGAAATAGAATAGAACAAAAAAATCAGAGTTCCTAGCACAACTTGAAAATACATACTGTTTCATGAAATATTTGTACAATATAAAGTGTAGTTGAGTGGATTACAGCATCCTGGGCTACAGTGTAAATTATATCTTTTCATACTGGATTGCATTATTTAAAAGTTGGTAAATCATTTTTTTAGCACAGCTGTTAGTCAGCTTTTTTTTTACCTACTGTTTTACGTGGCAAGAGGCAGGAAAGCAGGAAAAATAGTCAGGATTAACAATAAAGTTAATAAGACTACAGAAAACTGCAGCTCTGAGAGGCTTAATCCAAATAAACGTTTCTATGTTACATTATAATAATAGGTAATGATAATTCACATTTTTATGATGATTTTTATTTTTAAAGCCAATGTTTATTATGTATTTGCTGTGTTCCAGGCTCTTTCCTAAACTTTTTGTATATATTTATGCATTTAATCCTCACAATAATCCTATTATACCTAAATCCTAAATACCAAGGAGAAAAGTGCATAACAGAAAGGGAAAGTTGTCCAGGATCCTGTGTTCATATGTGGCAAGACCAGGATTCAAACCCCTATGCCCAAAATTTCAAGCCTCAAAACTCACCCTTGCCTATACTTGGAAAAGAAAGTTCATTCCCTCTTCAATGGCTGCAAGTTTTTACATAAAACTGTAGTTTATACTGTACAATTTCCCACATAAGAATTATATAATATTGCTAAAGGTTAAGCTTGATGCAAAGCCTCAGAATATTAATTGGGCCCATTCTCAAGCAGAATATTTCATTTGGCATCACTTATCTGTATATACGGGCTTCCCAGGTGGCTCAGTGGTAAAGATTCAGCCTGCCAATGAAGGAATTGCAGGTTCTATCCCTGGATCGGGAAGATCCCTGGAGAAGGAAATGACAACCTACTCCTTTATTCTTGCCTGGAAAATCCCATGAACAGAGGAGCCTGACGGGCTACAGTCCATGGGGCCACAAAAAGAGTCAAACACAAGTTAGTAACTAAACAACAGCAATGATCTGTATACGGAGTAGAGATTGCCTGCAAATATAGCAACCAATGCTTGCTCCCATTTCTGTAAATTCCTGACACATTTACCACCAAGACGTAGAGTCTGTGTTCCTCCTCTGGAAACTGGGCTGGCCTGGGACTTGTTTTAACCCATAGAATGCAGCTGAAGTGATGCTGGGTAACTTCCGGGCCTTGAAGCGTCCATTTTTTTTAGAATCCCATCACCACATAAAGAAACTCAGATCAGACTACTGAGTGGGAAGAAACTCCATGGAGAGAAAGAGAGGCCTGGTTAGGCCCAAACCATCCAACCACTCAGCTGAGTCAGCAGATGACTGAAGTCATCTGCATGGTCCAGCCCGAGTGGAGCTCCTCGCTGAGTACACCAGGAGTGACCCCAAACAACAACATGTGGGAACCACCCCATCCAAACCAGCCAGCCCACACAATCTTGAGAAATCACTGTTTGTTGCTGTTATCAGTTGCTAAGTTCCATGGTAGGTTTCTTTTCTTTCTTTTTTTTTAATGTAGTAATAGGTCACTGAAACATGGAGGGAAAGGTTTGTAACAAAAAACAAACAAACAAAAATTAAAAATAAACACACACATAAATACAAGCTGACTAGTCCTAGGAGTGGGATTACATTAAAATAGAGCATGCTTATATTGGACTGTCATCCCCAAACTTGTAGAGGGATAGCCAGAAACTCTACAAGCTTTTAAAGAATATCATGGGTGGGGGGAAAAACACAGAGGTAGAATAATAAAAACAAAAAACAATAAAAAGTGTCAAATGCGATACCTATACACTGAGTTAAATACCATACTCTGCTGCTGCTGCTAAGTCACTTCAGTCGTGTCCGACTCTGTGCGACCCCATACATGGCAGCCCATCAGGCTCCGCCGTCCCAGGGATTCTCCAGGCAAGAAAGTGAAACCCACTGGAGTGGGTTCCCATTTCCTTTTCCAGAGCATGAAAGTGAAAAGTGAAAGTGAAGTCGCTCAGTCGTGTCTGACCCTCAGAGACCCCATGGACTGCAGCCTTCCCTCCTCCATCCATAGGATTTTCCAGGCAAGAGTACTGGAGTGCGGTGCCATTGCCTTCTCCGAAATACCACGCTCAGGTGTGGCTTAAAAAGTGTTGTTCAGAATAGTCACAAAAACGTGCATTTAGAACTCTCAAACTGAGCTTCCCTGGTGGCTCAGTGGTAAAGAATCCACCTGCCAACGCAGGAGAAACAGGTCAAGGAGGATCCCACATGGCAGTTGTTGCTGTTGTTAGTCACAAACACACATACTGAGCCCGTGCTCTAGAGACCGGAAACTGCAACTATTGAGCCCACGTGTCACAGCTACTGAATCCTGAGTGCCCTAGAGCCCATGCTGTGCAACAAGAGAAGCTAGCCGAGAAGCCCACTCACTTTAACTAAGAGTAGCCCCCACTTGCTGCAGCTGGAGAAAAGTGCACACAGCAGTGAAAACCCAGGACAGCCATACATAAATACATAATAAAAAAAGAAAAAAGACCCAAGCCTCTCAAACTTCCTCCAGCCTATAGGTAAAAGCCACAAGATACGAGTGTCACTCCTCTCATCCCACCAACTCCCTTCCTGGTAAGTAGGACCGGTCATGAGCCAAGTTTACTCCTAGGTGTCTCTTTAAAGAGGCCAAATTTCCCGACTTCTCTTTTTCACAGCCTGTGTTGGCCTAGTGAGTGAGATGGACTTTTGCCTAAATGCCTCACCCTAAACTCCCCTCCTTTCCTTTCCTTAGATACATTTACCCTTTTGAGCGTTTTTAAGTGTACAGTCTGGTGATTTAAGTACATTCACATTGTTGTGTAATCAGCACAGTCTTCCACCTCCAGAACGCTTTTCATCTTGAAAACTTGAAAGTCTGTACCCATTGAGCAATAACTCCACATCCTCCCTCCTATCTCTGTCTGGTCCATTGCAACTCTTCTGCATTCTGTTTCTATGAGTGTGATTACTTTAAAACCTTATATAAGGAAAATAGTATCATTTTAAAAGCTGGCATGCCTACAGATTTTGTGACACTGCACTTGGTACATAGGGCTTCCCTGGTGGCTCAGATGGTAAACAATCTGCCTACGGTGCAGGAGATCCAGGTTCGATTCCTGGATCAGAAGATCTCCTGGAGAAGGAAATGGCTACCCACTCCAGTATTCTTGCTTGGAGAATCCCATGGACAGAGAAGCCTGGCGGACTGTCTTCATTTTGTGTAGACAATGTACATTTGATACATAAGAAACACCATCTATACAAAATGAGTGGTTTAATTTACCATGAAACATATGTAAAATACAATGCAATCATTATAACAAATGTATGTTTACATAAAGGACTCCAGTTTTCCATCTATTACTACTTTTCTAGCAACATGTAAGAAAATTACAGATACCACAAAAATTTGAGTTTTCAATTGATGTCTTTATTCTATTCCCTAGGAAGTTCTGGTTTGAACTAGATCTTTTAATAGATCTTTCAGTGTGGGAAAATTTGGCACTTTTGTCTCAGTTATAAATCATGTTAAATAATATACTGAATATGGCAACCCACATCTAAAATATGTGATGGACTCATGACTGCCAAGAAAACTTCTTACCCTGAAAGTATGTACAAATGTATATTATAAACAATTATTAAGATTATTAGTGGTTCTTCAGAAAAATAGCTTGTTATTCTGTCTTATAAAGTATTACCAGCTAGAAAAATTTCTGACTCAGCATCATAATCTAAAAACTACTTTTTTAAAGTCTAATATGGCAAGGTTACCTATTTGTAATGCCAAGCAAAACTACAGAAGCCAGAAATCAACTTAAACGCATGCACACACACACACATATACACACCCCCAACATATCTTACATGAACATGATACACATGTCTAAGATATTTTTAAAATATATTAATCAGACAATGGAAAAATGTGACTGCACTTCTAACATTCATATAATTCTAAGTAAATTAATGAATAATCCTCACATTAAGTCATCTAAAAACACTTCTAAGTCTCATTAAAAAAAAAAAATGTCCACCAGAAAAATCCTCTGAGAAGAAGGAACTAAATTAATACCGAGCAAATTTTATATTTTCCTAAAGCTGAAACTCCAGTATTTTGGCCACCTCATGCGAAGAGTTGACTCATTGGAGAAGACTCTGATGCTGGGAGGGATTGGGGGCAGGAGGAGAAGGGGATGACAGAGGATGAGATGGCTGGATGGCATCACGGACTTGATGGACATGAGTTTGAGTGAACTCTGGGAGTTGGTGATGGGCAGGGAGGCCTGGCGTGCTGCTATTCATGAGGTCGCAAAGAGTCGGACACGACTGAGCGAATGAACTGAACTGAACTGAACTGAAAGCATAATTGCTTCAGTCTGTAACTTCAATCTTTGATTAAGAACCAAATACAAAAATCCTTTAGTCCAAGCATGAAAGGATTCACTGTGACTGTGGTATTGTTATTAAGCGCTAAGATCTCTAGTTACATTAAATTGAAATGCATTGTTTGCTCTGATTTGAGCCAAGCCACAGGAATATGGGTAACAAAGTATCAACCAATGGTTAGGATTGCATTAAGACCTGTTCTCTAGTGGATTTAGTGGTCGCTAAAGATAATTCAGTAACACTCCAGGAGGCCAAAAATCCCATGTAACTACAGGATGTCTACAAACATACAAGTAGCAAACCAAGCAGAATAAAATGAAACAATACCTACTCCATGCATTGTTGCCATTTTTGTGTGTTCTTTTTGTAGAGGACTCCATAAGATGAGAGTCTTCATCTTTTGAGATGTTTAGGGAGCATCACCAACTCAGTGAACATGAATTTGAGCAAACTCTGGGAGACAGAGGACAGGGGAGCCTGACATGTTACAGTCCATGGGGTCGCAAAGAGTCAGATGTAACTTAGCAACTGAATGACAACACATGCTCTCTTAAATTCGTTGAACCTTTTCCCTAATGTGTACTAATTTCAACATCACCTGTCCAAAGAAAAAGTTAGAAACGTTAGAATCCCAGACGATGCCACTGACTTCCAAATCCTCCAGCCTGTGTGATCTGTGCAAGGCTGTATGTGTCAGATGTCTTTCCTTGGCACACCTGTGACACAGATAGGGAAGGGAATCTATCTACTTACCCAAATGAGCATGATACAAGTTCATGAACTTGATATAATTTTAGGTCATTTTCTATTGCAATTTCTTCAGTCCCGACCCCCTACCGCCCCCCCCCCCCCACCCCGCCCAAATTTGTTACATCTGAGCTATTCTGAACTTGTATCCTGGTTAAGTATCAAAGGACATTTATGAGTCCCTAACCTCTTCATTTCTTGCACTTTTATTTTGAAATGTTTCTTGTAGAATTGCTGCAGCCTCAATGAGGTTTGGTACATATTTTCAAGTGTAATTTATTTACCCAGAGAAGTTCTGCTCAAATATAGCATCTGGTATTTTGTAGAGTTCTATCCAATAGTCAAAATTTCCATCTCTGTTCATGAAGCAAAAGCCAGGGAAATTGCTCACTTCACTTTCAAAAGGACAGGAGTCAGGGATTAAACCTTCAGTTTCTATCAGTTCAGTTCAGTTCACTCGCTCAGTCATGTCCGACTCTTTGCAACCTCATGGACTGCAGCATGCCAGGCTTCCTTGTCCATCACCAACTCCTGGAGCTTACTCAAACTCATGTCCATTGAGTCAGTGATGCCATCCAACCATCTCATCCTCTGTCACCCCCTTCTCTTCCTGCCTTCAATCTTTCCCAGTATCAGGATCTTTCCCAAGGAGTCAGTTCTTCACATCAGGTGGCCAAAGTATTGGAGTTTCAGCTTCAGCATCAGTCCTTCCAATGAATATTCATGACTGATTTTCTTAGGATTTAGTCTCTGTAGACTCCAAAATAATATCACCTTCTTAAATTCCCTTTCTCTTCTGTACCTCCCGGACACCCCTCCCTGACCTCATCATTGAGATGGGAAAGTTGGGTTGGATTTGAAGTCAGACAGATGAATTTATTAATAGTTGCTGACTCTGTCTGTCACTAGCTGCTAAGTGACCTTAGGCAAGTTGCTTCCTCTGTCCAAGCCAGTTTCCACCCCATAAATGAAAACAATAACAATTCCCTGACAAAGTTTGCATTTTTTTCTTCAGTAGTGGAAAATATTTAGTATGGTTTTTAGCATAGGCGATAAAACTCATTTGCCATATATGGTCTCAGAGAATTCTTAAATGCCCCACTGTCCCACTTATCTGACTGCAAAACTTTGAGGAGATATGCTTTTCAGTTCCCAGGGCTTCCCAGGTACCGCTAATGCAGGAGGCATAAGAGATGCATGTTCGATTCCTGGGTTGGGAAGATCCCCTGGAGAAGGACATGGCAACCCACTCCAGTTTGCTTGCCTGGACAATCCCATGGACAGAGGAGCCTGGCAGGCTACAGCCCATAGGGTCGCACAGAGTCAGACACGACTGAAGTGATTTAGCACGCAGCATATGTGCTTATCAGTTCAGACTGCCAGTTGTCCTGGAACTTTGCATGGCCTTACTTTGGTTCTCCCTGAAACTCTTGGGACCCATGTTTGCAAGCCTCTGTTGTTATTTTTTGTTCTACTGCTTCACGTACAGCTTTTCTGACTCATAGGAGATGACACCTTGTGTCTCCTCACCCCCTTGCCACTATTGAACCCAGCAGAACTGTCATCTCTCCATCACCAATGATAGACCTAAGTAGTCAAGCTTATCACAAGTCTATCTACCATCTTCCAGGAATCCAGAAGCCACATGGCTTATCATTAACTGTCTGTACCTCTATCCTAACCTAAACTACTTATTCTCTCAAGTCCTTAATTCATCTGCCAATTTTTTTCTCTATTCTTTATTGGAGACATAACTTTAACTTATTTCTTATGTAATCACTATTGTACCTGTTCTACAGTCTTGCCTGTTTTTGTTTTGTTTTGTTTTGTTTTACTTTTCAGCCCCACCTGGCAGCATATGGGATCTTAGTTTCATTAACTAGGGATCGAACCCACACCCCTTGCCTTGGAAGGCAGAATCTTAATCTCTGGATCAGGGAAGACTCTGTTTTTTGTTTTGTTTTGATGGAAGAAATTTTTACATATTGAGGTATAAGGAAGTCATTCTGGCTTATACAGGTGTTGTCTTGAACTTTATGCTGCCTAGAATAGACTGTCTTTTGTTCTGTTGAACATGCATTGCTCATCTACTGTAACCATTAAAGAAAAGAATGTATTTAAAAATCCAAATAGAATAACTGCCATTCAGGCATTCAAAATGGAGCCAGGTGCCCATTGTGGATGTGAGTTCAGCCATGTTCCTACATCACTGGGAACTTGAATTTTCCAAACTGTATTAAGGACATCATCAGCTGTTCTCAAAATTATACCTGCCAACAGCTGCCAGCTGCAACCTTAAGGTCTCAAGGTTTCCCTGTGTAACCACGCAACTGTCTCAGACCCCAACCAATCCTTACTTAATAAGCGCTCCTTGCCAGCTCCAATTATAACTCTTGTAAGTAACTATAACCTTGTGATTTTTGCCTTTACAACTCTCCCTGCTCCCCAATTTGCAGTCTGATGGAACACAATTAAAGTGCTTCTTGAATCTGTATCTCCTGGGTGATAGCTCTCAGTTTGGCTAGAATGAAATACTTTTCTATTCTCATTATAGATTATTTACTGATTACTTCCATCCGCAGTTTGTTCATTTGTTTGTTGTTGTTGAGTTCTATCATATCTCTCTGAAAACTCTCATACGAAGTGGGTCATTTTCCCTACCAAAGAGCTTAGCATATAATCCACTTCAGAGGCTTCTCATTGGGAATTTTAGTGCATTTCCCAAAGCAAGAATTGAGTATACCCAGTATTAAAATAATTACAAGCAAACAAAATATTTCCCCAAATATCTACTGAGTCTCAGAATTAATTTGCTGTACAGGATAACTTTAAGTCTTCTGAGAGATTTTGAATAACTTTTACTTTCAAGAAAATACACACTGCCTGGCAAACACTAACCTATTATCTACTGCTATAATTGTATTGTTTCAAGAATATTATATAAATGGAATCATATGGTATCTAACCTTTTGGAACTGGCTTTTTCACTCAGCTTAGTGCCCTTGAGATTCATCAATTTGTTATCCTTAAGGATAGGTGGATGGCATCACCGACTCAATGGACATGAATTTGAGCAAGCTCCAGGAGTTGGTGATGGATGGGGAAGTCTGGTGTGCTGCAGTCCTTGGGGTCACAAAGAGATGGACACAACTGAGGACTGAACTAACTAAGGATAGGATAGGTGGAGGCAGAAACATAGGGAGGGCAGTGTGGTTAAAAAAGGGCAGTCTGAGGAATCCTTGTGGCAGAAGAAGAGTTTTGTTTCTTGACTGGGGTGTTGGATACATGAACCAACACAGATGATCAAATTACATAAACTAAATACACATACAAGGGAGTATCATTAAAATTGGGGAAATCCAAATAAGATCAGGTATCCACACTGACACCCTGGTTTTGACATTGCACTAAGATTTTGTAAGATGTTACCGTTTGATTTTACCAACTGGGAAAAGGGTACACCGGATCTCTCTTTTCTTTCTTACTACTACATGTGAATCTAAAATGATCTGAGAATAAAAGGTTTTAAAATACACATGAGTCATTTAGACAGCGTTCTTGAAAAATCATGTAATTTGAATGTCAGTTTTTGAAAAAGCTGGAAGAATTTTGCACCTGTCGTTTTAAAGATTTCAAGTAGTACACATTATGTGAGGTGCCTAGGGCAATTTTATCTTTAGCTTCTGAGATAAAAATGGTTCTACTATTATACACAGACATCATGGAGACTAATTCTACAAAGATCCCAAGGGAAAGATGGACATGTTAGTTTCCTAGGGCTGCCCATAACGAATGACCAAAACCTAGGTGGTTTAACAGTAGAAATTGATTATCTCACAGTTCCAGAGACTGGAATTCAGAAATCAGGGCCGACAGGGTTGAAATCGCTCTGGAGGATCTAGGGGAGAATTCCTTTCTTCTTCCAGCTTCTAGTGGCTTCCGGTATTCCTTCCAGCTCTAGTGGCTTCCGGTATTCCTTCCAGCTTCTAGTGGCTTCTGGTATTCCTTCCAGCTCTAGTGGCTTCCAGTATTCCTTCCAGCTTCTAGTGCCTTCCGGTATTCCTTCCAGCTCTAGTGGCTTACGATATTCCTTGGCCTGTGAATGTATCACCCTAATCAATGTGTCTGTCTTCATCTGTCCCTTTCCTTTTCTCTCTGTGTTTTCTCTTCTGTGTCTTATAAGGATACTTGTCTTTGTGTTTAGGGCCAAATAATGCAGTATGCTCTTATCTCAAGATCCCTAATTTATTAGGTTGGTGCAAAAGTAATTGTAGTTGGTACAAAAGTCAACCACAATTATGTTTGTACCTCAATTGCTATTGCTTTTGCACCAATCTAATAAGACATTTACAAAGGAACTTTTTCCAGACTTTTCCCAAATAAGTCACCTTCACAAGTGCAGGGGTTGGTTGGCCAAGATGTGAATATATCTTTCAGGGGGGCACCATTTAACTGATGAGCAATAGTTAACTTATCCATTCATTCTTATTCTTTTAAGAATATTCCTTGAGCTCCTAAATAGGAATATAACATTATCCCAGGAAAGATGATCCATGTACCATGGTATCTATGAATAACTTGCAGTCACATTATAGGGAAAACACTTGCCAAAGCTTAACGACAGTAGCTATAAGAAGTGCGTAAATACAAGTGAGAAGAGGAGTCAAGTACAAGAGATTCAAGAAAGCTAGTTCACTGTAAACTGGCGTTAGGTAGATTTCTCATGAGCTATATGAAATAAATAAAAATAGCTTAAGTGAGTGAAAGTCACTCAGTCATGCCCGATTCTTTGCAACCCCATGAACTATACAGTCCGTGGAATTCTCCAGGCCAGAATGCTGGAATGGGTAGCCTTTCTCTTCTTCAGGGGATTTTTCCCAACATAGGGATTGAACCTAGGTCTCCTGCATTTCAGGTGAATTCTTTACCAGCTAAACCACAAGGGAAGCCCAAGAATACTGGAGTGGGTAGCTTTTCCCTTCTCCAGGGGATCTTCCTGACCCAGGAATTGAACCGGGGTCTCCTGCATTGCAGGTGAATTCTTTACCAACTGAGCTATCAGAGAATCCCAAATAGCTTAAACTGGGCCTTAAAAGGCAGTGGGCTTCATTTCAGGGTTGAAGAAAAATGTGGGCAAAAGTATCGTGGTAGAAATGACCTCAGTACCCAAATGTAAGTATGAAGGAAGTTAAAATTAATGAGGGGAAATGGCTGATATTGAGGGAAGTTTTACATTGAGGTTAGATCCCAAAGGATTGTGAATGTAATACAGGAAATTTATGATAAGGAGAACCATGGATGTTTCTTAAAAGAGGGTGACAATGATTGATTTTATTTGTGAGACTCTGACAGGAAAGTGCCCCCAATGAGAGTAGCTGGGAGCTTTGGCATGACACTCACAAGAAAAGACAAAGTTCTGAGCTTACCTGGCAAAGGTGGGAATCAAAAGAAACTGAAGGTTATGGAAGATACCCAAGGCAGGCTTTACAGGGGAGCACTCAGGCACATGGAGCCTCTATTAGTCAGGGTTCTCCCAGAAACAGAGCCAATAGGATAATATATGTAACTGGCTCATGCTTTTATGGAGGCTAAGTCTGCAAATCTTCAGGGTGAGCTGGCCAGCTAGCCACCCAGAAGAGTCACTAGCATAGTTCCGGTCCCAAGACCAGAAGATTTAAGCCCTGGGCAGAGTCTGAAGGCAGAAAAATGCTGCTTCCCCAGTTTGGAGGCAGTCAAGCAGGATGAAACCTCTTACTCAGTGAAGGGTTAGCCTTTTATTCTAAACAAACTTCACCCTAGTGGATAAAACCCACTTACATCAGAAAGGGCAATCTGCTTTACTCCTGTCTACAGATTACAATGCGGCTTTCCAGGTGGTGTAGTGATAAAGACTTGAAAGAGACACTAGAGACATGGGTTCTATTCCTAGGTTAGAAGGATCCCCCGGAGAAGGAAATGGCAACCCACTCCAATAGTCTTGCCTGGAAAATTCCATGGAAAGAGGAGCCTCGTTGGCTATAGTCCATGGAGTTGCAAAGAGTCAGACATGACTGAGCACACACACACACACAGATCTGAATGTTAATTTCTTTTTCTTTTTGGCTGGTTAGCGTTCCATTGTGGAGAGAGGGTGTTTCTCTAGTTGCAGTGTATGGGCTTAATTGCCCTGTGACATGTGGGCTCTTGGGCTTCCCTGGTGGCTCACTGGTAAAGCATCTGCCTGCCAGTGCAGGAGACACAGGTTCAATCCCTAGGTCGGGAAGACCCCTGGAGAAGGAAATGGCAATCCACTCCAGTATGCTTGCCTGGACAGTCCCATGGAAAGAGGAGCCTGGCGAGCTATGGTCCAGGGGGTCACAAAAGAGTCAGACACGACTTAGACACAAAATAAAAACACAATGTTGGATCTTAGTTCCTCAACCAGGGATTGAAATGGCATTCCCACATAGGACCACTGGACCACCAGGGAAATCCCTTAAATATTAATTTCATCCTAAAACAGTCTCATGCTAACACTCAGAATAATGTTTCATCAAATATCTGGGCAACGAAATGACCCAGTCAAATTGACATACTCAATATGTATGTAGGACTAATCATCATAGGGCCCCACAGTCACAAGGACCCTGCTTGCAATTTAATGCTCTGTGGTCACTGTCTTTAAATTCTTAATTTTATCTTCGAATCTGTGTTTTGTAAGTGAAATCTGATGGGGGAAGGAAGCAAGTTTCAGATGTTTGGAGCCACTGTTCATTTGTAATACCACCCACGTCCCCAGGCCTCCTTATTGCCCCAGAGTGGGCTTTCTACCACCAGACTCACCCCTACCCTTGGCATCCTAAGCTGTGCCTAACTTTCTCATCCTGCCCTGGCAAAGTGATCACTACTCCCTCTGCCCCAGTGAGGCCTCCTGCTGGCACAGAGAGCATTACAGATGCGTATGCATGCTCCACTGCATCTCACAGAGGGCCTGGAGGCCCAGCCCCTAGATGGCAGGGGCATGGTGTTTTCAGTGGGCAACCCCACTGGAGCAAGCTGTCTCATTCCTCCAATCCAAGCCCTAAGCATGTCCTGGCACAGAGGCTACAATCCCATGGGTCATCATCCACTGGGGATTTGGGCAGAGGGCTTCCCTCATCTCAACTGGGGCCTGGAATGTGATCTAGCAGCTAATGGGACAGTGGACCTGGCTGCTAGTAGTCATGAGCCGGGGCCCAAGTGACCCTATGTTGATGAGTGCCTCACTGAATCACAAATGAAAATAATACCAGGACAGAGTGAAAGAGAAAGGCTGCTTAGTTCCTTTCGCAGTTGCTTTTTTCTGCTTTTTGAACAAGGCACAGCTTTTTTTATTTTGCACAAATGATGTCGTAGGTTGAGAAATACCATAAATAGAGACCAGACAAGCTTCAGGATTGAATGGATGTGAAATCTTGCATAAATGAAATGTACCAAAATTATGATTTTAGATGACAGAGAAGTTGGAAAGCTCTGTTGCCAGAAATTACCAGTTAGAAACAAAGCTAATCCCAGAGGAAGGTGATTAGACATGTTAGGTATTGGGTTGTTCACAAAGTTCATTCGGTTTTTCCATCTTTTTGGCCAACCCAATATATTGCAATGTGAACTTGAGTGGACAGTAAGCCTCCAGGGCTAAGATTTGGGATGCTTCTTGCTAAGTGGTCCTTGACAGGTTCCTTGTTCTTGGCTCTAAAGCTGTGGTACCCTTTCCTAACCTAGACACCCCTCCTTCCACGAAAGCTTCTAATCTCCCAACTTCCCCAAAGCTGCTCTTTGCATGAGGTGTAGCAAAGCCGATTTAGCTTAGAAGAGGTCATGTGTGGGCATCTCAGGAATGAGGGAAAAGCTTAAGTGGTTGCTGTGACATCTGTATGTTATCGTAAAGCACTTCAGATTTGAGAATGTGATAACATGTTTGTTTAAGTTTGAGCTGGACTCTAGAGTAATCAGTGCCTTAATCAGAAATAGACAAGTTTGGAGTTACCTGTTCACATTTAAGAAAGGTAGCTTCCTAGACAGAGAAGGCAATGGCACTCCACTCCAGTACTCTTGCCTGGAAAATCCCATGGATGGAGAAGCCTGGTGGGCTACAGTCCATGGGGTCGCTAAGAGTCGGACACAACTGAGCGACTTCACTTTCACTTTTCACTTTCACGCATTGGAGAAGAAAATGGCAACCCACTCCAGTGTTCTTGCCTGGAGAATCCCAGGGACGGGGGAGCCTGGTGGGTGGCCGTCTATGGGGTCACATAGAGTCAGACACGACTGAAGCGACTTAGCAGCAGCTCCCTAGAAGCAGCTATACTGCAAGGATGACAGTTGTGTTTATCTCCCATCAACACCAAAGACTTTGCTGATTAGTACAACAAATGTTACAAACTGTATTCACTCATTGGCAGAATTAGTGGCTCTGTGATATACGTATTAGACGAAACATTTTTTTACCATTCATCCCCATTGTATGATCAAGATATAAGGCTCTAGTAACTTGTATTCTGGGCTTCCCAGGTGGCGCCAGAGGTAAAGAACCTGCCTGCCAATGCAGGAGACAGGAGAGATGTGGGTTCGATTCCTGGGTCGGGGAAATCCTCTGAAGAAGGAAATGGCAACTCACCCCAGCATTCTTGCCTGGAGAATCCCATGGACAGAGGAGCCTCACGGGGCACATAGGGTCACAAAGCGTCAGACACACCTGAAGTGACAGCACACACGCATACACCTTGGATTCTGAAAGGTGATCCCCAAAGTTACTGTCTCTAGAATGTTTCCGCCTCCAGAATTTTGTGTCAGAATCAAATGGAATCTCTTAAGCAAGTTGTGTTCAAACCTCTTCAGAGTACAGAGAAGTGGTATTTCACAGAGTTTATAGAAGCGTTTGTGTCAACAGTCTTGTCTTGTTTTGTGCCCATGTCGCTAATAAACCTTTGTTTTAATAAATGTATATATGGCAGATTTCGGTCTAAGGCTCGCTTTCATTATACACTGTTGACAAGTTTGTAGGTATTAGCCTTCAATCACCTGCCTTGGCAACTATCAGTAACTATAACAGATAATCTGAATGACGTAATGAGCAAACTGGCTTAAGGCAGGTTTAAACCCTTCATAAACTCATGGATCAGCCACATGCAGACATTCAAGGGGCACAGGTGATCCAGCTGGATTTCATGAGTCCAGAGTCTAATGGAAATTTGTGAAGTGAGCTTCAAAAAGAAAAGGCTGAGAATCTTTCAAAACTGAAAAATTCAAGGAAAGGAATGAGTCATCTTGGTTTTGAAAAAATCTTTTTAGCAATGTCAAAGCACAAATATCTAGAAAGAAGAAAAAGAGGAAACGCTGAAAGAGAATCTTAATTTCCTGGAGATATTTATCTGTCTTTGTAAACAAAAAAAAAGAGAGAGAGCGAGAGACATGGAGATTTAAAAAAATATATATCAGGAGAGTCCAGAAATATTCAATGTAAAATTAAGTTTTCCCTTTGTTAGTTCCTTTTCTTGTCAAATTCTTTGCCTCTCTGTACAGATGAGTATCTGATGAAAACCATAGATCTTTTTCCCTTGAAAAAATATTGAAAGAAAGTATACAAGTGCTTAGCCCAACAAAGGGGCCACCTGCTCTGTAGGCAGCAATCAAGCATTTTCTGAGAACTTGTGGTTTCCTTTGACTTCTTTCAATCTCCTTAGAAGGAAGTTATGGTTTAAAAATAGCATTTTCCCTTTTTGACATGCCTATCATTTCAGAAGATATAGGGACCTCCTGAAGCCCATCCATAAACATCAGACTGCAGTCACCTGAACAACTCTCTCAATTACCAACAGATTGCTAAGCAAATCACCCCATTGGCCAGATTTCCTACTGTATATCCTATTTCCTTTTCAAGTACCAGTGAGCATCCTAAAGGTAAAACGAATTTGGGGGAGCAAGACTGCTTCTCTATAACACTCTTAAAACACTTTTCCACAGCTTACAGTGCAAAGGATATCAGGTTCAGAATTTCATTTTATAGAGTTAACATTTTATGAAAGCTTTCATAAAGGCCATACTGCAAAGGGTAAGTGGTTGGTTATTAACACACATTTGACCGATTGTATTGAAAAAAAATTACTAAGCATACCTGATATGTTTAAGTTTGGTTTAATCATTTTGATAAACTTTCAGATATTAAAAGTCAATCCTTTACATCTTTGTATTTTTTGCATAGTCACTTTCCACTGTCAAGTTTCAGTGACCTTAAATAGGCAGAGGAATTACATTTAATGGGTAATACTTCAATTCTCTATTGCTCTTAACAGGTCCTTTATGGAAAAAAAAAAAGGAGAATGTAGATAGAAAGACACAATCTGACAATATCCCCCTCCCAGCACACACCACCGTTAAAATCTAGATCCTGAGGCTCATTTTACCACAGTTAACTTCTGCTTCCTCCATAGATCCCATTCATCATTTCCCTCTGTGAATTCCATACATATTGCCACCACCATAAACCAACCTTTAGGCTATTTTTTACTCCCTGCTTCTTCTCATCTAGGTAGGAGAAGAAAAAATTCTTTCATCCTGGGCAATTTCTGGGCAAGTTTTATTATAATATGATAAAATGACTTCATTAAGAGGCTAAGAGAAAAATTGAAATGAAGAAAAGTAACAGAGAAACAGAGGATGGGCATCACAGAGCAGAATGGCAGATTTTAAAGCAAATAGAGAGCTTCCCCTGGAGGCTCAGTGGCGAAGAAGCCACCTGCCAATGAAGGAGACATGCGTTTGTTTGATCGCTGATCAGGGAAGATCCCACATGCCTCAGAGCAACTAAGACTGTGCACCGCAACTACTGAGCTCCTGCCCTAGAGGCCAGGTGCCACCGCTACTGAAGCCTGCGTGCCCCAGAGCTGGTGCTCAGCAACAAGAAAAGTTAGCACAATGAAAAACTTGTGCACCGCAACTAGAGAATAGCTCCCACTGTTCGCAACCAGAGAAAGCCCGCCTCTGATGTCTTTTGTTGTCCCCATAGCTAGATAAGGTAAGTGAGTCAGTGGGGATCTCTGTCCCTCCAGGAGCCTGCTTTTTCATTTTCCTTTTGAATGAATGCTCTTGTCTGTCACCTGGCACTGGGCTGGTCTCCAACTCTGTGTAACTCTCACTTTCCTAAGAGCTCTGTGCCCAATTCATAAAGAAATCTTCTACCACATGACTTTAGACTGCCTTGGCTTTCCCCCACCTTGTCTTCTTTATTATAACTACATCTAAATTTTTTAAATCTTATTTTAGTGATTTCTCCCTCGAAATACCAAAATATTTCTCCTACATGAAAATTAACCCAGAGCCTAGGAAGAGGAGGAGCCCTTGTTTAGGAAGACAGTTAGACATTAAGATGAGCTCAGCTTTCTAGGATGTGGCTTCCTCACTACTTGCCTGGGAAAATATCTTGGCCTAATCTTTTGGCAGCCACATGGCTTCTGGTGATGCCATCTTTTTGAAAGACTATCTCTCGCCTGTCAATTTTCTTTCCAAATGCTCATACCCTAATGCGTTTTAGTGTTGGTTTCAAATTTCAGATATCTTACTTCATCTTAGTCGGTCTGTGATATATATGTGATCAATCAATACGCCCACACCCAATAAGCACCTAATCTATCTTCCCAGATGCTGGTTGATGACTCCTTTTTCAGAAGTGGTTTATTATTCTACTAGGGTGGGCTTTTCCGTTTCTTCATCTTCTTTGTCTTTTCCATTTGGGTTCCCCATGGTCTTTAAGCAAATTGTTCAATATTAGCAAGAGAAAGTTCTTTTAGTTACCCTAATAATGCCTGTGAGAATCCATTCACTGAATATATGTTTTTTTGATATCTATTTGTACCAAGTACAGCTGAAGGAATTGGGAATTCGGAGAAGAACATGTAAAAATCCAGGTCCTCAAAAAGCTTACAATACAATAGGGGAGGATTTGAGGTAAGAGGGGACTTGAGATTGTAATTTCCAAGGCAGGAAACTTTGATCAACTTTGCAAGCTCAAGGGCAGAGGCCAAAGTCAATACCTGAAGGAAATGTAATAGAAAATGAAGGAGAAAGGATAGCTCGGAGAGGGACAAGCCTTTCAGTCACTCCAAGAAGGTGAACTTGGCATTGACTGAAGTGTACCCTCAGGAACTAGTGAATATGAGTTTGTATCAGCCTCTAATACAACTCTATTTGCCATCTTTAGAATTTTTTAAAAAGGTAATCGATTAAGTGAAATCTATGTATCTTCCTAATCATCATAGATCAAAATTGAGAGAGATTACACAATATCAGAAAATAATAGATTTTTAGAAATAAGAAGAAATGGAGATTGTTATCTCACAGCATATGTGGGCGTAAAAGATGAAATTAGAGCATATAATCAATCAGAAAGTTACTTGAATCAAGAACTATGCTAATTTATTATAATTGCTTAAAGCTATGTTTTGTTTTGTTTTCTATTTCCACATGGGAGAAATTTTAAAGGAAGGAGAATAATAAAGGTTAATAACATCTACTTTTTAAAAAATTATGTTTTTCAATTCACTATTAACATATTTCAATGAATATGTTTAACTCCTGATCCCATAATTCATGAAGGAAGTGAATGAGATGAATGAGATAAATTCATCTTTGTCAATAGGTTCTGGAAAACAGACACATTGGACCTGACCTAACTCTCATTTTATACAATCTGTACAGGATTAACAAAACACACCTATATCACTAAGATTTTGAACAAAGTAAAGATATATTAGTATTTATATTCTTGGTAGTGTTTCTTGTATTTCAACAGCTTTTGTTGTCAACTACGCATGTGAAGTTTGTTTTGAAGTTCCACAGAAATGAAAGGGGGTAAACTTTTATCCTCCAATTTAAAAGCTAATTAGTGTTCATAGGTTGTATATTTTTCATTCCTATTTACTAGATTTATCATTAAAGTTATACAATGTTGGCTCTCTTCCTAAAAGCATTTGCTTAGGGAAATACTTGTCATTTACTTATGGAAGTAAAGTAAATCTATTTTCTTGCTCTAATTGTTTATTTACTCACCATAACTTGTGGGCTTCCTGGGTAGCTCAGCTGGTAAAGAATCCACCAGCAATGTAGGTGACCCCGGTTCAATTCCTGGGTTGGGAAGATCCCCTGGAGAAGGGACAGGCTCCACTCCAGTATCTTGGGCTTCTCTGGTAGCTCAGATGGTCAAGAATCTGTCTACAATATGAGAGACCTGTGTCTGATCCCCGGATTGGGAAGATCCCTGGAGGAGGGCATGGCAACCCACTCCAGTATTCTTGCCTGGAGAATCCCCATGGCAGAAGAGCTACAGTCTACAGTCCATGGTTTGCAAGGAGTCAGACACGACTGAGCAGCTAAGCATAGCACCATAACTTGCACCAACCTAAAGGAACCCCGCATGTGCCTGATGACCAGGTAGCCACCTAGGAGAGTTTATTTGGCTAACTCAGGGCACACGCAGATTTTTCCACTTACATTCTCTCTAAACAGTGTGGAACCCACACAATTCCCAATAAAGTACTTCGCCATTCAACCGCACATTAATGTCTGTATACATGAAATATGGCAAAGAGAACATAAGCTTGAGAACCAAAGGAGAACTTTAATTTTGAAGAGAAAAAGAGGAACAAAGAAGGGGTTATAGATTGGATGGGGATGTGAGGCTCGGGGTTTGGTGGAGGAACAACCAGGCATTTATCAATCACTTTCGCTTGATGCTGAAGGAATTACGAACCGTGTTCACATGTGTCATCCGTCCGACCTCTGCCTCCAGCTTCACATCACCTTCCTCTCTGGGCCTGCCTTCTTCTCTCTATGTCTCTCATAAGGACACTCATCATTGACTTTCAGGCCTGATTGGATAGATAATTGGGTATTTGATTTCCTCATCTCAAGATCCTAATCATATCTGCAAAACTCTTTTTCCAAATAAGGGAATATTCACAGATTCTGGGGATTAGGTCATGGATGTATCATTTTGGGAGCTTCCATTCAACCCACTAAATTTCAATATCTATTCAGGTTTTTGTTTCACAGATATACCTTGAGCTTTATATTAAGTATATTAGAGTCAAATTTTAAGATTAAAAATTCTAATCTACAGTAAAGATTTGCTTTTCATGGAGTAAGAGACTCTTCACCTTAGACTCTTGGCAGCTGTCAATGACTGTCTCAATTTTGTGGATGCTTACTTTAACTTTTTTTTTCTTTTAAGGGTCAATTTTTTAAAAATAAAAAAAAATATATAGACCTGTAGTCTCTGTGTTTACTGACTCTCTTAGTACTCCCAGGTAAGAGCATACAGTGACCACTTTACCTAATTTTCAGGTTTGTTTGGCCCATGACCCTGAGTTTTTATTTTGTCAGAAAACATTTTTGACAAACTTGGCATAGTCTAGAGTTAAAATGCAATTAAAAAATAACAAATTTTTCTTACAGATACTGTCACCACTAACTTAAATTTTCAACTGTTTTTGCTAGTTTTTTTGGTATATGAAATTCCTCCCATCCAGAACACATACGCACACACACACACACACACACATAAATACACACATACACACATAGGCACGCATACACACAAACATACACATACACACATAGGCACACATACACACAAACATACACATACACACATAGACACACACACATATACACATAGATATTCACACATACACCTGTATTCACACATATATGCAAACACATTTACAGCATATACATACACAGAAATCAGTATTCAATGTCATTCTTTTGGCGTTTTTCATTTAGTATCAGTTTTCCCAATTGTTCAAGCCAAAACTTATTAAAACACAGGATATTTCCTACAATACTAATAAGAATTAAATCAATATTTAGTGCATTTAAGTAAGTAAATTCTGTTTGAAGCTGAGCCTAATTTTATTTCTTCTTTTAAAATGTTTTCCTTGGTAACAGCTGTCTTGTTTTCTCATTTGCTTAGTTTCCTATGTATTTATAATTAATTCATTCTCAAACTTTCTTAGAGAAGTGTGAGTCTCTGATCAATATTGTACATCACATTGGCTAATGTATCATTAGCCAATTAGTTCTCATTTTTTAAGCTAGAACCTTCATTCCTGCCACCTCTGCCCTCTGTGCTTCTGCCCTAGGCGGCTGTGGTTCTGTTGTAGGACTGGACTTCCCTGCCATCCTCAAGATTCTAATGCGGTTTTTCAGAAGGGCTTCTCCTGCTTGTGCGCTGCCGTCTCGTCTGTCTTTGCTTTGATCTCTGCCTCTCTAGCAGGTTTGCCTTAGGTGCCTGAGTACCCTTGGCTGTGGACTTAGATTTAACAGCAGGCCATGGAAATGCTGACTGGGAGCCTGAAGTATAGCTGTGGTGTTCCAGACTAAGAAATTCTGTTCCAGATTGACTAATACACTATGGTAACCACAAAAATGTTTGCTTTTCATAAGCTATACCCAATTCATTTCCAGTCTAACCAAACTCCTGTCCAAAGTTCGCATAGTCAGTGAAATCAGGCACTTCTCTTATCTTCCTGACTTCATTTCTTCCTCTTCCCTGTTTACTTGGCCCCAGGTGTATTGACCTTCTTGCTGTTTCTCAACCAGCCAGGCTGGTTCCTGCCACAGAGTCTATACACCTACTCTTCTCTCTACCTGGCATTTTCTTCCCTCAGAGCTTTGCTTTATCTCATCATTCAGTGTTCTGCTCAGCTTTCAATAGGGAGTCTTTGCCTGACCTACCACTTAAGCACTCACTAGTTCCTCACTCTGTTTTCTTCATGGTACTAATAGTAAGCTTATAGTACTTGTTTGCTCGCTTATTGTTTATCTGCCATAAGAATTTAAGCTCCCCTTAGCCTGGTTCAATCACCATTTTCTTAGGACATAGAATAATGCCATAAACCAGTGTTGTTGTTGTTTAGTCCCTAAGTTGTGTCCAACTCTCTGTGTCCCACTGTAGCCTGTCAGGCTTCCCTGTCCTCCACTATCTCCCAGAGTTTGCTCAAATTCATGTCCATTGAGTCGGTGATGTTATCTATCCATCTCATTCTCTGCTGCCTCCTTCCCCTTCTGCTGTCAACCTTTCCCAGCATTAGGGTCTTTTCCAAAGAGTCTGCTCTTCACAACAGGTGGCCAAACTATTGAAGCTTCAGCTTCAGTATCAGTCCTTCCAATGAATATCCAATGATTTCCTTTAGAATTGACTGGTTTGACCTCCTTTCAACCCAAGGGATTCTCAAGAGTCTTTCCAGCACTACAGTTCAAAAGCATCAATTCTTTGGTGCTCAGCCTTCTTTAGGGTCCAACACTCACATCCATACATGACTACTGGAAAAACCATAGCTTTGACTAGACAGACCTTTGTCGGCAAAGTGATGTCTCTACTTTTTGATATAGTGTCTAGGTTTGTCATTGCTTTTCTTCCAAGGAGCAAGCGTCTCTTAATTTCATGGCTGCAGTCACTGTTCACGATGATTTTGGAGCCCCAAGAAAATAAAATATGTCACTGCTTCCACTTCCCCTTCATGGATCACAATCTTGAAGTGAAGGGGCTTGCATAACTCACTGAAGCTATGAATCATGCCCTGTAGGACCACCTAAGACAGACGGGTTATACTGAAGAATTCTGAGAGAACATGGTCCACTGGAGATAGAATATACCAAGTGGCACTCAGTAAATATTTGTCCAAAGAATTATTAAAGCAAAGACTACCATGACTAACATAACATCTTCCTTGGAGGATAAGCATATAAACAAAGAAAGTACAGTTGGAGATGACAACACAATTGCTATTCAAATACTTTATTCTAAATTTCCAGGTTAAATACCCTTTAAAGTGCTCTTCTCTAATAAGAAGCCATCCTCATCACCATGTATGCTATATGTAGAAAATTGCCCTTACAGTGGAAGTATCATACAACAATACCAACTCAGTTCAACAATCACAAAAAATAAGTGAGCATCATTTACAATACATATCATGGATTGTATTGCAACTTACTTAACCAAGATTATAAAGCTGTTTTAACCATGAAACAGGCAATTAAGTTAATTCCTATGATAAATAAATTAGTGATTCATAAAAGCTTTGGTTTTCATCTATGCTGTGAAACTGTCTCTATTAATTAAACCAAGTAATTAGAGATTTTAAAAAACTAACACACACTTTTAGTCTTTACATAATTCAAAGTAAATAGTTAAAAGGCTATGCCATTAAAATTTGAAGCATAAAACTCCTTAAAAGAAAGAGGTTTTTTGCTAGATGAGATTTTTTAAAAATCTATTAAACCTAATCAATTATGAGCTGATTATTATCACTATTTGGGAAGAAACAGAAAGAAAAATTCTTGCAAAACTGTGGGTAGACCTATATTTTCCCCCAGCCTACGCTCTTTTTATTTTTGTCCCAGAGGAGCTGTTAACCATCACTCTGAATGTATAAAAGCACAGAATTTTATCTTTATCAAATTTTACCACCTTCTGTTGAAGTGATAGGTAGGAACACATCCAGTGACAGAAATGAGCTGTGCAAATCCAAGGTGAGTTGCACATTACCATACCCCACTCCAGTACTCTTGCCTGGAAAATCTCATGGGTGGAGAAGCCTGGTGGGCTGCAGTCCATGGGATCGCTAAGAGTCGGCCACAACTGAGCAACTTCACTTTCACTTTTCACTTTCATGATTGAAGAAGGAAATGGCAACCCACTCCAGTGTTCTTGCCTGGAGAATCCCAGGGACAGCGGAGCCTGGTGAGCTGCCATTATGGGGTAGCACGGAGTCAGACAAGACTGAAGCGACTTAGCAGTAGCATACCCCACCTGTAGTGGATGTGAAGGGGTTAAATAATAATCCTGCCATGAGGGAAGATGTGATTGTTTCAGAAATAGAAATAGAGCATCATGGTCATGCATTCCATTTTCATCCCAGAATTTTAAATCTGTAAGTGACCTTTCCTATAAAGGGAGCATATTCTCTCTTACCCTAACTAATTCCTTCTCTCAGCAACAGACTAGGGAATGCCACCAAGAGAGGGGAACAAAAATGTAGGCGAGACAGTGCTCAAAAAAGAGAAAGAGCTTCAGGATTGAGCCAAGAGAAATATTAGACATGTGAGTGTCGCTTCCTAGACACTTTCTAGTAGGCATGTTATTAACTTTCTTGACACTCAAGTTCCTTCTTAGTAAAACTGGAATAATATAACCTACTGCATCATGTTGTCAGGATTAAACAAAAGAATGGGGAACTTTTGTTTTTGCTAATGCGGCATCTCACCTTTGAGGCTCTGCTTCTTTGCTACTACCTGTGATTTTGGAGGGCTGTCAATCATAGGACCCCACCTTCTAATGTCAAGTAGGGGCAGATTATGAAGGCTAGAGTGACCATAATCTCTTTCCAGAAGTTTGAATTTTGAATGGAGACACATTGAGAAGTGTGCCTTCTAGGAGAATTGTTGCTACTTAGATCTTGGGAGGCATTCTGTTTCCTGCCCTTTCTAAGACCTGATTTTTCAACTTTTGCTTTGTTTTGTTTGATTGTTAGGAGCACTGTTCTTGCTTAAATGGCAATGTCATGGTCTATTGTGTGTGTGTTTGTGTGTGTGTGTGAGACACACACAGAGAGAGAAGCCACTTCAGTCATGCCTGATTCTTTGCCACCCTAGGGACCGTAGCTCAGCAGGGTCCTCTGTACATGGGATTCTCTAGGCAAGAATATTAGAGAGGGTTGCCATGACCTCTTCCAGGGGATATTCTGGACCAGGGATCAAAGCCATGTCTCATTATGTCTCCTGCACTAGCAAGCGGAATCTTTACCACTGGTGCCATCTGAAAAGTTTGCCATTGTCTGTTGCTTGTAACCGAAGAACAGAATAAAAAGTTCTTAGCATATCAGTTTAGTAAATACTTAAAAATAATTTTTATTATTACATCAAAAGTTTTGGTGCTCAGGGTAGGAAAAAAATCAGCTAAGCCATTCTAATTGCAGAATGCTGTCAATAAGGCTTTTAAAAAATATTTTTCAACTGTGAGCTACTACAGTTCTCTCTGAGCTTCCCTTGTGGCTCAGCTGGTAAGGAATCCATCTGCAATTCGGGAGAATTGGGTTCAATTCCTGGGTTGAGACGATCCCCTGGAGAAGGGAATAGCTACCCACTCCAGTATTCTGGCCTGGAGAATTCCATGGACTGTATAGTCCATGGGATCCCAAGGAGTTGGACACTCCTGAGCGACTTTCACTTTCACAGTTCTCTCAGAAAATTAGCATGATAAAGCAGAAAGAATGTTGGAGTAGGGGTTAGGTGACTGGGTTCTAGTCTTAGGTTATCTACCAGCTCATTTCATGACTTTTGAAAGTCACCCAGCTTCTCTACATGTTTCTTCATCTATAGAGTTAAGAGTATTGGTTTGAATGATCTCCAAGGGGCGTTCCAATTCTACACTGGGTTGGTTTCACAATTAACTATAATGTCAAGCACAGTTTTTGGAGAAATCGATAAGCTGACCAATCACAGCAAGGTAATTTGACACGTATATATGTAATGAAAGGATTCCTCCCCTCAAGTTAGTTAGCACATCCGTCCATCACCTTATATATTTACATTTTTTGTACATGAGAACAATAGTTCTACTCTGTTAAAAAGTTTCAATCATGTAGTACAGTTTTTTCGACATTTTACCTTGTTAAACACTTGAATCACAGACATTATTCTTATAACTGAATGTTGGTACCCCTTTGCCATCCTCTCTCTATTTCCCCCATCCCTAGCTTCTGGCAACTACTTTTCTACTCCCTGTTTCTATGAGTTTGACTTAAAAAAAAAAGAAAGATTCTACATGTACGTTTATGATAATCAAGACGTGCAAACAACCTAAATGTCCATCAACAGAGGAACGGATAAAGAACATATGGCACATATTTACAACAGAATATTAATAAACCATTAAAAAGAATTTGCAGCAACATGAATGGACCTAGAGATTGTCATACTGAGTGAAGTAAGTCAGACAAAGAAAGAGAAATGTTATATGGTATAGCTTATACACAGAATCTAAAAAGAAATGATACAAGTGAAGTTAGTTACCAAACAGAAACAGATTCACAGACTTAGAGAATGAACTTATGGTTACCAGGGGAAGACTGGGGTACTGCCCACCTAGAACAGCTGCTCTGCAGCAAGAGAAGCCACCTCAGTGAGAAACACGTGAACCACAAAGAAGAGAAGCCCTTGATCAAAGCAACTAGAGAAAGCTCATGAGCAGCAGCGAAGACCCAACACAACCACAAAACAAAGTGCACAGATAATTTTTAAAAAGTGCTTTTGTTTGGTATAGCCCCACTTGTTTGCTTTTACTGTTTTTGTCTTTGGTGTCAAATGAAAAAGACCAAAGGTAGGCTTGAAATTAGTTCTGCTGTGTCAAGAGCTAGGCAGAGCCTGGACCAGGGATAGAGAACAATTCAGCAAAAAAGTAAGGCGGGTTCAGGCAGTCTAGGATGACACTTCAGCTCAGCATCAATTCCTGGAGTGTAGGTGTGCTGGCCTAGGGCTAAGAACTGACAGTGGGGCAAGGTGTGGCTTACCCCTGGTCCTTCATCTGACATGATCGAGGTTTCCTTCCCCAGTTTCAAATCTCAGGCTTAGGCAAAGGTCTAGACTGACCAGGAGTTTGTCCACAGGGAGAGAATGGTTTCACAGTTTATTCACTCAGCTTACCTCTCTGGCCTTTCTGGGTCACCTTTCCCTCCAATCCAAGCAGTTGGCTTAGGCCACCACCCTATGTTCTGGAGGAAGGAGGGTCTCTCCTCCTCCCCCTGTCTTCCTGATCTCTTATTCCACATCAGTTCTGCTCCCTCTTAATCCCTGCTGATGCTCTTAGCTCTTGCAGCTGTCACCATCACCCTGAATCACACCACATAACATTGCTGCTCTACCTCCTATATCCACTGAAGCACCCATACCACGGGGCTGTTTTATGTAACAGCCATCTATATCGGCTTTGAGGATAATGGGGCCATATGAACATTCATTTATTCCATTCAGCATGTAGAGTTTAGCACCATGTACCGTCTAGACATTTTTCTAGATGCTGAGCTTAAGGTATTGAACAACGAGACAAAAATCCATGTCTTCATGTTGCTCCTATTTTACTTGGGACCCTGCCAAATAAGTAATTTTAAAAATCCTATCCAAAAAAGAAAAAAACAACCCTAAACAAAACCCTATCAAGGTTTCAATTCACTTACTTCATTAAAGGAGTGATTTCAATACTATTTAAGAATCCAGAGGGGGAAATTGGGCTTGATTTCTTTAGAGTGGCTTATTCTTTCCCACTGCCCTGTATTTCTCTAAAGAATGAAAGAAGAAGGAAAAGAGGGAGGAGAGAGAAGTCAGTATGACGGAGATGCCTAATGTAACTGGACTACTCCAAGGAACTTTCCTGTACTCTCACATTGATGAGTGAGGGAGAAAGGCACCCTTCACAAAATTCAGAAAAGAAAAGTGTCTGTGGATATAGTCTAACCTTGGGGCAATTTGTTCCAGGTTTTCAATCTCCTTCAACAGGTGTAGTCTGACATACAAAGTTATCCCCCCATTAGTACTATCTGGAACCTTCCTCCAGAGTGAAGTTTCTATCTTCTCTATTGAAAATCTTCCACCACATGTTGCACTAATAAATGATTCGTGTTACTAATATGATAGCCCTTCTCTCTCAGTTCCCAACTCATGATTAATATTTTTAGTGAATGTCCTTCCTTTTAATTAACATAGTAATTTACAGAGGTGAATTTTTTCTCTGTGTTAGAGTTCACACAGGTAGCTTTGAATCTTATACATTTCATAATATATGGTACAAAAAAAAGAGGTTCTCTGACCAGGTAAAGAGAGTTCTCCAAGCCCCTCTGAATCACATATGTCACTTTTCCTCAAGATCCACAGACATCCTCACCAGAAGGATGTTCTCTCTTGCTCTTTCTTTCCCTAGTCCTTTCTTACCTTCTACTTAAATCTTTTGTCTAAGGCCTCTTTTCTAGTTGCAGGATTCTCACCTCTTTATCTCTCCTGACTTTCAAAGAAAATTGTTTCTTTTACATCTTTAATTATACTGAGAATTTTACGTCTTCATCATGTCACTTATTCCAATTCTGACTGAGCTCCAGGGCCTGCCTTCATATAAGTAAACGATTCTGAACAAAAAAGTCATAATTCATCCAGCTGTCCTATATTATGAAAGTAAGTTTGAGTCGTCTTTTTCTATAGCAAATTTTCATTCCTGTTACAAATGCATTGTAGCCGAAGGGAATAACAGTGGGAAGGTTTTGGCATGAGGAAAGATGGGTTTAGGATGGATGAATCTAAACTTTCAGAAGATTTTGGGGGTGATGGACATTTGCCTAGAGCAGTAGGAATGGTGAACAAGAGATAAGGGAGTTTTTCAGCTGCAGATGGATAAATTTTCTATTTGTGGCTTGAGGAGGAGGGAGATATGGGCATTAAAAGAGAGGACAGTTTACCTGCAAGTTTTAGAAATGCTTAAATACAGACACAGAAAAAAGAACCTACTTGATTCTAGCATCCTAAAGACCACATATGAGTGGAGTCAATGCAAAATGTACACAAATAAAACCAATTATATTTGATGTATTTTGGAAGAGCCATTTTGATTGACGTTACATGTAGAAAAGAGGTCAGAAATTTCATTCATGCATTCAGTGCAAACACAATCTGAGATTTGACTTCTAAAATTGCTATTATTTTCGACCACTCTCCTGCAGTTATCCTCTCTCTAACAGAGTAATCTTCTTCTACCATATTTACTGCAGGGAGTAAATGAAACATTTCTAACACTGTAATGAAATAATCTATTTGTGGGCTTTCCTGGTGGCTTAGATGATAAAGAACCTGCTTGTATTGCAGGAGACCTGGGTTTGATCCCTGGGCAGAGAAGATCCCTTGGAGAAATAAATGGCAACCCACACCAACATTCTTGCCTGGAGAATTCCATGGACTGAGGAGCCTAGCAAACTATAGTCCATGAGGTCGCAGAGTTGGACACGACTGAGCAACTAACACACACAAGGCAGTCATTAATGAACTGGTTTGCTAGGATACATTTTATCTGGCCATGTTAAGGCACAGATTTTACTTCTATAAGGTATCTAATCTTTACACTTCTAGTAATTCAAGAGAAAACCTATGTTCCTTCTTCTCCTCCTCTATAGAGATCTTCTTAAGAGAATAAATGTAGTTTAAAAAATTTAAGTTATTAAAGTTAGGAGACCATTGTGGATATAGGTAATGATATGAAAAAAGTGAAAGTGTTGGTTGCTCAGTCATGTCTGACTCTTTGCCACCCCATGATTGTAGGTCCCCAGGCTCCTCTGTCCAAGGGATTCTCCAGGCAAGAATACTGGAGTGGGCTGCCATTTCCTTCTCCAGGAATCTTCCTGACCCAGAGATTGAACCCAAGTCTTCCTCATTGCAGGCAGATTCTTCACTGTTTGAGTCGCCAGGGAAGCCCCAGGTAATGGTAATTGTGTGGAAGGATCGGAGTGAGAATCCTCAGAAAACCACCCCCAAGCCTGGGTCTTTCTTCCTTTCCTTTCTCAGGGGTCTGGTTTCCTGTGAAAGATGCAGAGCAAACAAAGGCCCAGGGCCCACAGCAGTTCTGAGGTCACAGGTCATTCAGGTCTTGGTAGGCACTCCAGATCTGTAGGAATTGAGGCTGAGGAAGGAGCCCACCCTCCTGAGACCTCAAGATCTGCGGGAGGATGATGGGTGCGGGCGGGGGGTGAAGGGGGGGTGGTGGGAGGTGAGGGGAGGGTTGTCACAAAGCAGGGGCTTTGGACTCCTTGTCATTTCCTCTGAAAGCCCTAGAGTAGGCAAGTTGCTGCATTGCTACAGAAAATCCCAAAACCTCTAGCACAGCCTCTTCTGAGAGAGAGAGCTCTGATAGACAATGTTTTTAACATTAAAAAGCAAAAAAAATTCTATGTTCAGGTCATACTGGGCAGAATGCATCACTTGCCCAGGGAAGCAAAACACAGAATTCTACTTCCTCATCCCTCCCCAGACAGACTGCCATTGCCAAGCCTTTTGACTCTCCCTTTTTGCACTGTGCCAACCCCAGGTTATTTCCCCAAGATAATATAAACTGGAGCATGAAATCCTCAGGGCCCTGTGGCTTTGATAGCAGAAGAAAACAGTTATCTGGGGCCTCATTTTCCTTGGCTGTACACTGAAATTGTTGGCCTGGATTATTTGTAAGATCCTCTTCAATCCCTGCCTTCTACAAAAGATAGCAAAAAGAAGTTTCCTAAATAAGTGTTTCTTTTATAATACGCTGGAGTTCATGAAACAAGGGAAGAGGCCATTTGATGACTAATTTGTTCATGGAAGACATCCATTGGGATAATTAGGTCCCCAAGTAAAGTTTTGGGCCTCATTTACCCTTTTGGCTGTCTAGCAGTATCAAAATAACTGCTAATTGTCAAATTTTTTCTCACACTTTTCTATATACTTAGCCATCATTGCTCTAGTGTATGAGAAATCTTGCTGCCATTGCTCAGTTTCCCTGGGCATAGCTCATTGCTTGAATAATGTATATCAGTGGTTTCTTTTGAAAGTGGAGGTGGAAGGGGAGGTTTCCACACTTGGGAAGCAGTCTTAGTCTGGAGCTGAATGTCTAGCTCCAGAATTTTCAGTTCAGGGGTTTTCCTATGTGATACTTAGAACAACAGGAAGAGCTTTAGGTCAAAACCTCCAGAATCAGCATTAGTTAGTAATTTCTAAATTTGTCTGTGTTCAGAGGTCACCTGGTGGCTCAGAGGGTAAAGAATCTACCTGCAATGTGGGAGATCCAGGTTCAGTCCCTGGATCAGGTAGATCTTCTGGAGAAGGGAAAGGCTACCCACTCCAGTATTCTTACCTGGAGAATTCCATGGACAGAGGAGCCTGATTGGCTACAGTTCATGAGGTTGCAAAGAGTCGGACAGTGGCGAGCAGCTAAGCATGCAAGCTTGGTAATCTTTAAAAGTACTGACACTGGGTTTCCTCCATCCATCAGACACTATGACTTAAAGAATATGGAATGAAGCTTGGGTGTCAGGAGTTTTAAAATCTCCCCCAGGAGGGTCCAATGTGAAACATAGTGTGGGGACTGCTGGCATTTGTTCACTATCTTGTTAAGTGAGTATAGTGAGCTGATTTAACTTCTCTGAAGTCTATTTCCTGCAATGATGGGCCTACAGCAATGCAGTCAAGATGAAGGGCGCTTACATTGGTCCTTCCAACTTTCTAATCTTGCTCTATCTTTTTTTGGCTCTGTGCATCCTCAGACTGGCCAATTAATTTTGTTTACTTTCTTTCTTCTCATTTATCTGATGAAGATAGCATGCTTGCCTCACTGGATTGTTCTGAGGATTAGATAGGTTTGGAACGTTTGGAAAAACTGCTTTGCACTGAGTCTGGGATCCAAAACTTGATGCATTCTAGCCATCATCCTATTTTCTTAGAATTTTATATCTGTTTATTTATTTATTAAAAAAAAAGTCTTT
This sequence comes from Budorcas taxicolor, assembly GCF_023091745.1. Lineage (NCBI taxonomy): Eukaryota > Metazoa > Chordata > Mammalia > Artiodactyla > Bovidae > Budorcas > Budorcas taxicolor. The sequence goes on from NC_068913.1 coordinate 87,791,541, forward strand.
GAGCCTTCTCAGTATTTGACCTGAGACAAATTTTCCTTTATTTATTATCTAAAGATTTCATAATGAGTATGCATTTCTTTTCTATTACAAAATTAATTTTTGAAAAAGGAAAAAAGATATCCCTTTCTTCTATCACTATGACTCTCCTCTCCTTCATCATGGGAGTTATTTTGTAACAGAACTGTACAACTGCAATCACAGTTAGTGATTGCTGTTAGTAGATCAGTCATGTCCAACTCTGCGACCCCAGAGACTGTAGCCCACCAGGCTTTTCTGTTCACAGAATTCCCCAGGCAAGAATACTGGAGTGGGTTGCCATTCCCTTCTCCATGGGATCTTTCCAACCCAGGGATGGAACTCAGGTCTCCTGCATTGCAGGCAGATTCAAACTAGCATATAATTTCATTGTCTTTATAGCATCTTTTACAAACTTAAGTCAGTAGAAGGTAATGAACAAAAATTTTAAGGCATTTTAAAATGGGTAATAGAGGAGACACTTCTTGAATTCATAATGCCTTTTGCTGGGCTTTTGATGATTCATACAACTTAAGTCACAATGAGAATTAATGTGTACTTCTAATGGTTGATATGATCACTGTTAAATACCCAATAGTTTTATCACCGACCCCTCACAGCAGGTCTAACTCTAAAGTCATAATGCATAATGCAGTAATAGTACCCTAATGTAAAATAGTAAAATTCTATTTTCACCTGTTATTTCCTCTTGATTTTTAAAAATTATTCAACCGCTATGAAAAAGACATCACATATGCTTGGTCCATTTTGAACAAAAACACAAGGTTGTGAGGATGTGAAGTGGGGTAGACAGATGTGCGGATTTAGAAGGCTGAATGAGGACTTCCCCGGTAATGCAGTGGTTAGGACTCTACTCTTCACACTTCCAGTGCAGGGATGCAGGTTAGATCCTCGATCAGGGAACTAAGATCCCATATGGCATGCATTGTGGGCAGCAGCAACAGAAAAGAATGGATGGAGCTTTAGGCAACGATTGTACCGAAGCCTATGATGCACCCCAAGCTTCCCTTTGGGGATCCTTGGTGTTGAACCTGAATCCTGAAATACAGGTCCCATCCATCTGTAGGATTCCTTTCACTACTCAGCTTATTGCTTCTGACTGACAGCAGCCTCGACAGCTTACCCTTGCATGCCACACTAATATTATCACTTTTCATAATATGAAAAAGGAGAAAACATTGCTTGCATAGTATTATTTTTTTCAGTAAATTTTATATCATTATAATTAAGATTTCTTTGGGCACAAACTTGGATGATTCTGATAGAGAACAAAAATGAAGAATTCTTGACCATTTCAAAAAGTCATCCAATTTTAAGACAGTCTTTTTAATCATAAAGGAAAACAAAATTAAAGTTTGTTGTCCAAATTATATGATAGAGTGATGACTCTGCAGTATATTATAGTATCAAAAAACCTAGGCTTTCTCAATTTGGGAGGGCTATTATTATCATAACAGTAGAATGATTCATTTAGGGGGAAAAAAAATCCCATTTTAGGATATCCTTGAAAAAATAAAATTAATATAAATCCACTCCTGGATTTGGGAGTATTTGGTATGCTTTGAGTTGCAAATAGTATCTTTTACATTGATAAGAAATTGTAGTCTTCTTCCTTTTTTGTAAGTGTTTGTGTTGCTACATTTAATTTGAACTTTGCTTTAACCTTAGAAATAAATTGGTAGAAAGAAATGTGATTAAGGTGGGGACTGAAATAAGTAGGGCAGAAATCCGAATCAAGGTTAAAGTAAAAGAATTTGATGGTTTGGGGAATAGGATGTGGTAGAAATAGGAAGACTATTCAGAAGCCAGAATTTGGGTTCAAACAATAAAATTTTAGGACAACCTTAAGATTTTTAAATAAGAAACTGAAGGCCATGAAAGATTGTAGATTATAGCTCAAAAATAGAATGAAAGTGTGTATTACAGCAACAATATTTTCACCAGACAAATTTTCCACCCTCATATCTGGGTGGGCTTCCCAGGTGGCATTAGTGATAAAGAACCCACCTGCCAACACAGGAGACACACACAAGAGATGTAAGTTTGATCCCTGGGTAAAGATCCCCTGGAGGAGGGCATGGCAACCCACTCCAGTACTCTGCCTGGGAAATTCCACAGACAGAGGAGCCTGGTGGGCTACAGTCCACAGAGGTGGACACGACTGAGCACAGCAGCACATATCTGGGTAAATCTCTCTAACACTAATCCTGCTATTGAGATGAAATTTTAAAGAGGAATCTGGAAACACCAATGTTCCCTTTTGGCACCAAAGGGCTGCTGCTGCTGCTAAGTCGCTTCAGTCGTGTCCAACTCTGCGCGACCCCATAGACGGCAGCCCACCAGGCTTCCCCATCCCTGGGATTCTCCAGGCAAGAACACTGGAGTGGGTTGCCATTTCCTTCTCCAATGCATGAAAGTGAAAAGTGAAAGTGAAGTTGCTCAGTCGTGTCCGACTCTTCACGACCCCATGGACGGCAGCCCACCAGGCTCCTCCGTCTGTGGGATTTTCCAGGCAAGAGTACTGGCGTGGGGTGCCATTGCCTTCTCTGCCAAAGGACTGACTGGTTCCAAATATTTCCTCTTATTGCCTTTAACTACTGCCTTACCCACCTCATCTCCAGTTCCTGCTCTGCCACACCCTCTTCTTTCAGAAATACTTCTCTTCTTGTATTTTGCAATATACAGACTGATTTTCTCCAAAAGAGTGAACAAAAAATTGAAGCAAGATTTAAGTCTTCATCATTGTTCTTCAGGACAAAACACAGTACTTTGAACTTGTTAGTTAGTTATTAAATATGGGTTAAGTAAACTAAAAAACTGCCTAAGAGAAAAGAACTGAAATTAATCCAGAAGTAGAGGGAAAAAACCCAAACAACCAAATTAACTTACATAAGACTCTCACTGGGCCAGGGGAAAATTGTAGTTGCAAACATCTACAGACAAGGTCTCTGCCAGCATCCAGAAGGATTTGCTCTCCAACCTCTCCAAAGTGTTTGTTAGCTGTTATTCTGAGAATGTGCAAGGACATGGCGGGTTTTTGGAACCACTTGAGTAAGACCATTTTACACCCCTGTCATTTTGTCAGGACAACAACTAACAAACACTGTCTTACTTTAATTCTCCTTCTTCATCCTCATTCTGTTTTGCTTCTTTTTACGTATTTCGGTTTGCTGTCATCATAAAAATACTTTGAAGATGATGAATTGACCAAAGACATCTATCTCCTTCCTAAGACCACACTAAAATGATGGTAAGGGATAAGAATACTCAAAAAAGATTGCAAAGAAAAATAAATACTCAAAAGACAGGGGAGTGAACATCCATGGCTGGGAAATTTCAGTAAATGTTTGGCTGAGGGAAAGCAGGGTGCAGTAATAACTGAATTAAGCGGCAGAGGAAAACTGTTTAGGAGGAGAAGAGCACATATTTATGAGCACATATTCATTCCAAAGAACTGTGATGAGGTCAAGGATCACTGAATGTGAGAGAGTGAGTTGCCATAAAGAGAGAGATGGATGGAAAGTCTGTGTATTGAAGAGCAGCTGGCCCGCCCCTTCCTTCCCCCTTCCTCCCCTGGTTCCATTGTTAGGGGTTTGCTCAGTGTCTCTAGCTGCTTGTTCCCTGGCAGGAGCTCAAATACTTCTGCTCTGGAGAAATGGAATGTAAGTGCTTCTCAGGAGCACGACAGTTCTACTCTGCATGCAGCCCAGAAAGAGGCTTATTGTCTCACACCCCCAAACAAGTTGCTGAAGAGATTCTCTACTCTCAACAGTTTAGAAAAAAAAAAATCCTGGAATTGAGTCTCATTGGATTTACTTGTGTTCCTTGTTATTTCTGAATAAATCACTGTGACAAGGGGGAGTTAACCAGATGATTAAATGGACCTGGGTTCTATAGGGAGGGTCAGAGGAAAAATGAGTTATGTTATAAGAAAAGGATACATGGATTCTGGGAAGGCAATAACCTATCCTCTCCATCACTCCCAGGATAAAGTCCCCCAGTGAAACGGGGCCCTCATTGTAGTTATTAATCTGGCTGTAAGAGGCCTGGATTGAAAGTGAAAGTGAAAGTTGCTCAGTCGTGTCTGACTACAGTCCATGGAATTCTCTAGGCCAGAATACTGGAGTGGGTAGCCTTTCCTTCTCTAGAGGATCTTCCCCACCCAGGGATCAAACCCAGGTCTCCCGCATTGCAGGTGGATTCTTTACCAGCTGAGCCACAAGGGAAGCCTAAGGCACAAGGGAAGTCTGGCTTGGTATGTGTGAAGCTCATTCAGTCGTGTCCGACTCTTTGCGACCCCATGGACTGTAGCCTACCATGCTCCTCCATCCGTGGGATTCTCCAGGCAAGAATACTGGAATGGGTTGCCATTTCCTTCCAGACTCAATTCCTGGGCCAGCCCAACTGGGACCAGATTTGCACATGGTATAAAACATTACAGTATATGCATCATGAATTATCCCTGACGGCTTCCTCAGGAGTCAGTGACCAAAAAATGTTTTACATGGAGTTTCCTGCTTTTAAGTATTTTCAGAAAAGATTCCTTAAACCTGCTCAGTATCCTGCTCCAGCTCAGCCACCATCATCAGGAAATTTCCCTTGCACTCTTAATTTGCTCTAATTCTTCTATTCTGCCCATAACATCTCTTAAGTGTAGCTGGACAACATCCTTCATATAATATACAATATATGCTTGGAGATAATTGTAAAATTTTCTCCTAGGATAAATGACTTTTGTCTTTCACCATAATATTTTATTTTCCAAGCCTTTCATCATCTTTGTGGGTCTCCTCTGAACTGCCTCCAAATTTTCTGCATTTGTCTCAAGTTGTAGAGTCCAAAACTGAATATAATAACCTAGGGAGATTCCCACAACAAAGTAAATGCAATTGCTTAGGGAAATAGAATATTTTTTGCAGAGCACTTCATAGTTTTAAAAAGATCTTCCCAGACACTATTATGTCATTTGAGGCATAAAGTTCAGTGTATCCTCCTTCTAAACTCTGATGGTTGATGTGGGTCTACACTGAGTGAGGGCCAGATTGGAAAAGCTCAGAGTTCTAGTTTGGGGTCTGTTTGAAGTCTAAGGTGGTTCTGAGGCTGCATCAAGATTTCCTGTTTCTTTATGCATCCCTTGGACCAGAAACAATCTTGAGGATGAGATAAATTACAGGAGCTTTCCATGGTTGAATGAGAGCTTTCAGTAGAACTTTTCCGCGATGATGAAATGTCTGTGCTGTTCACTCACATGTGGCTAGTGCAACTGAGAAGCAGAATTTTTCCTTTTATTTAACTTTAACATTTAAATCCAAATTTGAATAGTGACCTGTGGCTGGTGGCAAGCGCTGACCATCCTTAAGTCTTGATTTAAACTAAACTGGTTTCTGAGACAAAAGCATGAGGTGCTTTGGTGGATGTTCATCATTTAGGAAGAATTTGATGGGTGAAAAGCATCTTAGTGGAATCCCAGTGTTTTCCCACCATGTTCCTTTTTATGCATTTGGGCTTCCCTGATAGCTCAGTTGGTAAAGAATCTGCCTGCAATGCAGGAGATCCTGGGTCAATTCCTCAGTCGGGAAGATCCACTGGAGAAGGGATAGGCTACCCACTCCAGTATTCCTGGGCTTTCCTTGTGGCTCAGTTGGTAAAGAATCCGCCTGCAATGAGGGAGACCTGAGTTTGATCCCTGAGTTGAGAAGATTCCCTGGAGAAGGGAAAGGCTACCCACTCCAGTATACTGGCCTGGAGAATTCCATGGACTGTAGTCAGACACGACTGAGCAAGTTTCACTTTCACTTGCTTTCACTTTTCAGAAATAGATTATTAGATACTTAGCTCTTTGCCTCGAATGCCTATATTCTCGAATAAATTTACACAAGCATAGCAACAAAACCATGGGGTACCTAGATGTGAATAAGCATGGCTGGGCAAAGGAATCATGAGAGGCTGAGTTCTAACCACCCATCTGAGACCCAGACCAATACTGCTAAGGCTTCAGCCAGCATAACATTTCATTTATGCATGACACACTTATTGGCATAAAAAGGCTATATTAAAGGATATACATAACATGAAACTTGACCAGTTCAGTTCAACTTCAGTCACATCTTTGGGTTGCATTTCTTGCTGAGTTTAGCTTTAAAGCATCTCAAAAACCAGGAGTTAGCAAACTAGAAAGAAGTAGTGAGGTTGGAAACTCCCCGCCTTGGTAAATTTGTAGAGAGCTTTGATCTTTTATGCCTTCCCTCTGCCCCCTTTCTGGGCCCTGATAACCATAAATAAATATAGTTTTATTTCCTTTTCAAAATAAAGCAGCCTCATTTATGTATGTGTAAATGTGTACGGGTGTGTTAAGTTACTTTAGTTGTGTCTGACTTAATTCCAATATTTCTAGCCATTGACTCATATCTCTGCTTCATTTTATAACAAAATTCCATAAAAGAGTTCTCTAGCCTCAAAGACTCTACCTTCTCACCTTCTATTCTCAAGCTTTGACACATGAGAATTAAGTTTTTATTTGGAAAAATGTGCATTTTTTATTTTTTTGCCTTTGTTTTTTTTCAAAAACAAAACTGTACATTATCGACAGGAATCATTTAATGACTTTCTTCCTATTTCTTGATCAACTTATAAAAGGAAGTAACTGTTTCTAATCAGAAATGTATATTAAAAACAAAGGTGAAATAACAGGAAGAAATGAAAACATAAGCATTCTACACAGGAAGGTGTGGCAGAGATGGACCATCTAACATATTAGACAAATGATGTTTGCCTGTCTGTCTGTTCATGGGGACCAGATAGACCCTCCCGTCACCTTATGCAAATACAACAAAAGATCCTTTTCTTTATGCCCCACAGGGGCCCTTCCTACTAGTTTGTGTTCTTGCTGTAGAGCCTTTCCTGAGGAATTTTAGCCTTTCCTGAGGAACTCTGATCAAAACTATTTTTTGTGTAATAATTGAAATGAGCTAAAATTTTCATTTCCTCCACTGTTTCTGTACCTATCACACCTCCTTCAACTATTTTCTAATTAATCTTGTATATATTTTCCATAATTTTCTTCTAGTTGTTGTTGTTCAGTCACGGTCATGTCCAACTCTGCAACCCCATGGACTGCAGCAGGCCAGGCTCCTCTGTCCTCCACTATCTCCCAGAGTTTGCTCAAATTCATGCCCATTGAATTGGTGATGCTTTCTAACCATCTCATCCCTGTGCATATTGGACACTGTCTGACCTGGGGGGCTCATCTTCCAGTGTCATATCTTTTTGCTCTTTCATACTGTTCATGAGGTTCTTGAGGCAAAAATACTGGAGTGATTTGCCAGTCCCTCCTCCAGTGGACCATGATTTGTCAGAACTCTTCACTATGACCTGTCCATCTTGGGTAGCCCTGCATGGCATGGCTCATAGCTTCACTGAGTTCTATAAGCCCCTTCACCACGACAAGGTTATGATCCATGAAGGGTTCTTTCTCCTATAATTGCATACAATATATACATATATGAATGGAGTGGGCATTCTTTTTCACTGGAATCATTTTAGTTTTAAATATTGGTATCACTTTATATATAACTCTCTGCATTTTGATATTCTCTTTTAGGTGGAAATATAACAGAAACTGACATGATTCTAATTTGATCTTTTTAACGACTGAATAATGGCTGGATGGGCCATGAAGAGATACCCCATGTCCAAGGTCAGAGAAACCCAGTAAGACAGTAGTCATTGGAGCAGCTGTGAGGAGATATCCCACATCCAAGGACAAAGGAGAAGCCCCAGCAAGACTGTTGTGTTTATAAAAAATGTGATGACCATTGCTTTCTCCTCTAATCAAATGCAGTTTTAAAATGTATTCAGGTTTCTTATCAACAACTAAGCTTTAAGTCTCTTGGAGGACACAAACAGAAGCTTGTGTGCACCAGGACCCAGGAGGAAGGAACAGTGACCCCACAAGAGACTGACCCAGACTTGCCTGTGAGTGTCCGGGAGTCTCCAGCAGAGGCGTGGGTCAGTGGTGGCCTGCTGCAGGGTTAGGAGCACTGAGTGTAGCAGTACATGCCTGGATCTTTTGAAGGAGGTCAGCATTATCTTCATTACCTCCACCATAGTTTGGCCTCAGGTAAATAGCAGGGAGGGAACACAGCTCCACCCATCAACAGAAAATTGGATTAAAGATTTACTTAGCATGGCCCTGCCCATCAGAACAAGACCCAGTTTCCCCCTCACTCAGTCTCTCCAACAGAAAGCTTCCATAAGCCTCTTATCCTTCTCCATCATAGGGCAGACAGATTGAAAACCACAATCACAGAAAACTGACCAATCCAATCACATGAACCACAGCCTTGTTTAACTCAATGAAACTATGAGCCACCCAAGACATTCAGGTCATGGTGGAGAGTTCTGACAACATGTGGCCCACTGGAGAAGGGAATGGAAACCACTTCAGTATTCTTGCCTTGAGAACCCCATGAACAGTATGAAAAGGCAAAAAGATAGGACACTGAAAAATGAACTACCCTAGTTGGAAGGTGTCCAATATGCTACTGGAGATCAGTGGAGAAATAACCACAGAAAGAAGGAAGAGACAGAGCCAAAGCAAAAACAACACCCAGTTGTGGATGTGACTGGTGATGGAAGTAAAGTCTGTTGCTGTAAAGAGCAATATTGCGTAGGAACCTGGAATGTTAGGTCCAGGAATCAAGGCAAATTGGAAGTGGTCAAACAGGAGATGGCAAGCATGAATGCTGACATTTTAGGAATCAGTGAACTAAAATGGACTGGAACAGGTGAATTTAACTCAGATGACCATTGTATCTACTACTGTGGACAGGAATCCCTTAGAAGAAATGGAGTAGCCATTATAGTCAATAAAAGAGTCTGAAATGCAGTACTTGGATGCAGTCTCAAAAATGACAGAATGATCTCTGTTCATTTCCAAGGTGAACCATTCAATATCACAGTAATCCAAGTCTATGCCCTGACCAGTAATGCTGAAGAAGCTGAAGTTGAACAGTTCTATGAAGACCTACAAGACCTTCTAGAATTAACACCCTAAAAGATGTCGTTTTCATTATAGGGGACTGGAATGCAAAAGTAGGAAGTCAAGAAACACCTGGAATAACAGGCAAATTTGTCCTTGGAGTACAGAATGAAGCAGGGCAAAGGCTAATAGAGTTCTGCCAAGAGTATGTTCTGGTCATAGCAAAGACCCTCTTCCAACAACAGGAGAGAAGACTACACATGGACATCACCAGATGGTCAACACCAAAATCAGACTGATTGTATTCTTTGCAGCCACATATGGAGAAGCTCTATACAGTCAGCAAAAACAAGACTGGGGGCAGAACGTGGCTCAGATCATGAACACTTAAATTGAAGAAAGTAGGGGAAACCCCTAGACCATTCAGGTATGACCTAAATCAAATCCCTTATGATTATACAGTGGAAGTGAGAAATAGATTTAAGGGACTAGATTTGATAGACAGAGTGCTTGAAAAACTATGGGCAGAGATTCATGACATTTTACAGGAGACAGGTATCAAGACCATCCCCATGGAAAAGAAATGCAAAAAAGCAAAATGGCTGTTTGAGGAGGCCGTACAAATAGCTGTGAAAAGAAGAGAAGCAAAAAGCAAAGGAGAAAAGGAAAGATATACTCATTTGAATGCAGAGTTCCAAAGAATAGCAAGAAGACATAAGAAAGCCTTCTTCAGTGATCAGTGCAAAGAAACAGAGGGAAACACAGAACGGTAAAGACTAGAGATCTCTTCAAGATAATTAGAGATGCCAAGGGAACATTTCATGCAAAGATGGGCTCGATAAAGGACAGAAATGGTATGGACCTAACAGAAGCAGAAGATATTCATAAGAGGTGGCAAGAATACACAGAGTAACTGTGGAAAAAAGATCTTCATGACCTAGATAATCACAATGGTTTGATCACTCACCAAGAGCCAGACATCCTGGAACGTAAAGTCAAGTGGGCCTTAGGAAGCATCACTACGAACAAAGCTAGTGGAGGTGATGGAATTCCAGTGGAGCTATTTCAAATCCTGAAAGATGGTGCTGTCAAAGTGCTGTACTCAATATGCCAGCAAATTTGGAAAACTCAGCAGTGGCCACAGGACTGGAAAAGGTCAGTTTTCATTCCAATCCCAAAGAAAGGCAATGCCAAAGGATGCTCAAACTACCACACAATTGTACTCATCTCACATGCTAGCAAAGTAATGCTCAGAATTCTCCAAGCTAGGCTTCAACAATACATGAACTGTGAACTTCCAGATGTTCAAGCTGGTTTTAGAAAAGGCAGAGGAACCAGAGATCAAATTGCCAACATCTGCTGGATCATGGAAAAAGCAAGAGAGTTCCAGAAAAACATCTATTTCTGCTTTATTGACCATGCCAAAGCCTTTGACTATGTGGATCACAACAAACTGCAGAAAATTCTGAAAAAGATAGAAATACCAGACCACCTGACTGCCTCTTGAGAAATCTGTATGCAGGTCAGGAAGCAACAGTTAGAACTGGACATGGAACAACAGACTGGTTCCAAAAAGAAAAAAGAGTATGTCAAGACTGTATATTGTCACCCTGCTTATTTAACTTCTATGCAGAGTACATCATGAGAAATGCTGGGCTGGATGAAGCACAAGCTGGAATCAAGATTGCTGGGAGAAATATCAATAATCTCAGATATGCAGATGACACCATCCTTATGGCAGAATGTGAAGAAGAACTAAAGAGCCTTTTGATGAAAGTGAAAGTGGAGAGTGAAAAAGTTGGCTTTAAGCTCAACATTCAGACAACTAAGATTATGGCATCCAGTTTGGATGGTAAATAGATGGGGATACAGTGGAAACAGTGGCAGACTTTATTTGGGGGGTGGGGGTGGGGCTCCAAAATCACTGCAGATGGTGACTGCAGCCATGAAATTAAAAGACGCTTTAGTCCTTGGAAGAAAAGTTATGACCAAACTAGACAGCATATTAAAAAGCAGAAACATTACTTTGCCAACAAAGGTCCATCTAGTCAAGGCTATCGTTTTTCCAGTAGTCATGTATGGATGTGAGAGTTGGATTATGAAGACAGCTGAGTGACAAAGAACTGATGCTTTTGAACTGTGGTGTTGGAGAAGACTCTTGAGAGTCCCACGGACTGCAAAGAGATCCAACCATCTATCTTAAAGGAGATTAGTCCTGACTATTCATTGGAAGGACTGATGTTGAAGCTGAAACTCCAATAATTTGGCCACCTGATGTGAAGAGCTGACTCATTTGAAAGGACCCTCATGTTGGGAAAAATTGAAGGTGGGAAGAGAAGGGGATGTCAGAGGATGAGATGGCTGGATGGCATCACCAACTCAATGGACATGAGTGTGAGTAAACTCCAGGAGTTGGTGATGGACAGGGAGGCCTGGCATGCTGCAGTCCATGGGGTCACAAAGAGTCAGACACAACTGAGCAACTGAACTGAACTGAATGACTGAATAATATCTCATGATATACAACACAGAGTTTTGAATCATTATCCTGATGATATACATTGTCTTTGTTTCCAAGTTTGTCGACTATAAAATATGCCATGATGAGCATCCTGCTATGATAGTGAGTTTTTCACTGTGTTTAATTTCCATTTTGCTTCATATACTGGAAAGTTATTCTTTAGGAACATGCTGTGTAATACTGGAATACATTTTTTTCCCTTTCATTTTTATTTATTTTTATGATGGTCTCTAGTGCAGAGCTCAAAAGTCTTCTGTCAGCCTAATTAGTGTAAGTGATCTCTCTCTCTGATAGCTTTTCAGATTTTTCTCTTTAATGGATATACAGTTCCATTAGAAAATACCTAGACATAAATTTAACCTTTATTTGTACTTTTCATGCCGAAAGCTCAGCTTCTCTGTACAGAGGTGACAAATAAAATCTCAGAAGTGGAGTTTTAGGTGAAGTAGAAAAGAATAGCTTTATTACCTTGTCAGGCAAAGAGGGCCCAGTGTGATAATGCCCTCAAACCACGTGTCCTAACTTGGGGAAAATAATGAGAAGTTTTTATAGTATTTGTTCAAAAAGGGTGTGATCAGCCTGTGGACATTCTTCTGATGGGTTGGTGGTGAGATAAATGGGAGTCTGCCTCATCAACCTTCAGGTCTAACTGGTCTGGGGTCTACATGCTTATGAGCAGTCTAACATTGTTAATCATTGACTTCTTCCACCTGGAGGGGTTTCAGTGTCTGCAAAATAGCTCAAAGATGTGCATATCCGTTGATGGAGAAACAGGACCTTGAGCTAAGGCTGCTCTTGTCTGTTTTTTCTTCTTGGTCTCAAAACTCCTCCCTTTCCGAATCAACTGCTTGAATCTGCCCACTGGAGCAACGGGAAGGTCACAGAGGCTGAATGAAGGTTATTTCCTATAATCAAAGAAATGGGGGATACAGAAAGGCTTTGTGCCCAAAGGGCCCTGCACCGTATCACTTTGACACTCAGAGTACTTTTAATTTCTCCTCAGTTTAGGAAAACTCTCAGTAACCTCTTCACAAGTTGGCTTCTCTGCTGCTTCCTTCTGTTCTTCTATAACACCTATTGAACACATTTCAGAGCTTCTTATTTTCTAATTCATCTCTTTTATGTGTTTTTGTTTCTTTGTGTTCTCTGAGTTCTGAGTGAATTCCCAATGCCATCTTCTAATTCACTGGTCTCTCTTCATTCTGGAATTTTTCCCACCTCTCAGGGTTTCCATTTCCATAATGCTATTGTTTTTATTTCCAAGATTTCTAAATTTTTGTAGCTATTCAATTCTTATTTCACTTATGCTTATTTTGTTAAGTTTTTATATTATTTTCTACATTAAAAATGAAGATGTAAAGTTAGTATATGACAATCAAAGGGTAAACTTTTACCTCTAGCCCTCATATGTGGATGCAACGCTATATTAGAGAATGCCACCTAGTTACCTGGAGTTCAGCTTCTAGTCTTCTCAATCGTTTAGAACACAATCTTGAAATCCTCAGAAATCTGGATCACCTTAGTAATACGCTACCTTCTACTCCTGGTTCTAATAGAGTCGTTGTTCAGTTTGCCTTACAAATCTACAACTTTCTTCAGGGTTAAAAATCAGAATTTATCGTATCATTTGAGCAAGCATTTTCCAGTTCAATTTACAAAGCTACAGTATTTCTTGGAATGTTTTATGCTTACCTATTACTTGAATTTTTGCTGGTGTCAAATGTAATCAATGTAAAGTAATTCTCTATTCAGTTCTGTTTTCATGTAACATCACTGCATTTTTTAACCTGTATGATTTAATAATAGAAAATGACTATATTACTCATTACACAAAAATCTCTCTCACTTTGTACAACCAGGTTGAAACTACATTCTAAGTAATAGGATTATGTGCCTCCCATGTAGTGTAACTGATTTTGAATCTAACCTTGACAAAGTTTGGGTAGTAAGGGCACAACTGAGCAATAAAAATAGTGAAGTAAAGTTGCTTTCTCAAAGTTGAGAGGGTATAGCTTGAGAAACCCATATTAACCCAGGGATTCCTGTGTGTCATCTCACTACTCAGATGAAAGACAGTCAGGACATTGTTCCCTCTTAAGCTTCATTGCCAAGGGTCTGCACTACCCTTTCTCATGAGAGTGATGAGAAACCTAATGCAGTTTGGGGAATCAAAAAATCTAGTCATTTTGCCTCAAAAGCTATTCAACTCTCCTGGGTCTTTGAAAGACATTACATGGATTCCGAAGAGCAAAATAACTAGAATGGCCTAATTCACGGTTTGATCATGGTTCAGGTTACTGAACACCTGAAAAACTCAATTTCCTACCTTTTGCAATAGTTATTGAAGGCTACCACTTTCTGAAAACCTCCCACAATCATTCTTTGATTCAAAGGTTATACATATATAAAAGGTTATATATATATGGATATATATATATGTGGTTATATTTATATATATATATAAGGTTATATATATATATATATATACAAGAACAGATGAGAGAATTTTATTTTTACCATTTAGAGTTCATGAAAAGAACACTTTGAAAGTCTAAAACACAAATAAGCATGTCAGTAAGTGATACTCAGCAAAATGGAGCATTCTATATATTGTTCAGTTGTTCAGTTGTGTTCAACTCTTTGCGACCCCATGGACTATGGCACGCCAGGCTTCCCTGTCCTTCACCATCTCCTGGAGTTGCTCAAACTCTTTTCCATTGAGTCAGTGATGCCATCCAACCATCTCATTGTCTGTTGTCCCCTTCTCTTCCTGCTTTCAATCTTTCCCAGCATCAGGGTCTTTTCAAATGAGTCAGCTTTTCGCATCAGGCGGCCAAAGTATTTCAGCTTCAGCTTCAGCATCAGTCCTTCCAATGAATATTCAGGGTTGATTTCCTTTAGGATAGACTGGTTTGATCTCCTTACAGTCCAAGGGACTCTCAAGGGTCTTCTCCAACACCAGTTCAAAAGCATTCTATATATAGTTATTCTTTACATACTACTCAATGATCCTCTGACAAATTATTCAACCTTATCTTTGGATCAATTGAGAGTTTACTCAAAACCATACCAACAAAGTGAATCAAAAGTGAAAGTATTAAGTGATTAAAAAATCACTTATGCAGAGGGTTTGGTTGATAATTTAATCAGAAAACTAGGTGTCTCAGAGGATTGAATCTCCTAGAAATTTTTTATTGAGGAAAGGGAGAAAAATCAGAAGGGTTCCATGAGAAGACACATTGCTAATTTAGTCTTCTGTTCTTTATAATATATTCCTTCATTCACTAGTTCACTATCAATTGTCAGAAAGGCATTAATGAATACCAATATTTAGTATATATTAGTCATGACAAAATGAATACATTAATATATTTTTTTCTCTAGAAAAATTATTTCTCTATAAAGTGATATTGTATGTTGAAAGAATAAGTTTTCTCTTTCTTGGTGGAACAATGTCTATTATTGATACTGTAGATTTAGATATAGCTAGATTTTCCAAACTATGGCATGTGAGCTACTGATAGAAAACACCATGATTATGACAGTTACTAAGTGAACAACTATTTAAGTGGAAATTAAATAGAAGAAAATTTGTAAAGGTGGTATGTGAATGACTACCATCTGAGAAACGCTGGTTTAGGTATTTTTATTGATTGATTGCTTGATTCTGGCTCTTTTTAAATATCATCTCTTAATATTTGTCTTTATGTTGTACCAATTTTGAAAGTAAAACAATTTTACTATGCTTTATAGAGATAAAATATGAGGAAATATGTACTTTCAAGAATAATAATTTCTAAAAATTTGCTTTTGCATTTCCAGACTCTTAGGTTTATTGATACCATGAACTACATAACTATAAGCATTTAAATTTATAACTATAAATAAATTTAAACCTCTAGTTATACATGTAGCTGAATTTTTTTATTTGATGACTTATTTTATTTTATTGTTTTTATTTTTATTTATTTTTTTGAGGTCATTATTTATTTATTTATTTATTTTAATTTTAATTTTTACTTTATTTTACTTTACAATACTGTATTGGTTTTGCCATACATTGACATGAATCCACCACGGGTGTACATGCGTTCCCAAACATGAACCCCCCTCCCACCTCCCTCCCCATAACATCTCTCTGGGTCATCACCGTGCACCAGCCCCAGGCATGCTGTATCCTGCGTCGGACATAGACTGGCGATTTGATTCTTACATGATAGTATACATGTTACAATGCCATTCTCCCAAATCATCCCACCCTCTCCTTCTCCCTCTGAGTCCAAAAGTCTGTTATACACCTCTGTGTCTTTTTTGCTGTCTTGCGTACAGGGTCGTCATTGCCATCTTTCTAAATTCCATATATATGTGTTAGTATACTGTATTGGTGTTATTCTTTCTGGCTTACTTCACTCTGTATAATCGGCTCCAGTTTCATCCATCTCATCAGAACTGATTCAAATGTATTCTTTTTAATGGCTGAGTAATACTCCATTGTGTATATGTACCACAGCTTTCTTATCCATTTGATGACTTATTTTAATTGGAGTTAAGTTGCTTTACAGTGTTGTGTTAGTCGCTGCAGTACAGCAAAGTGAACCAGGTATATGTATATACATGTCCCCTCGTCCTTGAATTTCCTTCCCATTTAGGTCAACACCAGGCACTGAGTAGAGTTCCCTGTGCTATACAATGTGTTCTCATTAGTTATTTTTAAATAATCAAAGATGATTTCCATGGAAGAAAAAGAGACCAAAATAGGATTTTAGTAGCAAATTTAAAAATAATAGCTTGCAAAGAGGGCAAGGTCAAGGTGCATTTTGTATGATGGAAGGGGGTTAGTCAAATATGAGTAGGCTTTTTTAATACGAAATTCACACTTGAAGCCACTGGCTTAAGGGCAAAGTAAGTCCCAGGCTCATTTGGAACAAAGAGCAAGAAGGCTTGCTCAACTAAAGGGGAAGCCAGTTTGAACCTCCACTTTTCAATAAGATTACTAGGACAGAGGAAAACATGTCTGGACAGAGGATACCAAGTCCCACAGAGAGAGGCACGGAGACCTCCAAAGAAGTCATCAGAGGATCTGAAAGGTGAATGCCAAGGGCTAGACACCATAAAGAAGTTCTGGGAAACCATCAAAGAAAATGCCATTCTCTCCCAAGGTTCTTGGCTCAGGACCCAAGAGGAATGGCTTAGCAAGGGCAGGATAGAGAGGTGGCCATCCCCATTCCCATACAATCATTGTAGAGTGTTGTTGTGGGATAATGATTTAAAAAAGGCTAATTTTTAGTTGTTTTTATTACTGTTTTAAAATCCTCTACAGAGCTTAGTCTCCGTGCACAGAAGGTTGTCACCACCCCAGATGTTTACGGACCTGCAGAGTGTTTAGCAGGACCCAGAAAAGCAAGATAAAACATCTCTAGATCCGAAGACATCAGGCCTCATATTTAGGTAGTTAAAAAGCAAAGTTCTTTTTGGAAGCGATCTGCGTTGAGGTACAATCTGAGTACGTTGTGCTCCCATTAAATCCAACTGAACTAGAACACCTTGTTTCCAGTAAGTGATTAGAGGGATTACGGGATAATAACTGATGACAAGTAAGAGGTGAGCCGACCCAGAGAGATAAATAAGTAGGCACAATGAAAGAGGTAAATGGCCCAATTCAAGGAAGATATTGAAGGAAATAACACAGTGTTGGTAAGCCTCTTACAGTTCCCTGAATTTAGATTAGATATGCTTCTTTCTATACCTGATTTTGAAACCCAGAGGGTGAGGCTGCAATATCCTACCTTATGGGCTAGGAATCAGGGGTTCTGTGATGGTTGAAACGATTCTAACTTCTCCGTTGCCTCCAGTTCTGTGTGGGCCTGAGTGGTGACAAGTAGGGAGAGGGCCTTTCTTTAAAACTAAGAAACAGGGACTTCCCTGGTGGTCCAGTGGTTAGGGCTTCACCTTCCAATGGAGGGGGTGTGGGTTTGATCCCCCTCCAGGGAGCTGAGACCCCACATGCCCTCCAGACAAAAAACCAAAACATAAAACAGAAGCAATATTGTAACAAATTCAACAAAGACTTTAAACAAACAAGCAAAACTCTCCCCCCACCCCACCCCACGCCCCCCCTCCCCTCCCCGGCACACACACAAACCTAAGAGACATTGAATTTTATTTTCTGCTTTAAGTTATGAGTTTGCCAGAAACTGTGCTGAAATAACGTTATGCAGAGAACCCAAAATGAATTTAAATACAGAAAACCTTCAGATAATGTGAGAAAACTTAGTGTTGCGATGCAAAGTTCCTTCACAGAGAACAGGGCTACCTTTCTACAAAATACCCTAGGGGACTATGGTAGTATCCCCTGCTGCAACACCAATGGTTCTAGATCAGAAAGGCAAAGTGTCAGATTTTTACTCACATAAAATATTATTCCAGGTCAAACTTTTTGAAACAAACCAACAAGTTATTTTTTTTTTCTCTATTAGTTAACTTGTGTAAAGGAAAATGCATGGCAATTAACTTTGCTTCCTGTAGTTCCCTGGGTTGTGTTCTATATACAATCCCTTGCATTGTGGTGGGAATGGGTGGGCGGGTGGGTGATGAGGATGTAGAGAGAAGAGGATACTAACCACATAGCCCTTTCATTGCAGACATGTCCAGTGTCCTCCTTGATTAGCATCATATGTGATGATCTGAGCATCTTATATCTACTTCTACCGGTGTTAACACTCCCTTCTGGTAGAGGTAACATCTATTTTCCTCTGTAGGCAGTTGTCTAAAGTATTCACTTACCTTTCTGCTACTGGTTTTCAGTTTTCTCCTAAGCTCTGCTAACTGAAAAAGTGAAATGATCTTCAGATTAAAACCTGTATCAACTTCCTGGACCATCTGAGATTAAAAAAAAAATACACACATCTCTTTTTCCACTTTCTTGAAGGCTGGTAATCCTACACTTGGGTGATGCCTTCCCCTCTTGTTTTAAGGCCCAGGGAGTCTTCATCACTTGACAGGCAGCCTGTGCTTTCCTTTAGTTCTATGGTATTCCTTAGAATCCTAGCTGCTTTGGCTTTTAATTCCTTTAACCTGATATTAGCAATTATTGACATCTATTCTTGCCTTCCACCCAATCGAGCATTAGAACAAATAGAGAAACAGAAAACTGGAAAATTCTTCCTCTCATGGAATTAGGTGTAGAAAGGAAGAAGGAAGTCAAGTAAATTTTCCTTTTCTGAAAAGATGTGATTAAAAATATAAACCACCAGTCAATCGGAGTCAGATGGTACTGAAATAATACCAATGTATTATTTGTCAATCCAGGGAAAATATCTGTTAAGCCTCATATGTTTGAAACTTGAAGACTGTAGAGTACATCACGAGAAACACTGGACTGGAAGAAACAAGCTGGAATCAAGATTGCCAGGAGAAATATCAATAACCTCAGATATGCAGATGATACCACCCTTATGGCAGAAAGTGAAGAGGAACTAAAAAGCCTCTTGATGAAAGTGAAAGAGGAGAGTGAAAAAAGTTGGCTTAAAGCTCAACATTCAGAAAACGAAAATCATGGCATCTGGTCCCATCACTTCATGGGAAATTGATGGGGAAACAGTGGAAACAGTGTCAGACTTTATTTTGGGGGGCTCCAAAATCACTGCAGATGGTGGCTGCAGCCATGAAATTAAAAGACGCTTACTTCTTGGAAGAAAAGTTATGACCAACCTAGATAGTATATTCAAAAGCAGAGACATTACTTTGCCAACTAAGGTCCGGCTAGTCAAGGCTATGGCTTTTCCTCTGGTCATGTATGGATGTGAGAGTTGGACTCTGAAGAAGGCTGAGCACCGAAGAATTGATGCTTTTAAACTGTGGTGTTGGAGAAGATTCTTGAGAGTCCCTTGGACTGTAAGGAGGTCCAACCAGTCCATTCTGAAGGAGATCAGCCCTGGGATTTCTTTGGAAGGAATGATGCTAAAGCTGAAACTACAGTACTTTGGCCACCTCATGCGAAGAGTTGACTCATTGGAAAAGTCTCTGATGCTGGGAGGGATTGAGGGCAGGAGGAGAAGGGGACAACAGAGGATGAGATGGCTGGATGGCATCACCGACTCGATGGACGTGAGTCTGAGTGAACTCCAGGAGATGGTGATGGACAGGGAGGCCTGGCGTGCTGCGATTCATGGGGTCGCAAGGAGTAGGACACAACTGAGCGACTGAACTGAACTGAACTGAAGCCTCATATGTTTGAAACCTGAAGACTGTATTTTCAATTCTCAGTCATCTCAGGTGGAGATAGCCTCAAGTTAACTGTCACTAAAAGCTGTCAAAACTATGGGACTTAAACATGTCATGACTCACAGTTTGAGAATCATAAGCCAAAGGCCCAGGAACGGGACATATTTCTGTACTAAAAATTACAAAGAAATTAAGTATCTTATTGGAGAAGGAAATGGCAACCCACTCCAGTACCCTTGCCTGGACAATCCCAGGAACGGGGGAGCCTGGTGGGCTGCCGTCTGTGGGGTCACACGGAGTCTGACATGACTGAAGCGAATTAGCAGCAGCAGGAACAGTAAGTATCTTATATAAAAATATCCAAAATACCTGATTTTTTAAAGATTTATATATATATATATATATAATCTGTGTGTGTGTGTGTGTGTGTGTGTGTGTGTGTGTGTGTGTGTTGGTAGGTGCCCAATATGCTACTGGAGATCAGTGGAGAAATAATTCCAGAAAGATGAAGGGATGGAGCCAAAGCAAAAACAACACTCAGTTGTGGATGTGACTGGTGATGGAAGCAAGGTCCAATGCCATAAAGAGAAATATTGCATAGGAACCTGGAATGTTAGGTTCATGAATCAAGGCAAATTGGAAGTGGTCAAACAGGAGATGGCAAGAGTGAACGTCGATATTCTAGGAATCAGCGAACTAAAATGGGCTGGAATGGGTGAATTTAACTCAGATGACCTTTATATGTACTACTGAGGGCAGGAATCCCTTAGAAGAAATATAGTAGCTATTATAGTCAAAAAGAGTCCAAAATACAGTACCTGGATGCAATCTCAAAAATGAGAGAATGATCTTTGTTCATTCCAAGGCAAACCATTCAGTATCATGGTAATCCAAGTCTATGCCCCGACCAGTAATGCTGAAGAAGCTGAAGTTAAACAGTTCTATGAAGACCTACAAGATCTTTTAGAACTAACATCCAAAAAAGATGTCCTTTTCATTATAGGGGACTGGAATGCAAAAGTAGGAAGTCAAGAAACACCTGGAGTAACAGGCAAATTTGGCCTTGGAGTACAGAATGAAGTAGGGCAAAGGCTAATAGAGTTATGCCAGGAGAATGCACTGGTCATAGCAAACACTCTTTTCCAACAACACAAGAGAAGACTCGACACATGGACATCACGAAATCAGATTGATTATATTCTTTGCAGCCAAAGATGAAGAAGCCTTATACAGTCAGAAAAAAACAAGACCAGGAGCTGACTGTGACTCAGATCATGAACCCCTTATTGCCAAATTCAGACTCAAATTGAAGAAAGTAGGGGAAACCACTAGAGCATTCAGGTATGACCTAAATCAAATCCCTTATGATTATATGGTAGAAGTGAGAAATAGATTTAAGGGACTAGATCTGATAGACAGAGTGGCTGAAGAACTATGCACAGAGGTTCATGACATTGTAGAGGAGCTAGAGAGCAAGACCATCCCCAAGAAAAAGAAATGCAAAAAAGCAAAATGGTTGTCTGAGGAGGCCGTACAAATAGCTGTGAAAAGAGAAGTGAAAAGCAAAGGAGAAAAGGAAAGATATACTCATTTGAATGCAAAGTTCCAAAGAATAGCAAGGAGAGATAAGAAAGCCTTCCTCAGCAATCAATGCAAAGAAATAGAGGAAAACAACAGAATGGGAACGAGTAGAGATCTCTTGAAGAAAATTAGAGATACCAAGGGAACATTTCATGCAAAGATGGGCTCGATAAAGGACAGAAATGGTATGGACCTAACAGAAGCAGAAGATATTAAGAAGAGGTGGCAAGAATACACAGAAGAATTGTACAAAAAAAATCATGACCCAGATAATCACGATGGTGTGATCACTCACCTAGAGCCAGACATCCTGGAGTGTGAAGTCAAGTGGGCCTTAGGAAGCATCACTACGAACAAAGCTAGTGGAAGTGATGGAATTCAAGTTGAGCTATTTCAAATCCTGAAAGATGACACTGTGAAAGTGCTGCACTCAATATGCCAGCAAATTTGGAAAACTCAGCAGCGGCCACAGGACTGGAAAAGGTCAGTTTTCATTCCAATCCCAAAGAAAGGCAATGCCAAAGAATGCTCAAACTACCACACAATTGCAGTCATCTCACACTCTAGTAATGTTTAAAATTCTTCAAGCCAGGCTTCAGCAACATGTGAACCATGAACTTCCAGATGTTCAAGGTGGTTTTAGAAAAGGCAGAGGAACCAGAGATCTAATTGTTAACATCTGCTGGATCTCTGAAAAAGCAAGAGAGATCCCGAGAAACATCTATTTTTGCTTTATTGACTATGCCAAAGCCTTTGAATGTGTGGATCACAATCAACTGTGGAAAACTCTGAAAGAGAGGGGAATACCAGACCACCTGATCTGCCTCTTGAGAAACCTGTATTCAGGTCAGGAAGCAACAGTTAGAACTAGACATGGGAACAGCAGCCTGGTTCCAAATAGGAAAAGGAGTATGTCAAGGCTGTATATTGTCACCCTTCTTATTTAACTTATATCACAGTGCATCATTAGAAATGCTGGGCTGGATGAAGCACAAGCTGGAATCAAGATTGCCGGGATAAATATCAATAACCTCAGATATGCAGATGACACCACACTTATGGCAGAAATTGAAGAACTGAAGAACCTCAGACAGAGGATGAGATGGTTGGATGGCATCACCGACTCAATGGACATGAGTTTGGGTAAACTCCTGGAGTTTGTAATGGACAGAGAGGCCTGGTGTGCTGCAGTCATGGGATTACAAAGAGTCAGACATGACTGAGCAACTGAACTGAATACATTATAGGTAATATAGTTTAGTCACTAAGTCTTGTCTGACTCTTGTGACCCCATGGACTATAGCCTGCCAGGTTCCTCTATCCATGGGATTTTTCAGGCAAGAATACTGGAGTGAGTTGCCATTTCCTTCTCCAATAGGTAATACTAGATGTTATATATCACACACACACACACACACACACACACACACACACACACACACACAATTGTCTGGCACTCTGCTTACTACTCTGGACATTTTTGGTACAATTACAATTCAGGAAGTTACTTTTAAGATCTTTCCAGTCTTAAACACCAGTGAAAATAAAAGTGAGAAAACCTACGATATGGAAGTTTCCAAAGATGTGCTGTGATTTAAGTGTTCTTATCAAAGCCACGGGTCCTTTCACCAGTTGTGGAATAAGAGATGGATAAATCTCATCCTGAACCAGGATGAACCCAGCTAATATCTGAGAAGTGTGGGACTCTTCTGAAAGCATGAAGGAAAGGCACCAAGCCTATACCAAGCATGGCTCCCGCAAGGGAGTGATCTGCCTCTCAGCAGTCAATGGGGGTTAACCTGAGCATAGAAGGGGGGTCAAAGGCCATTCCAATGTATTTCAATCAGTGAAAGAGACTTATATGATAGAAATCCTTTTGCATGGAGTCTAAGTTCAACTGGTGGAAGGCAAGGGGGAGAATTATAAGACAAAAAAAAATCTCCTTTTTTGGTCTTAAAATAACGGAAACATGGATTACTGGTTTGAAATGGATTTTAGAAATTACCTAGCATAATTCCCTCATCTCAAATTAGTTGAGGCCTAGTTAGTGGTAATCTCAGTTGCCTAATTGATGGTAAACTCAGAACTAGAGCAAATCTAGTCTCAATTCTAGTTATGCTTCCCCCACTGGTGTCTTATTAATTGTTCTAGATTGTTTCCTGTGAATCAGTACTTTATAAATGAACAACACTGGGGTCTTTAAAGACAGGGCCTGATTCTTATAGCTACCATAATGCCCAATACTGTGCTGAGCTTACAAAGAAACTCGGCAAAAATTTAGTGAATTGATTTTTCATCCTGCCAGCTATCTGCACTAATTCTGGTAGATCCAGAATACATGGTAAGCTAATTGCAGGGCCCATTGGTCAGTTACTGTTTCCTGTTTCTGAAAACATCACTCAATCCTCTAAGAAAGGAAAATGGAATGAGATTAGGGGACAAATGGTGAATCTTCAGAGTAATTTTGTCATTCAAGGTCCATGAAATCAAAAGGAAAAGGAAACTAAAACTTGTAGGGTATAGACTGCTGTTCTAAAGTTTTTAAGAGTTATCTGACCAACTCACATAACTTCCAAGGCAACCACTACCTTTAGTTTTTACAGAAGATTACATGGCATTTTGCAGGAGGACCATCTGACTCTCTTTCCTTGTTTAAGCTGCTGCTGCTAAGTCGCTTTAGTCGTGTCCAACTCTGTGTGACCCCATAGACGGCAGCCCACCAGGCTCTCCCGTCTCTGGGATTCTCCAGGCAAGAACACCGGAGTGAGTTGCCACTTCCTTCTCCAATACATGAAAGTGAAAAGTGAAAGTGAAGTCGTTCAGTCGTGTCCGACTCTTAGGGACCCCATGGACTGGAGCCTACGAGGCTCCTCTGTCCATGGGATTTTCCAGATGAGAGTACTGCAGTGGGGTGCCATTGCCTTCTTCACCTTGTTTAAGCTAGTTACCTACTATAATATACTTACCCAGTACAATCTAGGTCAAAAACTGAAAAGATAAACTGAATCAATCAAAGAACTACTAAATCAATCAAAGAACTACTAATCTTAAAAATCTGAATTAAGGAACTTCCCAGATGGCTCAGACAGTAAAGAATTGGCCTGCAATGCAGGATACCCAGTTTGATCCCTGGATGGGAAAGATGCCCTGGAGAAAGGAATGGCTTCCCACTCCAGTATTCTTTCCTGGAGAATTCCTTGAACAGAGGAGGCTGGCAGGTTACAGTCCATGGGTCACAAAGAGTCGAACATGGCTGAGAGACTAACACTGGTGGTCCAGTGGTTAAGACTCTGAGCTATCACTGCTGAAGGCCCGGATTCCATCCTTGGTCAGGGAGCTGAGATCCCACAAGCCACTTGGCATAGCAAAAAATAAGTAAATAAACAAAATTAAAGATTTTTTTAATTGAAAAAAAATCTGAATTAAAAAGTAAATGAAGTAATCTGACAATTATTAGCAGAAGCAAAAGAGGGTGTTTGAAAGATACCATAAGAAAGAGTTGGTAGTGTGGTAAGCCAAAACCACATCCAGGCAGAAGTCACAAGGAGCAAAATTGTGAATAACCAGAGGAAACATATTAGCAGAAAGACAAGAATGAGGTAGGAATTCAGAGAGGAGCAGAGATGGGGTGTTGAAGATGGAGCCCATGTGTTAATCACCTAAAAGAAAGCTGGCAAAGCCCGTTTTGCAAGTTGCTTTTATTCTTGATGACTATTCAATGAACTTTACTTCACAGGTAACTTTACAATAACTCCTCTCACTTGTACTAGCCTGAATCAAACTCTTTTTTGTTTCCTTGCATGGTACCAATCAGGCAGAGACAATCACTAAAGAATGTACTCCACATGACCTTTCAAGAAATTGTCTCTTTTAACCCTCTTTACAAACTCATAAGTTAGTTATCATAACCACCAACTTAGAACATGAAGGTAAACCTGGGAAGTGTGTTCAAATTCACATAGCCTACTGAGTGTCAGAGCTGAAAAATCAAACCCAGGACTGTCTGGCTCCAAAGTGCCAAAGCTCTTTAAAAAATAAGAATTTATTTTTATTTTTAGAAAACAAGGTACAAAACAAGCAAAACCACAAATGAAATAAATTT
The DNA here is from genome assembly GCF_023091745.1 of Budorcas taxicolor. Lineage (NCBI taxonomy): Eukaryota > Metazoa > Chordata > Mammalia > Artiodactyla > Bovidae > Budorcas > Budorcas taxicolor. Next base: position 87,816,984 of record NC_068913.1, read on the forward strand.
GCTCCAAGTTGGTAAATACCACTGTGTTCCACATGTGCTAGGTGGTGTATTTAAGAGTTTTGATAGTGAAAAATTAAAAAAAGCAGTGTTCTTAGCTTTGAGCCAAAACTACTTTTTTTAAAAAGTAAAGTACAAATAAGAAAAATGCATTTAACTGACTGGCGGTTTTTGAAATGAAATGTGGTTTTGACTTTCTGATGTAAATGCATAATTTTAAAGATAGACATGACATACAGAAAACCATTTGTAAGCCATGATTTACAGGACAACTTCAGGAGAGACCATAACTGTCATATCATATCACTTGAATCTTAATGAAACCCATCAATTTTGGCAGAGTTTGTCAAACTCATGCCTTGGCAATGGCAGGGAGTCACGTGAACTGATTATATGGTAGGAGAACATGAATTCTGCAATCCTGGAAGGAACCCTACACTTCTCTTTTCTAGCTGTGTATGACACTAAGAAATTTCCTTTAACCTCTGGTCTGGGGCTTCTCATCTGTAAAAATAGCCTTGATAACACAGCAGAACCTATCTCAAAAGATTTCATGAGAGTTAAATTAGAGAGTGACAGGAGCCCAATCAAGTTAATAAGTACTAGTTCCTTTATTTTTCCCTTTAAAGATATGAAAACTTCTGCACTAGGAAATTTAGACATATTAGAGCTTTTCAGTATGACACACTTTATTGCCTAAAGGAGTAAACTCTGATGCTTGAAAGGTCAAAGAAACTCTGATGGTGGCTTTATTATGCAGTGGAGAAGCCCTTCATAGCCATGACCTTAAATTAAGCATGTATTTGTAAATAATGTAAAATTCAAAGCAGTAAAGAAAAGTCAGCACATATGCATAAGTTGAAGTGTGTTAGTCACTCAGTTGTTTCTGACTCTTTGAGACCCCAAGGACTATAGTCCACTAGGCTCCTCCGTCCATAGAATTCTACAGACAGGAATACTGGAGTGGGTAGCCATTCCCTTCTCCAGGGGATCTTCCCAACCCGGGGATAGAACCTGGGCCTCCTGCATTACAGGCAGATTCTTTACTGTCTGAGCCACTGGGGAAGCCCATAGTTTCTAGATCAGCTTCCTGTCTGCTAATATTCCTTATTGATAAATCTCTTCTGAAATAACAGGAAAATGACATAGAAGGAAGAGAGGAGGGGCTGCTGATATAGATGATAAAGAAACCTGCCATTTTCAAGACCCATAGGAAGCATGCCAGCAGGAAACAAGATCCAGAAAATCCCGACTTGGGATGGCAGGCATGTGGGACTGGGGGACGGAGGAGCTAAAAACAGAGGGATTGGGTGAGAGTCTACACAGAGAGCTGGGGCTGCCTGTAGGCCTGCTCCTGTGCTTCACAGGGCCAGGTAATTACACTGATCTCTACCCTCCCTGCTGAAGGAAAAGGAAGTTGGTTTATTATGTGGAGAATTGAAACTCAAAGTCTATCAGGCTAATATATAGGAGGTAAGAGGGAGATGTATAGACTACTGCCTGAATGGAATGTTTGCTTAAGAGATGTGGCAGAGAGCCAGCTAAGGAGAAGAGTGAAAAGCAATGATGGGAGAGCAATGGGATTAGAGCCAGAGTAGAATGAGTCAAGGGTGGTGGGAGGAGAAGGGGACGACAGAGGATAAGATGGTTGGATGGCATCACCGACTCGATGGACATGAGTCTGAGTGAGCTCTGGGAGTTGGTGATGGGCAGGGAGGCCTGGCATGCTGCAGTCCATGGGGTCACAAAGAGTCAGACATGACTGAGCAACTGAACTGAACTGAGGCAAGAAAAGAAAGACCAGAGTGACTGGTTCACTGAGGAAACGCAAGAGCACAAGGGTCAGAAACTCCAACATGGTTAACAAACTGGAGGGCTCAGAGAGTACAGTCCTCAAGTCCACGTGTCCTGAGTGATGGCAGAATGGTTTCCTGTCTCCTCTGTTACCCAGGAGTGAAGTTATTGTTGTTTAGTAGCTTAGCCATGTTTGACTCTTTTGCAACGTCATGGACTGTAGCCTGCCAGGCTCCTCTGTCCAGGGGGTTTTCCAGGCAAGAATACTGGAGTGGGTTGCCATTTCCTTCTCCAGGGGATTTTCCTGACCTAGGGATCAAACCCACATCTCCTGCATTGCAAGTGGGTTCTTTACCACTGAGTCACGAGGGAAGATACCCAGGAGTGAAGACCTATTTCAAATTCTTTTTCTTTCATAAATTTTCTCCACTTGCCTCAGGTCAAAATTCCTTCCCCCTCTCCACTTAATTCCTCTGAGCCTTACTGTTTATATTACATAAATTACATATGCTATTATGTCTTCTCATTTAATTGTCCCTGGCATATTTCAGTTATCCTTTATGTAAGTATATATTCACATGTAATTCAAATAATTTACCTTCCCTCTTCAGTATTTTGGAATTGGGGGTCAGTTGTCTTATGATACTGTTAGGTAGCTAGGATAGGAAAAAGGAGTCCAGAATGGTGGCAGCTAAGAGACAAAGAAGGGAAAAGCCCGCAAAAATAAAACAAAGGAAGATCTGAGGATTGGAGTGAGAACCTCAGGTAAAACAAACACCCTCCTGGCTCAGGGGGAGGAGAAAAAACATAAAAAGAGGAGCCAAAATTGAGCCAAGGGCTTGCTCCTCTTGTGGATCGGCCCACTCTCACGCCTTGAGCATGTATTTTCCTTTGCTTTCTAAATAAAACTGAGCTATAACACTAGTCTGTCCGTTGCTTCAAATTTTTGCTGCAGCGAGACAGAACCGAGGAAATTACACACTCCCCTGATATATATGGTGCCATTTCTCAGATTTAACCAGGCTGGAACAACCTCGGCTCCGCCCCCAAGAGGCAAAGGCCAAGCACAGCAGAAGCCCAACAGCAAAAGCTCCCGCGGTGGAAGCTGAATGCGAAGAAAATCCAGTGCAGTAGAAGTGACAAGAAGCCCACCATGCCGGAAACCAGGACAGCAAAAACAAACTCAGCAGAAAGCCCACGCGGCTCAGTCTCAGATTCCAGGAGACTTCCTGTTGGGGTAGGAAGTCCTCGCTCCTATGGCTTGGAAGGACATATGACTAACAAAATCTTAATTCCTTTACAATCTCTTGTTTCTTGTTTCCTTGAACCCCTGCAAACAGGCAAGCACCAGTGAGTGCCCCAGGGTGTCCCAAAGTCTCCACTATCTGTGGTGCCCTAGTAGCTGTTGCCCAAGTGGGTGGGGGTTCTTCTGTCCTTAATCTTCTTTGTGCCAAGGATCAGGCCAATGAAAACTGTGAGCACAGATCAGGTATTTAGCAGATTTTCTGGCAGGTTATGAAGGGGATTCCTTGGCATGTTTTTCCCACTGCTTTTTCCTCCTGTTCTTCAGCTCCTCTCTCCCAGGACTTGAGCCCGGCCAAAACCCACGGTGTCTGGCTTCAGGACCTAATGAAACTCAGGTTATTGATGTCTCATTGCAAAATAATTCACTGAGAGACACAGCAATAGGTAAGAGGTGGATTTGCTCAGATTTAAAGAGAAGCACACTCCACAGGGTGTGGGCCATTGAAGAGTGTGACTGCAATGGCCATGGAATGTAGTGTGGTTAGTTTTATATGGGCTGGGTAATTTCATATGCTAATAAGTGGGAGGATCATTCCAACAATTGGGGAACCATCCACTCCTTGGTCTTTTGACAGTGCCTTGGAACTGCCCTAGTACCTCTGGGTGTGTCATTTTTCTTGCAGAATGAGGATCAAGGTTTAGTTGAATTTGACTTGTCATCTTGGACCCATTTGATTTTAATTGGTTTAGGACTTCCTTGGTGGCTCAGATGGTATACCATCTGCCTACAATGCGGGTGACCTGGGTTCGATCCCTGGGTCGGGAAGATCCTCTGGAGAAGGAAATGGCAATCCACTCCAGTACTCTTGCCTGGAAAATCCCATGGATGGAGGAGCATGGTAGACTACAGTCCATGGGGTCACAAAGAGTTGGACACGACTGAGTGACTTCACCTTCACTTTCATGTTATGGTCATTCTTTCAAAACTTGTGCCTTGCCCCCTTCCTTTCTGTTTCATGTTTTTTTCCTGAGCCCCGTCTGGGCCCACAATGTTGCCTTTACAATCTTCTGGAGGGACAACCAGAAAATAGCTGGGCCTTGGGAGGAAAATACTGTATAATATCCAATCCCTCTAGATATTCAGGCCTTCATCTTCTGTGTTTCCTACAACATGTGCAAGAACAGCATTTCTCAGTGAACCTGCTAGGGCAGTGACGGAAACACAATGCCTGCTAGAAGTTCATCTTTGATGGCATCCCTTAAAGGGCAATTGGGCTTCCAGGGATAATGCTTGCCACTTTAGGAGTTAGCCCTGCAGGCTGTTTGGGCCCAAATCCTTACCACCCTCCTCCTAAAGTTACAAACATATCCCGGGGTCAAATCTCCATTCCACTTTTATTGAACATCTGGTCGGTTGCCTCTTATCGATTTGTTCTTAAGCCATTTACTAACTTCTACAACCAGGACCCTGCCCCCTTGTAGGCAACAACACTCCACCCTGCTTATTATTAAAATACTCTTAATGCCTCTAACAGGACCAGATAATCCACTCCTTTGTCATTACTTCTGCTATTACCTAAAGTGGGTCTATGACAATTAAATGTTTACCATTGGAAATACCTTAAACTGCTCCAAGAAAATGCACTGGTCATAGCAAACACCCTCTTCCAACAACACAAGAGAAGACTCTACACATGGACATCACAAGATGGTCAACACCGAAATCAGATTGATTATATTCTTTGCAGCCAAAGATGGAGAAGTTCTATACAGTCAACAAAAACAAGACCGGGAGCTGACTATGGCTCAGATCATGAACTCCTTATTGCCAAATTCAGACTTAAATTGAAGAAAGTAGGGAAAACCGCTAGACCATTCAGGTATGACCTAAATCAAATCCCTTATGATTATACAGTGGAAGTGAGAAATAGATTTAAGGGACTAGATCTGATAGAGTGCCTGATGAACTATGGAATGAGGTTCGTGACATTGTACAGGAGACAGGGATCAAGACCATCCCCATGGAAAAGAAATGCAAAAAAGCAAAATGGCTGTCTGGGGAGGCCTTACAAATAGCTGTGAAAAGAAGAGAGGTGAAAAGCAAAGGAGAAAAGGAAAGATACAAGCATCTGAAGGCAGAGTTCCAAAGAATAGCAAGAAGAGATAAGAAAGCCTTCCTCAGCAATCAATGCAAAGAAATAGAGGAAAAGAACAGAATGGGAAAAACTAGAGATCTCTTCAAGAAAACTAGAGATACGCAGGGAACATTTTATGCAAAGATGGGCTCAATAAAGGACAGAAATGGTATGGACCTAACAGAAGCAGAAGATATTAAGAAGAGGTGGCAAGAATACACAGAAGAACTGTACAAAAAAGATCTTCATGACCCGGATAATCACAATGGTGTGATCACTCATCTAGAGCCAGACATCCTGGAGTGTGAAGTCAAGTGGGCCTTAGGAAGCATCACTACGAACAAAACTAGTGGAGGTGATGGATTCCAGTTGAGCTATTTGAAATCCTGAAAGATGATGCTGTGAAAGTGCTGCACTCAATATGCCAGCAAATTTGGAAAACTCAGCAGTGGCCACAGGACTGGAAAAGGTCAGTTTTCATTCCAATCCCAAAGAAAGGCAATGCCAAAGAATGCTCAAACTACTGCACAATTGCACTCTTCTCACACACTAGTAAAGTAATGCTCAAAATTATCCAAGCCAGACTTCAGCAGTACGTGAACCATGAACTCCCTGATATTCAGGCTGGTTTTAGAAAAGGCAGAGGAACCAGAGAGCAAATTGCTAACATCTGCTGAATCATGGAAAAAGCAAGAGAGTTCCAGAAAAACATCTATTTCTGCTTTATTGACTATGCCAAAGCCTTTGACTGTGTGCATCACAATACACTGTGGAAAATTCTGAAAGAGATGGGAATACCAGACCACCTGACCTGCCTCTTGAGAAATCTGTATGCAGGTCAGGAAGCAACAGTTAGAACTGGACATGGAACAACAGACTGGTTCCAAATAGGAAAAGGAGTACGTCAAGGCTGTATATTGTCACCCTGCTTATTTAACTTCTATGCAGAGTACATCATGAGAAACCCTGGACTGGAAGAAACACAAGCTGGAATCAAGAATGCCAGGAGAAATATCAATAATCTCAGATATGCAGATGACACCACGCATATGGCAGAAAGTGAAGAGGAACTAAAAAGCCTCTTGATGAAAGTGAAAGAGGAAAGCGAAAAAGTTGGCTTAAAGCTCAATATTCAGAAAATGAAAATCATGGCATCTGGTCCCATCACTTCATGGGAAATAGATGGGGAAACAGTGGAAACAGTGAGAGACTTTATTTTGGCTGGGCTCCAAAATCACTGCAGATGGTGACTGCAGCCATGAAATTAAAAGACGCTTACTCCTTGGAAGGAAAGCTATGATCAACCTAGATAGCATATTCAAAAGCAGAGACATTACTTTGCCAACTAAGGTCCGACTAGTCAAGGCTATGGTTTTTCCAGTAGTCATGTATGGATGTGAGAGTTGGACTGTGAAGAAGGCTGAGCGCCGAAGAATTGATGCTTTTGAACTGTGGTGTTGGAGAAGACTCTTGAGAGTCCCTTGGACTGCAAGGAGATCCAACCAGTCCATTCTGAAGGAGATCAACCCTGGGATTTCTTTGGAAGGAATGACGCTAAAGCTGAAACTCCAATACTTTGGACACCTCATGTGAAGAGTTGACTCATTGGAAAAGACTCTGATGCTGGGAGGGGCTGGGGGCGGGAGGAGAAGGGGACAACAGAGGATGAGATGGCTGGATGGCATCACGGACTTGATGGACATGAGTCTGAGTGAACTCCGGGAGTTGGTGATGGACAGGGAGGCCTGGCGTGCTGTGATTCATGGGGTTGCAAAGAGTCGGACACGACTGAGCGACTGAACTGAACTGAACTGAGGGAAGGAAATTAGTGACTTACAGTCCCTCAGAGCATTAAGAGGATAAGGCTTACAGCTGTTTCACCAGGTTCCCAGTCTGAGGGCACAAACTTGGATTGCTTACATCATGATATCTATTGCCATCCATGATAGACAAACCAGCAAAGAGTTAAGATTACAGCCCCTTAATCCTACCCAGCACTGGTCACATTGGAGACCTTAGGGGTACCCAACTCCAGCCTGGGGGTCCCAGCAGGTCGACCTGCCTCAACCTGCCCAGGGACCCAATTCTTGGGAGGCTGACCTGCCTCGACCTGCCCCAGCATTCAATCTCCAGGAGGCTGTCATCCCTTAACCTGCCTGGGGATCTGCATCCTGACCTGGGGACGCCTGGCTCTCAGGTTGCAACAGTACTGGGTAGGATAAGCTTCAGAAAAACTCATCCCTAAGGAAGTCCACCCATGGAAATAGACGGAAGCCTATTAGTTGTGGGACTGTGCCCAGTCTTACCAATAACTCAGGAGTCTAACCAGAACTGGATTGCATTCCTGGAAAGTCTAAGAGGCTCTCCAACAATTTAGCAATCTGGACTTAGACTCTTATGAGGGACAGGCGATTTTAAATGACAAATTCCTGTGTCAATGTGCATCAGACATCAGGATAAAGTTACAACAGCTACACCAGCAGGACCCTGCTGCCTCTAAGATGAGTGGTCCAGATAGCCACCTATACCTTTTATAACAGCGAACAGGAGAGGGAGGCCAAGGCCCAGGAAAGGGAGAAAGGGAAAGAGACAAGGCATGCCCAGATGCTGGCTGCCCTCCAGGGGAGCCCTATGGTAACCCCTGAGTCCTTAAAGGACAAGGCAAATGCCTAATCTGTAGATAGGTGGGACATTAGACCAAAGAGTGTCCAAACCACTGACAAGTCTCCTAAAATGGCTTACAATAAATGCCATCAGTAGGGACATTGGGCGGCACTCTGCCCTTGGGTCACAAGAGCCTCAAGGTCAAGTGCCAAGCCTTCCCTCATGATGGTTCAACAGGACTGAAGCGACCCGCTCCAGCCAGCCTGCCAGTCATAGATAACCATTATGGGGCTGGAGTCAAGGATGCAACTGGATGTGGCAGGTAGGTCCAAGAATTTCTTGGTTGACACAGGGGCTACCTATGTACCTGTATCTGTCCTGACCTACTCCAGAGCCTTCTCCTCCCAAACCTGTACCATTTGGGGTGCTACAGGAAAAACAATTACAAAAGATTCACCCAAGCATTTCTTTGTTGCTGGGATGGATGAATATTTTCCCACCAGTTCTTGGTGGTCCCCGAGTGTCCTAATCCCTTATTGGGAAGAGATCTTTCCCTGCCTTCAAAATCTTGACAGCTTTTGCCACCAGGTACTTCAGCCCAATTAGCTGAGCTCATAGCCCTGACTCAAGCTTTAGAGTTGAAAAAAGGGAAAAGAATAGCCATTTACACAGACTCCAAGTATGCTTTTCTGGTGCTACGTGCACATGCTGCTATTTGGAAAGGAAGGGGCCACTTGACCACCAAAGGGTCCCCAGTCAAATATGGTGATCAAAGAGCCTCCTTAGGCTCTTGGAGGCAGTCCATTTTCCCATTGAAGTTTCAGTCTCCCGCTGTAAAGGACACCGAAAAGGGAGCACGGAAGTGGCATGAGGAAACCAAGCAGCCGATCAGGCAGCTAGGAGAGCAGCATTACAGAACCATGACCTTATAGGGATTGCCACCTTAGTTCCACAGACTAATTTGCCAGAAATTCTTTCTTATACTGAAGGTAAGACTCTTAAATCTACGAGTGAGGGCTTTCAAGAAGATCATGTGGGGTGGTTCTAAAAGGAGGGACTCCTTTTTCTGCCTGGGAACCTCCAATGGAAGTTGGTTAACTCCTTACATGCCACTACTCATTTAGGGGAAAAGGCCCTCCAAAGATTACTAGAAAGGTCCTTCAGAGGAACAAGCTTCCAAAATGACTACAAGGCAAGTGGTCTCCTCCTGTCCCATTTGCCAGGTAAACAACCCCTAAGAAGCTCGAGGACCCCAGCTGGCCCAGCCAGTCCAACAACATGGGATCTACTGAGGAGAGGACTGGCAGACGGACTTCACCCAGATGCCAGTTTCTCAAGGGTATAAATACCTATTAGTCATGATAGATACATTCACAGGATGGATTGAAAGCTTTCCTACCTGGACTGAGAAGGCTGAGGAGGTGGTAAAAAACAAAACAAAAAACTGCTCCATGAAATCATTCCAAGATTTGGTCTGCCCAGGTCATTACAAAGTGACAATGGGACATCATTTACTTCTAAAGTCACCCAAGGGCTCTCTAAAGCATTGGGCATTACTCATTACCTCCATTGTGCCTAGAAGCCTCAGTCTTCAGGAAAAGTAGACAGAGCCAACCAATTCTTAAAATCAGTGATAAAAATGATAACCCAGGAGACCTCCCGGGATGGAAGGAGGCTTTACCAATAGCTCTCCTCTACACCTGTATTGCCCCTAAGGAATAGACTGGTCTTAGTCCTTTTGAGATGCTATATGGGAGACCTTTTGTTTATGTCAATGACCTCTTCCTAGATCCAGAGGCTCAGACCCTGTGGTCTTATACTATGGCCATTGGGCAATTCCAACAAGATACACACTTGTGGAATATCAACCAGGGCCCAAAAGATTCTTAAGAGCCACCACTATATGCTCCAGGGACTCAAGTCCTAATTAAAGTCTGGAAGGAAAGAAAGTGAAAGTGAAGTCACTTCATTCATGTCTGACTCTTTGTGACCCCATGGACTGTGGCCTGCCAGGCTTCTCCATCCATGGGGTTCTCCAGGTAAGAATATTGGAGTGGGTTGCCATTTCATTCTCCATCTGGTGGAAAGTGAGGTCTTTGAATGAGAAGAATCTGAGGGGTTAAGGGAATTTCAGGAGTCAGGGAAGCTGGGTGCTTCCTCACCCTGAGAAACAGGAGTAGTTAGAAGGGAATTCTTTAGGATGTTCAGGAGTGGGGAACCTTGGTTCCCTCCTCACCTGAGAGATAAGCATAGTTAGAAGGAGATTCTTTAGAATGTTAGGAGAGTTTTTGATCCTTCAGGCTTTTGAATTTGGAGAAAGACCTGGACCAAAGGGAACCTCAGAGTCCTTTCCTAGAGATCATGTGGATATGAAAGGTTGGGTAGGGGTCATCTAGAAAGCCTGACAGAGACAGGGGACAGGAGATAGGGAGGCAACAGAAAGACACACGCAGCAAGTCTGGAAGGATGGGTCCCCAAAGGCTTAACTCCAGCCTACATGGAAAGGGCCCCTACCCTGTAATACTTTCTCCTGCCACAGCAGTCAGGGTACCAGGACATGACTCTGGATTCACTACTCACAAGTCAAACCGTGGAAGAAAACAGAAGAGGACAGTCAATACACCTGTGAGCCCCTGGGAAATCTCAGATACCTATTCAGGACTATAAATGAGTGCCATTCTAATGAACACCCCCAAAATCAGGTCTCTGGGGATAACATTTCTCAGGACAGTTCTAAAGAGCCAACACAGCTTGGCAGGGGCTGTACTCCAAAATAGACAGGAGGTAGATCTCCTGATCCCTTAACAAACAGGGACTCGAGCCATCTTGAATGAGACGTATTGTTTCCAGATAAATACCTCCAGCTAAATTAAAGAAAATCTCACAGTCCTCAAGAAAAACATTAGACCCTACAGGATCTCAAAGAATGAGCTGGAGCATTCTCGGGGTGGCTACAATCTCTCTTTGGGGGATCCTCCTGACAATGGGAAGTTCAAAATTGGCTAATGCCCCCTACTAGTCCCTGTCATCACCATATTGATGCTGCTTATGATTGTTCCATGTATTATCAATTGTCTAAACGTTTTGTGTCTGCCCAAGTCAACAAGCTACAACAGGCAGGGCCAGTTCAACAAGGATATATAAAATTATAGCCAACCACAGAAAATATCACTCACTCTTAGATGGACACTGCTATAAGGACTCTGAGGCTTGAGACTAGCAAGAGGGGGAGGCCCAGTGCCCCTTCCCATCCCAGTTCAGCAGAATGTAGCCAGAGAGACCTCGACGCTCCTATTCCCAAAGATTTGGGCCTCCTATCTCTTGAGGGGGGAATATTAGGTAGTTAGAATAGGAAAAAGGAGTCCAGAATAGTGGTGGCTAAAATACAAGGGAAAAGCCCATGAAAATAGAAAAAGAAAGGTCCAAGGACTTGAGAGAGAACCTCAGATAAAACAGACAGCCCTCCTGGCTAGCCCAGTTTACATAGGGTAGGCTCAGGGGAGGAGAAAAAGCATACAAAAAGGAGAGCCAAAATTGAGCCAAAGGGGGCATTTGATTGCCACTTTGTCTCAACAAGTCTGATAAAATAATCTAGGACAGTTACTGTCACCAAGCAAGAGCAATGTGAGGTCACCTGCCCTAGGTGATATGCAAATATACCTACCCTTTTGAGGCTACAGTAGGTATGGTAAGGAGTATAGAGTCTGTATCTTAATCCCTGAAACCTGTTCTTGGTACCTTTTATGGTGTATTAGTTTTCTAGGGCTGCTAAGAAATAAGCATAAACCAGGTGGCTTACAGTTCTGGAAGCCAGAAGTTGGCAATCAAGATGTTGGCTCGACCATACTCTCTCACTGACAGCTCCAGGAGAGAATCCTTCCTTGCCTCTTCCAGCTTTAATGGATCCTAATATTCCTTGGTTTGTGATAACATCATATCTGTCTCCATCTTCATATGGGCTTCTTTCCTGTGTCTCTTTTTCCTTTGCTGTTTCTTACAAGGATGCTCTCATTGGATTTAGGGCCCACCCTAATCCATATAATCTCATCTTAATCCTTTCTCTAATTACGATGGTAATTAAGATCATATTTCCAAATAAAATCCCATTCCAAGATTCCAGGTAGACAAGAATTTTTCTAGGACATTATTTAATCCATTACATATGGCAAAGATTTTGTGGGGGTGACTAAACTAAGGATCACAAGATTGGGAGGTTATCCTTCACTATCCAGGTGGGCCCTAAATGCCATCACAAGCATTATAAAAAGAGATTGTATACACAGAAGAGAGAAAGCCAAGTGACAACAGAGGCAAAGATTAGAATGATGCGGCCGCAAGCCAAGGAATGCTTAACAGCTGGAAGAGATGAGAAACAGATTTTCCCCAGCACTTTCTCAGGGAGTGAAGACAAGGGCTTCCCCCAAGGCTCAGTGGTAAAAAATCCACCTGCAATGCAGCAAATGCAGGAAACGCAAGTTCGATCCCTGGGTCAGGAAAATCCCCTGGAGGAGGAAATGGCAATCCATTCCAGTATTCTTGCCTGGAAAATTCCATGGACAGAGGAGCCTGGCGGGCTACAGTCCAAAGGTCCTAAAGAGTCGGACATGACTGAGTATAAGCATGGACACGGAAAGACCTATGTTTATATTATATATATCCCAAGGCATTTTCACTAAACAATGAAATTCTTTGATTTATTTTACACAATATGTCTAGTTCCATTCATTCATTTATCTTCTTTCCCAACAAATTATGCAAACTTAAATCTGCTGAATAAGAAACAGGTCCATTTCTGAGCCATAAAAAAGAACTCTTGAAGCTTACAGTAAAAAACAAACAAACAAAAACCAATGATCTAAATGGGAAGGAAATCCAAAAAGAGGGGATATATGTAGACATATAGCTGATTCACTTTGCTGTACAGGAGAAGCTAACACAACATTGTAAAGCAACTATACTCCAATAAAAGTCAATTGTAAAACATTACCTTTAAACTTATCTTACACTTAAAGAAAAGTTGAAAAATAGCACAATATTCCTATATATCCTTCAACTTGCTTCTCCTGATGCCAACATCTTTTGTAACTATAATACAATGATTAAAACCAAGAAATTATCCTTGATATGATCTACCAATTAACTTACAGAACTTACTTAGATTTCACCAGTTTTCCCATTAACATCTAGACATGCAGTTATTTGTGTGCCCCTTCTTCTCCTTTTAAAACCAGATGGAAGACACCTGCTTCAGGCTGTCCATTGTGAAGAAAAACAGGAGTTCGTTTCTAGGCACGCCTTTACAAGGAACAGCCATTTGGATGAATTTTAAAGTACCTTTCGCACTAAGCCAGGATGTACAATGATTTCTTCAATCCCTAAAGTAAATAAGTTATTGGCCCAAGAATTGAGAGACTTCAATACAAAACTACATTGTGCTCCTGGCACATTCCTCTTCACCTCTCAGTTCAAGAACTTTTTGGCTTCATTCATTCTGCCCTAAGGGTGTAATGGCTACACTGCCTGTTAATACTGTCAGAGGTAGCAGCACAGAGGAGGAAGTCCCTGCCAAACTGGCTTGGTGAAGTTAAGGCAGTTCCAAAAAAGAAATGTTCATATCAAGAGATCTTTTAGTTGTTATTTTTTTCATGTCCATATACCATTTAGGCTTTAGGGGGTATTTCTGAATTTGCATTTAGGCTTAAATATAGATAATTCTGAAGAAATTGAAAAAATTCTATTGGATAAATATTCAGGAGATGTTTGTTTGGTATACATTTTTCTATGGAAATAAACGCTTATTAGTTTGCCAGAGGTGCCATCACAAAGTACTGTAAACTGAGAGGCTTGAACAACAGAAGTTTATTATCTCATAGTTCTGAAGAATTGAAGTTCAAGGTTGGCTCCTTCTGAGGGTTGTACCTCTCTCCTAGTTTCTGATAGCTTCAGGCACTCCTTGCTTAGAGATGGCATTTTCTGTCTGTCTTTGCATGTCTTTCTTTTGTATATGTCTGTTTCTGTGTTCAAATTTCCCCTTTTTATAAGGACACCAGTTATATTGGATTAGTACCTTTCCTAATGACCTCCTTTTTACTTGATTACCTAAGTAAAGGCCCTGTTTTTTAAATAAAGCTACATTCTGAAGTATTGTGGGTTAGGACTCCAACATTTCTCTCTTGGAGGGACAGAATTCAACCCATAATTCTCTAATCTGGGAAAGCCTGGGAACAGAACTTTCACAATTTGTGCAAGCAAGTGCACTGGCCTGCAGTAGCACCAAGACAGGGAACACTCAGCTACCAACCACCGCAATCTCAGAGAAAGGGAGGATTGTCCCGGAGAAAGAACTGAGCTCTCCTCTGGGGCTTCTCAGTTTCATCCATGCCCTCAGAATAACAGCACCAAGAATGTACTGGTTTTCAGAAATGTGGGACAAACTATTGCTCTAATCTTGAAAATTTTCAAGATCTTCACTGTCTTCTCATCATAAAAATCACCCAAGACACATTCACAGTATTTTATTTTTCTTACATCTATATTTTGGTTGCAGACTCACCTATGGCCTCTTCCTATTATAATAATAATAATATATATTATTATAATATACTTTTCTATAGAGAGAACAGGAAGATTTCCTTTTTTGCAATATGATGAATAATGATTAAAAATTATTGGTAATTTTAAAAGGTTTCTCCTGATTTTACAACCTTCTTTTGGTAATGTGCTTCCCTTGTGGCTCAGCTGGTAATGAATCCGCCTGCAATGTGGGAGACCTGGGTTTGAACCCTGGCTTGGGAAGATCCCATGGAAAAGGGGAAGGCTACCCACTTCAGTATTTTGGCCTGAACAGTTCCATGGACTGTATAGCCCATGGGATCACTAAGAGTCAGACACGATTGAGCGACTTTCACTACTGGTAATGTCACACTAAGATGTGCTCTGATAGGATGAAATACATAAAATATACAACTTTGCCCACAGACATCGGTGCTATTGTTTTAACACAGGACATCTAATAATTATATTTCAGAAATTAGCCTTCAGGAAATACAAAAAACATGTGGTACATTTATAATTGTATATGCTGCATTATTGGACATTTTCTTGACAACAAAGAACTTGTTTTGACTAGACACTGATGAGGACCAAATCCTCCACTTCTAACTGTATATATCTCATCCTGAATTGCCCCCACATTCGTTTCAAGCTCTGAAAGTGAAAGAAAGTGTTAGTCGTTCAGTTGTGCCCGACTCTTTGCAACCCCATGGACTGTAGCCCGCCAGGCTCCTCTGTCCATGGAATTCTCCAGGCAACAATAGTGAAGTGGGTTGCTATTTCCTTTTCCAGGGCATTTTTCCAACTCAGGGATTGGACCAGTGTCTCTTGCATCTTCTGCATTGGCAGGCAGATTCTTTACCATCTGAGACTCCAGGGAAGCCAGCTTCAGTCTCTGTACTTTTCAAATCCCCTAAAGTCTGCCAGTGCTGGCATCCTGAGACATGTTCATATAAAGATAGGCCTCTGCGTTGTGTCTCAAGGCTGGCTGAGTCTGTATAGTAGGCAAGTGGTATATTCCTGGAAGCCATTCCTATACCTTTGTGTGTGTATTTAGTCACTTGGTCATGTCCAACTCTTCGTGACCCTTTGGACTATAGACTGCCATGCTCATCTGGCCATGGGATTTTTCAGACAAGAATACTGGAGTAGGTTGCCATTTTCTCCTCCAGGGGATCTTCCCAACCCAGGGACTCAACCCGTGTCTTCTGTGTCTCCTGCACTGTAGGTGGATTCTTGACCTGCTGAGCCATCGGGGAATCCCTTATATACCTGAGTAACTAGCAATAAATTAGCTGCACACGGAAGTAACTACGAACCACTTAAGAGACCATACTAGTGAAAGTGGGGCTTCCTGGTAGCTCAGCTGGTAAAGAATTCACCTGCAATGTAGGAGACCCCAGTTTGATTCCTGGGTTGGAAAGATCCCCTGGAGAAGGGATAGATTACCCACTCCAGTATTCTTGGGCTTTCCTGATGGCTCAGATAGTAAAGAATCTGCAACTAACCCTTAATAATTTTCTCTGAGAAGTATTACAAAATTCCTGTGAATGAGTAATGATTCCAGTGCCACTTCCCAGGACTATGGACGTTGCTGGGGAGTTTGTGACAGGAGGGATGTAGAAGTGGAGAGAAACAGTAGTTTTAACCAATTGCAATTAACATATCTTATTTTTGTAAATTTTATGAAAATATTGAAGATATGACCCACTGAACATATTGTTAGGGTAGACACATTTTGAGATGGACCCAGTGATTCTTATCTCCAGGAAGTTATAATCTTCTGTGACCTCCTCCCCTTGAGGGTATTTTGGCCTAGTGATTTGCTTCTAACAAATGAAATGTGACAATGATAATGGGATGAAGTTATGTAAGTTATATAAGACAGCCAATTCCATCTTGCCAGCAAGCTCTCTTTGTTGCTAGTTTTATAAAGCAAGTTGTCATATTGGGGAGACCCATGTGGCAAGGAAATAAGGGTGGTTTCTGGCTGACAGCCAGTTAGAAACAGAAGCAGAAAGTTACTGGTCCAGCCACCTTTGAGGAACTGAAATCTGTCAACAATGGCATGAGTTTGGATATCAGTCCTTTTCCTGTTGGATGAGATCCCAGCTCTGACCAACTCCTTGATTGAAGCTTTATGAGAAACATTGAATCAGAGGACCCAGATAAAGCCATATCTGGATTCCTGAATCAAGCATGCAAGGATGTTATGAGATAAAATGTGTGTTGTGTTAAGTTGATATATTGTAAAGTAATTTATTATATATCAATAGAAAATGAAAACAGATCCCTTCAAGTGTTTTGAGATTTGTACAAATAAAGGGCCTCAAAGCTTGATTTATTTGCTTTATGGTAAATATGCCTTTGAATATGAGCCTGAACCAGGGTCATAACCATGGGAACAAACATATTAAAATTTTATATAATCACACTTTATAATTTATCATTATTTTCAGCACTTTATCTCTGGGTAGGCAGCATGGCTTTAATGCTGGTGACGGCTATATTGAGTAAAAGTTAAATAATCTACCAAAGGGAAGATCTAGAAAGGGTGTAATGAGAGTTGTCTCTTTGAACCATTTTGGGGAAATACGACATTAACAAGAAGTGATGAACATAAATGAGGATGAGCAGCGTAGACACTCAAAGTGAGAGGACACACATTTAACAAATCTCATTAGTATGATTTTCTAACTCTAGCAAAGTTTGGCAACTTCGGTGTGGAAGCTGAGAAAGAGACAAGTGTGGTGTGATCATGGGATTCTGGTCCGTTGGATGGCAAGTAAAATTAGAAAATGTGATGTAATAGGATAATTGGAAGCACATAGGGTCTGTAGGGCTTCCCCTGCAGCTCAACCTTAAAAGAATCTGTCTGCAAGCGGGAGACTCGGAGACGTGGGTTTGATCCCTGGGTTGGGACGATCCCCTGGTGGAGGAAATGGCAATCCATTCCAGTATTCTTGCCTGGAAAATTCCATGGACAGAGGAGCCTGGTGGGCTACAGCCCATGGGGTCACAAAAGAGTTGACCTTGACAATGACTAAACAACAACAATACGGCAATAGGGCCTGTCAGTCACAGTGAAGTGGGGAAACAGGTTCAGTGGACACAACAGGAGAAGGAGAAAGGGGAAAGAGTGATACAGTCAGAGAAAGAACATTTGAGTTTAGGAACCTGGGAGTGAAATGTTTTTGAAGGAAGATGATGAGTCGAGGTTTGGTCATATAAATGTATGGTTGAAATGGAGGCAAAAGAAGATGCATTGAAGTTTAAAGCAAAACTTATGACACCAATTGAAAAATGACTGTCAACTAGATGCTTTCCATTAGTATAATCTTGTCTACTTTTGACTTCTGAAAAGACTTTTTTTATATGGCACTTATAAATTAATATTACCAAAACACATCTTATCATTCTATTTATAATATGAAAGTACAACATAATCAATATTTTACTGCAACTTGATATGAAATATACTCTGGCAAAAATATCAAATCACTATTTTGCATACCTAAAATCAATATAATATTGTGTCAATTATACTTCAATTTAAAAAAAAATTAAGAGGAAATTATAACTATATGCTCAGTCATTATCAGTTTAAGAAATACAAATAATATTTTCCCTAAGATTAACAGCATCTACTTCTTTGAGCAGCTCTTTGCTGCATCTAATTGATTTCAACCATATGATTCATTAACAGATTCTGTAGACAGGTCATCTAAAATTAGTTATCTGTACGGACATAAGTTTGGGCTTCCCAGCTAGCTCAGTGGTAAAGAATTCACCTGCCAATGCAGGAGATGCAGGAAACATAAGTTCAATCCCTGGGCCTTGAGGATCCTCTAGAGGAAGAAATGGTAACCCACTCCAGTATTCTTGCCTGGAGAATCACATAGACAAGAGGAGCCTGGCAGACTACAGATCATGGGGTCGCAAAGCATGAGCACAAGGGACATAGTGTTACAGTTCCTGTCTTAATCTCATCTCTTGATCCTACAGAGAGAAAGGTTAGCTGGACTATTTTGGCCAGTGAGCATCCTTCCAGGAGTTTGACTAAGGCTCTCACCTAGGGTTAAGGAAACTGAGATTCAAAGCTGAGTGTTGAAAGGAAAATGGAGATTAATAAGTCATAAGAACAAGCATGAACTGGTCTCTAAAGAGTAACTGTAATTTTAAAAGTTAGCCGTCTCCTTTGAAGTATTTGGATAAATTACTGTGCAATGAGGCCTGCTTTTTATTGTGTTACAATTCAAATCCCCAGACTTGCTAGCAGATAAAACGCAGGCAGGCACCAGGCCTAGGCTATGTCTATCAGAACAAACAGGAAGGTACTGGCCTTGAGAGGAGCTTCCATTTGGGCTTGGGCATGTAGCAACAGATGCATTAAACTCTCAGCCTTGGCAGTGGTGGGGGCCGTTTCCCAGAGGGTCCAAGGTGGAGTGGCTGGCACAGAAGTAGCCTGGATGGGGTGACGGCTGCCAAGTTTCCTCCAGTATTCAGTGGGAAGAAAAGCAGTAGCGACAGCAGGCTCTTTCATCAGGCCAATTCTCTTGTGAGGTTTTGGGCTTGGTTCCTGAGAATTAGCCTGAAGTCTGGTTCACCAGCCTTCCTTGCAATTTTGAGATTTTTGGATATGCTTTGAATAAACTGCCTGTTTGTTTAATCAGTCAGAGTCATCATCTGTTGATTGCAACTAGGAACACTGACAGATATTTCATGTTAGGGTGGGGATGTCACAAGGCCCTCCAGATGGCATTTCTAAGCTGATGCTTTTGCCTGAGGATGGTTTCAGCGTTCATTTCTCACTGCGTGTGGGGAGGGTACACGTTCATGCTCAGTCGCTAAATCATGTCTGACTTTTTGTGGCCCCATGGACTGTAGCTCACCAGGCTCCTCCGTCCATGGGATTTCCCAGCAAGGATACTTGATGAGGTTGCCTTTTCCTTCTCCAGGGGATCTTCTGACCCAAGGATCGAACCTGCATCTCCTGCACGGGCAGGCAGATTCTTTACCAGTGAGCCACCTGGGAAGCCCAGGGAAGGTACAGCTCATACAGATTACTGAGGATGGGGTTCACAATCCTCTTGATTCAGGCTACCCCTCAGGATAAGAAGGAAATGGACATTAGATACAATTTAGTGGAAGATTTTAGTCATTTACAACCTTTGTTATCCAACCATCCTATCCCGAATGGCTACTACATATCAGTACTTATCAGTACTACATACTGCATATACTACTACTTACATATTCTTTGCTACACTCTGGAAATAAATTGCAGGGGAAAGTGACGTGGAGTGAAAAAAGGTCATATAAGTAGGTAAATCACCATGTAACTCAGGAGGAAGTATTAAAGCACCTTGAATAAAGTGCTATGCCACAATATACCTTAAGATAAATCCATATGAATTAGCAACACCAAAAAATATGTTTTATGATATATTGAAAATATAAAAGGAGTTTATTCTACCCTATTTACCTAGAAACTTAAAGAAAGATCGGAGGATTGTTTCAAGAACTCACAGCTTTGTGAGTCCCATAAGGGGTTAATTCGTTGCCTAAGGAATAGCATTTAGCTGAAAAAATGGTTTAAAAAGTTAAAAGGAAAGTGTTGGAAGGATGTGAAGCAATATTCCACCCCGGCGGCTCAGCTGCTGTCTCCGTAGCAGGGTGGCAGTAGTGTTTGAAGACAGAAATGAGAGACATTAGTACTCTTACCTATTGCTTTAGATATTATAATGCTAGAGCATTAATACATTTTTGCTCAAGACCAGGAAAGGAGAGTGATTTTTTGGTGGGGGAGAAAAGCATGTTGGGGGATCTGTGTGGCTTTGGGTAAGGAGATATCTTAATATAGAGGCAAATTTGGCTGCAGTGAATTATAAGGATGCGGTGAGGGCCAGACAAAGAGAAAGAGGTTTGGGACTCAGGAAAAAGAAGAAAGTAGAGCATGAGGATTCCTTTTCATTTTCTTTTAAATTACTAGGTCAATTCACCAGGTAGGGAAAGAGGCTGGAATTTGGAAGCCTGACCATCAATCTGTGGTTTAGAGATGTTACTTTGCAGGTAGCAAGATCGTATCAGTGGTAAAAGATCCCTAGTAACTAAATAATACCTGATATAATTGGAAGAGTAGTTTGTCACTTTAAATTGCCTAATTTACATCCAAGTGCTAATTTAAGTAATGAGAATCACTAGCTTTAAAAATAATCTATGAAAACATGAAAGTGCACGCAACTATATTTTGCAAGATGTTTTGTATTTGAGAAAACTATGCCCTGTAAACTTCACGGATACAAAAATACAAACTAACTAACATAAAGTATGGAATTAGATTTTAAAATGACAAATGGGAAACTAGGTCTGAAGACATCTAGCCAGGCTAAAGAAAAATGACTTGTTCATGAGAGAGAGGGAAAAAACAAAAGACTTTTCTAAACTGTGTCTGTTGATTATGAACCTTTCAGTAATATTCATAACAGTATTTCTTTCTAAGTTAATAATATACCAACTAATATTGATCCATTGGCTGAGCTACACTACCTTTAATTCTCCTTCCTGTACATTTCTGGTCACCCTGGGCCATGAGAGAAATTCTCCTGGGAGATTTGGAGAATGGAAGCCAGGCCTGTAACTGTTCCATCTTCTGAATCCTTCTTCAACTTCTCTGTCTCCTGGGATAGGTGTGTGTGTTTAGTTCTCTGAAGAAGAACCTGGTGTCTGCTCAAACCAAGACCAAAGCCCGTGTGAACTGATCTAGGTGTCAGCCTGTGCCTGATTCTCCAGGCAAGAATACTGGAGTGGATTGCCGTAGCCTCCTCCAGAGGATTTTTCCAACTCAGGGATCAAACCCATGTCTCTTCTGTCTGCTACATTGCAGGTGGAATCTCTACCACTAGTGCCACCCAGAAGGCCCATATCTATGTATACATATATGAGAAAAGTATGCATATGTGTGTGTGTGTGTATACGCACTTATACATAACCCGATTCTGGCTACATAGGATCACTTCCACAATCAGGGCAGTAAAGGTAATATTTGCTGACATATTTAAATTATAGCACATACAATTGTTCACTTTTTATCACTTTTGACTTTCCCAACTCCAGTTTTCTATCCATTTACCCAGTGATGTTTCAAAATAAAAAGCTATTGTACTATATTCTCTAGGGATGAAATCTAAGTACTCTACTAAATGATAGCTGACAATTAAAATTATGGTTAAAAATGATATTAGAAGGAGGAGGATATGCAAAATTTCAACAGTTTAAGTGGAGAGAGAAAAGCAAACTAACAGTTCAGTGAGGTTCTCACTTCTGCCTCTTAAGTAAAAATGGAAGAAAGATTCTCCTTTGCCATCTACTCAGGAGAGCTTCCGGAGAAGGCAATGGCACCCCACTCCAGTACTCTTGCCTGGAAAATCCCATGGGCGGAGGAGCCTGGTGGGCTGCAGTCCATGGGGTCACGAAGAGTTGGACACAACTGAGCAACTTCACTTTCACTTTTCACTTTCATGCATTGGAGAAGGAAATGACAACCCACTCCAGTGTTCTTGCCTAGAGAATCCCAGGGACGGGGGAGCCTGGTGGGCTGCCGTCTATGGGGTCGCACAGAGACAGACACGACTGAAGTAACTTAGCAGCAGCAGAGCTTCAATCACTGGATTAAGGCAGGAGCCCGTTGAAACCATCAATAGAACATTATACTCTTAGGTCAAACCTCACACTTAGTGGTTCATTGTGTTTATGAATAGGCTAGATGTGCTTTTTTTCCTTATGCGAAAGACATTGTTGTGGGAAGTATTACTGTATTTTCATAACTGGAAATATTCTAGTATATAATTTTTAGAGGAGGAAGGAACTCATATTATTTGATATCCACCTGTGCATGGGATTGTCATAGTGACTTTACAGACAGCATGCCATTTAATCTGCAAAACAATGCCATGAGGTTGGTACTGCCACCAGTACTTTACAGATGATTGAACAGCCGCAGAGAATTTATATAACTTGTCTGCAGATACAGAGCAGAGTAGGGCTGTCAGACTTTAAGGCAAATGTTCTCTCTATAAAACTACGCTGCCTGTTTTCCAGTGGTCTCAGTTCTGGAAAGAATATTTATAATAATGGCTTAATTTCCTCATTGGTCTGAAGGAAATGTGGACCTGCTGCTAATGTTTTTAAAGTGACTGACTTGCAGTTGAGTTATATGCACTAAGTATATTTAATATAGTATATATTATGAACTCTGTCTTCGCCAAGTCACTTCTCTCGAGAAACAATATAACACTGAGATTAAGAAAATAAATTCTGAAGTCAAACTTCATGAGTGCACAGAGGTGGTTCCACCACTTAATTTGTGACTTTGGGGAAGTCACTTAATCCCTCTGTGCTTCAGTTTTCTCATCTTTAAAACAGATCTAATAACAGCACCCACATGGTAGTGTCATTAGGATTAAATTACATATTTTGTCAAAAATCATTAATTAACACAAATAGCACTTACTGTGGACTACATGTTATTTCAATATATTGCAAATAATTAATCATTTACAGCACTTCCCTGGTGGCTCAGGTGGTAAAGAATCTGCCTGCACTGCAGGAGACCTAGGTTTGATCCCTCAGTTGGGAAGATCTCCTGGAGGAGGGCATGGCAACCCACTCCAGTATTCCTGAGAATCCCCACGGACAGAGGAGCTTGGAGGGCTAATTACAACATCTCTATGAGATAGGCTTTGCTATCTTGAATGTCCTTGAATGTTATTGTTCTCTTAAGATCCAGTTACATATAGTCACATACATATGGCATGGTTCTCGGTCACATCTCTGGTTACTTATTTATATCAAACTGTTGCAGTCAGTGTTTGACTGATTCCTCAGAATATCACAAATGTCCAAAATAGAATCAGCATGTATTAGGCATTCAATCAGTATGTGTAGTCATCTTCATTTTTAAATTGTCTTTACCAAGAAGTCAACAGGTAAACCAAAACAAGCATATCTTATAAATAGTGGTGCTCCAAACGTGCCAGAGCAGCAACATCAGTAACTCTTGGTATTTGTTAGCAGTGCAAATTTCCAGCACTCTCAGACTCTCGAAAGAAGAGGCTAGGTTAAGGGCCAGCAATCTGTTTTCACAAGCTCTCCAGGTAAATGTAAGTCTGAACAAACTTAGAGAACCACTGCTGTAGATTATATTCAATACGAAAGCAAATCCAAAACACACATATCCTATCACTAACTATAAAAGATGTTTGCCATTTAGCATTCTTTCTAATTATTCTTTAAACACGAGCAGTAATGTTCCTTCTCTAGGCATTAGAAATATTTTCATGTTTTACAGTAGGCCAAGGCAGTACTTAGAATAAGAGCAGCTTAAACTAATTGATTTAGGATCTCTGTGGAGTGGAGTTAGAATAGCTGTATATTTGGTAAACACCTTTGGGGTTTCTTATGTAAAATAGATTTATGAGAATCCTGGCATAAGATCAACTGAGGAACTTGGATGTGGACAGAATTTTGAACTGCATGAGTCCCAGGGGTAAATGTGTCTGTTTGTCCTGAAGCCTGAGGTTGTAGCTACTGTTTCAGCTATCTCGAACAGTATTCTTTCTTTCTTTTTTTTCTGCTTGATAGTATCATATTTTACCAACTATAAGCCCCTCCATGTTTAGAATTCCACTACTGAACTGCCCTGCCTTATGTAGCTGGTCACCTGATGTCACGTCTCTCAATGGACATTTTTTACTATTCTGTAGGGAGGTATACTGGGCTTCCCTGGTGGTTCAGTGGTAAAGAACCTGCCTGCCAACACAGGAGACAGGGGGCTGATCCCTAGGTTGGGAAGATCCCTGGAGAAAGAATCGGCAACCCACTCTAGTATTCTTGCCTGGTAAATCCCATGAATAGAGGAGCCTGGTGGGCTACAGTTCACAGGGTTGCAAAAGAGTCAGACATGATTTAGTGACTAAAATAACAACAAGGGAAGTATACTACAGTGAATGAAGATTGACCAGGGCACTTCCAAAGAAGACTTCTTTCATTGCCTTGTATATATGAAAATTTTGTGTTATTCTCACAGTTAAGACCCTGATTCCTAATCAAACGTGTTACCCAAGTATCAGTCACTTAGTTTTTTGGAGACATAAAAAACTTATTTCAAGAAATCCTATGTCCAAATTTACTGGCAAGAAAAAGACAGTAACTACAAGTACACAGAAATAAGCCTTGTATGGAATAAACTTCTGTAGGGATTGCCAACAAGCTCAAGCTCTCTTCCTTACTTGGAGTACTTAAAACAATTCTGTATTGTAATTGTTAAATGGGCGCCCTTCTCACTCAAGGTCTGGGGATAACACTTGTAAGATTCTGAAAACATGTGAAAATAAAGGAAAGTAAGTGAAAATAACTGACTTCATGTTCTGAAATAAGAACTAAATACATTTTACAGTTTGTGATGAAACACTCCTAGTAAGAAATCAGCAGATATATGTGGGGACATCTAACTGATGGATGGGAAATGGAAAGTAATCATGGAGGGGGGCATACCCTGGTGGTGCTTGATGAACAGTGTCCTCTGTGCGTATGTGTGTCGGTGTGTGTGTGTGCACGCGGGCTCAGCTGCTCAGTTATAGCTGACTCTTTGCAACCCCATGGACTATGGCTTGCCAGGCTCCTCTGTCCATGGAATTTCCCAGGCAAGAATACTGGAGTCGGTTTCCTTTACCTCCTTCACGAGATCTTCCTAACCCAGGGATCAAACCCATGTCTCTTGTTCCTCCTGTATTGACAGGCGGATTCTTTACCACTGTGCCACCTGGGAAGTTCTTGTCCTCTCTAGGGAAAGGGAAATGGCTGATCTGATCTGTCTAGAGCTGGATCTAGGAAGTGACTCAGGGGTAAAACTCTCCTTCACCAATGAGGAAAGCAAAGTTGACTACCCAGCTGAATGCAAGGGCCCAAGCCTTCTTGTTGGCAAAGGTGAATGAAGCAAAACTGAGAATGTGAGAAACTCTGTGCCTGATATGAGCCTGGAAGGCTGACGAGCAGGGCCAGTGAAGCAATATCTTGCGGAGTGGGAGTGGGTGTGTCTGGCTGGGGCTGAGTGGAGTTCAGTGGCTACGTTTGCAGTTTGAAGGCCAAATAAGATACGCTGCTCCTTTCCCTGATAAAACGTTATCAGCCTGCTCAGAGCCCTCCTTTTGTTCTCAGCGCAAGTGTGGATTTCCCAGATCACACTATCAGGCATGGCAGGTGTACCAATTACTCTCCTGGGCAGCAGAGGCCAACTGAATTCACTCCCCTACCCACCCCCATACACACTTTGGATGTTTACCTGAACTTATCTCTAGAGACAAGGTTTATATGAATGAAAATCGAGCAGAACCTCCAGGCAGTCTTCTGATGACTCACTCTATCCTTCCTTGTCCTTGGGTCCGTAAGTTGATTTTTAGCTGAGGAATGCAGAATCTAAGCATATTCCAATTCCTTGTTGAGATAGAATGTGAATTTCTTCTTTACCCTCATTGCTACTTTCTTATCTTTCTGGCTCTTTTATCCTGTTATCATTTGGCTAGACTTATATTTTCTGCACCTACACTTTATTAAATTGCTTTTCTCTCTATAAGTTCCAGAACAAAGCAAATTTGGATTCTGGAAACAGGTCCTTTCACATATATATATGTATATATATGTGTATAGGGAGTCCTCACTTTGCATCATTTCAACACACATGAATTTCAGTTACCACTCAGGTAACTATGACACCCCAAGTACCTCAACACCACCATTGTTCAAATTTTAGTTTCCACAATATATTTACTGAGTAATTACATAAGGTACAAATTTTACTGCTGGCTCACAAGTCACTACATAAATAACAGATGCCAGTCATGATCAGTGAAACTTCACATCACTTTTCAAAGCCTGTCAGTGTTTGATCTCTACACACTTGTCATTCAGTTCATGCCCAGAAAGCAATATATGTAGTTGTGTTGCTTCTCAGTTCCCAGTAGGAACGAGAAAATCTAAGCAAACTAGTTTAACATTTAAAGCACTTACTACTGTCACTTTATTTCCCTTGGGGACTTAAAAATGGGAAAGTTTGCTTTTTAACCCCAATATACAAAATATAATATACAAAAATAGACTGTTCAGTTCAGTTCAGTTGCTCAGTTGTGTATGACTCTTTGCGACCCCATGGACTGCAGCACCCCAAGCCTCCCTGTCCATCACCAACTCCCAGGGTTTACTCAAACTCATGTCCATTGAGTCAGTGATGCCATCCAACATCTCATTCTCTGTCGTCCCCTTCTCCTCCTGCCTTCAATCTTTCCCAGCATCAGGGTCTTTTCCAGTGAGTCAGTTCTTTGCATCAGGTGGCCTAAGTATTGGAGCTTCAGCTTCAGCATAAGTCCTTCCAATGAACACCCAGGACTGATATCTTTTAGGATGGACTGGTTGGATCTTCTTGCAGTCCAAGGGACTCTCAAATGTCTTCTCCAACACCACAGTTCAAAAGCATGAATTCTTCAGCAGTCAGCTTTGTTTATAGTCCAACTACTTTATAGTTCAGTATCCATGAACAGTATGAAAAGGCAAAAAGATAGGACACTGAAAGATGAACTCCCCAGGTCAGTAGGTGCCCACTATGCTATGGGAGATCAGTGGAGGAATAACCCCAGAAAGAATAAAGAGACAGAGCCAAAGCAAAAACAACACCCAGATGTGGATGTGACTGGTGATGAAAGTAAAGTCTGATTTTGTAAACAGCAATATTGCATAGGAACCTGGAATGTTAGGTCCATGAATCAAGGCAAATTGGAAGTGGTCAAACAGGAGATGGCAACAGTGAACGTTGACATTCTAGGAATCAGTGAACTGAAATGGACTGGAATGGGTGAATTTAACTCACATAACCATTATATCTACTACTGTGGGCAAGAATCCCTTAGAAGAAATGGAGTAGCCATCATAATCAACAGAAGAGTCCAAAATATAGTACCTGGATGCAATCTCAAAAATGACAGAATGATCTCTGTTCATTTCCAAGGCAAACCATTCAATATCACAGTAATCCAAGTCTATTACTGCCCTGACCAGTAATGCTGAAGAAGCTGAAGTTGAATGGTTCTATGAGGACCAACAAGACCTTTTAGAACTAACACCCAAAAAAGGTGTCCTTTTCATTATAGGGGACTGGAATGCAAAAGTAGGAAGTCAAGAAACACCTGGAGTAACAGGCAAATTTGGCCTTGGAGTACAGAATGAAGCAGGGCAAAGGCTAATAGAGTTTTGCCAACAGAACGCACTGGTCATAGCAAACAACCTCTTCCAACAACACAGGAGAAGACTCTACACATGGACATCACCAGATGGTCAACACCGAAATCAGATTGATTATATTCTTTGCAGTCAAAGATGAAGAAGCCCTATACAGTCAGCAAAAACAAGACCGGGAGCTGACTGTGGCTCAGATCATGAACTCCTTATTGCCAAATTCAGACTGAAATTGAAGAAAGTAGGGAAAGCCACTAGACCATTCAGGTATGACCTAAATCAAATCCCTTACGATTATACAGTGGAAGTGAGAAATAGATTTAAGGGACTAGATTCGATAGAGTGCCTGAAGAACTATGGACGGAGGTTCATGACATTTTACAGGAGGCAGGGATCAAGACCATCCTCAAGCAAAGGAAACACAAAAAGGCAAAATGGTTGTCTGAGGAGGCCTTACAAATAGCTATGAATAGAAGAGAAGTGAAAGGCAAAATATACTGTATTTTTACATAAATACAATGTTATTAATCCAGCCAATGGGCCAAGGAGGTGTTTTAATTTTTAAAGCCTATTTTCTTATACAGACTTTAGGACAGGCTCTGGATACTACAGCAGAAAGCAGGTAAGTTTAACTGAATCTGGGGAGAACTGTGTATGCAGTTGAAAACATTTAGGCATTATGGCAGAAACAAAAGCAAGTAATACTTTTTCAGTAGGACAAAAACTATTATTGCGTGATGCACATACTTTGTGGGATTCGAATCAGATGTTAATGAAGTTACAATGCTGCCAGAGGTGATGTTGAAAATGCTCTGGCGATATGCTGCCAGAAGAACTTAATGAGGATGACCTCATCAGCATAAAATGAGGGGAAGGTTGTAATGAAAAAGATGATGCGTCTCAGAAGTCACATTGAAAAAAGACCTTACATTAAAGGAAATCCCAGAGGTATTTCATGCTACTGGAAGGACAAAGGGTAAAATGTTGGTCAAGCTGATCTGAATTTAGAAAGGATTATGACAGTTCATCAAGGTGTAATAAAGATGCTCACTCCATGTGGTGAGTTATCTGATGATAAGGCAAGCACTCTTTAAACTATTCTTGCTAATTTTTTTAAACAAAGAAATAAACCACTTTAATTTTCAATATTTCTAATATTTTACATTATAGTGTACTATGTAAATGTTAGTTTTACTATTATTTTTAAAGTGTCTATATATTTAGACAGTAAGATAATTTTTAGGGTTTTGAGATGGTAAAGAATCTGTCTGCAATGCGGGAGACTTGGATTTGATCCCTGGGTCAGGAAGATCCCCTGGAGGAGGAAATGGCAACCAACTCCAGTATTCTTGCCTGGAAAATCCCATGGACAGAGGAGCCTGGTGGGTTACTGTCCTTGGGATCTCAAAGAGTTGGACACGACTGAGTGACTAACACTTTCACTTTGAAAGTTCATAGAAAAATCAGGATTTTCCCCCATCCATTATGATTGCTTTTCATTGTTTCAGCTTGCACGGTCATTTTAATGGTTCTCTACTTCTAAGCAAAGCAAAGATTGCCATATATATATATGGCACATATATAGACAATATAACACATACATAGAATTTTTTAAAGTGCAGATTTATTTATTTACTTAATAGGTGGTTATTCATTTAGCACCAATAATCTACCAATCACTGGGCAGTAACAAAAAAAAATCTCAACCCTCATAAATAAAGTTAAACTATGTCTAGTGACTATAAGACCAAAGCTGAAAGATAGGATCAAGACTTCAGGGCAGGGGGATGCTCTCTTGTTTTCCTGAGGTGTGGTCCCTGGGAGCTTATCCATAATGTGAAGTTCAACATAGAAATGCAGGTGTCTGGTGGAAGAGAACTCCAGGCCAAGGAAATGTTAAGCCTATTATCATCCTCTCTTATACTGGTGATTCTACAAAATATGTTCTTGGTAACCCAAGGAGCCAGGTCTTGGTGAATTCTGGACAACAGTTATAAGGCTGTGGCTATATTTAGGAGCACAGAGAATGGTTACCATATGTGTGCATGCATGCATGCTAAGTGGCTTCAGTCATGTCCAACTCTTTGTAACCCTAGGGACTCTATGCAACCCTGACAGGCTCCTCTGTCCTTGGGGTTACCATATGATGATCCCTAAATTATTGTACCTCCAGACCAGTATAATAATAGAGCATTGATTCATTTTCTGCCTTAAGATTCCTGAAAAACATATTGATTCTAATTCTTAGTTTCCAATACATCAGTTCAGTTCAGTTCAGTCATTCAGTCGTGTCCAACTCTTTGCCACCCCATGGACTGCAGGATGCCAGGCCTCCCTGTCCATCACCAACTCTTGGAGTTTACTCAAACTCATGTCCATTGAGTTGGTGAGGCAATCCAACCATCTTATTCTCTGTCATCCCCTTCTCCTTCTGCCTTCAATCTTTCCTAGCATCAGGGTCTTTTCTGAATCAGCTCTTCGTATCAGATGGCCTAAGTACTGGAGTTTCAGCTTCAGCATCAGTCCTTCCAAAGAATATTCAGGACTGATTTCCTTTATGATGGAATGGCTGGATCTCCTCAAACTCCAAGGGACTCTCAAGAGTCTTCTCTAACACCACAATTCAAAAGCATCGGTTCTTCAGTGCTCTGCTTTCTTTATAGTCCAACTCTCACATCTATACATGACTACTGGAAAAATCATAGCTTTGACTAGACGGACCTTTGTTGGCAAAGTAATGTCTCTGCTTTTTAATATGCTGTCTAAGTTGGTCATAACTTTTCTTCCAAGGAGCAAGCGTCTTTTAATTTCATGGCTGCAGTTATCATCTGCAGTGATTCTGGAGCCCAAAAAATAAAGTCTATCACTGTTTCCACTGTTTCCCCATCTATTTCCCATGAAGTGATGGGACCAGATGCCATGATCTTCATTTTCTGAATGTTGAGCTGTAAGCTAACTTTTTCACTCTCCTCTTTCACTTTCATCAAGAGGCTCTTTAGTTCTTCTTCACTTTCTGCCATAAGGGTGGTGTCATCTGCATATCTGAGGTTATTGATATTTCTCCTGGCAATCTTGATTCTAGCTTGTGCTTCATCCAGCCCAGCGTTTCTCATGATGTACTCTGAAATAAGTTAAATAGGGTGACAATATTCAGCCTTGACATACTCCTTTCCCTATTTGGAACCAGTCTGTTGTTCCATGTCCAGTTCTAACTGTTGCTTCCTGACCTGCATATAAGTTTCTCAGGAGGCAGGTCAGGTGGTCTGGCATTCCCATCTCTTTCAGAATTTTCCACAGTTTATTGTGATGCACACAGTCAATGGCTTTGGCATAGTCAATACAGCAGAAGTAGATATTTTTCTGGAACTCTCTTCCTTTTTTGATGATCCAACAGATGTTGGCAATTTGATTTCTGGTTCCTCTGCTTTTTCAAAATCCAGCTTGAACATCTGGAATTTCACAGTTCATGTACTGTTGAAGCCTGGCTTGGAGAATTTTGAGCATTACTTTGCTAGTGTGTGAGATGAGTACAATTGAATACATAATTAATCAGAAGTCATTCAGTTGAGAATGTACAGTTTTTACTACTCAAATGTTATCTTTCATTATGTGTCAACCATTCTATGAGTAACAACCCTTACATTTATTATCTCTAAAAAATCTTCAAGTGCAGTTCATATGTTTCTAGAGTTTTGAGATATGTTACTGATTCATAGATCCTTATTAACCTTAACTTGTATTTATTCATTTCTTCAACTAGACCATGAACTCTAATTTTTGTTCTTCATTGACGGATGAAAGGAGAAAAAGAAAACTTAGTAAAAGAGAAATGAAACACATGCCGCCTATTTGTGGTCAAACTGGAGAAACAAATGGGAAAAAAATACTTAGTCTCACATATGTGCTGGGAATTGTGTTGTGTACATTTATTAGTTAAATTTTCAAATAATCTATTAATTGTTTAGGATACTATACAATAGTAAAGGATAAGTATTATTCTTGTTTTGCAGATGAAGACCAAACTCAAGAGAGTTGGTAACAGTAGGTCTGAACCTAGGCAGTGCCTTTATTCTTTATCACTGTTCTAATCACCATACTGGACTGAACCGTAGGCCCAGTTGTATAAGAAAACATGTCTCCAAGAGTAGAGACTACAATAGTTAAGTGGAAATTACACCATATGCACTTCATCTCCCCAGGGTGTTGTTGTACAAGAGTCATTTTGCTCCATAGAAGGTTCAAGGAAGCAGAATACTGCAAAAGATCAAAGCTTTGTATTTAGCTTAATAGCTTTTGAGAAAGAGAAGGCAGATTGGATCAACTGAAATAATAAGTATTCTCATAGGAAAATGGTTATTTCTGTGGAACAAAATATCAACTATTAGAAAGTTGGAGAATGAAAGGTTTATTCTGGTTACTCACACACACCAATTAATATAAATGGAGGCTCTTTGAGTACAATGGAAAATTAGGCTGTTGGTCAAGACCATAATAAATATTTCACAGGAGAGTCCAGCTATTAGAATTAGAAAGGTTATTATTTGATTCATGAAAGCTTTTAGTAAAACACGAATATATGTTTTTAAAAAGTGTGGCATTTACTTAGGCCCCATTTTGTTATCAGAATCACTTCATTATTAATAAAGCCACAGCTTTTATGATGATTATGGTAAAAATGAACTTGAAAGATGATAGGGGGATAACTAAGCAGGCTTTTACTCTTATGATTCATATGTTTGCAAAGGCTGCTTGTCTGCTTTCATTCTTTTATTCTTGCTTACCAACAGAACAGTTGAGATTTTTCCTTGGAAGCAGAGCTAAAACAATGAAGCAGTTCTCAAGTACTTATATATAAAGGTGAAAGGCACTCCGCTCACTATCCAAATTTATCTCCTTTGTCAAGGATATGGAAGGATGTTTCTTAGGAGGAATATATTTCCCAAGGCATAGGAAGGTAATTTCACTTTAAATAATAATTATATATGAGTTTAAACACCTAAAATTTCCAACATGATTGATTTTACAGAAGCATCTTTTAAATAGCTGATGTTCAATGATGTGAAGGACCCAAACTGAGTTGTTTCTGCCTTGATCCTGACCTATATTGGATGCCTCATAGAGAAGCAATGGGGCATCTTTGAAACACTTCATTTAAAAAGACCTGAGAAGGAATTCCAGCTTCACTTTTAGGACGATGAAACAATATATTTCTAAACATCCAGCATTTTTGCTTGTAAAATAGGATAATGATATCACCTATTTCGTAAGACTTTTGTGAGGGTTAAAAATGTCTAACACTTCCAAAACTTAGTGTATCAAACACAGAACTCTTTTGCCTTACTTTCTAATGAAAAAATTGTGCTTTCCCCTAGCCTTCCCCAACTTATTATCTTCTATCCAGTTTCTCAACACAGAAATGGAAGATTCATACATGATTAACTTCCCTCCCCCCTGCCTACATTTAATACATTATCAAGGCCTAAGAATGCTCACTTCAAAATGAGTTCCAGGGAAATTCTTAGCAGCCCAATTTCAGTACTCTGAGCTTCCACTGTAGTAAGTATGGGTTCGATCCCTGGTCTGGAAACTAAGATCCTACATGTCACCTGGTATAGTGAAAAGCTCCATAGCTGACCTCTTCTCATCATCTCCTATGCTCTTTCTCCAGGACTGTTCAGTATTTCCTAAGTTTTCTCACATTTTATTCTCAACACTACAGCCAGAATGATTTAAATGTATATGAATAAAAGATCCCGTGATCCCCTTGTTCAGAATCCTCTAATGGTTTCTCAACTCAATTAGAATGACTATAGTTAATAATACTGTATTGTATACTTGAAAGTTGCTTAAAGAGTGCATTTTAACAGTTCTCATCACAAGAAAAAAATTCTGCAACATATATGATGACAGATGTTAACTGGAATTATTGCAGTGATCATTTCCAGCATATACAAATATTGAATCATTTTATTCTACACCTGAAATTCATATGTTGTATGTCAATTATACCCTAATAAAAATGTATAAAGCTATAAAATATGGAGCAGTATATGTTAAAAGCTATAAAAATCAAGTGACAACATAAACCTTTCCTTTATGTGAGAGTTTAATTTAGACCGGAAAATTTTGAAGTAATTCACGGAGAAAGTGACATTAGTTAAGCCTTGAAAGATTGATGGAGTTTTCACAAGAGGAAAATGACGAGAAATTAATGCTGCAAAGTTGTAGTAATGTGTGTGAAGCCAGAGAGGCGGACGTAGTGCATGGTTCTGTGTTGCTGGAAAAGAGAAAGGCAGATAGTGTGAGTCAGGAAAGATTAGGTTAGCGCCAGATCACTGGGAATACTAAGGGAAATTCATTTTGGAGAGATGGTAGAGAGTCTGAGGACTCCGCCTTGAGGAGTAAATATAATTTTTTAAATTCAGGAGCTTCTTTTTGTTTTGTTTTAAATGGGAGGGGGTTGATTTTATAGAGCAAGAAAGGAAAGCCAGTGAAGTGTGACGTTAGATGGGAAACATTCTGGAAATGATGAGAAAAGGGTAGAAGGACAGAATATGGACAACAGTGAAGGGGCTCATTCTCATCTTGAAATGGGGTGGAGACATGTGATTTTTTTTTTTCCTGATAGCTGAGAATAAAAGAATAAGTTAAGGTTCAGAGGGAGATTGAGGTGGTGGAAAGGACCCTTTGTGGCAGGAACTGAGGAGGGGGCCAGGGAGTTCTCTGGGGTTGCCTTTAAAGGGTATGAATCCTATTCATGAAGGCTCTACACTTACGACTTCATCACCCTCTTTGAAGACTGTACCTCTTAACGCAATTGCACTGAGGTTGGGTCTCAACATGAGCATATGGGGCTGGGAGAAATAAACAGCATACAGCAACTCTGCACAATAGCCTTGATTATAAATTAATGTCTGTTTGTGTGTCTGTATATTTCTAGAGCCTCTATTCTATTTCCTTGATTTATTATATTTTCTTTATTTCAATCAATGTTTTTGTTGTTCAGTGGCTAAGTTATGTCTGACTCTTTGAGACCCCAGGATTTTTTTATCTCCCAGATTTTGCTCAAATTCATGTCCACCTTATGCCAATACCACTCTCTTAATTACTGTCACTTTATATTAAGTACTGATAGCTGTTAGCATTAGTCCTCCATCTTTATTCATATGATTTTAGATATTCCAGGGGTTCAGATTTCCATATATACTTTAGAACCTGTTTGTTCATTTCTATAAATAACAAACAAGCAAAAAACTGTTGAGCTGTTGGTTGAGATCATATTGTCTATAAATCAATGTGAGATTAATTGAAATGTTTACACTATTGAGTCTTCTAATGTTAAACCGTGCACATAGTTCCATTTATTTAACAATTAGTTTCTGGACCTGGGGAATCCCAGAACTTCTAAAGGCAGAAGGGAGAGCTAAACATTCATGACACTGGAGATGGAAACCGGAAAGAGGAGAGCTGAGACTCTTAGGGGCCACTGAGTTTTCTCCTCTCTCTCTTCTCTTCTCATTCTCCTTTATTCCATTCTTCTTGTATTTTAAGAATATACTTCATATATGTGTCATTGAGTTGCTCATCTTGTCTATAGTCATTTTGGCTGCCAAGATACCGTGGGATGTTTCAGTTCAAGTACTTGCTCTCAACCAATGACAGCTTTTGTCTCTTAGTTCAAATTGTTGAGAAAGAAAATTTAATTGATTATTAACAGGTCAGTTGATTGGTTGTCTTGGGTGGTGTGAATGGTAGGAGGGGACCTGTGAGAAGGGGGAAGGTCCCTGGAGTGAGAAGAGACAGGAAAGGCATGAATCCAGTCTAGAAACTATTGTAAATTGGTTAGACTGGGTTTAGAACAAAGGAAGAAACTTACCAACTTACCTTTGAAAGTTATCTTTAGATTCAGTCTTTGAATCTTTATGATTCTCGTAAAGATGCTATTTGCTTTTTACCCTTCAGTACTTTTTTTGCTTACCCATCTAATGTAGCTAATCCATGTAGATACTGGAATAAGACAGACTGTATTGGAAATTGCAACCCACTTATTGCTCTAGCTATTCCACAGTTTAGTTTTCAAGTCTATGAAGAGAGGATAAAGTTATTTGGGGGGAAGATATGAAATAGCACATGAGAAATCCCTAACACAGTGGCTGGCATATGGTGGCACTCAAAAGAGTTATATGTTTTATTATTGCATCTTAAATGATTGGTTCTAGACCTTGGGCCTTTGTCTGACTTTGGGAAGATGCTCGGCTTTTAGCTTACCCTCTGATACCTCCCGTCATTACTGCCATCATCTGTACTTGGTTAACATTCTCACTTACTCCGTTTCTGAGTCCATTTGAGATAGAGCAAATGCTTTCTGAAACAAACTGGAACCATCATTTCAGCTTTCTGTAAAACCACTTTTCATGTTCTTATGGAGTTTGGTTTCCACTTTTTTTTTTTTGCCCAATTTGTTGCTGCACATTTAAAAGAGTGTAATAAAACCAGAAAAGGCAAAGAAGGCACATGTTTGAGGTCAATGATGGCAAAAGAAAAGTGGGCTGCCGGATCCCCTGGTCTGACTCAGAGTGGCCATTCTTAGGTTCCAGTGGTTCTAACTGGGTTTCTAATTTCACTCTTCCTGAACATGGGTTTTTCTTGTCTGACTCTCCTTAAGTCTTTTTCCTCTCTCAATTAACCCTGCTTCTCTCCTCAGTCAAGCGATCACATTACACTGTCTTGTTCTTTGTGGGTACAAGGCTCCCTCTGTTTGCTTTGAGAAGCACAGCCCTCAGCCTTCAAGGCCAAACAGCATTCTGGTTATTCTGGATCTGCTGTGTAATCTTTCTCCCCTCCCTTCCCTCTTGCCCAAAGCCTTTCCTTGTCTCTTAGATTCACCTTGTTTTCTTCTTTTTTAAAATTTATGCCTGTTTTTCTACTTTCCCCTCCTAATATCTGGAATTTAAGTATTCTATTTAATGTGTAGTTCCGTACAGTTTGGAACACATTAATATTTATAGAATGCCTTTCCTAAGCTAAGTTTAAGGATCACAGCACATGTTTGTAAAAAGCAATATTAGAAGTAACTGGGTCCAACTCTCTTGTTTTACAGATATGGATCCTGAGATTCAGAATAATATGTTCATTTTGCATATTGATTAGAGTAGGTTTCTGTAACAGACCACAAAATATCAGTAGTCGAATACCATTCATTTCTGTCTCACCAGTCCTGGGAGCTTGTTTAGTTCAGTAGGGTGATTTTTTTCTCCATACAATCATTGAAGACCCAGACTAAAGGGAGCTATATCATCCTGGAAATACTGATTTCAGGATCAGCCTGATGGTTACTGCCCCAGATATCTTGGAGGTGGCTCACATCAGTTGTTACATTGATCGCATTGGAGAGGATATTAGTCAAAAGGCACGTTTAACTAACTGCAAGAAATGTATTTTGGGAGATAATGGTTTCTAGTGTAATAATCGTAGGTCACATATGGTAAATCGTCTACCCTACAGCACAGTGCTTGTATATAAATGGATATAGGCATAAAGAAGAGCTCCCCTGGTGGCTCAGTAGTAAAGTATCTGCCTGCCAATGGAAGAGACGCAGGTTCAATCACTGGGTCTGGAAGATCCCTTTGAGAAGAAAATGACAACTCACTCTAGTGTTCTTGCCTGGAAAATCCCATGGACAGAGGAGACTGGTGGGCTACAGTCCATGGGTTGCAAAGAGTTGGACATGGCTGAGCAACTAAACAACCACAATAAGGGATTTAAAAAAAAATCCACATTTTAAGAAAAAGAATTTTTGTGAAACATACATGGGAAACATAGAAGGTGGGGAGTGTTTATTGCTAATAAGGACTAAGAATCTAAAATAATATAATAATATTCCCTCGGTCCCCATCTTAAGTATCAGATGCTTCCACATACATGCTTTCTTTGATCATCACAGAAACCCGGAGAGATTGCCATCTTCATCTTGATTTTCACAATGAAAGAAAGTGAGACACAGACAACAGCAATATAACCTCTTTCCTGTTGTCATATATTTATTAACATTTCAAGCAAAGATTTGAATTCAGTGCGGTTGATTATAAAATCTAAACTCATTTCACTAGTAAGACATGCTTGACTCTTTGCAATCCCATGGAGCCCACCAAGCTCCTCTGTTTATGGAATTCTCCAAGTGAGAATACTAGAGTGGGTAGCCAATCTCTTCTCCAGGGTATCTTCCTGACCCAGGCATCTAACCTGGCTCTCCTGCATTGCAGGTGGATTCCTTACCATCTAAGCCATTGGAGAAGCCCTCACTAGACTATCTTGCCTTTAATTAAAACACTGACAAGCCACGAGAATCTATGTACTGAGTATTAGCATCATATTTTCTGATTTTAGTTTACACAAACATTAAGTAAAAAGTTTTGAAACTCTGTGTATATGAAAACATCTTTATTCTGTTCTCACATTTCATTGATATTTTCGCAGTTAACAAATGATTGCCTCCAAGGCAATTCTCCACTTTTGTTTCAGGACAAAAGTGCTATTTCAGATATCTCTGTGGAGTGCAGTTTATTTGTCAGAGAAAAATGATAACGAGAACCAGAATCCACATATGCTGGTGTTCTCCCCAGCTAAAGTTTCCTAACCTTTCCCAAGCAAGGGAGATATTGTCAACACCACTATGAATTTGTATCAGCCTGCAGGTGCCAACCTACTACTATATACAAAGTCATGTCGTTATGATCAGTTACATACATAAAATGATTCAGCTCCAAGCAAGCATCCTGAGTTTTTATTATTTAATGCTATTTTCTATTGCACAGTTGCATGGAAGCAGCATTTTAATCCCTTAGATTCTGAAAGGAATCAGGCCTCTTTCTTGCTCATGGCCTCACTGGGCCTTATTACTGTCTCTCCCACACTGCTGGGCTGGCTATCTACCCAAAATCCTGTTGTATGTATTCCCTGTCCCACAGCCGCACTACATTCTCCAGTGTTTCTTATAATTGTCCTGGTATTAATGCAATGTCAGCATAAGTGATGTGGTTCCTTTCCTGGTTAAAGCTTTTATGAGAAAAGTATGCTTCCTTTATCCTTTCCTGTTTTGCCAGCTGAATGCAGACTAGAATGAGGATCTACAGGATAGGAACCGTTAGCATAGGAAAGGGTTTCCCTTGTGGCTCAGCTGATAAAGAATCTGCCTGCAATGCAGGAGACCTGGGTTCTATCCCTAGGATGGGAAGATCCCCTGGAGAAGGGAAAGGCTAACCCACTCCAGTATTTTTGTCTGGAGAATTCTGTGGAATATATAGTCCATGGGACTCAAAAAGTCGTACAAGACTGAGAGACTTTCACTAACATAGGAAAAAGACTTAGTCCTTGAATTTCTAAATATGTAGGAAATGCTTGTTAACCAGACATTTTAGGCTTTTTCCTGAGGGAAAAATAAGCTAATATATTTGAGCCATTTAATGTTTGTGGTCTAATTTATACAGCACTTAATGTTATCTTAACACAGGCCCATCCTGACTGGAGCAGGTCATGCTGAAGTCAGTAAGCAATAAAGCAGCAGCCGATGATTTATTAATGAAAAAGGAACAAAGGACAAAGACTATTCCTAGAGAAAACATTTCTTTCTCTACATGAAGCAGGATAAAAAACAAACAAAAAACCAAAGAGATATTTCTGGCAAATATCTGCAATGCTACAGCTGCCTCACAGAAATAACTCTCTTAGAGATTTCCCTGGCAGTCCAGTAGTTAAGATTCTGCCTTCCAGTGCAGGTGGTGTAGGTTTGATTCCTGGTCAGGGAACTAAAATCCACATGCTGCAGAAAATTAAAAATAAATAAACAAAAACCAGAGAATATTCACTATTTTAAAAAATAACTCTCTCGGTTAAGTTCTTCTGATTGCAAAAACATAGAAGCTACTAGAATTAATGTTAACGTAGGGACTGTGGCATTATTACTATCTCACAAAAGGAGGAAACTTCCAGAAGGTAAAGAAAAAAGAAATAGGCATTAGGGGAACAAACA
The DNA here is from genome assembly GCF_023091745.1 of Budorcas taxicolor. Taxonomy (NCBI): domain Eukaryota; kingdom Metazoa; phylum Chordata; class Mammalia; order Artiodactyla; family Bovidae; genus Budorcas; species Budorcas taxicolor. Next base: position 87,856,623 of record NC_068913.1, read on the forward strand.
TCAGCAAGTTAGAAAATGATTTTAGGAGGTTGATTAGGATTTCCACAAGAGAGGAAAATAAGGATATTAAATTCAGAATGAAATAATTCAAAATAATTTTCTATGATAGACATATAGGAGCACCAAATGAAGATGTGCTATCTTAGCTTCTGATATTTTTCATAATAAAAACCTATCACAGGTTGGTAACAAGACTTAGCTTATTGCCAACTTTGTTTAAAGCCCGAAGCTACAGGAGAAACCATGGCCTCAGTGGCTGCTGGTTAGCCTAACAAGAGGAAAAAAAATCTTTTTGATTCTGACATTGTCACTTAGGGTTCCCTGGTGGCTCAGATGATAAAGAATCTGTCTGCAATGCAGGAGGCCTGGGTTCTATCCCTGGGTTAGGAAGATCCCCAGGAGAAGGGAATGGCTACACACTCCAGTATTCTTGCCTGGAGAATCCCACGGACAGAGGAGCCTTGTGAGCTTCAATCCATGGGGTTCCAAAGAGTCGGACACAACTGAGAGACTAACACATACACACATTGTCACTTAGGTGTAGTTGCGCAGAAGTATCACCCTGCACATCTGTTCACAGTTCTCTGGCTAGAAGTAGTCACATAGCCTCACCCAAAGGCAAGGGAGCAAAGTGTAATTCTCCAAAGTGTCCAGAAGGGCAGGAACAGGAAACAGTTGTTGAACAGCTCTGATGACATCTACAACTCACTCAAGGGAAAAGATACATTGAAGTAAAATATGTATTTATATGCATCTATACCCCTGTCTGTCTCTCTATCATCATCATCTATTATATGTCAGGGACCCAAGGAACACCTGGCTATTCAATAGACACCTGTTTATTCAATATCTCCCAATTTTGTCTTTGATTTTCTGTGTATATTTGCTTACATCCAGAAGGCCATTGGTGATTTTAGATTTATCATCTGTAGAAAGAAGAAACATTGACTATAATCACCAGCTGCCTTCCTAACACCTTCTAAGAAAAACCCTGTGGTATGTTTCATTTAAGAGGTGATAAGATTTCTCAATCATGATCCAAACTGTCTTTAACAAGTTTCAACACAAACTATAAATAGCCAAGCAGTACCATCTGGTTCACGTATTTTTTGTGGCAGTGATATATGAGGGAAAAAAGTTAAAGTTGCCAACTTGAAGCTCTTATGAATTTTCCACTGTCCCTTAAGGTCTATGCTAAAATATCTTCTGCTTCTGGCAATCTTTGTAAACTAACCAATATAAGATTTAGTTTCAAGAAATAAGTGAATTCTTACTAATGGGGTCCAAATATCAGTCTTGCTGATACTTGCTGTTTCCTTTCATTTGCTGTGATGACCTTTAGACTTTATGTTTACATGTGGAAATACAAAGTTCCTTCGTTTACAATCAAGATGTCTGTCCAAGTGCTTCCCCTCCTAGCTTTATTGTGGTATAATTAACAAAATAATAATATATTTAAAGTGTACAATGTGATGACTTAGTATCACCAACTCAATGGACAGGAGTTTGAGCAAACTCTGGGAGATAGTAGAGGACAGAGGAGCCTGGTGTGCTGCAGTCCATGGGGTCGCAAAGAGTCAGGCATGATTTAGCAACTGAACAATAACAACATATTAATAATTTGTGAAAGGATTTGTACAATCAAGTCCACTTAATATATCCATCACTTCATAATGTTACCTATTTAAAAAAAAATTTTTTTGTATATATGTGTGTGTGTGTGTGTGTGTGTGTGTGTATGTTGTTTTCGGTGGGAATGCTTAAGATTTGCTATCTTAGCAAATTTCAGTTACACAAGTGTTAGCAAGTATAGTCACCAAGCTATACAGTAGATGCTTAGAACTTAGGCATTTAACTGTAAGTTTGCACATTTTTCACAAACTCTTCCCATTTCCCCTAGCCCCAAGCTATGGAAACCACTATTTTACTTTCTGATTTTTGTTTTTAGATTCTACATATATGTGATATCATACAGCATTTGTCTTTTTCTGTCTGACTTATTTCACTTAGCATAATGCCCTCCATGTTCATCCATGGCAGAATTTCCTTCTTTTTAAAGGTTGAATAATATTCTGTTTTAAATTTTCTTCACTTTTCTGCTTACAGGTATTTAGGTTGTTTGTACACCTTGGCTATTATGAATAATGCTGCAATGAACACATGGAAGTACAGATATCTCTTTAAGCCAGTGATTTCCTTTCTTTTGAATATATACACAGAAGCAGGATTGCTGGATTATATGGTAGTTCTATTTTGATTTTCTTGTGGAAACTCCATACTGTGTTCCATAGTGCTGTTGAATTCCTTATATATTTTTCATATTAACTCCTTATGGGATGTGTGACTTACAAATATTTCCTTCCATTCTAAACACTGGTTTTTCATTTTGCTGATGGATGCCTTTGCTGTGCAAAAGCTTTTTAGTTTGATGCAGTCTCACTTGTTTATTTTGTTTCATTGCTTTTGCTTTTGGTGTCAAATCTAAAAAAAAAAAAAAAAAAAAAAATCCATTGCCAAGCAAAGTGTTTTATATAAATGCTAGTGGTGTAGGAACTAAAAATAAATTTTCTCATGTAAATTATGTTAAAATTTGGTGGTGAGGTTCCCAGATTTGATCATAGTATTTTTTTCCCCTCCTCTTCCATCAATTATTCATCTCCCTCCAAATCCTACTTTATCTTCTTTGCTAGCTTTGACTGCATGGAGAAGGATTTTCAAGTATCAGATAAAATGAGGTCGGGTCAGGGAGGAGTGAGAGACAGCCGTGTTTACACAGCCTTGGTAATGAGCTGGAGGATGGCCTGGCAGCGGCAGTGGTGGAAAGGGTGGGGGTTGTGGGAGAGTCCTGTGTGTCTACTTGGATCAACCTTTCATAGGAGAGACTTCAAGTCTGGCTCCTACCAGCTGCAGATGGCCTCTGCAGTGTCCTGGAACTTGGCACGCGACATTTCATTCTCACGCTGTTTCTCTGCGCTATTATCTCTCTTCATCTGGATTCCACTCCCATTTTCACATTGCAACCTGTCTTATGCGTAATAGTAGGAGACACTTCATGTGCTGGCTAAAAAATGACATATTACTGTGACGCATACTGGGCAGCTTTTTTTCTTTATTTCTCAAATTTAAATTGGATTTAGTTATGGATTACCTACTACATCATGACAGTTCGACATTCAAAAGGAAGAAGAGAAGGCAGCTATAGCAAAAAAATCTCCCTTCTATTGTTACCCTGCCAACAAATTGCCCTCTCTACCATTAACTAATACTGACCTTTTTTTTTTGCACGTGTGTGTGTGTATCCTTACAGAAATACGCTATACAGATTCAACTAAATCTATATCTATTTATCTATCTGTCTTTCTATCTCTTTCTCACTTCTTCTTGTATGATACACATTTTCTTTGCAATGCCCTTTCACTTAGCATAGTATCTTGGAGATCAATACACTTTATTACATAATGAGTTTCTTCAGTCATTTTTGTGACTGTTCAGCCCTCTCTTTTCTGGATGTATAGGATTTATTTTACCACTATTCTCTTGTTGGGCAGTTAGATTGTTTTTAATATTTTGCAGTTACTAAAAATAATCACGTAATAACTTTTCACAAATATCGTTTAGAATGCTACTGCTGCTGTGCTGTGCGCAGTTGTGTCTGACTCTTTGCGAGCCCTTGGACTGGAGCCTGCCAGACTCCTCTGTCCATGGAATTTTCCACTGCGGTGGGTTGCCATTTCCTAGGCTAATCTTTTAGAATGTGTATAGATAAAACCTATATGGATAAATTTCAAGTTGTATTCAGTACCCACGCGAAGGGATCACATACACTATAATAAATACTAGAATTATGCGGCATAGATGTAATATAGGTTTTACCAGGGATAACTTAAACATGGAGAAGCAGTACAGTACACGCAGTCCCCTCAAGTCTTCCTGTTCCACAGTATGGGCTGGATATAGATGCTCTGAATGAATAGTGACCGAAGTTTCAGCAGACAGGGGTCCGACTGGGATAGTAGGCTGGACGCACTATGGAAGTACTCCAGGGGGCTAAAGAGCCCTGCACTCATACCATGAAGAATATCTCAGAGTAATGCTGAATATGAGTGGAGAGTGTGGCCACCCCTTCCTTGTTTCCCATCTTAGAAGGGAAGTGTTTATCCTTTGATGATCAGGTATGAAAATTTTTCATAGTTTTGAGGGCTTGATTGTTTGTTTAAAGATGCCTTTGAATACATTGAGAAAATTTCTCTCTAGAGTTTGCTGAGAGTTTTAAAAATCATTAACTGATATTAAATTTTGGCAAATACTTTTTTTTTAATTAAACATAGAAAATTTCTCAGTTAATGTGCTAATTGATCTTGAATATTAAGCTGATCTTGCTTTACATCCCAGTCATACATATTATCTTTTTCATAAATTGATGAGTTTTTAAATAAATACATTGTTAAAATATTATGTCTATGTTTATGAGCAATATTGATCTTTAATTACCTTCTCTGTAGGATTCTCATAAAGTTTTAGTATCAAGGTTATGCTTTTATGCCATCAGATGAACTGGAAAGCAGTTTTGCCCCCTCTATTTTGTTAGTCTGTATAAACTTGATATTATTTCCTCCTAAATTGTTGATATAATTCAGTGGTAAAGTCAAGTGGACTTGGAGGCAATAATTACAAATTCATTTCTTTAAAAAATGGTTTTTCAAAAAGTTTGTTCATTTCATAAGTTGTAAAATTTATTAACATAAAGATATTTGTCATCTTTCTGCTTTTTGTTATCTTACTCGCTCTTTTTCAAAATTACTATACAATCTGTAGAATGCTGCCTCACTCCTTCCGTGTTGATATTCTTCATTTTTTCTCTTTCCCTCTCTGTTTGTTCTTTTTTTCACTTCTAGTTTATCAGTTATATTGATCTTTTCAAAGAGCCAGCTTTAGGTTTCATTGGTTTTTCTCTATTTTTTTCTATTTCGTTGATTTTTACTTCTGCTTCATTTGTGTGTTTATGTTTTGGAATGTTTATCTGGAGCAGTTTCCTGGAAGCGGTGTTGCTTGAGTCAAAAGGGACATGCGTGTGCACTTTTATTAGATACTGTCAAATTTTCATCCCCAGTGGCTGCGATCTTCTGCACTGCCACCATCTTCACTCGTGTCTTCCTGTCGCTTCGCTGATGGAGTGGGTTTTCCAACTCTCAGACTTGGCTCATCTGATGGGTGAGAGGTCGTATCTCAGTGTAATTTTGATTTGCATTTTTCTTAAGTAATACATTTTTATACTTAAAAATTACCACTTTCTCAAAGGTAATTTTTCTTCCACATTTTTATAGAGTGGGGAAATGTCTCATGTACACTAAAAGATAATTTTAAAGGAAAAAAAGTTATCTTCATCTGCCAATATCTTGGGGTTTTCATTTACACTGCAAAGAACAAATTATAAACCACTTTGCATAGTGTCCCAGCCCCAAAATGAGGGTTTGATTTACCATGTAATTTTTTTCTAGTTCATATTTCTGTTCTGAACAAGTTTTGGGGTTTGAGGTTATAAACAAAATAATTTGACTGTTTCCTTGTGGTTAAACAAATGCCATAAATATATGTTAGAGAAAAAATCCCTTTTGAAGGAGAAAAAGTAGGGCAATAGTTTCCAAAAATGATCAGTATCTATTTGCCTGACAAAAATTTGATTCCATAATGTAGAAACTCTTGTTCCCGTCATAAAATATGGTGTGTATTTTTTTCTGGCCCACTGACGTTAGGTATTTGATAATATAGCCCTGAAAGTCTGGGAGGTTTTTCTCCTTGTATTTGTTCTCATGAGTTTGACTTGGAATGGATATTAAACCTTACTTCCTGTTGCATTGTACTTTGCTTCTTTCCACTTGTTTATCTTTTTATTCCCAGTTTAACTTCTTACTCAAAGACTTTTGTGTTTTCTTTTTGCACTTTTTTAACCTATCGATTTTTACTCTTTCCTGCTCTCATGCCTTCCTTACATCTCATCCACGCCTTGTTTTGTTTATACATTCTCGTCCATGCTGCACCATGTGTGGGATCTTAGTTCCCCACCTAGGAACTGAACCTGCAGCCCTTGCATTGGAAGTGCAACCACTGGGCCGCCAGGGAATCTTTCATCCACACTTGGGCTCATACACTTACGTCTAATTCTCATGCTGATCTACTCTTGCGTCACATGCCCACTGACTATAAGAAACAGCTCTCACTTGAGTCATGGTTTACGCTTTTCAAATGGAACACATAACTCTTGAGAGGTCCCTTTACCTGTTTTGTTGGCATCCTTGGCCTGATGAAATTAACTTTTGTGGCCTCACTTAACCGCCTAGGATCACCTGTATAGGGGTATCAAAAAATCTCACCTACTAGCAGGTTGTGTCTCCTTTCTGGTCACACTCTAACTCTCTGCATCTTTCCCTTTATTTCTTTCATCAGACATTTATGGTGCCTGTATTCAATGCCAATCCTTGAACTAGACAGAAAGTTTACATAAATAAATAAGGCAGAGTTTTTACTCTGAAAGTGCCCATAATCTAGGTGTGATTGATTTAGTCACATCCCTACAGGGCAGGTGAAAATCTTTGCTGCCTTTCTTCCCTCCTTGACATGGCTTATTCCTACTTACCTTTTCATTTTATTGTACATTTTCCAGGAATTGTTTCTGACTTCTTTCTCCATTCTTAGAGTTGTTTGGTGCCCTTCCTGGAGGCTGCAAAATCACACTGGACTTTTCCCCATTTTATCTTGTTTTACCACTGCTGTTGCTGCTAAGTCACTTCAGTCGTGTCCAGCTCTGTGCAACCCCATAGACGGCAGCCCACCAGGCTCCCATCCCTGGGATTCTCCAGGCAAGAACACTGGAGAGGGTTGCCATTCCCTTCTCCAATGCATGAAAGTGAAAAGTGAAAGTGAAGTCGCTCAGTCGTGTCTGACCCGGAGTGACACCATGGACTGCAGCCCACCAGGCTCCTCCGTCCACGGTACCACAGTGTGTTGTAATAGTGTCCTTCTCTAGACTGGAAGCTTCTGTGAGGGCAGAAACAGGTCTCTATCACTAACTCTAAGTTCCCAGCACCCAACAGAGTGTCAGCAGCCTAGGAGACACTCAAAAATGTTTTTCTGAATGAGTGGCTATGCATATGTCTGTGTGTACTCAGTTGCTTCAGTCATGTCTGACTCTTTGCGACTGTATGGGCTGTAGCCCGCTAGACTCCTCTGTCCATGGGATTCTCCAGGCAAGAACACGAGTTGGTTACCACGTCCTCCTCCAGGGGGTCTTCCCGACCCAGGGGCTGAACCCAGATCTCCTGCATCTTCTGCATCACGGGCGGATTCTTTACTGCTGAGCCATCAGGGAAGCCATTATGCATATATATATATGAGTATAAATCATGTGCAGGTAAATAACGGCTTAGTGGCTAAAAAGCAACCACAGAAGAGGTAGATAGAGCAGAAAGAAAGGAAATACACCTCCAGTGCAAATGGAGTAAGCAAAGCACCAGAATAGAATGAGCTCCTTAAAGTGTATTCCAAAGATTACTTCCCAGAAATGTTGCCTGTTCTAGTCTCAAGTACCTTTGAAGTATGTTTTTAAACAACCACCAACCAAATTTGTTTGACTTCCTTTAGTAGTATTGATTGTACTCATGAAATCCTAATGAGGGATTTTGACATTTACCAACAAGCACCATGCTAAGTTGAGTCTCATAAATGTTAATCAGTAATTCCAATGAGGTCAGTCACACTTGCACCTTTAAACCCAAAGGGAACTTTTAATCCTCTGTCCAAATACAGTCACCAGTTCGAAAATTAACACCTGAGGAGGGAGAGTAACACACGCTTATTTATAGCAGGTTTCTGGTCCTGAATATTCATTGGAAGGACTGATGCTGAAGCTGAAGCTCCAATACTTTGGCCACCTGATGTGAAGAGCTGACTCATCTGAAAAGACCCTGGTGCTGGGAAAGATTGAAAGCAGGAGGAGAAAGGGATGACAGAAGATGACATAGTTGGATGGCATCACCAACTCGATGGACATGAGCTTAAGTAAACTCTGGGAGCTGGTGATGGACAGAGAGGCCTGGCGTGCTGCATTTCATGGGGTCCCAAAGAGTCGGACACGACTGAGCGGCTAAACTGAAATGAACAGGAGGTTTTAGTTTCTGGCTGTGTTTATCGTATCTGTATTAAAAAAAAATATATTTTAGTGCATGTGTGTGTGTGTTTTACAATATTGACAAGACATTGGAAACAAAAGAGATGGCTAAAGATTTCCTAGTTTGCCAGGATACCAAGGAAGGACCAGTTTTAGTTCTTGTTTATAATATGTTTGGAAAATACTTTGGTTTCAGAGCCACATAGTAGTATCTCTATTACCCCTTTAAAAAATTTCTTTTTCCTCCCTCTCTGTCATGCATAATTTCTATGCAAACTGAGTTTTGACTGAAGCTATTAGATAAAACTAACCTAAGAGTACATAAGCTGTAAAAAGATCAGCTCTGAACTGGATGGAATCCTCCAATTATAATGTAACAATACACATAAGCCCAAGAAACCCAGAATATGAAGAAATGTGGCACCCAGAAATCCAATGATCATATATTAGAGTTTCATCTCTGTCTTTGTCTACTTAACATTTATTCTCACAGGTCTATTCACACGGGTTGTAAAACTTCCCTTTTAACAGCTAAATCCTTTTTTAAAAACTTGTAATAAAAACCTTCATTAAAGCATTTACTAGATACAGAAATTAAGGAGTATGTACATTTACAAATTCTAATTTTTAAAGCACCTACTGTAACCTTAAAATTAAACATTCAAAAAACTAAGGTCATGGCATCTGGGCCCATCATTTCACGGCAAATAGATGGGGAAACAGTGAAAGCAGTGACAGATTTTATTTTCTTGGTTTTCAAAATCACTGTGGACAGTGACTGCAGCCATGAAATTAAAAGACACTTGCTCCTTGGAAGAAAAGCTATGACAAATCTAGACAGCATATTAAAAAGCAGAGATATCGGTTTGCCGACAAAGGTCTATATAGTCAAAGCTATTGTTTTTCCAGTAGTCATGTACAGATACGAAAGTGAAAGTCACTCAGTTGTGTCTGAGTCCTTGGGATCTCATGGGTTGTACAGTCCACGGAACTCTCCAGGCCAGAATACTAGAGTGGGTAGCTTTTCCCTTCTCCAGGGGATCTTCCTAACCCAGGGATTGAACCCAGGTCTCCTGCAATGTAGGCAGATATGAGAGCTAGACAATGAAAAAGGCTGAATGGCCAAAGAATTGATGCTTTACAACTATGGTGATGGAGAAGACTCTTGAGACTCCCCTGGACTGCAAGGAGATCAAACCAGTCAATCCTAAAGGAAATCAATCCTGAATATTCATTGGAAGGACTGATGCTGAAGCTGAAGCGCCAATACTTTGGCCACATGATGCAAAGAACTAAATCATTGGAAAAGACCCTGATGCTGGGAAAGACTGAGGGCAAGAATAGAAGGGGACAACAGAGGATGAGATGGTTGGATGGCATCACCGACTCAATGGACCTGAGTTTGAGCAAGCTCCGGGAGTAGGTGATGGACGGGGAAGGCTGGCGTGCTGCAGTCCGTAGGGATGCAAAGAGTAGCACGTGACTGAGCAACTGAACAACAACAACAATAACCTTAAAGAGTCAGAAAACATTTACCTTTTAAATTTTATTCAGTTTATTTTCCTGAATTTTTGCGTTGGTGGTGGTGATGATGAATATTAGTGAGAAGTTATGTTAATTTTAAACGTAATTGAATGAAACACAAATGGCTACTAAACTTAAAATCAGAATTTTATTTGTTTGGACATTGTGGTTAATCCCAGATGGGAGATTTCCTTTTCATAATCAGGATAGAAAAGTTTCACAAAGCATGCTTAATAGAGGATGACATTGCATAAAACAAATTTAACTAAATGGAATCAATTGCTTTAAAGACTTCAGTAAATTTTGCTTGTTATAGAAATGTCAAATTTCATCTGTTTCTCAGCCTGAAGGTTACTTCAAATTTGTTAATTCTAAGACTCATTAAGACACAGACCTGGAAGAAGTTTCAACTGACACCTGATCCTGTCTTATATTCCTACTTCCTTTTATCATTGGTACCCAAAAACTGCCCACCTCTCCAACCCAACAGTGTTTGATACTCAATTGTCAAATGCCATCCCTCCAAGTATGCAGTTAATGCAACTGTTGACAAGACAAACCTGAGTTTAGTGCTTATTGTGTCTCGCCTCCCTTGACAGAGCTTTGTCTGTCTCCAAAAGACAAAGTCAAGGTCCGATATTAATTGAGAATTTGAAGTTTGTGTTAAGGTGGGTCTTTCAATGTGGAGGCTTAGATTAGGATGGATGAAGCTGATGACACAGCAATATGTTCATCGTCTTTAAACTAGTTTGTATCTCTTTGTAAATTGCAGGTAACTGATGGACATGCAAACTCTGTCTCGTTTGGTTAAGATTCAGTTGAGTTCCTTCCTGACTCTGGAAAAACTAGTTACATACCTATAAGTTAGACTGGATGCTGTTAAACTCGCACAAATTGTCAACTCTTATCAAATTTGAAACTCTTGCTTCCTTCACTATCTGGCTACAGCCCTTCATCTAATGTTTCCAAATTTTCTCCCTCCCTCCTCACTTGGCATCACTGACAACAGAAATCTGATGGCATGGCTCCTTATGGAGACTCTAGGTTGCCTTGTTGTTGGCCTTCTTCCAAGGTTCTGAAGAAGCATTTTGAACTCAAGCCTGTTGCTGTGAGTAGTTGCTCAGTCATGTCCAACTCTTGGTGACTCCATGGATTGTAGCTTGCCAGGCTCCTATGTCCCTGGGAATTCTCCAGAAAAGAATACTGGAGTGGGTTGCTATGCCCTCCTCCAGGGGATCTTTCCAACCCAGGGATCAAACCCAGGTCTCCCTCATTGCAGGTGGATTCTTTACAGTCTCAGCCACCAGGGAAGCCCAAGAATACTGGAGTGGGAAGCCTATCCCTTCTCCAGGGCAACTTCCCAACCCAGGATTCAAACTGGAGTCTCCTGCATTGTAGGCTGATTATTTACCAGCTGAGCTACCCAGTAAGCCCAAAGCCTGTTGACATGACACCAACCTTGAAGGGCTCACCACCACAGAAGACCATGCATGGGCTGGATTTCTCCCTGTCCAAGTCCCTGGGCCACTAAGGAAGGTTAGTGAAATGTTTGGGCCATAATGTCTTTATGCGAGCAGTATTAAAAAGCAAAAGTATCACTTTGCTGACAAAGGTCCATCTAGCAAAGCTATGGTTTTTCCAGTAGTCATATATGGATATGAGAGTTGGACAATAAAGAAGGCTGAGTGCCAAATAATTGATGCTTTCAAACTGTGATGCTGGAGAAGACTCTTGAGAGTCCCTTGGATAGCAAGGAGATCAAACCAGTCAATCCTAAAGGAAACCAACCCTGAATTTTCATTGAAAGGACTGATGCTAAAGCTGAAGCTCCAATACTTTGGCCACTTGATGTGAAGAGCTGACTCATTGGAAACAGCCTTAATGCTGGGATAGATTGAGGGCAAGAGGAGAAGGGGGCAACAGGATGAGATGGTTGGATGGCATCACTAACTCAATGGACATGAATCTGAGCAAACTCAGGGAGATAGTGAAGGATAGGGAAGCCTGGTGTGCTGCAGTTCTTGGGGTCACAAAAAGTCGGACATGACTTAGCAACTACACAATGAACAACAACCAAGACTAGACAACACCATGAAGAGTACTGATGTCTTAACTTCAATGAGCAGTATTGTGTGATATAAAGATTTCCACCCACCAACATTTGGATTCCACTGGACCAAACATTATCAGGGTTTCACTCCTATCTCTTCACTTTAACCTAAACTTTTATATTAGCATTTCTATTTTCACTTAAGACATCCCTCTCTTTGCATGACTGATCTCCAGAACTCTAAAACAGTTGACCCCTGCCACTGCCTCTTAACAGATAATTCAATTAATTCTGTAGATACAACTACAACGAGAGTCCCCATCATAGTGTTTTTTAGATCCTGGTTCACTACACTCAGGTGATCATGGTCACCTTTGAGTTCAACAATGAATAGAGTTCATTCATCTTGAAATAAAGGGCAGAAGGGCCTGGCAATGTTGAACTTTGTATGAGCCTTGTGCTTTCAGGAGGAAGCACAAGCTGGAATCAAGATTGCTGGGAGAAATATCAATAACCTCAGATATGCAGATGACACCACCCTTATGGCAGAAAGTAAAGAAGAACTAAAGAGCCTCTTGATAAAAGTGAAAGAGGAGAGTGAAAAACTTGGCTTAAAGCTCAACATTCAGAAAACGAAGATCATGGCATCCAGTCCCATCAATTCATGGCAAATAGATGGGGAAACAATGAAAGCAGTGGCTGACTTTATTTTTCTGGGCTCCAAAATTACTGCAGATGGTGACTGCAGCCAGGAAATTAAAAGACACTTACTCCTTGAAAGGAGAGTTATGACCAAACCTAGATAGCCTATTTAAAAGCAGAGACATTACTTTGCCAACAAAGGTCCACCTAGTCGAGGTTATGGTTTTTCCAGTAGTCATGTATGGATGTGAGAGTTGGACTGTGAAGAAAGCTGAGTGCTGAAGAATTGATGCTTTTGAACTGTGTTGTTGGAGAAGACTCTTGAGAGTCCCTTGGGCTGCAAGGAGATCCAACCAATCCATCCTAAAGGAGATCAGTCCTGGGTGTTCATTGGAAAGACTGATGTTGAAGCTGAAACTCCAATACTTTGGCCACCTGATGCGAAGAGCTGACTCATTTGAAAAGACCCTGATGCTGGGAAAGATTGAGGGCAGGAGGAGAAGGGGCTGACAGAGGATGAGATGGTTGGACGGTATCGCCGACTCGATGGACTTGGGTTTGGGTGAACTCCAGGTGTTGGTGATGGACAGGGAGGCCTGGCATGCTGCAGTTCATGGGGTTACAAAGAATCGGACACAACTGAGCGACTGAACTGAACTGAACTGAACTGTGTTTTCAGAAAACAATGATGGTTGAGAAACCTGTCTAAATTTTGGTCTTCTGAAATCCCTCACCACTTTATGTTCTGAAAATCAGATTACCAAAAAGAGCCATCCTCCTGCATCTGATTTAGCTGAGATTTGCTGTCCACTCTCTCTTATGACTCCCGTATGACAAAGTCAAACACAGACTTTTCTCTTTTTGCCTGAAACTGCTGACAAAACCAGACACAAACCCCTTCCCTTTAGCCTTTAGCCAACATCCTACTCTGTTTCAGGAGCAATTAGCTAAGATTAGAACTGTTCCTTCTCCTGAAAGGAGCTGGACACAGAGACAAAATCTTCATAGCTGTTGGGTTCCTTTTGCCCTATGCTCAGGATCCAGGGGAATTCCCTGTGTGGCTTGGGGGAATGGGTACTGGTTAGGGATGCATTCTCTTTTCTTTTCACTTCCCAGACAAGAGAAATGGAGGGGAAAAGCTATCAGCTTATAGGACCATCAGATAAGACTATGAGAGCTACTAGTACTGTTTGCATAATCTCTAAATTAGAGATATGGAAAGCAGGAAATTTTAAGTTTTTTAAGACTTTTACATTGCTGTTATGGGGCTTCCCTGATGGCTCAACAGTAAAGAATCTGCCTGCCAGTACAGGAGACCCAGGTTCTGTCCCTGGCTCAGGAAGATTCCCTGTAGAAGGAAATGGCAACCCACTCCAGTATTCTTGTCTGGGAAATTGCTGGGCTATAGTCCATGGGGTTGCAAAGAGTCAGACAGGACCGAGTGACTAAATAACAACAACAACATGTTGCTGTTATAGTGAATCTAATCACTGAGAAAATAAAGACTGTTACATTGTTTTAAAATACCATCAATTTAGTGCTTACCTGCCCATTTTAAATAACATCCTATCACTCTGAGTAGAGCAGTTGTGAAAAGTGAGAAAATCATATCCGCTGAAGATCTAGTAAGTGTTGGCCTGGGCTAGACATCTAAATTTTCTTAATCTGTGTAAGCGTTTATGTAAGATCAGTATTATCCCCATTTTAGGGACAAGGGACTGAGGCTCAGTGGTGTTAATATTGCACTCAGGATCACACACCTATTAACTGACAGTTTCATACTTTCTCAATATCTGCTATGACTGCAGAGTGAATTCTTCAGAAATTAGTAAAAAAACCTACACATTTAGAACTCTCTCCTTAAGACAAACACACATATGTATTTTCTACCAATGAGATGCGAGGAAAGGGGGCAGGGCACAACATTTAAAAGAACGACATAGCTATTTTCAGCTATATCACATAAACTAGCTTGAACCAGCTAGAACATGACATAAACTAGTTAGAACCAGCTAGGTCCACGATGGCAGAAGATTCCACTTCCAGTAGACCTTGATCCTCATTATATGCTCATTGAAATATACTAGCAAATACTAAACAACTCACCCACAGGTGCCATGACAATTCTTAAACTGACCATAAAAGGTCAAAGAGTGGGCAGTGGCCCAATTTCTGGATATCCCTGCCCCTTCCTATTGATAACTAAAGTAAGTTTTAGTTACTTGATCTATTTGATCAGAAAGTATCTTCTTCCAGGAAAGCTGTGCACAAAGTAGCATGCGAGCTCAGTCGCTTCAATTGTGTCCGACTCTTTGAGACCCTAGAAACTGTAGCCCGCCAGGCTTCTCTGTCCATGGAATTCTCCAGGCAAGAATACTGGAGTGGGTTGTCATGCCCTTTTCCAGGGGATCTTCTCTACCCAGGCTCTTACGTCTACTGTTATCGCAGTGGCTGGTGAATTCTACGCCACTAGTGCCACCTGGGAAGCCCAGCAGTAGGTATTAACAAATTGTGTCCTAAGAATTTGGGTTCAAGGCCTTGCAAAATGCCATAGAGCAAACTATGTGAGATCCTTGTCTTGAACACCTTTTTGGGCTTGACTGCACAAGTCTTTCTCTGAGTTTCTTCCTCCTGTTTCCAATTTTCAGCTGATCTTTGTACCTATACCTAGCAGAGTCCAAGCCAGTCCTGTGAACATTTCGTCCTTCATACACATTATCTCCATTATCTCCACACTGATACTTTAATTAAATAATAAAAGAAAGAAGCTCTCCTAAAGACTAGTGGAAATTATATGCTGACAAGCTCCTACTGTTTAATGGAGGTTCAGTAGTCTGGAAATTAGAAACTGCTTTCCAACATCAGCAAAGGGAAGGATTCTACTCTGAGGCCATAATTTTCCAACCCACTTCATGGCTTGCTTTGTTCAATAAATCTTAGAAATCAGAGAAACTATACTGTGATGATTCCTGATTATGAGAGCTGGGTTATACGACCATTCTCTTGTTGATCTGACTTCAGATATGGTTCTTTACCTTTCATCAGCCATTATTTCTTATTTTCTCGTAGACATGTATACATTCTGAAAAAATAAGCCATTAAGGTACTACAAGTGCAACCTTAGCAGCTTGGCAGGATGATAGCAAGTAGAGTAAAAAAATTATAGTCACCAATGGAATTTTATGACTTTCTAAAAACATTGATAGAAAAGCATGTATTTAGCTATACATAAAAATATAGAATGTGCAAAAGTAATTAATTTCTTTCAGAAAGACTATTTTACAATTTAAGGAAATGCTGAAATAAAGAAATATATATTATTAAGGGTGCTTGTGTCTGGAACTCTATTTAAGAGGCTCATGGCACCATCTAGTGAAATATGTGAGCAATAACATCAATATCCGACACGTACACTCTGGAGGCCTTAGTTCAGATGTTCAGCTGTGTCCCACTCTTTGCGACCCCATAGACTGCAGCACCCCAGGCTTCTCTGTCCTTCACCAACTCTCAGAGCTTGCTCAAACTCATGTCCACCGAGTCGGTGATGCCACCCAACCATTTGCAGAAAAGAATAGTGTAACCTCTACTTGCACTAGCAAGTGTCTGAGACACCAGAAGAGTCATTAACTTTGATGTATATTTAACATCATTTGAATAATAAAGATTTAGATCTCACTGAACACTTCAGTTATACTTTTATCCTTGAAATATTTTTCAACCTCTGGTACAATTTTCTCTTCAAATACATTTTGTGTACATATCCCACTGAAATTAATGAATGGCTAGAATACATATTTGAGATTAAAAATTGAACCAGAATGCATGTTGTAACATGAAAAATAGGAAGAAACTATTTTACTTAACTCTTTAGGACTATCATGTCACAATACTTTCTTATGGAAAAAAAGGTAAGATATTTTCCTTTAAACAAATCCTTGATATGTGTAAAAAATATTTCTAATAGAGCACAAGCACATTAGAAAGGAAGGTGAAGCTGACTTTGAAAAGGTTGAAAAATATCAGGGTCTAAGAAGAGGTTCTGAATGTATAACTATTACAGTTTTCATTTCTAATACCACAAAGTCCTTTTCTCAAAGAGTTATTGAAAGACAATATACAAATTTCATTGTTTTTTTTTTTTTTTAGTCACTAAATCATGTCTGGCTCTTTTGTAATCCCATGGACAAAACCCCAGGAGCCCACCAGGTTCCTCTGTCCAAGGCATTTCCCGGGCAAGAATACTTAAGTGGGTAGCCATTCCCTTCTCCAGGGGATATTTCTTGCCCAGGGATTGAACCTGTGTCTCCTGCACTGGCAGGTGGAATCTTTGCCACTGAGCCACCAGTGTCTAAATTTGGAAGCCCCAATATCTAAATTTACTTAAGAGAAAAATATGTAGAAGTACAAAATTTCTTCAATTCCTTCTTAGTTAAGTTCTGTCACAAACCAGGGTCAACATATAAGTGACCCTGAGCCGTTGGAACAGCAGGAAATTGTCTGAGCATCAGAATTCCTGCCTCTGTTTCATCTCCCTGAGTATGCTGCCAAGGGAAGTGCTGGCTTACGCATCAAGGCATTGATTGATGGTTTACTATTTTAGCACAAATATAGCAATTTTTTTCCGATTAAAATTTGATCACGTAGGGACATTATGACAACAGCAATACTGTAAATTTAGATATCTTTCCCTTTTTAGAGTATCTGTGAGTGAAATAAAGTGATTTGTGAATTGGGTAAAGCAATCCATTAGAGACAGAGATTTATAATCCAATTTTATCTCAGTCTAAACCATTGCAATGCTCAACGATTATAAAAACAAACAAAAATAAACAAATGAAACTTCCACAGAAAAACAAACAAAAAATCCTATAGGTTTAGAAATCAGAATAATTATTCTACATGTGTGTTTAAATCAAACTATAACATAAAATTATAACTCAGCTAAATGTTTAATTTAAAGCAATCAGGGCAAATAGCTCTTTGGAAAAGTTCTGCCATTTTGTAACCATTTCATTTAAGAGTAGGTCTAGGTCTCACCTATTTGCAAAATTTCAGAGACCTTGGAAGAGTGCCTTGTCATTTTCAAGTCTGATGTTGATCACTTTTCTACTGGGTAGAATGTTGCATTCCAAAATTAGAAGTGAGTTAGCAAAATAAAAATATTCCATAATTAACTAATTGGTAAAATTTTATTGTTAAGTGAAAATAATATATAAGACCTTATCATGAGAATAGATCTGAAACAAGAGGGGCTGTGTGTTCATGGTGGAAAGCACAAGAGAATACAGGGAAGAATGTGGAGGAGTCAAGATAAATGTTAGCTGACTACCTTCTCCAGGTTTACAGTACTAAACTGAGTGAACTGGATTTGTGCCCTTTGATTGGGACCTTTCATAACGCATGGTTGGCTACAATCATATTCATATTTATCTTTATAACAATGACAGTATAAATACAATTTGCATTGCAGGCTTAAAAAGTTGATGATCATGAAATATTAATATAACAAGGCTTTATTTGATAAACATTTACTCTCACTTTGCTGACAGCATAATGTCAGACACGAAACAATTGTTAGCACAAATACCAAACACTGTAGAATCCACAGTCAGGACCAGCTACATAATTTGTAATGCTCAGTGGCAACGGAAAATAGCAGGTCCCTTTGTTCAAAAATCATTATGAATTTCAAGATGGCAACAAGAGATTATTAAACCGAGTGCAGAGCCCTCTGAGGGCTTCCCTGTTGGCTCAGCAGGTAAAGAATCTTCTTGCAATGCAGGAGACACAGGGATGCATGTTCTATCCCTGGGTTGGAAAGATCCCCTGGAGTAGGAAGTGGCAACCCACTCTAGTGGGTTGGAAAATTCCATGGACAAAGAGCCTGGCAGGATACAGTCCATGGGGTTTCGAGGATTTGAACACGACTGAGCAAGCAAACATCAAGAGCCCTCTGAGGGCTGGCTCCCTGTAACTGCACAAGTTCAGCCCAAGCGTGGTCTGCTCTGAGGGTGAGCCCTCCAAGGTTGCTCTCAGGGCAGCAACGTTTTGCTTATAGTGCTCTTTCAGATCCTGGGGGAAAGGCCAACAACGAGGCAACCCACAGTCACTATAACAATCTATGCAGCGATATACATACACACACATTTTTTTTCTTTGTAGAATGTCCCTTTCCTGGTCTTCTGGCTAGTGAGAACAGGTTTTTTTGTTAGTTTGTTTTTTGTTTGCTTTGTCTCATTCATTGACATTTCCAGGTATCCATCTTCATTGCTCTACACTTGGGGATGGATGAGACAAAATCTTCAAAAACCAGAAGACAGGAAATCCCCAGGAATGTATCATCAAATTGTTCTTTGGGTCCCGAGGTTCCCATCTGGTCTGGCTTCTCTCAGCCTTCCAGTTTTATGTTTGTTTTGTGCATCATGTCCAGGGGTCTTAGTTGTATGTAGCAGGAAGGAATAGGAAACGGTACTTCATCTTCCCAGAAGGGAAAGTCCCTCACTTGCTTCTTAAAAGTCCTGTTTTAAAGGTATTGAATAATTAAATTCAATACCATAAGGGAAGGTACTTTGTTGAAAGTGGGACCTTTTTTACAGGAAAGAGTCACTAAATATTTCTCACTTTCTTTTGGAAAACAAATGATGACCCCTTTGTTATAGCTCATGTGTAATCTTTAAAGATGAAAAATAGGAAATTAATCTGCCAAGGAAGAAAGTGAGTTTTCACTTAAATTTGCTTAAATTATAGTTTTGGGTTTTGTTTTTTTTTTTTGAGGGTCTAACTTTGAGACTTCAATAAGTTTGGGGTTTAAATCAATAACATACAACCACTGTGTAGAGCAATGAATTGGTTTCTGTCCCCATCAGAGTAAGAACTGTATTATATAACAGGGATATCCAAGGAGTCACATTCTGATGACACAAAACATGAAGGTTTTGTTTCCCTGAAGTGGTACAGTGACATGAACCTTGTGAGAGCCTGTCCTTAAGCATTCTAAAAGCCGTGCCTAACATCTGGTGGAACACAGAAACTTGCCAGGGACAGTTATATGTGCCAAGTAATCAAGAATCAATTTATCACCTTGTCAACTAAGTAAAAATGACTTGAATGCCCTAAATTCACTCGCTCCCAAGGGTTCTCTAGAACATTAACCAAAACCTCAGTTTCATAAAATATAACTACCTCTTCAGTAAGCATAATAGTTATACTCAGTCATATGATCATTTTGACTATGTTGAAAATAAGAAGCTTTTTCATTAAGCAGTGATTTTCAGGTTTTATCTTTTGAACAACAAAAAAATAATTAAATGGTTTTTAAACCAATTCTTGGGGCTTCCCAGGTGGTGCTAGTGGCCAACGCAGGAGGCATAAGAGATGTGGGTTTGATCCTTGGGTGGGGAAGATCCCCTGGAGGAGGGAATGGCAACCCACTCCAGTGGGTTGTTCTTCTTTCCTGGAGAATCCCATGGACAGAGGAGTCTGGCAGGCTACAATTCATAGGATTGCATAGAGTCAGATACAATGGAAGTGACTAGGTACACATGCAGGCACATACCAATTCTTGAAACTGTTGAACATGGGCATAATTTTCCATGTGAATTCTTCAAAATCTACCTATGCACCCACTGAGGTCAGACATTAATTGCTATCGGACAACATATGGCAGTGCACCTTATTCTAAAAAGAAAGATTTCTATACAAGAAAGCAAAGAGTGTATACAGAAACAATCAGAACATTACAACTATTAATATAAGACAGTATTTATTTATAACCAATTGTTTTTTAAAAGAATGGGCAGGACGCTTAAGGAAAAAAAGAAGAAAGGAAGATATGTATTTGAGATATTTTTCCAACATGTTCCTATGATTTATTCCTCTTCATTTAGATTACCAAATACTCTAAGAGTCTATTCATTACTTTTCTTGTAAATGCATCTCTTTTTCTTAATGAATTATTGCTTTTGGTATAATTTGATTTATTCTTGGTTGCAATTCACTTTCCAATGAAAAGTTAATTCCTCTTGATTTCACTACTATCTTTATGGCCTTTGCTTTTTATTAATCTAAAATGTTCTCATTTATTTAGTGAATAAATTTAAAGATATATAAGGGAAAGTTATCTCTGATATAAGAAAACTGGGAATCTGTCATTTATACCTTGCTTTCCTACAACATTCCAATACTCGTTTTCAAATTGCAGTTGAAATGGCACATTCCCAACTCAACCTCTGCTTGTTGCTGCTGCTGCTAAGTCACTTCAGTCGTGTCCGACTCTGTGTGACCCCATAGATGGCAGCCCACCAGGCTCCTCTGTCCCTGGGATTTTCCAGGCAAGAGTACTGGAGTGGGTTGCCATTGCCTTCTCCCAACCTCTGCTTGCTGCTGCTAAGTCACTTCAGTCGTGTCCGACTCTGTGCGACCCCATAGACGGCAGCCCACCAGGCTCCCCCATCCCTGGGATTCTCCAGGCAACAACACTGGAGTGGGTTGCCATTTCCTTCTCCAATGCATGAAAGTGAAAAGTGAGAGGGAAGTCGCTCAGTCATGTCTGATCCTTAGCATGGACTGCAGCCTACCAGGCTCCTCCATCCATGGGATTTTCCAGGCAAGAGTACTGGAGTGGGGTGCCACTGCCTTCTCCAACCTCTGCTTATCTGAACCTAAAAAAATGCCACAGCCACTCAAGTATCTTGAGCAGGAAGGGAGTGTGGTAGAGAGGTCAGAGTAAAAGGATACGGTTTTATCAAACTTAAGTGGCAGTTCAAGTATTTCACTTTGGTAAATTTTACATCCAACCATGGGAGCACATTGCTAAACCCATCTCGCCTCAGTATGGGTCATACTTTATGGAAATAAGTGAGTTGGTGAGTCTGAGAGTGCTTCAAAGCTAAGGAAGGCAGCTCCCAGGTGTCACGCTCCAGGCAAACTTATCTAGAGGAACCTGTTAGGTTCCAGGAATGTTTTCTCTGGCAGCATGCACACACAATGGATTATTCAGTTCAGTTCAGTTCAGTCGCTCAGTCATGTCTGACTCTTTGCGACCCCATGAATCGCAGCACGCCAGGCCTCCCTGTCCATCACCAACTCCCGGAGTTCACTCAGATTCACATCCATCAAGTCAGTGATGCCATCCAGCCATCTCATCCTCTGTTGTCCCCTTCTCCTCCTGCCCCCAATCCCTCCCAGCATCAGAGTCTTTTCCAGTGAGTCAACTCTTCGCATCAGGTGGCCAGAGTACTGGAGTTTCAGCTTTAGCATCATTCCTTCCAAAGAAAGCCCAGGGCTGATCTCCTTCAGAATGGACTGGTTGGATCTCCATGGAGTCCAAGGGACTCTCAAGAGTCTTCTCCAACACCACAGTTCAAAAGCATCAATTCTTCGGCGCTCAGCCTTCTTCACAGTCCAACTCTCACATCCATACATGACTACTGGAAAAACCATAGCCTTGACTAGCCGGACCTTAGTTGGCAAAGTAATGTCTCTGCTTTTGAATATGCTATCTAGGTTGATTATAACTTTTCTTCGAAGCAGTAATATTACTGAGTCATAAAATGAATGAAATAATGCCATTTGCAGCAACATGGATGGACCTCGATTATCATACTAAGTGAAGTAAGTCAGAGAAAAACATGTTATATGATATCACTTACATTAATATGTAGAATCTAGAAAATAATAGAAATGAACTTATTTAAAAAACAAAAATAGACACACAGACCTAGAAAATAAATTTATGGTTGCCAAAAGGGAAAGAGGGGAAAGCATAAATTAGGACTTTGAGACTAACAGTATATACTACTATATACAAAATAGAGAAACAACATGGATTTACTGTATAGCATAAAGAACTATGGGCTTCCCAGGTGGCTCAGTGGTAAAGAATATGCCTGCCAATGCAGGAGACTCGAGTTTGAGCCCTGGGTTGGGAAGATACCCTGGAGAAGGAAATGACAACCCACTCCATATTCTTGCCTGGAAAGTCCCATGGACAGTGGAGCCTGTCAGGCTACAGTCCATGGGGTGGCAAAGAGTTGGACATGGCTTAGTGACAATACAACAATAACAACAATACTTAGCAACTATATTTGATAGTTTGTACAACCTATAATGGAAAAGAATCTGCAAAAATTTATGTATATATTTAAATCACTTTGATTTAAATCACCTGAAACTAACACAATCTTATAAATCCAATATATTTCAATAAAGACATGTTTGTTTTCTCAAGGCTAAGCAGGGTGGGTTTTTTTTATTTGTGTATTTATTGAAGGAATTTTCAAATAAAAAACATGCTTTGCACAACCTTGGGGAAACAGGGAAACGATGTTCTATTCAATCTGTTCAATATTGTAAAAACGTATTAATTCTTTTATAGTTAATGTTTCTTGTAGGTACTTTTATTACCCCATATTAAGAGGTAAAGGGGAATCAGAGAAGTTAAGTAATACACTCGTAAGAAGCAGATTTAAGATTTGAACTTCAGCAGCTGTGTGATTTCTGAACGTGAGTTTTTTTTTTCATTCTTATGGTGTCTGGTGGAAGACATACTTAGCAGAGGAAGCAATATGAAAAATATGGAACTGAAGAGTGATTTCCAAGCTCTCCAGGTATTTCTTCAGGACCAAAGCTTAGACTGTGTGTAGAAATATGGGGTTGGACTCTGAAAGAAAGGATTAGAGGGGAAAGATGGATAAGGAGGTCCTCATAAAGAGCAGTCATTGAGAGCCTTTCAACATAAGTAACACACTCAGATTTGAATTTTCAGAACAATAGTCTCCCCTGAACTCTCTAGTAGTTCAATGATTGGTTCAAGGATATAAACTGAATAGAATTTTTCAGTGATGCAATGGGTGATGGACATAAACTAGGCCATTAGGAGTGGTTACAGAGAACTTGGGGACATTTGAGGAGTGTTGAGTGAAAATGCATGAGACTTGGTGCTAACTGACTCTGGCAGGAGACGGATGAGGAAAAAGGAGAAACCAAGAATGTCTCCAAAGTTTTCTGTTTGGGTAGCTTGGAGGATGGGTGGTGAGGTAGTGTGATGGTGATTTCCTAGAATGGGAATATGGAGAAGGGGCAGGTATGGGAGAAAAAAGTGAGTTTGAAATGTCTTGTATGTATCGTCGGTGTCTGTGGACATCTTCCACGGAAGGTGGAAATGTCCAAGAGGCACTTGGCTACATGACTGAATCTCAGTGAAATCTATCCAGAGGTGTATATGTCCACCTGGACCTCACCCTAGACCAGCGATATCCAGTTCTGGGGAAGGGCTCATATGTTTCCTATGGCATCAGTCTTCTACTGAACAACTTTAGATATATTAAGGAATGTCTAACTAAGAGAGAATGGGCTTCCCTGGTGGCTCAATGGTAAATAATTCAATTGCCATTGTAAGACCCATGAGTTCAATCCCAGGGCTGGGAAGATACCCTGGAGTAGGAAATGGCAACCCACTCCAGTATTCTTGCCTGGGAAATCCCACGGAAAGAGGAACCTGGCAGGCTACAGTCCATGGGGTTGCAAAATGTTGGACACAACTTAGCAACTAAACAACAAACAGCAACGAAGAAAAAGAAGTAGTATACAGGGAAGGCTAATAATGATTTGAAGCTATCAAGAACTAATTAATTTCTAATATTTTCAGTTTAAAATATTGTATCAGAACTTAATGTCTTATTTTGTTCATGTTTGTTTTCTGTTAAATCCTACTAGTGAAGTGACTGAAAGTTGCTCAGTCTTTGCAACCCCATGGACTTTCTCCAGGCCAAAATACTGGAATGGGTAGCCTTTCCCTTCTCCAGGGGATCTTCCTGACCCAGGAATCAAACGGGGTCTCCTGCATTGCAGATGGGTTCTTTACCAAGTGAGCTATCAGGGAAGCATGTTTAAAGTGGTTGAAATATATTTTGGGAATAATTTTCTAGAGACAATGTGACCTCCCAAAGAAAATAACCTCCTTCATTCTATAGGAAGTATTCCCTATACAAGTAGTCCTTACTGTGGTAGAGTTGAAAAATTCTGTGATTGGTGTCAAGAGATTTGGCTCTGCTAATTCTTGTTTTGGTCAAATTACTTGACTGCTTTGGGGTTGTTTGATAAATATATTGAGTAACTACTGTGTACATGGCACTTTCCCAGCAGTGTAGTGAATCCTGAGATATATGCAGTGCTAGATACCTCTTCTAGAGATGGAAATCACTTGGGCACAATCATATGACAAAGCTTCATTGGATAAATGCAAAAGAAAAGAGAACTGCAGAGTGTTATGCAAACTACTCTATGGGGAGATCAGGGGAAAAAAAAAAAGATGGCAAGGGAAGGGAGTATTTATTGAGTACATACTCTGTACTACATTTTTTTCCTAAATAACATACTAGAATTTTAGAACATTCCATCTTCAAGTGACCTAATTCCACGTGCCCCTTCCTACTTTACTCTTGTGAATGCACACACGCGTGTTAAATCGCTTCAGTCTTTTCGAACTCTGTGTGATCCTGCGGACTGTGGCTCGTCAGGCTCCTCTGTCCATGGGCTTCTCCAGGGAAGAGTCCTGGAGTGGGTGGCCATGCCCTCCTCCAGGGATTCCTGTTAATAACGTTCCCTAATCAAACCACCCTCCTTATCAAGAGGACCAGGTGCCCTTCCTATTTGTTTCTGGGATTTCAGTAGGACTTTCTGTTCTGTGCCAGCCCACAGAAGTATTCAAGCAAGTCAATCACATCCTCCCAGCAGAGCTCAGGGACACATCACAGTCTTAATACTACAGAGCCTGCCTCCCACCACAACACCTGCTGGTTCACTGTCTTCCTGAATGCAACCTTGACCCTGCGTGCTTGCAATATTTTGCTCTCTCAGGCTATAAGTATACATGACAAACTGCCCTTGACCTCACTGTGTCCAGTGCTGGGTGTTATATATTCAGCCATCCCATAACCATCAGGTGGGAGTCCCTACCTTACCAGGAGGATAATTAAGATGTAGTTAAAAAGGTCATCACGGGACTTCTCTGGTGATCCAGGAGCTAAAACTCAGTTCCCAATTCAGGGGCTGCTGCTGCTGCTAGTTGCTTCAGTCATGTCCAACTCTGTGTGACCCTATGGATCGCAGCCCGCCAGTCTCCTCCGTCAATGGGATTCTCTAGGCAAGAGTACTGGAGTGGGTTGCCATGCCCTCCTCCCAGAGGATCTTACTGACCCAGGGATCGAACTCGAGTCTCCCACATTGCAGGCAGAGTCTTTATTGCTGAGCCACTAGGAAAGCTCCTCAATGCAGGGGTAGCAGGGTTCGATTCCTGATCAGGGAACTAGATCCCACATGTTGCAGCTAAGAGTTCCCCTGGCACAACTAAAGATCCTGCATGTTTCAATGAAGACCTTGTGCAGCCAAATAAATAGATAAATATTTTTTAAAAGGCTATCGGTAATTAAAATTAATAGATACTCTATTTGATAACTGAATCATTTAAAATTTTCTTAGAATCTCCTTAATTAAAACACAATCAAAAAACAAATAATGAAAAAACAAAAGAATGAACTCTTTAGATATGCAAAAAATTCCATAATTTTGGTCTGTGCCTACATTTCCAATGTGTTTTCCACAATTGGAGTCTCCTCCATATCTATTCTAAACCATTTATTGTTGACCCTTGAACAACATGGGGTACTGAGCTTCTAGCAGCTGAAAATCTGCGTATAACTTTTGACTCCTCCAAAACTTAACTACTAATAGACTCCTGTTGACTGGAACATGGACAGTCTATTAACACTTATTTTGTACCTATATGTATCATACACTATATTCCTACAACGAAGTAAGAGAAAAGAAAACTTTGTTAAGAAAATAATACGGAAAACAAAATACATTCACAGTACTGAATTGTATTACTATTTATTGACACTGTATGTTCACATCCTCTATTTAC
The DNA here is from genome assembly GCF_023091745.1 of Budorcas taxicolor. Classification (NCBI taxonomy): domain Eukaryota; kingdom Metazoa; phylum Chordata; class Mammalia; order Artiodactyla; family Bovidae; genus Budorcas; species Budorcas taxicolor. Next base: position 87,882,927 of record NC_068913.1, read on the forward strand.
AAGATGAATCATCTGTCAGTATCTATGTAAATGTCATATATGATACAAAATACGTAGATATTATATGTATTACTAACACAAGCCATCAATAATGGAAACTGTGAAAATGAAACTCATATATCTTTGCAGGTATAACAGTTCATGCATTGATAACAAAAAAAGCAGCAGGATGATTGCTAATGGGACCCTAGAGTAATCAATACAATTGCTTCAGGGTAGCCTAGCCTACACACTACTAAATGAATTTTTGTAAAATTTTCATGGCATACAGTATTGGAGTCATATTGGCAGCATTGTAGTATTTCTTAAAAAACCACTTACCTGTCTTGACAGGCTGATACACAGTTTCTCCAATTAAGAGTGAGGCATACCGTGCAGTAATGTAATTCTTTGAAAGCAAAATTACAAAACAGTAAGAAAGCTAACACATTATTAAGCTTATATGAAATATCACTAACTTAAGCCTATGTAAAACTCAACCAGTATCTATCTATCTATATGTATTGCATTCATGGAAATTTTTTTCTTTTTTTAAAAAAATATTTCCAGACTACCAATTTAATCTGTGAATTTTTTCAAATGGTCTCAGGCCTCCAAAAAATTTTTTCCCATATATTTTTTGAAAAATGTTTAAATGAAAGTAGGGGTCTTCCCTGGTGGTCCAATGGTTAAGGATCTGCCTGCCAGTGCAGGTAACAAAGGTTGGATCCCTGCTCCGGGAAGATGCCACATGCTGTAGGGCAACGAAGCCCATCTGCCAAAACTCCTGAGCCCACACTCTCCACAATAAAAGAAGCCACCACAACGAGAAGCCTGTGCATTGCAACTAGAGAGTAGCCCCTGCGCGCTCCAACTAGAGAAAGCCCACACCCAGCAAGGAAGACCTAGCACAGCCCAAAATAAATAGATCAATAAAATAAAAACAATTTATGTGAAAGTGGACCCATGCAGTTCAAACATTGTTGTTCAAGGATCAATTGTACATTTTTAAAAACCCTCTATGTTTTGCTGTATATGCATGCTTTTATTCTTTGCTGTTTCCTCCGTCTGGTAAAATGTTTCCTCTCTGGTTCAACTCTTAAAAAAATATGTAAAAACTCTACAAGTCTTCCATAATGAGACTCTCCCATATACCTCTCTGAGAAGCTATGTTTATTTACCATTAAAACACATATTACTCTGTAACACAATCACTTCTTTACATGCTTTCTATTTTATTAGCTATAACCAGCTTGAGGACAGGGTTGCTTATTTTATCATTAATGTATATGCTTCTTAGAACTTACTGTACATAATGGCTATCACCTAAAGACATTAGTGTTTCAGGACTCTAGCCCAATAAATGCCACTGAAGGACAGAATGGTTGCTGTTGTTGTTCAATCCACGAGTCGTGACTGGCTCTTTGTGACCCCATGAACTGCAGCACACCAGGCTTCCCTGTCCTCCACTATCTCTCAGAGTTTGCTCAGATTCATGTTCACTGAGTCAGTAATGCTATCTCACCATCTCATCCTCTGCTGGCCCCTTCTCCTTTCGCCTTCAATTTTTCCCAGCATCAAGATCTTTTACAATGAGTCAGCTCTTCACATCAGATGGCCTAAGTGCTGGAGCTTCAGCTTCGGCATCAGTCATTCCAATGAATATTTAGGGTTGACTTCCTTCAGGATTGCCTTGTTTGATCTCCTTGCTGTCCAAGGGACTCTCAAGAGTCTTCTCCAGCACCACCACAATTCAAAAACATTAATTCTGCAATGCTGAGCCTTCTTAACGGTCCAGCTCTCACATCTGTACATGACTATATGGATCTTTGTCATCAAAGTGATGTTTCTGCTTTTTAATGTGCTATCTAGGTTTGTTATCCCTGGAGGAGGCAAGACAATCCACTCCAGTATTCTTGCCTGGAGAATCCCATGGAGAGAGGAGCCTGACAGGCTACCGTCTGTGGGGTCACACAGAGTCGGACACGACTGAAGCGACTTAGCATGCATGCACCCATTCTGAAGGAGATCAACCCTGGGATTTCTTTGGAAGGAATGATGCTAAAGCTGAAACTCCAGTACTTTGGACACCTCATGCGAAGAGTTGACTCATTGGAAAAGACTCTGATGCTGGGAGGGATTGAGGGCAGGAGGAGAAGGGGATGACAGAGGATGAGATGGCTGGATGGCATCACTGACTTGATGGACGTGAGTCTGAGTGAACTCCGGGAGTTGGTGATAGACAGGGAGGCCTGGCCTGCTGCGATTTATGGGGTCACAAAGAGTTGGACACAACTGAGCGACTGAACTGAACTGAACGCTCGGTTTGTTATAGCTTTCATTCCAAGCAGGAAGCATCTTTTAATTTCATGGCTGCAATCAACATCTGCATTGTATAATTGTGTCCGGCCAACATGGATTTATAGCCACAAAACTCACTGTGCAAAGAAATAGCTTGATTTTTGCTTCTCTTTCTCCCCTTAAACCTTCTAACGGTCTGAGTAATGGGAGGCTAAAGTATCACTCCTTGGTGAGAGTGCCTTGGATTGCAAGGAGATCCAACCAGTCCATCCTAAAGGAAATCAGTCCTGAATATTCATTGGAAGAACTGATGCTGAAGCTGAAACTCCAATATTTTGGCCACTTGATGCAAAGAACTGACTCACGTGATGAAAAGACCCTGATGCTGGGAAAGATTGAAGGCAGGAAGAGAAGGGGATGACAGAGGATGAGATGGTTAGATGGCATCACTGACTCAAAGGACATGAGTCTGAGTAAACTCTGGGAGTTAGTGATGGACAGGGAGGCCCGGCGTACTGCAGTCCATGGGGTTGCAAAGAGTAGGACATGACTGAGCAACTGAATTGAAAGTATCACCCAGATGAGGGAATCTCAGATCTTCAACCATCCTATGACTTCTGATAGCCACCACCGAGCTGTAATTGATCCTGGTCTTTGGGCACTGGCCTTCGTACCGGTCATGCTGAGACAACTGCAGTCCCAATGGAGCCTCCCTCACATGTCTATGTGAATAACTGCAGTCTCCTTAAGCCCCAGTGAGACTCTTTTGAGTCTCCAATTTGCTTTTTGCATCTTCTATGCTTTTTGAAAAGCCAAGAAATCTCTGTTTTCCCTGCTCAGCCCTAGGTTATGCAGACCCCTGCTTTCATTCTTATCCTGGGAAAAACACACTTTTCCTCTGCTTCGAGATCACCTACTTTTGTCTGGAGTTAGGTTTCTCTCTACCATTTTGGCCACTCATTTTAAAGTCCCAGTCAATGCCATCTCTTTAGGAAAGGATTTCCTAGAGGAATGATATGATTGTTCCCAGTGAATATGGTGGGATCTCTTCTTGTAAACTTTAAAAAAATTATCTGGTCATCTAGTTGTCACTTTCACATACAGCTATGAAATAGTGGCATATGTGTGTACATATATATTTCAAAAACATCATGTATATTTGTTTTAGCATTTCAACTACACCTGTTACCTCTCCCCATTTCAGAAAGATTCTTGGAACTGCCCAACAAATGTTATTATTCCTTAAAAAATTGAGTGTACTTTGATTATGATATATTAACCTGCCACTGTAAGTTTTACATAGTAGCTGTTTAATAAATAGTTTCTTGGCTAGTGAAAACAGCACACTTCACACTTAACTCTAAGTTTATTGCAAGTCAAATTCTACTAGAGCTAGGAGAATTTCCAAATACCAAAAATGGCCTTTCAGTCTAGCTATGGCCCACTTATTTCAAACAATACTTAGGATAATAGCATTCTAGTATAACAATAGAATTGAGACAATCCCTTAGAGTTCATGTTAATTAGGTTTGCAGATGGTTTTAAATCTTTTCAATGTTTTTCTTTTTAAAATTTAAGCACAATGGGGAAATAGATTAGATACTGCCTGTCAGCTCCATTGAAAGATGAGTATAATAAAAATGTATACATGCCTTTCATCCATGGGCTCACTCAACTCTAGGAAAATGGTTTCATGTTTTGTAAAACAAGATCAGACTCAAAGATTTAATCCAACCAATTCAATATTTGGTGAGCAATAAAAAGTGACATGTGTGTCTAAAGAAAGACTTAAATGCCTGGACAAACAGATATGCCTCCAAAAATATAAAGGTTTTTTTTGTTTTTTCTTTTGTTCAGGCTGTGGCAGTTAGGATTTTGTCTCCATTACTGTGAACGTTTTATTATCATGTTTCAACAGGAGTGCTCTGGTTGAGAAAGCACTTTCATTCTAAGTTTCTTGTCCCCCATGGGCTCTGAGTTTCTTATTCTTACTTTCGATCCAGAACTGATTTTTTCCCTTCTTTTGAAATGTTTGATAAAAATGCACTGTGGCCAATTTTGAGTTATTGGAGCATAAAAATGAAAATTTTTTTTTCATCAAATAGGCAATTTTTCAGGTGCTCTGGGGATAGTTAACTTAAGAATTGATTTTGAAAAGTCAAATGTTCTTCACAATATAATTACTCAAAGAAGCGATTTTGTAGAAGCAAAACCAGTAAAATAAATGAGTGGTAGATTGAGAGTTGGAAGGTGTATATAATCTGGAGGTTGAAAAATTAGTTTTGTGATAGTTTAATTGGGCTTCCCAAGTGGCACTTGTGGTAAAGAACCTGCCTGCCAATGCAGGAGCCAGAAGAGACACAGGTTCAGTCCCTGGGTTGGAAAGATCCCCTGGAGGAGGCCATGGCAACCCACTCCAGTTTTCTTGCCTAGAGAACCCAGTGGACAGAGGAGTCTGGTGGGCCACCGTCCATGGGGTCATTAATAGACAGACACGATTGAGTGCACACACATGCACACACATAATCAGTCAGTTCTTTTCTTCTGTGATAGCAGAAGGCTTGGCAATTGAGGGCTCTCTGGCTGTCATTACCCCACTCAATGTGTGCTTTTCCACGTTAAATATCTTGGACACTTGGGCTCCAAGTCTTTCCTTTGTGCAAACTTTCATGTCAGAAAGTACATCGAACTAGAGTACAGAGGTGGTAAGAATGTTTTTCAAGACCCAGTGCCCTCCTTTCAATCTCTCAGAAAAGAGTAAGTGTATGGCACTGTCCACGGGGATTCACCACTTGCCTTGCGTCACAGTTATATCTCACCTAATTGTCCTACCTTTCCTTTTTTTCTTGCTCTGAGACTCCAACAACTAATATTATCCAAAGGATTAACTGTTGTTTTTCTTAACCACTTTATTAAAGTCTGAATGACAGGCTGTACATGTATAATGTACACAGCTTGATGAGTCTGGAAATAAGTATGTATCTTTGAAATCATCAGCCCAATCAATGCCAGTAACAAACCTACCACCTCCTTCCATGTTTATTATCAATTTTCAGTGATATGAAAACAAGATCTACCTTCTTAGCAAATTTCTAAGTATATGACTCAATGTTATTAACTGTAGGCTCTAGGCTAAACAATGGATCCCTAGGACTGATTTATCTTGAAGGACCAAAACTTGTATTCTTTGACTAATATCTTCTCATTACCTCCTTCCCCTACTGTCCAGCAACCACCATTCCACTCTCTGCCTTGACAAGTTTGGCCAGTTCAGATTCCTTATGTAAGTGGTAACATGCAGAATTTGTCTTTCTTTGACTTGTGTCGCTTAGCATAATGCCCTCTAGGTTCATCTATGTTGTTGCAAATAGCAGGGTTTCCTTCTTTTTAAGGGATAAATAATATTCCATTGTATGTCTATACCACATCTTCTTTATCCATTCACCTGTTGATAGACATTTAAGTTACTTCCATGTCTTGGTTATCGTGAGTAACGCTAAAAGAACAAGGGAGTTCAGAAATCTCTTCTTGATCCTGATTTCAATTCCTTTTGGTGTTATATCCAGAAGGGAGATTGCTGGATCTTATATTAGTTCTGTCTTCAATTGCTTGAGGAATCTCCATATGATTTGCTATAATGGCTGCACCAATTTACATCCACACTAGAGCGTACGAGGGTCCCTTTTTCTCCACAGCCTTGCCAACACTTGTTATCTTTTGTGTTTTTTTGATGATAGCCATTTTAACAGGTGTGAAGTGATATCTCAGTGTGGTATTGAGTTGCATTTCTCTGATGATTAATGATGTTGACTACCTTTATCACATAACTATCAGCCATTTGTATTTCTTCTTCAGAGAAATATCTATTCAAGTCCTTTGCCCATTTCTTAATCAGGTTATTTGTTTCTTTGCTATTGAATTATAGGAGCAGTGACTGTTACTGAAAGCAACACTTAACTTGGGACTTCCCAGGCGGCATTAGTGGTAAAGAATCTGCCTGCAATTGCTGGAGACCGAAGAGACATGGGTTCAATCCCTGGGTTGGGAAGATTCCCTGGAGGAGGGCATGGCAACCCACCCCCGTATTTTTGCCTGGAGAATCCCATGGACAGAGGAGCCTGGTGAGATACAGTATCTAGGTTTGCAAAGAGTCAGACACAACTGAAGTGACTTAGCATGCATGCACACTTAAATAAGAATGGGGCTTTTGGTAGAAACAGTCAATCACTTTCTTGGTGTCAGGGAGCAAAGCTAGGGAGACAAGGTTGCCAGAGTGTACATGTATTGCATGGATACTACTTGAATGACTGAATTTAAATCAAGTAGTAAAACTGGCTCACTGGATGCTGGTGAGGCTGTACAGTATCGCTGGAGTACTGGAAAGAACACTGCCAGTGCTCCATCCAGATCTGCCGAGTCTTGCCTGCTCTGTGTGTCAGCCCCTAACTTCTCTGTGTTGGGCTGCTCCCTGCTTGTCACTGGGACCTCCTTCAGAGACTGCCTCTGGGCTATTTGCAAAGACAGTAAAACATGTCCTGATGACTCCGATGTGGGGGTATGAAACCCCAATTCTCTTGCCCTGAGGCAGGACAAACGCTGAGGCAGCATTTATGCTCCAAAACTCCTCACAGGATCAGGCAGGAACTGGGGCTTTGTCTGAAGTCTACTAGAGTCTGGCTTCTTTTGCTGCCTCCCCCTGCTTCCCTTCTTCCCTAACTGCTTTCTCCAGGGAGTTGTTGTGGTTCAGTCACTCAGTCAGGTCTGACTCTTTGCTACCCCATGGACTGCAGCACCCAAGGCTTCCCTGTCCTTCACTATTTCCTGGAATTTGCTCAAACTCATGTCCATTGAGCCAGTGACGCCATCCAACCATCTCATCCTCTGTCGTCCCCTGCTCCTCCTGCCTTCAATCTTTCCCAGCATCAGGGCCTTTTCCAATGAGTCGGCTCTCTGCATCAGATGGCCAAAGTATCAGAGCTTCAGCTTCAGCATAAGTACTTCCAATGAATTTTCAGGGTTGATTTCCTTTAGGATTGACTGGTTTGATCTACTTGCTGTTCAAAGGACTCTCAAGAGTCTTGTCCAGCACCACAGTTCAAAAGCATCAGTTCTTCAGTGTGATTCAGGAATCCTGATCTCAGAGGCTGCTTCTAGGAAATTCAACCTAAGATAAGAGCTAGGAGCCTCATATTTATAACAGTCATGATAGTTAATATTCAGCTTACTCTATGCCAGACATTACAGTGTGCCCCCTAGTGGTACAGTGGTAAAGAGATCTGCCTGCAGTGCAGGAGAACTCAATTCAATCCTTGGGTTGGGAAGATTCTCTGGCGAAGGAAATGGCAACCCACTCCAGTATTCTTGCTTGGGAAATGCCTTGGACAGAGGTGTCTAGAGGGCTACAGTCCTGGGGCCACAAAGAGCGGGACACGACCTAGTGACTAAACCACTACAAATGCCAGACATTATTGTAAGCATTATATATACTACTTTGTACAGGAATTTAAAAGATATAAAGCCTACAAATTTTTAGGTATAAGATAAGCTATAGATTATCCTTATAAGGATATATCATATAATATAAGGAATATGGTCAATATTTTATAATAACTATAAATGGAGTATAATTTCTAAAAATTGTACCACTCTATTGTACACCCATAACACATAATATTTCACAACGGTACATCAATAAAAACAATAATAAATCAAAGAGAGATACAAAGCTTGCTCAAGTGTCATTCCTGAATCCCTTCTAAATATATTACTGACCTTTTTTTCTCCTCCCTACTTCATCTCCTTAGCTTTATTTGGGCCCCATGATTGTGAGTCAGCACCAGTGATTACCCATGTGGTTTTTACATCTATAGAACTTAAGGGTTCTTGCATTAGGAAAGGTTGGGGAAGGGAGCTCTTCAGATAACACCTGCTCCAAATCACATGCAGACGAGACAGAGAGGGGTAAGGCTGTGGCCACCAAGATATATGTGGTCATGGAAATATTGGCTAACTCTTCTGGAGGAATAATTAGAATAACTTTAGGTGGAAAGTGGTAAAACTAGGTGTTTTGCAGGATAGTGGCATTAACATGCTTCATTCTACACAATTTTGGAGATGTCAGCTATTTTAATGTCATTTTTTTCCCCATTCTTCTCTTCACATGTACCTTACTTAAAGAAAATCATAATTTATCATTTGTAAGCCACCAGTTTATACACTCTTGTGTGATTAGAGTCCACCATTCTGGAAATTTTATGATCTTTTTTCCATAAATTAAACCAAAATTTAAAAACATGCCCAGGAGACTACTGAATACATTTAGGCAAGCCCTCCATGCTTTCTTATACTTCTTTTTGTCTCATTTCATTTAGAAATGAAGAACGGTCTGTTATCATTGTCAGGATAACAACATTTCATACGCTGGAAAATGATAATCATGTTGCTTTCTCTTGACCTGGCAAAATAATTTCCTTCTTTGTGTAGTTCTTTGCTTTCCAACCATCTACTATTGCGCTACCTTCAGAATCATTTCTAAATGTATTTTCTTTTTAAGTGTATATCTCAGAACAACCTATTAAGTGCATTAAGTGATTAAAGTCTTTGAGTATTTGATTTCTCTACTGAATATGATTACTTTAGAATTCTTTCTGGAGTGTTGTATTAATGCCTGTGTTTCCAGTGCCTACTTGCTAAACTAATGAATAAATAAATGAATGGATAAAAACAAGAGCAGTATACTATGCATATGTTTTGTTACAAACCTTAAATATCTGTTCTGCCTTTTAAAAAGAGGCACAGATAAATCCCTTTGTCCTTGGATTTAAGATCTGGTATCATGGAAGGAGAAGCAAACTAGCACATGCAAAAAGTATTGAAGACATGGGTCTGAGTCCTGGATCTTCTATGTTCAGCTATAGGGTCTTAGGCAAATTGCTCACATCTCTCAATGATTCAGGCCCCTCATCAGAAAATGGGGAATTTTGATAGATACTTTGAAGGTTGTTCAGAAGGTTGGAGATGATGAATGTAGCAACGAGGCAGTCAGTAGCTCTTAAACAAACAGTTGTTGATGTCATAGAGGCCTTGAGTTTCAAGGAACACTCTGGAGAGTCTTGGGAAAAGAGCATTGGCTTTCTTGAGATTACAGTTTGCTCTAATGCTGTCACGTTGTTTTCGAAGTCCTTGCCTTAGGAGGAATTTACTGACTCAAGGGAGTCAGCATGCAGGCAATTAGGAGTCTCTCTGCTGCGAGTTATTGCTGTAATCCTGATAATCTGAATTATCACTTAATCTCTGTGAGCTATAGTGTCCTCATCTACAAAAAAGAGACAGTTGGAACAGAGATTTTCAAGGTCCCTTCTAAAATTTTGTGATTCTGAGATCCTTTTCTAAAAGAGTTCATGGGAAACTAAAGGATGGTTAGTAAAAGCAGTTGAAACAGTGATATGTAGGAACGCTGAGGTATAAGGCTCAGGACAATCTGAGGGAGAGAGAGAGCAAGAGAGAAAGACTACAGCTAAAATTAAATTCAAAGACAGAAGCAAAAACATTGCTCCTTTAATGTATTTTGGAAATCTGGGTTCTTGCAGGATATTTTATAGAGCTCATTGGCCTTAAAACCCTTGATGCATGTAAATTACATGTTTCTAAGATTACTTTTAATGATGCTAATAGCCCCAAATCTTTGAACCAGATGGCATTAGGTTGAAAGAAGGAAGAAAAGATGTTGTAAGGGTAAGAGGGATTCAGTCAGTTGGGGTCAAGATGGCTAATGACACCATTTTTTTCCCTTTTGTACTTATGACCTCTATATTAGATGCATTTATTTTTCAGAAGAGACTGTTTTCATTATGATTCTGAGACATGTGCAAAGTGCTGCTTCCAGCTGAGACAGACATACCAGAGCCCCTGTTGGGAGACAGAGCATTAAGATACATACTGTGCTTTCACTCCTACAGAACTTAGAAAGTAGAAAAAAATGACTGATTTTAGCTCGGTCCATGCCTGCATATGCTGCCTGCCAGAGGAGCTGCTACCACCTAAATGAAAATGGATCCACTTTTCATTTTTTTACCTTATATAGTCACATACATAATACATGTAGTGTAGCCAACCTTAATAATATGGCTATGAATGCAACTGCCTTTTTTGTTTTCCATTTTATAGCAAATTGTAGAGGATTTGATAACTATGCTATGAAAGAAAGGTACTTTGGTATAATAGCTATTCCAAACATTTTGTTCAATTTTTATTATTAAAATACATTTTTTATCATGATCTCTTGGAAAACCCAGAAGTCATAAACAAGAAAATAAAAACCACTTATAATAAAAGCTTTCTGAAATCACTATTGATAAGATTTTTATGACTATCCTTTCAGTCTTTTTTATGCACATATATGTGGTCTTTCCGATTGTGATAATATGCATATTATTTGACTTTAAGAAAAATAAGACAATGTTGTAAAATTTTTATGACCATAACATTAAATATTCTTTGGGAATATAGTGGTGGGGCTGAGGTAAGGATGAAGAGGACAAGAGAAAAAAACGGAAGTGGTGAAAGATGGATGGGGAAGGCTCTTTGGGCTGGTTTAAAAAGTAGCAAAGATCGGGTCTCCCATGCTAAAGTGGGGGAGGGTGTGGTAAGGTTGTGTGTAATACAGGCAGGAAGATAGTTATCCCACCTCCCAAAAACAGAATGTGCAGAATAAACAGGTTCCCCAAGATCCATTCATTCTTCCTACAGGGAGTATGGTGGAATAGTATAAGCATTCTTTGGACTTCAGGGTTTAATTCTGCCTCCTCAATTTATCTGGTAGGCTACAAATTATTTAATACCTCTAGACCTCAGTTTCCCCTTCTAAAGAATGAAGATAATGATACATAACTGATACTGAAGTTTAAATAAGATAACGCAGCCTTGTTTTCCCAGTGAGAAATGCAATCAATTTTAGCCACTGTTTTCAGATGCCCATGCCATGTCCCACCATCCTGCTCTCCATTCATGACATTTATGGATTTTTATAATATTTGCTGATTTTACTGCCTTTCTTCCCCAATTGTCTGTAAGCTCGGTGAAAGAAGAAGCTGTAGTTCCTGATATATAAAATATATGGAAGAGATAATAATTCAAAAATAATAAAATTGTTAAATAAATGAGGAGTAGTCAGAAAGATAAGAGAAAAATAAGGACAAAAGAGTTTCACAAAACTCACCTGACAAGTGTTTTTCAACAAGGGATCATTAACAGTGTCAGATGCTAGGAGAGGTTGGAGAAACTAAGGACTGAAACGCTTGCATGGAATTTGTTTAGCTGCCAAGTTGTGTCCAACTTTTTGCAACCCCATGAACTGTAGCCTGCCAGGATCCTCTGACCTGATTTCCCAAGCAAAAGTACTGGAAAGGGGTCGCCATCATGGGGTTTGGCCGTAAGGAAATCAATGGGGACCTGAGAAAGTGATTGATTTAACGTTGTGGGGGATCTGGAAGCAGGCTGCAGAGAGAAAAGGAAGGACAAGGAGATGGACATGAGGTAGCAAATGTAGATCCTTCTTAAAAGGCTTGACTTTCACAGCCAAAGAGCAAGAGGTGGGAGCTGGAAGAATGGAACACCTAGAAATGGTGTATGTGTGTGTGCAATGGTAACTCTGGGTGGTATGCCTGTGTGTGTGTGTGTATGTGTATGTGTGACAATGTGTGTGAACCTGTGTCTGTCTATCCATATGTGTGGCTATGTCTGTATGTATCTGTGTGTATATTTTGGTCTGTGTGTCTCTCTGGGAGTGTTGTAAGGGTGTGTATGTGTGTGTGTGTGTAGAGAGAGAGTTTAAGGTAGAAGAGACTTGAGCATATTCCCAAGTTGAGGAGAAGGAGTCAGTGGGGAAAGGGTCTCAGAGAAAAGGGTCCTGTTAACCCTCAGGACCTTATTGGAGTTCAGATGATTTTCTAACTGAGTCTTCGTATCATCCACACACTCTGATTGTGTATACCATCTCCCTAATTACTGTCCTCATCTCTCCTGCTCCCTGCCCTCTTCCTTTATATGCCCTTTCATTGGTATGAAAGTGAAAGTGTTAGTCACTCAGTCGTGCCTGACTCTTTGACACCTCAAGGACTATAGCCCACCAGGCTCCTCTGTCCAAGGGATTCTCCAGGCAAAAATAATGCAGTGGTTTGCCATTTCCTTCTCTGATCTTCCCAACCCAGGGATCGAACCCAGCTCTCCTGCATTGCAGGCAGATTCTTTACCATCTGAGCCAACAGGGAAGCCCTCCAGTTGGTATGGATCTGGAAAAACATTTCATTGTTAGGAAAAACATTTGAGTATTATAAGGACAATGAATCACGGTGTCCATTTTTCCTTATAAAATTCTTTTTTGTACTATTGTGCAAGCAGAACCTAAGAGAAAAAATGACAAGTGATACATTTATTTCCTGGAAGTAAAAGCACATTCTAGATATACTATTCATACATTTAGAGTCACTCAATTAAAAATACATGAGATAATAATACTAAAGTCTCTGCTTCTTTTGAAACTTTTGATATTTGCTCATTTGAAAGGACATTAGTGGGAGGGGATGTGGAATCCATATTACACAGAATACAAGGAAATGAATCAGCCACTGTTTGCAATTTGTCACTGTCTACATTCCTCAGTGGTATGGAGACTTAAACCAAAAGAGTTATATTTTGTCAGAAAACTGGACAAGAGGGAAAACTGTAGAGAAGTGCTTTTTAGAAAAGAATATTTTTGCTTTGAAAATATCATCATACACAGAAAAGGGAAGAATTTTAATCTGCTTTTTCATTGCAGATCCTTTTGCAATAGAGGAAATATTTTTGAAGGAAAATATTTTTATGAAGTAATCTTGAAAACGTCATGTTTTCTTTAGCGGCTTCATTTTCTAATGACATTTCCAGAAGTCACAGAATATCACTTCTGTCATACTTGATTAGATACAGTGGTTACAAAAGCCCACCCAGGAAGGAACAGAGTTTGAAAACTGAAGTTTGAATAAAGAAGACATTGCATGTAAAACATTCAAAAGGAACCAAATGAAACGGAGTGAGAGGTAAGCCTTCTCTTCTGATCCCCAGTCACCAAGTTCCCACCCTGGAGGCAACCACTGTTACAGTCTCCTGTGGGTTGTTCTGGAGTTGGTCTTTGCATTTGTACTTGTACATATTTATGTGTTTCCCTGATCTTCATGACCCGGATAATCATGATGGTGTGATCACTCACCTAGAGCCAGACATCCTGGAATGTGAAGTCAGGTGGGCCTTAGGAAGCATCACTACGAACAAAGCTAGTGGAGATGATGGCATTCCAGGAGAGCTATTTCAACTCCTGAAAGATGACGCTGTACTCAATAGTGAGAAAGTGCTGCACTCAATATGTCAGCAAATTTGGAAAACTCAGCAGTGGCCACAGGACTGGAAAAGGTCAGTTTTCATTCCAATTCTAAAGAAAGGCAATGCCAAAGAATGCTCAAACTACCATACAATTGCACTCATCTCACACATTAGTAAAGTAATGCTCAAAATTCTCCAAGCCAGGCTTCAGCAATATGTGAACTGTGAACTTCCTGATGTTCAAGCTGGTTTTAGAAAAGGCAGAGGAACCAGAGATCAAATTGTCAACATCTGCTGGATCATGGAAAAAGCAAGAGAGTTCCAGAAAAACATCTATTTCTGCTTTATTGACTATGCCAAAGCCTTTGACTGTGTGGATCACAATAAATGTGGAAAACTCTGAGAGAGATGGGAATACCAGACCACCTGACCTGCCTCTTGAGAAACCTATATGCAGGTCAGGAAGCAACAGTTCAAACTGGACATGGAACAACAGACTGGTTCCAAACAGGAAAAGGAGTATGTCAAGACTGTATATTGTCACCCTGCTTATTTAACTTCTATGCAAAGTACATCATGAGAAATGCTGGGCTGGAAGAAGCACAAGCTGGAATCAAGATTGCCAGGAGAAATGTCAATAACCTCAGATATGCAGATGACACCACCCTTAAATCTCATGGATGGATGGAGAAGCCTGGTAGGCTATAGTCCATGGGGTCCCAAAGAGTTGGACACAACCGAGAGACTTCACTTATGGCAGAAAGTGAAGAACTAAAGGGCCTCTTGATGAAAGTGAAAGAGGAGAGTAAAAAAGTTGGCTTAAAGCTCAACATTTAGAAAACGAAGATCATAACATCCAGTCCCATCACTTTACGCAAATAGATGGGGAAACAGTGGAAACAGTGGCTGACTTTATTTTTCTGGGCTCCAAAATCACTGCAGATGGTGATTGCAGCCATGAAATTAAAAGATGTTTACTCCTTGGCGGGAAAGTTATGACCAACCTAGACAGCATATTAAAAAGCAGAGACATCACTTTGTCAACAAAGGTCTGTCTAGTCAAGGCTATGGTTTTTCCAGTGGTCATGTATGGATGTGAGAGTTGGACTATAAAGAAAGCTGAGCACCAAACTGATGTTTTTGAACTGTGGTGTTGGAGAAGACTCTTGAGAGTCCCTTGAACTGCAAGATCCAAGCAGTCCATCCGAAAGGAGATCAGTCCTGGATGTTCATTGGAAGGACTGATGTTGAAGCTGAAACGTCAATACTTTGGCCACCTGATGTGAAGAGCTGACTCATTAGAAAAGACCCTGATGATGGGAAAGATTGAGAGCAGGAGGAGAAGGGGACAACAGAGGATGAAGTGGTTGGATGGCATCACCAACTCAATGGACATGGGTTTGGGTGGATTCTGGGAGTTGGTGATGGACAGGGAGGCCTGGCGTGCTGTGGTTCATGGGGTCGCAAAGAGTTGGACACAACTGAGTGGATGAACTGAACTGAACTGAACTCCATTAGCAGCAGACTATATATGGTGTCATCTGCTCTACTTTTTTTCTGAATGGTTCTTGAATTTGGAAGTATGTGAAAAATAATATTGGACATCCTTAGTCAGCAGAAGCCCATGAGTTATTCCCCTTGCTTTCCATGCACTGCTAGGCATGGAGGATGCTATTTCAGACTTGGGCAGCAGAGAAGAGAAGGAAGGAATTTAGGGGTGTTGGTATCTGCGGCTAGTGGGAAGTTAAGGATGGGAGTTATTATTATTTTATAACTTTAGATTGGGTTATACACTCAAGGTCAGAAAAGCGGCATTCACAAAAATAATGGCACTATTTTTTTTTTTTTTTAGAAGTGACTGGAGAAAGGATTTATGGGATGAAGGATATGGCCAAAACTTAATTTCTGGACCAAATGTGGCATTCAGTTGGAGAAGAGGCCATTCCCCTCCCCGCCCCGCTTTAGAAACCAGCAAGGATCTGACACCCCTCAAATCTGCAGGCAGAGAATGTGGAAAATTATAAACCAGGGTAGGAAAGGAAGGGAAAACCAGATACCACACAGTTACAGACTGGCTTGTGGGTATGTGAGTAGCATCCTTTTGGTGAACTCCCTGAAATAACTTGGGAACACTTGGACATGCACAAATTACTAGTCATCCAACCAGCTGGAACTCTTACCATCATAATTTGGGCATAAAAATAGTCTGCATATTTATTTTATACTCCCAATCTGGTGAGGTCTGGAAAACTTGGGTTATATGTAAAAATGGAAAACACCAAATATACAACATAGGCAGAATGTAAGAGGATGGTGAAATGGAAGTTTTGCTGCAAAACAACAGGTACCTACTCTAAATGGAAGTGCTGGATTGAGATTAAAAAGGAAGAGACTGAGAACTAGTCGACAATCCTGCACATTCCTCATCCTTATCAGGAAAATAAAAGGGTGGAGGAGACTGAAGTGTAACTTCTCAGGAGAATTTCTTTAGAGAGCTGTACTAACAGCCCAGGCCCTCTACAAGGGCAAGTCCTGAGAGATGCCTGTCCCTTTTCTTCAGCCAGATCTATAACTGATCCACCAGGAGAGTTCACTATATGTCCTCCAAGGTTGAAGGACACAGTGGACTTGTACCTGATACTCTCCTGAGAAATCTTCGGGATGATAGTTTGGCTGGGTATGTGTGACAGGCAAGCTGAAGGACCCACCAGCCACCCTGAAGTTCACTGGGGCTGTTGAATGGTGAGTGTCTCCCTTGGGTATGATGTGGACCATTGGTGAGAAAACTTGGCCTTGGGGGCATCCTAGGTCCTTTCCAAAAGGGTTACAGAGAGCAGTTGGCGGGTGGTATTGCTAGATTGCTAGGGGCTATAAAGAGCATTATGCTCCAGGTAGCATAGAGCATCCAAGCTCAGAGAACTCTCGCTCAAGTCTCCTCTCCAGCTCCAACCCTAGAAGGGTCAGGGGTCACCCTTGGACCAGCAAAGTGGGAGGAAGAACAGAAATTCTGGGTAAGAAGAGAAGAATCTGACCAGACTCTTGGGGTGGGGAGAGACATCAACTTTTAATCACTTTCTGGATTTTGATTGCTACATTTTAACTGAAGTGGGGCCATTTAGTAACTAACAACAACTGTAGTGACCAAACATTTCCATTTCCATCCAGGGCCAGCAGATGACTAGCTCTTGCACACGTATGAAAGCAGTGTTCTAACATCTCATCCCATAAAATATGCTTGTGCCATGTAACTGTTACCTGGAGACCAAGGAGAAAGAAAATAGAAGAACCCTTGACTTCTCCAGCATTTTCTCTATTGCCCAGAGGTTCTGTAGTGTTTACGTTATACTGATGGATTTCTTTCTTGCAAGTGCGCTAGTATTTTCCTGTCAACCATCTCCGGATCATTTCTCTCCTGCTTTTATTCCCCCGGGGTTTCTTTCATTATCTCGGGCCGCTGCCTTCACCTTTAGATCTGCCCTTCCCAGAGGACTGACTTGCTTGCTGACCCTGTGGTGGCAATAGTCCTCATTCCAGCATTTCCTTCCCCTTCAAAAGTACAGACCCTTAAGAGGGAAGAGCCCAAGGGCATAGTTCTCCAGCCCCTGTGGGTACCCAAGAGACAGGGTCTCTGCTCTCTGCCAGTGACAAGTCACCTCATAATTCATTCACGTTAACTGGCTACTTGTGAAAACAAATTCTCCTTAGTCAATTGCATCTAATAGCAATTGCTGTCGCTCCTTTGAACAATTAAAACCAGTCCATCAGTTTGGGAGACTTTAAGGCTCCAGATTATGAACACGTACAGAGTTAAAAACCCTAGGCCATTGGCCCTGGAGGCAGAGAATCGAGTTTTCTGTCTCCGAGTGTAATAAGTATCTGTGCAGGCTTAAGATGACTACTTTACCTCTCTATTAAGTGAGATAATAAGCATAACATTTTGAGCAAATACTAGTGTTTAATAAACATTTGCTAAGTATTAACTGTAATCCTAACTCATTAATCCCAAATTTACCTATCTCATATTCCCAGGCCTTTACATCTTCTTTCTTGTTAGTTTCTTTCTTTCTCTTTTGGTCAATGGCATTTTTATTTACATGAGTTTTTCTTTCTAGGTCAGGGTCTTTCTCTTAATGATCTGTACAAAAAGTTTAAATGACTTGCAAATAATAACCTAGAACACTGTAAACTTGCTACACATAGGATTGAGCTTCCTCCCAACCTACCTTAATGCTAAAGCTCTACAATGGAAAAGAACATGAATTACAGACTATTAGATCAGTAAGATTCCTTAACGCTACAACTCCCTCATTTCACACCTTTGGTTGATATTTCCCAATTGTTCCCCTTTCTTGGGCTTCCCTTGTGGCTCAGCTGGTAAAGAATCCACCTGCAATGCAGGTGACCTGGGTTTGATCCCTGGGAAGATCCCCTGGAGAAGGGAAAGGTTACCCACTCCAGTATTCTGGGCTAGAGAATTCCATGGACTGTATAATCCATGGGGTCGCAAAGAGTCAGACATGACTGAGATAGCTTCACCTTCACTTTCACTTTCACTTTCACCCCTTTCTTACTGGTTTACCTCTGAGCACATGGAGAGATTTAAAAATACTTGGTGACATGCCAGCTGCTTTGGACTCTTATTTCTAAGCCTCTTTTGATACTGGAATCCTCAGTATTATTCCTTCTCAAACCCACGCAAACTTAAAATTCCTTTGGTTCCTGGAAAGACTACATTTCTCTTCATTTCAGGTAGACTCAGGATCCCAATTTATGTATTATTGATGATTTGGCTCCTGGTAATGGGTAGAGACATATTGAGTGCAGCACTTTCACAGCATCATCTTTCAGGATTTGAAACAGCTCAACTGGAATTCCATCACCTCCACTAGCTTTGTGGAGAAATACAAATCAAAAGTGCAGTGAAGTACCACTCACATGGGTCAGAATGGCCATCATTAGAAAGTCTACAAGTAACAGACACTGGAGAAGCTGTGTGTGGAGAAAAGGAAGCCCTCCTACACTGTTGGTGGGAATGTAAATTGGCACAGCCACTGTGGAAAACTGTGGAGGTTCCTCAAAAAAACCAAAAGTAGAGTTGCCTTATGATCTACAATCCCACTCCTGGGCATAAACCCAAACAAACTGTAATTCAAAAAGATGCATGCACTTCCACGTTCATAGCAACACTGTTTACAATAGCCAAGACACCGAAGCAACCTAAATGTCCATCAACAGATGAATGGATAAAGAAGATGTGGTACACATATACAATGGAATATCAGCCACAAAAAAAATTAAATAATGTGCCATTTGCAACAACATGAGTGGACCTAGGGTCTTCCTAGGTGGCGCTAGTGGTAAAGAACTCACCTGCCAATGCAGGAGGAGAGGTAAGAGACCCTCTCCTTTGATCCCTGGGTCAGGAAGATTCTCTGCAGGAGGCCATGGCAATCCATTCCAATATCTTCTTGCCTGGAGAATCCCATGGTCAGAGGAGCCTGACAGTTTACAGTCCATAGGGTTGCAAAGAGTCAGATATGACTGAAGGGACTTAGCACGCACACATGAATGGACATAGAGACTATCACTTTAAGTGAAGTTAGTCAGAAAGACACATACGATATGGTATCACTTATATGTGAGGTCTAAAAGATGGAGCAAAAGAACTTATCTATGAAACAAAACAAATTCACAGATAGAGCAAACAGGTTGTCAAGGGGAGGGGGATGGGAGAGGGATGTTCAGGATCAGTAGATGCAAACTATTATATATTGAATGGATAAACAACAAGGTCTATAGGACAGGGAACTATATTCAATATCCTGTGATTAACCATATGAAAAGAATATGAAAAAGAATGTACTATATAGATGTTATATATATATATATAACTAATCACTTCGTTGTACAGTGAAATAAACACAACAACATTGTAAATCAACTATACATCAAAAAATAAATATTTTTAAAAAGAATCAAATAGTCTCAGATTAACCTACTTGCAGTTTTTGTAACTATATTTCATCTGCCACACTATTCACAGCAAGAAGATGTATCAACCTGTAAAGATGACATTCTTGTGTCATCAACTCTTTCCTTGTACTATCCAGAATATGTCCAGTTCCAAGTCTGTTTAGTCAAGTAGGCATGTGAAAGCATGATAATTTCTATGGTGTTTTAAAAACTGGATTTGTGGAAAAAATCATTTCCTTTGTTCAAACCCCCAAAATGAGAGTCTGGAGAAAGTTTCCCTCTGTCACGGCAGCCTCCCAAGGGATCTTGGGAGGTGAGTGGAGGGTGGCCTCAGAGGTATCTCTCTTGGCTTCCCATCCTCTCCTATCACAGAAGGACATGTGATTTCTGTGTAGACTCATGTAAGCTGAGGTTCAAGCCTCTCTTACATAGACACCCTCAAGGAGTAGTTGCTAGCTGGCATCCTGCTTAGTAAGCAAGCTAGACAGAAAGTCATTTCAGGATAAAAGAATACATAGGTTAAAGAAAGTTTAGTCGAATTGGAACTTACCTCCATCTACTAGCGCTTTTTATGTTGTTTATGACTTTATGATAACTCGTAATTAAATATGATCCATTCCTTTATCTTGATTCCAGTATGATGGCCAGCTCAGTGCTTTGAATTCTCATTTCTCCTTTCAAATTTTCTCATTAATTATCATTGGTATTTATGATCTGTGCTTCTTAAAATTTAACCAAGGGCTCATTGGAAAAGACTCTGATGCTGGGAGGGATTGGGGGCAGGAGGAGAAGGGGACAACAGAGGATGACATGGCTGGATGGCATCACCGACTCGATGGACGTGAGTCTGAGTGAACTCCAGGAGTTGGTGATGGACAGGGAGGCCTGGCGTGCTGCAGTTCCTAAGGTTGCAAAGAGTCAGACCCGACTGAGTGACTGAACTGAACTGAACTGAATTTAATATTAAATTAGTAATATTAACTTCCACGCACTCTACATCAGGTAAACCTTCAGGATTCAAATGAAGAGTTAAACATGCTTTCAGTACAAGCAAAACCAAGTTCCAAGTTTCATAGTGTTCATTTCACAGAACCAAGCCAATCTTTTTCTCTGTGTAAATTGTTTCTTATAAACCTTGATGCTAAAGACAATTAACTGGAAGACTAGTCTACATTTGAAAATATTGCTTCTATCTTTCTGTCAGAGGATCACCTACTGAAGCAGGAATGTGAATCCCATAACTGGCCAAAGCAGTTCTGACCACAGCTAAGGGGCACTTGTAACCCAACACCATATGGAGCCAACGACACAGCAGAATGCCATGTTTCTTGTGGTAAATTAAAAAAAGAAAAACTCTGATGTTCATTTTAAATGCTATTTAAGAAGTAAGGCATCCAACAGGTAATGAGACAATATTTTTCTAATGTTCTTTGGTGTTTTCCCTTGCTAAAATATATACAGTTCTGGAAGAAATGCATTGTAGTATGGCTAATATTATGACATATTTCATGGCCACGTGAATCACTCTAAGAACTCTGGGCGTCTTTCCTAATCAACATGGGCTATATAATAAAGTATCAGACATTGGGTACCTTAAACAGCAAATTTATTTTCTAATAATCTGCAACCTGGAAGCCCAAGATCAGGGTGCTAGAATGGTTGAGTTCTTGCGGAACCTTGCTTCTGGGTTTGTAGATGACTGCCCTCACACAGTGATGAGAGTAAGAGGGCAAACTCTCTGCTATCTTTGTGTATAAGGAATCTATCACATCCTGAGGACCCCATCCTCATGACCCCATCTAGCCCTAATGACCGCCAAAGGCTCCATCTTCAAATACTATCACATTGAGGGTAGGGCTTCTGCATACAAATTGGGGGTGGGGCACAAATATTTGATCTACAACGTCCCCCTATCTCATTTTCATATAACTCCCAGAACTATGTCTTTAATATTAGAAGTGGACTAAGGAGAATTTGACTGTGTGGATCACAATAAATGTGGAAATTCTGAAAGAGATGGGAATACCAGACCACCTGACCTGCCTCTTGAGAAACCTATATGCAGGTCAGGAAGCAACAGTTAGAACTGGACATGGAACAACAGACTGGTTCCAAATAGGAAAAGGAGTACGTCAAGGCTGTATATTGTCACCCTGCTTATTTAACTTCTATGCAGAGTACATCATGAGAAATGCTGGGCAGGAAGAAACACAAGCTGGAATCAAGAATGCCAGGAGAAATATCAATAATCTCAGATATGCAGATGACACCACCCTTATGGCAGAAAGTGAAGAGGAACTAAAAAGCCTCTTGATCAAAGTGAAAGAGGAGAGTGAAAAGGTTGGCTTAAAGCTCAACATTCAGAAAATGAAGATCATGGCATCTAGTCCTATCATTTCACGGCAAATAGATGGGGAAACAGTGGAAACAGTGTCAGATTTTATTTTGGGGGGCTCCAAAATCACTGCAGATGGTGACTGCAGCCATGAAATTAAAAGACGCTTACTCCTTGTAAGGAAAGTTATGACCAACCTAGATAGCATATTTAAAAGCAGAGATATTACTTTCCCAACAACAAAGGTCCATCTAGTCAAGGCTATGGTTTTTCCAGTAGTCATGTATGGATGTGAGAGTTGGCCTGTCAAGAAAGCTGAGTGCTGAAGAATTGATGCTTTTGAACTGTGGTGTTGGAGAAGACTCTTGAGAGTCCCTTGGACTGCAAGGAGATCCAACTAGTCCATTGTAAAGGAGATCAGCCTTGGGTGTTCATTGGAAGGACTGATGCTGAAGCTGAAGCTCCAATACTCTGGCTACCTCATGCGAAGAGCTGACTCATTGGAAAAGATCCTGATGCTGGGAGGGATTTGGGGCAGGAGGAAAAGGGGATGACAGAGGATAAGATGGCTGGATGGCATCACTGACTCAATGGACATGAGTCTGGGTAAACTCCGGGAGCTGGTGATGGACAGGGAGGCCTGGCGTGCTGTGATTCATGGGGTCACAAAGAGTCAGACATGACCGAGTGACTGACCTGAACTGAACTGAACTGAAGGAGAATAATAGATATTTAGGAAGCTGGACCTGAATAAAATTTGTATTCATACTTTGAGGGTGTTGCTATTTTCCATTTTTAAAGTTTGCAATTTTATGAAAATTTCAGTTCAGTTCAGTCACTCAGTCATGTTCGACTCTTTGCAACTCTATGGACTGCAGTACGCCAGGCCTCCCTGTCCATCGCCATCTCCTGGCGTTTACTCAAACTCATGTCCATTGCGTCGGTGATGCTATCCAACCATCTCATCCTCTGTCATCCCCTTCTTCTCCTGCCTTCAATCTTTCCCAGCATCAGGGTCTTTTCCAATGAGTCAGTTCTTTGCATGAGGTGGCCAAAGCATTGGAGTTTCAGCTTCAGCATCAGTCCTTCCAATGAATATTCAGGACTGATTTCCTTTAGGACGGACTGGTTGAAAATTTAGAAACACAGATATAAAGTCAAACAAGACATGTTGAAAGCAAGCAGTGCACTTCTTCCTCTTTCCCCCACCCTGATGTTGCATGCTAATGACGCAAACCCAAGCGCCTATCTGACAATAGGAGTGGCTGCTTATTAAATTATAGAGCTATAGCCACTGAAATAAAGAAAAGAGTCATTTGATCTAATTCCATCCCCTGGAAACAGGAATGGCAACCCACTCCAGTATTCCTGCATGGAGAATTCCATGGACAAAGGAGCCTGGTGGGCTACTGTCCATGGGGTCTTAAAGAGTCAGACATGACCAAGTGACTAACATTTTATTCACTTTTACTTCACTTTCTCTAAGTAGGTCATCTGTGAGACTATTCCAAACTAATTTTCCCTTCAGCTTTTTCTTAGCTTTTCATGTAATTTCTAAAATCTTCTCTACATTCTTTTGTAGCATTTAACTACCTGTATGGAAAAAAGGAAGCTTCATAAAAGTAATTGTCAAGATATTGTATTCGTAAAATCCATGGTAGGTAGACTCAGCAAAAGACAGCTAACTAGACTTCCAGTTACTCATTAGAATTGAGGAATTGCTCATTTCTATTAATTGTTATAAAACCCCTGGCCTACATGCATAATTTAGTCATCAATGCCCATACCACCCATTGAGAAGCCCAGTTCCAAACAGACACCCCCTTTTCTGTTTTGAATAACAGTAAACTTTGGAGAATGAGTGGAACATATGATCTGAAGGGCTCACTCTGTGAATCAGAACTTCAGGGAACTGCAGTGAATTATCTGGCAATCAAACATATCCCATTGATAGTGTCTGAATCCAGATCAGCCTCAAGCCTTTGCTTTAGAATTGGCCTGAGCAGTTTTGTTCTAGGGCTGTGGTTCCCACCTACTGCCTTCCTCTATAATCCTCTCTCAATGGGAGGTGGTATCAGAAATGCCACTTCCGCTAGCAGGCATTAGAAAGCAATAGAGTTCACCATGTTTATCCTGTGTCTTCTGAAACCAAGGGTCTCCTATTCTAAGACATTCAAACAAAATTCAAAACAGTGGCCTTGGAGCAGAATTTCAAGGGAGGCCCCTACAAAGCCCGCCAACTCCATGGTTTCCAGTAAAAGGAACTCCTGCTTCAGTCTTTTGAAACCTGGTTCAAGTAAAATACCATTCTCATACCAGAATTTGAATCACATTTCCTCTGTCCACACAGCTTCTATAGTCTTGCCAGAGAGAGCATTTACCCCTCTACTTCCTGATTCAAAAAAAAAAAAAAAAAAATCTGGCTGGCCTATTTTTAATATGCTAATTATCTCCATCTGTAAGTGCCTCCTAGCCTCTTTAGCTTTTCTTGGCGCAACCTCAAATCCCAACATCTCTTCCAAGGGAAAAAAAATGGGTATCCGCCTACGGACAGGAGCCAAGGTGCATAAAGAGAGAATTGAAGCCTTCCATAACCAAACATAAACATGGTGCAAATTGGCAATCAGAATTCTAACACTAAATCTCTTTAAAGGTAATAAACTTTAAATTAACTTGCTTCTTTTTCACTTTGTTTCTGTGATAAATAGTGCCCCAGGATATTTAAATCATGAAGATTTTTTATACACTTTCCCAGATATATAAGAAAGTCAGGATCAACCCACTTAAGTGAAGCAATGGCTGCCGTTTTGTTGAATCTCTGCTTTCTGTGGACCATGACTGTTTTCTCCTCGGACCATATGCTTAGCTATAAAAATTACATGGGCTACCACACGAAACTTCATACTGTGTGATGAGGGAAATAATAATATGTTTGAGAAATGAACTACACTTTCAAAATAATATGTTACCTTTGGCCTCTTGGAATTTGTTTGTAAAATTGAGAGAGGAGGAATTAAAGCAAGCTCTACCATTTTTAGCAGATGTATCATTTCATGCTTTGTGTTTGGGTAGGAAGTGGATAGACTGAGGTCAGAATTCATATAATTTCCTTACAGATGTGTAAGGACAATCATTTTTTTTTTAAGTCTTTTTAACCATTGCATGGGCAGTATGCTTCTGTTTTCCTATAAATATTTTAGAAATAAAAGAACAAATTTTATTTCTCTGTTTTAACTCTTAGAAAATTGAAGGTCCATGAAAATATTAAAAACTCTGCCACACCTTACCATCTTCACTCTCCCAACCAAAGACTGGTTTTGTCAATTAGCCAAAACAAATTCTTGGTGGCAGATGCTATTGGCCGGAAGAAAAGAGCCAAACAAAAATAGAAAACAGAGCTCACAGTGATAAAGACTACCTCTTTGACTAAACTTCAGTCATGGTCCTCTGAGCCCTTTTTCCCACTAGGCCTCTGCCTTGATCCACCTTTAGCTGGAATCTTGAGAAGCCAGAATCCCTCTCCTCTTGAAATCTCCTCTTAGTAATTTTCTATTTACAGACCTTCCCACTCTGGTTATAAATCCCACTGTCTCTGCTGTATTCAGAGTTGAGATCAATCTCTCTCCCTACTGCAATAGTTTGGCATGAAGTCTTCTTTATTGTTTTAACAAGTGTCATCATAATTTTTCTTTAACAATGGAAATGAGAAGTTATGACTTAGACAAGTCACTAAGCTTCTCCAAAGTTCACTTTCAGCTCTTAAAGAGACAAGACTTAGTAGTTCTCAAGTTTCCCTACAAGCTAGAACCCTAAGTGGCTCACAGCAAATATGACTTTGATTGAGGTCTCATGGTTTACATTAATAATTTAAGCAAGTTTTGCATCCTATCTACTTTAACATAAAAACATGGCTTTAAATAATTAATAGTAGAGTAAATCCAAGTTTATTTTGTCCCTAGAGACTTCTCTGGTACACCAGTAGTACCACGACTTGAAAAGCCTGGCATGAAATACATGTGTAACTGTAGAAAATGAAACACAACTACACGCAGCACTATCTTTTAAAAATATTATTCACTTTCCAAATGCTGGAGACAGTGCATGATGTGGAGAAAAGGGAACTCTCCTACATTGTTGATAGGAATGTAAATTGGTATAGCTACTATGGAAAACAGTGTGTGCGAAGTCACTTCAGTCATGTCCAATTCTTTATGACCCCATGAACTGTAGCCCACCAGGCTCCTCTGTCTATGGGATTCTCCAGGCAAGAATGCTGGAGTGGGTTGCCATGCCTTCTTTCAAGGGATCTTCCAGTTCACGGATCAAACCTGCATCTCTTATGTCTTCTGTGTTGGCAGGCAGGTTCTTTACCACTAGTACCACTTGGGAAACCCTGGAAAACAGTATGGATGTTTCTTAAAAAACTAAAAACAGAGTTGCCATATGATCTATCAATCCCATTCCTGGGCATATATATGAACAAAACTATAATTTGAAAAGATACACACACCCCATTGTCTACTGGAGCACTGTTTACAACAGCCAAGACATGGTAACAATCTAAATAGCCATCAACAGATGAATCGATAAGGAAGATTGGTACATATATACGATGGAATACTACTCAACCATAAAAAGAATGAAATAATTTCATTGGCAGCAACATGGATGGGCCTAGAGATTATCATGCTAAGTGAAGTGAGTCAGAAAGAGAAAAACAAATACTACATGATATCACTTATATGAACTTATCTACGAAGCAGAAACAGATCCACAGACATATAGAACAAACGTGGTTACCCGAGGTAGCAGTGAGGGAGAGATAGATTGGGAGTTTGGGATTAGCAGATGCAAACTAGTATATATAGAATAAACATACGAGGTCATACTATATATCACAGGAAGCTATATTCAATTTCCCATGATAAACCATAATGGAAGAGAATATGAAAAAGAAAGTATATGTGGCTTCCCTAGTGGCTCAGAGGGTAAAGCATCTGCCTGCAATGCGGGAAACTTTGGCTCGATCCCTGGGTGGGGAAGATCCCCTGGAGAAGGAAATGGCAACCCACTCCAGTACCCTCACCTGGAAAATTCCATGGACAGAGGAACCTGGTAGGCTACAGTCCATGGGATTGCAAAGAGTCATGCACTACTGAACAACTTCACTTCTGAATCACTTTACTGTACACCAGAAACTAACACAATTGTAACTCAACTGTACTTCAATAAAATAAAATGTTTAAAATGCTATGCACTTTTAATTACATAAGTAATACATGAGTATATACTACTGTGAAAGCTCAAATAATACAAAAATTATTTAAAAATTTAGTTGATCTTAACTCCATGCCTTTCCCAGAGGTAACAACTGTGAACAATTTGGTGAGTAGCACTTTATATTTTTTTAAATTAACAATATACATTTATATCATTTACATTCTTTTGTTAATAGCAGTTTGAACAGTTTGCTAATACAAAGTTTTTCATTTTTAAAATCTCTCTGAAAGCACAGTCCACTGTAAAAGAGTAAAAAGTAAGATTTAGAAAGCACTTTTTCTAAAATTCAGACTGCCTTACATTGGTTTTCAATCCCATTTCAACTAAAAATTCACTTTCAGCAGTAACACACAGACAAATTTAAGGAGCAGGGAAATATTAACCCTGGAAGAACATGCATGCTAATATTTATGTATGCTGTGGTGTCTAAATTTAAAAATATAAATACCACCATATCTCTGATTTTATTGGAGATAATAATGAGAAACTTCAATGGATCTTTTCCAAAATGAGCTCTTAATTGCTTTTATAGTTTCCCTTTGCTCTTGGTAATAACAAATTCATTATTTCAAAGGCAGCAAAGATCATGGAGCTAGAATCAAAGTTATGCTTAAAACTGCTGTGAAATTCTGTCCTGGGATTTTCTTTTTTCATTTTTCCTTAAGGCTATATTTTAAAACATTTATTAGACTTAAAAATTGGCTACATTGCCTGGGAGATCTGGAACCTAGAGATATCAGCCACCAGAGAAGAAGGGAATAAGCAGCTGGGTAAGACATCACCTATATGAACATGAGGTCTCTGCTGGTATAAATACTGGTCTTGCCTGACAAGGTTTAGATTCAGATTCATCTTGTCATTTTTATTGTTCCTTAAATTTAGCAAGACAAACATTTCCCCTAGCTATAACCTAAATCATATTGAGCAGGTCAATTTGATTTGAGGCCATAAATAGCAGTGCAGTTATAATAGGCTTTTGCAAATTTATTGGATTATGTTTTTGTGACCCTTGAGGGCTCTTGGGCCTGTGAATTCATGTATTTGTCATCGGGTTGAAAAATTCTTTAGGAGTTTTATAATATTTTGAGGCATTTTCTTTAAGAAAAAGTTCTTTTATTATAAAGTAATACATGCTCATTGAACAACATTTCAAAATATATATAAAAAGACAATGAGTAGAAACCAACTGTAATCCTGTTTTTCAGTGATAATTCTTATTGGGAGATATTGTTGATTATCTATCCAGGTCATTTATACTTTTTTCTCATATAAAACTATATTATAAATGACAAAATGCCCATCTTCAGGATTAGTCCAAAATTAGCATAAGTAGTACCATTATTATTCTTCCCATGTTTAAGCACGTGAAACCAGTTCTGGCCTATGATATGCAAGGGAAGTCTTCATGGAGTTCTGGCAAGATTTTGCTCCCTGTAAAGAGGACTGAATTTTAGGGAAAGCTTCTTTTACTAACATCCATTTTACATCCTTGTTTGAATATAGTCCTGTGAGTTTATAAGCCTTGGAGCTGCAGCAGCTATTTTGAAGCCACAAGACAACAATATGAAGGCCAAAAGTAATACGCTAAGAATATAACAAATGGCAAAGAATCCACCTGTGATGCGGGAGACTGGGGTTTGATTCCTGGGTTGGGAAGATCCCCTGGAGGAGGGGATAGCAGTCCGCTCCAGTATTCTTGCCTGGAGAATCCCCATGGACAGGGGAGCCTGGTAAGCTACAGTCCACGGGGTCATAAAGAGTCGGACACGACTGAGTGACTAAGTGCGCACACAGCATAACAAAAGGCTAGAAAAAACTATGATCATTGGCGAGAGAGTTGAGTGGTTGAATGAATACTATTAGAGCTTACCTTTAGACTTTAACAATAAATATTCCTCTGTTGTAAGTAGTTATTAACTGAGTCCTGTTGATTGACCCTCACTTATTCAAACTCATACCTACTATGAGTATTTTTGGTATATCTTCTTCCATATTGATAAAATACAATAAAATGGAGACCAGGCTTAAAGATTCCTCCAAGCGGACAAAATCACTTAAGCAACTTTTGACTTAGGTTATTTCTTATAAATGCCTCTGTTTATAAATGAAGCAAATTCATTTTCCAAAAATAGTATGAGTCACTTTTAACCAATCCCTGCCATCTGGAAACTTCTATCATATAACCAATAATTATGGACGTTAAGCAATTTCCTCAGTTTCACTTTATAAGCCTTTCTGAAATGTCATGTTTCTGCACTTCCTATCACTTTGGGTTTGAAGTCACCCTGTTTGCAAACTGTCTGTTCTTTGCTCAATAAAATATTCATATTAAGTAAAGGTATCTGAATTGTCTTTTAACAATATATACTTTTTAAAATTTGAGATAACATGAAACACACTTTTTGTATCTCCTTTATCTCCCCTGAATATTATCTTAAGTCAATAAATATTCCTTAAAAACATAATTTAAAAAATATCTGGATTTCCCTGGCAGTGCAGTCGATAAGAATCTGCCTGCCAATGCAGGGGACATGGGTTCGATTCCTGGTCTGGGAAGATTCCACTTACTGCAGAGCAACTAAGCCAGTGTGCCGCAGCTGCTGAAGCCCGAGCACCTAGAGCCTACGCTCTGCAACAGAAGAAGTCATTGCAGTAAGAAGTCTGAGCACTACAGCAAAGAGAACGCAACTAGAAAAAGCCTGAGCAGAGGAAGGTCCCGTGCAGCCATAAAAAGAAATCTGGTCGCGATATTTCATCATATTCGTGTATACTGTCTTAAATCATACTTTTACTGTTGAGAATCTAGGTTGTTCCTTTTTAAATATACAAAAATTCTCAGATAAAAATTCTTGCACCTCTTTGAATATGTATCACTTATATGTGAAATCTAAAATAATGATACAAATAATTTTATTTACAAAACAGGAATACTCACAGCCTTAGAGAACCAACTTATGGTTACCATGGGGAAAGAGTAGCAGAGAGGGGAGGGACAGACTGGGAGTTAGGGACTGACATGTACACATGACTGTATTTAAGACAGACAACCAACAAGGACCTACTGTATAGCACAAAGAACTAAGCTCAATATTTTGCAATAACCTACAGGGGAAGAGAATTTGAAAAAGAATGGGAATGGATACTTGTATGAATATAATTGAATCACTTAGCTCTGCACCTGTAACTAACATATTGCTGTTAATCAACTATACTCCAATATAAAATAAATTAAAAAAAAAATATTTAAGGAAATGGAAACCCACTCCAGTATTCTTGCCTGGAGAATTCCATGGTTAGAGGAGACTGGCAGGCCATGGTGTTGCAAAGAGTTGGACACAACTGAGCAACTCACACACAAAGAAAAAAATCAGATTCTGAATTTTTGCTATACAATACCTTCCTAGATTTAAGAATCCCATGGACAGAGGAAACTGGTGGGTCTATGGTGTTGCAAAGAGTTGGACACGACTGCTCAACACACAAAGGAAAAAAAAATCTTGTTGCTGGTATGTAACACTGTGCTGCCTTCATGCTGTTTAAGAGGCAGGATCCAAGCAGTAGATTGATTTGTCTTTTCTCTTACCCAAGCATTTCTGTGCTCCTTTCTGAAGTAGCATTCATCACCAGCGTCTGCAGGGGCACAGCCCACAAACCCCACACCTGCATCTGCCTTTTGTTTCCAGAATATAAAGCAGGAGATATGGGTAATTATGCCTCAGAGGCCTGAATGGTGCTGATCATTAGAACAGGTGTTTGGAGGGGAGGCTGTGCTGTAAGTAGCACTGACGATTCTGAGTGGTACCCAGAGGTTCTGTAAGATGTTTCTTTTTTTGTTTGTGTTATGCAGGACCAATGAAAGCACAGGACACAGGGTGGAGCTCCTCTTCCTGGGATATATAAGGAAATACATACTTAAATATACTTTTGCATTATTATTTAATTATAAAAAATGAATTGAAAAATCATTATTTCAAAATGAAAAAAAATGACAATATTTTAACCTATATTTTTAAAGCAATACTTGAATTTTGCCAATAACGCTATGCGTGTGTAGGCACTTGGAATTTGGAATCCGTTTGCTTTTATTTTTGATAATTGACGTCTCTTGTATACGTCTACCCTATTGAAACGATCATTAGGAATTCATCATGGATTCTCTTAAAAGATGTAGATACAGCAATTTATGTACACAGGGGCTTCCCAGGTGGCGCTAGTGGTAAAGAACCTGTCTGCCGAGGCAGCAGGCATAAGAGACAGGGGTTCGGTCCCTGGGTTGGGAAGATCCCCTGGAAGAGTAAATGGCAACCCACTCCAGTATTCTTGCCTGGAGAATTCCATGGACAGAGGAGCCTGGCAGGCTGCAGTCCATGGAATCACAAAGAGTCAGACACAACTAAAGCAACTTAGCACATGCACCCACGTAAGAAAATATAAAAGAAAAGGCTGCTGTGGATTCAAGCACCAGACAGATTCTATACAAAATCTCACCCCAAAAGCTTATTTTGGAATAGTACAATGACCAAAAGCTTAGTGACATATTCCAGTCTCTTTAGTAGATTTTTGGTTTCCATAGAATTTGTAGTAGTCTTGGTGCTATTGCTCAGTACACGTTATCTGTTAAACTGATCAAAACATGAAGACTAATATTTTGTTTTCTCACACATTCTTTTGCAAAAGTGAATAAATTTGAATAATATTATAGCTGTATATGACCTGTGTTAATGGCATTTATGGATGGTTTGTAGAAAAACCCACACTATATACAAAAATCCATCCCACCTCTCTTAATGTATTTCTTCTTGTTTATCTTGTGGGATGGTTTTGTCATATTCACTCAGAGCAGGAAGCTGAGTGTAAAATGAATGGATATGGAGATGTAGGATTCAGAGAACTTGATTTTTACTTCTGGTTCTGTCACCAATTATGGCCCAGGTCACTTCATCTCTCTTGCAAACTACTCTGAGAAAGTAGTTTTCTGGATGATTTCTTCCCCAGGTAATCTGAATAACCAGGTGGCGTGGGAAGGGATTTAAGCAGTATGCAATCAAGCTGAGTAACATTGCTGGTGATGTGGTGCTGAAGTACCGGTGAAGTCAAGCAGAGTGCAGGCAGGAGCTGTGTCTGCCATCATCTCCCTCCATTTTAGATGTTCTTGGCTTTAAAAGCATTTTAGAAAATAAAAGCTTCATCAGTTCAGAACTGGCACATCTATTACCTGTGGCAATGCTGCAAAACATCCAATCTGGGAGTTTTGTTTTTTTTTTAATGTGGTGCTATCTTTTTACTTGCAAGTTTGTTTCTTTTCATGTCTTATAATTACCCCCACTGGGTGCAGGATGTAGCATTGCCCAGTTGGAAGATAGATAAGAAACCTGGTAATTAGAAAAAATGTTCCCATCTTGGAAGTGCTATAGGAAAATAAAAAGGCAACTATAACTTCTGGCAGTCAAACAATCATACACTTTATTTTGCTAGAGTAGAGACAGTCAGTAAAAATGGCTTAAGTGCACCCCAAAGAAACTAAGTTATTAAGAAACAAGGTGAGTCCACTGAATACTGGAGAAATACAGAGGCATCTAAGATGAGAGCCAGGCAGCTTGCTTATATGTCTACTTGTTAGAGCCATAGACGTGATCATGGGGCCATGATAGCTGAAGGAGCTTCCTTATTTTAGCAGTGATGTACAGCATGAATGCTTTAAAAAAATATATCACGGTTTCGCATCTCAGATAATAATAATGAGCATTCATGGAGTATTGTGGGTGCCAGGCACTTGGCTAAGCACTCACACCAGTCCTTAGAAGGAGGTTCCCTTATTCCCACTTTATGAATTTGAACACTGAAGTTTAGGGAGACACAATAACCTTCCTGGGAACATAATGCTAATGAATTGTCAAGTTGGGATTAAACGTCTTTGTCTCTAGATCAGTAGTCCTTAAAATTTAGACAATACTGGTTCCAGATTTGCTTTCCAGAAAATCTGTATCTAAAATGACATTTCTGTCACTTGCCATCCCCTTTGTTGCTCAGTCGCTCAGTTGTGTCTGACTCTGGGACCCCATGGACTGCAGCACTCAAGGCTTCCCTGTCCTTCACTATCTCCCGGAGCTTGCTCAAACTCATGTCCACTGAGTCAGCGATGCCATCCAACCATCTCATCCTCTGTCATCCCCTTCTCCTGCCCTCAATCTTTTCCAGCATTAGGGTGTTTTCCAATGAGTTGGCTCTTCACGTTAGATGGCCAAAGTATTGGATCTTCAGTTTCAGCACTAGTCCTTCCAATGAATATCCAGGGTGGATTTCCTTTAGGATTGACTGGTTTGATCTCCTTGCTGTCCAAAGAACTTTGGCTTTCTTTATTTTTCCTTCATTGCATTTACTATTATTACATGCTTGTGTTGTTAGATCTATACTTTGTATTGCTAGATACCATTTGTTATCATTACATACGTATTGTTAATTTCCCACTTCCTCTACTCTGTGTCCATGTTCTGTTCCCTGGTGATCTCCTGGGTTTTGAACAGTGCCTGGAATGGAGGAAGCTCCAGTATGTATTTATTGCATCCATCTGCAAAGGGCAAGTATGTAAAACGAGTGTCACTATATCTTTCTTTGATAATCGGGGATTTTTTTTTTCTTTAGCTGTTATTTGCATTAATTTTAGCTATTGCAATTTTTGAAACTTATAAACTCTAGTTTTAATGTTAACAGTTTATAAGATTGACACCTAGAGAGAATACATGTCAGATAAAATATATGAAACATTTTCAATGAGAGGTTGAAAATTTTTGCCTTTAAGTGAAAGCTAATAAGTTGACATTAATTCAAAGCTTTTCATAGAACAGATGAAAAAAATGAGTAAATGGGCTTGACCAGAGACACAGAGGGTCACTTTACTAGGAAATGCTCTATAAAATTTTTCTCAGAAAATTGCTTTATTATTTCCAAACTCGAAATATTATACCTCATCTTCTACATTCCACTTCAGAACTAACTTTTATCTTGCTGTTCAACAAAGATATTTGCTTTACAGCTCTCATTTACGTTGCCTGAAAGATTAAAAAGAATGGTTCAAGCTGTAGCTTCTGTGCTCTTCAAGGTGAGGAAACAAAAGCACTTCTTCCTGTTTTCGGCTGTATTGGAATTAGCCTCAAGAAAGTTGAATAATTCAGGTACAATGGAAATACAAGAATAATAATTTTTTAAATTTACTTCTGTCTGCCCTGGCCTTGAACTTTTAAGAGTCTGACTCATGTACTGCCAAGTCTTCTGGGAAGTAAAACCACTCTGTCCGCAGCGGTTGTTCTGGCCCCCATCTCTGCTCCTTCTGTCTCTACATCCCATTCCCCCCTACCAGCTCCACTGAGGCTCAGTCCTGCTAATCCTTTGACTTTGTCTTTCTGGTTCCAAACCCTTTGGTTTTGAAGACTGGGTGACTGAGCAGAACCTGGACTTCGGGTGCTCTCTGCAGACTGACTTATACTCAGTGTCAGGCCCTTCCTGTCTTTAGTTATCTGAGTCAAATACAGTGTCCTTTTAACTTTCAGTTCCCAATATCCAAACTTGCCAATAGTGTTCAACCAAAGCCCACTTGGTTCTTCTCTAAGTTGTGTTAGGCAGCTATTGAGGTGTTAGGTTTGTATTTTTACCCCAAGCACAGAGCTGTTTATCTGTCTAGAAAAGGCCAGGCATTAGTCTTCCTGATATGAAAAAAGTTCAAGCAATAAAACAAGCAAGCTGCTGCAAGAACATAATATCTGTGATTTCACCAAGGTCTGTTTACAGAGAGAGATGTGGCTCATTTTCTAATCCCCCAAAGTATCTAGAACACCATGCAGCACTGCAGAGCAGGGGGTATATGATTTGCTGAGTTGAATTCATCAGAGCAGATACTCAGTTTAGCCAAGAGATGGCAGATGTGAGCCCATCTTTAGTTTAAGCTACCCCTTTAGTTTCCAGACCCTGTTTATATAGTTCAGCTCCTGCGTGGTCCTTGAGTTTTCACTGTTCAAGTTCAGACATAAAAAGCAGTGGGTCTAATACCCATTCTTCACAACACTGAGCCCAATGCCGCAGCTACTGAAGCCTTCACGCTCTAGAGTCCATGCTCTGCAATAAGAGAAGCCACTGCGATGAGAAGCCCCGGCACCACAATTAGAGAGTACCTCCCACTCCTCACAACTAGAAAAAGCCCACATAGCCCAACAAAGATCCAGTGCAGTCAAAAATAAACAAATAAATAAAACGAATTAACACTCATTCTTGGCACGCAATTAGGAGAGGATTGTGCTTAAGAAGAACCAACCCTGATGTCTGTCGAGGGTATGCCACTTCACCACGTAACAGGTAGAGAGCCAGGCGGGTCATTTCGTGGTTGCCCCTTGTAGTGCGACACCGCTTGAGAAGAACTCCGCAATGTCACACGCTATCTCTGAAGGAGTAGATTTTCACAATATACAAATAATGGTCAGCAAAGCAAGAGGACATTTGACAACCTATCTTTCATTAGCCCCAGAGAGCGCCTGGTAAGGTGGACGAGCTCTCTGGAGCTGCTATTCGCTGCAGGGAAGGGATAGCTCCTCTGTATCAAGTGTGACGGCAGACTTGCCACCTATGGTCCACATGGGGGTTTGGCAAGCAGAGTTCAGGTGCTGGTTGTTTATAAGCCTTCTCTGGGAGAGCCAGGTGCCTAGTGCTGGAAGAGCTGAGGCTTATGGGGAGATATGGTTTCTCTTGCCAGGAGAAGGAAGCCCCACCAGTCATATAAAAAGCTGAACTTGGGTTCAAGCCATGCAGCTGACAGTCCAGGGTCTCAGGTCACTCACGGAGCCCCAAGAGTGTCTCAGGATCATGGTCAGACAATCCTGAGTGTGGCATCAGACCACCTGTTTCGGAAATGTTAGTGATCACACTATTTTAGATACTTCTATGAGCCAATTAGCAGGATGATCTGACTCACAAAAAAACTACAACAGAGATGGCTTTTTGATAGGTCTATACTTTCTTTTTGGAGAAGGCAATGGCACTCCACTCCAGTACTCTTGCCTGGAAAATTCCATGGATGGAGGAGCCTGGTAGGCTGGAGTCCATGGGGTCACTAAGAGTTGGACACCACTGAGCAACTTCACTTTCACTTTTCACTTTCATGCATTGGAGAAGGAAATGGCAACCCACTCCAGTGTTCTTGCCTGGAGAATCCCAGGGACGGCGGAGCCTGGTGGGCTGCCGTCTATGGGATCGCACAGAGTCGGACACGACTGAAGTGACTTAGCAGCAGCAGCGTACTTTCCTTTGTTGTGCACCGGAGACAGAATGCCAGGACAGGAGATTTACTGTGCAAGCTTGCTTTGAGCTATTAGTTGAAGAAAACAGGGATATAGATGGGAAGATGTTCCTGAAATACAGGTGTAGCACGTTATCATTGGTGTAGTGACTGGAGCAACTGTGTGGGTCACAAATGATAAAATACGTGAAAGGTGAACATAGCAGATATTTTTGGAAGCATATTTATTTTCTCTGAACAAACCTTGGCCTGCTCCAACCCATCAATCAATTGTCATGCACAGAGAATATTGTTCAGAACTTTTTGTTTGTACATAACAGCAAACTAATTTAAATTAGCTTGGCCCAAAAAGGGGAATTTTTATCAGGAAGTCAGTAGCATTAAGGACGGCACTTCAGGGAAAACAGAAATCCACGCCTGAGTGGACTATCTCTCTCTTGTACTCTATTCTCTGTGTTTTTTGTTCATTTCCTCCGTAGTTTTCTTTACACATGAAAGCATGGCTGTCCACAGCTTCAGAACCCACATCATCCCAGATTTCCCACCACCAGAAAAGAAAATCTCTTTCCTTTGTTCCAATTTTTAAAACATCAGGTAAGGATTCTAACTGATGTAGCTTGAGCTTTGTGCCCATGTTGCTGGGGCAACAAGGTAATATAATGGCAGTGGCAGTCCTTGTGTAAATACATGGCTGAAGTAGGGTGGAAGGATGGAGTCTAATGTTGTGGGAGCTCTCAACATAAGAGGTGGGAGAAAAGTGAAAGTGAAGTCTCCCAGTTGTGCCTGACTCTTTGCGACCCCATGGATAGTAGCCTGCACCAAGCTCCTCTGTCCATGGGATTTCCAAGGCAAGAGTATTGGAGTGGGTTGCCATTTCCTTCTAATGGGAATCTTCCCAACCCAGGGAATGAACCCAGGTCTCTCCCATTGCAGACAGACACTTTACCATCTGAGCCACCAGGGAAGTCCAAGAGGTGGGAGAGGCTTGACAAAAAAGCCCTTAGGCATCCACTGCATAAAGTGTTTACTGAGCTCTTAGCTTTTAATCCAGTTTCAATGGTAATATCCTTTTGTCTAGGAGAGTCCATAAATTAAAGATAAAACTGCACAGATAGAAAGCTTCTGAAGAACGGAGTTTCCAAAGCAAGACTTCCTTCCATTGAGAAGGCTTTAAATTTCTCTTTTAAGCAGCACAACTTCAGGGGTTCAATTTTTCTGTATGATTTTGCTTTTCTAACTTTATCATTCTGCTGGGTAGTAGCAACTTTCATCTATGGCCTAGGAATTCATTTCAATGTCCATGAGCTCAATTCAAGCTTTTTGAAACAAACTACAATCACACTTTTTACACGTAGAGGTTTCTGAGCAATTCCTGAAGGTAGGCAATGGTTTTCTGTAAGAGCATTGAATTGCAGATCAATTTAAGGCATCTTTTTGGGGGGCATGGGGAGGAGTATTGGGTTTTTTAAATTAGTCTTCTTTGTTCGTTAACTACTGCTAACTTTCGATCTTGTGTTAATTAGCAATATGGATCATGCAGCCCATGTTTAAGGCTGTAACACTGACTTACTTTAATAGTAAAATGAATAGGTGCCAAATAAATTTTAAATGAGATGAACACAAGGAAAAAATCTTTTCAGGTTGCTACAATCCATTTGGACAAAGCAATATTTGCACCAGTTACTAAAGTTCATGTACTCTGGAAATCATGAATACAGGACTGTTTGATATTAGACACAAATCTTAGCTTTTCTAACAAACTTTGGACAACCTGTCTAAGCTCTGAATAATTGAATCTATCTCTTAAGATCCAGGAATGGGTTTGGCCTTAACAACATGAAGGCTAAGTTATTTGAAACAAAATGGATCCAATTCAGTAAAACCAGCAATGGCCATTGTTTCCAAAACACTGACTTTGGGTCTGTCTCTCTCTTTCTCTTCCCATGCCTCTTTCTTTGTTTTTAATGGATGTGTGATATAATTAACTTTATGCATTTGACATATTTCACCCGGGCTTTTGGCTAAGACATTAACATTCCATTCCACTTTCTCGTTTGTAGCTCATGGCAGTTAGAAAAGGCAGATGCCCTGTCCACTGCTCTGTGGTTCCTGCTGTCAGGAGCCGGCTGTGTGAATGTGGGGGCCAGGCTTCCTCTATTAGATCGGCCACAAGCAGCTGGGCATTTGTCTATCAGTCCATCTGTCAACCCCTAGCAAAATCACACAAGTATTTCCGAGGCTAATGCTGACTCTGGTACTAAGATAATGAGCTCAGATAATGAGGCACCACTTCCCTTTGGATAGCTTAGTTGCACAAAAATGTTGTGATGAGAAAGGACTATTTAGGTCTAATGAAAGTATTTCTTAGAAAATTAAATGCACACACAATTCCTCCAAAGATAGTACATTTTTAACAAACTGGAAAATTCTTGTGGAGAGATACAATCCCCAAATTGGAAGAATAGATTATTGGTCATTTGAGTTAACTTCTCTGATGTATAAATCACTTCCAGAACATTCCTGACAAGTGATCATCTAGTCTCAGCTTGAAACCACTCCAGTGATAGAAACACAAGCACTCATTTCTTTTTGTTAGAGGCATAATCGGAAAGGCAAGTAATCATGATGACAATAATCGTTTCAAGAAATATTCCAGGAGAAAGAGGGTAACAGGAAATCCATCACGACACCGATTTCACCTTCCACAATTTAGTAGAAGCCCCTTCTTTTCCACAATGTGAATGTTCTGCAGAGGACTTGGTACAGAGTTAATTTAGGGATTTTTTGGAAGGAAAAGGATCTCAGATATCCAACAGCTTCTTCTTGAAGGTCGAAACTAGGGATTTTTTTTTTTTTTTTGATGTTGATTCAAGTGACTCCAGTCAAGCCCTGGGAAAATGGCAATAATCTTTCTGAAAAAATGTACCATAGTGGAAAGAGCCAGCCTCTGCATGTGGTTAGGAAGGTAGGAACTGAGAATGTTTGTGCTGGATCTGGGAGGTGTTTGTTCCAGAACTTGTGTGTGTGTCTGTGTGTGTGTGTTTTCAAAAAAGCATTAGCATCAAGAGAAAAGGACTTTCCCCAATCTGGGCATGAAGGGGTTATGTACATTATGGGAAATACCTGCCTATGGGAGTGGGAAGAATGGAGTGAGAGATACTGTACACCCAAATCAGCATATCTGAACCCAGGTTACATTTATATTAAGTCCTTGTTTTCCTGTTTTGAGTCCATAAAGATCTGTCTGTACAGTGGTAGTCATTTGATGACAGCTCTACACTGACTTCTGTTCATTCTAGACTTCCTCAACTCTTTTCTTCAAGGACGTTTTAGTTAAGTTGTTCTGTCAGTAAGTCGTGTCTGACTCTTTGCAACCCCATGGACTGCAGCATGCCAGGCTTCTTTGTCCTCCACTATCTCCTGGAGTTTGCTCAAGTTTATGTCTACTGAGTCAGTGATACTATCTAACCATCTCATCTTCTGAGGTCCTCTTCTCCTTTTGCCTTCAATCTTTCCCAGCATCAGGGTCTTTCCAAAGAGTCAGCTCGTTGCATCAGGTGGCCAAAGTATTAGAGCTTCAACTTTAACATCAGTCCTTCCAATGAATATTCAGAGTTGATTTCCTTGAGGGTTGACTGGTTTGATCTCTTGCAGTCCAATGGACTCTCAAGTCTTCCCCAGCACCATAATTTGAAAGCATCAGTTCTTCAGCACTCAGTCTTTTTTATGGTCCAACTCTCACATCCATACATGACTACTAGAAAAACCATAGCTTTCCCTACACAGACCTTTGTTGGCAGTGATATCTTTGCTTTTCAATATGCTGTCTGTGCTGCTGCTATTCTTAGCTGCTCAGATATGTCCGACTCTTTGCGACATCATGGACTGTAGCCCTTCAGGTTTCTCTGTGCACGGCGACTCTCCAGGCAAGAATACTGGGGTCAGTTGCCATGCCCTCCTCCAGGGAATCTTCCCAATCCAGAAATGAAACCCAGGTCTCCCGAATTGCAGGCGGATTCTTTACCATCTGAACCACCAGAAAAGCCCCCTTACTACACTGTTTGCCATAGCTTTCCTTTCAAGAAGCAAGTGTCCTAATTTCATGTCTGCAGTCACCATCTGCAGTGATTTTGGAGCCCAAGAAAAACTGTCATTGCTTCTAATTTTTCTCCTTCTATTTGCCATGACGTGATGGAACTGGATGCCATGATCTTAGTTTTTCGAGTGTTGAATTGTAAGCCAGTTTTTTACTCTCCTCTTCACCCTGATGAAGAGGCTCTTTAGTTCCTCAGCTTTTTGCATTAGAGTGGTATCATCTGCATATTCAAGGCTGTTGATATTTCTCCTGACAACCTTGATTCCAGCTTGTGACTTATCTAGCCCAGCATTTCACATGACGTACTCTGCAGAGAAGTTAAATAAACAGGATGACAATATACAGTCATGTCATAATCCTTTCCCAATTTCGAACCAATCAGTTGTTCCATGTAAGGTTCTAACTGTTGCTTCTTGATGCAAATACAGGTTTCTCAAGAGACAGGTAAGGTGGTCTGGTATTCCCATCACTTTAAGAATTTTCCAGAGTTTGTTGTGATCCACATAGTCAAACGTTTTCTTGTAGTCAATAAAGTAGAAGTATGTGTTTCTCTGGAATTCCCTTGCTTTCTCTATGATCCAGTGAATGTTGACAACTTGATATCTGGTTCCTCTGCCTTTTCTAAACCCAGGTTATATATCTGGAACTTCTTGGTACAGGTACAGAAGCCTAGTTTGAAGGACTTAGAGCACAACCTTACTAGCATGGGAAATGAGCACAATCATATGATAGCTCGGGCATTCTTTGGCACTGCCCTTCTTTGGGACTGGTATGAAAACAGACCTTTTCCAGTCCTGTGCCACTGCTGAGTTTTCCAGATTTGCTAACATGTTGAGTGCAGCACTTTAACAGCATCATCTTTTACGATTTGAAACAGCTCATCTGGTATTCCATCGCCTCCACTAGCTTTGAGGGTAGTAATGCTTCCTAAGCCCCACTTAACTTATACTCCAAGATGTCTGGCTCTAGGTGAGTGAGCATGCCATCATGGCTACTCCAGTCATTGAGACCTTTTTTGTATAGTTCTATGTATTCTTGCCATCTCATCTTAATATCTTCTGCCTTTGTTAGGTCCTTGCTATTTCTGTCCTTTATCGTGCCCATCCTTGCATGAAATGTTCCTTTGATACCTCCAATTTTCTTAAAGAGATCTCTAGTCTTTCCCATTCTATTGTTTTCCTCTATTTCCTTCTCTTTCCCTCTGCTCTAGAGATTCCCCAAATGTACTGGAGGTTCTATTGTTTACATTTTTATGTGTATGTGGAAATTTCAAGAACTCTTCAAAGTTACTGATTGCATCTGAGAAATGAAAGATGGGAGGGGAGGATCGATCTCTCACCTGGCTAAGCTTAAGATGGCATCAACTTCAGGCAGGAACCTCTCAACCTTACAGATGCCCTCCACAGGCCAGATATTGATCTACATTAGAAACAATACAAGCTAAACATACTGCCTATTGATTTTTTAGGACATTTGTCAAGCATGAACTCTTCTCCATTTCCTCTCTGAGCCATTTCTCGCCTCTGGTGTGTCTAGGCAGTGTGAGTAGAAGAGCAGAGTCTTACAGATAGCTTCTTTTTAAAACAACTGATGCAGTAATGCCAGCAATTGCCTTGCACAGATCGACATAAGATTATTTAAATTCAATATGTAAAATTGTATGATATTTCCTATTCTGGATTAATTCTAATCCTTCACATCAGAGTTAGAATATTTCAGAAAAGAGAGGAATGTGATGGTCACCTGAGTCAGTTAGCTCTACATGGACATTCTCACTGTGGGTATTTCCCACCTCATCTCCCTAGCTACCAAGCCATTTAATGGGTAGAAGGAATTAAAGTATTAAACTAATGACTGTGCTGACTGGCTTTTAGGGTGCTTTCCGGCTCTGAAATGTACTCTCATGATTTTTGTGATTCCTATACCTCTTTTGCTCACTGAAAGATTATCTGGCATGTGCTGGAGTCATTTTGTACATTGTAAATGATATTCTGCTTTACACATAACCCTAAAGAAAATTTAACTAAATTCATATATATCTGAAGCTATGAAAAGGAGTTCCCAGGTGGTGCCAATGGTAAAGAACCCTCTGGCCAATGCAGGAGACATAAGAGTTGTGGGTTCAATCCATGGGTCAGGAAGATCCCCTGGAGGAAGCCATGGCAACCCACTCCAGTATTCCTGCCTGGAGAATCCCCATGGGCAGAGGAGCCTGGCAGGCTACAGTCCATAGGGTCACAAAGAGTCAGACACAACTGAAGCAACTGAGCATGCATGCATGAAGCTATAAAACAGTCAGTAACAAACTCCATCTCTAAATGGTAATTCCAATAGAAGTTTCCACATTAAAGGAAAGCACTACATTGTAAATATGTCACCTTCAACAGCTTGCATACATTCTAATATCCCGATTTTGACTTTTAATTTTGAGCAAGCAAATCTGTTCTTGAGTCTGCATCAGATATTTCATAAGGCAAGAAATAAATTTTTCTTTTTATCTGAGTATAAGTCAAACTTCAAGACAACATCTAGGTCACAGAGAAGAGACCAGAAGAGAGACACTGGTGTGATGAGGAGGTCAGGCCAGGAGTGGAGAAATGCTTTGCTGGTTATTCTTGTTTGATCAAGTCCCAGTTGAATGTATCAGCATTTTCTCAGATGTATTCTATAGAACCCAGTTATCAGTTGGGTTATTTTTCAATACGGTAATAGCTTCTGTATGAAAAGAGAATTCTATTGTCAATTACCTTAGGGAATAAAATGTATATACTATATCCTCTCATAGAGGTAAACTGTGCTTTGCATGTTAAAAGCATTGCAAAGCCTTACAGTAAAGAAATCTGTTTACTTCAGTGGCTGACCACAGAACCTCTTTTTCCCCCAACAGCTATCGATAAAATGTGTTCCATGAAATACTGTATGGGACCCTGGCCTTTTTGAAAAAACATAAACTGTGATGACTCGATTATACAGAATACATCAGATATAACCTAATCAGTAAATAGAAGAGTAGATTATCCAACACAATATCCTATTATAAGATAGCAAAATAACAAATTCACTTTTTCAAAGCTACTCTTGACTGGCATGAAGCTTACTGTCCAACACAACTTCTAAGCCTTTTCTTTGACAAGTTGTACTGGATGGATCTTGTTAAATATTTGTAAAATTATAAGCAGAAAATATGACATACATTTCTGTTAAATTCCATCTAGTTAATTCAGTTGATTCTTTATCTCAGCCATAAACATGGACATTACCCCAAATATAAAACCACATTTCTAACTGGTAATTTAATTCTTTAATTATGAAAACTTTTCCACTTAATTTTTGTAGTCACACAATATTTATTTTTTAAAGTGCCATAAAACAATATAAACCAGTTTAAAATGCCATCTTTTTCTTATTAAAAAAGAAAATTATGACCCAGAAAATTGCCATAGTAAGAATTTTATACTTGGCAATCATTATCATGAAAGATCAAAGTCAGACTCCCATACCAAAGTTGAGGAACAGCAGAAATGGAAATGATAACACAGGCTTATTGATAAACTCACTCTTTAATTTTCAGAATGTAACCAGACAGAAAATTCCAATTAACCCTAAGTGCTATCTAAGAGCTGCACACTCTTAAAGCTGAAATGGACTGACATTTCTCATTTGGAAAGTGACATGGAAAATAGGATATAAAACAAGGAGGCAAAAGACATTCAAATGGACTGAAGAAACTTATGAAAAATGATTCATAAAAATTAATTTACATTTTTGGCCACATATTGCTATAGAAGGAAAAGAATGTGGTGAGCAGGAAGTCTTTTATTTTAAAATATATTAAATATTGAACGTAAATGTAGAACAAGATGCTGATAAATTTGAGAATTTACTAGCAAATGATTTCCATATTGGGGATGTTTTAAAAACTTTCAGTCATCCAAATTTGTATAACTTTGTATATACAACAACTTCACAGCTTGTTTATTGGCAAATAAGAATTCCTCCATATACTCAAGTTATCTTTAATTGTAAAAGAAACTTTTTGTTTTTTCATTAGTACTAGTTTAACATCTTTAAGCTTTTAATCAGAGTGAGTTCACAATTGCATTTTATATAATT
This sequence comes from Budorcas taxicolor, assembly GCF_023091745.1. Lineage (NCBI taxonomy): Eukaryota > Metazoa > Chordata > Mammalia > Artiodactyla > Bovidae > Budorcas > Budorcas taxicolor. Next base: position 87,927,642 of record NC_068913.1, read on the forward strand.
GAATTGAAGTTTTAAAAAGTGGTAAATTTGATAGACTCTATTTTAATATTGTTTTCTGATTTAGTTGTCTGTATTTTAAAAAATATAAACCTTTTATGGTATAAAGAATCAGGTTATTTTATATCATAAATATCTAAATGTATAATCTTTAGTGTTACGACTATTTAAACATATAATCTTTTAGAGCCTGGTTTTTAGATAAGTTCCTCATCTTACATTATTATATCCTAACTCCTGAAACAAAAATGTGTTACCTGCACATTAAACAAGGATCTATTATTTTGGTATACAAAATGAAAATATAAAATCAAAGAGAATGGGTTCAATGTACATTTGGCCAAAAATATGGGGGAAACCTATTTTGTTTTTCTGCAATAACCAAAGTAATGCTGTCATTAACACAATCATGTTTTCAATCTGTGCAGATAAAATTTGTTTCAAAAAGATAAACTTTAGTTATCTGGAATTGCTGAGTTGGAAAGAGCAAAATTACCTTGTGGGAGAACAGTGAAAAGGAAGACTTAAGGGCAAAATGGAAAAATGGAGAAAACAACTAGAATCAAGGAAATTCTATTTTCAGGTCATATGCATTGGATATGGAAAAGACTGTGGTGAACAGAATGAGATTGTTAGGTTTGGAACAGCAGTTATTGTCTAAAAGGTTAGCTATAAATACCAGCAGCCAGTCTGCAGAGATAGAATCCAAGTTACACATTAGCCTATTCATTCACATTTAAACATGCAGGAAGTGAGAGTTAAATTGGTTTACCATGACGAACATCTTTAAATATTAGAAAAATGCATTTGATTGATTGAGAAAAGACTTCTCAGCTCTTGTACTGAGGAATATCTAATACTTAGTGTCTGAAAAGTAGGCTATATGGGAAACAAAAAGATGCCTATACTTTAGGCTGGTGGGGGTGGGGTGGGTGAAGTGTGGAATAATGAGATAGGAAGAAAGGGAGGAGAGAAGGAAAGAGACACCCAACTGAATGCAGAATTCCAAAGAATACCAAGGAGAGATAAGAAAGCCTTCTTATCTTATAAGGAAGCACAAAGAAAGAAATAGAGGAAAACAACAGAAGGGAAAGACTAGAGATCTCTTCAAGAAAAATGAGACACACCAAGGGAACATTTCATGTAAAGATGGGCACAATAAAGGACAGAAATGGCAAAGACCTAACAGAAGCAGAATATTTTAAGAAGAGATGGCAAGAACTCACCGAACTATACAAAGATCTTCGTGACCCAGATAACCACAATGGTGTGATCACTCACCTAGAACCAGACATCCTGGAATGCAAAGTCAAGTGGGCCTTAGGAAACATTACTTAGAACAAAGTTAGTGGAGGTGATGGAATTCCAGCTGAGCTATTTCAAATCCTAATCCTAATTTCCCATGCTTTTCGTGGTACTCTCTGGGAAACAAATTCTTTCCTATCACACTCTATCAGAATGTACCATCTCCCAAAGCAATTCTCAAGGTTTATCAAAATTCTGGTTGCATCCTTAGACTGGTTGTTCACTATGCAGGAAGTGTTAATTGATTAACGAGATGAGGGGGAACTGAACTATCAGCTGACAGTGTTTTAGAATCACCTGAGGAGATATGATAACATGTTAGACCCTCACCTCCAGAGATTCAGACTTCATAAGCTTGGCTTGAGGCTCTAGCAAGTGGAGTTTTATAAAGCTCTTTAGGTGACTTTATTGTACAGCAAGGGTTGAAAACCACTGAACCAAATGATGTCTAAAAACTCAATAGAGTGAGCAGGGAGGGAGAAGGGGGAGCCGGGAAAAGAAGCTTGCTATGCTAAATGAATCTGTGCATTTTTAATGGATGGAAGAGAGGGGAGATCATTTTGAGTGCAGAGAACAGATTAATAGGGGCAACAAAAGAAGAAACTTCTTTCTAGTACTGCCACCTCTGTTTTCCCTGTTTGTGGCCTGAGTTGCACTATCATCCCTCCCCGCCCCCTCGCCTGTGCTAAGTGGGCTAGGATCTGGAAACAGCAGTGACTCTAATGGAGGTAAGCAGAATCCTTGCGGTAGGGCTGTGGGAGGGAGGCTTATTCATAGACTCCTTAGTTTCACAACTTCTGAAATTATGCATTTATGATGTAAGTATTCAAAGTGATCTCAACTTTACCGATGCTTTCAGACTGTGGTGTTGAGAAGACTCTTGAGAGTCCCTTGGACAGCAAGGAGATCAAACCAGTCAATCCTAAAGGAAATCAATCCTGAAGGAATCAATCCTGAATATTCATTGGAAGGACAGATACTGAAGCCCTAAAACTTTGGCCACCTGTTAAGAACAGCCAACTCATTGGAAAAAAATACTGATACTGGGAAAGACTGAGGGCAGGAGGAGAAAGGGCCAACAGAGAATGAGATGGTTGGATGGCATTACCTGACTCAGTGAGTGGTTTAATATCAAGTGATCTTTGGGTTATTGTCACCATTCATCACTTGCTGAGTATCTAACAAGAGGGTAGGTTAGGCTAGAGAGATTTCTAAAGCAGAGTCTTGACTTCATGTCAGAACAACAAGACCAGAAACTCCAAAGTTGATGCTTAGGAGTTTTTTTTCAAAGCCCTAGGAATTGTATCTGTGGGGTGGAAAGATCCTTCTTTACAATATCAAAAATTCAGACATTATAAAATAAAATTTTAATTTTTATTCATATAAAAATCAGAAATTCTGTCTATAAGCAAAGTCAGAAGATAAAGACAAAATGGGGGAGAAAATTGAGAAAGAGCAAAAACCTACTGAAAAAGTGAGTGAAAAACACAAATAGTTCATATTAAAGGGTGTGTGGATGGTTTGGGGGGCTTCCCAGGTAGCACTAGCGGTAAAGAACCCACCTGCCAATGCAGACAGAGGTAAAAGTCATGGGTTCCATCCCTGGGTCAGGAAGATTTCCTGGAGGAGGACATGGCAACTCACTCCAGTATTTCTGCCTGGATAATCCCAAGGACAGAGGAGCCTGGTGGGCTATAGTTCATGGGATTAAAAAGACTTGGACATGACCAAAGAGACTTAGCATGCACACACGAGTGGCTTTTAGATATGTGAAAATACATAAAATTTTACTCATACTGAGGTCACTGTAAGCGAAAAACACTCTGAAGTGCCATTTATCGAATGTCAAAAATTCCAGGTCTGATAACGCACCATGCTGGCTGAGCTGCAAGGAAACAGACATCTCTTATACTTTGCTGGCATGAGTATAAATTGCTGTAATTCCTATAGTGAGTGACTGTGGCAATACCAATTAATATTACAAATGTGTCTATTCTTTAACCCAGGAAATTGCTTTCCTAAAATTTTTTGGTCCTTGCTCTCAGAAACTTTTATATTTCCTTTTATGTTTACAAATTTCATCATAATATGCCTGAGTATGACGCTTTCCTTTTTCTTTTCTCTCCTGTTTCTCTTTAAGGCTTTTCAATCTAGATTTTCAATCTTTTGTGTTAGTCATGTCCAACTCTTTTTGACCCTGTGGACTGTAGCTCATCAGGCTCTTTTCCATGGGATTCTTCAGGCAAGAACACTGGAGTGGGCTGCCATTCCCTTCTTCAGAGGATCTTTCTGACCCAGGTCAGATTGAGCCCAGGTCTCCTGCACTGCAGGCAGATTCTTTACCATCTGAGCTACCAGAGAAGCCCTTCAACCTTTTATCTTACTTTAACTGGACAAACTTGATATTATTTCTTCAAATATTTTCTTCTTGGCTTATCATTCTCCCTTTTTTTCGGTAGTACCTTCTCTTCAATTTTGATGCTTCTGCTTCTGTTCTTTAAATCTCTTAGCTTTCATTTTCTATTTTCTTTTTAAAAATTATTTTCTCTGAACTCAGTTAATTGAAGAAGGCTGAGCGCCGAAGAATTGATGCTTTTGAACTGTGGTGTTGAAGACTCTTGAGAGTCCCTTGGACTGCAAGGAGATCCAACCAGTCCATTCTGAAGGAGATCAGCCCTGGGATTTCTTTGGAAGCAATGATGCTGAAGCTGAAACTCCAGTACTTTGGCCACTTCATGTGAAGAGTTGACTCACTGGAAAAGACTCTGATGCTGGGAGGGATTGGGGGCAGGAGGAGAAGGGGACGACAGAGGATGAGATGGCTGGATGGCATCACTGACTCAATGGACACGAGCCTGAGTGAACTCCGGGAGTTGGTGATGGACAGGGAGGCCTGGCGTGCTGCGATTCATGGGGTCGCAAATAGTCGGACACGACTGAGCGACTGAACTGAACTGAACTATCCAACCAATCTTACCATTATTATGTCTGTATATTTCTAACCAACTTAAACATGTTTGCGCCTCTATAAGTTTGTCACAGTTTTTGTTTCAATTTTCAGGGCCGCATTTCCTTCCCTTTCCCCCCTCCTTTGTTTCTAACTGTTGTTTCACTACAATTGTTTTGGGGAGAACGAACTAGCAGCTTGAATTAGTTTGATATGTAGTCAGGGTCCCAGCTGATTCTTAAGTGTACTGAAATGCAAGAACCACTGTTCTAAAGTCTATTAAACTAATACATGACATAGATCTTTGGCTCAAGTTTCAAATTCCAACTCTATCATCTATTGACTGTGTTGAGCTTGGTATAATTATTTATCCTTTCTAAGCTGCTTTCCTCATCAATCAAATCTACCTTACCTGTCTCACCTACTTGCCATGAAGATAAATAATAAATCAGTAAAGAAAAAGAAAAGTGAGTAAGTTTGATCATTGTTGTTGAAATTAAGACTGAAACAAAGCAGAATAATAATAAGAAATTTAACCAGTTCTAGTCCGATCAGGGCATCCTGATCATCTGAAAAACCTCCTATGCTCTTCTACTGGGCAGCCTATCTCAGTGATAGTTAAAAAGAGTAAAATGGGATCAACCCTGCAGTGTACTGCTCAACTTCCACATGCTTGGAGGCAGCTAGACTTGAGCACTGTCAAGACCATGACTGGAGCACTGTGAGGGCCACATACTGTCAAGGTCATATACACTATCAAGGTCCTCCTCACACCCAGAATGATTGCACAGTGTTGTGTATGGATAACGAAAATGACTGAAACATTTGTATGATCTGTACAGTGGTCTTGTACGGCGACTGTAGAAATGACCCCTTCAGTGTCCATTTCATGTCAGATAGATTACATTTGACAAGCCAGTAACCAAATCTGTGTCTGAGTCCAGAGCCAATGGAAAGAGTGCACTATCACTAATGTCTTCTACAGAAATATTGTAACGTGCATCAAGTTACCCATGGGCCACAGGGGACGACCTCACTTGGGGAAAGGCCATCAGCCTATGTCTCAGAAGACCTCGGTTGGTGGCTGCTATTTGTTTCTGAAGCTAGGTCTGTTTCTCTAGCCTTGACGTCTCAGAAAGAACTTTGTTATTCTTGGGACTCCTGCCACATCTCATGGACAGACCCCAGTGAAGTTTCAAAATTAGTACAGGAAACCTGAATATTAATTTGTTAATTTGGGGGGAGAAATAACTAATATAGGGATAAAAATTGAATTGTATGTGGCAAATATTCTTTTCTTGTAGGAAGAATTATATAGGAAGTAAAATTAAAATGTAAGCATTGCTTAGTGAATGTAGAATCAAAGCAAAGGAAGCTGTTGAGATGAATAGAAGATTCATTCAGCAGAATCAGAGGCAGGTAGTCTAATTCAAGTAGCTCCATACTAGAGATACCCTTGGGAATGACGCCAAGATGCATGGGATCCTTTAGCTACAACACATATGACGGACACTGCCAACATTTGACTCGGTGCCTCTCTGACTCCAGTTATTTTGCTTTGAGGGAAGGTATGGTTTAGAGCAGATCTTTGATGAACAGAATGGTAAAATATCTTAGGAGATCAGCAAAAGGCCAATAACCCCAGAGAGCAGGAAAGAAAAAACAATTTTTTTGGCTGATGACCAACTGTCTGCCTGACCAGAATTAAAGAGTGAAATAAAAATTGTAAGTGTACAGTGGAACACCTGTCACTGTGTGCAAAGTGCTTTAGATATAGAATATTATTAACCTTAAAGTATTGAAAATAAACATTAGCCTTAAGTCCTATAGTCTAAGTGGGAGCATTATTTTAACAAAGAACTTAGAGAAGGTAAATGCAGAATAAGTGTTGAATAGCAAAAGTCTACTAGGAGAAGAATATTCTTCCTATCTTAAATTCCATCCTCTCCTCTCTTAGCACGAAACAAAGTTTGTGTTCCTATGCAATCTTGTGAATATATCTTCTGCTAATTTCAAATTTAGCAATCTAGGAAAGAGAACAGGGCTTCCCTCGTAGCTCAGTTGGTAAAGAATCTGCCTGAAATGCAGGCGGCCCAGGTTTGATTCCTGGATTGGGAAAATCCCCTGGAGAAGGAAATGGCAACCCACTCCAGTATTCTCGCCTGGAGAATCCCATGGACAGAGGAACATGTAAGGCTATTGTCCACGGGTCACAAAGAGTTGGACACAACTTATTGACTAAACCACCAGGAAAGAGAACAGGCAATACAGGATGAATCCATTAGCTGTGTGTATAACAACCAGAGTCTTCTGAAGTTCTGAAGCAGCAGTATTACGTCTTTCATCCACTGCTTCCTTATTTTAATTGAAGTATAGTTGACATAATATTATATTAGTTTCAAGTGCAGGTGTACAGACAATAGTGATTTAATATTTTTATACATGATTTGATATCTTTATACATTATGCACTGTACAAAGTTATTAATATTATTAATTACATTCCCTGTGCCATACATTACATCCCTGTGACTGATTTATCTTACAACTGGTAGTAAAGTACTTCTTAATCCCCTTCACCTATTTAGCTCACACCCTTACTCTGTCTTCTCTGGCCATTGCTAGTACGTTCTCTGTACCTGTGGGTTATTTTTCTGTTTTGCTATATTTGCTTGTTTGAGGCACATGAAAAGATGCTCAACATCACTAGTCATCAGTTCAGTTCAGTTCAGTCGCTCAATCGTGTCCGACTCTTTGCGACCCCATGAATCGCAGCACGCCAGGCCTCCCTGTCCATCACCATCTCCGGGAGTTCACTCAGGCTCACGTCCATCGAGTCAGTGATGCCATCTAGCCATCTCATCCTCTGTCGTACCCTTCTCTCCTGCCCCCAATCCCTCCCAGCATCAGAGTCTTTTCCAATGAGTCAGCACTTCACATGAGGTGGCCAAAGTACTGGAGTTTCAGCTTCAGCATCAGTCCTTCCAAAGAAATCCCAGGGCTGATCTCCTTCAGAATGGACTGGTGGGATCTCCTTGCAGTCCAAGGGACTCTCAAGAGTCTTCTCCAACACCACAGTTCAAAAGCATCAATTCTTCAGTGCTCAGCCTTCTTCACAATCCAACTCTCACATCCATACATGACCATTGGAAAAGCCATAGCCTTGACTAGATGGACCTTAGTCGGCAAAGTAATGTCTCTGCTTTTGAATATGCTATCTAGGTTGATCATAACTTTCCTTCCAAGAAGTAAGCATCTTTTAATTTCACGGCTGCAGTCACCATCTGCAGTGATTTTGGAGCCCATAAAAACAAAGTCTGACACTCTTTCCACTGTTTCCCCAACTATTTCCCATGAAGTGATGGGACCAGATGCCATGATCTTAGTTTTCTGAATGTTGAGCTTTAAGCCAACTTTTTCACTCTCCTCTTTCACTTTCATCAAGAGGCTCTTTAGTTTCTCTTCATTTTCTGCCATAAGGGTGGTGTCATCTGCATATCTGAGCTTATTGATATTTCTCCCGGCAATCTTGATTCCAGCGTTTCTCATGATGTACTCTGCATATAAGTTAAATAAGCAGGGTGACAATATACAGCCTTGACATACTCCTTTTCCTATTTGGAACCAGTCTGTTGTTCCATGTCCAGTTCTAACTGTTGTTTCCTGACCTGCACACAGGTTTCTCAAGAGGCAGGTCAGGTGGTCTGGTATTCCCATCTCTTTCAGAATTTTCCACAGTTTATTGTGATCCACACAGTCAAAGGCTTTGGCATAGTCAAGAAAGCAGAAATAGATGTTTTTCTGGAACTCTCGCTTTTTCCATGATCCAGCAGATGTTGGCAATTTGATCTCTGGTTCCTCTGCCTTTTCTAAAACCAGCTTGAACATCTGGAAGCTCACGGTTCACGTATTGCTGAGGCCTGGCTTGGAAAATTCTGAGCATTACTTTACTAGCGTGTGAGATGAGTGCAACTGTGTGGTAGTTTGGGCATTCTTTGGCATTGCCTTTCTTTGGGATTGGAATGAAAACTGACCTTTTCCAGTCCTGTGGTCATTGCTGAGTTTTCCAATGTGCTGGCATATTGAGTGCAGCACTTTCACAGCATCATCTTTCAGGATTTGAAATAGCTCAACTGGAATTTCATCACCTCCACTAGCTTTGTTCGTAGTGATGTTTTCTAAGGCCCACTTGACTTCACATTCCAGAATGTCTGGCTCTAGGTGAGTGATCACACCATCGTGATTATCTGGGTCAAGATGCTCTTTTTTGTACAGTTCTTCTGTGTATTCTTGCCACCTCTTAATATCTTCTGCTTTTGTTAGGTCCATACCATTTCTGTCCTTTATCAAGCTCATCTTTGCCTGAAATGTTCCCTTGGTAACTCTAATTTTCTTCAAGTGATCTCTAGTCTTTCCCATTCTTTTGTTTTCTTCTATTTCTTTGCATTGATCACTGAGGAAGGCTTTCTTATCTCTCCTAGCTATTCTTTGGAACTCTGCATTCAGATGCTTATATCTTTCCTTTTCTCCTTTGCTTTTCATTTCTCTTCTTTTCACAGCTATTTGCAAGGCCTCCTCAGACAGCCATTTTGCTTTTTTGCATTTTCTTTCCTGGGGGTGGTCATCAGATAAATGCAAATCAAAGCCACAATAAGATATCACCACATATCTGTCAAAATCATTATTATAAAAAGACAAGAAATAATAAGTATTGGTGAGAGTATTGGTGGAGAAAAGGGAACCCTTGTGCACTGTTGATGAAAATGTAAATTAGTGTAGCCACTATGGAAAACAGGATAGAGTTTTCTTTAGAAAATTAAAAACAGAACTACTATGCTATCCAGCAATTGCATTTCCTGGCATTTATCTGCAGAAAATGAAAACACTAAGTTTTTAAAATATATATGCCCCATATTTATTGCAGCATTATTTACAATAGCAAGATAAGGAAGCAACATAAGTGTCCACCAGTGGATGACTAGACTTAAAGAAGGTGTGGTATATATGAAAAAATGTTACTCAGTCATAAAAAAAGAATGCAATATTTCCATTTGTGACAAGATGGATGGACCTAGAGTGTATTATGCTAAATGAAATAAGTCAGACAGAGAAAGACAAATATGGTCTGTTTTCATTTATGTGTGGAATCTAGGAAAAAAAAACAAATGAACCTACCACCTCTTTTTGAGCTAATTCTACATTCTAACAAGGCATGCCTTCATAGGAGGTGAGACTTTAGTCCCCTCACCTGTCTCATTAAACTCCTGTTTTGGAATCTGAATATCTGAGTCAGAACAGCCTGATCTAGAATGAAAACAGAAATCTGTTTCTACTGAAAAAAATATTATCTAGGGATTCTTTAATGAAAGAAAAGTCTATGATTGTACTAGATAGACTCAGTGTAATTTATTTACTTATTGTGTGAACGGTGCTGCTCCCCCACTTCGCAGCTTTTCCCCACTCCGTGGAATACTGCCAAGAAGTCCCTGCCATGACCCGCTGTCTCAGAAAACTGCCCAAGGGACTGACATCATGGGAATTTGCTGAGCCTGTTCTGTGAAGGTCATTGAATTCTCGGCATAAGGGTTTTGGGCAGGAAACCTTCTATATTTCTTTGATAACAAACCAAAAATCACCAGCCCAAGGAATTGAGACTGCATTTCATTAACACAGCTTTCCCAGAAAATAGTGTGATGCCAGGCAGCCTCTAGTATCGCTTTTATAGTCTGAGCTGGCTCGTATAACCTTATGAAGTACTGTCCCAAGTGTGTTATTATCAAAAGCACACAGCCCTTAACTCCCAGTTTCAAGCAGTTTTCAAATTCTTCCTTAAAAATGGTTCTATTTCTATATCTCTCATATATCACCTTGAAAGTCCTGAAAGAGAAAATAGAGTTATCAGTCCTATGAGAAATAGCTAAATATTTAATGCAGGTAAAATGAAACCCATGATTTATTGTGAAAAATATGAGTCATGGATTTGGCATATATTATTAGTATTATTGTCATTAGTATTGCTGTATTAGTAGTAGTATATTGTGAGTATATTCAGAACAACTCAAAATCCTTTCTACAACAATGTTGACTCTATAACATTTGTTGTTGTTGTTTACTCGCTGAGTCATGTCCGACTCTTTGTGACCCCATGGACTGTAGCCCACCAGGCTCCTCTGTCCATGGGATTTCCCAGGCAAGAATACTGGAGTGTGTTGCCATTTCCTCTTCCAGGGGATCTTCCCAACCCAGGGATAGAACCTGTATCTCCAGCACTGGCAGGTGGATCTTTACCACTGAGGCACCATGTTATCTCATTTTATTCTACCTTTTATAAATAAGGCACTGAAGAACAGAGAGGTGAGATAATTTTCCCATACCCCACAGATAGTAAATGGCAGAACTGGATTCAAACTCAGATAGTCCAGTTGTAGATTCTGTACTCTTAATCTCTGTTATAATCCCCAGAGTTGAACATGTATAGATTGAATCACATTTAAAAAGCGGTAGTTATTATTTAAGAAGTACAAATAAACGGAAGTAACACTGATGAGATTAAGCATTTCAATGTTGATTTCTGAATTTTTTTAAAAAAATACTTTTTTTGACCAATCGCAAATGTATGGAATAGTTACAAGTCTAGTACAAACAGCCTTTATTTTTTTCTGAACCAGTTGAGTTGGCACCTAATTCCCTACCATTCTTAAATAGTTTAGAGTCTATTTCTTTCTTTTATCTTCCTATTGCTACATTATACAGGCATCAAAATAAATAAAAGTTATATGCAGAAATACAGCTACTACTCTATTCCCTAGTGTGTTCCAGTATACCAAGTTACTTGGTCATGTCTGACTCTTTGTGACCCATGGACTGCAGACCAACAGGCTCCTTTGCCAGTGAGATTCTCCAGACAGGAATACTGGAGTGGGTTGCCATGCCCTTCTCCAGGGAATCTTCCTGACCCAGGGATCAAACCCGTATCTCCTACATCTCGTGCATTGGCAAGTGGGTTCTTTACCACTAGTGCCACCTTTGAAGCCTGTATTCCCTAGACCCCATTCAAATTCTGCCAATAAGATGTCCTCACAATCCAGTGTGTCTCAGTGCTTCCTGAATGACTCAGTGTCCACTAGAGCACTTCTTATAGGCTCTTTAGCCTGTTATTTTTCCTAATATAAAAATGCTTCTCCCTTATGATCTAAAACCTCATGCCATCTGGCTTTATAACGCTTGGTAATTAAAAATTCCATCTTTGTCAACACACGAACATGTCATACACTATGTTACTACTATCCATTTAAAATGGCACAATCACATTTTGAGTAGGGATTTCCAAATATAATACTCTAAAAAATATATGAGACATTCATAATAAGAGTTGGCTTACTATAACGAGAAGGAGATATCTTAAGGCAATGAAAGTTTTTCTGCCTTTAAATCTCACTGTATAAACAACTAGCTTCTTAGTGGGGTTTTCCAATGCAGAGGAATATGACCTGTAACACTTCAAATTTTAAAGATGGCAAATGCTCTCCAAAGGTGCATGAAATATAATACTTTTCTAGCCATATGCTAAGGGAGGAAAAACATTCTTGGTAAAATTTTAAAAAGAGAGATGATTAAATGGAGCATGCTAATTAATCATGCCTTTGCACAGGAAGATTTCTGTAGACCATTCCTCAGAGTCTCAGTTTCATTGCAAAAACTGCATTAGTTTTATTTCCACCAAATCAGTCAGTAAAACTAGAGGTCTTTGTACTAGAACATTTCTTTTGATGATGGTCAACACAACTTTGTCATAATGGGAATCACTGCTTATCAGCTAAAAAGACAGAGGTTTAACTTAATGCAATCATTCTGGCCTCTTGACCACAATGAGTAATATTTGGTACCTTTGGAGTTTATTTCTACAAGTGAATGACCTGAAAAATATCATACATTAACACCTGGTGAACTGAAAATAAATATCAGCCAGATTTGTGTTAACAAAAAGCGAGATATCTGGGAAGCAGCTGAAATTTTGTACAAAAGGTGGACATAAATAGATGTAAGAATAAGACTGAATTAGATGAAACATACATACTAAAGACTTCAGAATTTCATATCTCTCCTAGTACAGCATCATAAGGTAGGTTGGCAGTTCTCTATTGTTTAATATTTGTAGTCAGGGTACAAGTTAATTTGTTACAACTGAGGCCTAAAATGAAGGAGCTTAAATAAAGTAAATGTTTGATTCTTTTAAAATTTATTTTTAATTGGAGGATAGTTGGTTTACAATGTTGTATTAGTTTCTGCTGTACAACAACGTGAATCAGCTGTAAGTACACATATATCCCCTCCCTCTTGAACCTCCCTCCCACCGCCGCCATTCCACCCCTCTAGATCATCACAGAGCACCAAACTGAGCCCCCGGTGTTATACAGCAAACAGATAGCTGGCGCAAAGTTGTTTGATTCTTTTTAATGGAATATCTCTGCTCCGTGAAGTCCTCCAAGTGACAGATGAGATGTTTATGTTCGTCCTCCTCAATATGGGACTTCCATCTCTAGAAGGTGACTGCTCCAGCTGCCAGTGAGTAAGACAGGAGAAAAGAGGGGAGGGGGGGTCCCGGAAGCACCAGGCAAATGCACAAATTCCAGCTGTTCTCATTCCCTGGGTGGGAACTGGGTAACAATGCCACAGCTACATGCCAGTGAGGTCAGGGAAATGCAGTCTAGCTGGGTGGCCTTGTGCCTGCTCAAACTTGAATAAAGGTATGTGTGATTTATTAATAAAAGGAAGAAAAAAGAATGATATGCAGGCTTCAACTGATGGCATCTATTACAGTATCAGTAAAGAATTTAGGATCTAAGAGTACACACACGTGCACCTGCACACATGCACACAAATAAATTGTGGGGCTGTTTCTACAGATTGTAGGAAAAGGATGTACGTCACTGATCCTTGGAGATAATTTAGCTCTTTAAGGAAAGTAGAGAATGTATGGATATGGAGCTTGAGGTAGAGTAATACAAAAAAGAAATGGAAAGAAGCAGAAGTGTTTCTTCTTTATTTCTGTTTTCCACATTTACTCCTCATCTCCAGTAGAATGCAGAAACAAAACTAGACCAGTAAAAAATTTCCATGGTATCTGAACTTTCTTTCTTAAAGCTAAAATATGGACCCTTTTTGAAGGTCAAGATATTGATTGTGTACTTTAAGCACAATGGCGTCAGATGTAAATTTACTCATCTGTTGGTGAAGGAATTATATGTTAATTCTTTCCTCTATTCATGTGTATCTGTCTGTAATCCATGTTGTTGGGTCAACCCAGTATCTTGTATACAATCTGTGTATGTTACAGGTAATCCACTTGTCCTGACTACATGTTTCTGAAACCCCAAAGACTATTTTTCTGGCTCCTTTCCTATGGCTTTTGTTTGTTTGTTGGCCGATGACATATGGGATTTTATTTGCACTCAAACCTGAATCCTCTGCCATGAAAGCACAGAGCTTTAACAAATGGACCGCCAGAGAAGTCCCATGCTCTTTTTTTTTTTTTTTTTTTTTTTTGATCACCAAAAACTACACCATCGTTTCCTCCAGGTGTTTCAATAGCTGGTTCAGCAGGTATGAGTTAGCTCAACTGATAAACAGGCTGATACCAGCTAGTAGTGAATTCTCGAGACTCCTCACAACTCCTTTTCTTGAGTCAGAAAGCTTCCTTTGTAAAATTGTTGTTCAGTTGCTAAGCCATGTCCAACTCTTGGTGGTCCCATGGACTGTAGCACGCCTGGTCTGGATATGTCTTGCTTTCCTAAATGGATAGTTCATTACTGGGGTGGACCCCTCTAGGAGCCTTTTTCATGGTGTTCATCCAATTATACCTGAATGGCTGAGGGGTCCACTTGTGCTTTCCTATTTGGCTATTTATGTTTTTTTCCAGTAAGATTCTCTTGTATTTACACGAATTGGTACTTGAGGGATGTATCTCTAAGCTCCTCTGTGTGATAATCATCAACATGGCTTCTATCCACCAGTGCCCATGAAAGACACCATCAATTTTCCTGGTAACTTCTGCTCATGGCACTAGCCCAGAGGATCCTGAATGCGGCCTCTCAGGCTTGACTATTGTACCAGTTATCAGTGCGCTGCCTCTGAGCTCCAGATCCACTCTTCTTTGCCCAGCTTTGCGATACAGAAGCTCAACCTTGCAAATATATCTCTGCCAGCTGGGACACTATTAATATTGCAAATAGAGAACACTGGAGGGACACAGTCACAAGAAGGGGGCTTCTTGTCCCAGATATGATGTGCTTCTGCCTTCTGCATCATTCAGTGTGCAGCTGCAAGTGGTATCAACCTCTTAGTGAATCTTACCACCACCCCAGCCAGTGGCTGTCCAGTAAGTCATGAAGGCATCTCAGTGCTTGGTTTTCCACTGGGAAGCTTCATGGACACCCTGAGGGTAGACTTCTTTGCAAATCTCACTATCATCCCAGTAAGTGGTTTCCCAGGGAGCTTTCAGCTTTTGCTGGCATTTGGGTGACTTTCCAGTGAGTCTCATTAACGCTCCAGCAGTTTATCAGTGTGTCTCATCAGCACGCCAGCAGCCAGGCTCATCCCGGGACACTTTTCTGTCACCCAGTGAGCCCCGGGCCACCTTCTCCAATGAGGTCTGGATCTCAGCCACGGGTAGGATCCTCTTCCCAGCTTGTCCCTTCCTGGGTGTTCTGTCTCTACCTGAGAGTGGCAACTGCTCCCTCCAGTAGTCTATATTCATTACTAGCTCATAATTCTTTATGTTAAAATTTCCCTGTTCGACTCACAAACTTAGGGAATGAACTTATGGTTGCCAGAGAGGAAGGGTGGGATGCAGGGATAGTTAGGGAGTTCAGGATGGACATGTCCAAACTGTTGTATTTAAAATGGATAACTAACAAGGACCTACTGTATAGCATAGGAAACTCTGCTCAGTGCTATGTGGCAGCCTGGATGGGAGAGAGTTTGGGGAAGAAAGGATACACATATACTTGTGGCTGAGTCCCTTTGCTGTTCACCTGAAACTATCACAACAGTGTTAATCGGCCATACCCCAATACAAAATACAAAGTTAAAAAAATAAAATAAAGTAGCACATAGAGCACATAAAAAATTCCGGGGATCTGTTTCACAAAACTGTCATAACTCTACTGAACTGTACATTTAAAAATGGTTAAGATGGTAAATTTTGTTATGTGTTTTTTACTACTGTAAAAGACAAAAAACATAAAATTAACTTAAAAAAATTTCTCTGTCCAGATAACTAGCCTTGTTTTCCTTTCTTGGCTAGATGCTGATGGTCCAGTAATGGAGGGAGACTCTCCCCATGGGGAAAGACCACCTATATGCCATAGCCCTGGCTCTTGTTCCCTGCAGTGTTCCGTCTCTGTGTTATTCACTGTGGAGTCTCTTCCTATCACTGAGGTCACCACCACACCAGCATCAAGGAGATGGAGATTCATCATTAAAGACTAATTTCACATTTTGCTGATAGGAAGGATAATTGTCATTGATATGCTACCTTGCTGGTGTTTCAGTGATTGCAGAAGAGAGCCAGTGTACCCTATAAATAAATAGTTAGACCCCCACTCCCGAAACTGTGGATGGAGCTGGAAGAGAGAGGCACCATCATGTTTCCAATGAAGTCATTCTCTCCCTGTGTGGCTGGCTGAAACACACAGAAAAGGAGTAAGTCACTGCAGAAACAAAGTACCACTGCAATTTAAGGAAATAGAAAACAGTTACACTGCTGCGAAGTCTTGCTGTAGGGATTAAACATAATTTAGTTGATAACATCTATTTTGTGCATTTAATTTAGAAAATGCTTACAGGAAACTGATTTTTAATACTGAAATAATAGACATGGGCCTTGCCTTGCCCTCTGAATCATCTGAAATAACAATTAGATCATACAAATGAGCAAAAACTCAGATGGTACCAAAGCAATCAATAGTACAATGTGCACTGAATTACTTTATTAATAAGCTAACAGAATTTGTTTCCCATGCAGACAAAATTCAGAAGGGCCATATTTTGTGTTACATTTTCCTGATGGCTTTTAAATTAAGCTTTATAGTGTGTCACAGCTGTCAGCAACCCCACCATTATCATTATCAGCAAACATTTAGCACACACCCGCTGTGTACACAGCACTGTGGGATTCATAAAGAGGAAAGAGCAATAATTTCCTGCCCTTGAGATAGTAGAGGAGCAGTGATTTACTCTGAGTAGTTAGTTCAGTTAGCAGTGAATGGGCAGGAGGTCTTGGAACTCAATGCCTCGACATTGTTACACAATTCCATCATTATTAGAACAATTACATCAAAATTTCTGGATTTGTTCTTATTTATTTTAGACTATAAGCTAGTACATTGATCTATTGTACAAGAGTTAAATAAAACAGCAGCTTCAGAATGAAAACTAAAATTCTCCTTTAATAATGCTGATGAACCTTTGTTTCATACTTGCTAATTCATATAATGTTGATTATGCACTGTCTCTGTTCAAAGCAGTACTCACAGGTGCCCAGATACTTTAGAGAAGAGGAGACTAAAGGATCTAGAGAGGACATACAGCAAATGGCCAGGATTCAGACTTAGGAGGGCTGTCACCAAAGTGTATACACAGATTCTCTAAACACTCACCCTTCCTGTATAACCCTCTCAGAGGTAATCACTACCAGAATGCGGTGTGCGTTCTTCTAGAGCTCATTCTAGGCACTGAAATTCGTATGTGTACATACATACAGATCTTTCAAAACTATAAATGAGATACAGTAAAATATTTTAAAAGTTAGTTCATTAAAAAAATATCCTGGGGGCTTCTCTGATGGCTCAGCGGTAAAGAAGCTGCCCGCCAATGCAGGAGACACAAGTTAAATCCCACATGCCAAGCAGCAACTAAACCCAGGCACTGCAACTATTTAGCCTGTGCTCCAGAGCCCAGGAGCCACAACTACTGAGCCCACGTGCTGCAACCACTGAAGCCCATGCTCCACAACGAGAAGCCACTGCAATGAGCAGCCCTGGCCCCTGCTTTCACCATTAGCGGAAAGCCCACACAGCAATGAAGACCCACACAGGCCCAAACAAATAAACAAACTTAAAAAATTATTTCTAAAAATCTTGAATATATTAATATATATGTTCAAGACTTGTATAAGTATGCACATTCAAAGGGATTTTTAATATTCTATAATTCAGTTGGATCAATTAAAAATTCTAAAGTTAATGAACATTTGTTTTCTTCCTTTTATCTTAGATATAATATTGTAATGTACATCCTTGTGTATATACTTTTGTAAATATGTGAAATTTTGGGAGAAATATTCCTAGTGATGAACTTATTGGGTTAACAGATACATATAGGAATGTTTCTAGTGCTTTTTTAAGTCCCTAATATACTGTATTCTGATCATATACAGTAGTGTTAGATCAAGTGTCAGATAAATATGACATTATCACTAATGTGTCATTCAATGCTTGCCTGAGATGCCTTTTTACTCTCTCATGTTATCTGTGTTTCAGAATACAAATGAGAGTGAACAGTGATTTTTTCTTTTTCAGTGCAAATATCAAAGTGTTGTGATCAAGTTCTTAAAATTCTTGAGACCCATAATGACTTTTTCTATAAAGCTAGCATTCTTCCTGTCCCTAATTATTTTTCAGTGCACTGGACAAGATCCCCACTGACACAGAATCTCAGCGACTTAATCTGTTCAGGTTGCTACAACAAAATACTGCTGAGCGGGTGGCTTATTTATTTATTTATAAGTCTCTTAGTCTTGTCCTACTCTTTGTGACCCCATGACTATACAGTTCATGGAATTCTCCAGGCCAAAATACTGGAGTGGGTAGCCTTTCCCTTCTGCAGAGGATCTTCCCAACCCAGTGATCAAACCCAGGTCTCCCGCATTGCAGGCGGATTCTTTCCCAGCTGAGTCACAAGAGAAGCCCAAGAATACTGGAGTGGGCAGCCTATTCCTTCTTGGGAGGATCTTCCCAACCCAGGAATTGAACTGGAGTCTCCTGTATTGCAGGTGGATTCTTTATCAACTGAATAGAAATTTATTTCTCACAGTTCTAGAGGCTGGAAGTCCAAGATCAGCATAGCAGCAAGGTCAGACCCTCTTCTAGGTAGCAGACTTCTCACTGTATCCTCACAGCTCTTGGCATTTAAAACTTGGTACTCTTTTCCTCCTGGAGCTTGTTGGATTATCAACATCTGTCACCTGAAATTTTCTTGTGTGTGTGTGTATATATATATATATAAACATAAAACTATTATATTTAGAAACAAATTCTAAATGGTTCTTATAGCTAACATTATGCTTTAAGTTACTAAAACTCAATAACTCCTTTGAAGTAGTAAAGAATGATGAAGGTAAAGTACTAGTTTTCTCTTATTAGAAAGAATAGGTTATATCAAGAATCAAGCAAATGAACAGCATGGATATTGCAGAACATTTTTTCTGTATTAAATTATAATTTTTGTCATAGTTATACATACATATAACTCAAGGGTCAAAGAATTTGCAATTTTATAAGAAAAAAATTACAGAAACTCCTACCTCAAACACACATGTCTCCCTTTCACCAACTTTACTAATTATTTTGGGATTTATCACGATCTCCCTGAATAACATACTTGATTTGTCATTTCATGATATTTTAGTTTTGTTATTGTTCAGTTGCTCAGTCATGTCCAACTCTTTGCGACCCCATGGTCTGCAGCACGCCAGACTTTCCCTGTTCTTCATCGTCTCCTGGAGCTTGCTCAAACTCAAGTCCATTACTCGGTGATGCCATCCAGCCATCTCATCCTCAGTCGTCCCCTTCTCCTCCTGCCCTCAATCCCTCCCAGCATCAGAGTCTTTTCCAGTGAGTCAACTCTTCGCATGAGGTGGCCAAAGTACTGGAGTTTCAGCTTTAGCATCATTCCTTCCAAAGAAATCCCAGGGCCGATCTCCTTCAGAATGGACTGGTTGGATCTCTTTGAAGTCCAAGGGACTCTCAAGAGTCTTCTCCAACACCACAGTTCAAAAGCATCAATTCTTCGGCACTCAGCCTTCTTCATGGTCCAACTCTCACATTCCTACATGGCTACTGGAAAAACCAGAGCTTTTAGAGGGACCTTTGTCAGCAAAGTGATGGCTCTGCTTCTTAATACTTTGGGTTTATCATAGCTTTTCTTCCAAGAAGCAAGTGTTTTTTAATTTCATGGCTATAGGCTATGCTAACTGACTTCTTTCTTTGGGAGTGGAATGAAAACTGACATTTTCCAGTCCTATGGCCACTGCTGAGTTTTCCAAATTTGCTGGCATATTGAGTGCAGCACTTTCACAGCATCATCTTTCAGGATTTGAAATAGCTCAGCTGGAATTCCATCGTGTCTGCTAGCTTTGTTCGTAGTGATGCTTTCTAAGGCCCACTTGAGTTCAGATTCCAGGATGTCTGGCTCTAGATGAGTGATCATACCATTGTGATTATCTTGGTCATGAAGATCTTTTTTGTACAGTTCTTCTGTGTATTCTTGCCACCTCTTCTTAATATCTTCTGCTTCTGTTAGGTCCATACCATTTCTGTCCTTTATCAAGCCCATCTTTGCATTAAATGTTCCCTTAGTATCTCTAATTTTCTTGAAGAGATCTCTAGTCTTTCCCATTCTGTTCTTTTCCTCTATTTCTGTGCATTGATCACTGAGGAAGGCTTTCTTATCTCTCCTTGCTGTTCTTTGGAACTCTGCATTCAGATGCTTATATCTTTCCTTTTCTCCTTTGCTTTTCACTTCTCTTCTTTTCACAGCTATTTGTAAGGCCTCCCCAGACAGCCATTTTGCTTTTTTGCATTTCTTTTCCACGAGGATGGTCTTGATCCCTGTCTCCTGTACAGTGTCACGAACCTCAGTCCATAGATCATCAGGCACTCTATCTATCAGATCTAGTCCCTTAAATCTATTTCTCACTTCCACTGTTTAATCATAAGCAATTTGATTTAGGTCATACCTGAATGGTCTAGTGGTTTTCCCTACTTTCTTCAATTTAAGACTGAATTTGGCAATAAGGAGTTCATGATCTGAGCCACAGTCAGCTCCCAGTCTTGTTTTTGCTGACGGTATAGAGCTTCTCCATCTTTGGCTGCAAAGAATATAATCAATCTGATTTTGGTGTTGACCATCTGGTGATGTCCATGTGTAGAGTCTTCTCTTGTATTGTTGGAAGAGGGTGTTTGCTGTGACCAGTGCGTTCTCTTGGCAAAACTCTACTAGCCTTTGCCTTGAAACTACTGCACAATTGCACTCATCTCATATGCTAGTAAAGTAATGCTCAAAATTTTCCAAGCCAGGCTTCAGCAATACGTGAACGGTGAACTTCCAGATGTTCAAGCTGGTTTTAGAAAAGTCAGAGGAACCAAAGATCAAATTGCCAATATCCGCTGGATCATTGAAAAAGCAAGAGAGTTCCAGAAAAACATCTATTTCTGCTTTATTGACTATGCCAAAGCCTTTGACTGTGTGATCACAATAAACTGTGGAAGATTCTGAAAGAGATGGGAATACCAAACCACCTGACCTGCCTCTTGAGAAACCTATATGCAGGTCAGGAGGCAATAGTTAAAACTGGACATGGAACAACAGACTGGTTCCAAATAGGAAAAGGAGTACATCAAGGCTGTATATTGTCACCCTGCTTATTTAACTTCTATGCAGAGTACATCATGAGAAACGCTGGGCTGGAAGAAGCACAAGCTGGAATCAAGATTGCCTGGAGAAATATCAATAACCTCAGATATGCAGATGGCAGAAAGTGAAGAGGAACTAAAGAGCCTCTTGATGAAAGTGAAAGAGGAGAGTGAAAAAGTTGGCTTAAAGCTCAACATTCAGAAAATGAAGATCATGGCATCTGGTCCCACCACTTCATGGCAAATAGATGGGGAAACAGTGGAAACAGTGTCAGATTTTACTTTGGGGGGCTCCAAAATCACTACAGATGGTGACTGCAGCCATGAAATTAAAAGACGCTTACTCCTTGGAGGAAAAGTTATGACCAACCTAGATAGTATATTCAAAAGCAGAGACTACTTTGCCAACAAAGGTCCATCTAGTCAAGGCTATGGTTTTTCCAGTGGTCATGTATGAATGTGAGAGTTGGACTGTGAAGGAAGCTGAGCGCTGAAGAATTGATGCTTTTGAACTGTGGTGTTGGAGAAGACTCTTGAGAGTTGGATTGCAAGGAGATCCAACCAGTCCATTGTAAAGGAGATCAGCCTTGGGTGTTCTTTGGAAGGAATGATGCTAAAGCTGAAACTCCAGCATTTTGGCCACCTCGTGGGAAGAGTTGACTCATTGGAAAAGACTCTGTTGCTGGGAGGGACTGGGGGCAGGAGGAAAAGGGGACGACAGAGGATGAGATGGCTGGATGGCATCACCGACTCAATGGACATGAGTTTGAGTGAACCCCGGGTGTTGGTGATGGACAGGGTGGCCTGGCGTGCTGCGATTCATGGGGTGGCAAGAGTCGGACATGACTGAGCGACTGAACTGAACTGAACTGAACTGACTTCTGTTTTGGAAAAAAAAAGTTTTAACTCTATGCTTTCTATACTCTTGTCTCCTGATGGCTTCTTTTTATTCCTATTTCTCAATATAATTTCATTTTAATTTTGAATGGTTATTTAATGTTTAAGTCAGCATACATATACTAATATAATTTGCAGTAAAACAATGTAATAAAGTATGCTATTTTTCTTTCCTACACATCTGTTCCCTGACCTTTTTGTTATTGTTGTTGGCTTTTGCTCTTGCTATTTATTTTTTTCTTGCTTTTCTATGTACTTATTAATTCTACCACAGTCTCCTTGGCAAATGTCTTACTCTGCTCTAGATATTCACATTTATCAAGTTCTCTTGTCAGTTTTCTCTTTCTGAAGAAATCACATGAGGAATCTTCTGACATACTCCTCCAAACAAGATTGACTATCCCTTCGTTCCATGCACATTTCTTATCCTGGATCCCAACCTCTTGTGGGTCGGCTCTCTGCATTGCATTCCTTCCTCTGTATCGGTTTACTCTTTCATTTTAGGGGAGCACATCTTTCAGTAGGAAGAAGTCTGTTCATGAGAAAGAATGCATGGGAAGTAAATTTTTGGAACTTGCTTTCCTGAAAACATCTTTACTTTACCTCACACATGATTGAAAGAGGTCCATGCTTTGGTTTCTTCTAGCTTCTGATGTTGATGCTAGGAAGTTTAATGATATTCTGTTTCCCAATCCTTTACATGTAATTATTTTCCTCTTCAAAACTTAGCTCTTCTCTTTGAAGTTCTCTGAATTTTCAAATTATGTGTCTTGGTGTGGATCTGTTTTCAGCTATTATAACTCTACCAGTGGGCTCTAACTGTTTGGGAAGTTACCTACACATTCCTAGAAATGTTTTTGAATTATTCTTTTGATAATTATTGCCTTTCCATCTTGTTCTTTCTTTTGGATCCTCTATTATTTGGATGTTTGACTTTCTGAACTGGTCTTCAAATTCTCTATCTCTTCTCTTGCACTTCCTATTTCTGTATTTTAACATTATTTTCTAAAAGATTTTCTAAATTTTTATATCCTGAGCTTTCTATTGAGTTTTTAGATATTGAACGTATACATTTAAAATGCCTCTTTATCTGAGAATGGGCTTCCCTGGTGGCTCAGTGGTAAGGAATCCACCTGAAATGCAGGAGACCTGGGTTCAATCCCTGGGTCAGGAGTGGCTACCTACTCCAGTATTTTTGCCTGGAGAATCATGTGGACAGAGGAGCCTGGTGGGCTACAGTCTACAGGGTTCCAAAGAGTCAGACATGACCGAGAAACTAACATAACACTTACCTAAGAATTATTTTTAAAAATAATATTATTGCTTCATGATCAAAATATCTTCTGTTACTTATTTGATGGATAGGAAACAGATGAGTAGTGGGAATTATTTTGTCTTCTTACGTCTGTAAGATCTTTATTTTCTCTTAAATGATTTTTAAGTTGTTTTTTCATTTTCTTTTGTCTTGTCTTCAAACTACTATTAGCTGTTTTCCCCGGATGCCTGGTAATTCTGTATTACAGAGTTGACTGGAGACTAAGCTCATGGTGGGAAACTACAGGTTTTACTACTGGTGACTGGCCTAACCATGTAGTTGGGAAATCTTGATGTCAGTCACTCTAAGTCTTTCTTAATGAGTCTATCAGGATCCAAGAGAAGCATCTTTCCATCTCCTGCTTAGAGGGTGATGCCCTGGCTGCAGCACTGTGGAGTCTTAGAGAAGAAAGAAGGTTGCCTGGGGAGAATGCAGATGTCTCAGCATCCAGTGTGCCACTTGTTTCTCCCTTGTTGGTGTTGTTTGCATCAGTAGTTTGAGGATACAAGTCTATCTCATAGGGCCAGGGTAAAGATGAAAAGAGTAAATAAATTTACAATAAATAGAAATGCTTAGAAGATAACAGGCACACAGTAAGTGCTATACAAGTGTAGCTATTATCCTTTTCTCATATTTGGCATCCCAAAGAGCCTATATTTGAGAATAAAATTCAGTTATCTATTTGTTTTTTTATTTATTTTGCTGGAGATGGGGGATGTAGAGAACTATCTGTTACTCAAATTGATTTTCAATAATGTTCCACTTTCAGAGGATGGTATCATCAATTCCTAAAACTTTAGAGAATTTAAAGATTATTCTTACCTCTCTGTATAGCCAATCTAGAATTCATTTTTGGAGAGCTGCTAAATATACTTCTCTTCTTTCAGTTCAGTTCGGTTCAGTCCCTCAGTCATGTTCGACTCTTTGTGACTCCATGAATCACAGCACGCCAGGCCTCCCTGTCCATCACCAACTCCTGGAGTTCACTCAGACTCACGTCCATCAAGTCGGTGATGCCATCCAGCATCTCATCCTCTGTCGTCCCCTTCTCCTCCTGCTCCCAACACCTCCCAGCACCAGAGTCTTTTCCAGTGAGTCAACTCTTTGCATGAGGTGGCCAGAGTATTGGAGTTTCAGCTTCACTATCATTCCTTCCAAAGAACACCCAGGACTGATCCCCTTTAGAATGCACTGGTTGGATCTCCTTGCAGTCCAAGGGACTCTCAAGAGTCTTCTCCAACACCACAGTTCAAAAACATCAGTTCTTCAGTGCTCAGCTTTCTTCACAGTCCAACTCTCACATCCATACATGACCACTGGAAAAACCATAGCCTTGACTAGATGGACCTTTGTTGGCAAAGTAACGTCTCTGCTTTTGAATATACTATCTAGGTAGGTCATAACTTTTCTTCCAAGGAGTAAGCGTCTTTTAATTTCATGGCTGCAGTCACCATCTGTAGTGATTTTGGAGCCCCCCAAAATAAAGTCTGACACTGTTTCCACTGTTTCCCCATCTATTTCCCATGAAGTGATGGGACCAGATGCCATGATCTTCGTTTTCTGAATGTTGAGCTTTAAGCCAACTTTTTCGCTCTCCTTTTTCACTTTGATCAAGAGGCTTTTTAGTTCCTCTTCACTTTCTGCCATAAGGGTGGTGTCATCTGCATATCTGAGCTTATTGATATTTCTCCCGGTTAATCTTGATTCCAGCTTGTGCTTCTTCCAGCCCAGCGTTTCTCATGATGTACTCTGCTGCTGCAGCTGCTGCTGCTAAGTCGCTTCAGTCATGTCTGACTCTGTGTGACCCTACAGACAGCAGCTCACCAGGGTCCCCCGCCCCTGGGATTTTCCAGGCAAGAACACTGGAGTGGGTTGCCATTTCCTTCTCCGATGCATGAAAGTGAAAAGTGAAAGTGAAGTTGCTCAGTCGTGTCTGACTCCTAGCGACCCCATGGACTGCAGCCTACCAGGGTCCTTTGTCCATGGGATTTGCCAGGCAAGACTACTGGAGTGGGTTGCCATTGCCTTCTCCAATGTACTCTGCATATAAGTTAAATAAGCAGGGTGACAATAGACAGCCTTGACGTACTTCTTTTCTCTTCTTTAGGTCTTCCAAAATTTTGTTGCTGTTGTCTTTTCTCCCATTTCTTACATTCTTGTGAGTGTAATATCTTTTAAAGTCTATTATTATTTTAATGGGATTAGAGAAGAAATTATAGTAGGTGCTTGTATTCAATATTTTTTTATCCAATAGTCCCTGAATAATCTCTCCTAATGAAAGAACTGACACTAATCTGAGTTGTTTGGAGCCAGCCATTCCCTTTGTTATATTTTCAGATAATAGAACCTGAAGATATGTATATACTATTAAGATAATATTTTCTGATATAGAACCTGAAGCTACATATATATGTACTATGTACTATATATGTACACTGCTGTCTGATCTATCTATACCTATCTATATAAATATCTATTGCTACGTGAACATAAGCAACATAATTAACTGTTGATCTTGTTTCAGTTCAGTTCAGTCGTTCAGTGATGTCCGACTCTTCGCGACCCCATGAATCACAGCACGCCAGGCCTCCCTGTCCTCTCCCGGAGTTCACTCAGACTCACGTCCATCGAGTCCATGATGCCATCCAGCCATCTCATCCTCTGTTGTCCCCTTCTCCTCCTGCCCTCAATCCCTCCCAACATCAGAGTCTTTTCCAATGAGTCAACTCTTCGCATGAGGTGGCCAAAGTACTAGAGTTTCAGCTTTAGCATCATTCCTTCCAAAGAAATCCCAGGGCTGATCTCCTTCAGAATGGATGGGTTGGATCTCCTTGCAGTCCAAGGGACTCTCAAGAGGCTTCTCCAACACCACAGTTCAAAAGCATTAATTCTTCAGCGCTCAGCCTTCTTCACAGTGCAACTCTCACATCCATACATGACCACAGGAAAAACCATAGCCTTGACTAGATGGACCTTAGTCGGCAAAGTAATGTCTCTGCTTTTGAATATACTATCTAGGTTGGTCATAACTTTTCTTCCAAGGAGTAAGCGTCTTTTAATTTCATGGCTGCAGTCACCATCTGTAGTGATTTTGGAGCCCCCCAAAATAAAGTCTGACACTGTTTCCACTGTTTCCCCATCTATTTCCTATGAAGTGATGGGACCAGATGCCATGATCTTCGTTTTCTGAATGTTGAGTTGTAAGCCAACTTTTTCACTCTCCTCTTTCACTTTGATCAAGAGGCTTTTTAGTTCCTCTTCACTTTCTGCCATAAGGGTGGTGTCATCTGCATATCTGAGGTTATTGATATTTCTCCCGGCAATCTTGATTCCAGCTTGTGTTTCTTCCAGTCCAGCATTTCTCATGATGTATTCTGCATTTAAGTTAAATAAGCAGGGTGACAATATACACCCTTGAAGTACTCCTTTTCCTATTGGATAGGCTACCATAAAAAATAATCTATCTATAAATAGATACAGATAGATATAAAATAAGGATATGTAGCTGCTACTGTGATGAAGAGCATTCTGCTGAGGTACATTTGTGTTAATCCCTTCCTTGCTTTCTCTTCAGTTTCTAAAGAATCAAGAAAAGAAATTGGTTGAAGTTTGTAGCATTGAGGATGAGCAGTAGAAGAACCAAGAAAACATACTTACTATCTCTGAACTATTTCAACATTTTGTTTATATCACAGTATAGCTCCTGTCATGTATGGATGTCAGTAGCCATGTATGGAGGTGAGAGTTACACTATAAATAAAGCTGAGCGCCAAAGAACTGATGCTTTTGAACTGTGGTGTTGGAGAAGACTCTTGAGAGTCCCTTGGACTGCAAGGAGATTCAACCAGTCCATCCTAAAGGAAATCAGTCCTAAATACTCATTGGAAGGACTGATGCTGAAGCTGAAGCTCCCATACTTTGGCCACCTGATGTGAAGAATTGACTTGTTTGAAAAGACCCTGATGCTGGGAAATATTGAGGGCAGGAGGAGAATGGGATGACAGAGGATGAGATGGTTGGATGACATCACCAAGTCAGTGGTCATGAGTTTTGGTAAACCCAGGAACTGGTGATGGACAAGGAGGCCTGGCATGCTGCAGTCCATGGGGTCACAAAGAGTCAGACACGACTGAACTGAACTGATAGCTCTGGCCACAATGTGGAGCAAATTATCCCTTACCACGTCTGTTTCTAGTTCAATGGGAGTTTCTCCAAACTTGAGGACTTTCTCTTCTGATTTTGCATCTCTTGAACTTTGTGCACTGTTTGAGAGGAGGTTGGAGCCTGTTGGATGAAAATGACTAAATGTCTATCATCCCCACAGATATTACTTGCAGGACTGGACAGCTGTCATTTCTTAAGAAGTTCTTGGTGGCAATTTATTTTGGCAGTGCTGACGTTTGCTTAAGCACATCAACTTCATTTTAGCCAGTACATTCACTTCAGATTATTTAAAAATTGATTTGACTCACCACATGGCAGATTCAGATGTGACAATCATAATTTTATGGATATAAAGAATCAAATTTTATGGATAATAAAATGAATGGATTAAATAATTCAATTGGAGTCAAGGTAGAAGAGATTTATTTGATGAAGTAATGAATGGGGGAAATTCTCCAAATATGACCTTGAACACCTGATCATATTATAATTTTTCTTTCAAAGTGACGAGTCATTAATAGAAGAGGGAAACTAGAAAAGGGACAATAGACAGGAGATAAAGCCAAATTCAGTTCAGTTCAGTTGCTCAGTAATGTCCTACTCTTTCTGACCCCATGGACTGTAGCATGGCAGCCTTCCCTGTCCATCATCTACTGCCAGAGCTTGCTCAAACTCATGTTCATTGAGTCAGTGATGCCATCCAACCATCTCATCCTCTGTCATCCCTTTCTCCTGCCTTCAATCTTTCCCAGGGCCTTTTTCAATGAGTCAGTTCTTCGCATCAGGTGGCCAAAGTATTGGAGCTTTAGCTTCAGCATCAGTCCTTCCAATGAATATTCAGGACTTATTTCCTTTAGGATGGACTGGTTGGATCTCCTTGCAGTCCAAGGGACTCCCAAAAGTCTTCCCCAAGGCCACAGTTCAAAAGCATCAAATCTTCGGCGCTCAGTTTTCTTTATGGTCCAACTCTCACATCCATACATGACCACTGGAAAAACCATAGCCTTGACTAGACAGACCTTTGTTGGCAAAGTAATGTCTCTGCTTTTTAGTTGCTTTCTAGGTTGGTCATAGCTTTTCTTCCAAGGAGCAAGTGTCTTTTAATTTCATGGCTGCAGTCACCATCTGCAGTGATTTTGGAGCCCAAGAAAATATAGTTTGTCACTGTTTCCAGTGTTTCCCCATCTATTTGCCATGAACTGATGGGACCAGATACCATGATCTTAGTTTCCTGAATGTTGAGTTTTAAGCCAACTTTTTCACTCTCTTTTTCACTTTCATCAAGAGGCACTTTAGTTCCTATTGGCTTTATGCCATAATGGTGGCAGAAAGAGTGGTCATCTGCATATCTGAGCTTATTGATATAAATCCAAATTATGTAAAGTGAAAAACTTTGAAGAATTTCTAGGAATGGTAATACACATTTTGAGAAATGAGGGAACAGAATTACTGATGAGGAAAAACAAAATGTATAAACTCTTTCCCTCCTGCCCCTTTCCTTGTGTGCTCACAGAAGCTTAAGACTCAAACAATATCTACAATTTAGAATGACATCAGGGTTAATTAACTATGAAAAATCTCCTGACAGAAGACATTTTCTCAGGTAGTTAGAGCAGTCACTGATGTCTGAGCTGAAAACACTGATTTCTCAGTGATTCAGCAAATGTTTCACAAATACATGGAGGATTCTTGGAGCAGGGATAATGGTGGTATGGATTCAACATTAACTATTATTTTTGTTCTCAAGAAGTTTAGCAT
This sequence comes from Budorcas taxicolor, assembly GCF_023091745.1. NCBI lineage: Eukaryota > Metazoa > Chordata > Mammalia > Artiodactyla > Bovidae > Budorcas > Budorcas taxicolor. Next base: position 87,956,718 of record NC_068913.1, read on the forward strand.
TTTCTAGTAAGATGAGAAAGACAATTAGTATGTAAATATATGACTAAATGTACTAAATTTAAGCAAGTATTAAGGAGGAAAGTTGGTTTAGGAATTGGTTCGTACAATCTCTTCTGAATAAAACAACTCCTTAAGAAATTTTGAAGAGAGAACTTCACCTATTTTTTAATTTTATTTCCCCTCACTTTTAACAGATTTACTGAGCTAATTATATACAAAGCTACTTACCTATAATGAATGGACAGCTTGTTGATATTTAGGAAGATTTTACACTTGTACAATAATCACCACAATCCAGCTTTAGAACTTTTTCATGGCCATTTAAAAACACTTTGTACTTTTTTACAATCAATTTTAGCTCTCTACCAGGGAAATATTGATTGGTTTATAGAGTTCACTTTTGACTCTTCTAAGTATTTCATGAAATGGAATCATGAGATATAAAGACTTTGGTGTCTGCTTTCTTTCACTTAACATGATTGTTGAGGTTCATTCTTGTGGCTATATAGTTAATTTTTTCATTGATATTATTTCTTTGCACAGTGGTTATACTACAATGGTTATATTGCATTGTATTTTGGTGGCTTAGTTGCTAAGTCATATCCAATGCCTTTACGACTCCATGGACTGTAGCCCACCAGGCTCCTCTGTCCATGGGATTCTCCAAGCAAGAATACCAGAGTGGGTTGCCATTTTCTTCTCCAGAGGGTCCTCCTGACGAGGACTGAACCCGCATCTCCTTGTCTCCTGCATTGGCAGGTGGATTCTTTAGCACTGAGCCACTCTGGAAGCTCAATATCATCCATTCACAAATTAATGGACATTTGGATTTTTCCCCTGGTTGTTGGCTGTTATCAATAATGCAGCTATGAAGACGTGTGTATAAGTCTTTGTGCACACATATTGTATTGTTGCTCTTGGGCAGATACTGGGAGTGGAATTTCTGGGTTGTAACTGTCAATTTCTGCTTTCAAAGTGGCTATACCATTTTTATATTCCCATTAGAAATGTATGAGGGTTCGAGGTTTTCCACTTCTGTGTTAGTTTCTTATTGATGTTGTAACAAATTTACCATAAGCTTAGTGGCAGGAATACAGATATATTCTCTTATAGTTGTGGAGGTCAGAAGTTGAAATGAGTCTTATGTGGCTAAAATCAAGGTGTCAACCAAGCTGTCTTCTTTCTGGAGGCTCCAGAGAAAATAATATGTTTCTTAGACTTTTCCTTACTTTGCCTAGTTTCTAGAGGTTACCAGCATTCCTTGGCTCCTGGCTTCCCATCATTTCAACTTCTGCTTTCATCATCAAATCTTCTTTCACTCTGACTCTTCTGCCTCCCTCTTATGAAAACCTTTGTGATTATATTAGGCCCACTAGGAAAACCCAGTATAATCTTCCCATTTTAAGATTAATCATATATGCAAAGTCCCTTTTGCCATGCAAGGTAAGATGTACACTGAGGACTAGACATGAACATCTCTGGGTAGCAAGGGAGTCTGCCCACCACAACATTCTTACTAATGCTTGGTATTGTCAGTTTCTGGTTTTTTTTACTTTACAATACTGTATTGGTTTTGCCATACATTGATATGAATCCGCCACAGGTGTACATGAGTTCCCAACCCTGAACCCACCTCCCACCTCCCTCCCCATATCATCTCTTTGGGTCATCCCAGTGCACCAGCCCCAAGGATCCTGTATCCTGTATCCTGTATCGAACCTAGTCTAGCGATTAGTTTCTTACATGATAGTATACATGTTTCAATGCCATTCTCCCAAATCATCCCACCCTCTCCCTCTCCCACGGAGTCCAAAAGTCTGTTCTTTACATCTGTGTCTCTTTTGCTGTCTCGCATGCAGGGTTATCATGTCAGTCTTTTTGAATGATTGCAGAGCCATCTTCTGATGTCATTGTTGTTTTAATTATCTTTTGTTTAATGACTAATGATGTTAAATATATTTTCATTTACTTTGTAGCCACGTGTATATCTTTTCCAGTAAAATGTCTATTCAAATCTTGTTGATTTTTGTTATTATTAAGTGATGAGTTCTTTATATATTTCAGATACAAGTCCTTTATAAAATATGATTTTCAGATAATTTCTTCTCATCTCTATTTTTCTAACAGTCTTTAGCAAATGTTTTTAATTTTGGTGAAGACTAATTCATCAATTTTGTCTTCTATGGAGTATGTTTTCTGGTGTCTTATTTGAAGAAGTCTTTGACTAATTCAAAGTCAAAAATTTCCCCTACTGTTTTCTTCTAGGCGTTTTATAGTTTTAACTCAAGTCTGTGATCCGTTTTGAGTAAAATTTTTTGTATGGCATTTGAAAAGATACTAAATTCACCTTTCAAAATCTGATAGTTCTAGCACCTTTCTTGAAAAAAGGAATCCTTTCGCACTGAAGCACTTTGACATCTGTGTAAACATTCAAATGACTATAAATTTCTGGATTATCTAATGTATTACAATGATCTGTATGCCTGTTCTCAAAATAATACCATACTTTTCATTACAACGCTTTATTGTAAATTTTGAAAATTAGGTAGGTAGCATAAGTTTTTTCAAAATCGTTTTCTAATTCCCTTGAATTTCCATATAAATTTTAACATCAGCTTGTTGATTTATAAAAAAAAAATTGGATGGGACTTTGATAATGACTTAATTGAATCTTTATATCCTTTTGAAAAGAACTGCCATCATACCATTATTGAGACTTATAGTCCATGAATAGGGTAAATTTCTGCATTTATTTAGTTATTCTTTAAATTCATTCAACAATATTTTGTAGTTTCAATGTAGATGTATGATTCTTTTGCTAAATTTATAGTTTTTTTATTTTTTATGCTATTGTGAATGAAACTGTTTTCTTAATTATACTTTGGGTTTTTTTGTCACTAGTATGTAGGTATCATCAATATATTTATATTAATCTTGTAGTCTGTGAACTTGATAAGCCACTTCTTGGTTCTAAAAATTTTTGTTTGTAGATTCTGTAGAATATTTTTTAAAAGATCCTGTCTGCTGCTGCTGGTGCTGCTGCTAAGTCACTTCAGTCATGTCCAACTTTGTGAATAAAGATCGTTTGAAATTTTCTCTTGCTTTATTTCATTGACTAGAATCTCATGTACAGTGTTGACTAGGAGCGGTGCAAGCACACCTCCTTTTACTAGTCCTAATCTTCATGCTCCTGCTCAGTCACTCAGTTGTGTCCAACTTTTTGTGACCCCATGGACTGTAGCCTGCCAAGCTCCTCTGTCCATGGGATTCCTCAGGCAAGAATACTGGAATGGGTTGCCATTTCCTCCTCCAGGGGATCTTCCTGACCCAGGGATGGAACATGAATCTGCTCTATCTCCTGCATTGGCAGGCAGATTCTTTACCACTGGGCCACCTGGGAAGTCCAGTCCTAATCTTAGGGAGAAAATAGTCAATCTTTCATATTATATATGATCTTAACTATAGGTTTTTACAGGTAAATTTTACAAGACTAATTACCCTTTGACAAATTAAGGAAGTTTCCTTCTATTCTGAATTTGTTTAGAGTTTTTATGATTAATGGCTGTTGAATTTTGTCCAATTCTTTTTCTGCACCTATTATAATGGATGACCATGTTGTTTTTGTCTTTTATTCTATTAATATTGTGTATTATATTAATTGGGCTTCCCTGGTGGTTCACATGGTAAAGAATCTGCCTGCAATGCAGGAGACCTGAGTCTGATGCCTAGTTTGGGCAGATCCCCTGGAGAAGGGCATGGCAACCCACTCCAGTATTCTTGCCTGGAGAATCCCATGAACAGAGGAGCCTGGCGGGCTACAGTCCATGGGGTTGCAAAGAGTTAGACGCAACTGAGTGACTAACACTTTCACTTTCATATTATAGTAATTAACTTCGGATGTTAAAAGCCTCCTTTAATCCCCAAGATAAATACTAGTTGTTCACGGTATATAATCCTTCTTCACCTTTCTGGATTCAGTTTGCTAATATTTTTTAAAGGATTTTGGGCTTCCCTGACAGCTCAGTTGCTAAAGAATCTTTTCATGAGGGATGTTGAGCTATAGTTTTCTTTTCCAAGATATCTTTGGTATGAGAGTAATACTGTCCTTACAAAATGAGAGGCTAAGTGGTCTCTCCTCCTCTGTTTCTGAAAGAGTCTTTGTAGCACTAATATTATTTCTTCCTCAAAAGTAAAGTCTTCTGGGCCTGGGCTGTTTTTCTTTAATCAGAATATTTTAAATTATGGTTCTAGGTTCTTACTTGATAAACATTTATTCAGCTTCCCCCCTCTCCGTTTTCCTTTGAGAAATTTTTGGTAATTTGAGTCTTTTCTAAGATTTTTCCATTTCATTTATTTTTTTTCAGTTTATGGCATGCAATTTGTGATATTTCCTAAATATGCCCTTTTAATTTCTGTAGGGTCTATAATGATGTTCCCCTTTGCATTTCTGATTTTGACAATTTGTGTCTTCATGGTTTTCTTTATCAGTCTAAGTAAAGGTTTATCAACTTTATTTTTTTTTTTTTAAAGAATCATCTTTTGGTATTACAGACTTCCCTTGTGGCTCAGCTGGTAAAGAATCCGCCTGCAATGCAGGAGACCTGGGTTCTGTCCCTGGGTTAGGAAGATCCCCTGGAGAAGGGAAAGGCTACCCACTCCAGAATTCTGGCCTGGAGAATTCCACGAACTGTATAGTCCATGGGGTAGCAAAGAGTCGGACACAACTGAGTGACTTTCACTTTTGGTATTACACTTTGGTATTTTGTACTTTTTTATTATTTAATTCAAGATATATATTTTAAATCTTCTCTAGTATTTTTTTCTTTGACCAAGGGATTATTTTGAAGTATGTTGTATAACTTCCAAATATTTGGGAGTTTCCCTAATTTCTCTCTCTTGCTTCATGCTGTCAGTTCAGTCTTGTCTGATTCTCTGTGACCCTATGGACTGTAGCCTGCCAGGCTTTCAGTCCATGGAGATTTAAATATGCCTGTAGTTCAAACTTTGTAGAATTTCAATCATTTAAAAATTTATTATGTCATTTTAAATTTGTTGTTTTATGGCTTAGCCTATGATCTATCCTGGAGAGTGTTCCATGTGCACTGGAAAAGAGTGTGTATTTTAATGTTGATGAGTTGAGTGTTCCATAAGTTACACAGACTGGATTTGTTGATAATGTTTTCAGTTCTTTTATATACTTACTGCTTAGTTATTTTATCAATTACTAAAAGAGGAGTATTAAAATACTCAACTATAATTATTGAATTTTCTTTGTGTCTTTCCAGTTCTATCAAATCTTGCTGGTTTTTTTTTTTAATATTTTGAGCTTTGTGAAGAGTATAGACATTTAAAATTTGTATATTGTTCAGAGGCTATTAACCTTTTTAAGAAATGTCCCTCTTTTGTCTCTACTAATATTTATTTTTTAAAACTCAATTTTGTCTGATAGTAATATAGCTACTTAAATTCCTCTCTTACAGTTACTGTTTGTGTAGTGTATCATTTTCTATCCTTTTAACTTATTTTGTGTCTTTGAATCTAATGTGTGTCTCTTCTAGAAAATGTATCTTTGGATCTTGCTTTTCATTGAGTCTGGCAACCTCTGCCTTTGCATTGAAATGTTTAATCACATCACACTTTAGCCAATTATTAATACATTTGGATTTCCATCTACTATTTGCTATTTATTTTTTTATGTCTCATGTTTTTGTTTCTTTTTTCCTCTTTACTTCTTTTGAGTAAATGTTTTAATTTACCATCTTAATTCCATAGTTTTTTTCACCATTTTAAAAAAAATCTGTCTGCCTACCCATCTATCTGTGTTTGTTCTTGATCTGTGTTTGTTTTGATATTACAATATACTTTTTAAACTTACCTCCATCTACTTGAGTTTAATGCTGACTTAACATTTGTAAACTAGAAAATTTGTTCCAATGTAATGCCATTTCTTTCTCCATTCTTTGCTATAATTATCACACACACACACACACACACACACACACACACACATACCCATCCCAATAATAGTATTATAATTATTACATTGAACAATCTTACCTTTTTAAAAAAGAGGGAAAATATGCACATACAATTCTTTTTATTTACCTGTTAAAAACTTCTAGCATTTCTCATTCCTTACTGTGGACTCAAGTTTATATCTATAGTCATTTTCTTTCAACGTAAAGAATTTCCTTCTGTATTTGTTGTTAGGTCAAGTCTGCAGGCAATAAATTCTTTTCAGTTTTTATCTGTGAATGTGTATATTTCACCTTCATTTCTGAAGGAAAGTTTAGAGGATTATGGAAGTCTTGGATGACAGGTTTGTCTTCTTTGAACACTGTGCCTATGTCAGTTTACTGCCTTCTGATTTCTATTGTTTCTGATGAGAGTGCGTGTTGTGTGCTCACTCAGTCACGTCCACCTCTGCAAGCCCGTGGACTATACCCCTGAAGAGAAGTCAGTGTTAATCATTTTGTGGTTTCCTAGTACATGATGGGAGAAGGGAATGGCACCCCACTCCAGTACTCTTGCCTGGGAAATCCCATGGACGGAGGAGCCTGGTGGGCTGCAGTCCATGGGGTTGCTAGGAGTTGGACACGACTGAGCGACTTCACTTTCACTTTTCACTTTCATGCTTTGGAGAAGGAAATGGCAACCCACTCCAGTGTTCTTGCCTGGAGAATCCCAGGGACGGGGGAGCCTGGTGGGCTGCCGTCTCTGGGGTCGCACAGAGTAGGACACGATTGAAGCGACTCCGCAGCAGCAGCAGCACATGATGAATTATTTTGTTCTTGCTGCCTTCACATTTCTATTTTTGTGTTTAGCTTTCAGCAGTTTTACTATGAATCTCTTAGTGTTTATCTAACTTAAAGCTTGATAAGCTTCTTGGATATGTAAATTAATGGTTTTCATCAAACTAGGGACATTTTAGCCATTATTTCTTCAAATATCTACCCTGCCCACTTTTATTTTCCTCTTCTCCTGGAGCTGCTGTTACAGATATTTTTATGTGCTTTATAGAATTCAATAGGTTCGTTTTCCTTCAGTCTTTTTTCACTGTTTTTTAAATTGGATCACTTCTGTTGATCTACTTTACAGTTCTCTATTTTTATCTTCTCCTATCTCAAATCTGCTATTGAGCCCATATTGTGAATCTTTCATTTCAGTTATTATACTTTTAAGTCTAAGTTTCAGTTTGGTTTTCTGTAATACATTTGCTTCCTTTATTAAAATTCCCTATGTATTTAGTAATTGGTATCATATTTTCACTTTCTTAATTCAATTTCCATTAATTCTTTGCACATATTTGTAATGGCTAATTTGAAATCATGTGCTATTCTTATCTGAAGATCTAGAAAATTTTCAAGAACGAGTGTCTCAATTTATCTGCCTTTGGTTGATTTCAAGAACTCTGATTATTTTTGTCAGCCTTTTCCCCAATTTTATTCCTCTTCTTTATGGAGAAGATTGGCTGATCTCTTTTATTCTACAATAACAGAAGTCTTCATCTATTTTTTCTTGATGAATGGTACCCATGACTGACTCATTCTATAACTGATTTGATTCTTTTCTGGTCCAGCCTGACACTTCAGTTTACGTTATAAGTCTAAAGGGGAAAGAAAGAACGTCCTTCCCTGTGGTCCTGTTTTACCAAGCAGTGACATTGGCTACGGAATGGTAAGCGCTTGCCATATTAGTCCTCTAATTTCTCTGGCATCAGCTGAGTCTTTTCTTTTGCACACAAGGACCATATTTATATACTTAAGCTTACTGGTTTTAATCACATATTTTAAATACTGTGACCACCAACTGAAGAAATAAATATCCCAGAAACATGAGAAAGAGGGAAGAAAACGTAGTGGGAGTGATGATCGGCAGCATGGTGGATTTAGGAATCTGCTTCAAAGCTACATTTCATCACTGTGTCATGGATCACTGTTCTCATAAAAACATTGATAGATACATTTAATAAATTCCTTGAAATAGGATGACACGGAATCAACATCCATCATCTCTGGTGGGTTAGACTAATGCCCTTGGACTATGAGTATAACAAATTACTCAGATAGTGTAGAATTTCATTTTTAAAAATGTGTGCCTTTATCTCCTTTTTAATCATAACTTCCTGAAATATAGGAACCAGTGCTGTCAAATTTACTTTTTTAAAGTATCTAACAGTGCCATATACAACTGAAAGCTTTATTCTTCTGTGATGATGATAAATGAAACAATACTTTTTAATAGGAATTTGAGCATATATGGAGACAAAGTATCTTATCAACAACAGTGTCATTATGAAGCATACAAAAAATTCTGGGCAAAAGAGAGAAACAGACATTGATCCTGATAATCAAGGAATTATGCCTGGCACTCAGTCTGGGGGAATGTTAAAGATCTGGGTAATAGCTCTGGAATATAAATATGGGAACAAAAGCGGAGAATTTTATTTGAGTCAGGTGAGAGAGTCAGGTGATAATGCAAACAAAGAGAATTAAATTGAGGTACAATCCATAAAGGAAAAAATAAATGATACACAAGGCACAATGAGTCCAGGATTCAGGCTATCTACCCACATGAGACAAGACTGCACCATCAGCAAGTGAAAGGATGGAAATAGTGGATGGAAATAGTGGATAGTGCAGACGATCAGACATGTCAGAGTCACTGAGCAAGTGAGATTCAGGGCCAGGGACCCAGTCACTGCGACTATTCTTTTACTAAGGAAATTGGAATTAGTCATTCCCAGGGGTGTGTGTGGAGCGGGGGGATGTGTTAGTTGCCAGTTGTGTCCGACTCTTTGCGACCCCATGGACTGTAGCCCTCCAAGCTCCTCTGTCCCTGGAATTCTCCAGGTAGGAATACTGGAGTGGGTTGCCATTTCCTTCTCTAGGTGCTCTTTCTGACCCAGGGATTGAACACAGATCTCCTGCATAGAGGCAAATGCTTTACCATCTGAGTTACTAGGGAAGCCCAGGTGGCTAGCAGTAAAGAACCCGCCTGCCAATGCAGGAGACATGAGACTAGGGTTAGAACCCTGGATTGGGAAGATGCCCTGGAAGAGGGCGTGGCAACCTACTCCAGTAGTTTTGCCTGGAGAATCCCATGGACGGAGAAGCTTGGTGGGTTACAGTCCATAGCGTCACAAAAAGTCAGACATGCTGAAGCAACTTAGCATGCAAGCCACTAATTGAAGAATTATGGAAGAGGAAGAGTGAGATTTGAGCTGAGTATCACAGAAATACTTTTAAGTCAGTTTAGTTTAAGCAACTGTGAAGATAGATTTATGGGATCAATCAACCAGACAGGTTATAATTACTGTAATCCAAATTTCTCAACATTTTTAAGTTTCAACACCATCTTTCTAGTTAAGAGTTTCCCTGATGGCTCAGACAGTAAAGAATCTGCCTGCAATGCAGGAGACCTGGGTTTGGTCCTTGGGTTGGGAAGATTCCTGGAGAAGGGAATGGCAAACCACTCTAGTATTCTTCCCTAGAGAATTCCATGGAGAGAGGAGACTGTTGGACTACAGTTCATGGGGTTGCAAAAAAGTTAGACACAACTGAGCAACTTTCACTTTCAGTTAATGTCATATATATTGCATTTCAAAAGTATTTTTGGCATAATTTGATCTCATCATATCAGGACCTCCCTAGAAGAGAGTTTATCCCCATAAATACCCCATATTTTTTGTATTAATGGTAATGGGATGTCAAATACTTTCTTTGGGTGGGTAAAAGGAATCATGGGGAAATTCATCTGAGGCTAAATCTTATTACCTATGTGCTCTGTAGAAGCTTTTGAATTGATTTGTCTTATGTAAATGTGAAATTTTACTTTTTTTTTAAAGAAAGTATTTTTATACTCCTTTGTTTTGGTTTAAAAATTGGTACATTTTTAAATTTGATTTAAAAATTGGTACATTTGTATCTTACCTAAAAATTGGTACACTTTAAAAGTTGGTTTAAAAATTGGTATATTTGTATCTTACCTAAAAATTTAAAAGGCTGAAGTAAAATTATTAAAATATTTCATTTATTCCAGTTTCTAAAAAGTTAGAAAGTATCTTTTTTAAACATAAATTTATTTATTTTAATTAGAGACTAATTACTTTACAATATTGTATTGGTTTTGCTATACATTGACATGAATCCGCCACGGGTGTACATATGTTCCCCATAAGGTTCTGGTTTAACAAATAATTTCAAATATTTTGGGACAAATAAAGAATTCTTGACTGCCCTCAATTACAATTTATTTCTTCTCTGTCTTCTCCATTTCAGTAAACGACCTCACTGTTCAGCGAATTTCCTGTCTTTGAGTTTTCCCTTTTCTTTTATCTCCACATCTAATCTGCTCTCTTAATATATTAAAGAAGAGGGAAAGGAATCGGTTTCAATAAGACTGGTTTCTCCTTCCCTGTTTGAGGTCAGAGAAGGTGAAAAAAAATACCTGAGATGGTCACAGTGGAAAGGAAGGCTGACATCTCAAGATTTAGCCAGGGGCAATCTCCCTTTTGCCTTATTTCACTGAGTAAGGACAGCCCTCAGTTCAACATTATTGATTTTATGTAAAATTGCTTATTATTATAGAAAGCTGTTATTCCTGCCTAGCCAAAGGGTTCCTCCACACAGATCCGGTGCTTTGTCCTCAGTCTGAATCAAAATTTGCCTACAGCTAAGTTCCCATCACTTCATGGGAAATAGATGGGGAAACAGTGGAACAGTGGAAACAGTGTCAGACTTTACTTTTTTGGCTTCCAAAATCACTGCAAATGGTGACTGCAGCCATGAAATTAAAAGACACTTACTCCTTGGAAGGAAAGTTATGACCAACCTAGATAGCATATTCAAAAGCAGAGACATTACTTTGCCAACAAAGGCCCATCTAGTCAAGGCTACAGTTTTTCCAGTGGTCATGAATGGATGTGAGAGTTGGACTGTGAAGAAAGCTGAGCGCAGAAGAATTAATGCTTTTGAACTGTGGTGTTGGAGAAGACTCTTGAGAGTCCCTTGGACTGCAAGGAGATCCAACCAGTCCATTCTGAAGGAGATCAGCCCTGGGATTTCTTTGGAAGGAATGATGCTAAAGCTGAAACTCCAGGACTTTGGCCACCTCATGTGAAGAGTTGAGTCATTGGAAAAGACTCTGATGCTGGGAGGGATTGGGGGCAGGAGGAGAAGGGGACCACAGAGGATGAGGTGGCTGTATGGCATCACTGACTCGATCGACATGAGTCTGGGTGAACTCTGGGAGTTGGTGATGGACAGGGAGGCCTGGCGTGCTGCTTCATGGGGTTGCAAAGAGTCCGACACGACTTAGCAACTGAACTGAACTGAAGTTAGCATAACAAAGGCAGCCTATTCCCATTCTCCCCCCAGCAGTTTTTCCTGTGGCAGTTATAGAGCATCGGAAACTCCACCTTTTACATAGTAGTCATAACTGCCTCAAATCTTTAGATTATCATCACTCTGTAGAGACAAAGAATTGAGGGTGATTTATATATATATATACATATATATATATATATGCTATAAAACAAGTTCAGAAAAAATTACATGATTTGTTGTTGTTGTTCAGTCACTAAATTGTGTCCAACTCTTTGCGACCCCAAGGTTTGCAACATGCCAGGCCTCGCTGTCCCTCACTATCTCCGGGAGTTTGCCCAAGTTCATGTCCATTGAATCCGTGATGCCATCCAACCATCTCATGCTCTGTTGCCCTCTTCTTCTGCCTTCAATCTTTCCCAGCATCAGGGGCTTTTCCAATGAGTAGGCTGTTTGCATCATGTAGCCAAAGTAGTAATGTCATGGGTCAAATGATGTAACAAGATTTTAATACCGACTCTCTTAGAACTAGTCATTGGATAGTCAGAATCAATCACAATTCCACAGTAAATCACAATTACACGGGAAATTATTTTTGACACCAAATCCATTATTTATTCTCTCTCCATTCATGAAAAGACAAAGCCCAACTTCATTAGGTTCTATAACTATTAGACACTTCCAGTAATTTCCAGCTAAATTAGTTCCATAGAGAGATTTAAAAATTTTTCTCTTTAGAGGTTTGGTTTGAAATGTCGAGACAATTAAATGAGCTATTTTAGATAGTTGTTTCTATTCATTACTAAATAATTTTCTTTAATCTATAACTCTTTGCAAAGTATTTTTCCTAATTACTTGCCATATGGTAGGTGTCTTATAATCTAGAATTTTTTTTTCTAGTTGGCAGTCTTAATGTATTAAAATCACCTACTACTCATGTTTAATTTTAAAAATAAACCACTTTTTCTCTTTTTTTATTTGCTTTCAAGACCAAAGTCTGTATAGAAAATAACTTTGGGGAAGAAAAGCTATTTGGGAACGAAAAGACCTTGATTATATTAACATGGTATTCTTTTTCATTATATCATTATTTTTCTATTTTCTTTTATTTTAAGACAGTCACTAGAATTTTTCAAGTACCAATATAAAAGATTCATGTCCATTCAATGAATTTATTTCTGCTGTAAACTACTTGAAATTTTTTTTAAAAAGGGAAAAAAATGTACTCATGTGGAAATGAGTCTTCAAATATATTCAAGTTGAAGAGACTTGACCAAATAATGAAAGGTACATATTTTCTGGAAAACCTTCAATTATATTTTCTCTATGTAACTTCTTTGTATGCAATAGGAGAATATTACATGAAAATCTTTTTAATGTTACTGGAAGAAAAGCTTCCTCATATTAATTGATCACTCTCAAATTCCATGTTCACAAAATCTGTTCAGGGTTAAGGCTCATAATCTTAGTTTCAGGTAAAAATTGTTCTCCTCTCATTTTGCAAACATAGAGAGGTAGATAACATCAAGTGATGGTGAAGATGTGTGTAAAAAGGAACTCTTGCAATGCTGGTGGGAGATTAACCTGAGAAAGCAGTTTAACCAGACTATGCAAGCACAAAGGGTGGTATGGAAGTGTGGACTATGATTACTCCAATTCTCTGCACCTGAGTTCCAAAACAAACAAAATAGTAAGAAAAATTTCAGGAAGTTTTTCAAAGATGTAAATAAGAAATTATTTTGTGTTCTCTTCCTTTATCACCTGTTATAAAGGTTTCTATTCTAGGAATAGGTAGAGATTATTCACTACTTAACTTGGGCCCAATGAGGGTCACGATGGCCAAAGTTAATACACCTTGGCTTTGCTGTTCAAGAAAATAGCTGTTTCAATTTATACAAGAGTTGTGGGTTCCCAGGAGATTACTTCACTTTGAAAAATATTTCCAGAGGAAAAAAATTAATAAATGAGAGGATGAGTATACATAATTATTACATTTTTATTTATAATTATTTTAGAATATCTAAATGATATGATCCAAAGCTTATAGTTCAAGACACATCTTCTCTTGCCAGCTTCTTAACCATTTTTCTCTACTCTGAAGCCTATTTTTCATGCACTGGAGATTATAATAAGTAACATCAGATTAGTAAGAAGTTTATTTATTCTATTTTTTCCCATATTCTTAGCATCTGTCACAAGCAGTGATGAAATTGTCTCTATAATCCTTTTCTTCCAGCAGAGGGGAGTGTATACACACATGCCTCCACACAAGGAGTAAGTGAGACCTAATTCCTGATGTGAGTCAAGGAGTGGTGTGTCCCCATCACTTCATGAGCAGATTATTTGCAGTGACTTCAGTAAAATTAAATCCATGACTGGGCTGCTTTGAAATGAATAATAAAGCATCTCCCAGGATACAGAACTGACAGAAAATATCTTCATAACACAATAAATATTTTTAAAAGTGTGCATCACTCAGGGGCCCAGCATCATTCTTATCCTTCTTAAAATCGAAAGGTGTTACCTTAGAATCTTTGTGAAAATTCGAAATCTGAATTCCTGCTAGAAATCTGTAAGCCCCAAATCCACTGTGATCATCAACCAATGTTTATTATTACCCCCACTATGTATACAGTGGGCAAAAACATTCAACAGGTTATTTACTTACTTCTTAGTATTATTCTGGGCTCCTCAGGTGGTGCTAGTGGTAAAGAATCTGCCTGCCAATGCAGGAGCTGCAAGAGACATGGGTTCAGTCCCTGGGTGGGGAAGATCCCTTGGAGTAGGAAATGGCAACCCACTCCAGTATTCTTGCCTGGAAAATCCCATGGACAGAGAAGCCTGGTGGGCTACAGTCCACGGGGGTCGCAAAAGTATTCTATTGTTAAACAGTCTGTAGTTCAACAGCAAGTTTAGTCAATAGGGAAAGTTAAGACCTTCTTACAATATCTATTAATTCCATAAAGTTTTTTTCAAAACTTTTTTTTCACAGATACTCACATAACTTTTGTTACTCCATCTGTCATTAAGATTGCCTTTGCTTACAGGTAAATCAATGAAGCCAGAACACAGCCTCATGCCGTACGCAAAAATGCACTCAAAACGGCTTAAAGACTTAAATACAAGACATGACACTGTAAAACTCCTAAAAGAGAACACAGAAAAACATTCACGGACATAAATCATACCAATGTTTTCTTAGGTCAGTCTTCCAAGGCAAAAGAAATAAAAGCAAAAATAAACAAATGGGGCCTAATCAGACTTATAAACTGTTGCACAGCAAAGGAAACCATGAACAAAACGAAACATAACCTATGGACTGGGAGAAAATATTCACAAACAGTGTGACTGATCAAGGGCTTCATTTTCAAAATACGCAGACAACTCAGAAAACTCAAAATCAAAAACAACCCAATAAAAAGACTTAGACATTTCTTCAAAGAAGACACACAGATAGCCAACAGGCACACAAAAAGCAGCTCAATGCCAATTATTAAAGAAATGCAAGTCAAAACTGCAATGAAGTGCTATCTTTCAGGGTCAGAATGACCATCGTCAAAGAGTCTACAAGATCTAAGAACAGAAGACTGCATTAAAAAAAAATTAGAATAAAGAATAATTGTAATGTCAACACTATGAAAACATCATTTATATAAAGAAAAAGGACATTTTCAGAACTGAACACTCCCCGGGTACATTTTCTATTCCTGCCTTTCCTATTCCCATCAGAAATAACCATTATCCAAATTTTGTGATAATTATTTTCTTGCTTAAAAAAATGCTTTAGCATCTCTGTTTACATTTCTAAACATAATGTAGTTATGCATATATATATATAACTACATATGCATGTAGTTATGCATATTTGAGTATTATATGAATTACTTCATTATATACGTAGTTTTCCTGGAAAATGCCATGGACAGGAGACCTTGGTGGGCTGCAGTCCACAGGGTTGCAAAGAACCAGACACAATTTAGAGACTGAGAACTCCGAATGTAGTTTAGAGGTGAGTCTTTTTCTATTCATTACTACTGTCAGTTCAGTTCAGTTCAGTTCAGTCGCTCAGTCGTGTCCGACTCTTTGCGACTCCATGAATCGCAGCACGCCAGGCCTCCCTGTCCATCACCATCTCCTGGAGTTCACTCAGACTCACGTCCATCGAGTCCGTGTTGCCATCCAGCCATCTCATCCTCTGTCGTCCCCTTCTCCTCCTGCTCCCAACACCTCCCAGCATCAGAGTCTTTTCCAATGAGTCAGCTCTTCGCATGAGGTGGCCAAAGTCCTGGAGTTTCAGCTTTAGCATCATTCCTTCCAAAGAAATCCCAGGGCTGATCTCCTTCAGAATGCACTGGTTGGATCTCCTTGCAATCCAAGGGACTCTCAAGAGTCTTCTCCAACACCACAGTTCAAAAGCATCAATTCTTCAGTGCTCAGCCTTCTTCACAGTGCAACTCTCACATCCATACATGACCATAGGAAAAACCATAGCCTTGACTAGATGGACCTTAGTCGGCAAAGTAATGTCTCTGCTTTTGAATATGCTATCTAGGTTGGTCATAAATTTCCTTCCAAGGAGTAAGCGTCTTTTAATTTCATGGCTGCAGTCACCATCTGCGGTGATTTTGGAGCCCAAAAAAATAAAGTCTGACACTGTTTCCACTGTTTCCCCATCTATTTCCTATGAAGTGATGGGACCAGATGCCATGATCTTTGTTTTCTGAATGTTGAGCTTTAAGCCAAGCTCACTTTTTCACTCTCCTCTTTCACTTTCATCAAGAGGCTTTTTAGTTCCTCTTCACTTTCTGCCATT
Source organism: Budorcas taxicolor (assembly GCF_023091745.1). NCBI lineage: Eukaryota > Metazoa > Chordata > Mammalia > Artiodactyla > Bovidae > Budorcas > Budorcas taxicolor. The sequence continues at coordinate 87,972,855 of NC_068913.1, forward strand.
AGGGTGGTGTCATCTGCATATCTGAGGTTACTGATATATTTCCTGGCAATCTTGATTCCAGCTTGTGCTTCTTCCAGCCCAGTGTTTCTCATGATGTTCTCTGCATAGAAGTTAAATAAGTAGGGTGACACTATACAGGCTTGATGTGCTCCTTTTCCTATTTGGAACCATAGATGTTCTCTTTTATTAGTTCACAGAAGTACTCAGTACTTCAACTGAGTACTCAGTGACAACTAGTACTCAGTGTGTCAGCCCTTGACCAGCACCATCAGTATTATTCTACACACTTTTTAGAAATGCAGTTTTAGGTCTCTACCTAGGTCTACTGCATCAGAATCCTGGCAATGGGAAGCAGCAATCTGTTTTCACAAGCTCTTGACATGATAGTGATACATACAAGCATGCATAATAGAAAGCACTATTAAGTAGAACTCAATTATAGGAATGTACTAAATTTCAGAGAAGGGACAGGCAAGGGCAAGAGCAAGGATGCACTCTCTGGTATCCTTTCTCATAAGGTCAGTAACCCCCCATCATGACAGCACCAACCTCATGATCTGTTTTAACTCTACCTCCCAAAGGCCCTGTCTCTAAATACCATCATGATGGAGGTTAGGACTTCAAAATATGAATTCTGGGAGGGACATAATCCAGTCCCTAGAATTTACATCGTGGCTTTTATTTAGCCATTGCAAGAGTGCAATGGCTGTGTGGAATTAGCTAGTAAATACTACCAGACTGATACCCATGGATGTTGTAACAATTCCTGTTTATGCCATATATACATAAGAATATATGAGAATATTCTTTTCAGGAGTAGAGGGTATCAGAGGATGAGATGGCTTGGTGGCATCATTGATGCAATGGACATGAACTTGGGCAAACTTCGGGAGATGGTGAGGGGTAGGGAGGCCTGGTGTGCTGCAGTCCATGGGATCACAAAGAGCGACTGAACTGATTCTTCCATACGAACTCTAAGATTATTGAAACTCAATATTTTTTTTAATCCCTATTGAACTCCTAATTGCAATTATATTAGATTTATGTAATAATTTGATGCAACTGTCTTTTTAGTGATTTACTTAATATACATCTTCCATTTTTGTTATGCTAGTACCTGTTGGCAATGTTGCTTTCCTTCTTTCTTTTTTCAGTGGGGAGGAGTTAATAGAGTTGTCACTCATTTCTTCTTTCTTATTAAAAGACAGAAAATTTCCTTCCACTTTCTGAATCACACATCACTTATTTCTCTGATAATAGAAAACAATCCTCCAGCTGTTTCTCCATCAAGATGTTCTACTTTCCCACTGCTCTCATCCTCCCTCCAACGAGTTAGCAGTTTTTAAATACTTTCATTTCCCTTAACCTTCTACTCCCCTCTACTCCCAAGTTTTGCTGAGATAGACTAGTATTTTTAGTTCTAGACTATTATTACAGTTTCCTTTGCAGTATTACAAAAATTATCATTGCAAAAGTCTTTCTTTAGCAGTTATATTGCATATTTTTAGCACTCTATGTACCCAACGTTTATTGTCTCCCAGTTATTACCTATTTTAAGATGCTGTCATCCTTATTTAGCAGTTATATTGCCTATTTTCAGCCCTGTCTATATACCCAAGGTTTATCACTCTCCAGTTATTATCTATTTTAAGATGTTGTTGAATATTGGCCCCTCAAAAGATATATCTGGGTCTCAATCCCCACTACCTGTGGATGAAACCTTTGTAGGATCTGTGTGAGTGCATGCTCAGTCATTTCAGACATGTCAGATTCTTTCTGGCCCTATGGACTGTAGCCCATAAACTACTACAGTCTATGGGATTCTCCAGGCAAGAATCCTGGAGTGGGTTGCATGCCCTCCTCCAGGGGATCTTCCCAACCCAGGGACTGAACCAACATCTCTTATATCTCCTGCATTGGCAGGTGGATTCTTGACCATTAGCGTCACCTTGGAAGCCCAGGATCTGTGTAGATGTGATTATTTAAGAATCTTCAGATGAACTCATCCAGGTGGACCCTACCTAAATCCAATGACTAGTATCCTTAAAAGAGTAAAGGGGAGGAGGGGTTAAGACACAAGGAGGAAGGCAAAGGTAGAGACTGGAATTCTGCTGCCACAAGCCAACAAGTGTGAAGAGCCATCAGAAGCAAGAAGAGGTCATCGGGCAGACATGACTGCTCCTGGACCATGGCTGTGAAGGCCTGAAGACAGATGTCAAGGGTGTCAGGGTCCATCTATCATCTGCAGTTGGACCGAGGTCATCAGGCCTATCTCCAGGTACACACAAGGATGTGTCGTCTGGTGGGTCCCTGGCTGGACAAGAGAATTCCTCATTCATGACTGAGAGCAGTTGGAGCCAAATTACAGAGCTATTTCAGGATTTGCAGTTGGACATAGGTTGGAGGGCCTGCCTCAGGCACAGATCTCCCAGGGGATCCCTGGATGGTCAAGATTAGCATCTTGAGAGGGGTTGGAGCTAGAACACAGGCCCCTTCAGGGTCCACAGCCAGGACTGGGGTTGGCTGGCTGGATACCTGGGGCATGGGTAGGCATGACTTCTGTGCAATCCCTTGGCAGATGTACTGTGGCAGGATGATGCCAAACAGGGCTGTAGCTGAGTCCCCCGGGAGACAGGGCTATTTTCAAGTCTGTAGTTGGGCTTGGCAAGTCTGCCACCTGGGCATGGTCTGCCTTTTCAAAACACCCCTCTCTGGTCATGGACTCTACTAGTGTCTCACAGTCTCTTACGTGGATCCCAAAGCTTCCACAAAGGTCCTTTTGCCTATGGAAGGTCACCAAGTTATTGTTGCCGAGTTGAGGGGAAAGAAGCAGGTGACCATTATTCTATTCCATTATCTTCTTGATATCACTCCTAGTTTGATTCCTTCTGAGAGCTGGGAGCAAGAATGTGTCCCATGCCTCTGACCTAGCATCTGATGGCTTGCTGGCAATCTGTCCCTTGGCTGATCTCTGTCTTCACATGGCCAGTCTCCCCATGTGTGTGTGTCTGTCTCCAAATTTCTCCTTTTTATTAGGACACCAGTAAAACTGGAATAGGTACCCTTCTTACACCAGTAAGAACTCATCTTAACCACTTACATCTGCAATGACCCTACTTACAAACAGTCACACTGAAGTCCTGGAAGGTTAAGTCATTAGGATACAAATTTTAGGGAGACGTAAAGCTTCCTGAGAAACAAGTAGAGTTCTTCCTAAAGGAAAGTATAAGAACTCATGATTTAAGAAAATAGCCCTACTTTAGTTTCATGACATTAGGAATACTATAGATGGATTTCTTAATTATCTATGTATGTGCCTTATGTATTCATATCTTAGGGTTAAAATATACCAAAATAAGCTTTATATTCTATGGTAGGTTTCAAAGTAAAAGCATTATTTTTCTCTTCTCTTTAACATCTTCTGTAGTCGCTACAGTGATTCAGGTCTTCTGTACTGATAAGTCACATGGAAAACATGTAGATATTAATCACTACCCCAAAAAAGGCTTTCATAAGCTATAAGTTAGTCTGATTAGCAGAACAAATCCCAAAGAACATGCTAAACTTTTTTACATACTAATTGTAGTTATTCTACAAACTAACCAAATGGTAATAGAGAAGAAAAGGAAAATGGAGGACAGAGCTTTTCTGATGGTGTGTGGTCAGATATTGAACACTGACACCTAGGCCATGATCACTGGGATTGGAAGGCCAAGAGGCTGAGCCAGCAGTAGAAAATGGGATAAAGTGACAGAGATGGGATCCAAATAATGACTGGACTTGAGCTACTCTGTGTGTATGTGTGTGCCCTCGGTTGCTCAGTCGTGTCTGACTCTTTGGAACCCCATGGACTGCAGCCTGCCAGGTTCCTCAGTCCATGGGATTTCCCGGGCAAGAACACTGGAGTGGGTTGCCATTTCCTTCTCCAGGAGGATCTTCCTGACCCAAGAATTGAACTCAAGTCTGTTGCGTCTCCTGAATTGGCTGGTGGATTATCTGCCAAACTACGTTCCCGAATGTGCTTTAAGAATTGCTTAATTTGGTCCAACCATTTACCAGTTTAATAGCACAATTTTCTAATAAATTAAAATCTATAGATCTCTGAGAAGACATTCCTGTAACCCGTGACTAAGGAAGGAAAACACATCTTCCATTTTGCTGTGTCCTGGAAATATTTTGAGTTTGTATTTCCACACATTTTAAATTAAAAATGTTTATTATTAATCCACAAAAGTAGGCTAAGAACTATGGCAAATGACCTCCGAATCTCAGTGACTTAACATAATAAATGTTCATCCCTTACCTTATATCAGATAGGGATTATCAAAGAGTTACAGCATTTTTCAGGCACCTAGGATCATTTTATCTGTTAGCTTCCCACTTTGCTAAGGCCTTGGAGTCCTCTACCTGACCCTGATCAACTGGCAAGAAGAAAAGAGTGAGCAGAAGGTATCACTCAGGATGTTCTTAGATGCCAGACTAGAAGGAGCAAATATCACCTCCATTCACATTCATCGACCAGAACTCGGTAACATGGCCCTATGTCACTAAAAGGAGGCTGGACTCTGAAGCCTACATCTTGTCCTAGGAGGAAAAAGAAGCTTAACAATCATAGAACAGTATCCCTGCCACACATTGTAATCACAGTATATCTAATTAGTCATCATCATAGTTGATTGGTAGAGAGATAGACATTAGAAAAGCCATGCTTTGATAAGCCTTTTTTTTTTTTTTACAATAATACAAGCTTTTCTTGGGAATGACTGATAATGCAGGCTTCTTTCTCAATTCACTCACTTCATAATTAGTGAAGATACATTAGCCAAGGCTGAAATGAGATGATAAAAATCAAAGGTGTGCTAACTCTAAGAGCATTTATATTTGCATGAATAAGGAGTTTACCATTTTTTTTCCTTTTCATAACCACTGAAGTAAAAAATATTTTTTTTCTAGAAACTATCTTCTTTAATATTGCTGAGTGTCTATCAACATGTGGAAAATAATAGGATCATTGTAGCCTACCTAAGCTCTATTTAAAGAAATGGAAGAATTGGAAATGCTGTCCTCATACTAGGGCCTGTGATTATTTCTTGAAGGTCAACAGTAATGCTTGGCACTTAGAAGAAAGGAGTCTTATAGGATCTTGACAGATGGAAATATTTATATGCAGAGATATGTTGCCATGTGTACTCCAGGGATACAGATCATAGCCCACCTTGACCACAGCCAATTACTAGCAGAAAAATAATGTAACAGAAGTCTTACCACTTTTCTTGGGAGGTGTCATGTCCCTCTGAAGCATTGCTGGAGATATTATAGTGCTATAATGAGACTCATAATTCATGTCAGCCCCAAGCCTTTTCATTCATTTATAAATGTTTTAGAGCCCTATGATTCATAATGCCATGAGCTGGTTTTCTTTCAGAACTGTTATGCTCCCATTAATACCAACCATTCCTGCTTCTTGCCAAGATACAAGCCCTGAAGTAATATAGTTTAGTGCTCGCCTTGAATTGTTATAGTCAAAAATCTTTTCTAGGTTCTGAGCTAATGCAGAAGAAAAGTTTTTAAACAAATATTAAAGTTTGAGAAAGAAAACAAGAAAGCAAGAAATAGCTCTTTGTCAAAGGTATCACTTAGAGTTATAAGCACTGTTAATACAATGTATGTTTTGGGAGACTCTCCTGATGGTCCAGTGGTGAAGACTTTGCATTCCAATGCAAGGGTTGCAGGTCTGATCCTTGTACAGGGAACTAAGATTTCACAGGCCTTGTGGCCAAACCCTCCACACCCGCCTTGCCGCCCCGCACACACATACACAAAAAGAACAACTATAAAGCAGAAGCAATATTGTAACAAAGTCATCAAAGATTTTTTAAATGGTCCACATCAAAAGTTTTTTTAAAAATACAATGTACATTTTCTTTGCACACCAGAATTGTTATTCTCTAGGAAAGGCTAAATGTCAGTGTTTAACTCACATAAAATTATGATGGAACTGGCCATCTCTATCACAAGGTTTATAATAAGTTTTTTGATCATCGGTCTGATTTTTATGTATCTCTTTCTTCATAAATAATGTTTACCATGCATTTTTTTTCTTTTTAACCTCATACAGCAATTCATTTTTCTGGTTAATTAAAATAACTACACATTATTCTGTTGAGCAAAACAAAGCAGTTCTTAAAATCATTTGAAGTCACATGGCATAAAACACATCTTGTCAAGATGCAGACCTTTTCATTTGTGAGACATTCTCTCTATGGCTGCTGCTGTTTGCTGGCAATATCCTCTCCAGAATCCATGTGCTATTCTATTCACCATGACCTATTTATTATCCCCTGAATCACAAATTGGCACAGCAGTACAGCACAACAGAAATGATCTTGGATTCTATTTTATTCAACAAGGTTCATTAGACCCATCTATTGTTTGAAGGTCCACTGAAAGTTTGATCTTGTTCTAGTTGCTGAGCCAGATTCGGGCAGGAAGTTATCAACAGCTGCTGATGCCCCATAAGATGGGCCTTAAAATTCACTTCCTCTGCTAGATATAAATTCCAGTATCTACAGACGACTTCTCTAGGTCTATGTTATTGATCTCCCTGTTGCTCTATGCTGTTAAAAGAGTGCCTGGTATCTCTTCCTGAGTCCTAACCCTTTACCTCACTCTGAATCTTGGCTTCATACGTGAGGGCTCTTTTGACTCAGAACTCTCATCATACAGACCTTTGTCCCAGACCCCAGCTCCAAAACTGGAGTTCTGCTGCTGTAAAATGGATTTCCAAATGAATATCTCTCTGGTGAGTTCAGTTTTGGGTCCTAACTGGATACTCTACCGTCGAATTGAGGTGATGATTGCCAGGCTCATTTCGTCAGACATAGATGACTCTTGTTTTTTTCTTTTAGCTTTTTGGTCTCAAATTGCCTACATTTTGGCTATGGGATTAAACTAGAAGACAGTATTTTGCAAACTTTATGGTTTCCTCCTTTCCTATGTGTAATATTATTTCAAAATTGTACCAAGTGTTTGGAATACTGGAGAGAACCTGAAAAGTATCTGGTCTTGCCATGGGCTCAGGAAAATCAAATCTGGGGAGAATAGGGAATAAGAGAAGCCTGGATACCAAAGAAAAGGACAAGCTTGTTCTAGTAACCCTAAATGATTTCCAGCCATTTCTTTCATCCCTTGAAAGTGAAAAGTGAAAGTGTTAGTTGCTCAGTCATGTCTGACTCTTTGTGATCCCATGGACTGTAGCCCACCAGGCTCCTCTGTCCAGGGAATTCTCTAGGCAAGAATAGAAGAGTGGGTTGCCGTTCCCTTCTCTAGGACTTTCGTCCCTTAAAATATAGCTAATTAAGAAAATTTTAAAAACAAACCTCCAAGAGAGAATATACCAATAAAGAGCTTGGGAAACAGATAACAAAAGATCAAAATGCAGGCTTCACTTAAACCTTGACTTGATTCTGTTTACTTTACCCTCCTCCTTATGGGTTCATATTTTAGGCTGAGCAACAACTGCCTTCAATTCATTCCAAATCTGTCACCATAGATATATATTCAAATATACCCATATATTTATTTTATTTCAGTAGTTATCTATTAGGCAATAACTATAATAAGGAAATAATCTTGGGCTTCCAGGAAATTTTCTGTTTTATATGTGTTAAATAATTTACTTTAAAGTAATTTCCATGATGTAAATATTATCATCATTCCCATTTGACAATAAGAACTCTGAAGTACAAGAGGTTAAGGAACTTCTCCAAGTACACATATCCTTTCTGCGCTGGAGCCAGGATTTGAACCTAGGGAGTTTATCATCAGTGTTCACATTCAACATTGTACCCACTTACCCATCATAGATGTACGTATAAAAGCTATCTCAATGGTTCTAACTAAAAGATAATGATTAAAGAAACAGAGTCTATATAGTATTACAAAATACGCAAATATCTGCTTATAAATACTCAAAGCACAGCTGCTTTGCTTGCAGAACTTTGGCAATTCTGGCACATAAGGCAATTTTACATTTCACATTTTGTGATCATTTTCATTCATTTTACTATCCAAACTAGTTCCCTTTCTTATTTAACAGGAAATACAAATTTGTCATACTATTTAGCAGTGTTTTTTAAAAGCGTGTTCTGTGGAACATCTGTCCTCAAATCAAATATTCAGATTCTAGGTTTCCACTCCAAACTTGCATCAGAAGCTGGGGCGGAGCCTATGAATCTGTAATTTTACAAGCTCCTCTGGTGTGCTCAGTGCTTCTAGAGTTAGATTTAGAAGCTGCAGCACTTCTGCTTGCTCCAATTTAGACTAATTAGTTAGAATATATTAACTTTCCATTCTCTGGTCCTAATTATGGGTCTCAGAAATATAGCTTCTTTTAAGTTGCTCATGCAGCCTTGACCTCTCCTATCCAGATCACAAAGGAAAATAAAGAAAAATTACATGCGTTTGTTCAACCCATGGTTATCCAGTCTTACACTTATTAAGGTGCAAATGTTACTCTCACTTCCCAAGCAAACACATCATTTATAGTTTCCCCTCTTCAAGCACCTTTTGTTAATTTGCCTTGAATCAATTCTTAGGTAACCACTGGCTCTAAATATTTTATAGCCTGTTTTCTGCATGTCTTAAATCTAGATTTTTTTCCCCCAGTAAAACTTCCAAGCAACTCTTTAAAAACTGTTCTGAAATGTTTGACATTTTCAGTAGTATAGTTTCCCACCAAATTATGTCCTCCCATTGCATACTACATTGTCACAGTAATTTTATTCTTGCTCAGCCAAAGTTAAAGCTAACTTGGAAGCCAAATGCTATCGTGACCAACTGTGTCTTGTACCACAACCAGCTTAATTCTTCAAAGCAAGACTTCCTATACATTGTCCAGCTGATATGTGCAATAAGTGATGGATACTAGGGTTCCAAATAACCACTGTGGGGTTGGTCAAAACAGATGTTATAACTAAAAATTTGAAAAGTAACATGCAAAGACATACTGAGAGACAGTGGTAAATAAGGTAGGTTATTTGTAAACTGCTAAAAAAGATGAGAAAACACCTTCTTGGTGGTACTCAGAGTTAAAATGGTTAATTTTGAAAAGGGCTACTGGTCAAAATACAAGGCATGACTGAGTTAAAATAAACTGGGATAGGAACACAATTCCCAAAGTCACTTAGAGAAGGTTACAATATAAGAATATGTTTTATAAACAATAAAGTCTATAAAGACTTTATTATCATTCTTACACACTGAAAGAATGTGGTGTTGAGGAAGACTCTTAGTTCCTTGGACAGAAAGGAGATCAAACCAGTCAGTCCTAAGGGAAATCAGTCCTGAATATTCATTGGAAGAACTGATGCTGAAGCTGAGACTCCAATACTTTGATCACCTGATGGGAAGAGCTGACTCACTGGAAAAGACCCTGATGCTGGGGAAGACTGAAGGCACGAGGAGAAGGGGACAACTGAGGATGAGATGGTTGGATGGCATCACCAACCCAATGGACATGAGTTTGAGTAAGCTCCAAGAGATGGTGAAGGACAGGGAAGCCTAGCATGCTGCAGTCCATGGGGCCACAAAGAGCGGGACAGGATGAGCAACTGAACAAAAACAAGTTTCAGTGTTCCTAGTTGGCAAGTGGATGGGTTTCCTTCATCCTGTGACTCAGGCACATGAATTCTTCCTTCCAGCAGCCGTACCATTTGCTCAGAGTCTCTAAGCAGGTGGGAGAAGAGAATACACACCTCTGCATCACCATCTTGGCCAGAAATTGATCTATTCTGTTCCCATGCCGTTTGGGAAGAACTGGTCATGTAGTCCTATTTAGATGCAAGGGGAGATTGGAAATGTAATTATTGTCTGGGCAAGTGTTTGCCCACAGCAACCTTGGACTATGGGAAGCACAACTAATGATGGAGAATTAGGGGTCTCTGTTATACTGACCCCAAATCTTAGCTTTCTATAGATATACCTCAAGTCCACTTTGGTTACTACTCTTCAGTTCTAACTTTCAGGTTGAGCAGAATTATATGATTTGGTGTTGCAATTGTGTAACACAGACTAGGACTTGAACCTATCTTCTTTCAACTGAGATCACACACCTGGTCTCAGGACTTAATGAAGCTCAGGTTCCTGGTGTTGCCTCACAGAAAGAATTCAGTGAGAGATAAAGTGATGGGTAAGAGAAACACACTCCACAGACAATGTGTGGGCTGTCTTAGAAGACCCAAGGCCTCAAAATATGGGGTAGTTAACTTTTACGGACTGGGTAATTTCATAGGTTGATGAATGGGAGGATTATTTTAATTATTTGGGGGGAGAGGCAGAGATTTCCAGGAATTGGGCCACCAGCTCACTTTTTGATCTCTGATGGTTGTTCATGGAACTGTCATGGTGCTGGTGAATGCTTCCTTAACATGCTAATGTATTATTAATATAATGAGCATATAATGAAGATCAAGTTCCACTGGAAGTCCAATCTTCCACCATCGTGGACCTAGTTGATCCTAAGTCTCTGTCATGTCCTGTGTCTACGTCATTCTTTTAAAAGTTGTGCCCTGTCCTTTCCCTCCCATTTCAGTGCTGTGGAAAATTTAGAAGAAAATATTCATGAACCCTTAGAATTTATTCATTCCATACAAAAAGCACTTCAACAAATAGTTTTTGAAAGTACCTTACATTTCCACTTTCATCCTATATTCTTGAATTTTTGTATAATAGTTTAGCAACCAAACTGTGATTTGCAATGTTAATTATTCTCATATAATTTTCATCTTTGCTGGAATATAATATGTGTTCTCAATTCATTCACATTTTCTGCTTTAAAGCATTTCCCATTAAGCCTCCCCAGTAGGCTAAGTCTCCACTGCTTTCAATAGATGCCTGTAGATATCACGCAGAATGGTTCCAGGGGAAAATATGTACATAGAATTGGGATTCACTCTGCAAAGAGGGCCTAATTAGGTTTTCCCCATTCATAGAAATAGATCTTTCATCAGTGACAATACAGTGCAATTAGGGGAAGTCACTTGTAACTTGCCATGGGTGCAGTCAGCTGCTACTAGTATTTCCTTGGGAAGCCCTTGGATAAACGATGTTTCATCCTTTTTTACATGAGAATTCCTTCTCCTGAGAGTTGCCATTGAATTCCATATTTAGGACTGAACAAGTTTAGCCCCTATGGCTTCACATTTAATTCCAATTTTCCTTTTTTAATACAAACTTTGCTTCGTGGTTTCTTTAACTTGATATATTTGTTAAACACTTCTAACAGGACTCTTATTTATCTAACACTGCCAAAGATGTGTTGTTCTTCATAGAAATAACACATTAACAACAGTAATATTGGCATTGCAGTTAGGGCTTACAAAATAGGCTTCCATATTTATAACAATTTTGTAAGACTCTGAGACTGACTTGCCAAAGGAAGTACAGCTGGTCAAAAGCAGAACGGATTTCTTAAATTCAAGTCAGTGGATTTTCTATTATATTATGGTGCTCATTTATTACAATGCACGAACCTGAAATAATTGAAGAGTAATAAAATTTTGTATTGCTGATACTAAGTGCATAGAAAGTGAAAGAAAGTGTTAGTTGTTCAGTCATGATCGATTCTTTTGCAGCCCCATGGACTGTTGCCTGCCAGTCCTCTGTCCATGGGATTCTCCAGGCAAGAATATTGGAGTGAGTTGCCATTTCCTCTTCCAGGGGATCTTCCCAACCCAGGGATTAAACACAGGTTTCGTGCATTGCAGGCAGATTCTTCACCATCTGAGCCACCAGGGAAGCCCCAGTGTATTGATCACTATTAGTAAATATATGAAGCTTCATTCAAAACTCTGAGTTGACATGTCATCAAGGGTGGAGAGAATGGATGGACTGGTGGGTAGGGTGAGTAGAGAAGATAAGAAAAAGTTATTCAGGAAGAGGATTTCCAGGTGGCACACTGATAAAGAGTCTGCCTGCCAATGCAGGAGATGCAAGAGACTCGGTTCGACCCCTAGGTAGGGAAGATCCCCTGGAAGAGGAAATGACAGCCCACTCTAGTATTCTTGCCTGGAAAATCCCATGGACAGAGAAGCCTGGTGGACTAATGTCCATGGGGTCACAAAGACTCAGATATGACTGAGTGACTGAACACACACTTTCAGGAAGAGGAACCAAATTTTCTGCATAAAATCAGGAATAAGAGTGTTGTGTGCAGAGACTGTGAGGAAACTGAAATCTATGCTGGGAGGAGGCAAAGGTGAAGAAAGCAATGAGAAAGGAAGTTAGTTGGAGCAGTTAAAGGAGAGTTTTGTTAGTCTGGTGGAGATATTTAAACTTAATACACGGCGGCAGCGAACCAGTGTGATTTCTGGAAATAGGAGTATTAGCACTTAGTGCTTTCAAGAAGAAGGCACTTGGCAGTAGCCTGCGTGATAGTTTGAAAATAGGAAGGCTGAGATGGCCAGTCTGTTGCTCCCATATCAAGATGTGAAAAGGATTTGGACCCAGTGGCAATGGAGTGTGAAGCAAAAGAGAAGCCAGGGCTCAGGGCTGTCCTGGATATAAAGAATACATGATAATAAATTGTTAAATATAAAGGCTTAAAGTTTTAACCAAGAAACCTGGAAGAATGCAGAATTTAAGGGATAACTTGTTTTCAAAAATAATGTTGAGATAAAATCTAACTGTCGAGTTACATTTGTGATGTCAAAATAAATACCTTATTTCTAACATAGGTGTTCTTCTGTTGAGTAGCCTATTTCTAAGCTACACAACATTTATTTTATTCTCCAATATTAGATATTTCTATCAGACTGTGTTTATTACATACACATAAGAGCCGTTTTATCTCTGAAGAATAGGATTTTTTTCCTTCCTAACTCCATCCTTCCTAACAGAAGTGGACAAAAATAAGTAAAACACCACAAATTCATAGAATAAGCTAGTTTGTTGCTCATTCTGTGACACTATTAATTCTGACCTTAAAATAGCTTCCAGTTTATACAACAAGCAGTGCTTAAGCTATCAGATTTTGAAGTAAACATGCTTAATACATTGTTTCTCAAAGCAGCTGGGTGTTGTTAGGGCCACAAGGAATTTCAGAGACCATATTCCCACCTTCCATTTTACAGGCAGTAAATAAAAAGTTATTCAGAACATAAATCCAATTAATAGCAGAAATGTGACTGGGATTCAGATTTCTGACTCTAGATTCACTGTTCTAGGAGCTTCTGCTTGGAACATTGTCAGCAATAGTTGAAGAACTTGGATGGCAGCAACAGCTCAAAGTGATTTCATATCTATTACTTCATAAAGACTGCCCAAGGGCCCAATTAATTAGATGCTTTTATGACCACTCCCTTTGAGGGAGGAGCAAATGAGACACACATAGTTGGAGTAACTCACTCCCGGTCGTGTACTAGTGAGGAAAGAAGCTGGAATCTGAAGACAGGTAGTCTGGTCCAGAGGCTAGGTCCCTGCCACATCTCATATCCCAGCACCACTTCTACTCTTTTCAAGTACTATTGGTGCCATTTTGAAAAAAGAGAACAGTAACTATATAAAGAAATGAAATAATAGAACTACCAATTACTTTCTATCTCTCCAATCAATAATGATCTTTAGTTTGGAGGAAAGGTCCTTTGATTATTAAAGTTCAGTTCAGTTCAGTTCGGTCGCTCAGTTGTGTCAGACTCTGTGACCCCATGCACTGCAACACTCCAGGCTTCCCTGTCCATCACCTGCTCCCAGAGTTTGCTCAAACTCTTACCCGTCAAGTCGATGATGCCATCCAACCATCTCATCCTCTGTCATCTCCTTCTCCTCCTGCCTTCAATCTTTCCCAGCATCAGGGTCTTTTACAATGAGGGTCTTTTTTCCAATGATTATTAAAAACTTGACACAATTGGCATTATAAGCTCTCGCCATTGTCAGGAGTGGTAGGGCATTCAATCAGGAAAGATAACTAACAAAGCTTTCTTATCCCACTGTTCCCAAGACCCATGGGGGAGAGAATCCTGTGAAGGAGAGCCTGGGCATTCATGGGATGCAGAAAGCCAGGACTATAGTGGCTGGTGACATGCAAACAAAGAAACTGTGTTTCAGTAATGAACGGGGCGGACAGCGGCATAGACCACTGCAGGAAATTCAAATGAGAGAGGGATTATTGGAGTTGGCAATTAGGAGGCCAGGCTGTTAGTGAGTTTTGAAAGAGCAATTTCAGTGGAACCTGAATTGCAGAGGGCCAAGGAATGAACACGAAGCTGTAAGGGCATGCTTGCTGTGCCACTGCAGTTTATAAGCGTATAACAAAACTAGATTCCAAATTAAAAATCCAGTTTTGCAATATTGAGGCAAATATTTATTTATTTATCTCAGGTTTTAAAACTGTTTATTTAATACATTTCCATTGTTTAATAAACATGGAACAAATATCAAAGAAAAATAAAAAGTAAGGGGTGACAAGCCATCTACTCTTCCCTGCCCACCATCTGCACTGTTCCCATCTTTTCCTGCAAGTAAACTTCTTACTTCCTACTAGTTTCTTCTTTCCTAAAAGTAACTTTATTTCTTACTAGCCTCTTCTTCACACTTTTTAAATATAAGGAACACATGTACATTTCTACATGATGATGGTGTACTATAATGTTTTGGACTGGTGTTTGGTCTCCATTAAACGCTTCTTGAAGAACTTAGGTCAATACACAAGTCCTTATGGATACATTTACTTAACTGGTTCTGTGTAGATAAAGATGAGATTGTTTAAATAATAAATACTGGAAAGGGTGTGGAGAAAAGGGAAGCCTCCTATACTGTTGGTGGAAATGTAAATAGGTACAGCCACTATGGAGAACAATCTTCAGGTTCCTTAAAAAATTAAAAATACGGGTTACCATCTGATCCAGTAATCCCACTCCTGGGCATATACCCAGAAATGCCAAAAACTAATTTGAAAAGATATGTGGACTCCAGTATTCATAGGACATAGAAGAAACCTAAATGTCCATTCACAGATGCATGGATAAAGAAGATGTGGTGTATGTATACACATATGTATGTTGTTCAGTCACTAAGTCATGTCTGACTCTTTGCGACCCCATGGACTGTAGCCCACCAGGCTCCTCTGACAGTGAGATTTTCCAGGCAAGAATACTGGAAGTATTCTTGTGGGCTGCCATTTCCTTCTCCAACACATATATATGTGTATACACACACACACACACACATATATACATACACTCATATACACAGTGGAATATTGCTGAGCCATAACAAAGAAAGAAATAATGTCATTTGCAGCAACATGGACAGACCTAGAGATTACCATACTAAGTGAAGTAAGTCAGACAGAGAAAGACAAATGTCATGTGATATCACTTGTATGTAGAATCTAAAAAGATGATACAAATGATTTTACTTATAAAACAGGAATAAATTCACAGTCATAGAAAATAAACTTTAGGTTACCAAAGGGAAAAGTAAGGCAGGGAGAGACAAATTAGAAGCTTGGGATTAACAGGGACATACCACCTTTCCCGGTGGCTCAGAGGTTAAAGCGTCTGCCTAGAATTCAGGAGACCCGGGTTCAAACCCTGGGTGGGGAAGATCCCCTGGAGAAGGAAATGGCAACCCACTCCAGTACTCTTGCCTGGAGAATCCCATGGAGGGAGGAGCCTGGTAGGCTACAGTCCATGGGGTCGCAAAGAGTCAGACATGACTGAGTGACTTCACTTCACTTCACTTCACTACTATATATAAAATAAACAACAAAGACCTATGTATATCACAGGGAATTATAGTCTATATCTTATAATAATCTATAATGGAAAAGAATCTGAAAATAATATATATTGTATAACTTTGTTAATTTTATATTTTCCTTTTTGAACACAATTCCACCTCTTCCTGATCTTTTGCCATCTTTCCCCAGAGTTTTGCCTTTCTGTTTTGTGGTCTTCTATCATAGAAACAATTGCTTCATTGAATTTTGCCCTTGTTTGAGGTGAGGTGAAGTCGCTCAGTCGTGTCCGACTCTTTGCGACCCCGTGGACTGTAACCTACTAGGCTTCTCCATCCATGGGATTCTCCAGGCAAATTTACTTGTTTTAATTAAGGGCAAGATTTTGGTTCAGACTTTTCATTTGCTCAATGTCAACATTTTTTTTCTGGAGTATCCATCTGTTTTTAAATTTGCTGATATTGTCCTCTCTTTTCTTCTTAGTGTCTTTGTATGGATACTCTGTTAAATACTTTTCATGTGCATGCAAGCTAAGTTGCTTCAGTCATGTCTGACTCTTTGTGACCCCATGGACCATGGCCTGCCAGGCTCCTCTGTCCATAGGATTCTCTAGGCAAGAATACTGGAATGGGATGCCATGCTTTCCTCCAGGGGATTTTCCTGACCCAGGGATCGAACCCGTGTCTCTTATGTCCCCTGCATTGGCAGGAGAGTTCTTTACCACCTGGGAAGTCCCAGTTACTTTTCATACCTGCCTTTAAATGAGTTGCACCAGTTCCTTGCAAATGATTATGTCTTTTAGACTAGCTGCACAGATATTTGCAAGAGATTCTTAGCTGCAGGACAGTAGAATTACAGTATCCTTATTTTTCTCTCCCCAGCTTCCCTCCATAATCTTCTGGTAGGCGTCTACATTTCATTGAAAGATACTCTTAAGAATGTTTTACAGTTTGTCTCCTAACTTCACTAAGAATGGAAACTTTACTTTTGAGAGTAGAGGAAAGACTGCCTAGTTTATGTAGCTACATTTCTCTTGTAAGTCTTTACCTCACTTATCTATCCCAAATAATAACAGAATTAGAGCACTGGAACTTGACAGTCTTTTTCTGAGTTTTATGGTTTTTCAGAACATGGAAAGCAATACAAAATGAGCAAAAAAAGAGTCTACTTCCAGTTTCACAATATGGCTTTTGACAATAATAGTTCCTTTCTCTTTTATAGTTTATGCTATATCTGCATAAAGGGCACAAATGTAAATCTAATTTTCATTTCCTTTCTGTATTACTTTCTTCCCAAGAGTTTGGGTCTTTCCATCCTAAGGGACTCGGGGCCAGAAAGACTCCTTGGGGACCTGGCTGTTTCTGGGCACTGCCAAGAGAAACATGCTGCTTTTGTGCTCTGTAGTCGATACTAGCCATTGGCTCTTCTCTGGGGAGAACACTTCTGAATTTGTTATATGACACTCTGCAAATTCCAATCCTTATCTCTTTTAGAAATTGACTTCTGTTTCTCTATTTCATTTACGTAGAAGAAAACAGGTGGGGCACCTCTGTTACCGGTCTCCAGGTCAGAGTTGCAGAGAAATGGAAGCCAAGTCATCCTGAGGTATCGGCAACACATTTTCTCCTGGTGTTTCTGACACAACCTGAATACTGTTGACATTCAGGGCAAAGTGCCAGACTCATCCAACTCAGAGCCATTTCCTAGGAAATCATCTCAGGTAGGTTTTTCTAAACACTGCTATTTTATTGCTATTGAATGCCATCAAATACCAGAGAAGGCAATGGCAACCCACTCCAGTGCTCTTGCCTGGAGAACCCCATGGACAGAGGAGCCTGGTAGGCTACAGTCCATGGGGTCGCTAAGAGTCAGACATGACTGAGCGACTTCACTTTCACTTTTCACTTTCATGCATTGGAGAAGGAAATAGCAACCCACTCCAGTGTTCTTGCCTGAAGAATTCCAGAGACAGAGGAGCCTGTTGGGCTGCCGTCTATGTGGTCGCACAGAGTCGGACACGACTGAAGCAACTTAGCAGCAGCAGCCAACAAATACTGGTCTAAAATCAGGAAAAGAAAACATTTCAAGTCAACAAATAGAAAAATCCCCCTTCCCAAAATGGCTATGTCTGTGGGGGCCATTTAAATATCAGGTCAGTTCAGTTCAGTCTCAATCGTGTCCGACTCTTTGCGACCCCATGAATCGCAGCACGCCAGGCCTCCCTGTCCATCACCAACTTTCGGAGTTCACACAGATTCATGTCCATCGAGTCCGTGATGCCATCCAGCCATCTCATCCTCAGTCGTCCCCTTCTCCTCCTGCCCCCAATCCCTCCCAGCATCAAAGTCTTTTCCAATGAGTTAACTCTTCGCATGAGGTGGCCAAAGTCCTGGAGTTTCAGCTTTAGCATCATTCCTTCCAAAGAAACCCCAGGGCTGATCTCCTTCAGAATGGACTGGTTGGATCTCCCTGCAGTCCAAGGGACTCTCAAGAGTCTTTTCCAACACCACAGTTCAAATGCATCAATTCTTCTGCGCTCAGCCTTCTTCACAGTCCAACTCTCACCTACATACATGACCACTGGAAAAACCATAGCCTTGACTAGATGGACCTTTGTTGGCAAAGTAAAGTCTCTGCTTTTGAATATGCTATCTAGGTTGGTCATAACTTTTCTTTCCAAGGAGCAAGCATCTTTTAATTTCATGGCTGAGGTCACCATCTGCAGTGATTTTGGAGCCTCCCAAAATTAAGTCTGACACTATTTCCATTGTTTCTCCATCTACTTACTTCCCATGAAGTGATGGGACCAGATGCCATGATCTTCGTTTTCTGAATGTTGAGCTTTAAGCCAGCTTTTTCACTCTCCTCTTTCACTTTCAAGAGGCTTTTTAGTTCCTCTTCACTTTCTGCCATAAGGGTGGTGTCATCTGCATATCTGAGGTTATTGATATTTCTCCTGGCAATCTTGATTCCAGCTTGTGTTTCTTCCAGCCCAGCGTTTCTCATGATGTACTCTGCATGGAAGTTAAATAAGCAGGGTGACAAGATACAGCCTTGACACACTCCTTTTCCTATTTGGAACCAGTCTGTTGTTCCATGCCTAGTTCTAACTATTGCTTCCTGACCTGCATATAGGTTTCTCAAGAGGCATGTGTTGGCTATGATTAATTTTCAACATACTTTCCTAAGTTCCCCCTTCCTTGAATAGTAGATTCTTTTGAAATAGCAGATGACTACAAAATATTTTTTCACTTTCAAAAATTTTCAGGATAGCACAGAAAAAAATATATTTTTAAAATATCTGAACTATGGACACAGAAATATTTCAAATAAAGTGTCAGACTTAACAAAACTATGAAAGACTTGTAAATACAGAAAACTTAGGGAAATGAAGATAAAAAGGGCTTCTGCTGTTTCACAGTTACTGCTATACACTAGTAAATTAATACTTGTCTGCTGTTTAGCTCACATTTTAAATTTTGTGAAATCCAACTCAGGACTTCCCTGGTGGTCCAGGGGTTAAGACTCCATGTTTCCAATGTAGGGGGTATGGGTTTGATCCCTGGTCAGGGAACTAAGATCTCAAATGTTTCGCAGAGCAGCCACAAAAATAAAATTTAAATTAGAAAAAAAGAAGGTCCAACTTACACTAAACAAGACTTCTTCAATGTGTGTGTGCCTATTGTGTCTAGTATTACAGTGATCTTATTATCTAATTACAATAAAACCAAATTGAAATGTCAAATCAGGTAAAAACAAATATTTTCTTCTTTAATAAACTGGAGAGTCAATGCCAGCTAACATATTTAAATTTCCCTGAGTAATACAATTAAAATTTTATTATCTCATAATTTGCCATTTTAAGCCACATTTCTGAACTTCTTGTGGAATATTTCACTTCATTTTCCCATAAAGTGCTATAGCTTCTAAAGTGAGATAGTTGCCTTGTAGGATATTCTAGCAATCATGCGCAGTGCCTTCTGAACAGAACTGAATGTGTGTCATCCAACTGAAGCAATGAGGAAAGGTGGGTGAACTGAATGTAATTATCAAAGTTGGCACATGCCCAGCATCCTGTAGATGGCACCCAGATGCTCTCATGAATGATGAGGTTGCTAGCTCTGATTCTAAATGGATTGCATGCCATTGGCCAAGCCATAAAATTATTTTCTCTTTTTTCACTATCCAAACTTGCAAAGCTCACTCAAGCTTTTTGAAACAAAACTGGAGCATCTAGCAGTAGGTCATATGAAGGATGCTAGAGCAATCTGACAGTGACATCTGTCACTCCATTTATGCCAGGCTTGATCTGAGGGATTTGGCCGGCTGGAAGATGTCCAGCGATTCCCTCACTGTACTACAGTCGTCCTCCTGCCGTAGGCACTAGCTATACCTTCATGATGTCACCCAAATCAGAGAGGGTGATACTCTCAGACAGACGAGGACCATACTGAAGCCCATGCAACGGAATTTGTTGAACAGTCCTGCTAGAACCTCAAAACAAATCTGCAAGGTGGCTATTGAAATGCCAATTAAGTACTACTTTCAGTTTGTAGAGCTTCCCCATAAAGGTAAAGAATCTGCCTGCAATCTGGGAGACACGGGTTCAATCCCTGAGTTGGGAAGATCCCCTAGAGAAAGAAATGTCAACACACTCCAGTATTCTTGCCTAGAGAGTTCTGGACAGAGGATCCTGGCAGGCTATACAGTCCATGGAATCTCAAAGAGTCAGACACAACACTTTCACTTTTAGTTTGTAAAATGGCAAACATTTTAAAATGTAGTAAAATTGTTCAGATAAAGATAAATAGATTGAAGGAAACTGCCTGTTGACGGGTCTTTAATGTACTCTGCCCTGGGAAAATATTACTCATTACATCTTTCATTCAATGAATATTTAATAATGTCATTTCATGCAGGGGGCAGTATTTGGAAAGGCCTGAAGATGAGAGAGAGCATGGCAGTTTCAACAGGGACTGTTGAGAATCCGCCTGCATTGCAAGGTGGATTCTTAATCACTAGAACACCAGGGAAGTCCCAATGCCCAGGTTTCTGATACAGGTAACTGCATGAAAGGTAGTCCTATTTATTGAGCCTGGAAACCCAGATACGAGTTCAGGGGAAATGATGAATTCAATTCAGAGTGTTTGAATTCAAGAAAGAGATGGGATATCTAATAGAAATATCCAGTAGGCAGTTGTAAACATAAGTAGAAGGTCAGGAAGAAAGACTGCAGAATCTTCATTAAAAGCTGAGATGTCCTCACTCCAGCTATTTTTTGCATAAAGGAATGAAAAAGTTCCTAGGAAAATACTCAGGCCAGAAAAGAAAGAGATGAGGCACATTTGGCTAGGACACAGCGAGGTGAGTATAGTAGGAAAGAGGTGGTTCTTTGCATCATATGTTGTCTATTTTCAACCCATCCTTAGCTTAAGGCTAAGCTCTCACAAGCTTCACCTTAAAAAATTGTATTAAGAATGCGGTAGCTTAACAGGTTGGCTTTAATGAAAGCTCGATAGTGTCTTGAGATCACAGTACCAGCGTCATCGATGACAGCTGAGTAAACTGTCTGACAAATGGCAAGCTTCATGAGACATGGCAAGGCTTCATGGGAGCAAGCATAAATCTTTGAAACATCAGGCATTGGTGGGTCTTGGCTCACCAGTCCATGGGCATTGCCAGCAGAGGGAAAGCTTTACAAAGACCATCAGGGAGAGCAGTGCTTGGCACACATGGGTAGCCTTGATTGGGACTATCACCAAGAAAAAAAACAGTGCAATGCAGCCATCCAGATGACTGGTTGGTGGAGGACATGTGAAATTGGATATGTAGAATTAATTTAAAGAGAAAATTGCCATGTCCTTGACATAGTGGTGAGACCCAGAAACATTCTTCTTTGAGTACCTTATTGTTAACACCAGGCTGGAGCAATGGATGGAAGGAAAATATAACTGTTGGATATCTGTATCTACAGTATGTATTGAAAAATCATATTCTAAAGTTTGCTTTTAAAAAGGAATTTTATATCTTGTATTTCTATTTTTAAAACTTAAAGTCATTGCTTTTTAAACAATATGTATCCTAGTTCATTATTCTCCTGGATCAGTGGTTTTAAGTGCAGA
Source organism: Budorcas taxicolor (assembly GCF_023091745.1). Lineage (NCBI taxonomy): Eukaryota > Metazoa > Chordata > Mammalia > Artiodactyla > Bovidae > Budorcas > Budorcas taxicolor. The sequence continues at coordinate 87,994,713 of NC_068913.1, forward strand.
AGTGTTTCTTTGCTTTTCCTTAGAATCAAACGAAAGGAATTTTGCTAATTATAGTTATGCAGTTATTTCTTATATCAGGGATAATACTCAACTGAAGGCAGGCTTCACACCATGAGTGAGAAGTGAAAGATGTGCTTCCCTAATTTAGATTTTAATTTCACCTGATCATTAATTCATTTTCACACATAAACTGTTTTGTCAAATTAATTAATTAGGGCAATTGCTTCTGGTCTCAAGTGATGAACATTATATGAGGTTGGAGAAGTGCTATCAAATTGTGTTTTTAATTCGATAAGAAGCAAGGTCTGGTGATAAAACTTGCCAAGAGAAATAAGAAGCTGCTAACTTTGAATTAAAACACTCGAAAACTTCAAATTGCATCAGGCCACCATTAAGCTTTACAGCTCGGCTTTGAATCTAGGCTCTGCTACTTTGCAATCAAGTTACTATATCCTCTTTGGGCTTTAGCTTTCTCTTGGGTAAAATGAAGATAATACCTGGAAAATATTGAGTCAATGTGCTTTTATTCCTTTCTATAAATCACGTTTCCTTGATGCCACCTCCATAAGTTAGAGGATATGACATTGGGGGATGTCCCTGACACACAATAATGAAAATGAAAAGAAAGCTTTTGTGCTTTAGAGGAAGAAGAGGGAAAGGCAACAGGTTGTGAGACAAGAGGTCAGACACTAAATTCCAAACTACTTCATGTGCACTCCCAAGATTCAATTCTCAACTATGAAAAGGAAAGTAATGATTAACTTTTTTTAAAAGGGAGCACATAGGAAAAAGTTTCAATCCAGCTTCCTTGTTCAGGCTGGAAGGAGATTTCTCACAGGAAAGATGGATAGTCTAAGAATAAAAATGGTGGCTTGATGATGAGATGCCTGAAATGAAGGCACTGAATGAGAATGTCATCCAAGCCATAGAGAGGTCCACGGGCCAGAGAAAGCCAAGGTAGGGCTGAGGCAGCAGAGGTGATGCCCAAACAACCTGGGAGCTTTGCCAAGATTTCATTGCCAAAGACTTCAACATTAGAGCCTGGAATACCTGAAAGCTCAGCACAAGTGTCTGCTCACCAGTGTGAAGTCCTGTCTCTCTTGCAAGAAAGCACTTAAAACCTAACTTCCTTCTTTATCCTAAGGCCACCTTGAAAAGGAAAAGATGGAAAAAGGATGAAATACAGAGTATTTATACCTTCCACAAAAAGGGATGGTGGTATCCTGGAAAAGACTACATTTCTTTTATCTAGTCAATTGTCTGTACTACAAACAATTCTACGAGAAACCTGAAATCAGCTGTAGAATATTTAAGATATGCTGTGCTGCGCTGAGTTGCTCGGTCGTGTCCAACTCTTTGTGACCCCATGGACTGTAGCCTGGGCTCCTCGCTCCATGGAATTCTCCAGGCAAGAATACTGGAGTGTGTTGCCATTTTTTTCTCCAGGGGATCTTCCCAATCCAGGGATCAAACCTGGCTGGATCTTCCTCATTGCAGGCAGATTCTTTGCCATCTGAGTCACCAGAGAATATACTTATATCTATACATATATATTTATATCTATATATACATTTTAATATTGTCTGAGTTAAATATCTAAATTTCCAACTATAATTACTTTTTTAAAAAAAGCACAAGTAGGAACCAGCCAGTATTTCAGTATTTCAAATATTTGCTACCTGTATAATAAAAGCATTTTTATTCACATTTTTTCCAATTCTACTGAGGTATAATTGACATATAACATTGTATACGTTTAAGGTATACAACCTATCTCATTCATGTTTAACCTGTATTTGTGGAGTTAAGTGGAAAGCAGGCCTTGTCCTAGATACTGAAAACAGGCAGGCACAGTAACACGGTCCTGACTTCAAAGGTTTATAATACTGGGGAGCAGGAGAGAGTTAATTCAAATTGACCATTAGAGTGAATGAAAGCCTCTGGCTCTACTGACAAGCCTAAGGTGTATCAGTGCAGAAAAAATTATGAAAAGAAGGACGGTGAAGAGAAGCAAAGATAGACTTAGTAGCAAGTTATCAACTATTATCCCAGCTGTCATTTAAGGACTTTTTCTACCTCACACTGCCTCTGCTCCTTCTGGACCTAATTTCAAAAGGGAGTTTAATGGGGACGAAATTGCGAATGACAACAGCCGGGCTCACTGCCTTTTTACATGCTGACTCAATGTGCCCCAAGGAAATTTGCCTTATTGGTAAAACCACATCTTTTAAGGACTAAGCAATTTCAAAGCTCTTGCTGCTTGTCATCTTGGTTACTAAAAGCCAATCCTAGGTGTTTTTTTTGTTTTTTAATTTAAGTAAATATAATCCCACAATCTTATAATTTTCAAGTTTTTTTACTTTCTAGCAATATTCTCAGACGTTCTATTATTTAAGGAGAACCTGAGGGAGGATGCCTGTTTTTCTACAAGGTGACATATTCATTCACAGCAGCTGTTATTGTCTGGATCCACATACCTAATTCAAGCCATATGAAGCAATGAGATTCTTAGAGATGAAGCAATCAGGGATCATTTTTTTACCGATTTTAAGGTCAAACATTGCAAAACAAGCAAATATCAAATAAGGATCTCAATTCTGCAAACTATATGCAATGAAATTTCATTCAGATTATTTAAAATTTCTGAAGAAAATACTGACTTTGATCCAACAGAATGCAGGGAGGGTGGTATGGAAATCTTCATGGTTTGAGCCAAGGAACTGGGCAAGATAGAACTTGTAAACAAAGATATCTTTTTACTTTAACACAAGACTTTGGGTATGTGGAGATGATTCCTTAATTTGGTTGTAGTCCAGGGACTTGAAAAGCAGTATTTATCTATTGAGTCAGTAAGGGTTTCCACTAAGAGGCTCATAGCTTATCTTAAGAAGCCTTGAAAAATGATTTCATGGCCAAGTTCCATATAAACTACAGCACAGGGTAAGAGTGATAACCCAATGTTGGTAGTCACCTAAACATTGCGATGAATTTATAATTCTAGGAAGCAACATGCTATTCTCTGAATTTACCAGGCTTTCTTATATAAGCATATTGATCCCTTTGCTTGAAATGCCTTTTTGTTCTGCCTGCAAGGGCTTCCTTTCTCCTGCCCCATGTAAAGTTTCTTCTCATCCTTCCATTTCATCTCCTGTATCTCCTCTGGAGAGTACTCCTACAGCCCTTTCTTTTTCTGTTTCCCTTTGGCACCTTCTAACAAAATCCAATAAAACATTTTTAATGCTGCATTCCAACTGCTTGACGGCATTTCATTTAGGTGTGAGCAACTTGAAGACAGGGACAGACGGTTCTTTCAATCCTCATGATTCCAGTGCCTAGCAGAGTGACTGGCATATAGGAGGGACTCAATACATATTTATTGAATTGATTTTTAAAATATTGAAAGTGAATCAAATCATGTCAGTAGGCATCAATTATAAAGATAGTTTCTATTCAGGTTTTCCCTCTTGCACATCTTTCTGGTTAACTATAAAATCACCGTATCATTCACTTAGAAAGCTCCCCCCAGCAGGCAACGTTCCACTTGGTGTTGATAATGGGTAGTTTCTCAGCAGGACAGGGAGAGAAAGAGCCACCTGGTGAGACCATCGCACACAGAGGTAGCAGTGGAATACGGAGCCGGAAATATTAATAGAACTTGAATTTCATTAAAAGAATTTTGACTGTGGGCATTGAACCGGGCTTCCCTGGTGGCTTGGACAGTAAAGAACATGCCTGCAATACAGGCGATCTGGATTCAATCCCTGGATCGGGAAGATCCCTCGGAGAAGGGAATGGCAACCCACTCTGGTATTCTTGCCTGGAGGATTCCATGGGCAGAGGAGCCTGGCGAGCTACAGTACCTGGGGTCATACACAATTGGCTACAACTGAGCATGCATGCATGCACTCATATACACAACGTGGGCATTAAGGAGCCACTGAAGAGTTTAGTGCGTTTTCCTTTTGTTGAAAAATTAAAGAGATTATAGAACAGTGACGATGATATTTTCTTTCTAAAAAGTGTTCATCTTGAATTCATTCTGGCAAAAGGACTGGGAATCCCCAGGGACTCAGACTTTGAAGGTCATTGGGATTTGTTTACAGAATTTCCATAGGACCAGGGAAACAGAGACTCTCGGAGGGCACAAACAAACCTTGTGTGCACCAGGACCCAGGGAGGGGAAAGGAGCAGCGACCCCACGAGAGACTGAGCCAGACATGCAGATAGTGGCCTGCCTTCGGATCAGGGGCACTGGCAGCAGCAGTCCTGGGAGGCATAAGTCCTCTGGAAGGAGGTTGCCATTAGCCCTACCAGAGAGACTACAGACTCCAGGACTGAGCCACCTCAGGCCCAACTACAGAGAGGGAGCACAGCCCCACCCATCAGCAGAAAATTGGATTAAAGATTTACTGAGGATGGCCCTGCCCACCAGAGCAAGTCCTAGTTTTCCCCACAGCCAGTCCCTCCCATCAGGAAGCTTGCACAAGCCTCTTATCCTCATCCATCAGAGGGCAGACAGAATGAAAACCACAATCACAGAAAACTAACTAAAATGATCACATGGATCACAACCTTTATGTAACCCAAGGAAGCAATGAGTCATGCCCAGACAGAAGGGTCATGGTGGAGAGTTCTGGTAAAACATGGTTCACTGGAGAAGGAAATGGCAAACCTTATGCCTTGAGAACCCCATGAACAGTATGAAAAAGCAAAATGATATGAAACTGAAAGAGGAGCCCCTAGGTCAGTAGGTGTCCAATATGATACTGGGGAAAAGTAGAGAAATTGCTCCAGAAAGAATGAAGAGGCTGAGCCAAAAAAGAAATGGCACCCAGTTGTGGATGTGTCTGGGGGTGAAAGTAAAGTCTGATGCTGTAATGAACAGAAAGATTAAAGCAAAAGTAATACACTGTTGCTCAGTGGGCTGTATCCAGCATGCAAATGTGTTTTGTTCTGCCCACTCAATGATTAAAATAAAATGGGTAAATGTAAAATTCAGAAGATTTTATATAGAAGTCCAGATTTCTGAAACCTCTTTAAAAATTTGGAAATTTGGTGGTGCTTTGTCTACATGTCCACAAGTCAACACTTTTGAGGAAGCAATAAAGTGGATCAGTAAAGACTGTGGGGAGTAGGGCTACATAACTCATGCCTATTTTATGAATTTTTAAACTTAGTCTGATCTCTACTAAATGAAATTTGAAAATGGCTATAATCCTTATGGCAAACAGCAAGTAGAAATTGTAGTCTTCAGTTTAGTTTTCAAACACCTTCCTCTCCAACTACCATACATCAGAAACTTTACTAAAGCCACAGTCCTCCCTTGTCACCAAATAATTTCCAGTGTAGTTATAAAAGAAAGATTTCTCTGTGAAACCAAGAGGGTGAATTACCTCACATAATCTCTTCTTATCTATAATCGTGAAATTCATGCCCCATGTGAACAAATGGCAACCCAGAACTTGAATAATACACCAGTAAATAATTCTTGGTCTCAATCCTTAATTATGACCTCTGAACATGTATCCCCAGACTGAAAGGGAGTAGGCATGAAAGTCTTTCAACACCTAGAGAGAAGTTTTGTGTAAATATAAGGTACTGTTCATGGATACCACACCCTAAACAACTTTCTTCTTTCAATAGTAAAGAAAATGAAGCAGAGCCCAAACCCAAAAAGCTTGCTAATCAACTTGACCACCAAATGACACCAATTACAGGCTTAAGAAGGTTAGCATAGCTACTTGGAACAATTAGATTATTCAGCCAATGGAGATTAAACAAGATTTAACTCTGAATTAAACTTGCATTATTTAAAAATATCATTTTTGAGACACCTCACTTACTGTGAATATATTACAGCATCTGAGCCAAACCCCCAAAGGAGGGTAAGAGCCCACCCCACCCACACCTACTGGGAAGTGAAACCTATGTATACAAGTTCCTTTCTCTCCTCCAAATATATCCTCATTCAACCAAGAGTCAACTTAGGCTTGGTCTCTTGAGCATTCCTTTAAATGGAGTACATGCACAGGTCAAGATAGCAAAGTTAAAAGAGCGTGTACTGGAGTCCAGCTGCCCATATTCATTATCAACACTGGCACTTACAGTCCAAACTTGGCCAAATTATTTAACCTCTTTGTGATACAGTTTACACATTTGTAAAGGAGGAGAATAACATTACCTACCTCTGAGGACTGAGAGAATTAATCAGGTGATAGTTGTTGAAGGTCTTAGTACATACACATACAGAGTGCATGAGTGTTCGCATGAAATACCTCCAAGAGAATACAAGCACTTTGTAGACTGGGACCAGTGCCCAGAACGTAGTGGGTGTTTGCTAAATATTTGTTAAATAAAAATCTGTTATTTTTCTATGGTTTCTATAGATTTGGAAAGACACTTATATAGTGTTTATTGCATGAGCACCAAAGAATTGACACACTTGAATTGTGGTGCTGGAGAAGACTCTTAAGAGTCCCTTGCACTGCAAGGAGATCAAACCAGTCAATCTTAAAGGAAATCAGCCCTGAATATTCATTGGAGGAACTGATGCTGAAGTTCCAATACTTTGGCCACCTGATGCAAAGAGTCAACTCACCGGAAAAGATCCTAATGCTGGGAAAGACTGAAGGCAAAAGAAGAAGGGGTGGCAGAGGATGAGATGGTCAGATAGCATTACCAACTCAATGGAGCTGAGTTTGAGCAAACTTCAGGAGATAGTGAAGGACAGGGAAGCCTGGCGTGCTGCAGTCCGTGGAGTTGCAGAGAGTCAGAAACAACTTAGTGACTGAACAACAACATACTAAACACTGTTTTAAGTGCTGTACAAATATTCACTCACTTAATCCTCAAAAGATCCCCATGAAGAAAACACTGGCATTATCTTATTTTGCAGAGGAGTAAACTGAATCACAGTGTAGATCATTTGTCTGTGGTCACTCTGCTTTTAACAGGGATCCAAACCCAGACAGTCTAGCTCCTGAGTGCATACTGCACTAGGCCGAACTTTTCAGACTTTAGCATGCATCAAAGTCTCCTGGATAACTTGTTAAAAATACAAACTCCAGGGCCCAGCCTTTGATATTCAAGCACAGCAAGTCAGAGTGGGTATCTAGGAATTACTATTTCTGCCAGAATCCAGGAGACTCTGGTGCAGGTGATCCTTAGCCCGCACTTTGAAAAGCACTGGACTATGATGATGACAAAACCCGAATTTTATTAACTGATGATTACATCAAAGGAAAGGCAGAAATGAGAATAAGCCAAACTCTAGATCAATATGACACTTACACTCAGCCCCCAAGTAATACTTTTGTTCCGTTCCAGATTATGCTTGGGCATTGACACATCTCTGGATGAAATGAAAGATAAAAGAAAATATTGCAGATTCAAATAACAGAGAGGCAGTAAAGGATCAATACTGAAATACTCAACCATGAGGCAGTGTAACCTGTACATGTGCAGGCAGAAAACCATCACAACTTTGACAAGAGGCATCTGAAGTACTGATGTTTCTTCACTGTAGAGAAAGCAAGACTTTCCTTTAGCCATATTTAGAAATCAGCTGTAACTCTGTGTTCATTCTACACATTTAAATGGAAAAATTAGAATATACTTGTATAACAAGGACCACATAATCAAGCTTGATTTCTGACAGAATAAAAAAATACATAATATATCTTTGATTTCAAAATGCTCACTTTTATGCTTTTAATGTTCTAAAACTGGGATATTGTTGACCAAGAAAATGCAGAGGGCTGCATATATGAAGTTTACTTGGGGTCTTAGGAATTGCAATTCCTTAGACACAGATGTGGATAAAACTGAACGAGTACTCTGGGGAGGAGAATGAGTCAGGACCTTATAAGGGCAAAAGCCATAAGTGTTAAAGTTGTTTGACAAGAATTATGATTGATCCGGTCGTGAGAAAATAAACATTTGTCCTTAAGGGATAGGCTGTTGCATGTTATTTTAAGGTAAGTGTCTGATAAATAGATAGGCTGTTTATGGAATATTGTAGGTTCCATCCAGGCTGAGATGTGCTTAAGTTACTTTTCCTTGGTGGCCTCCCTGCTCTATTTTAGAGAGCTCTCTTGCTAACACTGACTCCATTTTGATTTTCCTTTCCCAATATGTCTTACAATTAGTGTATTTATTCAAGAAAGAAGTACTTTTCCCTTTCTATACAAAATGGGATCTTAGAACTGAAGAAATATGGTAACTTACTTTTTTTTTGTTAACTTACTTTTGAATCTGTTTTCAGATGGCACAGATTACTATATATATATCTATTAATATAGATATATGGATATCTATAGATATATGTTTTATGTAATGAAGGTATGCTTTAGAACATATATACACACCTAATGAAGGTATGCTTTAGAACATATATACACACCTAATGAAGGTATGCTTTAGAACATATATACACACCTAAAGCATTATCTTAAGTTATAACCAAAAAAAAAAAAAAAAAAGTTCACAACTGTAAGTTTTGTTGTAAAAGCCAAACAAACTTGATATTTTTCAACATTGTAGATTAAGATTCAAATTTCAAAATATAGGATAACTAGCCAAAAGAGGAGTTCATTCAACACCATTTAAATTTTCTGGTGGTGGGTATACACAAACTACAATCTCTTTTTCATATACCCTCTTCATTCCTCATACTCTTCCAAAGGCAATATAGTGGATTCGCTTTAGAACATATTTTACCAGAGGAAATAAGTAGTGAAATTGATAGATACAAGTTTTTTCTCTTTCTGGTACTTGCTAATGTATTTGGTGAGTCCCAGTATGGAGTAACTCAAAATAAAACCTAACCGGAAGGAAAAGGGAGGGGTCGTAGGGACAAGATATTCTCTACGTATCTGAAAAGTTACCATTGAATCATTGGGCTATGTAAATGGCACCCTCCTCTAGTATTCTTGTCTGGAGAACGCCATGGACAGAGGAGCCTGGCTGGCTATGGTCCATAGGGTCACAAAGAGTTGTGCATGACTGAAGCAAAGAAGGCATTTAAAGACCTTTGAATTTAAGACCGTAATTATATGCAAATGATATTCACAGAGCAGCAACATTCTAAAATTTATATGGAAATTACTGGTGCCAATAACATGGACAGCAAGAGTAAAGCTTGTGAAGTAGAAGAGGAGAGAAGAAACTTCTAGCCCTATCCACTAAAAAATAAAATTAATGAAGTATTCATTTATTCATTCACTTTATTATTTCATTCAGTATTTCTGGATAGGATAGAGTATAGAGGCCATTTCAGTCCCAGGTGATGGCACCATGGTTGGTAGAGTCCTGTAAGGTAATGGTTAAAAAAAAGGACAATGTTTAAGTAGGTGGACGGAGATAGTGAGACGAGGGACCAGCAGCCGAGGTGACAGGAGCAACAGGTACGTGGGGTAGAAGGGGAGAGAAAGGCTGGCAAGTTCTTGAAGTTGTAAGTTTTCAGTCCTGCCTGAGCACATAGAGCGAGCAGGGGTGAGGAACGCTGAAAGGTGAGGCTGGAGAGACAAGCAGGAATGTGACTTTGATTTGGAACTAAACTACCCGAATACATTGAAATGCTTAAAGCAGGAGAGAACCATGATAAGATACATGTTTACAAACATCCCACTTGATTCATTTGAATTACAGAGAAAGCTCTCTCTCTTACTTTCTCTAGAGAACTGTTAATTGTTAGAATACTTAAAATTTATTATTAACATGTAACTCCAGATAACTCCAGCTAGCTTCAAAAAACCTTTAATTCTTTACTGCAAAAAAAAAAAAAAGACTTTCATCTTGGGCAAGCATGATCTTGATCAATGAGAAAGCACATACTAAAACAAATGAAACAAGGTACAGAAATTAAACACTAAAAAAGTATTTGTTCCTGTTTCACTTTGGTTCTTTCTTGAAGTAAACTAAAGCCAAGCAGAATGCGGTATCATAATGCATCTTGGAAATGTAGTAAAGTTTTCAAGTAGGCTAAAATCTCTAAAGAGATGATCCTATTTCAAAGGAAAAGCAAACAATCAGAGCACAGTCCAATAAAAGTGATTTAACAGAAGTTTTCAAAATGCACGCATGATCTTCAAAAGTAGGTTACTTAGAGCACTGGGATTTAACAAAACTACCTTTCTTTGCTAATTAATTTTCAAAGCTCTTCCCAATACGTTTTCCCCCTTTTATCTCTTGTCATGATGCCTCCCCCTCATTAACACTGGATGCTGCTTTATTTACTCCTGTTGAGAACAAACCTAAGGAGAGCTCAGTGCTGTGGTACAGGGAAAGGGGGAAGACACGAAGCATTTCTTCCTGCAAAACAGCACTGAGGCTGTTGGAAACATTCCATATAGTTTTAGGTTCCCCATGACTTACTGGTGGATTCATATCCAGTTGTTGGATGTGATTCTTTCCCTCTGACAGCAAGAAAACTCATTCAGAATAGCAAGTCTGGGCTCCAAGCTTTTGATAAACATGCCAAGTTATCTTGGTTTTCAGAAGATGTCCCTGCCTTTATTTCACCACTTTTGAAACTTCTTTCCAGATCTAGTATGAGTGGCATTTACTAACTTAATTAACTCAACAGATATGCGTGCATGTGTAGTTGTGTCCAACTCTTTCCAAGTCCATGGACGGTAGCCTGCCAGACTCCTCCGTCCATGGAAATTTTCCAGGAAAGAATACCGGAGTGGGTTGCCACTTCCTCCTCTACAGGATCTTCCCAACCCAGGGATCAACCGGAGTCTCTTGTGTCTCCTGCGTTTGCAGACAGGTTCTTTACCACTACGTCACTTGGGAACCCCACTGATGCCTATGCAAATCACTGTTACAAAAGCTAGTCACCTAGAATTTCATTTCTAATAACACAAGACTTCTGTGTTTCTTTCATGTGGATTAGGAAAATAATCCTTAGCTGTAAGTGGTACATGGGAAAACAAGATGTGCCTATGAGAATTCATTCTGCTAGAAATTAAGTTGCCATGTGAGCTGAAACATAAAATTGACTAATAGCTCAAAACAGATATGCAAGCCCGAGGCTCCAAGAACCACCAGTCTTTAACCAGACTGAAGATGCTTTCATCTTTATAGAAGGGGGTGTGTTTTGTAGAAGGAAGCTCTCTAACCATGAAACCATAAAAAATGAGATTTACAGCCATGAAAGCACAAAATTCAGTTCCCAACCAAGCTGGGATGGGCATAAGGCTACCTATTGAATCAACATGAGGAAAGAGTCCTCTCGGCAGGTAAATATCAATAATGGAAACCCATGAGCCTGACAGAGCCCAGTGGTATAAACTATTTCTATCAAATAACCAAGCCCTTCTCTTTCCATTGTTCAATTGCAAACTTGATCCTTTGATTTCCCCAGTGGTATGCACACAAGGAGAAAATATATTGGTCAAATTAATGTCAGTACTACGTCCACTTGACAGTCATGGTTTTCTTTGTGAATTAAACATTTACAGTCTACACATTAGTCCCTTGGTTGCTTCATTAGCATAAGTGGGTGTCCCCAAATCCAGTCAGTTCTAAACAGTTCTGATCAGTTCTAAACTCAAATTCTGAGCCTCTTAAGCTAAGAGCCAGTTTCTGGTATTTAATACGTTCAACAAGGTAAATATTCAGTTCAGTTCAGTTGCTCAGTTGTGTCCGACTCTTTGTGACCCCATGAAGCACAGCACGCCAGGCCTCCCTGTTCATCACCATCTCCCGGAGTTCACTCAGACTCATGTCCATCGAGTCCGTGATGCCATCCAGCCATCTCATCCTCTGTCGTCCCCTTCTCCTCCTGCCCCCAATCCCTCCCAGCATCAGAGTCTTGTCCAGTGAGTCAACTCTTCGCATGAGGTGGCCAAAGTACTGGAGTTTCAGCCTTTGCATCATTCCCTCCAAAGAAATCCCAGGGCTGATCTCCTTCAGAATGGACTGGTTGGATCTCCTTGCAGTCCAAGGGACTCTCAAGAGTCTTCTCCAACACCACAGTTCAAAAGCATCAATTCTTCGGCACTCAGCCTTCTTCACAGTCCAACTCTCACATCCATACATGACCACAGGAAAAACCATAGCCTTGACTAGGTGGACCTGATTACCTGTGAGATAATATTGCAGTAGCCATTGCTCTTTAAGTCTCATCAACAGCAAATTTAAACAGAGGCATCTTAAAGTGATACATATTTCTCTTCCCTCTGACTAGCAAGATTTTAGTTCAAACAACTGATTAATTGACTGAGGGTGACAGGGGAGGATGTTAAGGGACATAAAGGAGCTGATCTTATGGGATCAGTCCTATTTTTAATATAATGTTTTAAAATAAAAAAGGTTTTAACTTCTATCTCTGCCCCCATGAACATATTCGAAGAAATTAGTATCTAATCTTTTGTATGAATAAAGTTTTCAAGCAGGTTTTCATAATTCAGAGGAAAATGAACATCTGATGGAACAAAAAGGCTAGATGTCAAATTCTCTAAATGTACTTAAAAATATTTTGAACAATGTGATATATATAAGCTAACTTTGTGTAACCTCTGGGGAGGGGAAGTGGGATAAGTTAGTAAATATTTTTTAGTACTCTAATCAGATATACATACTTCAAGGATGGTTTGTTAATAACTGAAAGTGGTGATCCGTTTTCAGAGGCAGCTTCTAAAAGTTTCAACACTCCATATACAAGTCTTTACTAGAGGGGTTCTTAATGGCATAAATGGTATCAGGAGTAAGTATCATATTCTGTCTTGATTGAATGTTTCGTGAAAAATACTTGAGTATGCATAAAAGAACAGAGAACTTGAACTTCCCGTTTTATAGTGTTACATCACAGAGCTAGAATCTCTTGTCATTACTCACTGAACAGGCATGGATTAGTGACAATCTAGGCATTATAATGGGCTTGCATTGTGGCTCAGTCAGGAAATAATCCACCTGCAATGCAGGAGACCGTCTGCAGTGTAGAAGAACAGGCTCAATTCCTGGGGAGGTAAGATCCCCTGGAGAAGGAAACAGTGACCCACTCCAGTATTCTTGCCCGGAAAACTCCATGGACAGAGGAGCCTGGTAGGCTACACAGCCCATGGGTTTGCAAGAGTTGGACACAACTTGTTGTTAAGATACAGGAATCCAATGACAAGTTAACCATCAGTAAATTCTTCCTTATCTCATTTTTTTTTTTTTAATGTGCAAGCTCTTTTCAGGAGTCATTATTCTCAAGGAATGAAAACAAAATGCCCAAATTGAACTGGCTTTGTGTTGCTAGGAAACTAACTCAGAAGACTCCCCTGCTGGTATTTCCATCTCGAGTACCAGAGCTTGTATCTATTAGCTTTCCTCTATCTCTGCGATTCCCCTGTCACTCCTGAGTAGCATCTCTGTGAGGGGTGTGTGTATCAGGGTCAATGCTGGGGTGAGGGAGTTTGTGTCTTTCCAGAAGGCTCCTGTGCCCTTCCTTGACATAATCCAAATGTCTTTCTCAGGAAGAACAAGCTGGTCACTGATACACCTGTTACTACTCCCTTTCTTTCAAATGGTTCAGGCTCAAAACTAGGTGCTTCCTCAGGGAGAGAAACCAGCCGCCTAGTACATTCATTAACAAACTTCGAGAAACAAAAGGGGATTCAGCTTATTGGCTGAAATCCCAAGGAATCACTTGGGTTTTAGGGAATTTCTTTGTTTACACGTCAGTTCCCAAGGTGAGAAGGGTCTCAGGAGAGCTTTTTAGGAAATTGTTGGGCATCTTTTAGCTAGCATGGGTTTTGTACAAGCTTTCTTATTTCAGGACTCTACTAAAGACATTGCAGAGGTTACTGGGTCAAGGGAGAAGAGACAGAGAAGAGGAAAGATAGAAAAAAAGAGGAACTTCTTGAGGAAGGCAGAAATTGAGCAATGTCTCATTTCCATTCTCCCCTCAAAGGCCTGAAAGGAGCCCCATCTCATCTTTCGGACTCCTTTAACTGTCCTGTGGAAGTTAGTGGTAAAGAACCCACCTGCCAGCGCAGGAGATAAGAGACCTGGGTTTGATGCCAGCATCGGGCAGATCCCCTGGAGAAGGAAATGGCAACCCACTCCATTTTTCTTGCCTGGGAAATCCCATGGACAGAGGGCTACAGCCCATAGGGTCGCAAAGAGTCAGACAGGACTGAAGTGACTTAGCACCAGTCCTGGAAGCTGCCATATGCACCTTCTACAAAGAGATTCTGGCTAGGCTCATTCTTCAACTTCAAGCTATAGGTGAAGGTCTTTATACTTTCACACTTTTCAGTAGCTTGTCTACGTTGACTTGACATTCTTTCTGAGTGATAAGAAAAATCTCAATTTTTCAATACACTAGTCTTTGTATTAATTTTCTAGGGCTGCTATAACAAAGCCTCCCAAATGTGGTGGCTTAAAATAATGGAAATGTTTCCTCTCACGGTTCTGGAGGCTTGAAGTCTGAAGTCAAGGTATTGGCAGGGCCATGCTTCCTCTGGATCCTCTAAAGGAGCATCCTTTTTTGCTTCTTTTATCGTCTGGGAGCTCCAGGCATCCCTTGACTCATGGCATCGTAATGCCAATCTCTGCTTCCAACATTACACAGGATTCCCCTGTGTGTGCTTCACTCTGTGTCTCCCCTCTTCTCACAAGGACATCAGTCATACTGGATAACGCCACTCCAAGGATCTCATTTTAACTTGATCACATTTGCCAAGATCTTTCTTCCAACTAAAGTCACATTTGCAAGCCCTGAGGGTTAGGACTTGCACATATCTTTTGGGGGACACAACTTGATTGATGATGGTCCTCCAGATATGGAAAATTTTAAAAATAAAGTAAAACAAGAACAACAGTTGCCCAGGACATTTTATTTCAGTTCCATTCAGTTGCTCAGTTGTGTGTGACTCTTTGCAACCCCATGGACTGTAGCATGTCAGGCTTCCCTGTCCATCACCAACTCCCGGAGCTTACTCAGACTCATGTCCACTGATTTGGTGATGCCATCCAACCATCTCATCTTGTGTCATCCCCTTCTTCTTCTGTCGCCAATCTTTCCCAGCATCAGGGTCTTTTCAAATGAGTCAGTTCTTCACATCAGGTAGCCAAAGTATTGGAGTTTCAGCTTCAGCATCAGTCCTTTCAAAAAATATTCAGGACTGATTTCCTTTAGGATGGACTGGTTGAATTTCCTTGCAGTACAAGGGACTCTCAAGAGTCTTCTCCAACACCACAGTTCAAAAGCATCAGTTGTTCAGCACTTAGCTTTCTTTATAGTCCAGCTCTCACATTCATACATGACTACGGGAAAAACCATAGCTTTGACTAGATGGAGCTTTGATGGCAAAGTAACGTCTCTGCTTTTTAATATGCTGTCTAGGTTGCTCATAGCTTTTCTTCCAAGGAGCAAGCTTCTTAATTTCATGGTTGCGTTCACCATCTGCAATGATTTTGGAGCCCCCAAAAATAAAGTCTCTCACTATTTCCATTGTTTCCCCATCTATTTGCCATGAAGTGATGGGACTGGATGCCATGATCTTAGTTTTCTGAATATTGAGTTTTAAGCCAACTTTTTCACTCTCCTCTTTCACTTTCTTCAAGAGGCTCTTTAGTTCTTCTTCGCTTTCTGCCATAAAGGTGGTGTCATCTGCATATTTGAGGTTATTGATATTTCTCCCAGAAATCTTGATTCCAACTTGTGCTTCATCCAGCCCAGCATTTCTCATGATGTACTCTGCATATAAGATTAAATAAGTAGGGTGACAATATACAACCTTGACATACTTCTTTCCCGATTTGGAACCAGTCTGTTGTTCCAGGTCCAGTTCTAACTGTTGCTTCCTGACCTCCATACAGATTTCTCAGGAGGCAGGTTAGGTGGTCTGGTATTCCCATCTCTCTAAGAATTTTCCAGTTTATTGTGATCCACACAAGTCAAAGACTTTGGCATAGTCAATAAAGCAGGAAAAGTGAAAGTCAAGTAGCTCAGTCGTGTCCCACTGTTTGTGACCCCATGGACTATAGCCTACCACGCTCCTCCGTCCATGGGATTTTCCAGGTAAGAGTACTGGAATGGGTTGCCATTTCCTTCTCCAGACGATCTTCCTGACCCAAGGGTCAAACCCAGGTCTCCCGCATTGTAAGCAGATGCTTTACCATCTGAGCCAACAGGGAAGCCTAATAAAGTAGAAGTAGATGTTTTTCTGGAACTCTCTTGCTTTTTTGATGACCCAACGGATGTTGGGAAATTTGATCTCTGGTTCCTCTGCCTTTTCTAAATCCAGTTTGAACAACTGGAAGTTCACATACTGTTGATGCCTGCCTTGGAGAATTTTGAGCATTACTTTGCTAGAGTGTGAGATGAGTGAAATTGTGTGATAGTTTGAACATTCTTTGGCATTGCCCTTCTTTAGGGTTGGAAAGAAAACTGACCTTTCCCAGTCCTGTGGCCACTGCGGAGTTTTCCAAATTGAGTACAGCACTTTAACAGCATCACATTTTAGGGTTTGAAATAGCTCAACTGGAATTCCATCACCTCCACCTCCTAAGGCCCACTTGACTTCACATTCCAGGATGTTTGGCTCTAGGTGAGTGATCACACCATCGTAGTTATCTGGGTCACGAAGATCTTCTTGTACAGTTCTTCTGTGTATTGTTGCCACCTCCTCTTAATATCTTCTGTTTCTGTTAGGTCCATACCATTACTGTCTTTTATTGTGCCCATCTATTGCATGAAATGTTCCCTTGGTATCTCTAATTTTCTTGAAGAGACCTCTAGTCTTTCCCATTCTATTGTTTTCCTCTATTTCTTTCCATTGGTTACTGTGGAAGGCTTTCTTATCTCTCCTTGCTATTCTGCTTTCAAATGGGTATATCCTTCCTTTTCTCCTTTGCTTTTCACTTCTCTTTCTTCTCAGCTATTTCTAAGGCCTCCTCAGACAACCATTTTGTCTTTTTACATTTCTTTATTTGATATCAAATTGCCAGCCTCTGATACTAATTGTGGGCTTCTCTCATAGCTCAGCTGGTAAAGAATCTGCCTGCAATGTGGGAGATGTAATATGTACTACCTTGTGGCACCTTTATTATTTTTTAATAATTTTATTAATTTATATTTATGTTTGGCTGTGCTGAGTCTTCATTGCTGTGCAGGCCTTCCTGTAGTTGCAGCCAGCAGGGGTTCCTCTCTGATTGCAGTGCACGGGCTTCTCATTGCAGTGGTTTCTCTTGTCATGGAGCACAGGCTCTACCACGTGTGCAGGCTTTAGTAGCTGTGGCTGCTGGGCTCTAGAGCATAGGTTCAATCATTGCAGTGTACAGGCTTAGTTTCTGCCACACGTGGGATCCTCCCATATCAGGGATCGAACTCATTTCTCCTGCACTGGCAGGCGGATTCTTTACCACTGAGCCACCAGGGAAACCTGATACCTTTATTATCAATAACATCATTTCATTTGTTCTTTTCAAGAAATCTATACAGTGGTTATTTCACTACAACAAAAATCCATTGAACTCTTTCACAAATGAGACTGATAGGATCCCATCTCTTAGTTTCCAGTTAGTGACTCAAGATCCCATCCCCTTATTATCAGGCATCTCACTTTTCATGCCTATGTCTTCCCCATGAATTATCAAGCATCATGCAGTTGATGAAGTTGAAAGGAAGGGGTCAATCCAACTTTAACATCCAAGCTGGGAGAATGCAGGAGACTTCAGTCAAGGCTGCTTTTCTTCTCACTGCCACGTGGTGTCACTCTTGAGAACTGGTGCCACTCTGGTGGTGCTGATCCCAGGACACTGTTGATCTCTCTGATGGAAGATCTCATTCTCTTAGACTGAGTTAGCACAGAGGACTCCCCTGTTGAGCTTCCAAGTTTGCAGCACTCAGCCCTCATTTTCAGTCCTACCCAGTCACTCACAGGTTACCATCTAGCTCAAGAAAGCTGCTGAGTCCAACAATGCAACCACCCAGAACACTTCCCTCCCCTTCTTTCAATGTAGGTCCCTACCAAGGGCTTTCAAGTGCCCAGAAGAGTTTTAAAACACACCCTATGCCTCATTTAGTCTTGAAAGGTCACTTTGTCTCCAAGGTTAAGGTTGTTTGGATTTGCCTCCTACTACAAATATGAGGAAAGGTTTCTCACAGATACACCAAGAGGAGACTCCTGGCTCTCAGAACAAAGTGTCAAAATCGACTTAGCTGCTTTCCACTTTAGGACCCCGGATCTCATTTCCATTTCCCAAGGGATCTCTCTTTCTCATACCAGCCAGTTTTTCTGTTTCAAAGCCTGGAAAACTACACCCCTTTCCGTTCTACACAGGGTTGTTTTCCGTTATTGCTGCACACCAAAGGTCCCATTACAAATCCATGCTGTAGACAAAGCTTACCCTATCCCTGTCCTTCTGAACACAGCTGTCTTCAGTGACTCAGGATGTCCTTCTCCTCCAGGAAATCCAAGATGTCTTCCTTGCCTGTGTGCGCGCTCAGTCGCGTCAGTCATTTTCAGTCATGCCTCGACTCTTGGAGATCCCATGGACTATAGCTCACCAGCCTCCTCTGTCCATGGGATTTTCCCAGCAAGAATATTGGAGTGGGTGGCCATGCCCTCCTCTAGGGAATCTTCTCAACCCAGGGATCAAACCCGCATCTCCTACCTCTCTTGCATTGCAGGCAGATCCTTTACTGCTGAGCCACCAGGGAAGCCCAAGATATCTCTTTTTTGCACCTTCCTTTAGAAGGTGAGGGAAAAGAAAAATAATATTCTTTAGCAGGGTCATGTGCTGTAAAGACACTGATGATATCTGATGTGGCAAACTGTCAGACACCAATCTGGCCATTCACAGTATTAGGTTTGAGAAATTAGAAGTGGATGGAGCTATGTGTCTCCTCCCTCACAACCTCACTACTCAGGCAAAGGAAGTCTTATGCTGCATCTTGCCCTTTACAGAAATACTTACCAGCCAGCAGACACAAAAAGTGTCCTACGGTCTGATCTGTAGGCATGGTGAAGCCCCAGCTTGTCCTTTCAGGAACTCTGACAAATCATTTATGTATTGTCTTCTGTGACTGCTTTTGCCCTTTAGCAACTAAGTTACTAGTTGTGACAAAACTGTACAGTTGCAAAATTCCTAAAATACTTATTATCTAGATTTTATTTTAAAAGCATGTTGAGGGCTTCCCCAGAGGTCCAGTGGTTCAGACTACATGCTCCCAATTGCAGGGGGGCACAGGTTTGATCTCTGGTTGAGAAATTAAGATATCATATGTCAAAGAGTGTGGGCAAATAAACAAATTAATTAAGAATAAAAAGTATGCTGACCCCTGGTCTAGAGCAGGTTTTTTTTATTTCTATGTTTGTTTGATTTTAATTCTCAATCCATAATGGACTAATTCTTTTAATACAATAAAAATGAATTACTATTAATATAAAATAAACCAAAAAGACAAAAATATAAGGCCTGATTACATATTAGATTCAACAGACATAAAGTTACTCTATCAGATTGCTAAAAATGTTTAAATGCTTTCTCTCAGTTTTCTTTCTGATTGTGGCCTGGTACCTATTTGCCTATATACAGCTCTCAGGTTAGAGGGGTTTCCCAGGTGGTGCTAGTGGTAAAGAACTTGCCTGCCAGTGCAGGAGACATAATGAGACATGGGTTCAGTCCCTGGGTCAGGAAGATCCCCTGGAGGAAGGTATTGCAACCCACTCTAGTATTCTTGCGTGGAGAATCCCATAGGCTACTGTCCTCAGGGTTGCAAAGAGTCAGACATGACTGAAGGGAGCACGGCCGACTCCCCATATTTTTCAATGCAGTTCTCCTATCCTGGTTTTCGACAACATGCTCATAAGAAGACAAGGAAACCTAGGAATTATAAATGTTTCCTAAGTAGAAGATGCCATCAGTCTTTGATAAGATATTTCTTTTTAGAACTCCAGCTGATGTTTTATTTACTGCTCTCTTATCACAGCTGGTAGTCTCCATCTGCCTTCTTATTTCAGAAATGTATGCAGCGGCTGCTGCTCTTTGCATTAAGTGGTGCTTACCAACTTACCCCTGAGCTTTCTACTTTAAATATAGTATCTGTGTTCACACTGATGAAGAGACAGAACCCCTAGATCTCACTGCATACAGGGAGAACTCATGACATTCTGTTGCCCAATTGACAGGCTGAGCAAATGCTAGACTCCACAGAAGAAAAAGATACAAGCACATGCTTTCCAGGCTCCCCCTAGAAAAATTACCTGCAGTCTGGGAAACTAAAAAGCCTCCAACTCGCCTTTATTAGCTGGTGTCCTGTTGCTAAGCGACGAGCTCTCAATAGTTCTTGGCCCATTTCCACAGCCAGGCTGTTAGGAGTCAGGCTTGTCTTGAAGTCCCCAAGAGCCCTCAACTCTGACTCCTGTCTTCTCTACCTTCTATTTAGTTGCTTCATGGAGACTGCCTGATTCTGGGATCCTGGCAGGTGCCCTAACCTGCTGCCCAGTTGAGTTCTGTCTCTTAGGAATCACAGGTGGGAGAAAACTTAACCTGGCCTCTGCCTCTGTGTTCGCAGCCTGGAAACCCTGCAGGCCACCATCCTGCACTGTGTGCTGACCACATGCTCCCCTAGAGAGCTCTTGGAAGCTCGAAGGTGCGCATGAAACAGACTGAGTCTATATAGGACAGGGGATAGAAAGCAGGCTGGGTCAGAGAGTGGCACCCCCTGCCCGCACACAGCTGCTTTCTACTTTTTGCCCCTCAAGGCCATGAATAGAGCTATCTGTCATCTTAGCTTCTGAAGCCCAAAGACTGGATATTTTTGTGTTATCTGTATAACACACACCACTAGGTAGGCACATACATAAAAGTTAAATATTAATAAATATGCCTTTCTAAGACATAAAAGAGCAGAAAAAGCTCAGCTGCCAAGGAAAGCTGCCATAATTATAGTCAGTGAATCTCAATCATGTGTTCTATATATCACCAGACATAGGAACAAGAACAATGGTCCAGGACCTCCCCCTAGCACATCAGAGGTTTGAGCATAAATTGGCTCAAACAAGAAATCCAAGAGAGAGAAGGAATTGAAATCCCATAGTTTTCTTGCTGAAGGTGAAGGTGGGAACAAGACAAAAGAAACTGCTCCAAAAGAAACTGCCTACAGCAAAATGCACCCATTCACTGTAGGCTCACAGTGTGCCATCCCATTTATTAATATCTTTAACCCTTACAATAGAGAGCTTGGTAAGTAAACTCTGTCTGGCTTTAAAAACAAGGACCTGGTGACTCACTGAAGTGTCTTGGCCAACTGGGAGTTTTTAAATGGCAAAGGCAGAGTATGAACCCTGGTTTGTTTTGGTTCAACGTTCTTCCTACTAATTGCCACATCTCTATCAATACCTCCCTCATGAATCCTAGTGCCCAGGAAATTGTAAGGTCTTAAAAATTACATGTGAGTTAGTTGCTCAGTCCTGTCCAGCTCTTTGTGATCCCATGAACTGTAGCTCTCCAGGCTCCACTGTCCATGGGATTTCCCAGGCAAGAATACTGGAATGAGTTGCCCTTTCCTTCTCCAGGGGATCTTTCCAATTCAGGTATTGAACTCGAGTCTTCTTCATTGCAGGCAGATTCTTTACCTTCTGAGCCACCAGGGAAGTCCCATATAGCGGAAGCTAAAAAAAAAAAAAAAATATATATATATATATATATATATATATAATACAAACCTCTTGACCATTAATATTTGAGCCAAGAAAAAGAACAAACATAGTAGCCCAGGAATCCTCAATTAGGTTTTCAGTGACAAGTGTAAAATGGAGATGAGATGAGGGGGGGGAGGGCCAGGGAGAGAGGTGTAAATGCATCACAGGAATCTGAAACTTGCTCAGAGGCTTTTTGTTCTGTTTCTCAGGGTTTCACCTGGCGTTTAAAGTGTTAAATAAACTGAACTGATACCTTCTGAGAATAGATTCAGTACATGGTGTTTTCCAGTCATGCCTTCCTTGAACATCAAAGGGTAAACATTTTGAGCTAAATTATTCAGTGAGGATTTAGCATTCATCCATTGCTACTGAATACTAACAAGAGAATGAGAACATGGCTTATCATTTTCTATTACAATAGAGAAGAAAGCTATTGGCGAGGCTGCTGAGAAATGCCTTTTCTAGGTCACTAACCTTGAAATATTTTAAACTATCAAGTAATAAGAAAATATTTATGAAATATCAATTATGTACCATCACCAGTAGCGAATGTGCCTGTGTGTGTGTGTGTGTGTGTGTGTGTGTGTGTGTGTGTGGCAGGGGGTGTATTTGGGGATTGAGAGCATGGAAATCCAAACATGAGAATGACCTATTCCAAAAAAAGAATATTGAGCTAAATAAATGACACATGTGCTTTAAAAAACAAACAAACCTTCAAGGAATAAAAATCCATATTTTTTTTTAGGAATGACAGGATGTTGATTATCCCTTGTCCCCTTAAATCTCTTCCTCTCCCTTCATATTGCTTCTTTCTGTCAACTTTAAATTTTTTGAAGTCACTTCATGAGAAAGAAACTTTTCTTCAACCTTATGTTACTAATCTGCTGCCACCTTACGCCTGTTTTATCCTTTACAATTAAACCTCTCAAACCAGTGTCTGCCTTAGTATCTCCAACCATCCAATCCAATCACATCCCTCCACTGTATCCTCTAAGACTGCCATTTACCCCAAGTCGTCACAGCCTGAGGGCACTTTTCACTATTCATATCTCTCAATATCTTAGCATCTTTGCATCTTTTATTAAAATGTTCCACTTCTTTGTTGAAACACTATTTGTTTTCCTCCGATCCCCACTCCCAGCTCTTTATCATCTCCTCAGCCTGTTTTGCTGGGTTCTTCCCTAACCAACTTTCAAATAGTGGCATTCTTAAGAGACTTTTCCCTTTCAGTGTATACTTTCCACATCTTGGCCATTGACATGGGTCTAATTATTCTCTACCGAATCAACTTCTAACTCCACGTGAATTATTCCCAAATCCGTAACTGAAGTCAATACCTTTTCCTGAATTCAAGGTACAAATATATTTCCTTAATCAGCACCTGTCTCACAGGTACCTCAACTCAATATAGTCCAAGATGAATTCATACTCTTTCTTCCTGATTTCCTCTACAAAGGAAAATGAAAATGCAACATATGGAAACTTATGGATGCAGTGAAAGTAGTGCTCAGAGGGAAAGTAATAGCTGAAAGTTAAACGAGAAGAAAGATCTCAAATCATTCACATACATCTGTTGCAGTCTCAGTTTCTGAGACAGCTTAGAAAAAGCCAGTTGGCATATTGGATGGGGCTCACACATGGCCTCAATCCTGCCTCAGAAAATTGAATGAGGAAGGGCACTGCCACTTTGCAGAAGAGTCTCACACCTTGGCCTTCACTTGGCTGGAGAGTATCCAACAATGCCTGGTCCAGCCAGATGGGATGCCGTTCTTTTATGTCCTTTAACTTCAAGACACAAGTCAGCCCATGCCTCTTGTGAGGTGATAAGTATAATGTGATTGTAGTGATCCTTTCAAACAGTTGTAATCTATGTGAATCTTGCTCAATTATTGAGTGTCTCAAATGCAAACAGTTAACACATAAAAACAAAGATTAATTTGTAACACACTTTCTTTGTTACCATTAAGTAAGTAAGTAAGTGAAGTCGCTCAGTCGTGTCCAAGTCTTTGCGACTCCATGGACTGCAGCCTACCGGGCTCCTCCATCCATGGGATTCTTCAGGCAAGGATATTGGACTGAGTTGCCATTTCCTTCTCCAGAGGATCTTCCCGACCCAGGGATCAACCCCAGGTCTCCCACATTGCAGGCAGATGCTTTAACCTCTGAGCCACCAGGGAAGCCCTTTGTTACTATTAGCTGACCTAATTTTAAACTCATCATTTTAAAGTTAAAATGATGAAATTTAAAAAATAATTTGTGTTTTTGAAGCTTTAAATTAATAATACGTGGTGCCCACAATATATGTGCTTTTCCAGGTTGCATGAGCATAGGAATAAAATGGGGCATATATATACACACATACAAGGGTTTATAGACCAGTGTTGCTGCTGCTAAGTCGCTTCAGTCATGTCTGACTCTGTGCAACCCCATAGAAGGCAGCCCACCAGGCTCCCCCATCCCTGGGATTCTCCAGGCATGAACACTGGAGTGGGTTGCCATTTCCTTCTCCAATGCATGAAAGTGAAAAGTGAAAGTGAAGTCGCTCAGTCATGTCCAACTCTTAGTGACCCCATGGACTGCAGTCTACCAGGCTCCTCTGTCCATGTGATTTTCCAGGCAAGAGTGCTGGAGTGGGGTGCCATTGCCTTCTCCGATAGACCAGTGTGGTGATCTGCAAATTTTAATGTGAAGACTCATTCACCATACTTGTTTGTATTGCAAATGTTGATATCTTTTTAAGTTTTATTGGGGTATAACTGACCTACAAAACCCCACACATATTTAATATATGCAATGTGCTAAGTTTGGAATGGGCAAACACCTGTGAAACCATCATTGCAATTGATTAACAGACATATTCATTACTTTCAAAAGTGTGCTTGGGCTTTTCTGGTTTTTGTGTTGCAGTAAAAAGGTTGAACATGAGATCCCCTCTTTTGAGAAGTTTTAAGTGTACAACACAAGCCTGTCAACTAAAGGCACAGTGTTAGTACAGCAACACCACGTGTCCATTGACAAACAAATGGATAAATAAAATGTGGTTCATACATACAGTGGAGTATTATTCAACCTTCACAAAGAAGGAAATCCTGCCTTTCATGAAAGATGATGGTATTCTTGCCACCATTTTCAAAGATTATGATTAAGTAAATCTGGGCAAAGTACATTTTAACAAATATCTCAAACCATTCACATCCAGTATTCCAGGAACTACAAGCATGAAATACTAAGTTAATGGAATTTTTAGAAGGACTAATCATTATTACAGACAACGAAATGGAGGTCTTTAGAATTTTTTTACATTAGTTATCTTAAATTCACTGTTATTTTCATCATAAATGGAAACATTTCAAAAATTAACTTCTTGTCTCTTGAATCTTTCTGCTGGTAAGTCAGAGAACAATGAAAGAAATGGCCAACAAATGAAATTAACAGACCATAAACAAACAAACAAATGACCAAGTTTCTAATATCCTAGATTAAGCTTTATTCCACTCTTGTTTAGATTTCTTACACTAAAAACTGCTGTATGAAATTATATGCAAGCATTATTTCAACTTAGAAATTTATTTACACTTAGTAGCATTATGTTGGAGAAGGCAATGGAGACCCACTCCAGTACTTTTGTCTGGAAAATCACATGGATGGAGGAGCCTGGTAGGCTGCAGTCCATGAGGTCGCTAAGAGTCGGACACGACTGAGTGACGTCACTTTCACTTTTCACTTTCATACATTGGAGAAGGAAATGGCAACCCACTCCAGTGTTCTTGCCTGGAGAATCCCAGGGACGGGGGAGCCTGGTGGGCTGCCGTCTATGGGGTCGCACAGAGTCAGACACGACTGAAGCGACTTAGCAGCAGCAATAGCAGCAGTAGCATTATGTATAAATTAGTAGTAATTAATGTGGCAAAGTCCTTAAAAATGGTCTTTTTTAGTCAAAATGTTTCCTCTGTAATTTTGTCATTACATTAATTAATTTCCTTTCTTCTTACCTTTTTCTTTATGAATAATGTACAATTAAATGTGAGCTCCAATTCAAATCCTAAATTCTGAATATAGTCTAAAGTATTCTTTCTAACTCAGTATTAGCAATCATTTTCATATGATTACTAAATACATTTACATACATTGTCTTTTGACCCATTCAATAATTCTATGAGGGAAGTAGAATAATTATTATGATTGATATTTTTTAAAAGATAATTGATATTCAGAAAGTTTAAAATATGTGTTCATGGTCATACAGACAGCAAATGGAATTGATGAAAGTGGAAACTAGGCCTCCTGGCTTTAAATCCTGTTCTCTTTTAAATATACCACGTTGACTTTCTAATTTTTTAAAAAAAATTAGCATATATCTCATCAAAGTACAATCAAATTCAAGTTCAAAATATGCTGTGCTATGTGCTCAGTGATGTCCAACTCTGTGACCTCATGGACTGTAGCCCACCAGGCTCCTCTGTCCATGAAATTTTTCAGGCAAGAATCCTGGAGTGAGTTGCTCTTTCCTTCTCCAGGGGATCTTCCCGACCCAGGGACTGAACCCACAGCTCTTGTATCTCCTGTGTTAACAGGTGAACTCTTTACCACTTGCTCCATCACGGAAGCCCAAGTTCAAAATGACAGGGAATATTATACTAATTAGTAACAGAGAGAAGCATGTAACAAGATAAGCGGGAAAAAATGAAAAATCAGTTGTAGTCTAGTCAGCATCCTTACATCCATTCTCAAATTTTATAGCCAAGCAAAAGCTTGTTATCTGGGAGGGGGACCAAAAAGGGATGAGGTCTTTCTTAGATGGGCAAAGAAACAACACAGCAACTTGTCTAAAACTAACTACTAATAACGAGGTTTTCTGGCAGCAGGGATTAGTACCCAACGTGAAAAGCGATTTTCTTCCCAAGTATCATTTCACAGCATTATTTGTGATTCTCAAGTTTTATGTATTTTAAGAAAGTTACAAACTATTATAGTTTGTCATAATTTTTCTTTCTGCTCATTTTCTTTGTGGCTATCCTCAAATCCAAAAGATTTAAAAGGAAAATAAAACAAGCAAACATATATTAAAAGATTTTTAATAAAACGGTTATAAATTAAATGCAACATTTTAAATCCTTACATTTTTTAAAATCAGATGAGGGGGTAATGCCTGAATCAATTTTCCCTATCACTGGGAGCTGCAGGGGAGAGACTCTTAGTGAGAAAAGACTCTTAGGTGCACATGGCCAAGTACAAATGTAGGGGCCTGAGAACTTCACCCTGGCAGGAATCTGTGTTCCCAGACACCACTTTCTATTGATCATAATAAGCACCACTGCATCTTTGCCTCCAGGACCTACAAAAGCTGAAGGAAAACAAAAAGCTCTGTTCTGCACATTTCACATTGACTTTTTTGAACAAAGTAAAGCCTGTTTTTCTGCACACCTACTTTATTTCTTGTAAAGCTTTCAAAAATGCAGAGACATCAGAATTTCATTTCTTTTTCTGAAATTCCAGCACAATGATTTAAATGATGGTTTAGATGATCAAACAGAAAGCCACTAAATATGTAATATCAGGTACCAAAGAAGAAACTTCAGAAATGCTGTGGTTAAGATAAAAAGATACAAGAAGAAAATTTTCAAGAATTTAAATTTCTACTTGAAAAAAAAAATAAAATAAAAAAAATAAATTTCTACTTGATCATTTTCATGATCTCTGAGTTGTATAAGGTTATACTTACTGAATCATTTAAAACATAAAGTATGGTCATCCATTTCAAGAATAATCTGACCAAACAAGCAGCAAACCACAGATGATAAATTGAGAACAATTTTAATTATAGAATTAAATACATTTGCATACAATGGATTGGCCAACATTAATGCCTGTAATGAGGGCCCTAGGGAAGAAAACAATTCAAAGCAAATTCTGTTGTGGAAGGCCATTACATTGTCAGCTACTTGTAGAAGATGACTATGTGCTCTTCAGTTTAAATCCTTAGTATCTGGAACATAGTACACAATGAATGTTTGTTGAGTATATATGTTATCTCTAAGGAGAAAAGCTAGGTTGTGCTTATCCAGAAATAGAGCTATCTCCTCAGTGTAAATTGGCTAGGGTTTTAGATTGTAGGTTTCTGGAGGCATCATTCAAAATTATGTTAATGCATTTCCATATTTTCATAACTGACTTTCAAAGCGTTTTAGTTAATCACACAGAATGTCATGGACTAACAGTCCAAAATTAGAATATCATTTCTTATTACATTAGAAGATGAAAGTCAAAAGGAATCAGAAAGAACAAAGAAATTTAATGTGAAGGAATGGAGGGAGAGAGATAAGAGACAGAGGGAGACAAACGAAAATAATATGGAGTGTATGTATAATTGAATCACTTTGCTATACACCTGAAACTAACACAAAATTGTTAATCAACTCTACTCCAATATAAAAAAGTGTTTTAAAAAGTTTAAAATCATAAATTATGAATGAGACACACATAAATAAACAAGAACTCATGAATCATTAAGCAGCAATTGAAATAATAATCCGACTTTAAGAACTAAACCAATTTTCAAAAAGTGAATTTATCTACAGTGTAAGCTGTGCTGTGCTTGGTTGCTCACTCATGTCTGACTCTTTGTGACCCCATGGACTGTAGCCCGCCAGGTTCCTCTGTCCATGGGGATTCTCCAGACAAGAATACTGGAGTGGGTCGCTATGCCCTCCTCCAAGGAATCTTCCCAACCCAGGGATCAAACCCAAGTCTCCCATGTTGCAGGCAGATTCTTTACCATCTGAGCCACCAGGGAAGCCCAAGAATACTGGAGTGGGTAGCCTATTCCTTCTCCAGAGGAACCTCCCAACCCAAGAATTGAACTGGGGTTTCCTGCATTGCAGGCAGATTCTTTACTAGCTGAGCCAGCAGGGAAGCCCCCTACAGTATATAGGTTGCTGGAATTATTGATGAACTTTAATTCATTTATACTTTTTTAGGTAGTTTTTGACTAGTAATTTTAACTATCAAAATAGCTTTTTTTAAAAATTAAACTTCCATTTATTTTTAAAGCATCACTATCATTTCTATGCCAATTACACTCAAGTCACTGATGACTGACCACTCTCCTGAACACCAAACCCAGTTTTTCTATTCTCAAATGTCTTCACCAAAAAATCCTGTGAGTGATTTTTAAACTTAACATGGCTAAAGTTGGCATGGATACACCAAATCTCCTTTGTTCCTTTCTTAGTAACAACTTTATTATTATTTCAGGCATGTGCGTGTGTGCTAAGTTGCTTCAGTCATGTGTGACTCTTTGTGACCCTATGGACTGCAAGCCGTCAGGCTCCTCTGTCCATGGGATTCTCCAGGCAAGAATAATGGAGTAGGTTGCCGTTTTCTCCTCAAGGGGATCTTCCAAATCCAAGGATCAAACCCTCATTTCTTATGTCTCCTGCATTGGCAGGAGGGTTCTTTACCTCTAAGGCCACCTGAGAATCAGGGTGATCTTTTATCTTCACATTCAATTAGGTATGAAAACCTACTACATCTGCCTCCAAGTTTCCCTTACCTGCCCCTCCTCGCCATCCCCACTGGCTTGTCATGAGCTTAATATTCCCGCCCTCATTCTTTCACATCTGGATTTGACCAGTCTTGAGATGTGTCTCAACCTTTGGAGGCTTATCACATTCCCATCTCATGATTCAAGGTCAAATGCTTAGTGTTTACTTTCTGTGTATGTCATGCATATTCATGTGTCAATGTCTTTACTTTCATCTTTTCCTCTGCCTGAAATGTTCTTCCTGAACCAAAATTCTACTAATATCTGGTTTTTATGTATTCTAACAATACAGCCTATTATATATTTTGTCTGTTTTCCTGAACATTTTAATCTATTTTTCTTCTAAATCATTTTTCCCACTCTGCTTTGTACTAAAAGTTAACTTGTTAATGTACCTGTCTCTGCCAACAAATTCTAAATGGTTTAGGGAATTGAAGGTGTTTTTTTAATGTTTAAATCTCCCAAGGAATTTTGGAGTGTACCTGATTCATAGCAGGCATTACAAAAACATTGATTGGCTACACTTTTAACACCAAGTGATTTAAAACTAAAGGCAATAGGAAATATCATTTCAAATTGAAAAATATATTGTATTTGGCAAAAGTGAAACATTTCAATAATGATTATAAAAATATAATTATTTGCACTGACATTTATGCTGTGTTAAAAACACAGAATTATCCTAAGACATGAAATTAAAAGTTACTTATATCCAATAATCATAATGGCTGATACTTATGGAATATTTACTATGTGCTGTGCACATACAGTAAATTATTTGATCTATAAAACTACCACATTTAACAGAAAGAGAAACTAAGATGTGGAGAAATTAATAATTTTCTTAATGTCCTAAAGATAGCAGCAATACAAAGGTCTGAGTGAAAGAAGGAATAACCCACAGATGTAGAAAACTCATATCATATTTTATTGATTTTTTTTCCCACTGAAATTTATTAAAGTGATGTTACTGTGAGAAGAAACCTACCATTGGTTTCTATTACTGATTTGTTCAATGGATCCTTACTCTTTTAAAAACAAAAACTTCTAAATCACATGCTGCATTAAATGTGTATTTAAAAATAATACTGCACAGCCCATTACAAAGTAAGTTTGAAAATTTTATAAAATATAGTGATAATATAGTTGCTTAAGGAAATGTTTGATTCTGAATATAATTTTTTACTTTTGGATGAATTTCCTAGAGGTCAAAATATTATATTTTGGGGGCATTTAATATTTGCATTTCTACCACTGCTCTTTCAGAGTCAAGTGCTTTTGTTGGGATAAAAGGATCCCAACCACTAAAGTAAAATGAGAATAATGTTAAATGATTCCTTATCTTATAAATGGAATGTTCACCACTAGCCCATATATAATTCTACGTAAGTTCTATGCTTGACTCAAGGCAAACATCTGTATGAGAACATTAACCACAGCTTTTTTTCAAAGGTGGCCCAGGGAGCTTAACTCTTCCATCAGGCAATAATGGAAGCATGAACTGTGCCCTAGCTTTTTCAGTCAAGGAAACTAGGATGAAGAAATAATGGCTTAATTCAGTCCTGAAGTACAGTAGTTTCACCATAATTTAATATTGAAGCCTGGGAGAGAAGTGGAAAGAAAAACCTGCATACACTTGCATGAGATTGTGATCCCTGACATAATGACTCCCATCAAGCGTGAGCCTCAGGCAGCCTTTCATCTTCCAAGGATAGGACTCCGTTAAACAGACAACAGAACAGAATCACAGCATTGCTATGTCCATATTCTTTTATTCTCAGCTCCCCCACCCTTTTTTTTTTTTCTAACAAATTCCACTCTTTTTTTCATTGCTCATGATCCCACCAACATAGTTCCTTGTTTGAATGGAGAATTTTTTTTCTAAAATAGAAATAGCCAAAATCTACTAAAATATAACAATCAGAAGTTTTTATATAGGCTTCACTTTAATTTTTTATTGCACATCTTAATAATAGAATAATGGATCCATAAATATTGCTTTTTTTTTGCGCATAGAACAGCCTCTTTGGGTAAAAGGAATCTAGGACATCTAGGAATCGGCCCACCACAATACTCCTTGTATTCATACAATGTTTTATTTTTATTTTTCATTTTTAAAAAAGATTAATTTATTTATAGCTGTGCTGGGTCTTTGTTGCTGCACACAGGCCTTCTTCAGTTGCGGCGAGTGAGGGCTACTCTCTAGCTGTGGTGCTTGGGCTTCTCATTGATCTGGCTTCTCTTGATGTGGCACAGGCTCAATAGTTGTGGCACGCGGGCTTAGTTGCCCCTCAGCACCTGGGATCTTCCCCAACCAAGGTTTGAGCCTGTGTCCCCTACATGGGCAAGGCAGCTTCTTTGCCACTGAGCCACCAGGAGAGCCCCTGTACAGTGTTTTGTAATTTATCACTTTCTTTCACACACATTTAGCTTTAGCTTCCTGACAACTCTATGAATAAAAAGAGAACAATTACCATCACTTTATTTTAAAGAGATGTAGAAATTGAGGCTTAAGATATTGCTTCCTTAGGTCTTTTGTGGGTAAGTAGAAGATACAGGACTAGAACATACATCTTCTGAGTTAAAATTCAAGGATTTTCAATTCAAGTCACACAAACAAGCATGAACTTGAGAGACAGCAGGATCCGTTTATCAACATGAAGGCTCAGCCAGGGAAACGTTAAGAAATATAAAGTGCAAGACTGCAGATTCAGTAGCTTCTGTTGACCTCTGTTGCTGAGTAAAGAGGGACTGAAATCCAACTTCTTGTCCCAGGAGACTGCAGGGCCACAACAAGGGTATCCATAGTAAAGGACTGAAATGGCGAACAGGCAGGTCATAATGAGCAGGACTGAGTAGAGGTATTCAAAACGGTTTCCAGGGGCCATCAGATGCAACAGGAGCACGTTTGAGACACACATGGATTGACAAGGAGCTGTTAATGTCATAAACCTGTCTGGTGAACAACCCTAACTCCTCAGTTTTTTACTAAGGATTAGCTGCACACTTGAAAAGACTATGACTGTACTGTT
Source organism: Budorcas taxicolor (assembly GCF_023091745.1). Classification (NCBI taxonomy): domain Eukaryota; kingdom Metazoa; phylum Chordata; class Mammalia; order Artiodactyla; family Bovidae; genus Budorcas; species Budorcas taxicolor. Next base: position 88,026,935 of record NC_068913.1, read on the forward strand.
TAGTGGATATCATGTTATTGGAAAATGTGTGATCAGAGGAACACCAGCGGAAAGACATTGATATCAAGGATATAGTTTCCCATGGGGGTTGCCCCCTCGGCTCTTTATAACCCTGCTATGGTGGCTGAGGCTTGGAAATTGAGCTAGGATACATTGTCTTGACAGTAGCCTTGAGATAGTCTGACTCCTCCCAAGGAATGATGGTATTTGCACATTCTTGGCTAGGGCTGGTCCCAGGGAGAATGAAGTTCATACGTTTTGTCAACTTCCCACCTCCGCAGCTCCACAGCTCAGGCTCCTTCTCTCATTTTCCTTTACTTAGTGCCTCATGTCCTTCCTGGGAGGGCCCTTCTAGAGCCTACAAAGAGGACAAGAGGAAAGGGAAGGGATGTTGTTGATGTTACTACTTGTAATAGCTCACTGATTGAGAGTTGCTGACATCAATAAATCCTTGTCATTCCTTTACAACTGCAGTAATTGGTAGTCACAAATGTCATGATTTGCATATGTGGGCTGAACAATGAACAGCTACACTTTGACTGTGGCAATAATTATGCTTCTTCTTTAAGTCATCAACTGTATGGATCTTTGAAGTGTTCCTGTTTGGTGATGCCATCTCATGTCATTTTCAGTGGGAAAGAAAATCCTGATTGATTTGTTTTACTATCTTACAGTTAATCAGCAGAATCAACTTTAATGGAAACTACTAAACTTCAGACAATAAAGTATGTTAGAAAGAAAACTGGAGCAAAAAGGATAAGATTTTAAAGACTGTTGTTGTTTTGATGACATTTCATTCTTCCATCGATTGCTGTAGTCCCAGTGCCCTGTATCAGGAGGCTCCATAGAGTGCTCAGGACAATGTTTTACCCTACAGAGTCCTCTTAAGTTTACGTACCTTATCCTGTGCCTGTAAGACCATGTAAGTATTTTTATAGTGGGTTGCTGTTGTTCAGTTGGTCAGTCATATCCAACTCTTTGTGATCCCATAGACTGCAGTGCTCCAGGCTTCCCTTTCCTTCACTGTCTCCCAGAGTTTGCTCAAAATTATGTCCATTGAGTTGATGCCATCCAACCTTCTCATCCTCTGTCCCCTCCTCCTTCTGCCTTCAATGTTTCCCAGCATCAGGGTCTTTACCAATGAGTCAGCTCTTTGTATCAGGTGGCCAAAGTATTAGATCTTTAGCTTAAGCATCAGTCCTTCCAATGACTATTCAGGGTTCATTTCCTTTATGACTGATTGGTTTGATCTCCTCGCAGTCCAAGGGACTCTCAAGAATCTTCTCCAGCATGACAGTTCCAAAGCTTCAATTCTTTGGTGCTCAGCCTTCTTTATGGTCCGACTCTCACATCTCTACATGACCACTGGAAAAACCCACCAACTTTATGGACATGAGTTTGAGCAAGCTCTGGGAGCTGGTAATGGACACAGAAGCCTGGTGTGCTGCAGTCCATGGAGTCACAAAGAGTTGGACATGACTGAGCGACTGAACTGAATTGAACTAGAAAAACCATAGCTTTGACTGTACAAACTTTTGTTGGCAAAGTGATATCTCTGCTTTTTAATATGCAGTCTAGGTTTGCCATAGATATTCTTCCAAGAAGGAAGTGTTCTTTAATTTCTTGGCTGCAGTCACATTTTGCAGTGATTTTGGAACCCAAGAAAATAAAGTCTGTCACTGTTTCCATTTTTGCCCCTTCTATTTGCCATGAAGTGATGGGACCAGATGCCATGATCTTAGTTTTCTGAATGTTGAGTTTCAAGCCAGATTTTTCACTCTCCTCTTTCACCTTCATCAAGAGGCTCTTTAGTTCCTCTTCACTTTCTGCCATAAGGGTGGTGTCATCTGCATATCTGAAGTTATTTATATTTCTCCTGGCAATCTTGATTCCAGCTTGTGCTTCCTCCAGCCCAGCATTTTGCATGATGAAATGGCAACCCACTCCAGTATTCTTGCCTGGAAAATCCCATGGGTGGAGGAACCTGGTAGGCTACAGTCCATAGGGTTGCAAAGAGTCAGACATGACTGAGCGACTTTGCTTTCTTTTCTTACTCTGCATATAAGTTAAATAAGCAAGGTGATAATACACAATCTTGAAGTACTCCTTTCCCAATTTTGAAGCTGTCCATTGTTTTATGTCTGGTTGTAACTGTTGCTTCTTGACCTGCGTACTGTTTAGTGGGTGGGTGCAGATAATTTTATATATATGTGGACAAACATTAATATGTATATTATACATACTACATGTGACAAAATTATTTAAACTTCCTAATGCTTCTACATATTCTAAAGGGAGTGGGATCCAAGAACAAACCTTTGTCATATGTCATATTTGGTAATGAGTATGAAAGTAAAATTTATAGAAGCCAAAATTTCACTTCACTTAACATGCCAAGAGGAGAACGTGAGGGGAGGCTTAAAACAGGAAAAAGATGGAGCTGATATGGCTAGAGAAATGAACAGAAAATGGTAGAAGTGATTGATATTGGGATAGAATTCTGGGGGACAAGAGATTTTTCAGAAACACCCCCTAAAGTTCTCATACTCTCACCCAAGCTGCTTATCAAAATATTTCTTCTAACATATACAGAACTTTCATGAGTTCTGACAAATAAAACTTTAAGAAAGATATTTAAGAAAAATTAACACAGATATAAACACACTTTCCTTAGAAGGAAAATGGGAATATGAATTTGTGATTGTTAATTTTATATGTCTGTTTGTCTGGATTAAACGATGCCCAGATGGTTAGTAAACATTACTTCTGGCTGCATCCATGAGAATGTTTCCAGAAAAAGATTAGAATTTAAACTGGTAAGCTGAGCAAAGATCACTCTCACCAGTGCAGGTGGGTGTTACCCTATCTGCTGTGGGCCTGAATAGAACAGAGAGGTATAGGGAGAGTGAATTTGCTCCCTTCTTGAGCCGGACATCCGTTTTCTCCTTCCTTTGGCCATTCGTGCTCATGGACTTAGACTAGGTTACACTACTGGCTTTCCTGTTTCTCCAGCTTTAGATAACAGACTGTGGGACTTCACATCTTCTGTCACAGCATTAGCCAATTCCTACAATAAATCTCTCTCTCTCTCCCCCCCCCCCCCCATACACACATATCTATATATTTCATATCTATATCTCTATAGGTTCATATTGGTTTTCTAGAGAACTCCAACTAATACAGATGTATCTATACCTCTGTAGGTTGGTACTGGTTCTTTGGAGAACCCTAATACTGATATGCTAACGTTTATTGATGTTATAATAGAAATAATTCATTGAGCATTTACTATTTACCAGGCACTCTTCTAGAAAATAAACGTTCCTTTGAGCTCAATAATTCAAGCTTTATTTTACAGATGAGTAACTGAGGCTTAAAAAGGTTAAATAATACACCCAATATTACACAAATAAGTGTAGGAACTAAGCCTGAACCCAGGCCTGATTTCAGCACTAGTGTTCTTACTATATTGCTATATAGTATACTATATAGTATACTATACTATTGGATATAGTATACTATATTTGTGGGTGGTCTCATCTCCTATATTTAAATCTGACTCTATTCACTTGAATTATATAAAATTCTAGCAAAATAAAAGTTATTAACCATTTGGACTGTGAGTAAGTTTCCTTAGGAGGGGATGAAAGGAAATCTAACTTCATAGACATTTATCAAATTGCTGAGCTTATTTTTTTTAAGAATTGAAGACATAATTTATTTAGCACCTATTCTTTAGAGCCTCTGTTCAAACTACTATCCCCCCCACCCCACCCCCGCCGCCAACCCACTTAAAAGCATATTTAGTCTTTAGATTTGTACATGCAGGAATACACAGGTACATCTAAACCAAGTGCATTTAAGGATTTGATCCTTTATGCTTGAAATAATAACAAAATAACCTTTTGAAATCTGACTTCAGAAGTATGTAAGGTAAAGCTAAGTAAATCACCAGTATTTGTGAATGTCAAAATTAATTCCATTAAGGGGTTCTATTTCTCAAATCACAAAACCAAACTCTAATGTGAATATGACGGTAAAATAACAGATTCTATATCCACAGTTGACTCATCCTGCCATATCAAGTTGATTACAGAGAAGGAAATCTATCTGGCATTTATTATAACAGTCAATCATTGAGATTATTGCTAGCTTTCCTGTATTAGACCAACTCCACTTTCCTTCTATTTCAATGGTTCTCTAACGTGAATGCTAAAAGATTAACCTGCAGGTTTCCAGGCATAACCTCCAAATATTCTGATTACAGGTCTGGCATAGAGCCTGGGAATCTTTTTAAAATAGAAAACTGAGATGATTTTGTACAGATTACCTCTGCCTCACATTGGAAAATACTGCTTCACTTTAATTATTAGAATATTCTCTCCTTATTTTGATGGATGAAAAATAAGTTATTTATAAAAAGCATTTAAATATTTACTGAGATTTAACAACAGAGAAAAAGAAAGGGAAATTAAGCAATATTTATTATCTATCGTTAATCTGTTAACTCCTTGGTAAATATTCTTCTGGAGTTTTATTAATATATGATATGACTGTTTGTATACTCAACATTTATAGTCTATTCTTTTTTTTCTATGTTCTATTATTTGTATATTCTTTGAGGTTGTTTCTGGTGTTATGTGCCAGCTGTTTTTTTTTTTTTAACTTTCTTTGTATTGATCTCTTTCAAGTTCATGAATCCTTTTTTCCCATTTTTACCACTAGTGTTTATATAGAAGTTGTTAAATTCAATGTTCTATATCCATCCCTAGTTTATTTGCGAATTCTATTGCTCAAATCTAAGGATTTTAGCACAAGAATTCTTTACTGATTTTTCCCTTATCTTGTTTTTATTCACTGAGAAATTCACACTAAACTAACTTATTATGATTGTGGATTTGTCAATTTTTTTTTTGTACATTTGTCCATTATTGGTTTTCTATATTTTGAGACTACCATATTTAAATGCTCAAAAATTATAAATTGCGGTATGTTACTAAAATGAAATTTTGATCATTATTAATTGACCCTCTTTATCTCTGCTAATGCTTTCTATTTTTCATCTGATTTTCTGATGTTAATGTAGATAAATCAACTTTATCTCCAATATGCTACTGGAGATCAGTAGAGATATAACTCCAGAAAGAATGAAGGGATGGAGCCAAAGCAGAAACAATACCCACATGTGGATGTGACTGATGATAGAAGCAGGTTCCGATGCTGTAAAGAGCAATATTGCATAGGAACCTGGAATGTCAGGTCTGAATCAGGGCAAATTGGAAGTGGTCAAACAGGAGATGGCAAGAGTGAACGTCGACATTCTAGGAATCAGCGAACTAAAATGGACTCAGTTCAGTTCAGTTCATTTCAGTCGCTCAGTCGTGTCCGACTCTTTGCAACCCCATAAATTGCAGCATGCCAGGCCTCCCTGTCCATCACCAACTCCCAGAGTTCACTCAGACTCACGTCCATCAAGTCAGTGATGCCATCCAGCCATCTCAATGGGTGAATTTAACTCAGATCACCATTATATCTACTACTGTGGGCAGGAATCCCTCAGAAGAAATGGAGTAGCCATCATGGTCAACAAAAGAGTCTGAAATGCAGAACTTGGATGCAATCTCATAAACGACAGAATGATCTGTGTTCGTTTCCAAGGCAAATCATTCAATATCACAGTAATCCAAGTCTATGCCCCAACCAGTAATGCTGAAGAAGCTGAAGTTGAATGGTTCTATGAAGACCTACAAGACCTTTTAGAACTAACACCAAAAAAAGGTGTCCTTTTCATTATAGGGGACTGGAATGCAAAAGTAGGAAGTCAAGAAACACCTGGAGTAACAGGCAAATTTGGCCTTGGAGTAAAGAATGAAGCAGGGCAAAGACTAATAGAGTTTTGCCAAAAAATGCACTGGTCATAGCAAACACCCTCTTTCAACAACACAAAAGACTCTACACATGGACATCATCAGATGGTCAACACCAAAATCAGATTGATTATATTCTTTGCAGCCAAAGATGGAGAAGCTCTATACAGTCAACGAAAACAAGACCAGCAGCTGACTGTGGCTCAGATCATGAACTCCTTATTGCCAAGTTCAGACTTAAATTGAAGAAAGTAGGGAAAACCACTGGACCATTCAGGTATGATGTAAATCAAATCCCTTATGATTATACAGCTGAAGTGAGAAATAGATTTAAGGGCCTAGATCTGATAGATAGAGTGCCTGATGAACTACGGACAGAGGTTCGTGACATTGTACAGGAGACAGGGATCAAGACCATCCCCATGGAAAAGAAATGAAAAAAAGCAAAATGTCTGTCTGGAGAGGCCTTACAAATAGCTGTGAAAAGAAGAGAAATGAAAAGCAAAGGAGAAAAGGAAAGATATAAGCATCTGAATGCAGAGTTCCAAAGAATAGCAAGAAGAGATACGAAAGCCTTCCTCAGCGATCAATGCAAAGAAATAGAGGAAAACGACAAAATGGGAAAGACTAGAGATCTCTTCAAGAAAACCAGAGATACCAAGGGAACATTTCATGCAAAGATGGGCAAAATGGTATGGATCTAACAGAAGCAGAAGATATTAAGAAGAGGTGGCAAGAATACACAGAAGGACTGTACAAAAAAGATCTTCATGACCCAGATAATCACGATGGTGTGATCACTCACCTAGAACCAGACATACTGGAATGTGAAGTCAAGTGGGCTTTAGAAAGCACCACTACGAACAAAGCTAGTGGAGGTGATGGAATTCCAGCTGAGCTATTTCAAATCCTGAAAGATGATGCTGTGAAAGTGCTGCACTCAATATGCCAGCAAATTTGGAAAACTCAGCAGTGGCCACAGGACTGGAAAAGGTCAGTTTTCATTCCAATCCCAAAGAAAGGCAATGCCAAAGAATGCCCAAACTACTACACAGTTGCACTCATCTCACACGCTAGTAAAGTAATGCTCAGAATTCTCCAAGCCAGGCTTCAGCAATACATGAACCGTGAAATTCCAGATGTTCAAGCTGGTTTTAGAAAAGGCAGAGGAACCAGAGATCAAACTGCCAACATCTGCTGGATCATGGAAAAAGCAAGAGGGTTCCAGAAAAACATCTATTTCTGCTTTATTGACTATGCCAAAGCCTTTGACTGTGTGGATCACAATAAACTGTGGAAAATTCTGAAAGAGATGGGAATACCAGACCACTTGAGAAACCTATATGCAGGTCAGGAAGCAACAGTTAGAACTGGACATGGAACAACAGACTGGTTCCAAATAGGAAAAGGAGTACGTCAAGGCTGTATATTGTCACCCTGCTTATTTAACTTATATGCAGAGTACATCATGAGAAATGCTGGGCTGGAAGAAGCACAAGCTGGAATCAAGATTGCCTGGAGAAATATCAATAACCTCAGATACGCAGATGACACCACCCTTATGGCAGAAAGTGAAGAGGAACTCAAAAGCCTCTTGATGAAAGTGAAAGAGGAGAGTGAAAAAGTTGGCTTAAAACTCAACATTCAGAAAACGAAGATCATGGCATCTGGTCCCATCATTTCATGGGAAATAGGTGGGGAAACAGTGTCAGACTTTATTTTGGGGGACTCCAAAATCACTGCAGATGGTGATTGCAGCCATGAAATTAAAAGGCAGTTACTGCTTGGAAGGAATGTTATGACCAACCTAGATAGCATATTCAAAAGCAGAGACATTACTTTGCCAACAAAGGTCCATCTAGTCAAGGCTATGGTTTTTCCAGTGGTCATGTATGGATATGAGAGTTGGACTGTGAAGAAAGCTGAGCACTGAAGAATTCATGCTTTTGAACTGTGGTGTTGGAGAAGACTCTTGAGAGTCCCTTGGACTGCAAGGAGATCCAACCAGTCCATTCTGAAGGAGATCAGCCCTAGGATTTCTTTGGAAGGAATGATGGTGAAGCTGAAACTCCAGTACTTTGGCCACCTCATGTGAAGAGTTGACTCATTGGAAAAGACTCTGATTCTTTGAGGGATTGGGTGCAGGAGGAGAAGGGGATGACAGAGGATGAGATGGCTGGATGGCATCACTGACTCGATGGACATGAATCTGAGTGAACTCCGGGAGTTGGTGATGGACAGGGAGGCCTGGTGTGCTGCAATTCATGGGTTGCAAAGAGTCAGACACAACTGAGCGACTGAACTGAACTGAAATCAACTTGATTTTGGTTAGTGTTTGTGCTGGTATTTTTTCCATTTCTTTAACTTCAATGTTTCTGTACCCTCGTGTTTTACATTTGTCTCTTCCAAATAACATTGTTAGCTGAATCATATGAAATTATAATTCCCATGGTCAAAAATTATGATTATTGGCAATTTAGTAAGATTTAATCTAATACTTGTATTTTTTTAAATATTTGGTCAGACGACATTAATCTTTTCACAGGAGCATTCAGTCTCGTTTCATTTAACGGGGTGTATATTATGTGACTTCAAGTCTACTAACTTAATTGTTGTTTCCATTTATCACAGTTTTTTCTACTTCTCATTTCTTACATTTTTAAAATAAAGTTTTAATATTTAAATTTATTCTCTCTTTGGAAGTTATATATGCAATTCCTGTTGTTTTAGTTTACAGTGATGGACTAGGCAGCCTGATGTGCTGCAGTCCATGGAGTTGCAAAGAATCAGACACAACTGAGCGACTGAACTGAACTTATAAATACCTTAAAATTAATTCTTTTTCATATTCCTTGAACATATTCCTTACAGTAATTATCTTTCATTCTTCTCTTCACTTATTTTAAAACTTATTTTAGTTCTGTGTTAATAATCATCAGATCATTACTTTTACATATAGTCAATTTGCCATTATTATTGTTTCCTTTCCTTCTTAGACTTCTGACTTCCATCTGGGATAATTTTTCCTCACCCAAAGTAGATTTTTAGAACTTCTCTTGAAATTGTCTTTTTTATGCCTCTATTTTGGAGGATTTTTTCTTTCAGTATGAAATTCTAACTCAGAAATTACCTTATGTCAGTACATTTCTTTTTATTTCACAGTCTTTGGTGTGCTTTCTTTATTGAAACCATATTGAAGCTGATTTACCATCTTGATAATATTTTCATACTTTTAAAGTCTTGTAAAACATGTTTTGTTCACTTCATAGATGCCTCTAGTGGGAAGGTTGGCCATTATTATCTAAAACACAATATACTTTTAAATGACTGAATTCTACTGTGTATATATGCATATATATATATATATATATACACACACACACACACATATTTCTAATACATTTGTTAATCTGTTACTTGTTTCTTGTCATAAGTTTTTCTTACTAGTAATAATCATAGAGCATCTTGATTACTGTAGAATATATAAGCTCATGCTTGATTATTTCCTTAAGATAAATTTCTAGAATCTGATTGTTACACAAAAGATTTGTACCATTTTAAAACTTTGGTTATCCATCATTCAAATCTTCTAATTTATATTCCAGATAATGTGCAAATTTCCCCACATATTTGCAGCACTGAATTTTATGAATGTCCTATATCTGTGGCAGTTTTTATAATTTAAGTGGTTTACATCTTTCACAGGAAGGGAAATATATTCTAGAGAAAATTAATAATTATTTTTTTAAAGTGTGGAAAGGATAGCACTGAGTGGGGATTTCAAAGGAGTCTGTGGGCTCTAAATGGGTTTGTGATCTACTGAGAGGTTAGAATTAAGCCATACTTGTGAAAAGCTTAAATAGTGTAAGGTTCTTTATGATTAAGCCTGTTATAGTTTTCCCCGTCACATAGGGTCAGAACCCATTCGTTCGCTTCTTTCTCCTTTGCTTTAGAACAAATTGTAATTAGAAAATTCCATGAGTTTGCTCAAATTATCTCATTGTTCTACAATATTGTTACTTGAAATGTTACTTGAAATAATGAGAAATCAAATAGATCAGAAAACACAAAAAGCTTGTTTGTTGGTTTAAGTAATGTTTGTTATAAAGGGAATTAAATAATCCTTTTTCAGAGATTCTTTCTACAGGTATCCTGAAATGTGTATGTTTGTCTCCTTGAAGACAATCCTTGACAGTAACTGCTAACATTTATAGAGTTCTGTGGCTCACACTGTAAAGAATCTGCCTGCAATGCGGGAGACCTGGGTTCAATCCCTGGGTAGGAAAGACATCTTGGAGAAGGAAATGGTAACCCACTCCAGTATTCTTGCCTGGAGAATTCCATAGACAGAGGAGCCTAAGCGGGTTACAATCCATAGGGTCACAAAGAATTAGACATGACTGACTAAAACACTGTATACCATAAATATCAAATAACCTCTCCTACTTATTATAAAAGAATATATCTTACATAGATGATTGTTTTCATGACCCATTTTGCTTTAGAACAGCATAGCCCAAACATAAACAATCATTTCTTGCATATTTTAAAAACATTTATGCAGTGCAGCATGGAATTTGTGCAATGCTAATTAGAATCCTCTCTTTTTTAACACCTTGAAATGCCTAGATTCTTCTTATAGCCTTAGTACAAAAGAACTCACTATCTTTTCTACGGTCTCTTTTCCTAGATCATTTCTAGCTTCTTCACCCCAAGCTTCTCCCTTGCTATGCTCCCAGCACATCACAATTCCCTCCACCTACTCATCCCTCTGGGAAAATGCAATTAGCCATTCTCTATGACAACTCTACTCAGGAGAATGCACCCGCACTCTTCTCCTTTTAGAGGGCAGGAGAGGGAAACAAGATGAGATGGCAAAACCCATATGCTCTTTTCCAGATGGAAAAGGGAAGGCTGTTAATTACTGCCCCTCCAAAACACACACACTTGCATACACATGCCCCACTACCACTGTTAAAATTTTATTTTTGGCCATGCTGTGCATTACTTTGCCAACAAAGGTCCATATAGTCAAAGCTATGGTTTTTCCAGTAGTCATGTATGAGTGTAAGAGTTGGACCATAAAGAAGGTTGAGCGCTGAAGAATTGTTGCTTTTGAACTGTGATGTTGGAGAAGACTCTTGAGAGTCCCTTGGACTGCAAGATCAAACCAGTCAACCCTAAAGAAAATCAATCCTGAATATTCATTGGTGAATGAATTGGCTGAAACTGAAGCTCCAATACTTTGGCCACCTGATGCAAAGAGAGGACACATTAGAAAAGACCCTGATGCTGGGAAAGATTGAAGGCAGAGGAGAAGAGGACGACAGAGGATGAGACGACTGGATGGCATCACCAACTCAATGGACATGAGTTTGAGCAAGTTCTGGGAGATGGTAAAGGACAGGAAAGCCTGGCGTGCTGCAGTCCATGGCGTCACAAAGAGTTGGACATGACTGAGGGACTGAACGGCAACAACAAACGCCATGCATCACGTGGGATCTTAGTTCCCTGACCAGGGATCGAACTGAACCGGCGCCCCCTGCAGTGAGAGCACAGTCTTAACCACTGCACCGCCAGGGAAATCCCCTCACTTTTGCCCAGGCCTATATATCAAAGGAGAAACTCCTTATCAGAGATTTTTAAGACCCTGAAATTTAATGACCATGTCAGTGTGCCTTTGTTTTAAGCACAAAGTAATGTATAAAAATATTCATTAGTCAAAATTAAATTATACGTTATTATTCACTTTACATAGGGTACTTCATATATTTCCTTCAAGTAGATTGCTTTCCTGATAAAATTATAACTTAATTCCAGATATAGAATAAATATATCTGTGACTTTAGAAACACTGGTAATAACAAAACTGAGTTGCAACTCCAAGAGATTAATCTATAAATATATGTATCATACAGTCACTCATATACTTGACCCATATAAATGGAGCTTTAAAGAATTCCCATAGTTATAGAATCATCTTCTCTTCTAGGATTTAGAGACTTCTAAACATTGAAATTTCATCACATATTTGAATGTATAAGAATAGAGATGACTATGGTATAGAACCCCTGATACCACTGGTTATAACGTATGTTCAAACTCCTATCACAATGACATAGTAATATTTGACAGTTTTAAGAGGTTATTATCGTTGTCATCATTAGAGATCTTAGCATATCACCAAACTTACCAGGTGACTGTATAGAAACTGTGTTTTCCCCTGTATTTATGCAGAGATGGGATCCTTGACGAAATGTTGAATAGAGAAAACAGAAGCCTTCACTTTGGTGTTGACTCTAAAGCACTATTTTAATAAGTTAGTGGTCTTGTTAGGCATTAGGCCAAAATCTACTAAAAGAAAAACAAATATTCATTTTTACTTGATATCAATTTTTTTCAGTAATTTTGAAGTTTGATATTTTTTCATCCCCACAAAAAGATGCAAATACTTTTGAGAACTATTATTTTTTTTAATGCATGATTTCTCTTGAAGACAATTTTCAGTTAGAATTACTGATTTATAAAAGCTGTCTACTCTGCAGTGTCATTTCTTCCCTCAAACATGAAAAATGGCTCCTTCTGGCATTTTCATTAAATACTTTATTAATCTTGGCTATAGATGTATGTAGTTCTTATGCCATTGCCATTTTACTCCCTCTATCTCACTGAGGTCAGGTCGAGATCTTTGTTCAGTTATCTTCCCACAGGGGTACCTAGCAGAGGGCTTTTCACATCATAGGAGTCTAACATATTTTTCTAAACTGTACTGAATCAATAATTTGGGGAATACTAACCATGTTACTTATAAATTTATGTTAATAATATTTTAATTGAACCACCAAACTAGAAATAATACCTCTAAGAGTTAAATTATTGTTCAAGGGCAACAGCCAGTCAATGGAAGAAATAGATCCAAATTCCAAACTTGCTAATGCTCAGTATGACATTCTTTCTTTAAACAAAGTTTTCTGAAATAAAATCTACTCATACATTAATTACAAGCATTTGAAATTTACTTTAAAAGTTTTAAATTAGGGGGACTCAATTTTATTGTTGTATTTCCACTTAGTAATCGTAGCACTGTCTTGATCATTTTTCCCTTCACTTTTGTTACTCTCATATATAAAGTAATTCCCAGGCAATTTCAATATTTTAAAACATTTTGCTTTCCTAAATTTCATTCAGTTCAGTTCAGTTCAGTCACTCAGTCGTATCCGACTCTTTGCAACCCCATGAATCGCGGCACGCCAGGCCTCCCTGTCCATCACCAATTCCCGGAGTTCACTCAGACTCACGTCCATCGAGTCAGTGATGCCATCCAGCCATCTCATCCTCGGTCGTCCCCTTCTCCTCCTGCCCCTAATCCCTCCCAATATCAGAGTCTTTTCCAATGAGTCAACTCTTCGCATGAGGTGGCCAAAGTACTGGAGTTTCAGCTTCAGCATCATTCTCTCCAAAGAAATCCCAGGGCATTAGTAGAGGGTTAAAAACTGGGTATCTATGATGACACTGATGCTACAGTAAGAGAATCAAATGAGGGACACTAGAAAGAGCCAGTATATTTTCTCCAGTCTGGTCTTCCTCATTCCACACAAACAAGGGCACTTTCATGGCTTCAAGTTTTTCTCCTCTATCAGACTGAGTTACATTAACTTGTATTTATAAAACATTTTACAATATAGGAAGACCATAGTGCCCAGCATCAAGTAGATGCTGAATGAATACTGAATATGACCTATGTGGGTGGTATCCTTTATCACCTTTATCTCATTGAATCTTCAACTCTGTGAATATTCACATCAAATTCATGAAGCAGGCATGTATATACTTACTTTACAAATGAGTCTGTGTATGTTAGAACTGAGATTTAATTCAAATTAGCATATTCCAAAGTTCTCTCTCTAGTAAATTTGGATATGATTAGCTCATAAGACAACATGTGTAAATCACATTTTCACCTTAAAACATACATGGTATGCAGTTGCAGAGATGGTGTTTATCATTCATTTTAGTCAGAGTCATGACAGGAAATGCAAGACATATTCTAATAGATTATTGAAGAGAGTTTAGTAAAAGAACAATGCACAGGATGTGGACAGTTAATAAAGAGAAGCCAGCCAACAGGTGATGATTAAGGACCTAGGGTGCTGGCTACAGTAGGTGGGGAGCTATCGCTTGCCTGAAAGGCAAAAGGGAAAAGATGGTGATTCTATCCCTTGAGCAACCACAAGTCAAGTGAAGAGAATTCTTTTGAATTTGGGGTTACCTGCACAAAGGAGAAATTGCACCTAAATTCCCATGGACAGCACTGCTGGGGATATGCCTTCTGTGTCTACCTGGTTAAAACAGTTGAACTGGTGACAATAAGTGGTAAAGAGGCTCTATTGGAGCAGCCTGCATGCCCACTATTTAGCCAGATAGAAACTGTAGAATATTCATGCTGGAGTTGCCTTACTAATATCACAAACGACAAGAGTACAGCAACAAGAGAATATGGGAGGTACCCGAGAGTGAGAATCTGAGTAGAACTCTTTAATAATTCATACTTGCATCCCAGATAGGAAAGCCAGCTTTGGAATGCAGGTGTAAACATTTGACCTGTTTCATATTTCTCTTCCCAGGCTCTGCTGTAAGAGGAGAAAGGTAAACCCAGAAAAGGAGGGGAGAGAAATGGAGAAGGGAGAAGAAATGAAACAACAGGACCCATAACTTCACAGTGCAGTCTCCTCAGACGTTTAAACAAGCACAGGACGCAGAGGGAAACTGGGATAATTTGGCATGTAGTTGAAGCTATGTCATCCTATAATGGAATCAATTTTTCAATATCTTGGAATGGATGAAAGGTTGACATATATACACTGCCATGAGTAAAATAGATAGCTACTGGGAAACTAATCTACAGTGCAGAGAGTTCACTTTGGTGCTCTCTGGTGACCTAGATGGGTGGGATAAGGGAGTGGGAGGAAGGTCCAAGAGGGAGGGGACATATGTATACTTAAAGCTGATTCACTTCGTTGTACAACAGAAACTAACACAACATTGTAAAGCAACTATATCCCAATTTTTAAAATATTTTAGGTTATGGAAACGATCTAAGATAATTTTATGAGATCTGGAAAGAATGACTTAACAGAGCATGGTTGAAAGTAGCAATCAGAAAAAATATAAATTTATTTCATACTTACACCCCTGGTAACTCAGCTGGAAAAGAATCTGCCTGTAATGCAGGAGACCCTGATTCAATTTCTGGGTCAGGAAGATCTGCTGGAAAAGGGATAGGTTACCTACTCCAGTATTCTTGGGCTTCCCTGGAGGCTCAGCTGGTAAAAAATCTGCCTGCAATGTGGGAGACCTGGGTTCAATCCTTGGGTTGGGAAGATACCCTGGAGAAAGGAACAGCTACCCACTCCAGAATTCTGGCCTGGAGAATTCCATGGACTGTATAGTCTATGGGGTCACAAAGAGTCGGACACAACTGAGCAATTTTCACTTCACTTCACTTTCTACCCCACCAGGATGAACCTGCCTAATAAACCAGTTACCTATGTAAGCACTGAGCACCATCACATACATATTGGACAACAGTACCGCAAAGAATTAACTATAAATAACTTTCAGCCTTGTCAGCCTTACATTACCAATAAGAACAGTCACAGAGTCAGACATGGCTGAAGCACACAGCACAAGAAAACTGACCACATAGACTCATTTTAACAGGAAATCATGTTTTACCATGTATCACAAAATGTACTTAAATATAATTTATTGTTTGTTATTGAATACATATAGACCTTTATCTTTTAAAAGAGAAGCCCATTTTTGTTTCACTCCCTTTGTAAATATTACAGTCATAGAGACAGGAGTACGCATCTCAATTTCCTTTAACTTTTGACTTGTTTTCACATCTCTCACAGATTTTCAGTAAGTTTAGAAATAAGCATTTGTTAATGTTTTCCACAAGGTTAAATTCTTCACTCCTTTCTATTTCCAGTGCTTTGAAAACTAAGCGAGAGAACAGAAACATATCCACCAGCCTCTGCATCTAGTCACTAAGAATAGTCCAGCAAAGAACGCTTAAAATATGACTCATCCACCCTAAAGTTACCTATATCTAATTCTTCCATTTAGGAGTTGGTTTGAACTGCTTATCTTCAGCTGTGAGGATTAAAATCATCTAATATTTTCACTTTATAGCTTTCAGCAGCAACACTGAATCAAGTATGCACATCAGTATGTAATCCTTTATATTAAAACTTGTATTAATCTTTTTGAAAGCATTGGTAATACAATTCTCATATTTTTCCGGGTAATTATGAAAAAGTTGTTTAAAAAGAAGGAAACAATTTCTTCTCCCTCCTTTTCCCCCAGATGAATGAATAACCCTCCTAAGTTTTCACATCTCCAACTTTGTTTTCAGTCTCCTTGACTATAGTTGTCCCAATGGTCACTGTTTCTTTGGAATTTTCCTTTTCCTCATAAAACATGATCTTCCTATTTCTTCAGCTGTGATTTCCCTCTTTCCCATCTCCTTTGCCCTCCCCTCCCCTTTCCCCGTCCCCTCCTTATCAGGGATTGAACCCGTGGCCCCTGCATGGGAAGAATAAAATCTTAACCTCTGGACCACCAGGGAAGTCCTTCCTTTCCTATTCTTAACTCATAAAGCTATGATTTTTTTTTTGTCTTCTTTCTGTATATTCTATTTGCCCATTTGTGCAGTTTCAGCTACCATATTCATGTTGGTAATTCCCAAAGTTTACAATTTGCATCTCAGTGTTTCATACTTTTCCATCAGCTATGTCAGACAGCATGTCTCGTGAAGTCCGTGACATGTAAGTAAGTCTTAAACCCAGTCAAAGGACCCCACCATTTAACTGGCATCCTAAGTCTCCCCCTAGTCAATCAAATGTTGGCCCTGCCCCTCTTTGTGCATTTCTATTTTCCTCTTCCTTTCTCTAGAAACCTCCCAAGAGCAGAACTTCATCTTCTTACTAGGATTACTGTGAAGCCCCCAGTTAACTGCTAAATCTTTAGCCTCAGAGCCTGTCATTCTATACTGCACACAGCTGCCAGGATTATCTTCCTCAAACACTATTTTCATCATGCCAGTCTCTTAGAATCACTTTCTCTTGCCTGGCATCTCATCTAAATCCCTGAGGCTGGCATCTAAGGCCCTTCATCAACAGGGCCCACAGTACCCAAATTTTCTAAACAAACATCTTATTACTCTTTAACATACTATTGCTTTAGCTTCATCAAGTAAACCATCACTTCCTGCATATATCTTAATCATCCCCCTTACGTGCTTTTTTTTTCACAACCTCAAATTTCCACCTTTGTCCTTTCTACTGGACCATGCTTATTACTGGCCCTCCTTACTATCTTTAACCATATAATTACTGCAGGGATGTCAGTTTAAGATTAAAAATTTTTCTCTACTTCTCATCTAGTCTATTTTTGAATGTTCCTTGGTGTCTCATGCATAGCTGTCATTAGACGTAACTTCTATATATTGCTGACAATTCCACATCATTTTTCAAATAAATTGTCAGGTTAAATGTAAACAAACTATGTGTAATTTCAGGTTGATGAACTAACCCTTAATATGCCTAGTTCATTCATGAACTCAACAAACATTTATTGAGCATCTACCACATGTTAGCAACTAATGCTAGCAGCTAGAAATGAAAAGATATGTATTTTAAAATAAAAATACAATCAATTACTTGAAAAATTCCTTAAAAATTGTTTTCCCATCCATGAGCAAGCACTAGTCATTTTTGAAGTTTGATTATCACTGGGTCATTTAAATATATACCCTTTATATCTAAGAGTCATTATCTGAGAGTTGAAATAATTTCTTCATTCAATAAATATTTATTGAATACCTACTAGGTGCTAAAAGCTTACACAAATAAACTCCATGATGAGGAGAATTTTTTGTTATCTTGTATCCTCTGTTAGAGGAAATACATTTTATATCATGAAAAATGTTGACAAAGTTCACAAGGACATGAAATTCTTGCTTTCAGAAGCTTTAAAATTACTCTCCAAATTTAATAATAACATACTACAAGCGTCAATGACCCAAATGGCTCCAGCTGCTGCCTATTATGTGGTGTCTCATTTTTCATACCTAATATGTATGATGACCAGGTTTGTTCATCTCTTAATAGCTATGTGTTGGAGGAAGACTAAATAACTTCTTTAGTCTTCTAATGAAACTGTTAGAAGGCAGTCTCCTCTTGGAGACCCTTTCCTCTCTTAGCGACCTTGTCTCTGAGATGAGTCTTTCCAAGAAGGTCACTCAGACATGAGTAGCAAACACTACAGATATTTCATAAATCATCTGTTCACAGGATATATGTTTCTAAAGTGTCAAGAAAGTGTCCAACTGCCTGTTTGAAATTGTGAACTAACTATAAAATAAAATCAAGGACCAATCCACATTTTGTTGGGCCTGAAGCTTACACAATATTGGGAGACCCTTTAGAAGAAATACAGAAATGCAAGACAGCAAGAGGTTGTGCATAATCACAAAAGTGATTATTTATTTAGAATAAGAAAATCAACCATCAAAGTTACTATAGATGCATGGTCCTTTTCTTCAGAGATTTTTTGAGCCATTTACCAGAAATACAGAGAAATGCTTCCTGATACCAAGCTGGAGTCTCCCCTCTATCGAAAACTCACACACAATAACTCCCAGAAATGTTGGGTTTTCCAGGTGGCTCAAACAGTAAAGAATCTGCCTTCAATGCAGGAGATCTGGTTTCAATCCCTGGGTTGGGAAGATCCTCAGGAAAAGGGAATGCCACCCACTCCAGTATTCTTGCCTGGAGACCTCCATGGATAGAGGAGCCTAGCAGGCTACAGTCCATCGGGGTCACAAAGAGTCATATTCAATTGAGCAACTAACATACATACAGTGGTAAAGAATCTGCCTGCCAATGCAGGAGGCATGAGACTTGGTTTCGATCCCTGGGTCAGGAAGATACCCTGCGGTAGGAATGGCCCTTCGCTCCAGTATTCTTGCCTGGAAAATTCCATGGGCAGAGGAGCCTGTCAGGCTACAGTCCATAGGTTCACAAAGAGCAGGACACGACTGAGCATGAGCACAGGTAAGGTAACCTGAAGCTTATCAGTTGATAAGCTGTACGGTAAACTCCAGGAGTTGGTGATGGACAGGGAGGCCTGGTGTGCTGCAGTCCATGGGGTCGCAAAGGGTCAGACACGACTGAGCGACTGAACTGAACAGAACTGATGTCAGTTTACTTCTGCATAGTTAAACCAAAGAAATGAACAAACAAAACCTTGATACTGTTTTACATGGTTTCTTCTATCCTAGTCTTGGCCTTCGCCAATTTAGCTTCTGGCTTTTTCTGGGTTTCTTATGATGGGATCATCTTTATTAAATAAGACAATATTTAGGATGCACAACATGGTGTCCAGGGACTATTGGATAAGGGTCTCTACAAAGCAGTCACCATTTTCTCTTGTTTCCCATCCTGCAGGGGAGATCAGCATGACAACTATGCAATCCTCATTTTTGCTCCACCAGATTCAGTCTGCCTCATCCAGACCAGCATCCAAGGGTTTCAGCCTTTTCTTTGCTTTCTTTATCTTCTTGAGCTTCTCCATTTTCACCATCAGCATGACACTCAGGGCTGCATCCTCTCTGGACTAAACAAGTGGAGAGTGCTAAGTTCTTGGACCAGTCCTCTGGCTCTGGGACACCTGCAGTGCAGTGGACGAGTCAAGCTAATTACTGAAGCCAACAAGGAAGATTTCAAAAAGAAATTTCAGACAGTAAAGAGAAAGAAAACATTTTCCTACATCTTCTAGCTAGAAAACCATAGGGCCGCTTATAAAATACCCTAGACTCACAAAAGCCACGTTACCTTTCTTTTCATTTACAAATTTACAAAATGTTTTAGGCCAAAAGTTTGTTTTCTGGTCATAAATGGTACTTTTTTTTTTAATTTTTATTTTTTAATTTTTATTTTTACTTTATTTTACTTTATAGTACTGTATTGGTTTTGCCATACATTGACATGAATCCACCACGGGTGTACATGCGTTCCCAAACATGACCCCCCCCCCCACCTCATAAATGGTGCTTTTAAACACACCATTAATTGGGAGATCTTGAATTCTCAGTGAGCTATAAGTGGCAATTCTAGGCTACTATTGGGGATTATCTCCTAAGGATAATGAAAATAAATTTTCCTTTGATATTTTTATATCAGGCTTTAGGAATACTAACTGGGGCAAAGCTTCAGACAGGAAGTTTGGCCTCTATGGGTTTGTTTCTAGTTCCTGGAAGTATCTTTGGCATTTCATTTTGGACAACTCCATTGAAGCTCATTAAGAAACTACTGGGTGTTTTTGTCATGGTTTATTCATATACATTTTCTTTTAAGAAAAATTTAGTTTGCCTCAATTTTAATAATTTTAAAGAGAATTTAAAACAATACCCAGCTGTCTTTGTTAGAAGTCAAGCTTTAGAACCTGCAGCTCTGTTAAGGAAATTGTTTAATGAATTAAAAAAAAATTCTCTTATGCAAATATATTGCTAATTATTTAGCAGCTAAATGTGTTAGGAAAACTAGCCTCCCAAGAGAATAATGTTCACTTTGGCAGGTACATTCTGGTATATTTCCGAATGGATCAATCCCTTACTATCTGTTAGATAGTGAGAATCTATACATAATAACTGATAATACATTTGTCATTATTGTTTTCTTTGCACCACGTTTTGAATAAACCTCCTAAATATAACTCTGCCTGTGATGTGGGAAACCTGGATTCAGTCTCAGGGTTGGGAAGATACCCTGGAGGAGGGCATAACAACCCACTCCAATATTCTTGCCTGGACAATCCCCGTGGACAGAGGAGTCTGGCGGGCTGCAGTCCATGGTGTCACAAAGAGCTGGACATGACTGAATGACTAAGCACAGCACAAATATAAAACCATGTCATTCTTAGTAGTACATATAGGATACAAATAACTAATACCTTCTAAACATATATCGTTATTAGACAACTTAGGACATTTTTTTTTCCAAAGTGAGCATTTTGGAATTCTACTTTATTAATATATATATATATGGAAATCATATTAATAAATCTGTTCTTTGAGAAAATATCACAGTGATTTTCCTTTTGGAAACTAATGCTTAGATCAGTGATATTCAAAGTGTGATCCAAGGACTACTGTGAAGGTCCTCTTCACTAAATAGAAACCTATTAAGTGAGCTATAAAGGTTCATTATTTGCCATTTATAAACCAAAGTTACTGTTAGAAGAATTTTCTAAGGGCTTTAAAGTAGCATTCTGTTATGAAGTCTGGCTGGCATGCTATGCTTTACAATGTTGTAAAGTTCTTTCTACTGGGCATATCTCTTCAGATAGCTGAAATTCCTAAAGTTTTCTAGTAGAATTGTATACTACTATTGTGTACTTCATTACAGTTTTTTGTAAATTACAGGATTCACTTGCTATTATTTTTTTGCTTTTAATTCTATATTATTGTTGAATTTAATCACCTTTAAACTATTTGTTATAAATTGTTTGGTCTTTTATAATTGTATTGATTCAGGTTTTAATAAGTACATAAAAAGGATCTTAATATCAATAGTCATCAGAAAAGTGCAAATTAAAATCAAAATGGGATAATATTTATCTCACTAATATGGTTAAGAATAAAAATGTATAGATATAAATATAGATTTCCTATGGACACCATAAAGTTGACTGCATTCTTACCACAGTAAAGAAGAACACAATCTCAAGGGATTTTAATAACATCTCAGAAAGAAATGGCAAAATCATGGTATTTGTGATTCAAGGTGTATATTCAGTGCAGAGCTTAAGATTCGTAAGGATCGTTACTATTTAGGACTGACAGACACAGCATGATGAAGATTTTAAAGTGTGAGTTTCAGAGAGTTCAGGGAAGTAAACAGTTGTCATAAGCTCTGTATTGAACAGTTGAACAGTTTGGTGTTTATTTAAAAAATGTTTAAAAACCTTTTTATCTTTGGCCACACCATCTGGCATTTGGAATCTTAGTTCCCTGACCAGAGATCAAATTTGCATCCCCTGCATTGGAACCATGAAATCTTAACCACTGGACTACCAAGGAAATCCTGTAATTTTTTTTTTTTAGGAAGTCCTGGGAATAAACAAAATTATTTTCATCTTCTCTTTTTCTAGACAAGAGTTTCCTGGAATATTAAACTCATGTTGATAAAGAGCAATAAAGTCATATTAATGAAGCTAGCCAAATAATAAAAGTCATCATTATAGAGACCATAAGCAGAATGCATGTGGAAGGTTTCAGTTCTCACTGTCTTGTCATGTAGTCATTCTTTAGCATGGGCTATAAGAAGGCATTCCATTAACATGGTGATGTGGTCAATTCTGACTGTCATCCGATGACTTGTCATGATCATGTATCGCGTATCCAGAAATGGTTGTTTTAACCTCCACAAGTGTCATGTTTTCCTATTCTTTTTGTTGGATGGTCATTTGTTGAATCATTCAGTGGCACAGTGGCTACACAGCAATGTTCAAATAATCTGGGGATCACATATCTGAACACTGCAACCAGACATACCAAGAGAAGAGTTATGACTAGAGTTTGTAATTCACTTGTCAACCAGGAATCAAGGCATCCAAATTAGAATAGATCACAGCCTCAACCCAAAGAGTTTCATACCAGTTTGGCTTATTAGCCAAACTGATGGATTTTTCCCTCTCAAATCTTTTTGGTGATGTTAAAGATACTAAAGAAGTCTGCAAGAAGGAAATCACAATTCTTCTCCTGAAACAACACATACTCCTCTTAAGTGGTCAGTATTATATCTAAAGAAGTTCTGCTCTGAACCAGCACCTGTCCAATTTCATGAGTTTCTCAAGTGACACTTCTTTTGTTACTTTGTGAACCGCGGCATGTAGGATTCTTCCTACTCCCCAAGCCTATTCTAAAGCACCGGGTGGACTTTTTCTAAAAGGAAAATTAGATGGGCCAAAATGGTCCCTGGGATGCAGACTATCCTGAAGATAGGAATCAGATTACCAATATAACAAGTTCCTGTCCAGTTGGCAAGTAGATATCAGTGGTCCTTTGTACACAAATCCAATACCAGTCATTGGAATCCAGTAAGTAATATGTTTTAGACAATCTACCCTTGTGGATTGCTAAATAGCATTGTAAATTTTGGCATCACTTGTCAAGAATGGTTCAGCACCAGGCAAGGAAGTTTACAGTATCAAAATCCATAAGCAGATTTAAGTCAGAAGAAAAACAGCATTTCTTTCCCAAATCCTTCAAAGTTAGTTGGCCTTCAAATATATACCACTTGAACCATAACCCTCTTCTCAGTTCTATTTTTTGTGTAAGCTCCATTTTAAAAGTGAGACCCAACAAAAGATCACTGAATGTTGTTTCAGTGGAGACAGGAACCTCCTTTTCGAAGTACAATATGATATGGGGTTTCAGATTTCTCACTGTCTGGTCTGCTGTAGGCTTTTTCAATCTACAGTGTTAGTTAACAGTCAAATACAGTTAGTTACCCAGGCAACCAATGGATTTATTATAAGGCATTGGTACCAAGAAAAGCTCAATGGCTCCCAAAGGAAGCTATGTTTTCTGCTTTATTTATATACTTTAGTGTACTAATAAATTGTAGTCATGCATGGGAGCTATACCATGGAGTGACTAAGAAAGCAAACATTAAAATTATGAATAGGATTCTTAAAAAAAACATAGTTAAAGTCTTGGTATTTCTCCGGTAGCCCAGTGGTTAAGACTTTGCCTTCTAATGTGTGGGGAGGGTGCAGGTTCGATCCTTAGAAGCTAAGATTCTACATGCCTTGTGGCCAAAAATCAAAAACATAGCACAGAAACAATATTGAATTCAATAAATAATTCAATAAATGAATTCAATTAATGAATTTAAAAGGGGTCCACACTAAAAAAAATCTTTTAAAAAGATAGTCTTAATTCAGCAAAAGAAGAAATAAAATACCTAGAAAAATAAACAACAAAATAATGAGATTAAAGCATTACAATCCACAATCTTTTACTGTGGATCTTGGGTAGAAGCTGTCTATAGATATAGAGACAGATGTATATTTATCACCTAGTCATCTGCTCAGTCTGATGATTTTGAGATGAAACAATATCCTTCAGAAGACTCTGTGTCTGGGCAGATCCAGAGAATCTTAATCTTGAGGTCTCTGCTAAAGACCATCTTCCAGAGATTCAAGAATATTTTGTATGCCAATCCTGCTCTCTCGATTCATCTCACCCTCTTCTTCCCCCACTGTGTCCACAAGTCTGTTATCTACATCCACATCCCTATTCTTGCCTTGCAAATAGGTTCATTGGTTCCATTTTTCTAGATTCCATGTATATGGGTGAATATACATTATTTGTTTTTTTTCTTTCTGACTTACTTCATTCTGTATAACAGGCTCTAGGTTCATCCACCTCACTTCAGTTGACTCAAATTTGTTCCTTTTGTAGCTAAATGATATTCCACTGTATATATGCACCACGTCTTCTTCATCCATTCATCTGTCAATTACATCTAATACAACAGCCTCGTAACTGGGCTCCCTCGTTTCACTCTTGTTCTGTTCTAGGATACTCTCCATACAAGTAGTCAAGGTGAGAATGAAAACACAAATCAAAACACTTCCATGTCTTCCCATTTTTGTTCATTAAGAGCCAAATCTTTACCAAGATCTACAAAGCCTGCTGGTACTACTCTCAGAAGTCAGGCTGGAGCAAGTGCTTTTCAGGACCCAGTTTTCACCTCTCCCCAACTGCACTACACACCTGCCACCAGATTAGCAGTCTACAAGTAAGTCACTGGAATATGCACAACAGGAGTCGACAGCCTACTTATAGAATGTGCCCTGGTTCTCCAGTATTCCCTGCCCAGATGTCTGCAGCCTGTTTCCAGGGCTGCGATCTATTCCATACAATCCGATTCTCTAAGGACAGGCCTTACTGCAGCTGTGCACACTCTAGACCCAAGAGGTAACCAAGAGGCAGCTGCTGGAAGGGCTGAATCCACTTGGATCTTGGATAAAATGATCTGGGATATCCATATATATGTATAATCACTCACACTACAGAATGGGACTGAAGGTGGAAAGCGAAGGGGGCAGACCAGGGGGCAGACCAGGGATCAGGGGCAACTTCCTATTCATCAACCTAGAATCATGAGTCCAAGAATTTTACATTTACATCTGGCCCCCTGGGTGTTATAAAAGTTAAAGAAGGGAATGAGAACATATTTTATTTAAGAGTATATTGGCTCGATTTGCAACTTTTAATTATTTAGACATTGAGTCACAGAGGTCTCCATTGGCTTTTGCCCTCGGTCCCATGTATGTTAGGTGTGAGCTGCCTCCTAGCTCAGTTAATACATCTACCACTCCCTTTGTCCTCCCTCTGTTCCTGTGGGCTGTATTTTGTATACTCAACCACAATTAGTGTGCTTTTGCCTCAGAGCCCTTATACTTACAGGTCCTTCTTTCTGGAATGCTCTTTCCCAAAGAGCTGAAATCTCTGGGGAAATCTTGGCTCCAGACTTAATTGAAGTCTGTTCTCAAGTGTGGCCTCATCAGAGAGGCCATCTTTCTTCAGCACAGCAAACACTTTTTGTCCATGGTCCTCTCTGCCCTTACACTCCTTCAGTTCTCGTCACAGCACATTTCTGAAACAGCACAACCTAGCCTTTTATCACAGCTTTCCCTCCATTAGAATTAAATTCCACAAAGTCAGGCACCTCTGTCTGTTTCATTTACTGCTGTACACCCAGCTGGTAGTACACATCTTGACAAGTACTAAATTCTCTCTCTCACACACACATACAAACATATCACGCACATAAAATAGAAGGGAATGAATGAATGAATCTGCAGTTTACTCAAGATGTCAATTTTAGTTAAGCAGAATGAGTTGCTGCAATCTTCAACATTTTAACAGCCTTTCCTCTTTCAGTAATTAAATGGTGTATTATTTGTTTGATTTCAAAGACTGTTTGTTGGCAATGATATAAAGATTTCATATTTTTATAGTCATGTTTATTTTTGATCCATTTAAAATCCTTCAAACAATTGACAGTATAGCTTGTGCAGAAATGTAAGGAGATTGGAAAGTAAGGGGGAAAAGTCATTTGTGTGGCATAAGTAATTGTTAACACTTGGTATATAGTAAGTGGGTGGAATAAAGTTGTAAAAGTTAAAGAAATAGTCTCTACTTGATATAATACATAATATAAAGTATACATCATTTTGATATGTATATAATGATTTTTCTTATTATATATATAAAAACAATTTTTTTAAAGTAACATATAAGAGTATTCTTTTAACATTTATCTTCAGTGCTAAGTAAATGTGCTCAGTCACTCAGTCATGTCTGACTCTTTGTGACCCCATGAACTGGAGCCTGCCAGACTCCTTTGTCCATGGGATTTCCCAGGCAAAAACACTGGAAGCTGGTTGCCATTTCCTCCTCCAGGGAATCTTCCCAACCTAGGGATCAAACCCACATCTCTTGCGTCTTTTGCACTGTCAGGATTCTTTACCACTAGCCCCATGTGGGAAGCCCAAAAGACAGCAGAGACAAACCTTAAAAGTTACAGTAGACATTATACAAATGACTAGTTTATTACAATAGAAAAAGATGAAGCAACATACATTAAAGTACATTCACTCGGGAGCTAGACTCTAAGACAATATATATTCAAGTTGCATTCTGAATTGATTAATATAATTTCCTTGGCTCAAAGTTTATACTACTCAATTCAGTAATATTTTTCCCTATGTGGTGGCTACATTTAACTCATGTACATTATGACTTTTGTGGGGCTTCCCCAGTGGTTCAGCAGTAAAGAATCCGCCTGCAATGCAGGAGACGCAGGAGACCCGGCTTCAATCCCTGAGTCAGGAAAATCCCCTGGAAAAGGGAATGGCAACCCACTCCAGTATTCTTGTTGTAGAGTCCCATAGGCAGAGGAGCCTGGCAGACGACAGTCCGTAGGGTGGCAAAGTCACACATGACTAAAGCAACTTAGCACGCACTCATGACTTTTGCAAGTTTTATGACTTCTTAAAACCATTTTTATCACAGCTTCCCCATCATGGTCTTGTTCCAGAATTCAGCCATTATCTTTCCCTTTTTCAAAACAAAAACACCATTTAACCAGGTCCCAACTTGCTTCAAGAGTGCAGAAAGATCCTTTATGCACTATAGTTTATCAAGCTCTAAGATATGTCCCTTGAGGACTTATTTTCCAACTTTAGATAAGTTTAGACTTGTTTCAGGGATTCCAAGGTAGAATTCAGCTTCATTTTTTTATAGTTGACACACTGATTATATTCTCCTCTGAACTGTGACTCATGAGTCACAGAAAAACAGAAACAGTTGTTCAGGAGTGCTGGGCAGGTAATTCAGAAGGCCCATCCCCTCCGTCTTGAACTTCTAACCTCAAATAGAGTTATGCTAAAAGCAAAGTGTTTGCAACAACACAATGTAGGTCTGATGCCCATGAGATGACCCCTCTAAGTCAGGCAAGCTTCAGGATGAATCCACCAGGAGGCTTCCCTAGTGGGTTAGATGGCAAAGAATCTGTCTGCAATGCAGGAGACCTGGGTTCAGTTCCTGGGTTGGGAAGAACCCCTGCAGAAGGGAATGGTAACCCACTCTAGTATTCTTGCTGGGAGAAGTCCATGGACAGAGGAGCCTATGGGCTACAGTCCTTGGGGTGGCAGAGTTGGACATGACTGAGAGACTAACCACATTCTTTCAAAATATCAGTAATTTTTGCCCTACCCACATAGTTTTAAATGCACAGAAATCCTTTCTGGAAAATGAACAAAACAAATCATCACATGACTAAAATTATAAAACGTGGCATTTCTCTTTTTTAGCTAGTGTGCTCCAGAAAAACAAGGGTCGTGTTTGTTTAATTTATCCTGTACCTGGTACAATAAGTAAGTATACCAGTACTGTACACTGTACCTGTATAGTAAGCACTCCATAAATATTCCTCATTTGAAATAATTAAAAAGAAGAATTTAAAGTCTTTGCTAGCCATTCTCATATAATGACAAAAAAATACAGCATGCTTTCATATGGTGATAATATGTTTTCTAGAATCTTTAATGGTAGCCATGACTTGAGAAGGAACAACATGGGACTTGCAAGGTTTCCATGTACTTACACAGCCCCAGCTTCTCTACTGCATTTCATTAAAGCTCTTTCTCTACAACCTAGAGCCAAGGAAGTCATACAACCAGTATATCTATAAACCAATAGACATCTCCTAAGACTCTGCCTGTGAAAAGATAGCATCTGGAAGGAAAAAAGGTCCAGTGCTCTCTTATTTCACACTGTAATTGATTTCTGAATAGCTAGTTTCAGATAACATCTGACTATAAATATTTGATATACTCAAATTAAAACAAATGCCTCAAACTCCTCTTGCAGACTTCACTGGGATAGACTAACCTTTGGAAGCCTTTGGTTGTCAGTCATCCCATTGGATTTGGTCAGCATTTATTCCCACCAAAGTGGGATCTTTGGCATATGTGCGTCTATGCTCAGTCACTGAGTCACGTCTGACTCTTTGCAATCCCATGGTCTATAGCCTAGCAGGTTCCTCCGACCATGTGATTTCCCAGGCCATTTCCTCCTCCAGAGGATCTTCCCCACCTAGGGATCAAAGCCCAGTCTCCTGTGTCTCCTGCATTGGCAAGTGGATTCTTTACCAATGGACCATCTGGGAAGCCCTGAGATCTTTGGAGTGCTATTATAAGCAGATATTCCCATGGGGATTAGGGTAGAGGAAAGGCGTTTTTCTTAGAAATGACAGTGTGTGTTAGTATATTTAATATGCTAAGACTTCAGTAAAAAGAAGTTTCATTTTGTTAAGACCAGCATTTCCCAAATTTTTTAAATCTGGAAATGTTCTTTGAAATCCAAATATGTATAAATTCATCCTTAGAACCCTTTTAAGGAAGCAGCACTAACACAATTCCATATCTGCAAACTCTGTTAAACCTCATGACAAGTAGGATTATGTTGATGGTTTTGCAAAACCTTGATTCAGGAGTCTGAGACTATTATGTTTATTCTGAATTTTACCATATTCCTCGTGGGCCAACTGGAGATTTTAACAGTGCTCTAATTCTGCGTGTGTCCTAAGTCACTTCAGCCATATCTGACTCTTTGCAACCCCGTGAACTGCAGCCCACTGAGATCCTCTGTCCATGGGGTTCCCAGACAAGAATACTGGAGTGGGTTTCCATTTCCTTTTCCAGGGAATCTTCCCGACACAGGGATCTACTGTGTCTCCTGCACTGGCAGGGGGGTTCTTTACCACTAGTGCCACCTGGGAAGCCCAGCTCTAGCTCCAGGGGTAAACGAAAGTTCAATACCTGGAGACACACTGTGAGATTATAATTTAATGTGATGCCAAACACAAGAAAACACCATCAAAGGAAGGGCAAGAATTCCTGGGAATTCCCTGGGAAACCCAGGGAAATGCAAATGAGCTTCACTTCCTCCTCAAGACAAATGACCTGAATATCCCATCAAAGCGTGTGTGGAGATAAAGGAAAATGTGGAGGAGGCCTTGGCCTGTACATGGGAATGCAACTAGTAAGCTGCCTTTATTTCGTGTCTCCCAGTGAATGCATCTGTATTTCAGGCTCCTTAGGAAAATCACTCTATAAACCAGTTTATGATTTTCTTTCTCCCATCCTTGCAGCTGGTCATTACGGAAAACGATGATCTCAGAGTCGGCGGTTCCTGCCAGAGCGCTTGCACACAGAGAGATGCCTTTGTGAAGTCAGCCATAGAAACCTGCAGAAAATTGGCCTTCTTTCCTTAATAGAACCACGCGAACAAAGATGAGTTTGTTGCTGACTCAGAGCTGAAAGCTTTGTTTTGTAAAGCTCTCTGAATATATTGCACTCTGCCAAAGCAGAAGGGCTCCTTCTTAAAAAAAAAAAAAAAAAAAAAAAAACGAGGAAGAACTGTCAGCGGAAACCAGACAACAAATCAAAGTGCACACCCTTGGGGTGGATATTTGTGAGCAAAGTGGTCTGAAACTTTTTTTTTTTTTTTTTGGTGAATACTGGTCACATTTCACAAGCTGAATAAAAATGAAAGGGAAAGGAACTTTAATTGATGGGTTGCCTTTTGATTTGCAGAGCAAAACTGCCAGAGCAGATGTACCAGCAAAGAGGATTAGATTGTCCCTGCTATGATGCACTGAAATTTTCTTTTTTTCCCCTGTAGTAACCCCATTGAAGAGAGGCTGTCTTTAGTGTCTAAGATTCAGCACTGCAAAGAAACTGTTGTCCTTGAGTACAATGGGCCACTCTCCCAAGGCCAGACAGAATATGTGAGGAGAAAGCAAATATCTCTTTAAATCCAAGCAAGATAGTTTCAGTTTTACTGTTTTCAAAAGGCAAAAATAAAAGAGAAATTCGTGGATGCATTCAGAGTTATTAAAATATGCATTTGTGTGAAGCTTAAAACATTCATGACTACCGTTCATTATTTTCAAAACTCAAATTGAATCAAGAAGGGCTCACAGCTTGTTTTCTTGTTTAATTTCATCAGTCCAGGATGTTTAGAGTGTTTGTTTGTTTTGATTTGTTTTTCTGTTCTTGTTGAGATTCTCATCAGAAAAAGATAGTGCTCACTCTCATTAAAAGGGAATAATTACCAGAATGTTCATTTGAATTGCCATCTGAGAAACCAAAATGATCTGTAAATCACACTGACGGTAAATGGTGTGCTTCAGTGAGTCTCAAGTGAAGGAAGACGGAGCGGGTTGTTCTTGTTATCACCCTTAGTATGCTTGGGGGAGGACATAAAGAATTAGAGAAGAGCGTTTGTTCTTAGGGTCTAGTGCCAGATCGTTTTGTATTTTTCAGTTCTGGGAAAAAAAGTAAAAGGGCAGAATGCTACTCAGCTGGGGTCTGAGTCCACTGAAAATAGCTGTGGTTCTCTGTACAGCTTAGGTTGTGGAAAAGCATGAATGCTGGCAACACCACAGACTCACTTATTCAAGGGAAAAGTGAGGTCAACCTACTGCAGAAGTGAAAGAAACAGTCCTCTCTCCCTCTCCTCATCCTCCCCACTACAGCTCCGTAGTGATGAGCTGCAGGTCTGCCCCAGGGGAGAGAAAACTATTTATGCAAATGATTTTCTTCTGCACTGGCTAGCCCTAGGGTCAGGCCATCTCTTTTCAGCTGTGAAGCTTTGCCTGCGGACAGTAACAAGTAAACACACATACACACAAATAAGCAACTGCACAAATAAGCTTGCATCCTCCTCTGTTTTGGTAAGAGTTATCACTTCTTAAAATATAATTAATTCTCACATGAAAAATAACTTTCACCTTATGGTCTCAGTGATTCTTCAAGGAATGTCCAGTTCTATGGGTACCAGTGTAGGCTGCTGAAAGAGCTAACCATAGGTGATGGCCCCACCTGCTTCCCCACTCTTCTGAGGGAAAGCCATCAGCCTTCTCATTCTGAAAACCGGAGAAAGCTCTCACGTTTCTTTTATCACATCCTGGATAACTGTGCAGTACTCCATGAGATTTCCCTTTTCCTCATTTAAACCAGTGCCAACATAAAGTGTCATCAGGATAGAGTGCCTCCACCCTGGGGCCCAGTCTCCTCATGGCCATTAGACATGTTTACACACGCAACACACATCCATGAAAGATTGGTGGGGTCCTGCGTGCACACTCTGGGAGAGCCTTGACAAGTGGGATCAACGCATCAGTTCAGTTCAGTTCCGTTCAGTCACTCAGTCGTGTCTGACTCTTTGCAACCCCATGAATCGCAGCACGCCAGGCCTCCCTGTCCATCACCAACTCCCGGAGTTCACTCAAACTCACATCCACCGAGTTGGTGATGCCATCCAGCCATCTCATCCTCTGTCGTCCCCTTCTCCTCCTGCCTCCAATCCCTCCCAGCATCAGGGTCTTTTCCAATGAGTCAACCCTTCACATGAAGTGGCCATACTATTGTTTAAATGAATTTCAGACAAACAGACAGAGGCCCACACACTGACCAACCCAGTATGTTCACATACAGCACAATAAAGTATTATTGCTTACTTTGTTTCTACAGAGTTACACAGTAACATTGTGGACAAAGAAAAGACTCTGAGGTTAAGAAATATGTGAAAGAAAATTAGACAAATTATATTGTGTTCCTCTTGGTTTTTATCCTCAGCGGAGCCAAAAGACAGCTGGGAATCTTCCTTTGCTTAGCTATATAATGTATATAATTAAAGCCTCTAATTGCTCCCCTAAATTTTCTTATTTCCATGCTAATCCACCCTAGTTCCTCTGAACTTTTCTCAAAGATCCTATTTCTCCAGACCACTAATCTGCTTGTACCTGAGCACTAGACCTCTCCCAAATTCTTTACTCTTCCCAACTCTTGCCGTCATTTACTTCTAGGGGCATATTCCATAAATACAACTGTACTTCTTTTCCAGGCTATCAAGACCTCTCATTCATATCATCATTTCTTCAGGTGAGCAAGTAAGTACTTACTGCGAACGTACTGACTACATTGTAGAAGGTGCTGTTGGGGACGATAGAATCTTGAAAGTAAAGATTCAGTTCCAGGAAGTTCACAATTTCCTAACAGTGACAGATACCCATGCAACAGACCCTGGCTCAAAGCAGGATGAAGTAAGCTCTCTGCTGCTGCTGCTGCTGCTGCTAAGTCGCTTCAGTCGTGTCCGACCCTGTGCAACCCCATAGGCGGCAACTCTCTAACAGAGGTTTAAGAAGTATGCATGGAGGGCAAAGGGATGAGTAATGTTATCAGACTAAGAGGCAGTGGGACAGTGTTCAGGAAACACTGTCCACGAATAGGTGGCGTTTGAGTACGTACTGGAAAAGGAGTAAGATTTGCATTAGGTAATGAGTGATCCCTAAAGGAAGGTTTAGTGGGTAAAGCTCAACCTCCTAATGTTACAAGGCGTTTTGGAACACCTTCTTTGGGGAACCCACGCCAGTACTCTCGCCTGGAGAATCCCATGGAGGGAGGAGCCTTGTAGGCTACAGTCCATGGGGTCACAAAGAGTCGGACACGACTAAGCAACTTCACTTCTTTGTAACCACAATTACTCAGCGGGGGGAACTGGTGGAAGCTTGCACTTTCCCTGGGTACAAATGAGTCTTTGATCCTCTCAGTCCACCAGTGATGAAGTCTCCCTGGGGGTCCTACAGGCCAGGACAGTACCCATATTAATGTTCTTCTTGACCTCCCTTCTTTCCCATCAACAGAAGGATGTTTAGTGGATGAACTTGTTCAGAAACTTTAGCAAGGTTACATGAAAAGGACCTGAATGTTCAGAGAGCTTAGATGTTCCAGGATGAATATTGTGAACTCACTGAAAAATTGAACATAGCGATTAAAATCATCCCTCTCTGTTCACTTCATTTCTGGTACCCCATTCTTTGGCCACATTTCCCAAATAGGCACTAGAAAAATGTGGCTGAACAAATCTCCATGGTTCTTCCCTCTCTGGTTTCCACAAGCTCTTTCCTCACTGTGAAAACCCTCCTGCCTTTTGTCAACTCCTCAACTGCGTTTTTTCTTTAACCTGCTGGACTCATTTAAGATCTGGATGCAAATAACATGTTCTCTGTGATGTCCATCTCAGATGAAATCCAAGCAGAGGTAGCTCTTCTCTGCTCTCCTAGCACTTTGTACTGATACATAGGCTAGAGGGGCTTTAACCAATCTTCACTGAACAAACGCCACAGGTACTGAATTCATGAACACCCTTTCCACTCCCTGTAAAAGCACATAGACTGTTGGCCACACCTGCTCAAAGCTCCTGACAGGCAGTCTATCTCTAGGGCAGTGCATCATTTTCCGCTGCCCTGTGAGTTCTATGCTCACCAAGGGACAGTTGCCATTTGTATTTAATACTTTCATTATTTATTTAATATGTAAGCCAACACATTATAAATGAAATGAAAACCAAGATACGTGTGGGCAAACTTCTAAGAAAAATTCTATTGAGCGAGATATTGGTTAGTCATTGTTAATAATGACTAGGGGAAAAAATCATTAAAAATATAACAGGATTCTATAAATGTCTTTACTAGTTTGTTTTCCAAGTGACTTCAAACTCTCATTCTGCTTTAAGCAAATTATAATTAACTGGGTATTATACAGAATGTCTTACAGGTATGGTTTATGGAAGAAAGAGAAATTAGAACTTCAATCAGTAAACCCATATTCAAAAGAATTATGTGGAATATTAAAAGATTGACCAATAAATTTATATTTATATGGGTACATTAAAGTTCTATATGTATCACTCATATCGTGCTTGGTTCCTCCAGTCATGTCCGACTCTTTGTGACTCTGTGGACTGTAGCTGGCCAGGCTCTTCAGTTGATGGGATTTTCCAGGTAGTCCATTTAAATTCTTTTTTTTTTTTTTGACAATGAGTCTTCTATCAATTTGAACTTCATGGGTAAATGGGTTTCTGTTGTATCTTCATATCATACTTATTATGATGAGCATTCATTATTCATTTGTTTGACTCCCAGCTGACGGAGGGGACTATGCTATTATATATGTACTGTTATACTTGCGGGGTCCCAGAGATTATCTGCCACACCCTGCTCCATGATGTTTCCTGAATGAAAATTCATATATTATCTTAGTTGATTTTCTTAACAATGGTAAAGCAACTAACGTAGACAGAATGTTCATTTTACTGAGGGAACCAAGCGTCAGAGGTTGAGTGAGGCAAGAGCTTGAGATGAAAAGAACCTAGCTTCCTAACTCCCTGTAAGAACTCTAAAGAGCATGTGGCATCAGTAGATTTGATGGAGGAAGTTTGCTTTGGTGATTTTCCAGAGGAAACTAGATCTTGCCTTTCATAGGAAATGAGACTATTTTTCCTTCTCTAATTAGAGTCTTATGAATAGCATACATTTGTTAACCCTTTTGATCACAAAGTCTACATAAGGGGAGCCCACTGGACATCAACATCATAGTTCCAGAAAGGTTAGAACCTGTGGATCAATGTTGTTACCCCAAGTCTGCAAAAGCCAAAAGAAAAATCAAATCCCCTATTGATACCCATGAAATCATTTGTTCAAGCATTTGATTTACTTATTCTACTGTGTCTTCACTTATGAAAATAGGTAGCCTGGGGAGAAATGATCATAGTAATGAAGAAACTGAGGCGTCTTCTGAACATAAGAAGTAAGCTGGAGTCTTCAGGTGGCCAGCATCTGAAAAAATATTAGCATTCAGGAAATTCAGAGTTTACCAAGACAGTGTGCAGGGCCCTCAGTGACTGAAAAACATGAGGCTGAGTTGAAAAGAGAATAAGGGTTGTCCGAGACTGAAGTAAGAAGAAATCAGTACTGTACTTATCGATGCACACCTGTCTTCTAAGTTACCTGACATTTTGACGTTCTCTTTTCCATATTGAGGATTAATTTGATATTAATCATTTATATCGCAGTGTGAATAGCTCAGAAGTGGAAATGATCAAGAGAAAACAAGCTGGGCTTCTTTGTCAGAGATGTTGGGTCTGCAGGAGCACATGTGGAAGCAATGTTTCTAATTCTCCTAACAATTACATAGAATCTGAGAAACAATACCATAAAGATGTTATTAGTAGGTTTATAGGAATCATTTATTCAACCTGTTTTTCCTCTGTAATGAGAGCTATTATTTTTTCAGCACCGTCTAAGTGTTGAGTGTCTGACATACAATATCTTAATTCTCATAATCAACTGCCACACTTCATGCGCCTGTCAGGTACTTGAGCCCCCTGACTGAAGAAAGATATGATGAAATATTGATCAGGTGACTAACCCCTGCTGATGCGTCAAGTAGTTCATTTGTAACTCTAGAGGAAAAAAATCTTCATTTATTTAGGAGATGGGTATCTCTAGAAGATGACTACACTAGGAATTTCAGATCAAGTAAATATGAATAAAATTTGTATTCAGGCTAGCCTTTTGAGGGCCCTCAAATTAAAAAAAGAAAAAAATGACTGCCTTGTCTGTTTCTTTGTAGAACCAGCCCTGTTGAAAATGTGTTCGGAGAGTAGAGCGCTGCAGTTACCTTGGTAATGACATGGAGCACCCTGCCCGTAGACTCTATGACTCATCAGAAAGTGCCACTTGGGCAATTTTAGTTGAAGAAGGCGGCCAGCTCCCAGCCCAACACTCATACACCCTCTTCTCTGTCAACAGCTCTAGAAGTGGATTTAGAAGACACGTGCTTCCAAATATTATGTAACTGGATAGAACAGGTTTTTATAAAAGGTGGTAGGAAACTGAATCACTAGTAGTCGTGGTGCTTGACCCAGAAACTCACGCAGTCTCCTTTCCAAGCCTCCTCTAACCTTATTTATAGTAAGACATCTGTTACAAGAAGGTAGTAGAGGAAGTCATAGACACATATCTGAGGAAGGGACACAGTTCACAGAAGAAACACATTTAAAGAAAAAACAGGAGATTTAAAAGCCCTGGATCTTGAAGTCATAAATCTTTATGTTGTAGAATTGGTACTTTTTAAGAGCTGACTTGAGTTGTTTGGATAGACAAGAAATAACATAGGATACTGACATTTTAGGAAGAAACAGAAAGTTGGAAAAGGATTTAGAGTGAGCAAGAAGGTAGGCTATCATTAAAGAGGGTGGCCAGAGAGGTTCTCAACAATGTGACATGCAGGCAGAGTCTAGAATAAAATGAGAGAGTGAGTTTCCTGAGAGTACACTCTCTCAAAGCAATGCCTTTAATATAAAAATTTATTTGGTTGCACTGGGTATTTGTTGTGGCACACAGGATCTTTGTTACGGCACGTGAGGTCTAGTTCCCTGACAAGGGATTGAACTCTGGCCCCCTGAATTAGGAACATAGAGTCCAGTTTCAACCACTGGACCACTAGGGAAGTCCCAAAGTGGTGCCTTTTTAACAACATAGCAAGACCACAGTGAAACGTTATCAGAGTTAGCGGTATAAAATACATAGTTGAAGGCATGATGGTTACAAGGTAAGTCACAATGAAAAGGTAGTGAGGAAGAGATGGTGTTATGTGATGATACCCTCTCCCATTGATAGCAGGCTGAGCCCTCCCAGTAGCACATGGCTAGGGTTTGCATCCTAAGTGAGATTTCTGTATCATTCTGATGCTGCTGACACTTTGTACTTTCCCCAAGAGCTGATCTCTTTGAGCACTACTCCCTCACCAGAGCCAGACTTGGGAGCCCCCGAATGGTGGGAAGAGGCACCATATTTCTCTTTGTGGGTGTAGGTGTGGCAGTCAAGACCTTAGTGCACCTGTTGAATCTGCCTAAGGCTGGTTCCAATTAGAATCCTCCCAAAAGAACCAAGCAAAAGTTAGCTCATGTTGTTGGTATTTTCCTCTTTGCGGTTCAGCAATTATTCATTTCATGCTAAGCCCTTGAATGAGTATTCTTCCAGAGCACCAGGAATGGCTCTGATGTCATGGGATTTATGTTTAAGGATACTTTTTCCATGGTACAACCTCTTGACTTGAATGACATTATATACTCTTTGTCTGTTTCAGTGAGTGCTGTTTTACTAGCATCTAAAGTAAGAGTCTCCTCCAATACAGTAGAAATTATTGTGAATAAATAGACTGTTTTCCTGAAAGTTTCACCTTTAGAAAAGCATCCAGGTGTGGATTTGGTTGAATGTCCTGTAAGTGATCTTTACCAGGTGACTCCTGCACAGTCAAGTAGAAAATTTCAAAGGAAGACCTAATATTTGTTTCTGGAAATCTTCAGGATTCATTGAGTCTGAAACATATTGGTTTGCAACTCTGCTGTTTGCAGCTGACCAAAGCTATGTACAGAATTTTATCACCTTCAATAAATGTATATCCTCTCATGATATAACTTTTGAAACTTGGTGTGATCCTTTCCCCCACAACATACATTTTCTTCCTACCTATTTAATAACACTTCATAATATCTATGATTTATTTTACTGTTTGGTCAAATACTATACAAAGTACTTTAGTTTGATACAAAAATTATAAGAGCTAACACGTATTGAGCATGGTATATGCTGAGTCCTCTATGTAAATATTTTATTTAATCCTCACTTCAACTCTATAGGGGTCTTCCCTGGTGGCTCAATGGTAAAGAATCCACATGTCAAAGCAGGAGACATAGGTTCAACTTCTGGCTCAAGAAGATTCCCTGGAGAAGGAAATAGCAACTCATTCCAGTATTCATGCCTGGAAAATCCAATGAACGAGGAGCCTGGCAGGCTGCAGTCCATGGGGTCACAAAAGAGTCAGACAAGACTTCGCACCTAAAACAACTCTGTGGGGTAGGTATGATTACCATTGCTCCTGTTTTATATATAATGAAACTGAAGCTTAGTGAGGTTATCTTACTCTTGTGAATGTACAGCTGGGAAATGTGGTCACTAGCTTTCTAACCTAGGCAGTGCAGCAATATACTCACACACATAACTGTCATACCATGCAGTCTCCCTTTCCATAGTCCCCTAATTACATTCTGAATCTCTAAGACTTTAATACAGATACAGTGTGTGAGGTCCAGCACTTTAACCTCTTCAGGTCATCACACTTTCTCCTATGCTAGAAGGTACCTGACAGTTAAGTATGTTCTGATTCATACCAGACATGTTCTACCCATTATACATTACCTCTACCATTGTAACCTGATCTTTTTTCTAATGCGTCTACCTTCATAGCATTGATGGAGAAGAAACTCCTCCCTCTTCAATACTGCTGATAAGGTCATTGTTAAAGTCTTAATATCCAGATTTGTGCATACCATGCGGAGTCAAGAGTCAGAGATAATTTCCCATAGAATTTTTCACACGAATGCTCTTCAAAGTGCAGTAGATCAGTTTTTTGTCTGTGAACTGTTTTGTTAGCTGTATGTAATGCAATAAGCAACTTGTGTCATAATGTAAACCATTGATGTCACTGTTTTAGTCTGTTTGGGGACCAAGGGGAGGAAAAGTTTGCCACCCCAAAATGTCTGTTTGACCTGCAAATTTTTCTGCGCTGAAAACAATCAAGGCCCAAAAGATTCAGGAAGAAACTTTGATTTTCCTCTTAACTGCCTGATGAATGCAGAGGCCCTGTTCCAGGATGGGAGCGATTAATGATTTTAGCCTTATGTAAGGTCCTAGGTTGAGTTTTAAGCACTTTGCAAGACATGGCCATAAGTAACTTCTATCACAATTCCAGATTGCCACGTTGGGTTAATACCCATTGGGTTTATTCCTTTACTTCACACAATCTCAGTAACTGTGGTGGTATTTAGAGGTAAAATGGGCAAGAGAAATAAATACCTCTATTGTGAACATTTTAGGAAAAGCAATGTAACTAAAAGCAAATTACAATGTTGAGTATGGGTATCAGCTTTATTCTACACTTTGATTCTTAACATTAATTAGTCAGCTTCCATATTATGAAAATTGACCACAGTCAACTTCCTGTGTAGACTGGAAGAAGCCTAGCAAAACCTCTTTGTTAAAATTTCTTTCTGTATCTCCTTGTCTTTGCGTAGTCTAGCATACATCTGCTTATCAAACATTTGCTTTTCTTTCTCCATTTGACTCCCTCCCTTTGAGGTCCCAAACCATTATCTTCAACATATTTTGTCTATTGCAGAAGACAGTATTTTAAGAAGATGATTTCAGCCATTTTGGTGAGTTACTCAGTTTTTCTGGGCCCCTCTCACATATATATGTTATTAAACATTTGTTTGATTTTCCCCGTATAAATCTGTTTCATGCCAATTTAATTTTTAGGCCATCTAGAAGGGTAGAAGAAAATTTCTTCCTCCCTGACAGCTGTTATAGCAAAATATCATAGACTGGGTAGATTATGAACAATATAAATTTATTTCTCACAATTTTAGAGGCTGGAAATCCAAGAACAAGATTTGGGAGACTTGGTGTCTGATGAAAGTTCACTTATAGAGTTGTCTTTTTGCTACAACCTCACATAAACTAAAGGGACAAAGGAGTTTTCTCTTTTATAAGGGCACCAATTCTGCTTATGAGGGCTCTTCCCTTGTAATTTCATCACCCCAAAGACCCCACTTCCTAATACCATCACCTTCGGGGTTAGGATTTCAATATATCAATTTGGGGGAAAATAAGCATTCAGTCTGTTGCCATTACTAAGCACACTCTGTAGCTCCATTGACTTTTTTTTTTCATATTAAGGCTTTCTCAGGACTTCTCTGATGGTTCAGTTGTTAAGACTTCACCTTCCATTGCAAGGGGTGCAGGTTCAATCCCCAGTCAGGGAGCC
Organism: Budorcas taxicolor; assembly: GCF_023091745.1. Classification (NCBI taxonomy): domain Eukaryota; kingdom Metazoa; phylum Chordata; class Mammalia; order Artiodactyla; family Bovidae; genus Budorcas; species Budorcas taxicolor. The sequence continues at coordinate 88,067,185 of NC_068913.1, forward strand.
AATATCCCACATGCCTCCTGGCCAAGAAACCAAAACATAAAACAGAAGAAAATTTGCAACAAATTCAATAAAGGCTTAAAAAAAACTTTCCCAATAAAGGATCTAGTGAGTTTATTTGCATTCCCATGCAAGGTTTTTATCATGAACTGGCACTTCAAGGAATATGGCCCTATACTATGGTCTATGATTTTATAACTCTGCTTTGCACCTATCTCATTTTAACAGACCTCAAATGAGATTATATCAGGCGTATGGTATTTTCTTTAGATTTAATCTCTTTCCTTTTGTCATCAATATATTCCCAAACACAATCTGGTGCTTCAAGTAGGCCAGGAATGTTCAAGTTGTTCCTATAACTTTTTATATGAGCAACTGGAAAATGACCAAATCTAAAACTCTATACAATGATCTTTGCTTTAACAATCAATACTAATAAGAAAAAAAAAACCACCCAGAAGGAGCAGAGAGTGAAGAGAAAATAAACTTGTAAGAAAATAGTATAAAATGATCAAAACCTTTAGGATAATCCATGCTGGACTTTCTCCTAAATAGTTGAAAAATGATACAAGCATCCTCTTTAAGTGAGAGTTACCATATGCATAATATGAGTTATTTATTGGAATGCAAGATAATTTGGAACTGTAAAACTTTGCTAAAATGGCCTAACATGTTTTTGATATCTCAAAAGATATTTCAGCTTATTTTAAGTATCACAAGGTCTCATTATAAACAATTCTTATTGCTCAAAGCAGTGAAAGTTATCTTAGCTTCCTCATTTTTTTCTAATTCTGAAAGAACTGATTATATAGCCAATACCTAACTTAAAAACAGTTGATGCTTCCAAATTTATCCCTATTCAGTTGTTCTAAATTGTTGATATATTTTCCCTTTATAAAAAAGTTACAGACATCAGCCCACACCCAAATGGAGAAACAGGAACAAGTTCCATCCTTCCACTCAAAGCAACAAAAAACTGAAAACATACGAAACCATGACTTGCAAGGCACTGACATCAGGTAACAAAAGACAATGATCCCTGAGAGATGGGAAATAATGAGATGAGCCCTATGACATTCTTGAGAGTTTCCAAACCATAGTGCAGGAAGGAAGAAAGCAGGTGGAGATTGGAAACTCCTTGAGTTGAGGAGATGAAACTGACTATCTGGAAAGAACAAAGCATATGGAGTTCTTAGGAAAGAGTAGCAAAGGGAGAAACTTCAAACAGAGAGAGGATCATAAGTGATGTGTAAGTTGTCCCCTGTAAGTATTCACCTGTGTGCTGAACTATGATTTCAATGAGGAAATTACATGAGTCACGAAAGAACCGCCCAAAATAACTAACAGTAACAATGCCCTATGGGGCTTTCCTGGTGGCTCAGTTCTAAAGAATATGCCAGCCAAACAAGAAACACAGGCTAGTTCCCTAGGTCAGGAAGATCCCCTGGAGAAAGAAATGGCAGCCCACTCCAGTATTCTTGCCTGGGAAATCCCATGGACAGAGAAGCCTGGCGGGCTACAGTCCATGGATTCTCAAGAGTTGGACATAACTTAGTGACTAAACAAGAACAAAACAATGTCCAGTGCTCACACAAGGCAGGGCATAGGGCCTTTTGCCACCTCCCAAACTGAATAACTGTAAAAAATAGAGGGACAGTAAGTAGAGTACACACAAGATTTTTACCTTGAAGATGGAAAATGATTAGTCTACAAATGAGTGCTGCTCTGGTCCATAAAAAATCCTAAAAGTGACACCTGAAATAATCAATTTCTCAAGACATGTAACTACATCACAGAAAAATCTCAACAGTAGTTATACAAATACAAACATAAACTACATCCAACAATGTAAAGTTCACAATGCCCAGTGAAATTCCCAATGCCAATGAAAAATTCTCAGACATCCAAAGAAGCAAGAAGATAGGACTCATAAAGAGGAAATCATTCCATTGGGTAGGACCAACCCAGAATTGACATCTATGTTAGAATTATCAAACAGGAACACTAAAACAATTAAACTGTATTCCATGTATTCAAAAGGTATGTAGACATGGAAGATATTTAAAAATTTTAAAGACCCTCATAAATTTATAGAGATTAAAATTAAAAAGCTAGATAGAACAAATTGCAAAAAAATAATATACTGAGGACATGGCAATAGAAGCTATCAGAAATGAAGTATCTAGGGCAAAGGGACCCAGAAAAGAAGTGAAAAAGCATCAGTGAGCTGTGGAGCAATTTTAAGCAGCCTCAGTTCAGTTCAGTTCACTTCAGTCGCTCAGTCATGTCCGACTCTTTGCGACCCCATGAATCGCAGCACACCAGCCCTCCCTGTCCATCACCAACTCCCGGAGTTCACTCAGACTCACGTCCATCGAGTTGGTGATGCCATCCAGCCATCTCATCCTCTGTCGTCCCCCTCTTCTCCTGCCCCCAATCCCTCCCAGCATCAAAGTCTTTTCCAATGAGTCAACTCTTCGCCTGAGGTGCCCAAAGCACTAGAGTTTCAGCTTTAGCATCATTCCTTCCAAAGAAATCCCAGGGTTGATCTCCTTCAGAATGGACTGGTTGGATCTCCTTGCAGTCCAAGGGACTCTCAAGAGTCTTCTCCAACACCACAGTTCAAAAGCATCAATTCTTCGGCACAGCCTTAAGCAGCCTAATATACACTTAATTGGAATCACAGAAGAAGAGGAGCTGGAGGGTGGAACTGATTAATTTTTCGAGAAATAATGCCTAAAAATAGTCAAAATTCGATGAAAATTATAACTGTATAAATTGAAGAATTCATAAGTCTGAGGTATGATATGCATGAAGAAAACTACCTCAATCCATATTATAATTAAACTGCTTAAAACCTGTGAAAAACAAACAAACTTAAAAGCAGTCAGGGCAAAAGATGACACTATGTAAGTGGAATAAAGATAAGGACTATGGCAAATTTGTCACCAGAAACAATGTAAGTGAAAAAGACAGTAGAGAAATATCTTTATTAGGCTGAAAGAAAAAAATGCAGAACATATTTTTAAAGAACAAAGGCTAAATAAAGACTTTCAATTATACAAAGGTTGAGAGAATTTATCACAAACACACATGCATAATAAGACATGGTAAGAAAGACCTTCAGGCAGAAAAGAATGATGCCAGAAGGAAATCTGATCTACACAAGGAATGAAGAGCACCAGAAAATACATAACCTCATATGTATTTGGGTAAAAGATGAGGAAGCTTTGTGTGATTATGTAAAGCTCTTCAGAAGATATTGTTTAAACAAAAGTAGAAACCATGTATCATGGACTTTATAACAAATATAAAAGTAAAATGTAGGTCAGTGTTAGTTCAAAGGCTGGTACAGAAGAAATGGAAGTACATTATAAGATTCGTATAGGTGTACGCCTGCTCAGTCATGTCCAACTCTGTGACCCCATGGCCTGTAGCCCATCAGGTTCCTCTCTATGAAAATTTCCCAGGCAAGAATACTGGAGTGGGTTGCCATTCTACTCCAAAGGATCTTCCTGACCCAGGGATTGAACCCCCATCTCTTGAGTCTCCTGTATTGGCAGATGGATTCTTTACCACAGTACCACCTGGAAATCCCATAAGGTTCTTATACTATTGATTAAGTGGTATAGTATCATTTGAAGGTAGACTGTAATGAGCTAAACTTGTATACTATAACCTTTAAAGTTGCCACTAAAATTAACAAAGATTTACAGCCATTCAGCCAACAGAATAATTAAAATTAAATCACGAAAAGTATTCAGTTAATCCCTAAGAAGGCAGAAAATGTTGGAAAAGGGAATAAAGAACTGGTGGAAGAAACAGATTTGGGAGAATGGCATTGTAACAGGTATACTATCATGTAAGAATCGAATCGCCAGTCTATGTCCGACGCAGGATACAGCATGCCTGGGGCTGGTGCACGGTGATGACCCAGAGAGATGTTATGGGGAGGGAGGTGGGGGGGGGTTCATGTTTGGGAACGCATGTACACCAGTGGTGGATTCATGTCAATGTATGGCAAAACCAATACAGTATTGTAAAGTAAAATAAAGGAAAAATAAAAATTAAAAAAAATAATAAAATAAATTAAAATTAAAATTTAAAAAAAAGAAATCAAGTAGCAAAATGATAAATGTAAACAAAAGCATATGAACAAACACAAAATATGTAAATGGTCTAAACACCCAATTAACAGGCAGAGATTTTTCCAACAGGATAAATAAACAAGACATAATACTATGCTGCCTATAAGAAATGCACTTCAAATAAAAAAAAAAACACAAATTACAGGTACAAGGATGTTAAAAGATTTACTGTGTTAACACTAATCAAAAGAAAGCTGAAATCAATATATTTATATCAGAAAAAGTAAATTTCAGAACAAAGAATACTACCAGATACAGAAAAAGGTCATTTCCTATTGGTAAATAGGTCAATTCATGAAGCAGATATAATAATCCCAGACATTTATACAAATAGTAAGAGAACTTCAAACTGCATGGAATGAAAAACAAAACTTCAATGAGAAATACACAAAGACACAACAGTAGATTTCCATTAAAAAATTTAAGTTTTTTGTTACAAACCTTCCCACAGAGAAAACTCTGGGCACAGATAGTTTCACTGGTGAATTTTCCCAAACATTGAAGGAAGAGTTAACATTATACACAAACTCTTCCAGAAAATTGATAATGAGTGAATACTTCCCAATTATTCTAAATAAGGCCAGTATTACTCTGATACCAAAACCAGACATAAACATAACAGAAATCACAGAAGGTAGCCCTCATGAGCATAGCTGAAAAAATCCTCAGCAAAATAATAATAATTTTTAAAAAGATACCACAAAAATAAGGATAATACTTGTTAATCAAGTAGAATTTATTCCAGAAATACAAGGTTGATTTAACATTCAAAAATCCATCAGTTTTATTGCCCATATCACTAAACAAAAGAGAATATAACAGGATAATCTCAGTAAGACTCAGGAAAAGTATTTGAAAAAAGGCACCATCCATTCCTGATTTTTTTTTAATTTATTTATTTTAATTGCAGGCTAATTACTTTACAATATTGTAGTGATTTTTGCCATACATTTTTAAAATTTAAAATTTATTTTAATTAGAGGCTAATTACTTTACAATATTGTATTGGTTCTGCCACACATCAACATGAATCTGCCACGGGTGTACACATATTCCCCATCCTGAACCCCCCTCCCATCTCCCTCCCCGTACCATCCCTCCGGGTCATCCCAGTGCACCAGCCCCAAGGATCCTGTATCGAACCTGGACTGGCGATTTGTTTCTCATATGATATTGTACATATTTCCATGACATTCCCCCAAATCATCCCACTCTCTCCCTCTCCCACAGAGTTCAAAAGACTGTTCTATACACCTGTGTCTCTTTTGCTGTCTCACATACAGGGTTATCATTTGCCATACATTGACATGAATCAGCCATGGGTGTACATGTGTTCCCCATCCTGAACCCTCCTCCCACCTCCCTCCCCATCCCATCCCTCAGGGTCATCCCAGTGCACCAGCCCTGAGTGCCCTGTCTCATGCATTGAACCTGGACTGGCGATCTATTTCACATATGGCAATATACATCTTACAATGCTATTCTCTCAAATCATCCCGCACTCACTTTCTCCAACAGAGTCCAAAAGTCTGCTCTTTACATCTGTGTCTCTTTTGCTGTCTCGCATACAGGGTCATCGTTACCATCTTTCTAAATTCCATATATATGCGTTAATATACTGTATTGGTGTTTTTCTTTCTGATTTACTTCACTCTGTATAATAGGCTCCAGTTTCATCCACCTCATTAGAACTGATTCAAATGCATTCTTTTTAATAGCTGAGTAATATTCCATTGGTATATGTACCACAGCTTTCTTATCCATTCGTCTGCTGATGGACATCTAGGTTGTTTCCATGTCCTGGCTATTATAAACAGTGCTGCGATGAACATTGGGGTACACGTGTCTCTTTCAATTCTGGTTTCCTCAGTGTGTATGCCCAGCAGTGGGATTGCTGGGTCATATGGCAGTTCTATTTCCAGTTTTTTAAGGAATCTCCACACTGTTCTCCGTAGTGGCTGTACTAGTTTGCATTCCCACCAACAGTGTTGGAGGGTTCCTTTTTCTCCACACCCTCTCCAGCATTTATTGTTTGTAGACATTTTGATAGCAGCCATTCTGACTGGCGTGAGATAGTTACTGATTTTTAAAGAAATCTCTTAGCAAAGAAGGAATAGAAGGAAACTTCTATAATATGTTACACATGGCAGTTAAGTTTCCAGGGTAATCCATAAATCTATTTCATTCTTGTATAAATTGTTATATCTATGTAACTGTAAAGAATTGGAAGCAACACTTTTGAAATCTATAGCCTGGGATTTTAGTTACACACACTCCATGGCACCAGGATGCCTTGGGAGTAAGCTGGCTGCTAGCCCAGCAAGCCTGGGCTTGGGTATAGAACTCAATCACACTAAAATGTAAATAATCAGTCTTGACTCTGTTAAGGGGCTGATGAAAGGAGACCATGAAGCATTTAAAAAAGATGGAAGAGGCAGTTGGAATTACTTACCTTTTTTAATCCTGTAGGGCTTTTATTGTCCATCTGTGTCCCAGAATAAAGGCATGATGTTAACAGTGTTGATAAACCCATGGGAGAAGAGAACATAGAGGAGGAGTTTTCCAGGCTATGCCTGAACTTGAATGGACTAACAGAGACATCTCGATCTGAATGAGGGGAGAGGGTTCTATCACAGGATTTTCAGACCATTAACCAAACCAATTCATGTACTCACTGTAGCCCGAGGCCAAAGCTGATTGTTCAAGGCCTGTGCTTTCCTGCAGAATCAATCTTGTTGTCTCAAAGTTCAGAAACCTAAATAGAAGGAATCATACTATTTAGCTCTCAATAAAGGCAATCCAGATCCTTCAGACTCCACAGATTTAGCCCAAAATGATAGCAGAAGAAACTACGAAAGTATATTTTCTGTTCCTTTCTCTCGAGAAGTACCTATATGGGAGTATGTCATCCACACCCTTACCCCACACACATGTAAGACCATTTCTGCTTCAGCCCTGGAATCCCATGCTGTCTAACCTTATCAGGCCTCCCCAGGAATCCCCTCCCCACTCCTCCTCTCTCCCCTGCTGGCCTGGGTGGTGAGAAATTGCGGGTACATCTTCCACGTACAACAGACAGGTAGATTTTTGGATTCTATAGAGGAGATCGGAGAAAGGAAGGACAAGGCAAGTGCAAGATGATAGCTCGCTTGTAAAGGAGGAAGAAAGGCATCTGCTTCATCTCCTGATGGAGCCAGTCCTGTTGACAGGCTTCAGTTCTGAACAGATCATTAAACACTGTCCACAGAACTACTTAAGAAATTCATTGCTAGAGAAGCAAAGAGCTCTCAGGGGATGGATGCTAGGTGCCATCCCACACCTCCCTCCTTTCCTTCCTTCCCTAATTACTGAGTATCTTCTCTATGTCAAGTGCTGTGACACGTTCTAGGGATACAATAACAAGTGCAACATACTTTGAAGAACTTGAAGTCTAAATAGAGGCAAATAGATATGCTGGCATGTACAGGCAATAAACAGTTTGTAATATGACAACTGAATATGTTATAAGAAGCAATTATGTCAAGAGAAAGAGATTGGACCAAGAACAAGCAAATTCATACTAAAATGATTCTTAAGATATAAGTAATTCTTAAAAGAGTGAATGAATTTTTAATAGCCAAAAGTAGATCAGTGACTGCTTGGGGATGGGGTCAAACAGGAGAGGGAGAGCAGTAAAGAAAGAGATCAATCTAAAAAAAAAAAAATACACAAGAAAAGTTTCAGGTGTGATGAATGTACTCATTACCCTGATTCTGATGTTGATTTCACAGGTACACATATATATCAAAGCTCATTGAAATGTTTACTTTAAATATGTGCAATTTAGTGTATGTCAAACTTCAATAAAGCTGTGAAAAATATATTACAGGGTACAGTGTGGACATAAAGGAAAGAATGGTCATTTTTTTTCTTCTGCAGAAGCTTCTTAAACAGATATTGCTACAAGCACAATCTCGTTCTCTGTATTAGACAGGGTCCCTACCTCATGTGTTTCTCACAAGGAACAGGGCACAATCAAATTGTGTAACATAGGAATAGAGCAATAAAAGGACTGGATACAAAGGTACAAGAAAGATATGGAGAAAAACCTTAGAGATAGTGCAGCTCCCCCTGGGCAGTAGCGTGGGAGACAAGAACTCCTCCTAGACTGGAAGTAGAGAGGAGGAGAGTGGTCTCTAGAACCTGGGGAGAAGGTGTACCACAAAGAGAGATGCTTGAAAAGGAGCTGAGACCTTAGAGCCAACATCCAAACTGCATGGACCTGTTAGGGAGGGAGTAGATGAATGAAGATCCTAACTGGACTCTCCTCCCTCCCTTTCATTCCCTACCAGGGCTTCCTGTTGGCCAACACTAAGCAAAAGCCAGAGAATAAGGAGGCATCCATACAGACAAGACTCCTCCATCTCAGAGCAGTGGGGAAAAAGAATCTGAAAGGCAAATAGATGACAGGCAACATCATCTCCATTACAGTCTGCTTTTTCTTTTTTTGATCCAGGCTCAAAAGATGGAAAATGATACAGAACTAACAAAATCATGTTTTTCCTCCAAAAAAAACAATGATTATTTCAGAAAGTTACTTATCACTATTAACCTTAGTTTTTGCTCTGATTGGATAATCTCAGATCCTGCGTTTGGAAGAATGATGTGGAGAGCATGCATCTGATAGCCAGAGCCTTATGCCAGGAGCTGATAAGTCCACGGACCAAATATGGCCCACCATCTGGGTTTGTACCACCCACAAGGTTAAGATGGTTTCAACATTTTTAAATGGTTGAAAAAACATGAAGAGAAGAAAAATATTTTGTTATATATGGAAATTACATGAATACTTCCTTTCTGACATTTTTAGTCTCTTTCCTGGACTCTTTACTTCTATCAATATCCTTTACCTTAAAAAAAAAAAAAATTAGAGCATCTATTGTCCTAACAGCCTTTCTGGCTACCTTTTCATCTCTCTTATTTTTTAACATCAAAATCACCACTTGCACAGTTATGTAACATATCTGGAGCTATTTGGGGAACTTGTGTTATTTCTATATCTGTAAATTCCTATAAATTCCAGTATCCACAAATAAAGCTTTGTTAAGCCAGGTATGCCCACAATTTACCTTATTATCTGTGGCAGGTTTTGCAGTCAGTACCAGTGTTGAGTAACTGTCCACAAAACATAAAACCTTTACTCCCTGGCCTTTTACAGAAAATGTCTGATGACTCTTACCTTATACTAAAGAACTTGGAGATTTGGAGACAGATTTGCCTGATTTACTTGAAACCAGACCCCAGTTCTACTAGTACTACTTGAATGTGTCATCCTGACATATTTCTCAATTTCTGTGAATCTTAGTTTCTTTTCAAGACAAAGGAGAAAATAATGTCAACTCCATAGAGACAGTTGAGTATTAAGGCATAGAATAGAAGTACCAAGCTAGAGAAGGAAATGGCATCCCACCCCAGTATTCTTGAATGGAGAATCCCATTGACAGAGAAGCCTGGCGGGCTACTGTCCATGGGGTTGCAAAGAATCAAACATGACTGAGTGCCTAACACAAAGTGGTACACAAAGTAGCAAGCACAGAGACTAATGGACTGTCTCAGGTGGCTCACTGGGTAAAAGAACCTGCCTGCCAATGCAGGATTCACAGGAGATGCCAGTTTGAGCCCTGGGTGGGGAAGATCCCCTGGAGGAGGAAATGGCAACCCAACCCAATATTCTTGCCTAGAGAATTCCATGGACAGACGAGCCTGGAGGGCTACAGTCCATAGGGTTACAAAGAGCTGACACGACTGAGAACGTATGCTCAAGGACTAAAACACAGAGAAAATTATTCCTCTCTTTAAAAGAATAATAAAAGCAAAAAACCATGCAACATTAAGTAACACAGGTCTTCTTGTACCTTTTTGTATATATATATATATATATTTTTTTTAACTTCACCATATACTAAACGTATTTCTATCTTGTCATCATTCCATCTAGAGTCAGAGAGTTCAGTTAAGTTCAGTTCAGTCGCTCAGTCATGTCCAACTCTTTGCGACCCCATGAATAGCAGCACGCCAGGCTTTCCTTTCCATCACCAACTCCCGGAGTTCACTCAGACTCACGTCCATCGAGTCCGTGATGCCATCCAGCCATCTCATTCTCTGTTGTCCCCTTCTCCTCCTGCACCCAATCCCTCCCAGCATCAGAGTCTTTTCCAATGAGTCAACTCTTCACATGAGGTGGCCAAAGTACTGGAGTTTCAGCTTTAGCATCATTCCTTCCAAAGAAATCCCAGGGCTGATCTCCTTCAGAATGGACTGGCTGGATCTCCTTGCAGTCCAAGGGACTCTCAAGAGTCTTCTCCAACACCACAGTTCAAAAGCATCAATTCTTCGGCGCTCAGCTTTCTTCACAGTCCAACTCTACATCCATACATGACCATAGGAAAAACCATAGCCTAGCCTAGACGGACCTTAGTCGGCAAATGTCTCTGCTTTTGAATATACTGTCTAGGTTGGTCATAACTTTTCTTCCAAGGAGTAAGCGTCTTTTAATTTCATGGCTGCAGTCACCATCTGCAGTGATTTTGGAGCCCAAAAAAATTAAGCCTGACACTGTTTCCACTGTTTCGCCATCTATTTCCCATGAAGTGATGGGACTAGATGCCATGATCTTCGTTTTCTGAATGTTGAGCTTTAGGCCAACTTTTTCACTCTCCTCTTTCACTTTCATCAAGAGGCTTTTTAGTTCCTCTTCACTTTCTGCCATAAGGGTGGTGTCATCTGCATATCTGAGGTTATTGCTATTTCTCCTGGCAATCTTGATTCCAGCTTGTGTTTCTCCCAGCCCAGCGTTTCTCATGATGTACTCTGCATAGAAGTTAAATAAGCAGGGTGACAATATACATCCTTGACATACTCCTTTTCCTATTTGGAACCAGTCTGTTGTTCCATGTCCAGTTCTAACTGCTGCTTCCTGACCTGCATACAGGTTTCTCAAGAGGCAGGTCAGGTGGTCTGGTATTCCCATCTCTTTCAGAATTTTCCAGTTTATTGTGATCCACACAGTCAAAGGCTTTGGCATAATCAATAAAGCAGAAATAGATGTTTTTCTGAAACTCTCTTGCTTTTTCCATGATCCAGCAGATGTTGGCAATTTGATCTCTGGTTCCTCTGCCTTTTCTAAAACCAGCTTGAACATCTGGAAGTTCACAGTTCACGTATTGCTGAAGCCTGGCTTGGAGAATTTTGAGGGCCTTTACTTCTTATCTAAAGCTAATCTCTTGCCAGTAAACCAAAATTACATCCTGTTCCAAGACACTTAAATGATAGTTACTAATCTCTAGTATGTTTAGCACTCACCAGGTGTTAAGATACAGATCCCTGAGCTTTTTGAAGAATCTGAATTTAAAAATTACCTTAAGAAACATTGATGTAAGATTCTCTCCTTTCTCTCTCTCCCTCCCTCTCCCTCCCCCTCACACAACAACATACTCACACACAAATACTTCCTTTCTAGCATTTTCAGTCTTTTTCATGGACTCTTTCCTTCTATCAATATCCTTTATTTATCTTAAAAAGGAAAAAAAAGATTAGAGCATCTATTGTCCTAATAGCCTTTCTGACTACCTTTTCATCTTTCTTATTTTTTTACCATCAAAATCACCACATGTACAATATATAATACATCTGAAGCTATTTGGAGAACCTGCGTGCTTTGTGTATCCATATATTCCTGTACCATCGCTCACTTTCCATCTATTCCTTCCTTTCCTACTTCCTTTGCTAGCCCCCTTTTGTCTTCTCTCCATCAACAGAGCTTTCCTGATTTCACGCCCACACAGTCCCTGAGAGCTATCTTTAAGGAACATGAAAGCGGCAGGCTAACAAGCTTTCACCAGTGTTGTATTCAGTGTTTCAGGACATGGTTCTTAGGTGTTGGGTTTGATGGAACTCAAGTGTTAATGTCCATTGTCCCCTGGCTGAGCTAACAGAGAGAAGAGCTAGACAGAGAACACAAATAGAAAAGGAAAAAATATAAAGATATACCATCTTTATTACCAGTAGAGCTGATTGTGGAGAATGTGGGTTATGTCAACATCCAAGGGGAAGGTTTGCAGTACTGAACGGTACACTTAGACAGATTTACAGACCCCGTCACAGGCAATGCTGGGAAACATCAGAAATGGGAAAGAACCCTCCAGCCAGGTGTAATTGATTAACAATGTTCTGTTAGTTTCAGGTGTACAGCAAAGTGATTCAGTTATAGACATACATGGATCTATCGTTTTTCAAATTCTTTTCCCATTTAGGTTATTACACAACACTGAGCAGCATTCCCGGTGCTATACAGTAGGTCCTTGTTGGTTATCTGTATTAAATACAGCAGTGTGCACACGTCAGTCCCCAAATCCCAATCTATCATCACCTCTACCTAATTTTAGTCATCACTGAAGAACAAATTGACAATGTGGAAATGGCAACATTGGGTAGAGGCTACAGTGCTACACAAGACTTGGTAACAACAATTATTACCAAGTAACAGTAAGGTATGGGAAGAGAAAGTTCTAATTTTATTTTAGAAAATATATTTTAAAAATTTAGGGCAAAAACAGGCTGTTATAAAAAGATTGGCTCTGTGATAACAGGAATAATCTGGAATGGGCTGGAGGGAAAGAATTTTAACAAAGTAATCACTTTAAAATGCCCTAAAATCGTAAGGAGGGAAGCAAGTAAAGACACCTTCTAAAAGGAACTAGAACAAGCCACGGAATGTGGGCAAATGACCAAGACTAATCCAAAGATTAGTGTGAACTTGTATGAATAGTATCAGGAAGACTGAAGTCCTCACTGAACAGGATGAGGCTCATGGCTTGTTCCAAGTAAAAAGAAAGAGGAACAGTCTCAGGGCTTAAGATGTAATGTTAGCAAATAAGAAAGAAAAGGCAATTGACTCAATATCACTCTTGGGCAAGCCATTTTATTTCTCTGTGACACAATTTTCTGCTTCCTCAAGTGAAAAGGTGCTGGACACCGAGATCCCATCAAATTAATTTTGTTTCTAGTTGTTCATAACAGAGAATGATCTTCAAGCTAAGAAGGGGAGTGTACATACTTTCCTTAGGACAGTGAGAAAATGCAGGCTGAATTAATAAATGGCACACTAAAGTAAGGCATGCCATTTTGACTTCATTTCTGCTGATATGTTGAGAGGAAAATGTCATTGACATAAAGTTTCTTTTTCTCATTTTTTAATTATTTTAAACTTTTAATTTTGTATTGGAGTACAGCAGATTAACAAACAATGCTGTGACTGCCTCAAGTGAACAGAGAAAAGACTCAGCCATACAGACACATATATGAATTCTTCCCCAAACTCCCCTCCCATCCAGGTTGCCACACAACATTGAGCAGAGCTCATTTGCTATACAGTAGACCCTTGTTTGTTACCCATTTTAAGTATAGCAGTGTGTACACGTCCGTCCCAAACTCCCTAACTATCCCTTCCCTCCAGCAATCATAAATTGGTTCTCTAAGTCTTTGAGTCTATATTTGTTTTCTAAGTTTCAATCAGTTCATTTCAGTCATGCCTGACTATTTGCAACCCCATGGACTGCAGCACACCAGGCTTCCCTGTCTATCACCAACTGCCAGAACTTGCTCAAACTCATGTCCATGGAGTTGGTGATGCCATCCAACCACCTCATCCTCTGTTATCCCCTTCTCCTTCTGCCTTCAATCTTTTCCCAGCATCAGGGTCTTTCCAATGAGTCAGTTCTTTGCAACAGGTGGCCAAAGTATTGGAGTTTCAGCTTCAGCATCATTCCTTCCAATGAATATTCAGAACTAATTTCCTTTAGGATGGACTGGTTTGATCTCCTTGCAGTTCAAGGGACTCTCAAGAGTCTTCTCAACGCCACAGTTCAAAAGCATCAATTCTTTGGCGCTCAGTTTTCTTTATAGTCCCACTCTCACATCCATATAAGACCACAGGGAAAACCATAGCTTTGACTAGATGGACTTTTGTCAGCAAAGTAATGTCTCTTTGTAAGTTTATTTGCATTTCTTTTTCGATTCCAACAAAAGGGATGTCATATGATATTTCTCATTCTCTGACTTACTTCACTCAATATGACAATCTCTTGGTCCATTCACGTTGTTGCAAATGGCATTATATCATACTTTTTAAAGGCTGAGTAATATTCTATTGTATATATAATGGACACATCTTCTTTTTCCATTGCTCTGTTTGTGGACATTTAGGTTGCTTCCATGTGTTAGCTATCATAAACAGTGTTGCAATGAACATTGGGGTGCATGTATTTTTTCAGATTGTGTTTTTCTTCCTGGATATCTGCCCAGGAGTGGGATTGCAGGGTCATATGGTAGCTCTACTTTTAGTTTTTTAAGGAAACTCATAGTGGCTGTACCAATTTACATTCCAACCAATAGGGTAAGGAGGGTTTCCTTATCTCCACAGTCTCTCCAGCATTTACTGCTTGTGGATTTTTGATGATAGCCATTCTTGTTGGTGTGAAGAGATATCTCATTATGATTTTGATTTGCATTTCTGTGATCACTCACCTAGAGCCAGACATCCTGGAATGTGAAGTCAAGTGGGCCTTAGAAAGCATCACTACGAACAAAGCTAGTGGAGGTGATGAAATTCCAGTTGAGCTATTTCAAATCCTAAAAGATGATGCTGTGAAAGTGCTGCACTCAATATACCAGCAAATTTGAAAAACTCAGCAGTGGCCACAGGACTGGAAAGGTCAGTTTTCATTCCAATCCCAAAGAAAGGCAATGCCAAAGAATGCTCAAACTACCACACAATTGCACTCATCTCACACACTAGTAAAGTAATGCTCAAAATTCTCCAAGCCAGGCTTCAGCAATACGTGAACTGTGAACTTCCAGATGTTCAAGCTGGTTTTAGAAAAGGCAGAGGAACCAGAGATCAAATTGCCAACATCTGCTAGATCATGGAAAAAGCAAGAGAGTTCCAGAAAAACATCTATTTCTGCTTTATTGACTATGCCAAAGCCTTTGACTGTGTGGATCACAATAAACTGTGGAAAATTCTGAAAGAGATGGGGATACCAGACCACCTGACCTGCCTCTTGAGAAACCTATATGCAGGTCAGGAAGCAATAGTTAGAACTGAACATGGAACAAGAGACTGGTTCCAGACAGGAAAAGGAGTACGTCAAGGCTGCATATTGTCACCCTGCTTATTTAACCTCTATGAAGAGTACATCATGAGAAACGCTGGGCTGGAAGAAGCACAAGCTGGAATCAAGATTAACCGGGAGAAATGTCAATAACCTCAGATACGCAGATGACACCACCCTTATGGCAGAAAGTGAAGAGGAACTAAAAAGCCTCTTGATGAAAGTAAAAGAGGAGAGTGAAAAAGTTGGCTTAAAGCTCAACATTCAGAAAACGAAGACCATGGCATCTGGTCCCATCACTTCATGGGAAATAGATGGGGAAACAGTGGAAACAGTGTCAGACTTAATTTTGGGGGGCTCCAAAATCACTGCAGATGGTGACTGCAGCCATGAAATTAAAAGATGCTTACTCCTTGGAAGAAAAGTTATGACCAACCTAGATAGCATGTTGAAAAGCTGAGACATTACTTTGCCAACAAAGGTCCGTCTAGTCAAGGCTATGGTTTTTCCAGTGGTCATGTATGGACGAGAGAGTTGGACTGTGAAGGAAGCTGAGCACTGAAGAATTGATGCTTTTGAACTGTGGTGTTGGAGAAGACTCTTGAGAGTCCCTTGGACTGCAAGGAGATCCAGCCAGTCCATTCTGAAGGAGATCAGCCCTGGGATTTCTTTGGAAGGAATGATGCTAAAGCTGAAGCTCCAGTAGTTTGGCCACCTCGTGCAAAGAGTTGACTCGTTGGAAAAGACTCTGATGCTGGGAGGGATTGGGGACAGGAGGAGAAGAGGACGACAGAAGATGAGATGGTTGGATGGCCTCACTGACTCAATAGACGTGAGTCTGAGTGAACTCCGGGAGTTGGTGATGGACAGGGAGGCCTGGCGTGCTGTGATTCATGGGGTCGCAGAGAGTCGGACACAACTGAGCAACTGAACTGAACTGAGTAATTAGCTGATATAAAGTTCTTGATTGCAATGACGTGTGTAGTGAATCTTCCAATGATATAATTTTGGATAAAAACAATTGGCAGTTAGAGAGGAAAATAAGAATGAAATTAAATATGTAGAACAGCAACAGTGTGTATCTTTATCATCCTAACTGTGTGACCTTGAAAACATTAGTAAATTTCTTTGGGTCTGTTTCTTAATAGGTTAAAAAATTAAGCACAGGAGATGATTTATTCTGAGCTGATTTCCTACTCTAAAATTCAAAGATTCTAAAGTTCAACTAATTTGATGTCAGTATATAAGGAGACTAGTAAACTACAAGAAGACCTGGGTTTTGCACAGTTCAGAATTTTTACCATAGACAGATGAAGATATTGAAGGTTTGCTTATGTAATTTACAGATGACAGTAACCTGGATTGGATGTAGTGCAGAAACAAGATTCAAAATAGAGTCTTAAGAGGTTGAGTCTCATAGATTGCTTTTGTATTCAAATGAGAAAATCCAATTTAGCAGCAGTTTATATGTGTGAAAAAGAAAGGTTGTTTATTCGCTTAGTCATATCTGACATTTTTGGGACTCTATGGACTGTAGCCCACCAGGCTCCTCTGACAATGGGATTCTGCAGGGAAGAATACCAGAGTGAGTTGCCACTTTCTTCTCCAAGGATCTTCTCAACCCCAGAGATCGAACCTATGTCTCCTGCATTGACAGGTACATTCTTTACCTCTGAGCCACCAGGAAGAAATAGTACCTAGTGCCTCAAATTTAGTATGAACCAACCGTGTAACGTGAATATGTATATGCATGTGTGGGAGGTGGTGAGAGAGAGACAATAGCACCATATTGTCAATATATAACAAGAGCCTTTAAAAATCGCATTGCTGTTGTTGTTCAGTCATTCAGTCATTCTGATTCTTTGCAACCCCATGGACTACAGTACACCAGGCTTCCCTGTCTCACTGTCTCCCTGAGTTTGCTCAAATTCATATCCGTTGAGTCGATGATGCCATCCAACCATCTCATCCTCTGTCATCCCCTTCTCCTCCTGGCTTCCATCTTTTCCCAGTATCAGGGTCTTTTCCAGTGAGTCAGTTCTTTGCATCATGTGGCCAGAGTATTGGAGCTTCAGCTTCAGCATCAGTCCTTCCAATGAATATTCAGGGTTGATTTTTCCTTGCTGTCCAAGGGACTATCAAGAGTCTTCGGTGCATCAGTTCTTCGGTGCTCAGCCTTCTTTATGGTCCAACTCTCACAGGTGTACATGACTACTGGAAAAACCATAGCCTTGACTATACAGACCTTTGTCAGCAAAGTGATGTCTCTGCTTTTTAATATGCTGTCAAGGTTTGTCATAGCTTTTCTTCCAAGGAGCAAGCATCTTTTAATTTCATGCCTTCAGTCACTGTCTGCAGTGATTCGGGAGCCCAAGAAAGTAAAGTCTGTCGTAGTTCATTCTAAGGAGGCAATAAGGAACATATTCTTCATTGCCTCCTTAGAAGTAAGCCGTCTCTTCCCATTCATCCTTTACCCCTAGACTACTCAGCACTAATGAACCTCACCCTCTTAGCTCTGATAACCCAATGACCTTCATCTCCAATCCACTTAATCCATCAACTGCTCCTCATGTTGGTGTTTCCCACTATCCTGCACTGCTCTACCATGAAGATTTTAAACTCTGAAATTCCAATTGCATTGTCAAATTTCTAAACATGGTCTATCAGTGCCTCTAATCTAACATGATTATTACTAAAGTCCTCTTATCCAAACTTGTTCGTTGCTTGGTTTTTCATATTTCTGTTAACAGTGCCATGACTGGCTTATTAGCTGATGATAACCTTTAAGTCATCACTCTCCAAAGTTTAAATGCTCCTTCTTCACCATACTTCATTATCCACTTTCTGAACAGTAACAATAGCATTTTAATGCAATTCCTTTCTTTCTTCTTCACATTGCAACAAATCGTTCCCAGTACTCTCAGATTAGTCTTCCCAATGCCTCCCTCTGATCCTGAAAAGCCTTGACTTACTGAAAAGCCTTGCTGACTCTTTTTCTGACTAAGTAGAAACTAAATCCTACAGTTTGTTACACAAAACTTTTGGTAAACTGCCCCTCATCTGTCTTTTCCAGCATGATTTCCAACAACTTCATAAATCAGCCCTTTGCTTCAATCTGTTCTACCCAAATAATTTGATGCTTCTCAGTTCAGTTCAGTTCAGTCACTCAGTCATGTCCGACTCTTTGCGACCCCATGAATCACAGCACGCCAGGCCTTCCTGTCCATCACCAACTCCTGGAGTTCACTCAGACTCACATCCATCGAGTCCGTGATGCCATCCAGCCATCTCATCCTCTGTCGTCCCCTTCTCCTCCTGCCCCCAATCCCACCCAGCATCAGAGTCTTTTCCAATGAGTCAACTCTTTGCATGAGGTGGCCAAAGTACTGGAGTTTCAGCTTTAGCATCATTCCCTCCAAAGAAATCCCAGGGCTGATCTCCTTCAGAATGGACTGGCTGGATCTCCTTGCAGTCCAAGGGACTCTCAAGAGTCTTCTCCAACACCACAGTTCAAAAGCATCAATTCTTCGGCGCTCAGCTTTGCCCCTCAATTTTTCTATTGCTCTTCTGTTTTCAAGCCCTGCTTCACTGTTCCTGCCTTGTAACCTGTTCTAATCTTCCCTCCTGGGTTAAAAAAGTAAATGTATCCTCCCCCAAACTTCTATATCACTCCCTATCTTGTTACTTTTACCTCTCGCTCATATTTTCATATAAATGCATATAATTGGCTGATTTTTATAACAAAGTGCATAATATAGTGAGACCTTATGTTATACATCCTTGTATTAGTCTTTCATCCAATGGTTTGAAATGTGTATCAAGCATCTCAGATGTGCTAGGTAATGCGGATAAGCAATGACGAAGAGGAATTTGTCTCCACTCTTTTGGGGCTTAGTTTACAAATGCTAAACTTATTGGTAAATAAGTGATGAATGAATAATTGATAAATTGGAATTATGATAAATACTAAAAATAAAAAGTGTACAATGCAGTATCAATATATAGAAAGTGAACATATGATACTGTTTTTATAATCCAAAACACCCTTTCAATGGAGGCATATTCAGTCTAGCCTAAAAGTATGTGCTAGTCTGTGTGTGTGTGTGTGTGTGTGTGTGTGTGTGTGTGTGTGTGAAATTGCTCAGTCGTATCCGACTCTTTGCGACCCCATGTACTGTAGCCTACCAGGCTCCTCCATCCATGGGATTTTCCAGGCAAGAGTATTGGAGTGGGGTGCCATTTCCTTCTCCATGTGCTAGTCTAGAAGACATTATTTTTCTTGATTTACAGCATGATCCAGTTATGAGTAAAGACCGTAATATCTGAGCGACAAAATAAGAAACTAAATTCCCATTCTTGGGCAGGCATACAGACTAGTTTAGTAAAAGGTAGACATACAGTATGCCCTTTTTCTTCCTGTTGTTTTATGCTAGAGCAGCTATTTTCTGCTTTTACTAATTGCATGGAGCCATCAATTATGGCCAGTATTCTTCAAAAAATACGAAGAGCAAAAGTATAAAGAAGCAAGTGATTCATCACTAAGCCTGAGGCCAGCTGTAAGGGGAAAAGCCCTTTCTGGCTTGGAGCTAGCAGGCACAATAGCACATTATTCCTGAAGGAGCTATGGTTTGAAATTTCTGAATGGGCTTACCACCAGTCTCAGCTGGCATCCTACTCAGCATGCACAGGCAGGTAAACTCTTCAAATACACTTTTTTTTTCTTTTTTTTTTCAGTATGGAGACTGTTCCTGGTATTTCTATATTCATCAAAAAACAAGGTGAGATTTTATTTCTGTTTTCGTCCACTGAATTCACGCATCTAACTGTGAGAGTATAAAATTCCCTCCAACTCTCTTAAGCAAGAGCTTTCTCTTTTTCAGACATAAGGTGTCTTATCTCTTTTGGCACCTCTGATTGTCAGTACATAAGTTCTGAGAATAACAAATTACAGGCTGATAGACACCTAAATGGAAGCAAGAAGGCCACCGTCACAGCTACTTTTATAATGTGGCATGTGGGTGAAAGAAGGAACACTAGGACAGAAGGCCACATTCTAGGTAGAGACTGACCTATTGGGAATGAGATGAACCGAAAGAATTAACCATACAGAAGGTTACCAGGGAGGACTAGTTATTGTACGGCCCTGAACTGAAATGCAACTGCAGTGAACTAATGAAAGCCATTGTTGTTGTGTTCTCTAATTAACTGACTTTTAAACATCCTTAAGGACAATGAAGGACACACAAGGCATAGAGGAATTTTTTCACAATGAATCCTGAACGTTGCCTCTGTAGCAAGAGGTAAATGAGGATAGAAGAATGAAATATACTTCTTCATGAATTTCCCCCTTTTTGTGCATGAAAAAAATTTTCGTGGCAAGCAAATTGGAGACATTGTTGAAGAACAGTTCCTTTTCACATAAAAGTTACCTTTATAAAGCTGGCAGTCAGTGCCCTTGTGGTTCATCTGCCAAGTAAGTGCCAGGCGTGGAATCTATACTGTGGCAGGCGTGGAGGCAGGCAGGCCTGGCTCTCCCACCCTCCTTATGAATCACCGTTCTTTGCTCCTTTGTACCCAAGTTGCCACTTTTCCCACTCTCTGCCTCCCTTCTCATTGGAGGGGTCTCTTCCCTCACACATGAGCTGAATGTTCCGTTGTTGCCAGGAAGCCAGGCTTACTGAATGCTGATTTCATGGAAGTCGCACAAGAGAAGCGAACAGTAACCTTCCGAGTAATCTGCATGAAAAGTGACTTTACAAAACATAAAGTGTCCAGTTTGGCTGATGATGCCTCATTTGTGCTACTTTAAAGGAGAGGAGGTATATACATATATATATATATACATATATGCTGTATATACAAGATTTTCCCTTTAATATATACACATGTACACATAAGGTTTTGTTTCTATTTTGGGTTGAGTGTTTTAAATGGATCTGTCTTTTTTATCCAATGACTTTTCTTTTTTTTTTAAAGATCTCCAGAAAAGTGCAACTTTAAATTAGTTGTTCTATTTTTAAATTCCTAGTATATTCTAGAGGGTGTTGCATATGTTGTATACATATATATGACACTTAATATTCAATTTCTGGGGTCTGATATGGTAGAAAGGTATACTTTATTTCCTTTAACATCCAAGATGAGAGGGGCTATTCAAAAGAAGCAAATAAGTGCTCAATAAAAGATATTCTCCTAATATAAAAGATATCTCCATAATCATTACTTTCTGTAGTTCTCAAAAATAAAAATTTTTACAATACATCATCTCAAATTATGCCCCATTGCCATTTACTCAAGCTACTTTTACGCCTAGACTTTACAGGAATTAAAAAGAGATTAGGTAATCACTTATAGTCAACTGTATCCTTATTTACTCTAAACAGCTTTATATGGTGAACTATCACTTACCTTGTGACTTGATAAACTCACAGGGAAAACACTGCTTGACAGTATGATTTGTTTTTATAAAGCAGAGGGGAGGATTTCAGGTTATATTCTGAATAGTAAATGGTCATAAATATAATTCTTCAAAGGCCTGGAAAACACAGAGATTGCTTATAATAAAAACCATCCCCTATTTATCTTAAATAGCAATTATTTATCTATATTGTTGCTGACACACACTTTACATTCAATTTTTTCTCCCTGGTGTCATACATCTTCATAATGATGAAGAAATAAAACTACCATATGTTTTATGCTTCCCGATTTATGACAATTACAAAAAAGAAGAAGCAGAGTAAGCTAATTTCACAAAAGAGAGAAATCTATTTATTGAAAAATTCAGTACCTAGCTGACAGTGATTTGCAAACTGTGACCAGGAGAGCTCCTAAGAAATGAAATATCCATGTTAGTAATGTGATTCCACTGAAGACATTTTTCATATGCTATTTTCCATTTTTCCATTGTTTTCACTAGTAAAACCAATAGAAATCATCGAAATTAAATCTAATAGGAAATCTGATCACTCAGAATCAGTAATGGTAAATAGAGATTCACTGTAAATTCTCCTGCTCAGTTCAGCCCAGATCTACAAGCATCTAAGAGCTGTTTGGCCCTCTGTTAGCAATCTTGGCAGAAATTCAGAAGATTGAATGGAGATGAATTCTTAATGACTTCCTAACATGTAGGTGGGGGGCTCTTTCCAGAAGGAGATTGAGACACAAGATCTGTAATTACAGGATGAGGGAATTGGGTACATTGAGGCTTCTCCTCAGGATGGAAATATAGGAAGTCAGTTCTCAGCAGAAATGCAATTCTGCCATTAGATACAAATAACAACAGAGGAGTTCTCAATATGCATTTAAAATATTAGTTTCCTTTGAACAAAAAGCATTTATTCATGTTGGTTGTCTACTGAGACTCTTTCAGATATTGAAAGGCAGCTATGCAGCTTTCTCGAGTCTTCTCAGGTCTAGGATATGAATTTTCTTTTGCGATCAGTTTCATATTTGACACTTGACATTTGGATCTCTAGGTGCTCATACTTTGCATCTTGAAGATGTGAAATATTGTGTGCTAGATTACTCACTCCTTGCCTAGTTTGTGTATCTTGGAAAGTTGTTTCAAATAACCAAATTGCCTTGCTGTACATCTGAAACATTCTAAATCAATGAGATTTCAATAAAAAATAAAATATAATAATAAATTCTAGAATGAGAGTATCTTTCCTTGTGTTACCATGTTTTTCCTTAAGTCGGATTAAACATATGCCTCTTTACTGTCCAATATGGAAGGCACAAGCCACAAGAGACCAGTCAGTACCCAAACTCGGGCTGTTCTGATTGACTTGCAATATGAATATAAAGTACACACCAGATTTTGAAGCTGTCATATGAAAAAAGAATGAAAATATCTCAATAAGGTATTTGTATCAGCTACATGATGAAATGATATTTTAGATATGCTGTATTAAGTAAAATACACTATTAAAATGAATTTTACTTGTTAAGATATGTAGCTACTAGAAAACTTGAAATTCTACATGTGCCTTATATTGTGTATCTATTGAATAGTTCTGGTATGTGTAGCTATATGGTCAATATATTGTAGCTGTAAATTCCAAGCAAATCACTTTAATTTCTTTCCCCTGTCCCAGTTTGTATGTTTTATGCAGCCTACAAGACATTTGTTGTAGGAGAATACACGAGGATCATATGAGGCAGAGTCATCGGTCACCCAGAAGATGACCCTCAACAGCAGCAGTACTGCTGTGATCAGCAGGAAAGAAGGGTCCTTAATAACTGAGGTGATCGACATAATCACTGACTTTCCCAGACCTCCAAATCTGGGATTTGGGAGCCGGCAATCACAAGCACATCTCAAAACAGGGATAGAATTCACTGTATGGAAACACTTCCTTTAACCACATGGTTATTATAAAGACAATCTAAGCTGAAGAAATACTTGAGATTCAACAGATGCAGGGGAAAATACTTCTTGGAACTCCCTTTATCTGAGGTGCACGCATGCTCAGTCGTGATAGACTCACTGCGGTCCCACGGACTACAGTCAGCCAGTCTCCTCTGTCAATCGGATTTTCCAGGCAAGAATACTAGAGTGGATTGCCTTTTCCTTCTCCGGAGGATCTCCTCGACCCAGGGTTCAAACCCACATCTACTGTGTCTCCCGCATTAGTAGGTAGATTCTTTACCCCTGAGCCACCTGGAAGCCCCTCGTTTATCTGAATAAAGGCAGAGACTTCTGAAAAATGATCACAGCTATCAATTCCCTCTTCAGGGTGGCTTTTATTCTCAGGAAACTAACCCTATCAGGGAGTTCCCTGGCAGTCCAGTGGTTAGGACTTAAGGCTTTCACTGCCAGTCCAGGTTTGACCCCTGGTTAGGGAACCCCACAAAATGCAAGGCCAAAAAAATCACAACACACAAAACTGTGAAATTATCTGAACATTGAACTCATGCTTTCTTAATCTCATTAGAGAGCTTTTTGGATTCTATAGTTTAAATGGAAGAGCGGTAGAGATGGTGGTGGATGAGGGCTGACAGGATTTTGTGAATTCCAAGAGACTGCATGGAACCTCGAGGACTGGAAGAACTGTAACTTGAGCTCCGAAGCCGGAGCAGGGCTGAAAATTTTAGACAGACAGATAGACAAAATGGAGGATCACACAAACTTTGTATTGATTTGGCGTCCATACCCTGATAGCTCAGTTGGTAAAGAATCCGCCTGTAATGCAGGAGACCCTGGTATGATTCCTGATTCAGGAAGATCTCCTGAAGAAGGGATAGGCTACCCACTCCAGTATTCTGGCCTGGAGAATTCCATGGACTGTATTGTCATGGGGTCTCAAAGAGTCGGACAGAACTGAGAAACTTTCACTTTTCACCATCAAACATTTGGTATATTAAGTAAATTTTTCAAATTATTTTTCTTTTTTTAGTTGAAACATCTTTATATTTCCTCAGGCCTCTTATTGTCCCCCAAATCAAATTGATACCCCCTTCTTCGTGTCCTACAACACTTGCTTCTCTGATCATCATTGTAGGAACTGCCACCAGTTCATAAAAGATATTAGACTAGGTTGAATGGTTACATTTTCTTTATACCTAGGTAAAAATTAATAGTCAACCACTAGTGAATGTTCTGGAGAAGGAAATGGCAACCCACTCCAGTGTTCTTGCCTGGAGAATCCCAGGGACGGGGGAGCCTGGTGGGCTGCCATCTATGGGGTCGCACAGAGTCGGATACAACTGAAGCGACTTAGCAGCAGTGAATGTTCAGTTCTAAAAGACATGTGCTGTGTTTCTAAACCAACACCTTTCTATACTTAAATCACTTCATCTATATCACAACTCCATAGGTAAGTATGTTGTCCTCAATTTACAGATAAGGAAACTGCAGACCAGAGGTAGTAAATAATTAATTCATATTCATACAGCCTATGACAAAGGAAGATCTCCCTAGATTCAAATCCATTCCTTTTAGTCATGTAACTAAACTACACTGTCTTTGACTGTGTGAATTATGTACCAAAGCCAGATGGTGCATAAGTTATAAATTTGCAAAACATTTCATCTGACTAGTGAAAAGTGTGAACAAGAGAAGGAGGGCATAATTAGTAAGTGTGAACAAGAGAAGGAGGGCATAATTAGTCATCCTTTAATACAAAAGTGTTAGATTGCACTAGGGGGGACCTTTTCCTCAAACATAGAATAGGAACCTTGAGAAAAATATGTTGCTCACCAACTATGTTTTTTTTTAACAGAATATCAAACCTAAGAACAAAAAGGATATGATATAGTTAAAAAGCATGGAACTATAGATAAGTTATAAATTTTAAAACTGTCTTTCCCTACTATTATCAAATGGATAGTATTCACAAGTGTTCTCCATTTTTCATAAGTTCATTTTACCCCACTTCATGTTCATGAAAGACCTACATTAGTGCTTGTTTTAGCTAACAAAAAGAAATCTCAGGAGAATTTTCATTTTTATGGAAAAAGGAGAAAATGAAAATATCATTCAGCTATTTGTTTTGCAGCAAGCTGTTATAGAGGCAGTGCACCCCGTGCAGTAAGAGTGGTCTCGCCAAGCTTCTTCCCCAGGACCTACCTCAGCAGCATCTCAACATCAAGGTACCTAAGCTTTGAACTGTGTCTGTAAGCATTGGTGCTTTTACCTCCGTTTATTCTGTGCTTCCATTAGCAAGGAGTGTCCTAAGGTAATTGCTTCTTTCCTTTATACTTTTTTGGCTTATGAAAGCTTTCATCGGAAAACTCTACTTCTAGATAGCAAGGGAAACTTGTATTTCTACCTGTACACTTTAAAAGCAATTATGTCTGGCCCATAATCACATAAATGTCATATGATTTTGTCTTCCCCATGCCCCCCTTTTTTTTCCCTTTGAGAATTGCTACTAAAATTTCCTTTGGAATACATGAATTTTTCCTTTCAGCCATGGAATCCATCTGTTGTCCTATACAAAGCCAGGGGTAATTAACAGTGCTCGGATGGAATTTTATTGGAAGGAGTAGGACATATTTCTGATCGTTTTAAAAAATAATTTGCTCTATTTATCCATACCTGGCTTAATATAAATTAACAGTTGGTCAGTGCATAACACAACAAAGTAACAACAAGTTCCGCCCACAGACTAACAGATTGCATTTTAGGTACTGAAAAAAGGCAGTCAAATTTACTAATTAACTTTTCAATCTTAAAAAATTTTAGCCTATTTTATAAAGATTATTTTTAATGTGCTTTAAAAGTAAATAAACATGACTTAAACTCTAATGCATGTACATATTAATCTAAATGGAAGCATAAGTTCCTTCTGGATTCTAAACTGTCAAAAGTTCCATGTTTCTCTAACTATCCCATCCTTTGTCATTAATTTATATGTCCTTTAATATACAAGGCATACCTTCTTTTATTTTTTTTTAACCATTGTGACATAGTAAGAAATATGTATTTGATCTCTGCCCCTTGTTTCTGGACCAGAACTCCCTAAAGCCCTTGGAATTTCCTTAGTGATAAAAGTGAGAGAGGCATCTTTTGTTATTCATAACAAACCCCTCTTGATCTAATCCCAATTTATATGAATGTGGTGACTCTTGGAGAAGGGAGACTGGTTGCCAGAGGAACCCACCACGTGATTAGAGAATTAGAACTTTCAGCCCCAACTCCTTGTTGGTAATTTAGTTGCTAAGTCGTGTCTGATTCCTGTGACCCCATGGGCTGTAACCTGCCAGGCTCCACTGTCCATGGGACTCTCCAGGCAAGAATACTGGAGTGGGTTGCCATTCCCTTCTCCAGGGAATCTTCCCAACACAGGGTCTCTTGCATTGCAGACAGATTCTTTACCAACTGAGCTACAAGGGAAGAACCCCTCAACTCCTTACCTCTAGGGAAAGAAAAGGGGCTGGAGATTGACTTAATCACCCATGGCCAATGTTTTCAACAAATCATTCTTTCATAATGGAAATTTCATTAAAAATCCTAAATATGAAGGGGTACCCAGAGCTGCTGGATTGGTGAACACATGAACCGAGAAGCTCCTGCTCCTTCCCCATACCCTGTGCTATGCTCACCTTCCACGTCTTGCTCCTGAGTTGCACCCTTTTATAAATGGGTAATAAGCGCAGCACTTTCCAGAGTTCTGTGAACTCTTCCAGCAAATTATCGAACCCAAAGAGGGGGTTGTGGGAACCCTTTATTTATAGCCAGAAGATTTAGAAGTACTGGAGGCATGGACTTTTCATCGTCATCTTAAGTGGGGGCCAATTTGTGAGACTGAGCCCTTAGCCTGTGTCTGTGTTAGTTGCTTAGTCGTGACTGACTCTTTGCAATCCCATGGACTGTACCCTGCCAGGCCCCTCTGTCCATAGAATTTCCCAGGCAATAATACTGGAGTGGATTGCCATTTCCTTCTCCAGGGGATCTTCCCACCCCAGGGATCAAACCTGAGTCTCCTGCATTGCAGGTAGGTGCTTCACCATATGAGCCACCAGGGAATCCCTGTGTGTCTACACTAACTCCACGTAGTCAGTTTTTTAAGTGTTGTGAGGAGAAAAATAGTTTTTTGTTTTCCTTTACTATCCCTCTTCTACAAAGGAGGCAAGAATATACAATGGAGAAAAGACAATCTCTTTAACAAGCGGTGCTGGGAAAACTGGTCAACCACTTATAAAAGAATGAAACTAGAACACTTTCTAACACCATACACAAAAATAAACTCAAAATGGATTAACAATCTAAATTTAAGACCAGAAACTATAAAACTCCTAGAAGAGAACATAGGCAAAATACTCTCCGACATAAATCACAGCAGGATCCTCTATGACTCACCTCTCAGAATACTGGAAATAAAAGCAAAAATAAACAAATAGGACCTAATTAAAATTAAAAGCTTCTGCACAACAAAGGAAACTATAAGCAAAGTGAAAAGACAGCCTTCAGAATGGGAGAAAATAATAGCAAATGAAGCAACTGACAAACAACTAATCTCAAAAATATACAAGCAATTCCTGTAGCTCAATTCCAGAAAAATAAATGACCCAATCAAAAAATGGGCCAAAGAACTAAACAGACATTTCTCCAAAGAAGACATACAGATGGCTAACAAACACATGAAAAGATGCTAAATATCACTCATTATCAGAGAAATGCAAATCAAAACCACAATGAGGTACCATTTCACGCCAGTCAGAATGGCTGCGATCCAAAAGTCTACAAGCACTAAATGCTGGAGAGGGTGTGGAGAAAAGGGAACCCTCTTACACTGTTGGTGGGAATGCAAACTAGTACAGCCACTATGGAGAACAGTGTGGAGATTCCTTAAAAAACTGGAAATAGAACTGCCTTATGACCCAGCAATCCCACTGCTGGGCATACACACCGAGGAAACCAGAATTGAAAGAGACACATGTACCCCAATGTTCATTGCAGCACTGTTTATAATAGCCAGGACATGGAAACAACCTAGATGTCCATCAGCAGACGAATGGATAAGAAAGCTGTGGTACATATACACAATGGAGTATTACTCAGCCATTAAAAAGAATTCATTTGAATCAGTTCTAATGAGGTGGATGAAACTGGAGCCGATTATACAGAGTGAAGTAAATCAGAAAGAAAAGTACCAATACAGTATATTAACGCATATATATGGAATTTAGAAAGATGGTAACGATAACCCTGTATGTGAGAGAGCAAAAGAGACACAGATGTAAAGAACGGTCTTTTGGACTCTGTGGGAGAGGAAGAGTGTGGGATGATTTGGGAGAATGGCATTGAAACATGTATAATACCATATAAGAAACAAATCGCCAGGCCAGGTTCGATGCAGGATACAGGATGCTTGGGGCTGGTGCACTGGGATGACCCAGAGGGAGGGTATGGGGAGGGAGGTGGGAGGGGGGTTCAGGATAGGGAACACGTATACACCCGTGGCGGATATGGCAAAAATCACTACAATATTGTAAAGTAATTAGCCTCCAATTAAAATAAATAAATTTAAATTAAAAAATAAATAAATAAAAGAATAAAAATACTCCCTGCAAATGTTCGAATAAATGTATATACAAATATATGTCTAAAATAGACATCATAATACAGAAAAACCAGTGTAAACCCAACAGATAAAAAAAATTAAAACTATGCTTAACATTTTTGGATAAAAATCAACCCAAAGAATACAATATATAAAATTAAACATTATAATCATTTTCTTTAATTTTTTTCCTTCAATCCTTTGATAGAGAAGTCTATTGATTCATAAAGCCTCACACAAATATAATTTTTATCTTCTAGCACATAAAATAGTATTTAGCTATTAATACACTAACTCTTTACCTACTTTTAAAAATTATGAATTATCTTAGTAATTTTACTTAAATTTTAGAAACCTGACCCAACTTCAGTAAGAGTAGCATAAAATATCCTAGCCTTCTTACTCTATGAGGTGGAGGTAAACAAGCAAACTCTCTCTATATACATATACCTACACACATACACATGCATATATAATAGAACTGGGACTTTCTATGTGATCAAAAGAACAATTATTTTTACTTTAATAGGTGAATTAAAACAATTCACATTTACATTATGACAGATGTGGATGTCATAGTCATTAAATTGTTTCATATCTTCTAAAGATATCTTAAAAAGTTATTTTCTCTGTTTTATTTGTTTTTGATGTATGCATCTCCTGAAAATAGAGAAATACTATATTCTGTACTACTGGCTCCCCTTATAATTATAACTCATATGTTAAATTTGTCTTTTTCATTTTGGGTCAATATATTTCTAAATTTCCTTAAAAAAAGAAGAAATCTATTTTATCTCAGCTCATTTCTTCCTCTATCTAATCTTAGTTAACTCTAATATCTTTCTTAGTTTTTCCATTTGTGCTGAAAAATGTAGTTATACTTCTATTCATTGCTTTTACAGGCTTATATTTATCTTCAGCTAGTAAAAAAGGCAATGGCACCCCACTCCAGTACTCTTCCCTGGAAAATCCCATGGAAGGAGGAGCCTGGTAGGCTGCAGTCCATAGGGTTACTAAGAGTCGGACACAACTGAGCAACTTCACTTTCACTTTTCACTTTGATGCATTGGAGAAGGAAATGGCAGCCCACTCCAGTGTTCTTGCCTGGAGAGTCCCAGGGACCGGGGAGCCTGGTGGGCTGCCGTCTATGGGGTTGCACAGAGTCGGACACGACTGAAGCGACTTGGCTGTAGCAGTAAGAATAAGGAAATTCGTGCACCATCTCCCATCCTCCTAATTTTTTTGTTAAATTGTCTCCCTACCTTCTAATTTTTCCTTTGGTTGTGTGGAGTTATTAATGCTGGCTGCCCATTAGTCATCTGTGGGCTTCCCAGGTGGCACTAGTAGTAAAGAATCTGCCTGTCAATTCAGGAGATGTAAGAGACGTGGATTCAGTCCCTGGGTTGGGAAGATGCCCTGGAGAAGGGAAAAGCAACTCACTCCAATATTCTCGCCTGGAGAATCTCATGGACAAAGGAGCCTGGAGGGCTACAGTCCATGGGTTGCAAAGAGTCGGACACAACTGACGCAGCTTAGCCGGCACACACATGCGGATGTTGAAACATACCAGTGTTCAGGCTCCAGCCCAGAACTATTAAAGAAAAATCTATGTGCCCAGATTTGGGGCACTGGCATGACTTAAGAGTTCCATAGGTGGTTCTAATATGCAGCCAGGCTTGAGAACCACTGGTTCACACTACGTTTTACTGTTTTCAGGCCTTCAGCCAATTCAGTTCTCATCATCTGATGTCTCATTTCTTTCAGTACTCTTCCACAAAGAGGCAAATACTTCATTAAGTTCTCTCTCTCCCCTACCCGCTTTTTTTTCCCATGTTTTCTATTTTTCATGGTTAAAATTTGACAGTTTCTCAGCATTTCATGGCAACATTTTCTGGTGAAGCTTTTGCTTTTATGAATTTGTTTTCCTCTTCCCTTGCTTCCATTTTCTTGCAGTATCTCCAATTAAACCCTCTTCTGGTTCTTCCTTATTTCATATTTTAAGGAGGTAAGTTTTTTTTTTTTTTTTTTTTCTGGGAAAGAGAATTCCATTGAAAAAAACTTTGTGGACACACAGCCTGTGCAGTTGCAGAAGGTTCTTTGCACAGAGGACTCTGTGCTCTTCTGTCACCATCTTAAAATTTTTAATAATTTCTAAACAAAAGATCTCACATTTTCGAGTGAAGGGAGGGGAAGTGCTTCAGGTTAGCAATACCTTTCTTTATGACCCCCAGTGGAAATGGACAATATTTTATAATACCCTACTTCCTACTGCAGCTAGAGAGGCCACCCTGCTTGCTAGAGAAGAGGCTTCTTTGTTGTGTGGTTGCTGGTTTAAACGAGACTCCTTCAACTTGGAAGAAAAACAAATCAAAGACAGGTCATAAAAGATTTCATGTAGCATCTTTCAATTGCTGCAAATGAGGGATTTAGGACAGGATGTGTTCTTTACCACTCTCTGAGCTGGGATGACGTAAGGTCCTCCTTCCTACTCTTGTTCTGGCTACTGGTTTCCCAGCTCTCTCACCACTTTAGGGTTTAAGGTTTTCTTTACTGCCTCATTTTACCAGAAAAGTCCAGCCTTTGTATTTTTAGCTTTTATTCCCTTTATCGCTTTTAAATGATTTGTAGACGAAAAGAAAAAGGAAAATATCTGAATTTACTTGGTAATCCTGAAAAGTATATTCAACGCTCTGTGTCTTTATGCTTTATAGATACCTTTTGAATGCAACCTATAACCCAACAGTCTCTATCTTTCAGCTGCGTGTAGGAGTGAGGAGGTTAATCCATTTACATGTATTTGTACTGATATATTTAACCCTCATTTCTTTTGTTTTCTTGCTTTTTAGTGGCATTTTAAAATTGTATGTATATATATATATATTACATACACTACTAATTTGAATGTTATATACTCTACTTTTATTGCGAATTGATATTCTAAAAAAATAACATGCACGTTTAATTTATAAAATAAAAAACAATCAATGCCTACCTTCTTCTTCAGGCTTCCCAGGTAGCTCAGTGGTGATGAATAGCCTATGCAGGAGACACAGGTTTGTTCCCCGGGGTTGAAAAGTTCCCTTGCAAAAGGAAATGGCAAGCCACTTCAGTATTCTTGTCTGGGAAATCCCAGGGACAGAGGAGCCTGGTAAGCTACAGTCCATGGCGTCACAAAAGAGTCAGATACAACTCAGTGACTAAACAATAATCTTCTTCTTCCCATACACTTAACATATACATCTTCAACACCTATATACAACTCCTATCTAAATGTAAAACTTTGTCCAGACATGTTTTATCTAGTTTACTAACCCTACAAGGCAGATACTTATGGTTCATGCTGCTGCTGCTGCTGCTGCTAAGTTGCTTCAGTCGTGCCAGACTCTGTGTGACCCCACAGATGGCAGCCCACCAGGCTCCCCTGTCCCTGGGATTCTCCAGGGAAGAACACTGGAGTGGGTTGCCATTTCCTTCTCCAATGCATGAAAGTGAAAAGGGAAAGTGAAGTCGCTCAGTCATCACTTCATCCATGGGATGAAGTCACTGCTCCATCCATGGGATTTTCCAGGCAAGAGGACTGGAGTAGGGTGCCATTGCCTTCTCCATTTATGGTTCATAACTTGTGATTAACCCACATGCTTTTAAATTTCTAATTTTTTAATTCCTATTTGTATGTCTGAATTAGTTTGAGATAGATTTCCTTTTTGTCTTCTTTCTGTAACATTTCCTTTTAAGTATGTGTACTTGTATAAAATCTGTTTTTGTTTGAAGTTATCTTTCTCAATCGTGAGAGATAATTTGCCAAGTATATAATTCTAAGTTGATAGTTCTTTCTCCAAGACTTGCTAAGATTTTAATTTATTATCTTCTGGTTTTTATTGTTGCTTCTGAGAGACCTGTGGTAAATCTAACTGGAGTTACATTATAGGTAAGTTACATTTACTCTCCAGTTTTTCTTAATGTCTTTATCTTTGGAGTTTCAAAGTCAGTTAAATATGTCTTGAATTGGAATTTTTATTGGATTTATTTTTATTCACTGTTCTGGGATCTGGAATGCTTTCTGACTCTGAGAATTCATGTCTCTCCTCAACTGGGGGAATTCTCAACCACTACCTCATCAAATATTACTTCTTCCCATTCTTGCCTTTTTATCCTTTCAGAACTCTGATAAGGTGTATGCTACTCTTTCTCATTCTAGCCTTCCTATGTCCTAATTTGTCTTTTATTTTTTCCTTCTCTTTGCTGAATTCTCAATAATCTCTTAGATCTATTTTATAGTTTCAGTGATTTTTGTTTTGAATTTCTGGTTTGTTCTTCAGATTTACCTTGTTATTTAGATCTTATGGTTTGCTTATTTTGGTGGCTTTATGTTTTAATTTCCTTAAATTTTTATTACAATCTATTTCTAATAATTACTATGCCTGTAACTCTGAGGGTCTAGTGCTGTTGTTTGTTTTCTTTCCTGATCCTTGTTCATAGTAGCTTATGCCCTCTTCTGTTTATTTTCCAGTTTTATTGAGATACAATTGACACACATCACTGAATGAATTTCAGGTATACAACATGAAGATTTGACTCATTGTAAAATGATTGCACCAGTAAGTTAACTTCTTGTTTTAAAATTTTGCTTCATTTCATTTTTCTTCTGATCTGCATCTAAAAGATTGTGTTATACTCTAGATGAGGATGCATTATTTCCAAGAAAATCTATAATCTATCTTTATCTTAACCTATTAAGAAAAGCTATGACAAACCTCGGGAGAAGGCAATGGCAACCCACTCCAGTACTCTTGCTTGGGAAATCCATGGACGGAGGAGCCTGGTAGGCTACAGTCCATGGGGTCGCGAAAAGTTGGACATGACTTCACTTCCACTTTTTACTTTCGTGGACTGGAGAAGGAAATGGCAACCCACTCCAGTATTCTTGCCTGGAGAATCCCAGAGACGGGAGCCTGGTGGGCTGCTATCTGTGGGCTCACACAGAGTCGGACATGACTGATGTGACTTAGCAACAGCAGCAGCATGACAAACCTAGACAGCATATTACAAATCAGAAGCATTAGTTTGCCACAAAGGTACGTCTAGTCAAAGCTGTGTTTTTTTCAGTAGTCATGTATGGATGTGAGAGTTGGACCATAAAGAAAGCTGAGTGCCAAAGAATTGATGTTTTTGAACTGTGGTGTTGGAGAAGACTCCTGAGAGTCACTTGGACTGCCAGGAAATCAAACCCGTCAATCCTAAAACAAATCAATTCTGAATATTCACTGGAAGGGCTGATGCTGAAGCTGAAGCTTCAGTACTTTGCCACCTGATGTGAAGAACTGACTCTTTAGAAAAGACCCTGATGCTGGGAAAGATTGAAGGCAGGAGGAGAATGAGCTGGACAACGGAGGACAACGGAGGATGAGCTGGTTGGATGGTATTACTGACTCCATGGACATGAGTTTTAGCAAGCTCCAGGAGCTGGTGATGGACAAGGAAACCTGGTGTGCTGCAGACCATGGGGTTGCAAAGAGTCGGACACTACTGAGCAACTGAACTGAACTGATCTTTCATATTTTTCCATCCTTTTATGTCTGTGTTAATTTCTCAGAAATTTCCTCAAATATATTTTTCCAGTAGAAATTCATTGCTAGGTTTCAAATATTTCTGTTCTATTTTCACACTGCTTAGGTCCTTCTCTTTGTTTCTATTATTGTTTTTCCCTCTATTTCACTTTTATAAAAATATTAGTATATATTTATTTTACATATAAATCTATACACTACAACATACTCCTGAAATGTTGCTGTCTTTGTTGGTGTGGTGAATTCTATCCCATAATTATTTAAGAAATCCTGGGGAAGAAGAATTAAATAATAACTAAGGAAATGCCTCTTCTATGCCTATACTTCTATCATTTAGCATTTTGACAGGAGTTATAGCAGAAAACTGAATTACTTTATTATAATGCCTCATTCTTTCAAGAGCCAGATTACATCCAAATTTTTTCATCTGGATTTCTTGGCCAGTTTCTACTTGTAGGATAGTGGGATATTTTCTCAAAACTGACTGGGCAGGATAGTGAAGGAATATAGCAATCATGCATGGATACAGCTTTATGAGTACTCCAGAGTCTTCAATGTCAATTACTGCATTAGTGTAAACTTCTTCAGATAACTGTAGTCCCTAATTATCTTTAAAGATGTTAGGAATGAAGCGTCTTAATTCATCCAAATAAAGAAAACATTTCTTCATTAAACTGATGAGTTATACGCCTTTATTTTTACTGGAGGTTTTAAAAATTACATTTTTTTTCCAGTCCAAGGAAGTAAGATCATTTTTTATAATGGAATCTGGACAGTTTCTACAACAGGTCTGTTTTATTTTCTAGATGCTCAAGGGCTTAAATTTGTTTTTTCATTATCTGCTATATCTGCTTTACTACTGAGGTTGGTGAATGACTTCCTTTAAAATTTTACTGGTGTCCCCGGAAATTTAATACCGGATGCATTACAGCTATACCTTTATTGAAATCAGTAAAAGTCATTTTTGTTGTTCAGTCACTAAGTCATGTCCAACTCTTTGAGACCCCATGGACTGCAGCATGCGAGGCTTCCCTGTCCTTTACTATCTCCTGGAGTTTGCTCAGACTCATGTCCATTGAGTCCGTGATACTATCCAACCATCTCATGTTTTGTTGCCTGCTTCTCCTTCTGCCCTCAATCTTTTCCAGCATCAGGGTCTTTTAAAACGAGTCACTTCTTCACATCCGAGCAACTAACTTTTGGAGGCTTTCTTGGTGGCTCAGATGGTAAAGAATCTGCCTGCAATGAAGGAAACTTGGGTTTGATCCCTTGGTCAGGAAGATCCCTTGGAGAAGGGAATGGCTACCTGCTCCGGTATTATTGCCTAGTGAATTTTATGAACAGAGGAGTCTAGCGG
The DNA here is from genome assembly GCF_023091745.1 of Budorcas taxicolor. NCBI lineage: Eukaryota > Metazoa > Chordata > Mammalia > Artiodactyla > Bovidae > Budorcas > Budorcas taxicolor. The sequence goes on from NC_068913.1 coordinate 88,103,416, forward strand.
GCTAGGAGTTGGACACGACTAAGTGACTAACTTAAAATTCATATAACCATTTTAATATTCAACTCCCATTAATTATATCAACAAATGATAATCTCCTATTTTACCCTCTTCAGCATTGTTTCGTGATTAATTAATCACATCGTCATACCTGCAAGCGCGGATGAGGTCGGAACCCCTGCATTCACTTTTATGTCCAAACAGGTCAATGCCATGGACTTGCACTGTTCTAAAAATGTAACCGTCAGTCACATGTGGCTATTGAAATTCAGACTTAAACAAAGATAAATTAAAAAGTCAGTTTCTCGGATATGCTAGCCACATTCACGAGCTCAGGAGCCACATATGGCTGGTAGCCACCATATTGGACAATGCAGATATAGAACATTTTAATCATCACAGAGTTCTATTAGAGAGCGCTTCTATAGATAATAACCCATTTGATTCAGGAACTCAAACGTGATTCTTATTGAAAACAGTATCTCTGTGAGTAATCGTGTGAAGTTTTATCTATCAGAGCACCGCATCCAAGTTCTCCTCTATTTATATGAATGATTTAGTCAATTTCATTAGTTGTGTAAGAACCTCATAGTGCAACATAATACTTGTACTTTTTAATCACCATTTATAACTACTATAATAAAATCAGACTTCACAGAGAATTCTAATGAATCAAATGTGACCATCCAAGTGCCAGAAACTGTCGTCTTAAAATAGAACTGATCTGTGAACACTTTTAAACATATCAACCTTACAATTTATATACCTACATGCAGTCATATCTCAACCATCATATCTTTAGTAGTCATTCAAGATAATATGCTGAAAACTTCCTGTTATATTGTATTGAAGGATTCTATTCATATGGAATGACATCTAGAAAATTTTCTTTTCATTATCTTCAGTATCTAATATTATCTTACCAATAGCTTTATCTCTGGAAATTTTAAAGTATTCAAAATTGAAATGAAGTTATCTTTCCCAGGAGATTGTTCCCTGGTGGCTCAGATGGTAAAAGCATCTGCCTACCATGCGGGAGACCTGGGTTCGATCCCTGGGTCAGGAAGATCCTCTGGAGAAGGAAATGGCAACCCACTGCAGTACTCTTTGCCTGGAAAATCCATGGATGTAGGAGCCTGATGGGCTACAGTCCACGGGGTTGCAAAGAGTCGGACACGACTCTGCAACTTCACTTTCACTTTCGTTTCACAATCAGAAAACAGTAAACTACGTCTGGCTTATCTGACACGATTTCCTTTACTCATTGTTGTATGGCCTGGACTATTTGTTGGGTGGACTTCATTACCACTTTGATGTGATAGAAGGAATTCTGATGTACTACATTGTTTCCAGACACTTCCAACTTAACAGTCAACTTTTTGGTGCTTCAGCAAATTTAAAGTATGAGACAATATCTGGGAGGTATAGATATTATATTAATGCATTCTCCATCAGTTATTTCTAATTATATCATTTCAAACCATACTCATTCCAAGAAACATCACATAACAAGAAGACTACAAAAGCTCCGCTGTTGGCTACAACACTGGGTTGCTACATCATATACTGCAAAATAATACCAAGGAATGGTGTTTTGTAAACTAGTCAGCTAGAAACAGGTGTTTAATTGACCAATCTATTATTGACTTGTAACCGTTTCTTTTTTCCCTGTAGTAGTGTTCTTGCCTGGAGAATCCCAGGGAGGGGGGAGCCTGGTGGGCTGCCGTCTACGGGGTCGCACAGAGTCGGACACGACTGAAGTGACTTAGCAGCAGCAGCAGCAGCAGGATATTATTTTACATATCAATAATACAGTGATACAATAATATAATCAGTATAATATCCATATCATTGTACTGATCTTTATGGTTTATTTGCTAATTGTTACAAGTTTGTGCCCTTAAACACCATCACTCTTGGCCCTCCATCTCCTTTCTCTAGTCACCTCGTTTTACTCTGCTTTTTACAGCTGTCACTTCTTTTAGGTTCCACATATAGGTGATATGATATAGTACTTGTCTTTGTCTAACTTCTCTCACTCAGCATAATGCATTCAAAGTCCACCCTTCTTGTCACAAATGGAAAAGCCTCTTCTCTTCTCATTGCTAAATAATATTCCAGTGTGTATATGTAGCACACTTCTTATCTATTCATCCATAAATGAGCATTTGTGTAGCTTACATACCTTGTCCATTATGAATCATGCTCCCATAAACATAATCATGTATATATTTCATTGAAATCCCGTTTTTATTTCCCTAAGGTATTAATATATACTCAGAGTGGAAATTCTGGATCATAAGGTAGATCAGTTTTTAGTGTTTTGAGGCCCTTCCCTATTATGTTCTATCATGGCTGAACTACTTTAAATTCCCACCAACAGTGTATAAATATTGCCTTTTCAGGAAAAAAAGCTTTTATAAGAATTAGTGTTTAAGGGACTAAATCTTAGAATGTTTTCCTCTGGAGAAAAGTAATAATTAGATAATTTTAAAAATAAAATTTAAAAAAAAGGAGATTCTCTTTTGACTACATCCTTGCCAGCAGCTATTGCCTCTTGTCTTCCGGACAGTAGCTATTCTAACAGATGTGAGGTGATATATCCTGGTTTTGTTTTGAATTTCCCTGATGATAAGTGTGCAACCATTTCTTTATCAGAGAAACCAGCATCTTTTCTAAGAGAGTATGTGAGAATTCCACCTGCTGCGGCAGCTGTTTGTCTACTGTCAGCCACCAAAGGCATGAAGAGAGACTGTGAAGATCTTCACTGATCACTGTGACCCTTACTGCAGAGTCATCTGACTGTACCACAACAGAACCAACCACAGAGCTAGCCAATCTTCCAGAAAATGCTCCTGCTTTTCCCCGGCCTTTGTTTATAGCTGTATTTCTAGTCCTTCCCCCCATCAACCCCACCCGTCTACTCTGCAGCATTTAAGCCTCATGAGCAGGTATATGGGATCCTACTCTGCCAGGCAGACAGAGGGGTTTCTCACTGAGTGGAGTCCCAGAAACCTCCCTATAATCTATAGTACTATAATCTATAACAGTTTTCTTCTGTTATGTGTAGTTTTAAACTGTGAGAATAACAAATGTGTTTGTGTATGAGAGAGACAGAGACAGGGAGACAGAGCATCTCATAGAACTTGAGTTGTGGAAATGTCAGTATAGCAGGGTTTTTATAAGTGCACTTCCAGGCTTTCCACTTTTTTTCATTATTTCTCATTTCTTTACCATGTTGCCTGTTGTTAGCCTCTTATGACTATAAATTCATTTTTAAGTGAACCTAATAGTTCTTATTCGGACCTCTCAGTCGGCTCAGTGGTAAAGAATCCAACTGTCAAGCAGGAGACGCAGGTTTGATCCCTGGGTCGGGAAGATCCCCTGGAGAAGGAAATGGCAACTCACTTCAGTATTCTTGCCTGGAGAATTCCGTGAACAGAGGAGCCTGGCAGGCTACAGTCCTGGGGTCACAAAGAGTCAGACGTGACTTAGTGACCAAAGAACAGCAACAGTAGTTTTTATAATGGTACCTTTGCTAATTCTATATTTTCACATTGATCAACTGTCTTACATCAAAAATTCAGAAAGCAAAGGGATAGTGTAAGAAATGTGGCAGCAAAAGATAATCAAACCTGTCCCCTGGATGCATATACACACCCACATGTGCATACATGTACACCCACTGACAAATAGCATAACATAAGAGGCCTGCTCAGCTCAACTCCAATTCTCCATCCATTTCATTCCAAGACAAGAAAAAAAACAATAAAATCAATAAAAAGTTCAAATAAATTTGCCACCACAAGTAACTGTCATGAAGAATTCACCTCTCATGTATCTCTTGGGCTTATTTTTTCATCAGAAAAATAAGCTATACAACTGCAGTATTAATGGGAGGCGTAAGATTTCTTTAAACTGATTCCAGAGTTATGAAATCACATCTGGAGAGCTGTAGCAATTATCTTTATAAGACTTCTGCTGAAGAAGGGGAGGAAACCTCTCACTGGGATAGAGGGGAATGGGTTTAATAATTTGGAAAATGTTTCCTGAGGCACCAAACATTTGAATTCAATAGCTTTCTGCAGTTGAAGCCTTTATCATCAGTAATTGTTAATATACTGTTCAACTTATTTCCTTGTTTTCTCACTTACTAATATTTCTCCCTTATTTAACTGTTAGGTTATAGGGAGGAATAGTGATGGGATTGTCTTTTAGAATTTTTTTTTTTATCTTACATACTTTCTATTTTCCCTGTCATTTTGGTTGACTCCTCCCAGATCTTTTGAAATTTTGTATTATTTATAAAACTTGGTCTGAGCTGGCAAACTCAGAAGCGCTTGAGCCATGCTGAAGAGTCTCATCCATTTCTCAAACATCAGGCCCTCCTCTGAATAGGTGACGCAAGGAAGGGAAGGGGTGGCTGGGGAGACAGGCTTGTAAACAGTTACAGAGATAAAGGAGAAAGAGGAGAATCCATGGGGAGGGGATTCTGTGGGAACACAGCAGGAGCACTTATTTAGTTATATCTCTTCAGGTTAAAGCATGCATTTGCTAGACTTATATAAAATAGGAGCTTTAAAGTTAAAGCACCTTAATCTTTATCAAAAATTCAGAAGGTTTTTCTATTCTTCTCCTCCAGATTCTTGCTTCATTAATTATCCATTCTTTTAGAAATTTCTCTAGGGATTCCTTCTGTTCAATCTGCAAAAATGCTTACTTTAATTATTCCTGTCCTTAGAAAGGTGGGGAGGGGGGCTTCCCTTGTGGCTCAGCTGGTAAAGAATCTGCCTGCAATGCAGGAGACGTGGGTTCCATCCCTGGGTTGGAAAGATCCCCTGGAGAAGGGAACGGCTATCCACGCCAGTATTCTGGCCTGGAGAATTCCATGGACTCTATAGTCCATGGGGTTGCAAACAGTGAGACACGACTGAGAGACTTTCACTTAAAAAAAAAAAAAAAAGGCTTCTTTTTGGCCAAAGGTCAACAATAACATCCTAAAGGAATGCCCAGGGGCCTCACCTCAAGCCTCCCTAGGATCTCTCTCAGGCAGAATGTGATTCTTCCTGGGCTTCTGCCTTACAACTTCAGTCTACTGGGAGCCACTTGGGCTTTAGAGCTTGGATTAAACCTGTTTATATCCTTTGCCCAATACTCTATCAAGTACTTCGTTTTTTTCTTACTGATTTGAATAAGGTCTGTATAGATTTTTAAAACAACTCTTAAAATCTTACATGAGTTGTATTTCTCCTATCTTGTTTCTCCTGATACTTATTAATCATAACAATTAGCTAACAGTATTAATATTACTTAGCTTCATTGGGTAGATTCTGGGTTTTGGGATCTTCATTCTAAAGACAATTATCAGTATCATTAGTAATTATACTACCATTTATAATATGATGATAATTATATTATCATTTCCTCTAATACTTTAATGATGTAATTTTTTTCTTGTAAACATTAGTTGACCAAAGTTAAATTTCTTCATTTGTTGGTTGGTTGGTTATAAAGAAACTGTTTATCTCCTGTCAACCTTACTTCAATTTTGTGTTTGAGTCTGTGAGAGAACAGCTTAAGACCACTCTGTGGTTATTCCTCCCCATTCAGTGGCCAGCACGGTGGGGACTGCAGACCAGTCCTTCACAGCTGGGCTAAGGCTCCATCTTCGGAAGGGAACTGCGCCTTCTCAGGTGACCTCGGGAGGAGCAGCAGTACATTTGGGAGCTGGAGCACTCCATTCACCCAAAATTCCTCTCTGGTCTCAGACTTTCCAGTAATGGCTGCTCTTCTTTTTCTGCCTCTTCTGCATCGCAGCAGAAGTAGAGATCATGCTGATCTCAGGCTAGGGATGATGCTGCACATGCGCAGAACTTCTGCAGCCAGCATCCACTACTGCAGACTTGGAAGTGGTCTCCTGTGTTGTTCCCGCGATGATGGCGATGTCCCCATGGTTCAGAGGAGAGTCTGTGTCACACAGAGCAATGGTGGGTGGGTTCATATTAAGACGCATCTGTGAGAGGCTACTGATCAGTTCTGGGATCGGGAGGCTCCGGCAGCGGTGTCTCTGGGAAGCCTGCCTGGATCTGGTCACTGAAGGTTCCAGGAGTAAAGCAGCCAGCGATAGGAGTGGCCCCAGTGGTAGCAGCAAACTTCGGCACAACTCGCTGGCTAGTATTCCTGGAAGATAGAAGGCTGGTATCACCCACGTGGTACAAGCAGCGGAACTCTCCTCTGTTCTCTTTAGATTTATGACATACACGCCATCACTTTTCCTTTTGTAGACGATTGTTCCAGTGGAAATCAAGGTTGGTGCCATCTAAGGCAGTTCCCACTGTTAGAAATTTGAGAACACCTTGCTCCTTGCAGGAAATCAAAGACTCAGGACTTTGTGAAAGAAACCAAAAAGATATCCGAGAAATGATGTGTGTAATCTTTGATGTGGGTGCCTCTAGACTGAAGCAGAGAAGGCAATGGCAACCCCTTCCAATACTCTTGCCTGGAAAATCCCATGAAAGGAGGAGCCTGGTAGGCTGCAGTCCATAGGGTTGCAAGAGTCAGACACGACCGAGCGACTTCACCTTCACTTTACACTTTCATGCGTTGAAGAAGGAAATGGCAACCCGCTCCAGTGTTCTTGCTTGGAGAATCCCAGGGACGGGGGAGCCTGGTGGGCTGCCATCTGTGGGGTCGCACAAAGTCAGACACGACTGAAGCAACTTAGCAGCAGCAGCTAGACTGAAGGTGTGATCCATGTGCACCCAAAACGGATGGGAACAGAGCAGCACATTTCCTTCAGTAAGTGAAAAGAGATGGAAGACAGAACAGATGCAAAATTATGTTTGGAAATACAGTGAAGGGAGATTGGGGAAATTCCAGATGGTGATTTCTATTTCCTCTTTGGAAGTTTTCTGTTGAGAGTTGAAGGCATTAAAGTGGAGATGGGTCAGGTACTTAAGGAGACTGAAAAAGAAATGGAATCACTGTGGTGTATAGTGGAAAACAAGCTGATTTGGAAAATGAGATCAGGTTTCTGGCATTCTTGGGATACCTATGCATTTGACAATTATAAATTTATAGTGAAACCCATTCACCTTGTTTTAAATTTTCTTGCAGTGCTCTAGCTGTCACTTAAAGGCATTAAAAAAAATCAGATAATTGGGTTCTTCCTAGTTTGAAGTTTTGCAAAATAAGGGGAAGTGAAATTGGAATATTGGAACAGGAAACTAAAAATGATGGATTGTAGAGACTAAGAGGATAAAAAGCAGAGAGGAGACAGGAGAAAGCTACCAGATGTGAATAAAGTATGGATAAGTGAACTAGAAATCATAAGAGTGTTGAAGCACAATCCTACTACAATTAGTTTTATAAGGAAGTTGGGACTATCAATTGTGCTCAACAGATTATTTATGTATTTATGTATTTGTGGCTGCACTGGGTCTTCATTTGCTCTGTGCGGGCTTTTTCTAACTGTGATGAGTGGGGGCCACTCTTTGTTGCAGCGTGCAGCTTTCTCACTGCAGTGTCTTCTTTTGTTGCAGAGCACAGACTCTAGGCACACAGGTTTCAGCAGTTGCAGCCTGCAGGCTCAGTAGGTATGACACATGGGCTCGATTGCTCTGTGGAATGTGGGATCTTCTCGGAGCAGGGATTAAACCCATGTGCTCGGGGTTGGCAGGCAGATTCTTATCCACTATAACACGAGGGAAGTCCTGGATTATTTAAATAAGTGCTTTTGGAAGTGAAAGGCTTTAGATGAAGAAAAGTTCCATGGTCTGCATAGAGCGTGTAGTAAGGTGGAATGGAAATGAAGATTATCTGAGAAGAAGAAGTGTATCATTTGTTGGTGTGGGAATGTTCCCTTTATCCATGGAGTCAAACAAGCACCAGAAATATGCTAAAGAAATACACAATATTATGAGAGCCTGTGAGACAGCCTATGGAATTGTTTAATATGACTGCTGATACTGTTGTCCTTTCAGTCATGTTTGACTCTTTGCGACCCTGTGGACTGTAGCCCACCAGGCTCCTTGGTCCGTGAGGATTCTCCAGGCAAGAATACTGGAACGGATTTCCATGCCCTCTTCCAGGAGATCTTCCTGACCCTGGGATCAAATCCACATCTCTAAGGTCTCCTGCATTGGCAGGCATGTTCTTTATCACTAGTGCCACCTAGGAAGCCCAATATAGCTTTAACCACTGTAAACGTCTGATACTTTGTCTCCATGAGTAGAAACTCTGTCTATTTTGGTTATTTTATCTCTAGGATCTAACACAGTTTCTGGCACATAAAGGGGACTTGGTGGATGTTTACAAATGAATGAATGCATAAACAACTGAATGAAGGATGGTGTGGTAACCACTTTCCAAAGCTCATGACTCCCACTGAGCTTTGACTCCTAGTACTCACATCCGTGTATAGTCAGCCCACATTACACCATAGCTGGTCTATGTGACCAGTAGACCGCAGTGGAGGTCAAGGTGTGCTGCTCTGAAGGTAGTTGATGAAAGCCTGCAGCCTGCATCCTGGATCACTTGCACTGGAGGAAGCCATGTCATGAGCAGCACATGGTGAAAAACTGAAGGAGTACATGTGTGAATGATTTTGGAAACAGACCCTCAGGCCCCATGCAAGGGATCAAAGACTGAAATGCCAGCCAACAGCTCAACTGCAGTCTCTTGAGAGACCCTGAGCCAGAACCAGCCAGTAAAGCTGTACCTGGATTCTTCTTAAAAAAATATATATTGTATTTATTTTTGACTGCTCTGGGTCTTCATTGCTGCAAGTGGACTTTCTCTAGTTGCACAAGTGGGGCAAACTATGGTGTGCAAGCTTCAGTAGTTTTGGCTGGAGGCTCTAGAGTGTGGGTTCAGTAATTGCAGCACATGGGTCTAGTTGTCCTGAGGTATGTGGAATCTTCCCAGAGCAGGGATCGAACTCATGTCCCCTGCATTGGCAGGTGGATTCTTGACCACTAGACCACCAGGGAAGTCCTGAGCCTGGATCATTAATCCTTAAAAATGATGTGAGAGAATGTTATTTGCCTTAAGCTGTTAAGCTTTGGGGTGATTTGTTGTGCAGCAATAGATAACTAATACAGATAGTAAGCTATTTTTAAAGTACATTTCAAAGCTTATCTTTTTTTTTTTTTTTTTTACAAATAATTTCAGAAATTTTTCTCTGCTTTGACTTCATGAGAAGGGTTCCCCAAACTTCCACCATTCTACAGAAGGAGGGTTCCCCAAACTTCCACCATTCTTCCTGCCCCTAATTTCAATTATCATTTCATGAAGAGGAATTTTCAGCCTGTAGGTCTATGAAGAAACCAGGACAAAACAATTGCTTCCTGGTCTCAGGAGATAATTTATATTTCCTTTGATCTGTTCATAAAATCATAAACAATGTCTCCACTCTTTACATTATAGTAATTTTAAGAGTCCCTTATTTCTACATTAATAATAAAAATACCATAAAACTTAAGTGTTTAAAGGCATAAAATACCACTAGATTATGGCATAGTAACTTATTTTCTCATTTCAGGAGATATTGTATAGGCTGATATAGAAAGTATAAAGACTTTTGAAATTGCAATGATTGGCCAATCCACACTGATTTATTGCCGTATTTGGCATGTTCTTCAGTTTTTCTCAAAAGTGAAAACAAGCCAGTATAATAAATCATAACTGACACAAGCCACAAAATGCAGTTTCAGCACAGGATAATTCCACCAACACTTAGTTTTGTTCATTTCATTCTAAATGATTAAAACCTCAATAATAAAAATATAGAAATAAATTGGAAACTTTAAGGATAATTAATTTTGGATGCAATGCAATTTCTATTCAAGTTAACTATTGTTTTTAATTCATCTCATTGCTTAAAAAATGAATCATTACATGGTAAAACAATTATATGAGGATAATTTAAAAGCTCTTTATATTTGTCAGAATAAAAGCAGTTTAATGAATTAAAAGGAATACTGAATGTTATTTACCAGATGGGCCTATTTTCAGAAAATATTTTAAACAATTCTAAAGTTAATTTTAATAAATAGCAAATTGACACAGTTAATTGATAGTTTCCCATATAAATTTTGTTTAAAAAAGTAAATTATTTTATAAAAATATAATCTTAGCATATGAGGTTTCTTGCCTTATCTGTAAAAATTATTTGATATATATAACAGCCAAATTTTAAGGAATGTCAATTTCCTCTACATAATGATAAAAGCGCATAACATTTTATATCTTGCTTTAGGATAATATATTTTAAAAACATGGACTTATCTTCACATATGAGATTAAATGAATACTGTAATATTATTATATATTTTGCCCAATTTCTCATATTTATGAAAAAAGAAAGAGAAAGAAAGAAAGTGAAGTTGCTCAGTCATGTCCAGCTCTTTGGGACCCCATGGACTGTAGCCTACCAGGCACCTCCGTCCATGGGATTTTCAAAGCAAGAGTACTGGAGTGGGTTGCCATTTCCTTCTCCAGTAGATCTTCCTGACCCAGGGATTGAACCTGGGTCTCCTGCATTGTAGGCAGACACTTTACTGTCTGAGCTATCAGGGAAGTCTATATTTATGAAAGACATGATAAATATAATCACTTATGCTTTATATACAAAGTTTAACTTATATATACATATATATATTTTATATTACACAGTCTAATTTATTCAAAAGATGTGTTGACTTATTTTATGTAGTATTGCCCTATGTTAGAGCACTATACTGTGATCTAGTTTACATTTGTTTTATATAATAACTGGATGACATTTAATTCTTTGGTTAGATTTGACTCAAAAGAGAGATTGCTTTGAAGTGCAATTAGCTTTGTGAAATTTGCCCTAAAATCATTTCAACACATTTAAGCTTGTTCTTGTTCACCCACAGTGAATTGCTTCATTGTACTTTGCAACTCACCCATCCTGAATGCCAGCTTGAGAAATCAACGCATCAGACAGGATAGTAGAGGTTCTATAGTTCTTAATCAAAAAATCCATTTCCATGATAAAATTAGAGTACATTCCTAGGTATATCCAACAATCATTCCTAAAAATACACTAAACATGAGCATTATAAGAATGGTAGCCTAAGAGGAGACTCACAGGCTCACATACATATGCTTGTATGTGTGCGTGTTTGTACTGAAGACTTCATTTTTATACTGTATTTACAAAGAACGAAATGTAACATATGTATGCATGTATATGTCTCACCTCACCTAATGTCCAACTGTCGAGCTATCTAGGATCAATCAGTTTTCATTAAATTAAAGCCTAATAGTTCCTCAAGGACAGGAAAAGATATTTCTCATGCTTCTTGGTACCTTCCTACTATCCCCATCCCCATGGCATCTAGTACAATGTTCAAAGCAGGTGGTAAATAAATATTTTAATTGAGTTGACAATGGAATCATTTTTTTTTCTCAGTCTGGTAGGTTTTTATCCATTGATTTGCTAGGCCTTCTTATGTGTTAACTGGGTTAGAGATATACATTATGATTGCATTTATTTACATACTAAATATTATTACAGACAGTTTTGTTCTGCCAAGAACAAAATGAAGACAGACATAAAATAACTGTTAAGAGCACTAGTGTGAACAAAGAAAGAAAATATTGCTAGCTGATTTTGGTCCTATCAAATATACCACTTAGACACCATTGTGGTCTTTGGCTATTTGTATGAGAGCACTTTCCACCTCCAGGCACATTTTGACTGAGGCACTAGAACCAGGCTCATGCATGGGAGGGGACCAGCCAGCTCGCCTCACAGAGCAGCCCACAATAAATAGTGCTACTCCAGTGGGATTCCAAAGAATAATAGTCCCTTGCTTCCTTCCTCTCTTGGTGCTCCCGATCATAAGCACATCCTTATTCATTTTAATTATTTCACTGAAAATTACCAAGCAAATGACAGTTTAAAACAAGAGGAAGTTTCTAATTCTCTATAGTTCTATAAAGTTTGTGCCATTTATAAATAGTTGGAAAGTAACTATGTCTAATTTTATAAAGGTTATCCAGTAAATATTTTTGTAGATTCTAGCTTCCTTCCTGGGGGCTGAGTAGAAGCCAGACTGAAGTTCTATTTTTCACTTTTACTCCATCCAAAGAGTGGGTTCTCCAAACTTCTACCATCCTTCCTGCACCTTCTTTGATTGGCATCATTCCATCAAGAGGAATCTTCCTAGCTGTGGTCTGCAGAGGAAGTCAAGACAAAACAATCACTCGCTAGTCTCAGTGATTGAGACTAGTCTAAATACCTTGCAATTTTGCAATTTGTACACATATCCATTTCTCTTCCCTCTGTCCAGAAAAAGCCCCTTTTCAGGCATATCTTCATAATAAGATCCTATAAAAGTGAGTATGGCTTTCAGCTCACAACCTCAATTCTGTTTATCCTCAGGAGAAAAAAAAAAATGAAGGCTATAACGTATGCATTCAGACTACAGTATAATTTATAATAGTACAAATTGAAAGCCATCAATAAAAAAAATCCATAATAGAAAAACATTCAATAAAAGTATGATTTGGTCATTAAGTGGAATAGCATGCAAACACTATATGATAATTATGGCAACTAGATTGTGAAGTACAGAAAGCTGCTACCTCTAATTCAATACAAAATCTGTAGATTGAGGAATTTCCAAAATTCTGACAGTCCCAGAATTAGGCCTCCTCCACCACTATTTGAACCAGTGGGAAAAGGGGCCCCTATGTCTGACCACACTTACTTCCAAATAGGTCTCCCCTATGTCATCTGATGGGTGAAATTCTTTTGCTTTGACTGCTTCTGAGAAACGTAGTGTTTTTAGCTTTCCAGCCTCTGTATCACAAAAGAGGATTGGAATACATGTTGAGGGAGATAATCCATAGGGATTATTACTACTTTTAAGAAATCAATAGTTTGTTTTATCTACATAATTTTAACAATTGGATAGGTGGGGAGAAGCCAAGGAGACACGGTATACAATCAGTGAATATTTTTAGGAAGCATAATTTCTAGAAATAGTCATGTTCGGGAGAAAACATTTATTGTTTTTTTAATAAGAGAATGTTTAATAATCGAATATTTGCCAATGACCACTATATTCTAAAATCCTATCAAAGAAACAAAAGTGTAAATGATATTGGATTGGCAGCCTGGTGTTGTAGAAAGAGGACTACATGAAGGTTAAATATATTTGTATTTTAGTTCTGGTTTTCTTACTAATTAGATAGATTATTTAGTAACTTAGTGATTTAAGTAAATAACTATTGTACTTCAACTAGATCTTTGAGTAATCTTGTTTCATTGAAATGTAAAAGAGAGGTTTCTAATTTCTTTTCTAGTCCGAAAAAAGTGTTTAACTTCACCATTATTATTATCATGATCACCTAAGCTGTTGATTTGTCATGTAAATTTTAACTTATTTAGTCTCATTTTTGGGAAAAGGAGAAACCACTTGTGCCATATATATATATATATATATATCCCCTATAAGTATAGTTGCTGCTCTTTCTACAACACTGATAATCTTCAAAAAATTAGATTATATGGATTTTAGAACAGTCCATGTCATTATCCTTCCCCCCAAAAATGTTAATGTAACACTCAAATCTCTAGGGTGTCTTATAATTGTTTATTACCGAGAGGGCATTTATTTTTCTTCCTTGGATTAAGGAAGATGCTCTTTATGGAGCATCTGCTACATCAGGCAGTGCCCTGCAACGCAGTCCTCCTTCAGCTATAGAAAGCATTAAACAATCATACCAGTTGGATCTTCGTGGCATTTTAAAATTTACAAAGGGCACTCACAAACTTTATCTCATTTAATCCTCAGAAGAATCCTGTCCTTGTTTTACCAAGGAGACAACTGAGGTTTAGAGACCAGAGACAAGGCATGTTCCCTGTGCTTTGAAACACATTGAGCTTTACCTGTAACGTCTCAGCTACTGCATGTGAAAAAAACCAACCCTTCATGAATTGACACCCCTCTGCTAGACTTGATTCTTCCCTTTTGCTCTAGGCAAACTGGTTCAATTCTAGGCAAAGCCAGCACTTACTCTTGTTTTATTACTTTCCTGCTTGGCTGCCTACAAAATGTAGTCCTCATCACTGCAAAGACTGAAGCTTCACTTTGCTAAGTAAGCACCCTAATATGAATGATTGATTCATGACAGCACAATTTTCCTGTTTTTTTTTCCACTGTGGTTGAATTAGCTACCAGAAATTACAGCTCTAACCTATTGAAGTTTTTGTAGAAAGTGATATCATAAAATATCATATTATTTCAAAGTGGTATCATAAAATGAGTATATGCAGGATATATAGGATGAGGGAAACTCTTCTCTCGACATCATACCTATAGTAAGTTCATTAGATAAACATGATGATGAAAATGAACTCTAGACACTAGGCGTGGAACCCATGGAGTTGTCTTGTGGATAAGCTAACTGTTGAGGAAAATCTAGCAGTGTCATACTGCCGGAAGAAGTGAGAAAACTGAAAAAAATTAGGAGACTTTGATGTATAAACATATATAGAGCCATAATTCTATTTTTTGTCATATAGAAAAACAAACTCATATTTGAATTTGCAGAAGCTAGGGTTCTAGATCCTCTCACTTACTTCACACACTCAGATACTTTCCCCTTCTGGTGGAGACTGGGGGTTTTAGTCTCTGAAGAGAGTAAAATAGATGGTAAAATACAGCATTCATGGAATAAAAACAATATACTACTCTTAAAGGACATTTAGAGACCAAAAGAGCTTTTAAAAATTAAAACTGTGATAAGAGAAACAATAAACTTGACAGATGTGTTGGAAAAGACTTAAGAAAAATTTTCTGGCAAGAAAAAAAAAAACAAAAACAGAAAGGTAGGAGAGAAAATAAAAATTAGAAAGTGTTTAGTCTGTTCAAATGGCTATAGGAGAAATACCATAGACTAGGTGGCTTATGACCGACAAAAATTTATCTCACTCAATTCTGCAAGCTGACTGTATGTGTGTGTGTGTGTGCACTCAAGCATGTCCAACTCTTTGTGACCCCACAGACTGTAGCCCACCAGTCTCCTCTGTCCATGGGATTTCACAGGCAAGAATACTGGAGTGGGTTACCATTTCCTACTCCAGGGCATCTTTCCCAACCAGGGATCAAACTTGAATCTCTGTGTCTCCTTCATTGACAGACAGATCCCAGCCTGATCTGGGAAACCTAGAGGCTGATTGGCAAACTTCATTTTATCTGTAACCTTAATTCCCCTTTGCCATGTAACATGGCATATTCCAGGACTAAATCATGCACATCAGAAAAATTCGTAGTGGAAAAGCTCCACGACATCCGTACATTTGCCCAACAATCAAGAGTTCCACTTTGAATCCTCTCTCAAGGGCATTGGCAGTCAATCAATGACAGTCAGAGAAGTGGTAAAAAAAAAAAAAAAGAAAGAGGAGAATTGTGTCTTCATACTGGTAAGTGAGCAGATACTTTCACTTTTCTGTGATATCTCTACCCCAAACCCTTGAGGAGTCAGAACCCTTAGAAATTTGGGGGTAAAAATCCTTTAAGAAGAATGCACCATCACCAAATTGCTTAAATCTGTCTACTCCTGAAGACAAGGAAGAACATTTGAATCCATACAGTATTCATGGTGTAGACTTGAGTGTAGTTTTAATAAGCAAAAGTGCCTGAAAAATGAATAGACTCTAACCAAGATGCAACAAGGGATAGGAAAAGCAGTTTATAGCATACTAACTCATAAGGACAGTTAATGAAAAATATGTAAACTCATATTTTTACCTCTATGAGTCTACATTCTTCAATCACCTGTTGCAAGTAAGTGAAAATCTGGAAAGCCCATTCAATTTGTATGTAACAGATTATATGAGCCAAAGATGGAGAAGCTCTATATAGTCAGCAAAAACAAGACCAGGAGCTGACTGTGGCTCAGATCATGAACTCCTTATTGCCAAATTCAGACTTAAATTGAAGAAAGTGGGAAAACCACTAGACCATTCAGGTATGACCTAAATTAAATCCCTGGCTTAAAGCTCAACATTCAGAAAGCTAAGATCATGGCATCTGGTCCCATCACTTCATGGGAAATAGATGAGGAAACAGTGGAAACAGTGTCAGACTTTATTTGTGGGGGCTCCAAGATCACTGTGGATGGTGACTGCAGCCATGAAATTAGAAGACGCTTACCCCTTGGAAGGAAAGTTATGACCAACCTAGATAGCATATTCAAAAGCAGACAAATTACTTTGCCAACAAAGGTCCATCTAGTCAAGGCTATGGTTTTTCCAGTGGTCATGTATGGATGTGAGAGTTGGACTGTGAAGAAAGCTGAGCGCTGAAAAGTTGATGTTTTTGAATTGTGGTGTTGGAGAAGACTCTTGAGAGTCCCTTGGACTGCAAGAAGATCCAATCAGTCCATCCTAAAGGAGATCAGTCCTGTGTGTTCATTGGAAGGACTGATGTTGAAGCTGAAACTCCAGTAGTTTGGCCACCTGATGCGAAGAGCTGACTCATTTGAAAAGACCCTGATGCTGGGGAAGGTTGAAGGCAGGAGGAGAAAGGGGTGACAGAGTATGAGATGGTTCGATGGCATCACTGACTTAATGGACATGAGTTTGGGTAAATTCCAGGAGTTGGTGATGGACAGGGAGGCCTCGTGTGCTGTGGTTCATGGAGTCGCAGAGAGTTGAACATGACTGAGCAACTGAACTGAACTGAACTGATTACACGAGCTCTGAAGAGATGACAGAGGGAGGCACAATGTCCATCATTTGAGCTGAAGGGCCATGTTCTTTCCTCAGGCTCTTTACTTATTTCCAGCAGTAGGGTTTTGTTTTGTTTTTTTAAACCATTTTCTTACTGTAAACCAAAGGAAATACAGCTCAAGTTAAAGTGGTAAAATCATTTTTCATTTTCTAAGCAGTGATAGAATGACTAGTGTTATTATAAACGAAAGAAATGAGTTCATGCTTTCTTGATCTTAAAGTATATAAATGTAATCAATGTTTTTCTTTTTAAAGGTGAAAAAAGTAGGAAAGACTCAGAGAAGTGATTTGCTTTTGTAATACAAAGCTATTTGTCTTACTGTCATAGTCAGCCCCTTCATTCCTATCCATCCATCCTCTTCAGCCTCCTACAGAAGCCTTCAGGGGATGAAGCAACATGTCAAAGACGGATGGAGGGTATGGGTTAACTGTTGCTGAAGCTTCAATATTTTGGCCACTTGATACAAAGAGCTGACTCATTGGAAAACATCCTGATGCTAGGGAAGATTGAAGGCAAAAGGAGAATGGGATAGCAGAGGATGAGATGGTTAGATAGCCTCACTGACTCAATGGACATGAATCTGGACAAATTCCAGGAGGTAGTGGAGGACAGAGGAACCTGGTGTGCTGCAATCTATGGGGTTTCAAAGAGGTAGGCATGGCTTAGCAACTGAACAACAATGGGTGAACATTTTGTGAGCTGTTCTAACTCTGACAATGGAGATTTCCATAGACCTTTTTCTCTGAAAGTCTTTAAGATAATTTTTAATATTCAGAATCAAAGAAAAAATAGCAAAACAATTATCAGACTATTATGAAGTCATGAAACAGTGATTCTGAGTTTCTTTATATCCTTTTATTTCATACTTTCCTCCCTCTGTTTCTCTCTCTCTTGTTTTCACTGTGTAGAAGACATATCTATTATTTACCTATTTCATTTCTCCTTTCCTTCTAGGCACTTTGGAAAAGTAATGGGCTGGAAGGGAGGTGATAGATGTCATAGCTGTGTGGAAATATCTCAGCTGACATGAAACACCCACCAATACTTTTTTACCCTGGAATTGTGAAAATGCATGTTGAGAAGGAAATACAAAAAGCTCAAAGCAGCCTAGATTCCCCAACAGCCCTATTCAAGGCAGCTAAACTGGCTTCTGGTGATTGAGAAATTAACTTTTTTTATCCAGTCAAGTCCCAAATATTTTAATTTTCTTTGCCAACTTCACTTTTCATTATGTATTTTCCCCATGTAGGCTTTTATTATTTTATCAATTTACCCATATCCTTAGACATTTCTTCACTAAATATGCTTGATTGGGCTTCAAATTTTAATTTTCCAAATTTATATATACAAAGATAGACAGGCATAAATGCTATGAAGAACTAGTTTCATTGGAATATAAAGCACACAGGAATCTTGTCAATTCAGTTTGAACTATGATGCTCACTAGGGGATTTGGTATGTATTGAGCTACTGCTGTTTCAGAAAGATGCCTTCCACTGGGTGACTAAATTTAAGGTTTGTTTATGGGAAAGGCATACACATTGGAATCTCTTGAAACTTGGTTTTTAATTCCAATTCTATCATCACAAGTTCTTTGACTCTGATTTACTCTAAGCTCTTTCAGCCTTGGAAAATGTCTGAGAAATGGAGAAATGATATATCCAATTTTAAGTTTTGGAATAATTAAAGATCACAGATGCAAAAATATTTAGCATAGCGTTGACAGCAATAAGAAGAGAGTGAAAAAGTTGGCTTAAAGCTCAACATTCAGAAAATGAAGATCATGGCATCCGGTCCCATCACTTCATGGGAAATAGATGGGGAAACAGTGGACAGTGTCAAACTTTATTTTGGGGGGCTCCAAAATCACTGCAGATGGTGACTGCAGCCATGAAATTAAAAGATGCTTACTCCTTGGAAGGAAAGTTATGACCAACCTAGAGAGCATATTCAAAAGCAGACAAATTGCTTTGCCAACAAAGGTCCATCTAGTCAAGGCTATGGTTTTTCCAGTGGTCATGTATGGATGTGAGAGTTGGACTGTGAAGAAGGCTGAGCGCCGAAGAATTGATGCTTTTGAACTGTGGTGTTGGAGAAGACTCTTGAGAGTCCCTTGGACTGCAAGGAGATCCAACCAGTCCATTCTGAAGGAGATCAACCCTGGGATTTTTTTGGAAGGAATGATGCTAAAGCTGAAACTCCAGTACTTTGGCCACCTCATGTGAAGAGTTGACTCATTGGAAAAGACTTTGATGCTGGGAGGGATTGGGGGCAGGAGGAGAAGGGGACGACAGAGGATGAGATGGCTGGATGGTATCACTGACTCGATGGACGTGAGTCTGAGTGAACTGCGGGAGTTGGTGATGGACAGGGAGGCCTGGCGTGCTGTGATTCATGGAGTTGCAAAGAGTCAGACACGACTGAGCAACTGAACTGAACTGAAAAGTTAAGAGTTATGTTTTATGCAGTGGGAATTTTCAGTACTTCCAGCCTGGGAGACAGCATCTCAAGTAACCCTGAGAGGACTGCTCTGAGGAGGCCAGTGGAAGACGCAGGTTATACACAAGTTTTGTATCCAAGGCAGGTAGTCTGAACATCAAAAGATTATTGTTAATTAAAGAAAACCAGATAGCCCAAGCTAAGCAATTTAGTGCTTTTCTTTGTATGGGAAGATGCAAGAATCTGGGCTCACTGAAATTCCTTCCATATACATCTCAGCTACCCTATCCAGCCCAGTATCTTGTGTTTTTTCACATCTTGAGCTTCCTTGGGTCTCACCATAGGCAGTAGCTGCAGTCTGATGGCTGCCTGATGACAGGCATTCTTCTCCTTCCTGAGTGCCTTTAGAGCTCAGGGGCTTACATTAGAGGGCTGGAATCGCTATGCTTGTGACATCTTTGCTTTACTGATATGGCAGGAAATTATTTCATATACATATGTGTCTGTTGCATATATATATATATAAATATATAAAGTATCAATAGAAAAAAATTGTACATTAACTGAAGGTCAAACACTTCTGCTGGAAGCAATAGGGAAAGATTGAAGTTTTCAGATCCAGCCTGTTCTCTGCTTCTACACAATCAGCAGAGGAGTCGTTAATTGTGCAGGAAGAGGACAGAAGATCACAGTAGGCTGGGAGTACACTGGAGATGTTCTAGGCCCGCCGGCCGCGCCGTCACCTGATGAACAGCAACCACCAGGTAAGTTCTAAGTCAAGGCAAATATGTCATGAGCCATCTAAGTCTGTTACCGAAAAGCCAGCAGGTAAGACAAGGGACAGGGGCTACCTCCTGAGTCTGGGGATCTAAATTAGTCTCTAGGAACTGACAGGGAAACGTCACAGAGCTCCCTGAAACCTCCTTAGAAGCAGGCAAGAGAAGGAGCCAGTAAGTAGTACTGTTGTGATAGTGCCTCTTTTCCAATAAATTAGTTTATGTTCTCAAACATTAATTAAGTACAGGGTATGTGTCAGGCCCATTGATACGTACAGAAATAATGATACAGACAGAAAGGAATTTAAGAGTAATTTGTAGGACTTGATGACTGATTAGATGGGGGTGTTGAGGAAGAGGGGATCAATAAAACTTCTGAGGTTTTGAGGACTCTAGAAAGTGCTTGTTTAGGAAGAATGGTGAGTTTTTAGTTTCAGGTGCTATGTACTTGCAAGATCATTAGGATATGACTTTACACTCTTTGAAGAACTCTATAAATGGAATAAGGAAGGCAGAAACTTAGTGGTTTGAGACAAATGGAGGTAAGGAAGTAGAGAAAATGACTACAGTCTATTCTTAACAAGAAAAATATGAAAGAAGACACACCCAATGCTATAATTATAATGAGCCATGCGGTCAAGAAGAGATTTTTAATGGAAAAATATTTTAATAGTTTAGTGAGAAGAAAATATCAGGAAGGAGAGGTTCAAAGAAATGATGAACCATTGGCTCCAGAAAAGTCAGAGGGTTCAGACCAAGCTTGGAAGAATGAGCATTTAGCCAGGGAAAGGAAACCTCATTATCTGAGATTGGAGGAAAGCAATCTAGAAGTATCTCTTTTCTAGAAGTAAAGGGAAGAGATTTGTTCTGGTCCTAAAATCTGATGGATGGCAGTTATAGAGAGATAATATTTTGGCTAAGAAGAAAAAATGAACATAATGATTTTTAACATTGTCAAAAGTATAATGAATCATCTAGAGTGGCTATATGTTATTTTTGATGAAAGATAGGCAATAAACAGAATAGCTCATTCCAATGACCCAGTCCAATGCTGATTCTCTGGTCTTCAGAATTTGTTTTACATACTTGCTTTCTAATCTAATACTATTGTAGACATTTTTCAAAGGCTTAGAGAACAGGCAAATATTGATTTTAAATTAAGTTGTAAGAAGGCTTTATATCCTATGCTTGTCTCTGACAGAACAAGGAAAAGTGCGTTTTCACATTTAAATGGCAAGGAAATGAAAGTAGCAATAAGCCTAGATTTTCTCTTTAAGGCCATAGAATTTTGAGAATACATCCTTGGGAACTTAACTTGAACCGTTCAGATCACGGTTGTTAGGGGAAAAGAAAAACATAATTATTTTACTATGTTTTATAATCTTGATGGCGGTGGGTAGAGATAACGGAGGCGCACATGTAGATGTTGAAATATCAGTCATTAGCTTATAACCAGCAAAGGTAGAAGAGGAATCGCTCTCCCATTCTACGGAATAGATTTGTCTGAGTACAACTAACAATTATCTTAATCTACTAAGAAGTGTCTTACTTACAAAAAATTATTTTTTCAGAGGGTAAACATTTAATCGATCCAACCTGATGACTTCTGCTCAAATATATTTGTCTGTGACAATAGATAAAAATAAGTAATAATGTATGTGAGCTATGGGACTTCCTATGTGGCACAGTGGGATAACCCAGAGGGATGGTATGGGGAGGGAGATGGGAGGGGGGTTCAGGAGTGGGAACTTATGTACACCCGTGGCAGATTCATGTTGATGTATGGCAAAACCAATACAGTACTGTAAAGTAAAAAATAAATAAAATTAAAAAAAAAAAGAATTCACCTGCCAATGCAGGAGATACAAGAGAGTCAGGTTTGATATCTGGGTCAGGAAGATCCCCTGGAGTAGGAAATGGCAACCCACTCCAGTATTCTTGCCTGAGAAATTCCATGGACAGAGGAGCTTGGTGGGCTACAGTCCATGGGAATCAAAGAGCTGGATTCCACTGAGTAACTGAGCACATACCCATATGAGCTATATGGGAACAATGTATTACCGTCAACTATAAAAAGTACAGATACTTTACTTCCCCTTTAATTCCATATTTTATTCACTGACTCTACAGTATTCTTTAGTTTCTTAGCACTTCCACTGAATTTACGAGTCAAACAGATTCTGCAGATAAAACACCCCCCTTCTACCATCTGCCTCTATCTTTATTTATGTTAGGAACACTTTGGAAATAATTTGCCGAGTAAGGATGCTTATGGGAAACCATGGACATTTCACAACCACAAATGACTAACCCTGACATCAGACAATTCCCAGATATATAAATGTGAGATGGTAAGATTTAGCAAATAAAAATATATGCCATCTGGTCAAATTTGAGTTTTAAATAAACAATAAACTTTAAAAAATAGAAATATGTCCAAATATTGCATGGGGTACATTAAAAATTACTTTGCACTAAAAAATTTATTTATTGTATTTGAAATTACTCTTTAAATTTATCCATTAAATTTAGTGCATTATAATGTACTAAATTATCCTGTACTAAACAATTATTCACTGTTTATCTGAAATTCAAATTTAATTTGGCATTCTGTATTTTATCTGGAAATCTTCTGCAATGATAGTTTGTAGTAACTATGTCTTCCTCTTCTGTCTGAGTTCCTTTATGGTAGAGCTGGAGTAATCCACACTTGAATGGTTAGCACCTAAAGCAATGTATGATACATAGTGGATGCACAATAGAAATGTGTTGAATGAATGAGTGACTGTCAAGGATGGGTTTTAAAGAACCAATAGAAATAGAGATAGAGAGACGGTGGTATAGATATAGATGTAGATATTTATTTTCTGGGTTGTTTTGTTGGCATAGCTCAACCAAGTAATTATTATTGGTACCAGCTAATGAGAGAAGTTTTCACATATTCAAGTATGGGGACGTCATTCTGGCTCACGTATGATTTGGCTTGAACTTTATGCTATGTAGAAAAGTCTCTCACGGATTGTACATCTGTTTTAGAGACACAGATGTATAGAACAGACTTTTGGACTCTGTGGGAGAGGGAGAGGGTGGGATGATTTGGGAGAATGGCATTGAAACATGTATACTGTCATGTAAGAAACGAATCGCTAGTCTAGGTTCGATACAGGATACAGGATGCTTGGGGCTGGTGCACTGGGATGACCCAGAGAGATGATATGGGGAGGGTGGTGGGAGGTGGGGTTCAGGATTGGGAACTCATGTACACCCGTGGCGGATTCATGTCAATGTATGGCAAAACCAATACAGTATTGTAAAGTAAAAAAAAAAATTTTTTTTAAGAGTTAAAAAAATTTAATTGCATTAAAGAATGCATTTAAAAATCAAAATGGAGTAATTGTGGTTTAGGTATTCAAAACAGAGC
Organism: Budorcas taxicolor; assembly: GCF_023091745.1. NCBI lineage: Eukaryota > Metazoa > Chordata > Mammalia > Artiodactyla > Bovidae > Budorcas > Budorcas taxicolor. Next base: position 88,126,824 of record NC_068913.1, read on the forward strand.
CATGTGGCTATCATGGATATGGTTTCAGACAGGTTCCTGCATCACTGAGAACTTTAATATTCTGGACTCTGTCAAACTCAGGACACCACCAACCATATTCAAAACAATATCTGCTAGCAGCTAGCAGTTGCCAGATGCAAGCCTGTGGTTTCAGGTCTCCCCTGTAACTATGCAATCATCTCAGTCCCCAATCAATCCTTGCTTAACAAGCACCTTGACTTCTTGCCAGCCTCAATCCCAATTCTGGACCAATAACTTTTATACTATTGCAGGTCTTAGCAATAAATGCCTCCCCCATTTTGTAATTCGGTGGAACACAATTCAAGTGCTTCTTGAACTTGTGTCTTCCAGGCTCTAGTCCTCATTGTAGCTCAAATAAAACTCTCTCCTATTTCTTGATATAAGTTGTTAATTGATTGCACTGACCTTAAAAAGAAAGAAGCCAGAGTTCCAGTCCCACCAGAGTCACCCTTTGGCAATTCATACGCGCAACAACCCAGCTGTTACTCTCTTTCTGGGTATAGCTGCGGCTATGCAATGGATGGAAATGAACACAGCATTCTTCTGCCCAAGAAAACTCTGGATGCCTGCCTGAAATTTTGGTTATATTTGAGGAAACCACAGCCCTGGGGCTTCCCTGGTGACTAAGATGGTAAAGAATCTGCCTGCAATGTAGGAGTCCTGAGTTTGATCTCTGGGTTGGGAAGATCCTGTGCAGAAGGGCATGGCAACCCACTCCAGTATTCTTGCCTGGAAAACTCCTATGGACAAAGGAGCCTGGCTGGCTACAGTTCATGGGGTGGTAAATAGTTGGACATGACTGAGACTAAGCACACACCACAGCTCCGGCCGAGAACTAAAATGAAGACCCACCAGAAGATCCAAATCTTCATCTGAATGCTGAGAAATTAAACAAAGAGTTTATGGTGAAAAGTGAAGAAATCTATGACTCTCATGAGTTGCTACTGGCAGCCTCTGGCTAGAGTTCACCATAAAATCCCAGGTAAGATCCTCCAAGAAGCAAGAGGTTCATTAAGTTACCCAACTATCATATGAATTGTATCCTGTTTTGTTTTGTTTGTTTTTTTTTAGAAAAAATATTCTTCCAGGAATGTACTGAACTCTGTATGTAAATAAATATAAACTTCCAGGACCTAAATGTGATTGACATGAAACAGCATACTGCAACTAAACTTTACCAGAACATGTACATACACAAACTATACCTTGATTATATATTAAAGAAAATAAATATAAAATATGTAAGTATATTTATATAGAAAGAGAATATATATTTATATGTGAATAAATAAGTAGATTGGTAGATAGATAAATAGATGATAGATTGAGCCTGTGAACAGAGGCTCCTGATTTTAAAGCTTTCTAACTTTAACCCACAATGGCTAACGCACACTGTTCAGGTAACACATCTCAGAAATGGCTGTGACTGCTATAAAATTGTGAAATGTGAGTTACAATGTGTTTGATGTTCCCACCCTTCTGATGGCTTCTCTTCCACACCTGAGCTGTTGCAATGACTGCAAAGACCTATTTTCCAGGGACTGGAACCTCTGAAGCCTGTCACTCCATTGCCCTCCCTGGGACTATCAGATCCGTGGTGGCTGGTCCTGTAAATCAGTAACATAAAATTGGTTTCCATTCTGTTACCCATACAAACCGCAACAGCAACTTGACTACTCTCTCAAGGTGGTTTTTGTACTTCTTGGGTAAACGACAATTTTTTTAACTGTGAGAATAAAACTAGCAGAGACCACACGATTCACCTATCCTTTTTATCAGGATAATTTTGATTTCAACAGTGCTTAGTGATCTAACTCAAAAAAGTGACTAGTGATGCAACTTTGTGGCCGCATAAGAGGAGAGTTAAGAGTAAATTTTGCTACTCTTGGGTTATTCTGGCAGTCCAGTCTAGATTTGATAATTGAGATCACATAGAGCACCATACAGGCCCCTGAGCAAGCCTTGTTTCGAAACAGATGTTCTCAGAAGTTTCTTCTGTAGTTAACTCTTGTTTAGTATTTCAGGTATAAGCTCCTCCACTAGGCAGTCAACATTCCCTGTGATCACACCCCACTCAATCTGCTCCAATTTTATTCATGTTGTTTTTATAGCACATAACATCTGCTTCTTTCATTCTTGTCTCCACCCTCTTTGACATCAGTTTTTTTCCAGCCAGTCATTCTGGATTAACTACACATCTCTAGGAAACCTTCTCTACTTACTCCAGTCCATGTCGAAACACTTCCTCTGAACTTTCATTGTATTTCTAGTTTATATACACACTTCTTGCTACTCAAGCCAGTTTTCTTCTTAAGTGCAAACTCACCTGAGCAATCATCCATCTCCATCACAATTCTTACAAAAATTGCAGCATTCCTATTTTTATTCAGGGAAAAAACAAGATCAAGGGTCACTTTCTTACTATTTATATGCGTTCCTGAATAAACACATACAATAAACACAGAGATTTGAAATGTACTACATGACTGTAATCAATCTCAGAAGCAACAGTAAATTTCATTATATTAACTCTGGGTATTTAACTTACTGTTTAGAGACTGTGGATATTAGTAAGAAGCAGCAGTGACAGCCAAAATACATTCAGAACCCAATTTTGTGTGTGGCAAGCTATCTTGAAAAATTTAAAGCTGAAATACTATTTTTGAGACAAGAACAAGACGCGGGAGTACACACTGTACAGATAACCTACATCAAATGATTACTAAGAATACAAGTATAATTCCAGAACTTGACTTTCTGTGCCTTAGACCGGACTCCTGAAAGGCTACAAATGGAGTCTTATATGAAACATAGAAGGTACATACAATGTGACATTCCAGTTCAAGGCATGTGTTACTTTTTTTTTTTTTTTTTTTTGGTATATCCTGCAATAGAGCAATTAAAAAAATAAAAAATCCTCCCTTTCGACTCTGCAAGGAGACACTTGGGGAGTTCCGTGCGCCCGGGAGGACCATGGCTGAGCTTAAAGTTACTCCAGGCAGCTGTGCACAGCAGGAGAGTTCGACTGGAGTCCGGGGCAGAGGTAGGGGCAGGGGCAGGGGCAGCGGCAGGGTCTAACAGTTCACAGTCATGGCCGGAGATTATTTGCAGTCAACCGCCCCGAAGGAAATGTGGTCTGGAACTACTTAGGAGATTTGAAAAATGAAAAGAAATGGGAACCCAAGTAACCCAGCCCGCCTCCCCCACCTCCTTCTGAGTGTACCAACTTAGCATACGCTGAGAGGACAACAATCAAATGAAAAACATTTCCAGGGGTGAACCCCAAAGGTCAGTCTCTGGCTGCGCCGGACAATGGGGGTTGGGCTTCCTCTTCTCCTCCAAACGGATGAAGGAGTCTTAATGAAGAGGCGTTTTCTCCGGCGAAGATTCTAAACCCCAGCGGGTTCCACAAACTCCGGGGCAGCGAAGCTTCTGGCGCGGGGCGGAGGGAGGGGGGTCGCTCTGCGAATCGCCACTCTGGGACCGGGGCCCAGAGCCGCAGCCACGCCCCTCCGCCCCCTGCGCGCGACCCCGCTCGACCGCGCGCTCCCAGCGGCGCGGCGCCCCCGCCCGTGCCCGCGCCCCAGCCCCCGCCGCGCGCACAGCCCGGCCGGAGCGCGCACCCGGCACACAGGCGCCGCCGCGCTCCGAGCGCTCAGACCGCGGCCGCCGCCGGCCAGCGAGACCGAGTCTTGCACGCCCGACAAGCGCCTCGGCTCGCGACTCCCCCGCCCGCGAGCACCGTGCGTCCTCCCCTCGGTTATTTCTCTCCTTCTCTCTCTCTTACACACGCACAGACACACGCGCGCGCTCTCACACGCACAACCTCGCACCAGTCCATCCCCCGGAGGAGAAAACATTTCCTTGGCGCCCGCTCCCTCTCCATTCAGACCCGCAGAGGAGCCGCGCGGTGGGAACCCCCAGATCGTCTGGAAATGCTAATCCTAAAGCGCTTCCTCGCCTGTATTCAGCTCCTCTGTGTTTGCCGCCTGGGTGAGTGATAACATTTACATTTCCCCTCCGGGGACACGGGTCGGGGGTTTTCAGAGCCTTCGGTACTTGCTGCCGCGCCGCCATCTAGCAGGGAGGACAGAGGGACGGCGGACTGGGGCGCCCGCCGCGGTGGTCGCGGCGGCACGGCGGGTGTCAGTGGCGCGGGAGGATGCGCCCGCTTCCCACCTCGCACCTCCGCCGCGGTCCACCTGCGGGCAGGAATGATGCTCCCGCCGCCGAGAGAGGGGGCTTGCCCATCGCGCCCCCTGTCCTCGCAGCTCGTCTCTCTCCTCATTGCAAAGTATGGAAAGAGTCTCTTCGATACACATTAAAAAAAAAAAAAGATAAATACAGTCGTGCGGCGGGGCTCCGTACTGTATGGCATTCTTGCTAAGTTCACGCTATGGATATTTGGGGCTTGAATGAGAAATACACGTGTCTGTTGCGAATTAAACACACGCACGCACGCACACACACCCGAAAGGTAGTAACAGGAGCAGGCACCAACCTGACTTTTCCGTGGTTTTCTGTACTTTCAATTTAGTCACATTCAAGTCTGGGCATTACTTAAAAAAAAAAAAAAGTTTTAATCAAAATTTCCATCAACGTTCTGCCACTGCTGCCAGCGTCAGAGGAAAGGTGCAGGTTGATAGTTATTGGGATTCATCTTTCACCCACCACCTTCCAGGTTACACCTTTAATATTGAAACTGCCTTCTGAAAAAGCCAGGTAGAATATTTACCTGGGATGCAGATCCAAGTGTTCCTAGCATTTTCTGGAAGAATTATAAAACTAGATTTTTGTATTCTGTTAACGAAATGTCGTTTTTCCTTCGTGAAGATGGTCTATTATGATGGAATGTAATAGGTCTGGAGGCATTAACCTGAAAGGTAGAAGATGTACCTCTGTGAATACTCGTACTTGACTTTTTTTTCAGTTAGAGGATCCTAATTTGTTTTCTAGATTGTTCACAATAAAATAGATATTAACCTATATTTTTCATCCCAGAGATGGTGCTGCTCTTGGCATGGTAATCTTTACAAAAAGAAATAATTTCCATGTTCTAACTAATGGGAATTGCATTGTAAATATGGTGAGAGTTGCCAATAGCATGCCAGATACACGGACATGATTTAAATTCTAAAAGATTTAGGAAAGTGCTCAGGGATGATGTGATGCACATGGTTGGCATTTCAAGACTTGCAGGGAGTCTGGTCCTGGTTTTGTCTAAAACCATACAATTGATTCTGGTGAGAGGAAGACATTTTTTGAAAGCGCTGCGGTCATCGAATACACACCTGTTGAATTTATGTTTCTGTTATAGATCTGTGTTAACAATAAAGCCAGATTCTCTTGGTACTTAAAATCTCAGTGTAATATAAAAATAAACCAGAGAATATTTATTTGTATGCCACCTAAACCACATGACCTGAGTATATTGTGAAGTTTTAAAATTGAGATATAATTTGCATGGCATAATTCATCTTTTTAAATTGTTGAGTTCAATGGGTATTAGCATATTCACAAAGTTGTGCAGCCTTCCGCATCTACTTATAGAACATTGTAATCAGCCCCCAAAGAAACTTCCATGAACAGTCATTCCTCATTCTCTCTGACCCTAGCCCTGGCAATCACTAATCTACTTTCTTTTTCTATGGATGTTTTTATTCTGAGCATTTATATAAATAGGACCATATGATATGTGGCCTCTGGTGTCTGGCTTCATTCACATAGCATAGTGTTTTCAAGATTCATTCATGTTGTAGCATGTATCAGTACTTCATTCCCTTTTGTGGCTGAATCCTATTCCATTTCAATACACCATGTTTTGCAAAGGCTTTTCTCAGTAAAGCATTATTAGTAGCCTGTTGCTTGGTGTTTATAGATTTCAGCTTATTGTACATTTTCTTTAGCGCTTTGATGATATAAAATTTAACTGGAAAGAATTAAATGAATTATTTAAGAATATCACAAATTTATGTGATGGTATTGAATGTGAGCTTGCATTAGAACTCAGAATGAGTTTTTTGAGAGTGGCAGATAAATACTTTCATATCCCTTCCCACTTTAACAAAGTTGGCCTTTTACATTGTTGCTTACATGGCCTTGGGGCCATGGCTACCTCAGATGGAATGAATATTTGATCTCAGGATAGCACATTTTGAAAAATGAGAGCACATTATCTACAAATAAGTTTGGTCTCCACTTCAATTATTTTCCTCTCAGCATCCACTAGCGAATTTGTGGATGTGTTTACTACTCATCTTCAGGGTCTTTGGAACCAATGAGAGGACTGGCATGTGTAATATATGCTCAGGAAAGGTCCACCCACTGAGACTTGCTGTGCAGGTTGACGGCTCCAATCCTTACCATTATCCAGAACAAGATGTATAATTCATAAGGTGTTCAATTGTTAGCAATTTAGAATGTCATAATGACCTTATCACTTTTTGTCTCCAAAATGTCCTGATATTTTGAATTGGACATATGGACCAATTGCTTATTTTAAATAACTCTCCAAACAGAAGAATCTTCATCAGATTATTTGGAATAAAACGAATTCTTTCTTTCGAAATTACTACTAGAGATCATTTTAGTTCAGATGGTAAAGAATCTGCCTGCAATGTAGGAGACCCAGGTTCAATCCCTGGGTCGAGAAGATCCCCTGGAGAAGGGAATGGCTACCATCTCCAGTATTCTTGCCTGGAGAATCCTACGGACAGAGGAGCCTGGTGGGCTACAGTCAGTCCATGGGATTGCAAAGAGGTGGACACGACTGAGCAACATTTTCACTTTTCATAGGTTTCGGGGGAGGGGGAGTAAGTGAGGGGTTTAAACTATCTGTGAGTTCATCTAATTGTATAATCATATCAAGATTGGCCTGAGGCCTCAAATGTTTTTGCCAAAATTAGTTAGATCACAGTTCTTAAACTTTAGGGTACATCAGAGTCACCAGGAGAGCTTGTTAGAGCACACATTGTGGGGGCCCATCCGGAAGAGTTTCTGATTCAGTAGGTCTGGAGTGGGGCCGAGTATCGCAATGTCTAACAAATCCCCATGATATACAGATACTACTGGTCCAGGTCCACACTTTGACAACTGCAGAGCTAGTTTGACATTTAAATGTCCATAAAGTTTCTGGATTATTAATAGTTTTTCACTGTGGACTTGTTTTCTGATACCTGACAATATAATTTTTTTAAAAATCACATAAGGAACACAATATGTAATGTTATTCAACTGAAGATGATTTTTTATCCAAGAGGCAGAAAATAAAGATGACTCCAAGTTAATTCCCTAAGTGAATTTGGACCTTCTCTAAAATAATTGAGAGGTTTTCTATGAGGTGGAGAACTAATATAGTGATTGTATAACTCTATTATTTAATTGTGACCCAACAAACAGGTAATGGGAAAATCTACAGTGGCTTCCTGTAAGGAGGCTTAACTATGAGTCATGGAGGAGAAGTAGGTATGTAAGAAGCGTTTTAAGGAGGAATAGTTTCTTTCAACTAATGAGAATTCAGAATCTTTGAATTAAATGAGTTATAGTCATGCAAGGTACACTGAACTAAAATGTTTAAATAGTACTGTTAAATTTCAATCAAATTCTGAACTTTTACGTCATGTATTACTGCTTTAAGGGCCACATTAACTACAAATTATACCCAGTTCCTCTGTAAGAATTAATTGCTTAATTTATCTTGAGCGTGGAATCAGTACAATCCAGTATGTTGTGGCTCTCAGCTTGGTCTATTTATCTTCGGAAGACAAATGTAACCAGGGACAGAAAATATTCATGCCTTTTCTCTCCCAATAATAACTAGTCTCCATTCAAAAAATTAATTACTTTTGATTTGCAGAGTAGCAATTTTCTTTATTTCATTTCTCTCTCCTTTTTATGTAGACTATAGCTGCTTCCACTCGAAAGTTTGCCAGAATAAATCATTTCATTGATGAATTCACTTATGTTCACATGTCTGCACTAGACATTTGGTAACTTGCTGATAATTTTATGTTGTGGGAATTTTGCTTCCGGCAAAAATTCAGATTTTTCGGGAAGCATGAACTGCATTTCTTCATTCTGCTGACTGAGGAGATTTGAGTTTTGTCTTACCTGGTAGCATTGCTTGACCACTGACTTGCCAACTGTTTAGACTGTTGTATGGAAATGAACCTCCCTCCTTCAGGACCAGAGGACCTTAGAGGAAGAGTTTGACTGAGAAGATGAGCTTGTGTTTTAGTTCTATTTACCATGTAGTCAGAGCTTGCCAGGTGCAAACCCAGTGCTGAACAAGTTACATATATTGGCTCATTTCATTCTTCCCCAAACTTTTTCAGATAGGTTTTTCATTCTACATATCTTTCAACTGAGGAAACTGAAGCACAGAGAAGTCAGATGACTTATCAAATGTCACATAGCCTGTCTCAGTCTGTGTGTTCTGACTCTCAAGTGTGAGACCCCTTTCATTCCTGGGAGATCAGTTTGCTGTTTGGAATTTACTGATTCATTTCATATAAGAGGTGATGCTACATTTCACGTTCCCGTTTGCTTTCTTTCAGATCTCCATTCATGACTTTTTCCATGTGCTCCCATATTACTTTCTCTCTCTTTTTTTTTTAAAGAAGGCATAATTTATCATTTCTAATGTACCATTGGAAAGTTTTGACAAATGCATGTAGTCATATAACAACCACCATGATCCAAATATGGAAATTCCCATCCATACTGTTTTATTATTTTAATATTTATTTATTTTTGCTTGCTTCGGGTCTTAGTTACAGCAAATGGCTTCTCCCTAGCTGCAGTCGCTTAGTTGCCCTGCAGCATGTGGAATCTTAGTTCCCTAACCAGGGGCTGAACCCGCGTCCCTTGCATTGGACAGTGGATTCTTAATCACTGGACCACCAGGGAATTCCCCATACTATTTTAACTACTCCTCCATTGCAAGTTTCCTAAGTGCCCGGCATCTGATGGTGCTGCTGCTGCTAAGTTCCTTCAGTCATGTCCGACTCGGTGCGACCCCATAGACGGCAGCCCACCAGGCTCCGCTGTCCTTGGGATTCTCCAGGCAAGAACACTGGAGTGGGTTGCCACCGGCATCTGATAGGCACTGATAATTAAGCAGCACATCAGCGTCCAGAGTCCTAATACTCATTACCTTCAGTCCAGCTGATCTGAATCAGTCCTTACATTGAACACCTCCTTTAAGTCTCACTTTGAAGATATTTTCTTCTTTTAGAACTAGTTGAGGATAAGTCTTCCAAAAATCTCTCTTAATGTGTTAAATATCTTAACTTTAAAATATTTTTAAAAGTTGCCCACTTCGTGCTGTGAGAATGATAAAAGTCAGAACCAGTTTTAACGAGACATAGGTACTTCCAATTGTGCTTTAACTTTTAATGTCTTGTTGGGAGTAATTCCTGGCAGCAGCCACAAGTTACAAAAGGAAATCAGTTTTTATCTAAGTTTGTAATTCTTTGAAGGCGTGTATAACAACCATACAGGCATTAAGGGAAAAATTATTTGATCATATGGCACAATCCTAAAACACTTCTGTTTTAGAACTGTGCTGTGCAGTGCCTTGGCCACTAGGCATATGTGGCTGTTTAATTTGAAATTTATTGAAATGCATTGATTCAGTCCTTCATTCACGCCAGCCCCATTTCAAGTGCTTAGTCGGCATATGTAACTAGCGACTGCTGCATGGGGCAGTGCACACAGACAATATTTCTATCTCTGCAGAAATTCTATTAAACAGTGCTGCTTTAGAATCAAGAGTTGATAAAGTATTTGCTGCTTTAGAATCAAAAGTTGATAAAATATTGATTGATAGTACTGATGAAAAGTCAAGTCAGCTAAAAGGACTCCTAGAGTCATTAAAATTATTTGAAATGTAGACATGTTGGTTATTTTTGTCTTGTGCTGTGTCAGCCATGCAGAAATCACAGAGACATTCTGGTGGCTGGAAATAGAGCAGCCAAAGATGAAGAAAGTTAAAGGGCCACTATGTGGCCTTTATGGACTGGGGTTACTGGGAGAGAAAGAGATGAGCTGATGGCCCAGGAATGAGAGCTCCCACAACTCCTTTTCTAAAATTTGTTCTAACATTCACTGTGTTGCTTTGCATGCCTCTGCCTGTCTCCCCTAGACAAGCTAGACAAGCTTATTGAGAGCAAAGACTGTATTTCATTCACCCTTTGACTTAGCTTTCTTGGACTTAGCACCTGTAATAGGTGCTTAATAAATCTTTAATGCATAAGGTCATAGAGAGACAGTACTGTGAGGCTTCTTAGTAGTAGCTTTTTGCTGTTGAGATCAGCCAGTTTCCTCTGGCATTTCCTTCTTTTTGATTCTGATTTCAATTTGAAGTTAGGTCAGCTTTGATCTTTGGCCATCCATCTTTAACGCCTCTCCTGGCACCAGACCTTCCCTTTCTTTGATTCGCCCAGAAATGCACCTAAGCATCACCTAGATCCTGACACTATCTGTGAATGAGAAATATAGCCCCCATGATAGATGCTGCAGGTGTAGTGGCAGAAGCAATTTTGAGTGAGCATTTAATTCTAGGTGAGTTGGCAGCAATGAAGCTTGGATATGTCCTGGGAGCAGGGCATCAAGCCAGTGTGTGTGTGTATGTGTGCGTGTGTGCATGCGCACACATGCTTACCTGTTAGGGAGACAGGGCAGTGGGGGTGAGGGATGGTCAGTAGTCAGCAATGAAAAATGCAGTATCTTGATCCCGTGAAGGCAGTATTCTTAGTTAATCAGAAACCATCATGTTCCCTAGTCAGTGGCCTAGGTAGTGGCCCAAGTCAGTTCTGGAATGCAGATCAATGACAGGAAGTGCAGTTACCTTGTGTTGCTATTCGTGCCTTAGCAATCTGTTTTGTTGTTAATCCCAGAGGTGATGTATTGCACATAGTTCAGCCCTGCACAGAGCCGATATTCCACGAATATTTGAATTTAAATTTTCACAAGAGTCAAAAACAGAAAAAGAGATTTGCTCTTTCATTAGGATCTTTGCTGTATTTTCTTCTCACTCACCTTTTTTTTTTTTATTGGCTTCTATTTCCTTTATACCCTACTTCCTTTGAGTAAGAATTTAAGGTGAAAAGAAATTCAACATGGCTCAGCACTGTGATAAAGAGTTTGATAGGAAGGAAATTGATACTATTTGATATCCTTATTTAAAAATATTTTTGATGTGTTAATATAATTTGGGGAATTTGGTAGTTAACATAATTTTTAAATTATGTATTAACATTTCTTTCTGCCAAAAAATTCTAATATGGTTAACATGGGAAGAGTGTCTTTTTTTTTATTGTTTCTGATATTTCCACACAGATATTAGAGTAAATGTGATTAATCAGAGTCCTGGTTAATGTGAACTTTCTGGTTTCATTCAGTAAGCAAGTATTAATTTATGTACACATTGACAAAAGTAATTTTTTTACAAGTTTCCTTGGAAATATTGTCTTTACATATTTGAAAAAAATGATTTATTAATTAGCAAGAAAGGATTTTCTGTTAAAATATTCATAAACAGTGTCCACTAGTACCTTTCCATTCTTGGAGAATTGTTCTAGCCTTCTCTTTCTCTGCCTTCCCCACTTAAGTTCACAATTTTTCTGTTCTTTCACTGTCACTGACCAAACCGCTTGTTTTTTGATGCTGAGAGCACTAACATATTTATTTAAAGATGGGTCTTCATGCTAGACCTTTTGTTTGAGCTGATTAACTTAGTACCTTGAGTAGGAATAAAAGAAAATGTTGCTGTTTAGAATGCCTTCTTTTTGCAGAGATCCTGGTTACCACTGGAGTCCCAGTTATGTGTTTGGAATAGCAAAATGCTGGCCAGATGTAAGGAACTTTCTGGATTATCTCATGGTTTTCAGTCACCTGGTCAGCAAATTAAAAATCCTTTCTGTAATAATATTTTTACCCTTGCATTCTGACACTGCATCTTCTTGAACAGGATTCCTAAGTGTGGCAGCTCACCTGAAACACAGAATTGGGCAGAATCTTGGTCTGCCCATTGGAGTGTACTGCACACATGATCTCTCATCCTGATTGTTTTGGTGTGATAGAAGGTTGATAACCTGTGGTCTAGGTCAGTGGCTCTCAGTCATGGCTGTACTTTGAAATTTTCTGGTGTTAACGGGTCGAATGTTTATTTTCCCCCAACATTCTTCTTATGTTGAAGATCTAACCCCTCAGTATGATGGTATTTGGAGGTGGGACCTTGGAGAGATCATTTGTTTTAGATGACATCATGAAAGTGGAATCCCCTTGATGAGATTAAGGCCCTCATAAGAAAAGAGAGACCAGAGTGCTTGCTTTCTGCCTAGGGAGAACACGGAGAGAAGGCAGCTGTCTATAAGCCAGGAAAAGCACTTTCTCCAGGAAACAAATCTAGCCCCTGGCTTTTGGATTGCTCAGTCTCCAAAATTGTGAGAAATAAATGTTTAAACCATCCAGTCTATGGTATTTTTATAGCAGCCTGAGCTGACTGTATACCAGGGGAACTTTGAAAACATACTGATGTCTGGGCCCTACCCTGGATCAAGTACATGTGTGAGTGTGGGCCCAGACATGAGTATTTTCTTAAAACTCCCAAGGTAGATTACAGAGTACGGCCAGTGTTTAAAATGCCAGATCTGGGTCAACCTCGTGATGCTACTAAATCTTAGTTCATTTTTCTTAAGGTAGATATGTGGGCAAGTTTCATGCCATCCTAAAGCAAAGCTAGTGCCACAGGACAAAGGCCCTGGAAACCTTCCCATCCCTACCCCCTCTTCTTAAGGCAGTTTCAGTTTCAGAGTAACCCTAGGAGGAGGAGTATAGACTATAGTGGTTAACCTCATAGTCTTTGAAGTCCAGAGGAACTTCAGGAGGCCAGACAGTCTTGGAGTTGGTCCAGAGATTCAAGTCTGTTAGCAGATGGGAGGATTACTGAACCACTTGGAGATGGGCGACTCGGGTGCATTTATCAGGACATGGACACATAATATTGTTTGTTTTGTCAATAATACGTATTCTTACTGTTTAATTGAGTTGTTTATTTTCTTTCTCCATGCATAATTTGTTAGAGTTATTGTTTTCTCTTATCTAGTAGATACAAGGTCTAGCTGTATCTTTTCGTTTTAGCAATTTATTTTGTGGGTGTGTTTTTTATATTACATTTTCATTATTGGTCAGGTCTAGGCTGTTTGTTTTTACCATATTTGAAAAGCATTAATAACCCCGTTTTAAAGTGAACAAAGAACATTTTTAGATGGTCCAGATAACTGTTTTAATATTTTTAATCATTAAATGACTAAATGGTGAGAACACAAGCACATATCAATTCATTAAATCTTTATTGAGCACCCTGTTTGTGATAAATATTCTCCTAGCGAGAATATTCCTGTAGCGTCTGTTAAACCTTTGGAAGAGAGAAAAATCCGTACATAAGTAGCTCTCATACTTGGCAGAGTTTGTAGAATATGAAAGTGTAAGTTGTGTGGGAGTGTAGGCTAAACTCACCTCTGGGAACATTTCTAAGAGGAGATGGGGTTGGATGGAGATCCTGAAGGGTGAAAGGATAGGTCTTCAAGGGTCACTGTTTGGGAGGGTATTAGTGGTAAAAAGGATGGCATGCACAGAAGCATGGAATGAAAATGATAACGTGGTGTTTTGAGGGAGGAACAAATTGGGAAGGACGTGTATTAGTGGAATAGTTTCAAATGGTAGGTAGGATTTTGGAATTTATCCCGTATATGAAGGGGAGCTCTTGAAGCGTTTTGAGCAGTGGAATGACTCGCGCAGATCTCTTTTCTTTAGGAAGATGACTTCAGTATATCAGCGTAGGGTGGATTGATGCAGAGTGAGACTGGGAATCAGGAAGCTCAGGTAAAAGACTGGTACCCTGTGTAATAGTGGAAATGTGATAGATCATTTGGAGGTATAATAATACCCTCCTCTTTATATAGTAATTAAATGTTTAAAAGTATTTCAAATACATTGCCTCCTATGATGTGTGTCATTGGTGTGATGGCTCGGACTTGATGTCATTCTTACTTACTCTGGAGAGCAAATCCTTGGTGGTCCTCGGTGGAATGTCTTCCCTGGAAAGGTGAAGATGTAGCTAGGACCGTTTAAAGTCAGAGAAATACCAGGGAAGGAAAAATGGAGGCAGCAAATACATACAGTTCTACAGAGTTTAATAATTAGAAGAAAGAGACATAGGGGAAGATAGTGTGAAGACTGCTTATTTATTGACCAGTAGAACAACAAATTTGTTACCTCAAGTCGGAGGAATTGATGGTAAACGTTTCCTCAGAACTGATTAACTCAGTGCCTTGAGAAGTAATAATAAGAAGTAGTGCTGCTAAAAATGATCTATTTTTATTGATTTTAGTCACAACTCTTAAAAAAGCTTCTTTTTTTTTTTAAGGATAGGAGGGATTTGAGTAAATTCATAGTGTCAGGTTAACTTTAGTGTCTTATCAAAACTCTCTACTTCATTCACCTTTAAAATCCTTGTGTTTGTCCTTTTTAAAATGAGCTGTACAGGTACATTGTGACATTTCAGTCAGCTCTCTGCCAGTAAGTAGGCTTTCTTAATATCCATGATTTCAGATTACTTGAAGGCTATCATATTCCTATCACATAAGCTAATACCTTTGTATATTGCTGGCAGCTTGTGTTTTACATAAAAACAGTGCAGTGGGAAAATGATCCAGAAAATAGTCTTCCTAGAATTTGTTTTAAAGTTGATTTTAGCAGTTTTTTTCTTTCAAATCGTGAAAGATGCAGTAGGATTTTATCTATTGTATATCTCTTAAGATGTATTAAGAATGCATGAAGTGGTAAATTAATGAATCATGAAGTTTCAGAAAAGGATAAAATGGCAGCTATCAAGGGTAGAAATGTAAGCATATTTTCCTTGTGTGATGAAAAAATGCAGCTATATTATGTTGTATGAGTTGAATGCAAGCCTTTTGTATTTAAGATGTATGGCTAAATGAATTCATGAGTAATATTTGGGTATGGTCAAGTTTCCTTGGCTTTCAGAGTGGGGAAATGACATTTAGTATATATATTTATATAAGTAAGTATATATGCATATATTATGTATTGTGTGTGTGTGTGCATGCTCGGTTGCTCAGTCATGCCTGACTCTTGGTGATTCATGGACTGTAGCCCGCCAGGCTCCTCTGTCCATGGAGTTTGCTGGGCAGGAATACTGGAGTGAGTCGCCACTTCCTACTCCAGGGGATCTTCCCTACCCAGGGGTCAAACCCAGGTCTCTTGTGTCTCTGGCATTGGCAGGTGGATTCTTTGCTACTGTACCACCTGGGAAGCCATATATTGTGTAGATATGCATATATACATGATAAATAAATATGGATATATACTATACACACACACACACGCATGTTTTCTTGCTTCTCAAGCAGTTCCTCTTTTTTGAACGTGGAGCATTTACTGTTTCATTCAGTAATTTTAAACTTTTTTTGTGTCCCCTTCAATATTCTACCCTACCACATTCGAAATAAGTAGCAAAATATATAGGCAAAATGTGTGGGTTAAAACACTCTTGTATGTTCTCTTCAATATTACTTACTGTTAAGAAAATGTCACATAATTTACATAGTTAAGTCTGTCCCGATTTGAGGTTAACTTTTTGGTGGTGGCAGCTGCTATTCTGTGACAAAGGTAAACACTTGGTGCTACAATTCAAAGAATGAATTGATATGCATATGATTCTTAGTTAAAAGTCTATCAGAATGGGACAAGAATTTTGGATATAGCAGTGCTGTCTGCTAGATGAATTCCTGGAAAGAAGCACAAAGAATGAAGTCATTTTTAATTAGCCAGTATGGCTAGTGCATGTTGTCCTGAAATCGTTTATGAAACAGTACAACCTGGGCATCATCCATCCTGCAAGAGAATATCCCATAATGCTTCTCTCTTGCCTGTGATTCCAACTTATTTTCTTCCTAACTTTTCATTACATTTTAGTCATTTAGTATTCTTAGCAGAAGAGATCAAGAACACACAAGATGCTTCTTTGTTCCTCAATAGTTTATTCAGAATTTTACCCCAACCCCCTCCATCCCCCTCCAAAACGACTAAACATCCTTATGAAAGTACTCCGGTTCTATACTTCGCAGGAACTTTTCAAGGTGGCTGTTTTCTCCTCTTCTCCCCCTTTCCTCCCCCTTCTCCTCCACATTTTAAAATTAGAATTTTATAGCATCTATTTGAAAAAATAAAACAACTGTTAGTTTTTACAAACATGATGAGAGATTAAGTTATATTCAACACAGTGGCTTTCAAGCAGTGAAGATAAGAGAATGTTTAGCCAAATAATCTCACTACTAATGATAATGGCATATAAACCCTTTTACTGGGAGAGGGGTTGGGTCTTTTCTGAATACTGGCAGAGAATGTGTACTTCCACATAGTGAGTTTTCCCTTTTCAATACATGGGGAGTGCTGACTTTTTAAAACATGAGGCTTTGAGACTGTCATACACAGTCTACTGGAGATTTGTTTGGGTGATTGCATTGCTGGAGAAAACTCACTGAAAGTAGGTCATCAAGAAAAGATTGATATAGACTTTTTGTGTGAAAGTAATTATGCTTGTTTATTGCATTCTGCTACATTCTAGTGTACCAGACTATGCAGTGCCAGTGAGAAAATATGTTCTCATCATCCCGCTTAGGATTTGTAGTCTGCCGTTTAAGTTGCCACTGATTGAACTTCTTAAGATTCTTATACCATACTCAATAACAAAGAATGAAAAGTTTTTGCATATTGCCTATGTTCTTGCAGCACCACCTATAAATTCCAGACACACATATTGGTTGATCAAAACATATCTGGAAAGTTGAACCATATTAAATCTCTCTCTCAGGCATGCATGCTTACACACACATAAACGCACACATACATGGGCCATGAAAATAGCAACACATCTCTTATTAATTTAGTAAATCCTCACCAAAATGCATACAGTTCAATAAACACACTATAGTCATTACTTACATGACATAAATCATTGCTTGTCGAAGGCCAGTGTTAAAAAGGCCTTTTGCAAGTTTAGAAACTTGCATCACAGGAGAAAGATTTCCTCTTACTACTGTGTTTCTGTAATTCTCAGGAGGAAATTCTCCTGCATCTAACCTCAGTAATGAAACACAATATAGGAATGAGGGTTTCCATCCCTGGAAACCATTGAGAAAATAGTAGAACAGATTTTGTGTTGTTTGTATTGTTCCTACTCATTTTGGGGAAATGAGGTAGGTTCGTGTAACTCTTGATGTCATATGGTGTCCTTAGGAAGACAAGCTGCTTCAAGACCTGAACTCAGGCTACCTGTCCAGATTGTCCTGAACTTTCTCACCTGTAAGCCTTCATTTTGGCTCAGGGTTAATCAGTACTACTACACATTACTCCCATTGTATTTCAGTTGTTTTTAAAGCTCTCTCACTTGAAGGAGCCTGATATCAAGACTCTAGAGACCCCTGGCCCATATAGTAGGTGCTCAGTTAATACTTGTGGCATAAGTCAGTGAGTGAAATTCTTTCCAAAGCAGCCACTCTAAAAACAGAAAATAGAACCGAATCTCTCTAGTCAAATGAAAGTATCGCCACCACCTCAATTCATTCAGCGCACTCCTCGGCAGGGTGAGAAACTTGGGATTACATTCCTAGCATTAGGAATTAGAATTCAGTTCACCCTCAAATTCACTCAATCCCTCTTATTTAAAAACAAAAACAAACCAAAAATAGGTCAATCAAATCACAGTCTCACTTTAATAGGTCCAGGAGTCTATATAGATTTTGGACTGAATTGGCAAACCATCGTGGACGACTTCCTAAGGGCCTTTTCCTCTTGGCATTCAGACTTTTAAGAAGGGAAATTAAGTGATTGGGATAGAGTGCAATAGTGAATGCAGAAGAAGGGAAGAGAGGTGACTGGCCAGAAACAGGAGAGAAAGAGAACTGTAAGTTTCTTTATTCTAAGCAGCGGTGGGAGAATCTACTTTTTGGCCTGTACAGCGGATGCACCATTTCTGTGGCTAAGTTTTCCCTGTATTTCCTGTCAAGCCAGGGTTTTCACGAAACAAAAAGATACCGGATCCCTCTTGTTAACACCTCCTCGTCCCTCCAACACCCCAGCCAGTGCCAACCAAAAGCATTCCTCTCAGTTCTTTTTATCCTTCTTTTTTTTTTAAAACCAAGAGTAAGATCTGAGATATGTGAGATCCTGTTTGATTCAGGCATGGAGAAAACACTATATTTTACAGCCCCTGGTTACGTGTTGCTGTCAATAGCTGTATTGTCAGCCTTTTATCTTGGACTCAAAGCTTTAAAATATCTTTTGAGCAGCCTAAGTTTTTGATTTGTAGACTTAAAGCTGTTTTTCTTGGAAAAGAAAAAGCCAGTGTTCTTCATACCTGAAAGTCTCTAAAAATTTGAAAATAGCAGAATTATGCCTTGCCACGCCTGAGGGACATTGTAAAACTATGTTTTGTGACAAGAATCAGAGTATCTTTTCGTTGGGCTCCTGACCTTGTTTGCAACATAGCTGGAGAAGAAGACATACAAAACACAAAAGAGATTATGAAAACAAATAGATTGCTATCTGTTGAGATGGGGTAGTTTAGTGAAATACTATAGAAGTTAGTGTTCTGTTCAATAAAAATGGTTTAAGCACTTATGAGACTAACAGACACATAGAAACTATTCACACATAGAAATACTTTAACTTCCCAATTCTGCAAACAACAAGGATAAAATCTAATTCAGGAAAACTTATCCTGATTAGAGTAAGACAGAGGATCCACTGAAATACACAATCACTTGTACTGAAAAATAGTCATTAGTTTAACTTAGGGTGAATTGAATATTGAATTGAATAACAGGTAATTTAAGAAGTTATTTTAAAGTTTATGTTGTACTATGTCCAGGACAAAATGTAATCATTAAAAATGAAGAAATATAAAATAAGAGAAAACAGAATGTCTGAGGAAAATAATTACAATATTCAGATGTTTAATTAAAAGACATTAAAAAAGAGTGCTTATTTAAATAAATAGTGATGCTTGATAGAATATCAACTAGGTTATTAAAAGTTTTAAAAGGTATTATTATATAATAGCTGGAAAGAGCAGTATTTGATCTGATGAAGAACTGACAAATAGCTATAAGTAATGACTAAGGCTCCTGTGAGATTCCTTTGGGAAAGATTTTAAAACACAATTACATAAGGAGTGAATTAATTTATTAAAGTTTTAAAATTCTGAGCACAGAGAGGAATTGTGTGGATTTAACATGAATTTTGATATTTCCATCCTGTTGTTTAAAGATGTTTTAATTATTTTGGTTATTTAAAATGAGGCCTGAGTTAAAAGTTCTGTATGAGAATCCTCACACAAAATTCAGCCAATAATGTTATGGTTCATTGGAGGTAATGCTAGTCTTGAGGTTATGAGTGGTCTATGTTTTTGGAAAAGCTTACTGTGACTTTGGAAGCTTTTGATGAGAAATTATCTTCTGTGCAAAAGCAGAAGGGGCAACATGATATTATAAAATGTAGATGAGAGTTCTCTGAGTGTTTTGGAAGAACTTCCATCCGGAAATAAGTCTCTGTACAAATGCTTACAGCTAACGGTCACATTTTTAGCAGCAGAATTTGTGTATGGGGGGGGCATTATATACATTCGTAATTAAATCATTTATTTTTTCTTTCACATTGTTAGCTTAACATATGATAATACAAATTAATCGGTAAATGTGTTTAAAATAATGGGTGTTTCTTAACATGCTATTAGCTCTGACATTAAAAAAAGACCAGTGCTCCATTTTTTCCTCCAGTTAAACTTTTGTAAAGTATTTCCTTCTCCCTTTGTTCCCCTCCCATTTACTGCTGAACCATTCTAAACAGGATTCCTTATCCACGACTCAGAAAACTGTCCTCGTCAATTACATCAGTGTCCTCAACATGGCTACCCCCAGTAGTCAAGGTCCCTGTCTTCATTTTGTTGATCTTCAAGCATCTATTGACAGGTATCACTTTGTTTTTCTGGGGACGCTTTGGTCACTTGACTTCTAGAGCCCCACACCTCGATAGCTCATTGATTACCTACTTCGCTGGCAACCTCAAACACATTTGATGGTTTCTTTTCATGTTCCGAACCTTTAAATATTGGAGTCTTCAAGACTCATTTCTTTGGATGCTTTTTTCTGGCTGCACTATTTGCCTAGTGTGTGCAGTCGTATCCAGCTCTTTGCGACCCCATGGCCTGTAGCCCACCAGGCTCCTCTGTCCATGGGATTTTCGAGCAAGAACACTGGAGTGAGTCGCCATTTCGTACTCCAGGGAATCTTCCCAACCCAGGGATCAAACCCAAGTCTCTTGCATCTCCTGCACTGGCAGGCGGCTTCTTTACCTTTGCATGTTCCTGCCTGTGTCCTCAGTTGCTTCCATCATGTCTGACTCTTTGCTATGGATTGTAGCCGGCCAGGTCCTTTGTCCATCGGATTCTCCAGGCAAGAATACTGGAGTGGGTTGCCATGCCCTCCTCAAGGGGATCTTCCTCCCTCAGGGATCGAACCCACATTGCCTGTGTCTCCTGCATTGCAGGCAGATTCTTTACCCACTGAGCCACCTGGGAAGCATATTCTCCACCTGGGTGACTCCCAGATTTTAACTGTTGAGACATCTGTGGTACCAAACACTTTGTGTTCTCATGTAACCATTATAGTGCTATGATAGACATTACTGTTGTGCCCCTTCTTATTCATCTTTTATTTTCCTTCAAGTCACACCTGGAAAGTGGCAGAGTGAAGATCGAAACCCAGGTCTGTTGCTTCCAAAACCTCTGCTTTTAACCCCTGTGCCTTTCAGTGAAAATAGCTTTATTTGTAATCGTGGTTGGAGTTAAGGTTTAACGTAATTTCATCTTAGCACATACATTTCAAAGAACTGATCTCTTTAGGGAAAAAATTAACATGATTTGGCAACCTGAATCTTGAGATTTTTACATGATACTGTTGGTTCCAGGCTTACTTCCACCAATGGTGCTTTCTGAAGCATGGACACTTGTCACTGTTCTATCCGCCTTTGTGCCTGCCTCTCTCCCCAGAGCTGGGGCACAGGGCTGTCTGTCTGCCCCCTATGCCACCTGTCTTAATGCCCATATTTCACCAAGATCCCTCCTTTTCACCAGCTGGAAAGTCATCTTCACTTTCCCTACTAAGAAAGAAACCTGGGCAAATGATCTTTCTGAGCAGAGCAACTTTCTCTGCCTCTTTCCCAAAGCAGCTTGCAGTGGACACATTTACTCTTCATGGGCAAAAAGTGCAAGTGATCAAGAGACCCTCAGGGACTGTGGTAGCCAGAAATAGCAAGGAGTGTGATGGTGTATGATGCCATTATCCACTTTCTGAATTCATTCTCATTCAGTCATTTAACTCAGGTTTTTGAGCAATGGTTATTTTCCCTAAAAAATTATGATATCATAGTAGTCTGTTGGTTGTCCTAGTTAAGTAAAGAGGATGACAAAGAGGAGGAATAAGAGGAGGTGGAAGGATATGAAGAATTTTTTTCCCAGTGAAGAAGGGATGTCACTTCCATTGGTGGTATAGTTCAGTCTGTCATAGCAGAAACTGATAACCTGAAAATGTATAGAGAGAAGTATGACCCATTCTGGTGTTGAAACAATTAAACATACAAGCATTTGAAGACATCCAAGAATATGTGCAGACTTCATAAATCTCACCACACTCACTGAATTCTCTTCAGAGAAGATCTCTTCTAATCATGCAAGGATTGGATGGTCTTTCTCATGTTCTAGGTAAGGTATAAGCATAAAAACATCCAAAAGAAGTAGGGAATAGATGTTTCCCCAGTGCAAAAATGCTGTCGTAGCATGCAGTTCAGGAGGTGTCTCTGTATTAAAGGAATTTCTTGGAAGTCTTTCATCTGCTGTTTTGGGTTGCTATAGTGTAAATGTAATAGGTTTTCATACTAAATTGCTTCAGTCATGTCTGACTCTTTGGTGTCATCTCTGTTATATTCAAACAGTGTTTTGTAAAGGATGAGACACTGGAGTTTGTTGTCAACCCCTACTGATTTAGAAAAAGCAGTGTTATTTTTTTTTTCCTGCAAAGATAGTGGCAAATTCATTTGTATTCCTACACTTCCTTTGAGTAGATGAAGAAATAATCGTGAATGTGTTTGAGTAAACTGAGAATTCTGCCTGAGAAGTGCTACTGAATGCATTGCTGATTTAGACATCAGACCAGGATGGATGCTACTCCAGCAATAAGTACATCTTGCTGCATGGCGAGGTTTTTCATACATTTATAGTCTACCGAAGTGCAGAGTGAATTACTTAACATTATAGTAATTCAGATTGATTAGCTTGAAGGGAAAAATGAGTGCAGAGTATATTTGTGAGAAGTAGAAGAAGGCATAAAACAGAATAGTTAATGATGGGCGAGCATGAGGAACTAATATAAGGTGACACTGCTAGAGAACCCAGAAAATTCTAATGCTCCTGTGTATCACCATAAAGTCTCAAATTATTGCTGTATGTAAGACTTTCCTAAATTAAAGATCTACCATTGTTTTTCTTCCCTCTTTCTCACTCTTGCTCTAAGTTTATCTTAACACTGAAGTCCCAGGACATTAAAATTTTCTTAGCTCCAAAAGTACTGACAGCTCTCATTGGATCGAAACAAAAGTTATGGGGTCCTGACTCCGTTTTCTTTCTCTTCTTTGCCAGTACTATGCGGCATTGCCATTCATGACCCAATTCAAATCAATTAATTTATTTTCAGCCATGACTCAAAATATCTCTAACTTCTAATCCTTGGAGATAATATTCATACAGGATTTCCAGATCTCTCAAGTTCATTTTCTGCATCTTTCCTCCTTCATTTTATTCTTAATATTTTTATGTGTAACACTGAATATATGAAAGATAATTCTACCATCTGTGCAAGTTCATATCATGATTTTTGTGTCATTGGAAGCTTTTTACAATCTTTTAAGTTTTTTGGTTTAAATCTTTTAAAGTTTTTTAAAATGTTTTAAAGTTACTGGAAGCTCAGGTTTTATCTGAACAGAATGAGCATTTAGGAACTTTTTCTATTTCTTTCAGACTGTCTCTCCCTCCTGGAGCTCTTGGGAGTCAGAGCTGAAGCTCCGTGGAGGGGTGGCAGGGGGTGATTGGGTGGCTGGACTGAGGCTGCAGGAGACCAGACCTCAGGACTGTTCCAGAATCAGATCTGACTGGAAGGTTCTACATCCTGTGCAGGCCAGGTTGGCACTTTAAGGCGCTTTCTTTTTCTTTTTTTAGGTATAACATCTCTGTTTTTTAAAATTACTTCTTACTGGAGTAGGGTTGCTTTACAATGTTGTGTTAGTTTCTGCTGTACAGCAAAATGAATCAGCCATACAGACATATATGTCCCCCCCTTTTGGACTTCCTTGCCACTCAGGTCACCACAATGCATTAAGTAGAGTTCCCTGTGTTATAGAGTATATTCTCATTGTTTAATAGTTTTATGTGTGTGAAGTTGCTTCAGTCGTGTCCGAGTTTTTGTGACCCTATGGACAGTAACCCACCAGGCTCCATTATGGTATCAATAGTGTATACATGTCGATCCCAAACCACCCATATGTAGAATCTAGAAAAATTATGTAGATGGAGGAGCTTTCAGCTGGAGCTTCACAGACCCCTGGAGGCAGTGTTACATAGAGTCTATGGGTTGAGGGTACTTTATGGATTGTTAAAGACCAAGCTTGGAGGCTCAGACAAGAGAGTTTTTAAATTCCAGGCAAATTCTGGAATTATCATTTGTGGCTCGGGAATTAGCTGTGTAGTAGCAGTGATAACTGTGTTCTCAGTAAGTGTTGGGGCTTGCCTTGCTTTCCCTGGAAGAGACCCAAATCCATTTCCTGAAGAATATTCTGACCTAGTCAGCAGATACTCTCATGATCAAAATCTGAGCAGAGGTGAGTCAGCCTTTGACTGAGACAGAACAGGACACAAGAGCAGATGTTGAAACCTGAGATACAGGTGTCAAGAATCATATTTAGTTTTCAGGGTGGAGAGGTCAAGTTTTGGAGCTGAAAAGAAGAAACATGACCGGAGAGAGGCTAAATAGAAAGGCTCAACTGAAACTAGATGCCAGGGACACAGACATCAACTATGGGTCAAGGTCAAAGCCCTGGCAACTCAGGAAACCAGTCAACCCAGTGGAGGCCTCTCCAGGCCCCTCCAGGACCGAAGACAAGCATCACCTTATCTGTGATACCTTTCTTACTGCTCAGGAGGGCACTCTCTCTTCTGTGAGGCTGTATTGTTCTGAGGTCTCTGTCATTGCTTGCATCCATTGTATGGTAATTGTTTATACATTTCTCATCCCATTCTAGTCTGTGACCTCTTGGATGCCAAAGGCTAACTCACCTAGAGCATGTAAGTGTTGTTGAGTTGGTAAAAACATCTTGGGGGCCTGTATATATTTTTTAAAAACCCAACAAATAGCCTTGCTATATTGGTACATTCTGGGATAGAATTTAAGGTAAGTCTTGTTGCCCGTATTCAGTTAGATGCTTCTCCCTGCTTGCTTTAAATCTTTACATTTGTCAAAGGACTCAGGAATATACAGACATACCTGAAACCCCCAGGTAGTGCAGTAGTAAAGAATCTACCTGCCAGTGTAGGAGACACAGGTTCGATCCCTGGGATGGAAGATCCCCTAGAGTAGAAAATGGCAACCCACTCCAGTATTGCTGCCTGGAGAATTTCCTTGACAGAGGAGCTTGGTGGGCTACAATTTATGGGGTCCCAAAGAGTCAAACCCAACTGAGCATACGCACACACCCACACCTGAAGCCAGAAGTTATTTTATATATATTTTGATAGGCACCATGATCAGTGCTTGGATATAAAATGAAGATGAAATTCCTACCTGTGAAGTTTTATGAAGCATGAAGACCACTGTTTTTTATACACAATCTGTGTATCAAGCAATGATGTTTCCTTTTTTTCACTCAGTTGAGCTATAACAACAACCCCAAGAGGTTTGTTGCATCCACTTTAAAAATGAAATGGAGTATGGAGAGGTCGAAAAAATGTGCTCAATGTCATGTAGTTGGTAAGCAGGAGAACTTACATTGAAGTGTTTCAGCCCAAAGAAAAGAGAGGCTCTTGGTAGTATTTGTCCCTGTGTGTGTACCTCAATCTGTTTTTAGTATTTATTATTGTGAATGCCCTTAGATTCTGAGTAATAGTGGCTCTTTCTTTAGAATGGAAGTAGTAACAGAGAGCAATATTTTCAGAAGTCCCCTCCATAATTCAGCCAAAGTCATGTGTGCCAGTAATTTCATTCTCATATACACAGCCTACTCAACGTGAGAAAAGAAAACTAAAACTAGGAACAAGGAAATGTAAAGTTCCCGAGCAATGTTATAAAAGCTAAATTTAGGTAAATATTATTGCAAGAAAGATGTATTTTGTTAAAATGGTTATTTGGGGAAACAGAACAATGAGATATTTAAAATTTTTTTCTGTTTATTTGTTCCAGGATATAAAACATAGATCACTTAAAAATGATTTAGTGAGTATTTTGGAATTATGTAGTTATTAAAATGATTTTATTTGTTAGTATATTCTAAAATTTGATGAAACTTGATGGAATATTTCACAAGTCAAAGCAGAATTTATTTTTATTAGCCTTTGACTTTTTTTTTCAGGAGAGTATATTTAGAAAATTTTGATTACTTAGCTTTTATTTACTGAAGTGATTTTATGAGTTATTTCATAAATGCATATCAGAATACAAAAGATTCTTTAGTTCCAATAATTTGTTATCCAGAATTTTCTTTCACCTATTGCAATCCAGTGTCATAAAAAGTTAATTTCTTTATCTTATTCATTTCTGAAGGTGTATTTGTTATATCTTTCATGCCCATAGTGAAGCAAAAATCTTAAAATATTGCTTTCTGTATATCCTCAGGATTCTGTTGCTATTTAGGAAAATGTAGAAAATGAGTAGATTTGCTTATTAATGTAGGAGAAAGAAGAACCAGAGGTGACAGCTGCCTACCACAGATTCCGTTTTGAATGCTCTAACGTTCATTCATGTGTGTGTTCTAAGTTTGTTCAGTCGTGTTCAACACTTTATGACCCTGTGGACTGTAGCCCTCCAGGCTTGCTGTCCGTGGATTTCTCCAGGCAAGAATACTGCAGTGAGTTGCCATGTTCCCAACCCAGGGATCAAACCTGCATCTCTTTATGTTTCTTGCGTTAGCAGGTGGGTTCTTTACCACTAGCACCACCTGGGAAGCCCACTCAATACACAGCAATTATTATGTATCAGGCACTGGCTGAGGACTTCCCTGTAGCTCAACTGGCAAAGAATCTGCCTGTGATGCAGGAGACCAGGGTTCGATTCCTGGGTCAGGAAGATCCTCTGGAAAAAGAAATGGCAGTCCACTCCAGTATTCTTGCCTGGAGAAGTCCATGGACAGAGAAGCCTGGCGGGCTACAGTTCACAAAGAGTGGGACACGACTGAGCGACTAACACACACGCACACGCACACGCACATGCGCACACACACACACGCACACACACACACGTCTGCGTGGTGGGAATCCAGAGGAGAACAAGCCTGCCCAGTCCCTTGCTTTCATAGGATACTACTGTTGTACAGACCTGGTGCTAATACACTGCTAATGACTGTAGCATCACTCAATGCTGGAGAAGACTCTTGAGAGTCCCTTGGACTGCAAGGAGATCCAACAAGTCCATTCTAAAGGAGATCAGCCCTGGGATTTCTTTGGAAGGAATGATGCTGAAGCTGAAACTCCAGTACTTTGGCCACCTCATGCAAAGAGTTGACTCATTGGAAAAGACTCTGATGCTGGGAGGGATTGGGGGCAGGAGGAGAAGGGGACGACAGAGGATGAGATGGCTGGATGGCATCACTGACTTGATGGACGTTAGTCTGAGTGAACTCCGGGAGTTGGTGATGGACAGGGAGGCCTGGGGCGCTGTGATTCATGGGGTCGCAGAGAGTCGGACACAACTGAGCGACTGAACTGAACTGAACTGAATGTTGAGCAACGGCTTTTTGTGGCTAAGTATCACATACAATATTGTATGGTAATCGCAAAAAAAATGCCTATTTTCCTGCTAGATACGCTGCTGCTGCTAAGTCGCTTCAGTCATGTCTGACTCTGTGCGACTCGATAGACGGCAGCCCACCAGGCTCCCCCATCCCTGGGATTCTCCAGGCAAGAACACTGGAGTGGGTTGCCGTTTAGGTTAAAGTGTCTGCCTGCAATGCAGGAGACCTGGGTTTGATCCTTGGTTTGGAAAGATCCCCTGGAGAAGGAAATGGCAACCCACTCCAGTGTTCTTGCCTGGAGAATCCCATGGACAGTGGAGCCTGGTGGACTACAGCCTATGGGGTCCCAAAGAGTTAGACACGACTGAAGTGACCTAGCATGCAAGCACAGAGGAATCCTCAAGGCACAGATCCCTGCCACAGGAGACCTGGCTCCAGACTGTCCTCCTCCCATCTCAGACCTCACCACCAGTGATCCACCCCACACTCCCTTCCTCCTGGGGTGCTCTCAGCTGGCAGCCATCCTCTTGAGTGGCATACTGGAAAAACAGCTTGGTGCCTTTAATCCCCTTGTCCTCTACTGTCGAAGGAAGTGGAAGATCAGTATACACTCTTGTTAAAGAGCTGCCCAACATAATGGGAAATTCTTTGGAGATCTGTCAGTGAAAGCTCCAAGACATACTCATTTATCAGAATAATATAGAAAAAAATAATTTATATTCAGAGGAGGTGAATTTCACTTGATTTTTTTTTCTTGCAAACTCTTAAGGTCTAAACACCTACTATTTCTTGTAATTTAGACACAGTCCTATATATATTTGGATTGTGTGCATTCACGTTCAGTTGCCTCAGTTATGTTTGACTCTTTGCAACGCTATGGTCTATAGCCCGCCAGGCTCCTCTGTCCATGGGATTCTCCAGGCAAGAATACTGGAGTGGATTGCTATGCCCTCCTCCAAGGGATCTTCCCTACCCAGGAATCGAATCCAAGTCTCCTGCATACAGGCAGATTCTTTACTGTCTGAGCCATCAGGATTAACTTTTTAGCAAATTCTTGACTTTAATTTCTTATGCTTATTTCACTTATTCAAATATTCATTCATTTTTTTCAGCTGCTATTTAGAGAACATTTACTCTGTATTGTATTTTTCTTCATGTGCTAACTTTGATCTCTGGGTCGAGAAGATACCCTGGAGGAAGAAATGGCAACTCATCCCAGTATTCTTGCCTGGTGAATCCCATGGACAGAGGAACTTGGTGGGCTACAGTCCATAGGGTCCAAAAGAGTCAGACATGACTGAAGTGACTTAGCATACACCTAGAAAAATAACTATATATTGATACATAATCTATCATAGTTAGATTTTTACATGAACCTAATTATTATTTTTAAATTAAAAAGGTCTTTAAATCTTTTTAAATTATGTGCTTCCCTGATGGCTCAGTGGTAAGGCATCTGTCTGCCAAATCAAAGGATGCAGATTTGATCCCTGGGTTGGGAAGATCTTCTGGAGAAGAATATGGCAACCCACTCCAGTATTCTTGCTTGGGAAAACCCATAGACAGAGGAGCCTGGTGGGCTACAGTCCATGGCATTGCAAGGAGTCAGATACAATTTAGCAAGTAAACAACAGCAACAAATATTTACGTAGGTCTATCTCAACCTTTAAAACTCTTAATGTTCTTTTACTGATTTGAACTTCAAGATATGCTTTTCAAGTTAATTTAATGAAACAAACTATAGATAATGTAATCCTGCAGTGTGATGCTGAGAACTTTTCCTCTTGCCTTGGAATTGCTGATAGTTGTCCTGGGATGAAAATCAAGCCATGTTCAATGGAAACCACCGACAATTGGAGGCAGTATTCTCCCCAGGACTTACGAAGAGAACAAATCCTACCATAGTCAGCCATCACCCCGGCATCCCTGTCAGCTCTTCCTAACCTTTGTGGGAGGAATCCTGGACAAGCGAGACGAAGGGTGACTTATCAAAGGCAGCTGCCCTACACAGTGCTTCTGGTGAGGGTACTTCTCCTCACTTCCTGACTTCAGCCTACAGCAAAGACACGCAAATGTGGGATTATGGCATGAGAATCATTCAGGAATATCTGGGCTTTCTGCAAGAAGTGGAAATTGACAACCATAAGATTGAAATCTAAGATTTTGCTAAGATTTACAAGTATATGCAATGTGTGCAGCAATTTCTTTGTTCTGGTCTTTATAATCGCACGCACGTGTGCACACACACACACGCACACACAGTGGGAAGAAAAACAAGGATCGGTGATATGAATTCACATTAAGACCTGCTTTGAAAATATATTACCTTTTCTATGTGCTCTTGCCCCATGTCAGTTTGCAATATTATTTTGATCAGTTCAGTTCAGTTCAGTTGCTCAGTAGTGTCCGACTCTCTGCAACCCCATGGACTGCAGTATTGAAATCATATCAAATGTGTCTCCAACCACTATGGAATCAGTAATACAAGTCAAAGAAGCCTGAAGTGAAATTAAAAAACATGTTGAAACACAGCTTATTGAAATATGTGAGACATACCTTAACTGTGGTATATCTATAGAGGACTACTCAGAAATATGATAGGAGCAAATTATTAATCAGTTCAGCCATTCAGTTGTGCCTGACTCTGCGACCCCATGTCTCCCTGTGACACCATTGGTATGGCTTCCCTGTCCATACCAATTCTCAGAGCTTACTCAAACTCCAGTCCATTGAGTTGGTGATGCCATCCAACCATGTCATCCCCATCTCCTCGGTCTTTCCCAGCATCAGGGTCTTTTCTAATGAGTCAGTTCTTTGCATCAGGTGGCCAAAGTATTGGAGTTTCAGCTTCAACATCAGTCCTTCCAATGAATAGTCAGGGCTGATTTCTTCTAGGATTGACTGGTTTGATCTCCTTGCAGTCCAAGGGACTCTCAAGGGTCTTCTCCAACACCACAGTTCAAAAAAGCATCAATTCTTTGGTGCTCAGCTTTTTTATGGTCCATACATGACTACTGGAAAAACCATAGCTTTGACTAGATGACCCTTTTTTGGCAAAGTAATGTCTCTGCTTTTGAATATGCTGTCTAAGTTGGTCATAACTTTCCTTGCAGTGAGCAAGCATCTTTTAATTTCATGGCTGCAGTCACCATCTGCAGTGATTTTGGAGCCCAAGAAAAGAAAGTCTGACACTGTTTCCATTGTTTCCCCCATCTATTTGCCATGAAGTGATGGGACCAGGTGCCATGATCTTAGTTTTCTGAATGTTGAGTTTTAAGCCAACTTTTTCACTCTTCACTTTCACTTTCATCAAGAGGCTCTTTAGTTCCTCTTTGCTTTCTACCTCTCCCATTTATTGTTTTCATCACCGTGATATATATCTCTCCTAGATTTTTAGCCAGATTTATAAGAGATACTGATGATAGTACAAGTAATTTTCTTATTGCCTCCACTCTTCAATTGCCTTCACTACACAAAGGGCACAAGGACCTTGATTACTAAGACGCTGCTTTTCAAATAAAACATTATGGTTCTCTGTCTGTGTGATAATACTCTTACTCTCACTGTAATGTTTCAGTGGTACTTTATTCTAGGAAACTTCTGTTGATGAATTTCTAGTCTTAGATGTTAACCTGGTCATAGTTTTAAAAGGGTTCATCCTGTATTTAAAGGAAGCAGTTATTCTAAAACCACAGGGTCTGTGATTGACTAAATACTATTTCAAAACTTGAAAGGTTATGTCTGGAATGTTTTCTGTCTTGTGAACCTTTGGATTTAAAACACAAATTTTGGATTTCAGAAAGCATATGGATGAGTGTTAATCACTCCCTGATATGAAACATGTTTATTTATTTTTATATTTAGTAGCAGTGAATTTATAAAATTATGTGGATTGTCTTCTGACTAATGCACTGGAAGTTAAATTAAAGAATTTTATTTTTTATTAAAATTCTGTCCATTTTGTTCAACGCAGTCTCTACCCAGCAGTCTGAAATTCAGTTTATTATTTTAGATAGAGTGTCACAAGAGAGGCTTCCATAGTTCAAATTAAGCTTTTTGGCTTATAAAGAATTATGTTTGAGTTGAGCATTGTTATTGTTTATTGGATACTTTACCTAGTCGAGTTTTCAAAAGGTTTGAAGGTGTTTTAGGTGGTTGAATTTTCCCCTCCATTTCAAGAGGAGATCCTGGGTGAAATAGCATGGGAAATAGCAGAGGGTCTTAACTACACATTTTAAAGCATATCAGAGACATTCACTGGCTGGACATCATTGAGAGAGCTTGCCTGTTCTTCATTTCCTGATATTAATAAAAAAGTGAATTTGCAGATTTTACTCACTGTTAAAATATGAAGTATATGATCCATATTTTTAGAAGTTAAATTTGGGCTGTATTCAGTATTCCCATTAAGACCTGCTTTGAAATTTTATTACCGTTTCTATGTGGTCCTACCACAAGAAAATCTATAGTATTTTACGAGTATTTCTCCTAATTATTTTGTTTTCACATTTGTAAGGTGACAATTTGATGTAATGTCATGAAGTGTTAGTCACTCAGTCATGTCTGACTCTTTTCAACCCGTGGACCATAGCTCACCAGGTTCCTCTGTCCATGGAATTCTCCAGGAAAGAATACTGAAGCGGTTGCCATTTCCTCCTCCAGGGGATCTTTTCAACCTAGGGACTGAACCTGGGTCTCCTGCACTGCAGTCAGTTTCTTTACCATCTGAGCCAGCAGGGAAGCCTGAGCCCAAAAAAAGCTCCCAATTTTATTTTATTTATTTAAATTAACCTTTATTGGAGTGTAGTTAATTCACAATGTTGGGTTAGTTCTGCTGTACACAAAAGTGAATCAGTTATACATATACATATATCCTCTCTTTTTTAGATTCTTTTCCATATAGATTATTAAAGAGTATTGAGTAGAGTTTTTTGGGCTATGTGATAGGTTCTTATTAATTGCCTATTTTGTGTGTGTATATATATATGTATTAGTGTATGTATGTCAATCCCAATTTCCCAGTTTATCCCTCCCCACACTTCCCTCTTGGTAACCATAAGTTTGTTTTTACATCTGTGACTCAATTTTTGTTCATGATTTTCCAGTTTAAACTCTTCAGTGCAGGTATTAGAATTTAAAGCTTAAATAAGTCTCTTATTTGTGAATATTTTATGTAAATATCTTGTTACCTTAATAAACACTATTCACAGGGGTTCAGTTTCACTGAATAATAATGGGACTATGCAATAAAAGATAAAAATAAGAATGAGATTTTATATAATTTTAGTTATAACTATCACATAAATAAATATTGGGATATTATTTTGCCATTATTAGGTATACAGTAGCAAATCTAAAAGTGATTTTTAAGCAGAATGACATGTTTGTTAAAAATCTTGTTAGTTTTACTAAGAACTACACATCATAAAAAATGACTTAAATTGAAGAAAGTAGGGAAAACCACTAGACCATTCAAGTATGACCTAAATCAAATCCATTATGATTATACAGTGGAAGTGACAAATAGATTCAAGGGATTAGATCTGATAGACAGAGGGCCTGAAGAACTACGGACGGAGGTTCATGACGTTGTACAGGAGACAGTAATCAAGATCATCCCCAAGAAAAAGAAATGCAAAAAGGCAAAATGGTTGTCTGAGGAGGCTTTACACATAGCTAAGAAAAGAAGAGAAGTAAAAGGCAAAGGAGGAAAGGGAAGATTATATCTATTTGAATGCAAAGTTTCAAAGAATATCAAGGAGAAATAAGAAAGCCTTCCTCAGTGATCAATGCAAAGAAATAGAGGAAAATAATAGAATGGAAAAGACTAGAGAGCTCTTCAGGAAAAATAGAGATACCAAGGGAACGTTTCATGCAAAGATGGGCACAGTGAAGGACAGAAATGGTATGAGCCTAATAGAAGCAGAAGATACTAAGAAGAGATGGCAAGAATACACAGAAGAACTATACAAAAAAGATCTTCACGACCCAGACAATCCAATGGTGTGATCACTCATCCAGAGCCAGACATCCTGGAATGCGAAATCAAGTGGGCCTTAGGAAGCATCACTATGAACAAAGTTAATGGAGGTGATGGAATTCCAGTTGAGCTATTTCAAATTCTAAAAGATGCTGTTGTGAAAGTGCTGCACTCAATATGCGAGCAAATTTGGAAAACTCAGCAATGGCCACAGGACTTGAAAAGGTCAGTTTTCACTTCAGTCCCTAAGAAAGGCAATACCAAAGAATGCTCAAACTACCACACAGTCGGACTTATCTCACACACTAACGAAGACTGACGTGCCTTAGCAGCAGCAGCAAAGTAATGATCAAAATTCTCCAAGCCAGCATTCAACAGTATGTGAAATGTGAAGTTCCAGGTATTCAAGCTGGACTTAGAAAAGGCAGAGGAGCGAGAGATCAAATTGCTTTGGATCATTGAAAAAGCAAGAGAGTTCAGAAAAACATCTGCTTTATTGACTATGCCAAAGCCTTTGACTGTGTGGATCACAACAAACTGTGGAAAATTCTGAAAGAGGTGGGAATACCAGACCTGAGAAATACCAGACCTCCTGAGAAATCTGTATGCAGGTCAAGAGCAACAGTTAGAACCTGACATGGAACAACAGACTGGTTCTGTTAGGAAAAGGAGTACGTCAAGGCTGTATATTGTCACCATGCTTATTTATCTTATATGCAGAGTACATCATGAGAAGTGCTGGGCTAGATGAATCACAAGCTGGAACCATGATTGCCAGGCGAAATATCTATAACCTCAGGTATGCAGATGACACCACCTTTATGGCAGAAAGTGAAGAAGAACTAAAAAGCCTCTTGATGAAAGTGAAAGAGGAGAGTGAAACAGTTGGCCTGAAGCTCGACATTCAGAAAACTAAGATGATGGCATTCGGTCCCATCACTTCATGGCAAATAGATGGGGAAACAATGAAAACTGTGTCAGACTTTATCTTTGGGGGCTCCAAAATCACTGCAGATGGTGACTGCATCCATGAAATTAAAAGATGCTTGCTCGTTGGAGGAAAGTTATGACCAACTTAGTATATTCAAAAGCAGAGATATTACTTTGCCGACAAAGGTCTGTCTAGTCAAGGCTATGTTTTTTCCAGTAGTCATGTATGGATGTGAGAGTTGGACCATAAAGAAAGCTGAGCGCTGAAGAATTTATGCTTTTGAACTGTGGTGTTGGAGAAGACTCTTGAGAGTCCCTTGGACTGCAAGGAGATCCAACCAGTCCATTCTAAAGGAGATCAGTCCTGGGTGTTCATTGGAAGGACTGATACTGATGCTGAAACTCCAATTCTTTGGCCACCTGATGCGAAGAACTGACTCATTGGAAAAGACCCTGATGCTGGGAAAGATTGAATACAGGAGGCAAAGGGGATGACAGAGGATGAGATCGCTGGATGGCATCACCAACTCGATGGACATGAGTTTGAGTAAGCTCTGGGAGTTGGTAATGGACAGGGAAGCCTGGCGTGCTGCAGTCCATGGCGTTCCAAAGAGTTGGATATGACTGAGCGACTGAACTGAGCTGAACAAACAGCTCTCATGTATTCAAAATGAATTAAATGTGGAAAATAACTCCAAGGCATTCATTTTCCATTATTGTGTCTACCAGAACAACTAACAACAGATACTTTATGAATGGAAGCCTGAGGTATCCTATTATTTTATTAGGAGGCATGTAGATGCTGAATGTTTTTACATTTTGCTGATGTTGAACCAGGCTCCTACATTAAAGAGTGATCTCAGCATGTATCTAACTTTTCACCTTTTATTTTTTTTACTAGTAAATTTAGGAGAATATTTTAAGTGATAAGAAAATAGCCTCATTTCTCTCATGATTTTGAGTGCTTTTACATTAAAAGCAGTAGAAAGGCCTGAGGTCAAGGTGTTTTAAAAAATACATAAATTAGCATATTGTCACAGTCTAATTTATCTGATATATATTAACTTTTCCACCTATAAACTTCACAAGATTAAATGTCATACACTTTTCAAATATGTAATGAAATAAAACTGAGTCATTATTTGAAGGTTATATGCTCTTCATATAACCTACTATGGATTTATCTACTCATGTGTCTGCCCAATCATGAAATGATAACCAAATTTAGCTATTCAGTATTCAAGTACAGAACAAGGAGACATTAATGGCTGATGGGAGAATTAAACCAATGACTTTGGTCTTGGTCATGTCAAACTCTAATCAAATGTGTCAACTGTCGTCAAGTAAGAGTAGAAGAAGAAGACAAGCACCATGTTTTAAATTAGGAATGGTTAATCGTTTGCCGCTAGAACAGTTATGAGTAATTTCTCTTCAACGTTTCAGCGAAATGTGTTGGTGATGGCAGTTAGTTGTGGCCCACATAATCACAACCTTATATGTTTGGCCGCCAGGTATTAAACTGCATGTCAATCTAGGTCAGCTAACTTCTTTAGCAGCTGAATTTATGCATCTGAAATAGCTGATTTCATCAAATATATGGTTCAGTTGTGTTAGAAAAGAATGTGAACTGCACAGCATCTGTATTTCTTAGTTTGTGTTCTATTTTTTCTCTTCCTTTTAAGAATGCTGATGCATCCAACATTTATGTTCCTTTTTGTCTGTGTTATATTTTAGTTTCTGCATCAGGTTTTTATTTTATCCAGCCTTCCTCTGGGGCTTCAGATGTTATATGCTTCAGTCTTACAGTTGCTGTGTTCTGGAATGGATCTTATATTTCTGTAATGATTTGTTCTGTATTTCTGCTGCTGCTGCTGCTGCTAAGTCGCTTCAGTCGTGTCCGACTCTGTGCGACCCCATAGACGGCAGCCCACCAGGCTCCCCCTTTAATTATAAGCAACCACACTTTAGGTGTGCACCTCTTAAACATTAGAAACTTGAATGAACTGAGGTTTTAAAATAGGTCAGTAAATAACCATTTAGATCCTAAAAATGTTCCCAGTAAGCTAGAATGTTCAGGCTAGAATAACATTGTGTATGATACCCTAGTGATAGTGCTACTGATCTTTTTGAAATAAATGTCAGATATCTTGGGTAAGAATTGGCAAACTGCAAATATAGAGCGAATTGTTTTTGTACATGGAAAAAATCTGTACTCTTAAATTTTTCATAGAATGCTGAGGATTTTGTAGAAATTTATTTAGGATGTGCTGGATATCTGCACACCTGTTTAGGCTTCAGTATTGTTGTGACAGATCTGGTTGTCCTATGTATGTATCATGGATGTGTGCTAAGGTTATCTTTAAATCAGTTTGCTTGCTCTTCTGTTTTGAAATTAAACTTTCATCTTACCCTTTACATCTTGCCTTGGAGACCCAGACATAGCAGAGATAAGAAGTATGAAGCATAGGAGGTTAAAATAAGGGAATTAACTGAAAGTCCGAGGGACAGGCTGTGCTGTGCTGAGTCGCTCAGTCGTGTCAAATCTTTGTGACCCTGTGGGCCGTATTTAGCCCACCAGGCTCCTCTATCCATGGGGATTCTCTAGGCAAGAATATTGGAGTGAGTTGTCATGAGCTCCTCCAAGGGATCTTCCCAACCCAGGGACCGAACCCAGGTCTCCTGCACTGCAGATGGAT
Source organism: Budorcas taxicolor (assembly GCF_023091745.1). NCBI lineage: Eukaryota > Metazoa > Chordata > Mammalia > Artiodactyla > Bovidae > Budorcas > Budorcas taxicolor. The sequence goes on from NC_068913.1 coordinate 88,163,586, forward strand.
TCTTTACCATCTGAGCCACCAGGGAAGAGGGACATGTGTGAAGTGCATTTCTGTGTCCTGGTCCCAGAATGCCAAAAGCATGTATAAATGGATCTGAGTATTTGGAACCCTACAATGAAAAGGTTATCTTATTATCAACTTGTAGTGAAACACATCATTTGATAAACTCCTCTCAGATATCTCTCCTGTATATTTTTGTGTGTTTCTCATAAATAAGAAGGGTTAGTTGAGGATAACCAGATATTACAGCAAAGCCTCCAGCATGAAAGTGGTTAAAACAAACAAATAAATGAACATAAAAGAAGAAACTCAGAAGAAAGTGAGAGAAAGCAGAAAATTGAATTAAATTTTATAAAATATAGAATTAATATATTTGGAGAAATAATAGAAGATTTTTAACTCATAACATGAAAACAAGATTCCTCTAGAAATTGAAAAAAAAAAAGGGTGGGGGAAGAGATATTTATAAAGAAAATAGCAGGAAAATATCCTATTACTGAAGAACATAGATCTCTAAGTTGAAAGAGCCAAAATAGACCCAGTTATACTCAATGATAAAAGGTTCAAACCAAAGACATATCATTATGAAAGTTCAAAATACTAGATATTGAAAAGATTCTGAAGTTTAAAGAAAAAACGGAAAAATAGACTCAATCTACAAAAGACTAAAAAAGACAACAAGTTTCTCAGCATCAGTACTGGAAATTAGAAGAGCATTACATACCTTGAGGAATTAGGGGACACAGTTATTTCAATCTCAAATGATAAAGAGAACAAGATGGTCTCAGACTTAGACGGTCTGAAGACTTTCATCTCATATACTTTTGCTTAGAAGAGGTTAGAGAATTGGTTTCACTGCTCCACCATTAGCAAGGGAATAAACCCATAAGGGAGTTTCATGGAATTCAGGAAACCAGAGTTGCAACCAATGAATCAGCAACCAGAATGAAGGAGACCCTGAGGGTACCAGGTAGGCAGCAGGCTGTGCTGCTGATTAACACAGAAGGATTTGGGGGGCAAAAATAGAATTGCTGTTTGATGTAACTCATTTACCACAGCAAACAGTTTTGTAATCTGTACGTGTTTTAAAGATCCAGAGAGGTTTTACAGATTTGGGGAAAATTAGCACTTGGTACTAAAATGAGTCACATTAAAAAATAAAGCCATTATTAACTGTCACAAAGAAGGCTGAGCACTGAAGAACTGATGCTTTCGAACCATGGTGCTGGAGAAGACTCTTGAGAGTCCCTATGACAGCAAGGAGATCAAACCAGTCAATCCTAAAGGAAATCAATCCTGAATATTCATTGGAAGGACTGATGCTGAAGCTGACGCTCCAATACTTTGATCACCTGATGGGAAAAGCCGACTCATTGGAAAAGACCCTGATGCTGGGGAAGATTGAGGGCAGGAGGAGAAGGGGGCAACAGAGGAAGAGATGGTTGGGTTGATGTTGATGATTATGGCATCATCAACTCAAAGAACGTGAGTTTGGGCAAACTCTGGCAGCTAGTGCAGGACAGAGGAGCCTGGTGTGCTGCAGTCCCATGGGGTCACAAAGAGTCAGATGTGACTTAGAGACTGAACGACAACAACAAAGCCCTTGTACTGAGAAGATTCAGATTAAAAACTAAAAGCATTAACTAACTGCAGGAAGAGACAATATTGATTAGAAGGGACATAATCATAGTGGGCTTCTCTTGTGGCTCAGCTGGTAAAGAATCTGCCCGTAATGCGGGAGACCTGGCTTTGATCCCTGGGTTGGAAAGATCCCCTGGAGAAGGGAACAGCTATGCACTCCAGTATTCTGGCCTGGAGAGTTCCTTGGACTGTATAGTACACGGGGTCACAAAGAGTCACACACGACTGAGTGAATTTCACTTTGAGGCTTCCCTCATAGCTCAGTCGGTAAAGAATATGCCTGCAGTGCAGGAGACCCGGGTTTGATTCCTGAGGTGGGAAGATCCCCTGGAGAAGGAAATGGCAACCCACTCCAGTATTCTTGTCTGGACAGTCCCATGGATAGAGGAGCCTGGCAGGGGACAGTCCCATGGATAGAGGAGCCTGGCAGGCTACAGTCCATGGGGTCGCAAGAGTTGGACACTATTTAGCAACTGAACTGCCACCCATCATAGTGTAGGTCTTCCCTGATGGCTCAGTAGTAAATGCAGGAGACATGGGTTCGATTCCTGGGTCAGCAAGATCCCCTGGAGAAGGAAATGGCAACCCATTCCAGTATTCTTGCCTGGGAAATCCCATGGACAGAAGGAGCCTGGCGGGCTACAGTCGATGGGGGTCACAAAGAGTCGGACACGACTTAGCGACTAAACAACAGTCATAGTGTACTGCTTTACTTGGCAGTCAGTACTGACATCATTATAACTTTGAGTATTTCTAAAACTTGATCTTCATGTTGTAAGTTTGGAGAGGGGAGAAGGAGGCTGTTTAACTTGGAGGATAACACATTCATTAAAATAACAAGGCTATATATATATATAAATATATATAATGTCTAAAATTCCTAAGTCAGAAAAGCATAGTAAAACTATGCTACCTAAAATTCTGAGGCTAAATTACAGAAGAGATAGCTAAAGAGTTGAAGATTGTGCCCTCTGGGAAACCAGGATAGAAAAGTGGAGTAAGATGTGACTGGTATGGCTATTTCCTATTCTCAGTCTTGTAGTAGTACTTGAAGCATTAAACTGTATATATGCATTATTTGATCAAAATAATTATTTTTGAAAGGAAAAAATACTCGGATGGCTGTTGGAGATGGAAGCGGCCATCTCTGTCTTCCCCACCTCGTTTCTCATCGGTCTCCCCCATCTCTGTGCCTCAGCCATGCTGGCCTCCGTGCTGCTCCTTAAAGTCGTGCCTCTGTCCTGAAGACTGCAGGAGCACCACCACTGCTCTCCCCTCAGATGTCTGTAGGCATACGCACTCACCTTTGAGTCTTTGCTGAAATGGCACCCTCTCAGCCAGGTTGTCCTTGCCCACCCCATGTAGAATTGCACCTGCTTACGCATCTGCCGTATCCTGTCCTAATGCATTTCCCCAGAGCATTTATCACCTTCTTACCTGCATATGATCGACTTATTTGTTATCTCCCTTGTTTACTTTCAGTTTTCTCTTAGTAAAATAAGAGCCTCAGGGACAGACTGCTGGTTGCTTTTTCATGGTATATCTGGGTGCTTTTGATTGGTTTTTTTTTTTTTTTTTTGGTTGAATCAATCAGTTAACTGAATGAAGGGAGGAGGCTTAAAGGAAGAAAGGGCAGACAGCGGAGGGATGGATGAAACAAGGAGCACCAGCATTATTAGGAGGCAGTTGCATTATTTTATAGACAAGATGGTGATGGTTTGTGTCTGGGTGGAGGTCAGTTAAGTAGAGAGAAGTGATTTGAGATAGGTTTTGAACATTGAGTTGATAAAATGGGAGGAATATATGACTCTAAAACCAACATTGCATCAATTTTGTGAGCAGAAAATACCTGAAAATAGAGAAACCTGAGATTCCAATACATATTATTAGAGCTTAACAGCATTCATAGTCTTGCAAAAATGAAATTTAAGGAGAACTGTTTCATAAAAACCCATAGATGTTCTCAATATGGAATGAAAAAAAAAAGAATGGTACAATAGCTTAGCTAACTACCACAGGAAAACTTTTATAGAAACTTTTCCAAAACATTTTGTAATCTTTTCAGCCTGTGTGTAGGTTACAAAGATGTTTTTGTTCTTCTGGGTATAGAGACTCATATCTAAGATTAACCAAAGATTCAATATTGTACTTATTAATAGTCTTTCTTCTATTAAAAAAAATTGCATTCAATTCTTAATGATAACATACAGAACCCAATTTCCCTAACATCTAAAAAGCTTGACTTAGAAAAGAAAGTAGGTACTTTTCTTAATAATTATACACAGTTATAACCTACATAGGTTTAAGCTGTGGGATAATTGGGAAAAGATTCTGTGTTCTCATTTTCACTATTTATTTGAAAACATCAATTATGGATTAATCTGATTACAGTAGTCAGCCAGTTTAATAAAATCAATTTTATTTTTTCTTGGCCCAGGCATAGTAATAACAAGTAAGTATATATTGCAGTTTTCTTCCATAAAGGACAAATGTTTCTATATTGAATACATTTAAAGTCACAATTCATGTCTAAAATCTGATGTACACCTGAGTGATCTGTACAGTGGTTCTCTCACTATCTATGACTCTTTTTAAACTTTTTTTCTTGTTCTTCCACAGCCTCTTGCTTTTTTTGGAACCTAAATGGGTGGCACTGCATGGTAGGAAAGTGTGATTGTCAGATGCTTTCTCTGTCCCTTTTTATACTTTAATGAAACTCTGATGCACACACAGGCACACACACACACACACACACACACACAAAGACTGCAGACTTTTAAAGCCCTTTCCCCTGCTGGGGGTGTTGAGAGAAAGTTTCAAAACTAAGAGAAGTTATGGAGAAAGCGGTTGCATTCTTAAGCAGTTTGAAGTGGCAGTCCAATCACAGGCACACCTCTTTTTATTGTGATTCATTTTGTTGTGCTCTGCAGATACTGTGTTTTATAAATTGTAGGTTTGTAGCAAACCTGTGTTGTCAGAGGATAGCTAGCAATTTTTAATAAGAAATTATTTAATTAAAGTTTATATATTGTTTTTTTAGACATCATGCCATTGTACTCTTATTAGACTACAAGGTAGTATAAACATAGCTTTTAAATGCACTGGGAAACTAAAACATTTGGGTCTCAATTTATTCAATATTATTTTCTTTACTGTGATGGTCCAGAACCAAACCCACTTTATCACCAAGATAATGTCTGTATTTTCCCAAGCAGTTGACTGTAGCCTCATTCAGCAGTGCACATTTCAGAGGATAGGACCTATCTTATCATATGCTATATAATATAGAAGAAAAAGCATCATGTATTAGGAGCCTTCAATTTTGTAAACACACAGAGATGCAATATTTTTCATTTTAATGAACTATTCAACATTTCAATAAGCTACTCAACATTTTAAACACCTAGACAAGCAGAGAAGGTGATGGCACCCCACTCCAGTACTCTTGCCTGGAAAATCCCATGGATGGAGGAGCCTGGTGGGCTGCAGTCCATGGGGTCGCGAAGAGTCGGACACAACTGAGCGACTTCACTTTCACTTTTCACTTTCATGCACTGGAGAAGGAAATGGCAACCCACTCCAGTGTTCTTGCCTGGAGAATCCCAGGGACAGAGGATCCTGGTGGGCTGGCGTCTGTGGGGTCACACAGAGTCAGACACAACTGAAACGACTTAGCAACAGCAGCAGCAGCAGCAGCAGCAGTAACAGACAAGTAGATGGTCTGTCTTATATTTATCTCAAAGTTAAATTTACACGGAAAGAATTTAACACGGGAAAATTCTTAAAGTTCTATTCAAGAACTTAAAGATCTGTTTCATAACATGACCTGTTATGGAAAGAGAACCATCACCTTCCATGTATTTGTATTTGAAATAGAAAATTATGATGTAATATTTTCCAGAAGTATGAAAACTTAAATTCTTTTACCTGGAAAGGGCTAATGTATAATTAAAGATTCCAATAATCTTAGATTTTAAGTATTAGTATTAGAAGAATTAGATTAAAAAATCAATTCAAGAGAGAGTTTGAAATAAATTTCATATATTTATTGTTAGCTGTAACCATCTAATATGAAAATAATGACAAAGCAAAGTGTGCATTTCATTATGAATTTTGTTTTCTTATCCACTGTTATTTGAGAGCAGTCCAGTGTGGAAAATCAAAATAAGAGATTTTAATAAAGTTGATAATATGTTTAGGACTGTTTCACATCATCCTATATTCATTGACCCTTTTTATTCATTTTTGTGTTAAGTATGTATGAGCACTTATTCTGTGCCTGGTACTAGAGAGTATACAAGGATTCAGCAGTTTCTGCTCTTAAAATGAACCTGGACAGAAGAGAGACAAATGAGCCTCTATTCATTGAAGGAGAATGCCAGCCACCATACATAGAAGAAGGTATGGATGCACAGATGCCTAGTGTATTTAGTAGAGGGGTCATGGGAAGGGGCATTTTTAGGGTATTGGGCTTGAGTGAGTTACAAGAGGCTAAGAACACAATTCAGGGAAGAGAGAGAGATTGAAACCCAAGAAACCCTGGAGGAGGTCAGGGGAGGGGAAACTATGGAGACACTTTCCATATGAGATACAAGGTGAAAGAGGTCTATGAGTGAAGATAAAAGGTGATTAACAGGTAGAGAGGAAGGGACTTGCAGATCTTCCTGCCCAGTGGCTTCTGTTTTCCTGGCCGTGACAGATCACAGAGTCAGCTCCTAATATAAATGAGGAGAGTTAGCACCATCACTGGTCTGGAAAATGTTGATGGCCAGAGAAGGGTAAATAAATTAAATGTGGCAGGAACAGTCCCCTGAGATTTTAAATCCTAAATGTGTAGTTGATTCATTTAGTGAATATGTATTGAATACCTACTGTGTGCCTAGGTTAGGTGCTGAGTATACAACAGAACAACATAGACACATTTGCAGTTCTCAAGGAGTTCAGAGTCTTGCATGGTAAACAAGTATCAAACAATTATTACATTACTTAATACTCATTGTAATTTTGAGAAAGACTGTTGCATACAAGAGTCACAATAGAAAGGACTTCTCTGAAGTGGTGGTGTTAGGATAGCACACGAAGGATGAGAAGGATTGGGCGTGGGTAGGGAGGCAGAGAAAGGAATGGGTGGAGATACCCAGGCAGGGGAATGCTGAGCAGAGGCCATGGGGAAGGAGCTGCTGGCAGGTGGTGGGCAGGGCTTCCCACCCATCAGTGGTATGGTGCCTGTAGGTGTGTCGCAGAGTCGTCTGTTCAGCTCTTATGTTGTTACCTCAAATTTGGCACATCTCCAGATGATTTTCTTTTGTATTTTTCTTTTCTTTTTAGCTGGGGGATAATTGTTTTACAGTGTTGTGTTGGTTTCTGCCATATAACAGTGTGAATCAGCCCAAAGTATACATATATCCCCTCCCTTTTGAATCTCCTTCCCACCACCCACCCCACCCCATCGCTCTAGGCTGTCTCAAAGCACCAGGCTGAGCTCCCTGTATTATACAGCAGCTTCCCACTGGCTGTTTTGCATATGGTGATATGTAGGTTTCATTGCTACTCTCTCAATTTGTCCCACACTCTTCTCCAGATGTTTTTACATTTTGTGTGTTTACAGTCATTGAATTTATTTATTTAGCAAATATGTATTTGATAAAATGATGCTACATTTGACCTGTGCTAGTCTTATTATAAACCAACCCACTGATAGTGTGTGAAATGAAAGTTTATCTTGGGGTTGCTTACCAAAAAATTGGGACAATTCTCTTATTTTAGGCAGCTGGTATGGAGGAAAGGTTGCTCTCATTTCTTTTATTTGTATTGAGTACTGTCAGTACAATAGAATCAGACTGAGAGTAATTTCAAATTATTTAATATTGAAGCAAAAGAATTCCCAGTGTAATATTCAGACAGACAGATTAAATAAACAATTTAGAAAATCATTCATAAAGTTCAGGCAAAAATAAACCAAATTAGTTTCTGGAGAAAACCAAAACTGTTGCCTGGAATTACCCAGCTCTACTGACTATATTTACTTTTTAAATTGCATACTTATCTACTTTCCCTCTGTAGATGACACCTATTTAGAGAGAAGCAAAAACCTGGCATTGCTTTTGTCACCTGTGGCTCGTTACACTTCTGTGAAAGCATATGTGTTTGCCACTGTCTTAAATTGTGGTTTATGGTTACTTGATTTTATTGGAATTTTTAAAGCATACTTTATTTGCATAGAAAAAAAATTTTTAAACGTTCTATAAATTTCTGATGGTGATTTGTATCATCACTTACAAAAGTACATATTGTTTCAGGTCCTAAGTAAGCTTCATGCATAGAAAAGACCCCACTGCTCTTTCTTCTTGTACCCAAATGCAAACTTCTGGAGGCCAGAGAGTGTGAAAAGCGAGTGTGTGTGTGTCCATGGTAATCTGCTGGCTGTGTGCAGGAAGTTACAGCAGCATTAAGCCATGAAAAGGATCAATTGTTTTTGTGAAAAACCCTCAAGATGTGCCTTGAATTCAAAGAATCAGGTTCATTATAATCGTAAACTATTTATTAATCTTTTTTTATCTGAAATGTCCTCAGTGGTCAGTGGTATTTTAAAGAGCAAAATGAAAAATATGATTAAAACCAGAACACAAAAGGTTGTTGAAGACTGTGGAATGAAATTCTCAATGTTTTTCTCTTCCTGAAGAGTTTTTAGTGGACACTTGCTATACTTCTGAGCATGGAACGGAATGTAACGTGAGATTGATATCTTTCATTCATTTATTTGCTTATGTACCAGGCTGGTTTTACAGATGAGAACATCCCAGGGTTTTCTGCTAGGTTTCCCATAGATAATTTGGTGGACAGGGAATTAAGGGCAACATGGTATGAGGGGCTGATTAAACTACACTAATTTTTGTTGGATGTTCCAGGGAAATGGGGGTGGGCTTTTCCCCTCTGGGGAGAGACAGCAAGGCCTGCTATGGCATCTCATTATACTGCATACCTGCTCCTGCTGACTGACGGGGCTCTGTATGAAATGGGAAGCCGAGTCAAGGCATGGCATTACCACCCACTCCCCTGGCCTGGAACACTACCTCAGATCAGCACGTGCTCCCTGCTCGGTGGTGCGGGGACAGTGCATCCTCCAGACATTGTACCACCTAGAGTTTTCAGGCAGAAAGTGAGTGCTTAGCCTGAGGCTTCTAGCTCAGATCTTCTTGAGAAAAGCCAAGCAGTGCTCCTTGCTCTCACTCCAGAGAGGCTTCTGGGAATTCTGCCCTTATAAGAAACATTTAAATATTATATGAAGCAAAACATTTCAGTTAGTTGGAAGTACGTAGAGGTCAGTTAAAAGGGTTGTCAATTTCTGTAAGGTATTTTTTCTGGGGTTAAAAATGGTAGTTTAAAATATGTATATTCCACATCCACATCTCTATTCCTGCCCTGAAAATAGGGCCATCTGTGCCATTTTTCTAGATTCCATATTTATGTGTTAATATACGACACAGAGGGGAGGGGAGGGTGGGACTAACTGGGTATTGGGATTGACATATATACACTACCTTGTGTAAAGTAAATAGTAAGAAACTGCTGTTTAGCGCAGGGAGCTCAGGTTGGTGCTCTGTGATGATCTAGAGGGGTGGGATGGGGATGGGGGGTTAGGATGGGAGGGAGGTTCAAAAGGGAGGGGACATACATAAATATAGCTGTACACATCTGTTATACATAAAAAAACTACCACAACATTAAAGGGCAGTTATACTCCAATTAAAAAATAAAAGTAAAATAATAATAATAAAGTAAAATAATGTATACTTCAGTAGTTACTGTTTTCTTAGCTTGCCAGTGACCTTGAGTGACATGTTCAAGCGCTTGAGGCATCATGCTGCTAGTCTGTGACCTCTTTGAAGAGCCCCTGTTTTAAGCTGTGCATCCCTAGTGCGTGGGGTTTAATGTGAAGCCACTGACTAGTAAATGAATTGTGCATGCACATTGCATTTGACACCACTGTGATGCAATGGGGCATTCTACAGAATTGGATTTTTTAAGTAATTAAAATATATCCTTTGAAGCACAAATGATTTTAAAATCTCCCCGGTATTTTGATGAAAATCTTTAAAAATATAAATAGATTTTTCTACTTTTTCAAAAAGATTTTTCACATAATTTAACTTTTTAAATGATCTATCAGTATTCTTATCTGTAGTAACTTTTTAAAATGCTGTTGAAGAATGAGAGCCAGTTTCCCCATCATTAAGTAATTCATTTCTACTTTTGAGCTTGTCTTTCTGATCTTTAATGGTGGTATGGTCAACGTCCTCAACTATCTACTGTTACTTTTTGATGATATTTGAATTTCTTGCCCCAAATTTTCTTCTTTATATTAGACACAGTTGCATATATTAGATCCACTACTGTGGGATAGTTTTTGCAACTTACTTTCATCTGGATTCATGATAGTTACATGTATGTTGAAGATGCCAAAATATAAACTTCAGGTATTGCTAGTGTGATACAATAAAAAAATTATATGTCCTCATTGGCTTTGAAGCTGTTTCTGTAACCATTCAGCTTTTTCTTTCTTTGGCTGTACCACGCAGCACACGGGATCCTAGTTCCATGGGCAAGGATCAAATCTGTGCCCCCCGCAGTGGAAGCACAGAACCTTAACCACTCGACCATGAAGGCGATTACACTATTCTGCTTTTAAAGTGAATCAATGTCTGTTAAATTAAATTTTGTTTATTATTGACAGCTTAGTTCTCCTTTGGATCCTTTTCAGTTATATTTAGTATGTTATTGAGTAAATCTGACTATATCGGTAGAAAATGTGTTCTTTTCCCTGTTTTGAAATTCAGTGGACATATTTCTGAAAATATCTTCATGTAAAATGACTTGCCACTCCCCATTTGTTGGCAAATTAAGTTTGCTGTTTTGAAAAAATGTGTGTGTGTGTGTGTGTGTGTGTGTGTATAATTTGATGCTGAAGTTCAAGCTCCAATATTTTGGCCACCTGATGTGAAGCACCAACTCATTGGAAAAGACTCTGATTCTGGGAAACATTGAGGGCAGGAGGAGAATTGGCCGACAGAGGTTGGATGGCATCACCAACTCAGTGCACATGGGTTTGAGTAAAATTCGGGGGATAGTGAAGGACAGGGAAGTCTGGTGTGCTGCAGTTCATGGGGTCACAAAGAGTCAGATGGGACTTACTGACTGAACAACAAAATGCTGATACTGATTGTTATACCCACTTTGTAGATATGGGAGCTGAGACTTAGAAACATTGACTTGCCCAAAGAGCTAATAAACAATCCAACAGTCATTTTCAGCAATATTAATTGACTAATGTCTCTCACATGGAACATGAGAGAATGGACAGAGAAAATTCTTGCCCTCCACAGTTCATTAAATAACCACTGTTCATTCTATAAAATAATGTGTCAGTCAGCTTCAGTTTGCTTCCCAGATGAAAACATAATTCCTTATGTTTATAAATACATTCAAATGAATTCATTGCTTGGACTCCCAACCCCCATTACCAGTATGCTGCTAAGTCGCTTCAGTCGTGTCCGACTCTGTGCGACCCCATAGATGGCAGCACATCAGGCTCCACCGTCCCTGGGATTCTCCAGTCAAGAACACTGGAGTGGGTTGCCATTTCCTTCTCCAATGCATGAAAGTGAAAAGTGAAAGTGAAGTTGCTCAGTCGTGTCCGACTCTTAGCGACCCCATGGACTGCAGCCTACCAGGCTCCTCCGTCCATGGGATTTTCCAGGCAAGAGTACTGGAGTGGGGTGCCATTGCCTTCTCCGCCCATTACCAGTATAGGAGGGAGTTATTTTTCAGGTAGAGGAACTGAGGCACTGAGGGGGCAAATGACTCTTCTAAAGGCCCACAGCTGGGAAGTTTAATAGCCAGGATTTAAATTCCTAGCTCTTTTGTCTCCTTCTCTAGTTCTGATCTCTTCCTATTGTGATACACAGTCTCTCAAAGTATATCACAAATGAAAACCAGCTCGTCATTTTTTGTGAGCAGCACCCTTTACTGGAGAAGCTGAGATGTTGTAGGAGGCAAGTAGCTGTAAACTATATACGTGAACGTGAACGTGAAGTTGCTCAGTCGTGTCCGACTCTTTGCGACCCCATGGACTGTAGCCTACCAGGCTCCTCTGTCCATGGGATTTTCCAGGCAATAGTACTGGAGTGGATTGCCATTTCCTTCTCCAAGGGATAGAACCTGGGTCTCCCGCATCGTAGACAGATGCTTTACCGTCTGAGCCACCAGGGAAGTCCAATATAAAACCTTTTAGTGAAATATTGGTGCTAAGTATAAAGGCCTAAGATCGCTAAACATTTAGCCTTTGCCTTTTCATCTTATAATTTCTGTTCAATCAGTATGACCATTTAAAGAATAAATATGGGAGAAAAGAAGAGCATTATTTTTAATCAGAAGTTCATTGTTTTTATATATAAGAGTAGACTTGGAATGATTGTAGCATTTCTTTTCTGTGGATCTGTTCAGTCACTCCTTTGTTCTCCTGTTGTAAAACTCAAGACACAGCAATCAGAGCAGAAAAAGAAATAAAAGGAATCCAAATTGGAAAAGAAGAAGTAAAACTTTCACTGTTTGCAGATGACATGATCCTCTACATGGAAAATCCTAAAGACTCCACCAGAAAATTACTAGAGCTAATCAATGAATATAGTAAAGTTGCAGGATATAAAATCAACACACAGAAATCCCTTGCATTCCTATACACTAATAATGAGAAAGTAGAAAAAGAAATTAAGGAAACAATTCCATTCACCATTGCAATGAAAAGAATAAAATACTTAGGAATATATCTACCCAAAGAAACTAAAGACCTATATATAGAAAACTATAAAACACTGATGAAAGAAATCAAAGAGGACACTAATAGATGGAGAAATATACCATGTTCATGGACCGGAAGAATCAATATAGTGAAAATGAGTATACTACCCAAAGCAATTTACAAATTCAATGCAATCCCTATCAAGCTACCAGCCATATTTTTCACAGAACTAGAACAAATAATTTCAAGATTTGTATGGAAATACAAAAAACCTTGAATTGCCAAAGCAATCTTGAGAAAGAAGAATGGAACTGGAGGAATCAACTTGCCTGACTTCAGGCTCTACTACAAAGCCACAGTCATCAAAACAGTATGGTACTGGCACAAAGACAGAAATATAGATCAATGGAACAAAATAGAAAGCCCAGAGATAAATCCACACACCTATGGACACCTTATCTTTGACAAAGGAGGCAAGAATATACAATGGAGTAAAGACAATCTCTTTAACAAGTGGTGCTGGGAAAAATGGTCAACCACTTGTAAAAGAATGAAACTAGATCACTTTCTAACACCGCACACAAAAATAAACTCAAAATGGATTAAAGATCTAAATGTAAGACCAGAAACTATAAAACTCCTAGAGGAGAACATAGGCAAAACACTCTCCGACATAAATCACAGCAGGATCCTCTATGATCCACCTCCCAGAATTCTGGAAATAAAAGCAAAAATAAACAAATGGGATTTAATTAAAATTAAAAGCTTCTGCACAACAAAGGAAAATATAAGCAAGGTGAAAAGACAGCCTTCTGAATGGGAGAAAATAATAGCAAATGAAGCAACTGACAAACAACTAATCTCAAAAATATACAAGCAACTTATGCAGCTCAATTCCAGAAAAATAAACGACCCAATCAAAAAATGGGCCAAAGAACTAAATAGACATTTCTCCAAAGAAGACATACGGATGGCTAACAAACACATGAAAAGATGCTCAACATCACTCATTATCAGAGAAATGCAAATCAAAACCACAATGAGGTACCACTTCACACCAGTCAGAATGGCTGCGATCCAAAAATCTGCAAGCAATAAATGCTGGAGAGGGTGTGGAGAAAAGGGAACCCTCCTACACTATTGGTGGGAATGCAAACTAGTACAGCCACTATGGAGAACAGTGTGGAGATTCCTTAAAAAATTGCAAATAGAACTACCTTATGACCCAGCAATCCCACTGCTGGGCATACACACTGAGGAAACCAGAATTGAAAGAGACACATGTACCCCAATGTTCATTGCAGCACTGTTTATAATAGCCAGGACATGGAAACAACCTAGATGTCCATCAGCAGACGAATGGATAAGAAAGCTGTGGTACATATACACAATGGAGTATTACTCAGCCGTTAAAAAGAATTCATTTGATTCAGTTCTGATGAGATGGATGAAACTGGAGCCGATTGTACAGAGTGAAGTAAGCCAGAAAGAAAAACACCAATACAGTATACTAACACATATATATGGAATTTAGAAAGATGGCAATGACGACCCTGTATGCAAGACAGGAAAAAAGACACAGCTGTGTATAACGGACTTTTGGACTCAGAGGGAGAGGGAGAGGGTGGGATGATTTGGGAGAATGGCATTCTATCATGTATACTATCATGTAAGAATTGAATCGCCAGTCTATGTCTGACGCAGGATACAGCATGCTTGGGGCTGGTGCATGGGGATGACCCACAGAGATGTTATGGGGAGGGAGGTGGGAGGGGGGTTCATGTTTGGGAACACATGTAAGAATTAAAGATTTCACAATTAAAAAAAATAAAATTAAAAATTAAAAAAAAAAAAAACTCAAGACATCAATACAATAGCATTTACTTGAGCACCAAATGGGTAGGGTATTATGATATTTTATTTCCAAGGTTAAATCACTGTTTTGGCTAGATATATGGTAGGTTATCAGTTAAACATTTTCCACCAAAAATATTAGCCATTAATGAAATCAGTGGCAAAAAGCATAAACTTCAGGAAAGTGTGAAGTCAGCTGGATGTTTAAAAATGCACTGAAGAAAATGTAAGTTCTATCTGAATATCTATGTCTTCATGATATACATATATGAATCCCGAGGCCTAAATCTTTTTATGAAAAACACCTTTTGTTTTCACATTGCAAAGATGCCACCCCTTTATATGTTATAAGGTGGTTTTTTAAATTTAACGATCACTGTTGTCATATTAGACACCGCAGGAAGGTGTTAATTATCTTGAGGTGGCCCAGTGGCCCAGTTACTCTAAGGCAAAATGCCAGCTGAGTCCTGGTTGCAATCCAGGTTGAAAACACTGCATTAACTTGTTCACTCTCTTAACGTCCTTAACAAACAGAATGATAAGCCTGGAGAGAAGACATACTTGTTCCAACTGAGTTAACTATTCCAAAATAAATATATCCAACCCCTGGCTAACCATTTGTGATTGTGTGTAAAAAGTAACTAATGAGCGGTATTCTCCAAGGTTGTTAATTTTCTTCTGAACAGGAATGCTTTTTAGATATTGTTCCTCTGAGTGCAGTAAACCTGGGTTATCTAGGCAACCTAATGAGCATCTTTGAGCATCTGCTGCTGCAGAGAGCTTTCAAGTTTCAGGCAGAAGTTAGCAAAAGCTTTTGCAACAGCGGGCCAGTAAGATCCAGTGCTGTCGTTGGTGTGGAGCTGTCACCAGTGCAAGATTTGAAGATAAATGTGTTGTGATTGGCGATTGTTCCATGGAGAATGTGTACATCTACAGGATAAAGATAAGAGAGTACAAGTGGTATGTTCTACAAAAAGTAGAGGCCTTGTAGGGGGAATAGGGCTGGGGGTGGTGTTCATGAAAATATCAGGCAGAGGAAATCAAATAAAACTTATCTGCTAGCCAGATGGAGCATCCCTGTACTGTACCAACCGATTGAGCCTGTAGGATTTGAGGAGTTTCACTAATTTAAAATACATTTTATATAGTGAATAAGCTTTGTATAAAAAAAATTTTCCTTTTTTCTAAACCAGTGAAGTCAAAATGAAAAACAAAAATGAATTTTCAGTCAGTACTCTGGAAAGAAGTCAAGAAAATCTTTCTGTCGTGCCCAGATGTAGCTACATAGTCAATCAGTCAACACACTGGCAGCAGTTGTAACAGATGAACCTCGCCTATTTCAGAGGAGGTTGCCAACTCCAAGTTGCCAGATTTTCCCACTTAATGGATAGAGTCTTACGTTTGGGCTTGATTTTATCTAAGCAAAAGGTGCTGTTAGAAGTAAGACACAAATTTAAAGCTGCTTCAAGGTCTACCCGAAAGTAAATGATCCAGTCAGTCTGATAATTTTGGCCAATAAGATGGTCCGTGAGTTACTGTACTGCCTATTTTGCTATGGCTCTTGTTTTTAGTTTTCTTGGTAGCTGAAATGCTCAGATTGCCTACCATGTGTACACTTGGCTATGCTTAACCTCAGTATGTGGTTAACACTAGCATTGACACTAGCTAATGCATGCAGGCTCTTGTGAATAAGGAGAAGATTTTTATTGTAAAATCCAAGATTAAACAATGAAAAAATGGGTTTCAAGCTTTTCCTTACCCCATCTTCAAAATATAGTTATATATTTGTCTTTAAGCAATTTGGCTGTAGAATTAGGAATATTATTTCAGAAGTGCATATATACTTTTAAGTTTTTAAAATACTAATGTACAAACTCATAAAATGTATGCAAAGCATAAGAACTTATAAAAAAGTAAAAATCACTCCAAGTGTCACCACATGAGGAGATTTACATTTTTGAATATATGAGATAAATTCAAAATGGCATCATAACTTGATAATGTTTTATATCATGTGCAATTTCTTCCCATCAGTAAGTATTTGGGAAACTTAATTGTAATGGAATCACATAATTTCATATTATGAACATTAGGTAATTTATTTAGATTTCTTCCACTTTTTGAACATTAACATAACTTTCCTATTGTTCACTGTTACTTTCAGCGCTTTGAACATCTTGGCACATGGCACTTTGTTCTCATCTCTGCTCATCATTTAAAATATATTCCTTGGAATAGAATTACTGTCTCAAAGGCTATGAAGTATTTTAAGAATCTTGTTAACTTTTGCCAGCTTACTTTCCGTAGAGTTTATACTAGTTCATACTTCCGTATGTAAAAGAACATCTCAAGTTATTTTGAGCATCATTGAATATTTTAAAAATTAAAATAATAAACCTTTGACTATTTGATAACTGGAGAATGATGTCTCAGTGGTATTTTAAATTATGTTTTTTTGATAGTCTAATAGTTCTGTATAGCTTTAATAATTATTTTTGCATTTTAAAAATTTCTCTGCTCATATATTTGCCTTTAGCAATTTGTAAGAATTCTATATGTTTGAAATATATTACTATATTTGTTGAATGTGTTTTAATGGGGTTTCCCAGGTAGCACTAGTGGTAAAGAACCGTCCTGCCAATTTAGGAGACAGTAAGAGACACAAGTTTGATACCTGGAGCAGGAAGATCCCTGGAGGAGGGCATGGCAACCCACTCCAGTATTCTTGCCTGGAGAATCCCATGGACAGAGGAGCCTGGTGGGCTACAGTCCATAGGATTGCAAAGAGTTGGACATGACTGAAGTGACTTAGGATGCACACACGCAATCTATACTTATTGGCCAACGTGGAATATTTTGGGCTTCCCTGGTGGCTCAGAAAGTAAAGAATCTGCCTGCAATGTAGAAGACCCAGGTTCGATCCCTGGGTCAGGAAGATCCTTTGGAGAAGAGAATGGCAACCCACTGCAGTATTCTCGCCTGGAGAATTCCATGGACAGAAGAGCCTGGTGGGCTACAGTCCATGGGGTCTCAAAAGAGTTGATCGTGACTTAGCTACTAAACAATAATGAACATTAGAATCATTTTGCCTATTAAAAATACCCCACTGAGACCTGAACTGTTCATTAATATGGAGAGACCTGATAACTTTCCCCAAGTTCAGTGTTCCCATTTAAGGATGTGGTAGACCTCTTTATTTATTCATATTTTTATATTAATAATAGTTCATCTCTTTATGCAGTTTTTGGTGTTTTACGCTTTTCATGGTAGATGTGAATGGAATCCCATTTTATTCTCTGTTTGGCTTTTTTAGGATGTCAGTTGTCCAGAATTTCCCACCAATCCTAATCCTTGAGCAACACAGCAGACATTCTTGCCCTACACCCAATTTTAGTAAGAGCACATGGGCATAAGACTTCATGACAGAACCATTATTTAGATTGTTGAATAATAACACACTGCTGTTATACAGATAATATTATGAAAGTATGCTGTGCTGTGCTTAGTTGCTCAGTCATGTCCAACTCTTTGCAACCCCATGGACTCTAGCCCACCAGGCTCCTCTTATCCATGGGGATTCTCCAGGCAAGAATATTGGAGTGGGTTGCCATACCCTCCAGGGGATCTTCCCAACCCAGGGATTGAACTCAGGTCTCCCACATTTCAGGCAGATTGTTTACCATCTGAGCCACCAGGGAAGCCTATGAATACTGGACTGGGTAGCCTATCCCTTCTCCAGAGGAGCTTCCTGACCCAGAATCAAACCAGAATCTCCTGCACTCCAGGAGGATTCTTTACCAGCTGAGCTACCAGGGAAGTCCTTATAATAGTATACAATGGCATAATAATATAATAATACATAACACAAATATAATAGCATATTTTGTAATGTGATGAATTCATTTTTCATATACATTTTGCATACGGATTTTTGCATGCTTTTAATATTGATATTATTTTTTGGAGTAGGAAATGGCAACCCACTCCAGAATTCTTACCCAGAGAATCCCCACGGACAGAGGAGCCTGGCGGGCTACAGTTCATGGGGGTCACAAAGAGTCGGACACGACTGAGCAACTAAGCACAGTAGTTATCTTTCAGTTCAGTTCAGTTCAGTCGCTCAGTCATGTCCGACTCTTTGTGACCCCATGAACCACAGCACACCAGGCCTCCCTGTCCATCGCCAACTCCCGGAGTCCACCCAAACCCATGTCCATCAAGTCAGTGATGCCATCCAACCATCTCATCCTCTGTCATCCCCTTCTGCTCCTGCCCTCAATCTCTCCCAGCATCAGGGTCTTTTCAAATGAGTCAGCTCTTCGCATGAGGTGGCCAAAGTACTGGAGTTTCAGCTTCAGCATCAGTCCTTCCAATGGACACCCAGGACTAATACGCATGTCATTTCTATCTCTGCTCTTGTTATCACTGTTTCATCAACAACTGAGTTTTTCTCTTATACTAGAATAAATTCACTGTTAGTTATGGAGGTAAAACAAAGTAACTATATTTATTGTAGTACTGTACAATGATAATGAGCTTGTACCATTTTAGTGCTTTCTTGGTGTTCTAGAAGAAGATTGATAGGAAAAAAGTGGTACTTAATTTCCTGCTCAACACCCTTCCTCTATCTGAAATATTTCAGTCCCTCTCCCCAAGTCTTTCCTCCTCAAAATCTATACTCAAAAGCTTTAAGTTCAAACTAGCTTAATGGAAAATTTCATCACTCATATCATTTAATCCTAAGGAATAAATTTTCCAAGTCTAAATCAGCCTTTTATTTTAATATCAAAAAAGTAGTGAATGCTCCAAGTGAACTATTATGGTGCTATAAAACCATATTTATTAACTTGAGACATGAATGATTATTATGTAGAAAAAGCAAGTAACCGAATAATGAAATAATGTAATTCAGTTAATTTGAAGTTATTATATTGCATAGCATGACATTTAAAAAACATATATAATGTACAAGATTGTAAATACTAGTTTATGTTGGAGATGGGATTATAGGTGATCTTTTAAATTAGTTTTGCTTAACTTTATTTTTTAAATTTATCTGAAATAGGTATTACTATATGATCAAGATAAAATTATTAACATGTTTTCAACAGAAAATGCTTCAACTTTATGAATATAGATAAATCACATTAGGTAAAACATATCTAAGAAAATATCCTGGTGACTTTCCAAGACAAGCCTATGAATATTTTGAGTTTTCATTGAATAGGTTTGGTAGACATATTGCCAACGTACAAACCCTCTCTGGAAGGTATACACAGTCCTCAGTGTCTAAGGAGCACTAAGATATAATTGCTCACCTCCAAACCCTTCCCTAGTCCTGTGAAAAATGTGTATTTAATTGGACATCTGACTACCAAAACAAACATATGGAGGAAATGGTTCCCTCTGTTTTTCACATTGTCCATTAGGTTCAATCTTTCCATCTCTTTTTATAATTTACCAGTGCCTCAAGGATCTGCTTTTTCATCTCTTTAACCTTATCATTAAATAAAGAAGTCACCTGTATTCTAATAACTCATATTTTTCCAGAATTCTTATCTTTAATAATATGAATTCATGTGCCCTTCTGTTTGGAGATAAGCTGCAATTTAAGTTTTGAAACAGTAAAAAGTACTTATATTTTTAAACCTCTACAGAGGGGAGAAAACTAATGATATTCTTTTTTCTAACCTTGGAAAACAGTTGGAATTGGAAGACAGGTGGTTTGGGGGAGGTGATTGCAGCCATGAAATTAAAAGACACTCCTTGAAAGAAAAGTTATGACCAGCCTATACAGCATATTTAAAAGCAGAGACATTACTTTGCCAACAAAGTTCCATCTAGTCAAGGCTATGGTTTTTCCAGTGGTCCTGTATGGATGTGAGAGTTGGACTATAAAGAAAGCTGAGTGCAGAAGAATTGATGCTTTTGAACTGTAGTGTTGGAGAAGACTCTTGAGAGTCCCTTGGACTGCAAGGAGATCCAACCAGTCCATTCTAAAGGAGATCAGTCCTGGGTGTTCATTGGAAGGACTAATGCTAAAGCTGAAAATCCAGTACTTTGGCCACCTGATGCGAAGAGCTGACTCATTTGAAAATACCCTGATGCTGGGAAAGATTGAGGGCAGGAGGAGAAGGGAATGAGAGAGGATGAGATGGTTGGATGGCATCACTGACTCGATGGACATGGGTTTGGGTGAGTTCCAGGAGTTGCTGATGTACAGGGAGGCCTGGCGTGCTGCAGTTCATAGGGTTGCAAAGAGTCAAACACTACTGAGCAACTGAACTGAACTGAACTGAATATATGTGTATTTTTAAAAGTTACATCTGTAGTAATTAACAGTAAGTGCCGTGTTTGAACTATAAATATGCACTAAACAAGTTACCTGAGTTACCATAATTAATTAAATTATGTTTCACAAATGTCTTTGCATATATACTGGATACAAGTATATATTCCAGATAGGTAAAAATGGGATATGTGACAGTCGTTCAGTTGTGTCAGACTCTTTGAGACCCCATGGACTATGGAATTCTCCAGGTCAGAATACTGGAGTGGGTAGCCTTTTCCTTCTTCAGGGGATCTTCCCAACCCAGGGATCAAACCCAGGTCTCCTGCATTGCAGATAGATTCTTTACTAGCTGAGCCACAGGGAAGCCCTAAAAAAATGTGCTAACACAGTTCAAAAGCAAACTAATACTCAACATTGAATGACAGGAAAATACACGGGTCAAGCCTGCCATGTGGTATTATGATTTTATGGACTCTCTGGTGTACTCACAATATAGCAGATTTAATTTTGCTTGGAAACTTTGGCTTGGTTGACTCATCAAGGTTTTGGTTTAGATCACTTGAATCATAAACTCAGCTTCCTTTACAAACAAAGATATTGACAATAGAATATCTAAAGGAATAAAAGACTTTTGTAGCCAGATGATGTGTTCACAGCTGATTTTCTCCTTAAAGAAACTCATTTCTGATTTTACTTTTTTTCTTCTCTGAGAGGGGACTGCTCTTCTTTTGTTTTCAGTAATTGATGCTTTTGACTCCTGTAACCATCAATCTTTATTATCACTGGCACTTATATCAGCCTTATCCGTATCTGTCAATCACTCTGATAATCCTAGTCTGTTTATGGGCTTTTCCAGGTTCTTCTTCAAGTGGTCAGTATCCACTGACCTATTTTCTTCTACTGCCCTCTACCTCTTTCACTTCAGTTAGAAATATTTGTTCGTTTCTTTGCTTGTTTATTTAATATTTTTCTTTAAAGTATACTCAATATACAAAATATATTTAACACTTTCCAGTATGTCTTTCTTGTTTTGAAAGGAATTCTAGATAAGAGGAGAGTATAAGATGAAAACTAAAAGTGAAAATTGATGTGACCTTTGTATCATGGTGAGCCATCACCAAAAATAAGTCCCTAGGGACCCATACTGCAGCAGGCAATGGCACCCCACTCCAGTACTCTTGCCTGGAAAATCCCATGGAGGGAGGAGCCTGGTAGGCTGCAGTCCATGGGGTTGCTAAGCGTCGGACACGACTGAGCGACTTCACTTTCACTTTTTACTTTCATGCATTGGAGAAGGAAATGGCAACCCACTCCAGTGTTCTTGCCTGGAGAATCCCAGGGACGGGGGAACCTGGTGGCTGCCATCTATGGGGTCGCACAGAGTCAGACACGACTGAAGTGACTTAGCAGCAGCAGCAGCAGCAGCAGCCAGGGACTTATACAGCTTCCATAGGAGAGCCCAGCTGGCTGCCCAAATCCCTGGTTTGCCACTTCTTGGTGTCAATGCCCTTCCTCTATATGAAACATTTTGGTCCCTCTCCCAAGTCTTTCCTCATCAAAGTCTATACTCAAAAGCTTTCAATATTCATCTCTAATTCTATTCCTTCTTCTCTACCTTTCCAGATTTCTCCCATCAACTGACTTCCTTTTCCCCCTCCTCTGAAGTTCCTTAGTGATATTTTTAAAGGCTGTGAAATATACAAGTATCATTTACCTTGGAAAAGTCTACTTTGAGAAATCCAGTTTCAGAATCCCAGTCTTCAGATTTTTATCTGTGGCTGTTTTCTACCTGAAGTTTCTTTTTCTGCTTATGTGTTACTAAGTCGCTTCAGTCATGTTCAACTCTTTGAGACCGTATGGACTGTAGCCTGCCAGGCTTCTGCTTCCATGGGAATCTCCAGGGGAGAATACTGGAGTGGGTTGCCATGCCCTCCTCCAGGGGACCTTCTCAACCCAGGGATTGAACCCAGGTCTCTGACGTCCCCTGCATTGGCAGGAGGGTTCTTTACCACTAGTGCCACCTGGGAAGTCTTTTTCTGTGGACCACTCTATTTCTTTTCTGACATACATTTGGCCTCATAATAACTGTGTGTGTGTGTGTGTGTGTCTGTTTTGTCAGAGCATGGCTGCTAGATTATATGGTAGAATGCAGGTGATGAATTGTTGATCAGCACAAAGCAGAGACTTTCTTTAGCCATTCAGGGAAAAATCAGAGGCATTTATAAAGTTCAGAATATTTGTAGTGATATTTTAGTGCAAAATGAGCACCTTGAGTTTTTCTTTGTTTAAAAAAATAAGCAGAAAATGCTGAATTTATATACATCTTCCTTGTAGTTGTTATCAAAACTTTGATTTCCATTATGTGGATCTAAAGAAAAGTAAAGGCATATGTGGCATATAAATGTTTACAAAATAAGTAAATGATCACAATAAGCGTAAGCTTGAATAGATTGAAGCAGTGACATTTAAAGTTACCTAAAATAGTATAAACCAAATTTCTCTCAATTTTGGTAGCCCCTTCATGAAGAATAATTTTTCAGGACAAATTTTAGAGTTACCTTTTAAAAAGGTTTACGAATGTTTATGTTCTTACTCTGCTTCATGTGTACCAATCATTCTTGAAATTTATTTCTTAGTTTTATCCCTACAAAACACTCACACTGAAACAGATGGAGCAAATACTTTTAAACAGAAAGAAACAAAATATATAAGCTAAGGAAGCTCAAACCCAGAGAAACAAAAAAAAAATTCTATATTTCATTATTTTAATTGACTTTAAAATATGTAAGCACTTTGATAGACTCGATATAGGATTTACTGGTTTTCAAAGTATACAATGCAACAAAAAAAAGTGAACCTAGGTTCTTTTTTTCTTGTTCATTGGAGCTATCACATCTCATCTATCAGACCTCTAAGTAGAATTTTAAAAGTGGGGTACTCTCTCACGCCCAAGGACCGTGTAATTAGCATATGAATGTGTAACGGATTGTTTGAAGTAACAATTAAGGGAACAATACATAAAGGAACTGAAGAGAGCTACCAACACCTGGGAATCTTGTATTGAAAAAAGCTTTCTTAACATAAGTAATTAAAAACCAAGGACAAATGCTGATTGTGTAGCAATACAGCCCTACAAGGAAAGCTAAAATCTGCTGATATTGTGCTGTCGTCCTTTAGCCTGAATCATTAAAACAAGAGCTTACTGTTTTATTTTTTTCAATGGAATACTTGTTAATTATAGGTTCTACATGGCATTTGGTCTTCTGAAATCACCAAAATGCATTTATATGTCAAAAATGTCTTTACATTTAAAAAATATTTTTATTCAAAACATAAATGATGAGAATAAATATTTTCCCTATGGGCAGGGCAGAGTTTCAGAGGAAAATTGCAAGTGATGGCCAGGTCAGATCAGATATATATAAGATCAATTCTCTTTAATTTATTTGCCCAAATAAATCCTGCTGGGAAATTCAACCCCAGTAAATTTTTTGTTTGTTTTGTTTTGTTTCTCTTGAAGAGGTTCCAACTCAGGCAGAGAACTTAAGAGAATAACCAGTAACTCCAGATTGTTAGGAACCCTTGATATTGGGGAAAACTTAGTGAGTAGGAGGCAGGAATCATGGATTATTGTTTCCATTTTTGTCACTTTTTGCCTGTACAAACCACTTAAATTTCCATTGAAAAAATTTGTCTTATCTCTAAAATAGGAATTTTTGTAGGCTGTAAAATTCTTAATCAAATGACCTTTGAGGTCCTCACATCTAGTTGTACGTATTCCTTGATCATGAAAAAACACTTGTCCCCAGAATTTAACCTTAAATGACTACCCTTTTATGGACAATGCTAAAAAATGGGTTATGAGCCTAATGTTTAATTTTTAAGTAGAAAATCAAATTCAAAGCAGTATTTTTCACAATAGCCCCAAAGAGGATACAACCCAAGTGTCCAGCAATTGATGAATGGATAAATAGAAAGTGGCATAGCCAACATCAAAACAAAAATTGCAGCATACAGCATGAAACAGGCAAAGAAAACTTTATTCAAGGCAATTGCAGTAGGGCAAGAAGGCAGACCCGAATCTGAACTCAACTCTGATAAGGCCGAGAAGGTAAGGTGTTTTGAGAGCTAGGTTGATCCCAGTGTAAATGTAATTCAGGACATCAGAGAAAGTCATCCGCCATCTGCATTTGCTACTTGGCTCCACTCAAAAGAAAAATAAGCCTATATCATTATGACAGAAGTAGTTTTTACAACTTGGAGCAAGACACCTCAATGGAAGTTAGGCTCCTACCCTCCTACAGAACATGGGAGATAAGGGTGCTTATTTCATTTGATAGTTGCTTTTCAGAGAGATGTTTTCCTTAGTCTTGATAAGTATAGTCCTAGTTGTAGAATGGCATATGGGCTATTTAAAAAGATTTACTTCTCAAAATAACAAAGAAAGAATGTAGAAGTTTTCCAAATGAAATGCTGGAAGAAATAGGAGGTCAGAAACATAGAGCTAGGAAGTAGCCTGTCCAAAGTTTAGTCAAGCTGAGGGGAGCTTTAAGGCCATCTTGGTCACCGAACAATGGAATCCTATTAGACAATAAGAAGGAATGAAGTATTACACAGCAGTATTTAAAATGGATAACCAATAATGGCCCACTGTATAGCACATGCAGTGTTATATGGCAGCCTGGATGGGAGGGAAGTGTGGGGAGAATGGATACGTGTATGTGGCTGCATACATGCTCAGTCATGTCTGACTTTTTGCACCCCATGGACTGGGACCCGCCAGGCTCCTCTGTCCATGGAGTTTTCCAGGCACGAAATACTGGAGTGGGTTGCCATTTCCTACTCCAGGGGATCTTTCTGACCCAGGGATCGAACCCAAGTCTCTTGTGTCTTCTGCATTGGCAGTTGGATTTCTTTATCAGCTGAGCCACCAGAGAAACCCAGATACATGAATGAAAAGTGAAAGTGTTAGTTGCTCAGTCGTGTCCAGCTCTTTGCGACTCCATGGACTGTCACCCACCAGGCTCTTCTGTTCATGGAATTCTCCAGGCAAAAATACTGGAGTGGGTTGCCATTTCCTTCTCCAGGGGATATTCACCTGAAACTGTCACAACATTGTTAATTGACTATACTCCAGTACAAAATAAAAAGTAAAAAAAAAAAGGAATGAAGTACTCATATATTCTACAACATGTATAAACCCTGAAAACATTAATTATGCTAAGTTAAAGAAGCCAGCCATAAAAAGTGATGTATTGCATGATTATGTATTTAGAAATATCTGGAATATCCAAATCTATAAATTAATGGAGGTCGAGGTGGGGTTGCGGGTGGCAGCTAAAGGTATGAGGTTTCTTTTGGGAGATAATAAAGATGTTTTAAAATTTTCTGTAGTGATGATTGTATAACTCTGTGAATATAGTAAGTGCCATTAAGTTGTACACTTTCCTGGGTGAATTGTAAGGTGTGTAAATCATATTTCAATAAAACCATTATCAGAACAAATGTTTGTTGAAATGTGCTACATAGCCAATAGAATATTTACCTATATTTATGGGTAGATAAATTTTTAAAACGATTTTTTTGCTTTCTCCAAGGTAGGTTTTGGTGTCAATAATCTATGGATTCAGAATGTGTATTTCTGTAAGATAGCTTGCTTTTAAGTTTTTGTAAAATTTTAGTATGTATTGACATATTCTGCTAATCAGATTGTGTATAACATGGAATAGAAGAAAAATAATTTCTGAAACGTCCTTGAGATATTTGCCTCCCTTAAATTGGGAACTGTCAAAAAAGGAAAAAACATCTGTGTAAAGAGAATAAGAGGAAATAAGTCTCTCTTCAAAATTGATGAGAAATATATATAATATGTATGTATATCTATAGTATGGTATAAATAAATCCTTGTATTCAAATGAAAACCATATGGACAGAACCCCAATTTATGAATATGTAATGTTCCACATGTTCATTTGTAAACTAGCTATTTGTAGCCTTTTCTTTTTTTGGTCATGCCATGTGACTTTCAGGATCTCAGTTCTCTAACCAGGGACTGAACTCACCACGGCAGTGAAAGCCTGGAATTCTAACCACCAGGCAACCAGGAAATTCCTGTCGCCTTTTCTACAGAAACAGTTTTGTCAACACTGATCAGCTTCGAAGCCTCGCCCACAAAGATGTATTTTGCTCACAATGTAGCTGAAATGGCGTACTAGTGTTAAGACAGGCTGGAATAAAGGGACAATAGCACGAGGAGGAGAATGGATCATTACGTCCCCGTTTCTTGGGTACAGGCATGACTCCAGGCAAAATTCTGAACTATACAGAGTGAGCCTTCGGCTTCCATCCATTTTCCCTTCTGCAGCCCTTGCCCCATGTTCAAGAACTAGAGCTTCTCTCTCTAAGTCATGAAGAGTCCATATTTTACGATGCCCCAAGCTTCCTACTGGATTATCACCCTCAGGCATCACTGTTCCTCTAAGAGACAAATTCACTTACACTGTCTAACACAAGCTTTCTCCCAGCCAACACACACACACACACACGCACACACACTGAAATTTCCATTTTTTCAAGACTATTAATTTTGTTGTGCCTTATAAGAGAAGTAAATTTTGAAAACATGGTAATCTCTGGATCTCCTAAAAGCATTTACAGATACAACTTGGGTTGTAACTTGAAAAGTATCACTAGTTAGTAGGATTCAAGTATTCAATCGAGGGAATGGTAAGAAAAATCTAAAGAGAAAATGAGCTGTCCTTTCTGACCCTAGTCACTCTATGAGATGAAATCCTCTAGGTTGCTCATGCTTTTCACAGAATACCTTCTTTGTCTCTGCCTGAACTTTAGCAGTTTTAAAATGTGCCTTGCTAAAAGTTACACTAATTACCAGAACAGGGATGGTGGAGTCTATAGTGGTGGAAGTTGAAATTGTGAAGATGACATAGAAAAGAGTAATCGAGGACCATTATTGTATGAATGGTGCTTTGGGCTTCTTATGTTTTTTAAAATTTGTACACATATATTTTTCTACACATTGATCAATTGGTTTTTTTTTTTTTTGGTTGTAGATTGGATTTATGGATACTACAGACAACAGAGAAAACTTGTTGAAGAGATTGGCTGGTCCTATACAGGTAAATATATTAGAATATAATGAAATTCAATGAAAATTATCATTGCTTTTTGTATCTGCTCTTTGGAAGGACTGATGCTAAAGCTGAAACTCCAATACTTTGGCCACCTCATGCAAAGAGTTGACTCATTGGAAAGGACTCTGATGCTGGGAGAGATTGGGGGCAGGAGGAGAAGGGGACGACAGAGGATGAGATGGCTGGATGGCATCACCGACTCAATGGCCGTGAGTCTGAGTGAACTGCGGGAGTTGGTGATGGACAGGGAGGCCTGGCGTGCTGCAGTTCATGGGGTTGCAAAGAGTCAGACACAACTCAGCGACTGAACTGAACTGAACTGAACTTATATGTAAAAGAAAATTTTGTAGCTCAACACAACATTTTAACTTAGCTACATGGGAATGAAGTTAATCACTAAAAATACATGCAAAATGATTTCTAGTGAATTTCCATTAGCAAATTGGCAGAATAGAGTACATTGATCTCAGACAGAGCTAGATTTGAATCTCAGATCCACACTAGCTACATCTCCTTGGAAAAAGTATGTATCCTAATTGAGTCTCAGTTTTCTCATCTGTGAAGAGTTTTCTGAACATTCAATGGAGTTGACACAGTGCCTCCTTGTAAATAGAAAATTCTCAATAAACTTTATCAGCTATGCTTGTTATGATCACAGTTGTTGTTATGATTAATATTAACAAATAATGATGGTAGTCTTGCCTTCAAAAGGAGTTTCCTTCTGAATTAGTGTGCTGAGTTAATTGAAATCAGGGTTAAATGTGATTTTGTGTGATTACCAGACTTAACTTAGAGTATCATGAATAGCTGATGTTGGCTTAAAATAGTTCCATCAGAAATGATGATTGAAAAATCTTAGGAAAGAAGAGAAGCTCTAGGCCTGATTGGATGAGCTTGGGTGGACTCTGGAGGGAACATAACATGTTTGATGACCATCTGAGATAGAGTTCAGTGGTAGAGTTGGGTACTCATTAGAGATAAGATTGGGTTAATAAATTGGAATCAAATTAAAAGACCTTTAACATGAATATAGCCAATCTGTTTTATAGATGAAAGATAGCAGCACCATGGAGAAAGCAATGGCACCCCACTCCAGTACTCGAAAATCCCATGGATGGAGGAGCCTGGTAGGCTGCAGTCCATGGGGTCGCTAGAGTCTGGCACGACTGAGCGACTTCACTTTCACTTTTCACTTTCATGCATTGGAGAAGGAAATGGCAACCCATTCTAGTGTTCTTGCCTGGAGAATCCCAGGGATGGGGGAGCCTGGTGGGCTGCCGTCTATGGGGTCGCATAGAGTCGGACACGACTGAAGCGACTTAGCAGCAGCAGCAGCAGCAGCACCATGGATTTTGTAGTGAGGCATGCATTTTCTTTTACTAATTCTTACTTTAAAAGTAGAAATTTAAAAAAAATTCATTCAAATACAAAGAATATAAAACCACTCTTTACTCCCTCCAAGTATATCCACTACAAAATTTGGTATATTCTTTTCAGGACAGTTTTTACTATATTATGTTTATATTATATTATTATATTATGTGTATATGCTTCTTACCTAGAGTTTTGCATCCAGTTTATTCTAGTAATTATTTTTGAGCATTTCCTTATTTCAGTGATAATCCTTGTTGATCCTGGTACTTAGTGTCTGCATAAGTCTATGGGATAAATGTTTCATTTTTAATATTTGAATATTCAGGCTGTTATAAACAGTGATAAATAGATGAATAGAAATGGCTTTATATTTTTATCATTTTTATTAAAGAATCCTTGATATACCATTACTGAATAGAAAAAAATAAATGCTTTCAGAATTCTAGATACACATGACCTAGTTGGCCTCTAGAGAACATGTATGTGCTTACGTATAAGTAAGTGACCACCCCACTGAATAAACCAGGATTTAAAGACTGTCATTTTGAAAATCTTCACTAATCTGATATGCTTAAAAAAATGACATTTTAATTTTAATTTGTTTTATTTGATTACTTTTGAAGTCAGGATTTTAATTTTTATTAGCCATTTATATCACCTTTTTGATGAAATAAGTTAAATCAGAACATAGAATAATCAAGATATACATTAAAGCAGGAAAAATTGAACAAATTAAGGCATGTCTAGCTTGTGACTTCTGTGCAGATGGGTGTGTGGTAGTTCTACATGACATTATATAGAAAGACTTGCCTTTAATCTACCCATTTATAATTATGACCTATATATAAGGACATTCTTATTATTATTAATTTTTAATCTTGAGAAATACATAAAAACAAAGACTCTCCATAACTTTGTGCCATTTTAAATTATTTAAATATATTATTTTGTAAAATTTTGTTTATGCTTTGCTATTGTATATCCAAGGTAATGAACATCCTCGAATTCTATTTCCTTGAGCAATTGTTTTTTCAGAAAAAGTAGACTTTAACAAAAAGAGAGTTGTTGGATCAAATTGCCAAGTGTTTTTAATATTGATATAATGGTCAAATTTTAGAAAATTGTTTTTCCCCACATTTTTATCCATTTCCTCACATTTTTACTCATAGTTGTTTTAAAAACCTGGTCAACTTGATTGACAAAAAGTAAAATCCTATTTTTAATTTGCTTTTTTCTAATTATTTAATTTCTTGTTGTTCAGAAACTAGCAACAAGAAATTAAAGTGTCTGACAAATTTCAACCCATGGACTGAAGCATACCAGGCTTCCCTGTCCTTCACTATCTCCATGAATTTGCTTAAACTTGTGTCCATTGAGTCAATGATACCATCCAACCATCTCATCCTCTGTCAACCCCTTCTCCTCCTGCCCTCAATCTTTCCCAGCATCAGCGTCTTTTCCAGTAAGTTGGCTCATCACATCACTGGCCAAAGTATTGGAGCTTCAGCTTTAGCATCAGTCCTTCCAATGAATATTCAGAGTTGATTTCCTTTTGGATTAACTGGAATTGATGCTTTCAGATTGTGGTGCTAAGGAAGACTCTTGAGAGTCCCTTGGTCAACAAGGAGATCAAAGCAGTCAATTACTTAATTTCTTAAATTAACCCAAGTAACAGGGTTTAGGTTAGGGTTTTGGGAGGATGTATGGTAAATAAATACTGCCTGGGCTAATGGTTAATTGAATAAGAATGGTAGACTTGAGTAACTGGTGTTAAAAAAAAAAAAAGGACAATCCATTTATTTAACTTAGTTTCACTTTTGTTTTCAGTAAAAGGGTTTGTTATATTCTTTTTGAATAAATTTGTGTCTTAGTTTCTCTGGATTTGATTCCAGGTCCTGCTTACAGTTTCAGATGAGGACATTTTACAGCTGCTTAGCTAAAGCTGAGTGCAGATTGATTATTTTGTCTGAATTCATAGAATGTCAGAAAGAAAACAAATGAAAAAAAGCCTTTATCCAAATGAACACTTCTCTCCCAAGCAAATCACACCCAAGTCAAGAATTTCAAATATGGATTATTCAATATTAAGTATATTATCTCTTTTTATTTTTAATACAATAAAGGTTGGTAGTATTTTCAATTTCTATGCTTATTATCTCACCTGGAAAATAAAAAACTATGTGTGATAACTATAAAATTTCAGGATAAATTAGTTTTAAGAGTCTTAAATTTAATTGATGAACAGCTGAAGTAAATTGATTTTGACCAGATTTAGTCCTAGTTTTGTTCATAACAGCTTATCTTGTTGAGCTGTTAGACCATCTTCAATCTTGGAAGAAAAGAGTTGCCCTTGAATGTATATATAGAATTCTATTCATAAAAGTTACTAAGAGCATCATAACATCTGCCTGTAAGAGAGCTCATTGCTTTACCATAAGCTATTTCAAAATGTCACATGGCACATCAAACATGATTTAAATAGAATCTCTTAAGCTAAGGTTGTTTCAGAAATATACAACTGCAATATGTGGAGAAACAATAAAAATCCATGCTGGCTATCAGATGGATAGAGAAACAGAGTGGAAGAGGAGGAGAAAATATTACTCCTTCAGTTGTGTTTTTTTTAGCATCGACTATAAACAACTTTTCTATTCAGGATATATCCTATAATTATGCTGAGAAATGGCAGGGTTGGTAAATACAGTGAACAGTCCCATTTTTAAAGTTGTTACGAGGTGAGCAAAGTTTATCACTCTGCAATGAAAGAGTGAATAGTAAATCTGAGAACATCAGTACTAAAATCCAGTTCTTTCCTTAGTAACTTCATTTCATGTAAGGATTTCAGAAAATGAATTTCCTTTTTTCTATTAATGATAAATTTTCTATTAACAATGTCTATACAAAGACAATTCAATGAAGAAAAAAACACTAACTCATTTGGTCTTTTTTTAAATATATATCATGAACATGTAGCCCACAATGATCACAAGATTAAAGCTTTCCCTCTGAGCTGTTAGACCTTATCACCTTAAGCAATGAGAAGATCATCAGAAATGAATGAACTTCCACTGCTTATTTCTTAGAAGTGATCACTATTGAAATGATTTCCCGGATTTAAAAATACATATATTCAGATGTTTCTTTTCATCGTATTTTAAGACAGCTTGAAACTGGAAATTGTATATTGATATATTTTCAAGTGTTCTTAAACCCAGAGAACTTTAAAGTTTTAGTTAAAGGGTTGCGTTGGCTGCACAGGATTGCATTAGACCACACAGGAGTCACTACTAGAAACGTGACTGAACACCTCAGAAGGAGGGAAGCTCTGAATGCCAAACTGATTCTGCTTCCTCAAATAGAATATCCTGTCTAAATAGTATTTCCAACAAATATATAGACTAGAAGATACTACTTATGGAAAACAAAGGAAGCATAATGTAAGGTTGTGTATTGTGTGGTTTGGTGTTCGGCATTTATTTTTGGACATAGTTGGGTTTAGTAATTTTACTTCTCTTAACCTAGGAGAAATAGGTAACTCAGAAAGAAAATTTAAATCTGTATTGAATAATGACTGACTTTTGACTCATTCGGTCATCTCTTTACATCTGGAGCCTGAAAATTCTTTTAACATATGATGTTTTCCTCTGAATCATCACTTCTTATCTTAGACTGTTCATTTCTCATTTCCAGCTTAAGAATGAAAAGGCACGTTCTAGAACTGTGTATAGAGTTGCCTCATTTTTGTAGAATATTCTATATTTATATGGATGTAGAAGAGAAACCTGGAAGGTTATATACCACCCTGTTGGCAGTGGTTTACCCCTGAAGAATGGGACTGTGGAGGGCCTCTGGAGGCAGGAGACCTTCACCTCTTACTGTATGCTATTGTATCATGCTCATTTTTTAAACACGTATATTCTAGCAAAAGGTTTTCAACACGCTTCTGTTAGTTTTAGCTAAGAAGGGCAAGGTAGTTGGATAATGACCCCAGCTTTGCATTTTCACCAGTCAGGATGTAGGGACTGTGCTGAGCTGAGGTGTGAGGCTGCCGCAGATATCTAATCAGAGCATGAGGACTTACTTCCTGGTCATCCTTAACATTCAGACTGACCAGATTGTTTGCTCTGTATTTCAGCTTTCTTTCAGCAAATAATTTTTAATAACACTCTGCCGAATTGTGCATGAATTAAATCAGTGTTTCACTTTGTGAAATCTCTTTGAACAATTACACTACAGATTGAATAAATCCAATCACTTGAACAGATCCAAGTGATCATTAGTTGGCAGTATCTTAACTTGAGCCTAAACAGATTAAACAAATTAAATTTGGGTGTATCTGATAATCTCACAAGAGGGTTAGAGGGAGTTGACTTGCTTAATTGTATATTATAGACAGATATTTCCTATCATCTATACATCTTTAAAAAGTTTAGCTAAGATGTATGTTTCTTATGCTAAAAGGGATGAGTAGAGAATGCTTCATGAGAGGCTGAATAGGGTTCATTAAATAATCTAAAACTCAGAATTTATTTACCTGCAAATTATCACTTTAGGATTGAAAAAATAAAGGTGTGGCTACAGAATAGCATTACAATTAAATAATCATGTTATAAATATATCTAAGAATAAAACAATATGTCAGCAGTATTCCCCTATGAGTAAGATGAAAATTGCATAGATTCTCTATGCCAGCCTCATAACTACCCCTGCTGACTGTATTTGGTAGTCTTGAATGGATTGGGCAAGTTCCTTAGTAGCTCAAGATGAGAACATCTGGCTATTTCTCCTTCTGTTTGCTCTCAAATGTGTAGGGACTACTCTCTAGTTGCAGAGCCTGGCATCATCATTCTCTACTCATCCTTTCTAGTTGTGGTGGCTTCTCTTGTTGCGGGGCACAGCCTATAGGCGCACAAGCTTCAGCAGATGTAACGCACAGAATCGGTAGTTGTGGCTTGCAGGCTCTAGAGTGAGGTTTCAGTAGTTGTGGTGCAGGGGCTTTAGGTGGTCCGCTGCATGTGGAATTTTCCCTGACCAGGGGTCGAACTCATGTCGCCTGTGTCGGCAGGCAGATTCTTATCCACTGTACCAACAAGGAAGTCGTGACTCATTTTTTACATTCAGAAAGATTTCTCATTAAGTGAAGCAGAGAATTATAAAAGCTATTTTGAATATATTCAGATATGTTTAGGACTGACTTTTTTCCCCTTTATCCAGTGAATGTATATATATATCTATGTGGCTACCCCTCTATCCTGCTGCCTCTTAATATCAGGTCTCTTTTTTTAACTATGTGGTATGTTTTGTTCAGCTAAGAGATGCCTTGACTGAGCCAGAGGTGGAACTTTTCTTGGCTGGAGTGCAGAGGATCTTAGAGGTTCTTTGTGGCCTCTGGCAAACCAGCTTCCAAACTGTGCAGGGAGCTTCTTAACTATCATAGAATATTCTGGGACACTTGAAAGCTGTCTAGATTCCTTCCTCAAACAGTATGTGCCCAGGTTCCATGGAGAGGGAAGCGAACTTGAACGATTTTTACAGGTAGATTCAAAGTAGTAGCTGATAACCTAGGGAGGTGGACTTGTTGGAAGCCAGAACTGAGAGAAGCAGTCGGGGGCCCTGGGGGATAATTACCGTGACTGAGGAAGAAGCCTGGCAGCAGAGGCTGAGTGCAGAGTAGAGCCTGGCATCAGCCGGTCCAGCTTCCTGTGATGCTCTCAGCTGTTTGCGGGGCTCCTCCCCACCTAAGAAGCCACTCCCTCTCAAATGCCTGCAGGCACTGTCCTGGAAACAGAGAGCCCAAGCAAGCTCCACGGTGGGCTCCTTCTCAAAGAGGCTGAAATGAGAAGACCACCCTGGGAGTCCCCAGGCAGACTCACATGAAGCCAGCTGAAGTGCAGGCATCCAGTCCAGTCCAGCCCCTGCCCATAGCCCACGAGGCAATTGACAGGCTCTTGTCTAGGAAGGAGCAGCAACCTTGGACTTAAAATCAGATTCTTGTCCACCTGGACTAAACCTTTTCCCTTAGAAGATACTACCTAGTTCTCTAATTTAACAGAGTAAATTTTGATAACAAAATTTTGAGAAAGAGGAGACCATATCTGGCCTGAGGAAACTGAGTGTGATAAGATAATAGATACCTTTCTGATCATTTCTCTGCTCCTGTCATTTCTCCCAGTGATCAAATCAATGAAGTGTAGAGCTCTGAGCCATTATCTTGATTAGTATCAAGAGTAATGATCTGGTATATGTTTTCCCCCCAAAGTGAAAATCACTGCATTTATTTCTCATTGTAAAAATAATGTATATTCATTTAAGAAAAAAATATATATATATATGAGAAGGAAATGGCAACCCACTCCAGTACTCTTGCCTTGAAAATCCCATGGATGGAGGAGCTTGGGGCAGGCTACTATCCATGGGGTCACAAAGAGTCGGGGATGACTGAGCGACTTCACTTTCTTTCTATATATATGTATAGGTGTGGTAGGTGTGGGTTTCCCTTGTGGCTCAGCTGGCAAAGAATCTGCCTGCAATGCAGGAGACCTGGGTTGAATTTCCGGGTTGGAAAGATCCCCTGGAGAAGGGAAAGGCTACCTACTCCAGTATTCTGGCCTGGAGAACTCCATGGACTGTATAGTCGCGAAGAGTCGGACACGACTGAGTGACTTTCACTTCACTATTTGTAGCTGTAGACTTATTATGTGTAAATACATAAATGTATTTATGTTTTTGAATATATGTAGGTATTTATAAGCATAATATAAATGTATGTATGAATATTTACCTACAGATATATTTATGTAAACATATAAAACAAATTTATGCACAATGTGTATGTATAATAGCTGAAATTTATAGAAAATGGCAATAAATCTTAATTGGAAAACAAGAAAAGCTGTATTTTAGAGCCCTTTGCCATTTGGAAATTAAAACAATAGCAGAACTACCCAGAATCAGCATCAAAGCACATTCAAAACTTGGCACATGCCAAACTGGATTATTTCTAAAAAACTAATGGCTAGTCTAGCTTTTTTACATAGGTATTTTCTTTCATATTTCATTAGCATTTCTAGTAAATAAGAACTCCTTGCAGCACTTTTTTCATTAAAAACATATAGTTTTTCTTTTCTAAAAATCCAGAACTTGCACCCATACCTATGCTACTTCTGCTAAGTTGCTTCAGTCATGTCCGACTCTGTGCGACCCCATAGACGGCAGCCCACCAGGCTCCCCCGTCCCTGGGATTCTCCAGGCAAGAACACTGGAGGGGGTTGCCATTTCCTTCTCCAGTGCATGAAAGTGAAAAGTGAAAGGGAAGTCGCTCAGTCATGTCCGACTCTTCGAGACCCCATGGACTGCAGCCTACCAGGCTCCTCCGTCCATGGGATTTTCCAGGCAAGAGTACTGGAGTTGGGGTGCCATTGCCTTCTCTGACCCATATCTATAGTGCCCAATATATCCTGAACGAGATTCTTAGGTTCAGTTAATCTGTATTAAAATGTGAAGGAGTTGACTTCTTATTGATTGCTTGACTTGCCTTCTACCTGGATGTTGTCATATATATTCCTTGACAAAGGGAAATTTAAAGTTTTGAGATTATTCATTTAATGAAATCATACTTACTGGGTACATAACATGAGCCAGACACTGTGTCATGTTCCAGGGATGTATTGAAAAATGGAAGCAGTCACAATCATGCCAATTATGGTGATTACCAAGGGTGACAAACACCGCAATGGTAGACTCCTACATACCTTAAGGGGTTCAGGGGAAGCTCCTTTACACTGAAATAAAACATAAGTAGGAGCTAACTAGACCAACACAAGTGAAAGATTATTGCATGCAAAGAGAGCGGCTGTGTTAACCTATGGGCAAGAGAAAAATTGCTATGCTTCCAGCCTCTTTAGTATGCTTCTTCCCTGAAAGAAAAATAGGAATGTGATGAGAACATTCTTCAGTTCAGTTCAGTGGCTTGGTTGTGTCCGATTCTTTGAGACCCCATGGACTTCACCATGCCAGCCTTCCCTGTCCATCACCAACTCCCGAAGCTTGCTCAAACTCATGTCGGTCAAGTCTGTCTTGCCATCCCACCATCTCATCCTCTGTCATCCCCTTCTGCTTTCAGTCTTTCCCACCATCAGGGTCTTTTCAAATGAGTCAGCTTTTCGCATCAGATGGCCAAAATATTGGGAGTTTCAGCTTCAGCATCAGTCCTTCCAATGAGTATTCAGGACTGATTTCCTTTAGGATTGACTGGTTGGATCTTATTGTAGTTCAAGGGACTCTCTGGAGTCTTCTCCAACATTCTTTCACTTTCAAGAGGCTCTTTAGTTCTTCTTCACTTTCTGCCATAAGGGTGGTGTCATCTGCATATTGGAGGTTATTGATATTCCTCCCGGCAATCTTGATTCCACTTTGTGCTTCATACAGTCCAACATTTCTCATGATGCAATCTACATATAAGTTAAATAAGCAGGGTGACAATATACAGCCTTGACGTACTCCTTTTCCTATTTGGAACCAGTCTGTTGTTCCATGTCCAGTTCTAACTGTTGCTTCCTGACCTGCATACAGATTTCTCAAGAGGCAGGTCAGGTAGTCTGGTATTCCCATCTCTTTCAGAATTTTCTGCAGTTTATTGTGATCCCCACAAAGGCTATGGCATAGTCAATAAAGCAGAAATAGATGTTTTTCTGGCACTCCCTTGCTTTTCTGATGATCCAGCAGATGTTGGCAATTTAATCTCTGGTTCCTCTGCCTTTTCTAAAACCAGCTTGAACATCTGGAAGTTCACGGTTCACGTATTGTTGAAGCCTGGCTTGGAGAATTTTGAGCATTACTTTACTAGCGTGTGAGATTAGTGCAATTGTGTGGTAGTTTGAGCATTCTTTGGCATTGCCTTTCTTAGAGATTGGAATGAAAACTGACCTTTCCAGTCCTGTGGCCACTGCTGAGTTTTCCAAATTTGCTGACTTATTGACTGCCACACTTTCACAGCATCATCTTTTAGGATTTGAAATAGCTCCACTGGAATTCCATCACCTCCACTAGCTTTGTTCGTAGTGATGCTTCCTAAGGCCCAGTTGACTTCACATTCCAGAATATCTCGCTCTAGGCAAGTGATCATACCACCGTGATTATCTGGGTTGTGAAGATCTTTTGTATAGTTCTTCGGTGTATTCTTGCCACCTCTTCTTAATATCTTCTGCTTCTGTTAGGACCATACCGTTTCTGTCCTTATTGTGCCCATCTTTGCATGAAATAGTCCTTTGGTATCTCTAATTTTCTTGAAGAGA
This sequence comes from Budorcas taxicolor, assembly GCF_023091745.1. Taxonomy (NCBI): domain Eukaryota; kingdom Metazoa; phylum Chordata; class Mammalia; order Artiodactyla; family Bovidae; genus Budorcas; species Budorcas taxicolor. Next base: position 88,201,989 of record NC_068913.1, read on the forward strand.
TCTCTAGTCTTTCCCATACTATTGTTTTTCCTCTATTTATTTGCATTGATCACTGAGGAAGGCTTTCTTATCTCTCCTTGATATTTTTGGAACTCTGCATTCAAATGGATATATCTTTCCTTTTCTTCTTTGCTTTTGGCATCTCTTCTTTTCACAGCTATTTGTAAGGCCTCCTCAGACAGCCATTTTGCTTTTTTGCATTTCTTCTTCTTGGGGATGGTCTTGCTCCCTGTCTCCTGTACAATGTCATGAACCTCCATCCATAGTTCACCAGGCAGTCTGTCTATCAGATCTAGTCCCTTAAATCTATTTCTCACTTCCACTGTATAATTGTTCAGTTCAGTTCAGTTCAGTTCAGTCGCTCAGTCGTGTCCGACTCTGTGACCCCATGAATCGCAGCACGCCAGGCCTCCCTGTCCATCACCAACTTCCGGAGTTCACTCAGACTCATGTCCTTCGAGTCAGTGATGCAGGGATTTGATTTAGGTCATACTTGAATGGCCTAGTGGTTTTCCCTACTTTCTTCAATTTAAGTCTGAATTTGGCAATAAGGAGTTCATGATCTGAGCCACAGTCAGCTTCCAGTGTTGTTTTTGCTGACTGTATACAGCTTCTCCATCTTTGGCTGCAAAGAATATAATCAATCACCATCTGGTGATGTCCATGTGTAGAGTCTTCTCTTGTGTTGTTGGAAGAGGGTGTTTGCTATGACCAGTGCATTCTCTCGGCAGAACTCTATTAGCCTTTGCCCTGCTTCATTCCATACTCCAAGGCCAAATTTGCCTGTTACTCCAGGTGTTTCTTGACTTCCTACTTTTGCATTCCAGTCCCCTATAATGAAAAGGACATCTTTTTTGTGGTGTTAATTCTAGAAGGCCTTATAAGTCTTCATAGAACTATTCAACTTGAGCTTTTTCAGCGTTACTGGTCATGGCGTAGACTTGGATTACCCTGATATTGAACAGTTTGCCTTGGAGACAAACAGAGATCATTCTGTTGTTTATGAGATTGCATTCAGGTACTGCATTTTGGACTCTTGTTGACTATGATGGCTGCTCCATTTCTTATATGGGATTTCTGCCCACAGTAGTGGATATAATGGTCATCTGAGTTAAATTTACCCATTCCAGTCTATTTTAGTTCGCTGATTCCTAAAATGTCAACGTTCACCCTTGCCATCTCCCGTTTGATCACTTACAGTTTGCCTTGATTTGTGAACCTAACATTCTAGATTCCTATGCAATATTGCTCTTTACAGCATCGGACTTTGCTTCTATCACCAGTCACATCCACAACTGAGTGTTGTTTTTCCTTTGGCTCTTTCTCTTCCTTCTTTCTGGAGTTATTTCTCCACTGATCTCCACTAGCATATTGGGCACCTACTGACCTGGGGGTTTCATCTTTCAGTGTCCTATCTTTTTGCCTTTTCATACTGTTCATGTGGTTCTGAAGGCAGGAATACTGAAGTGGTTTGCCATTCCCTTCTCCAGTGACCACATTTTGTCAGAACTCTCCACCATGACCCACCCGTCATGGGTGGCCCTACATGGCATGGCTCATAGTTTCATTGAGTTAGACAAGACTGTGGCCCATGTGATTAGATTGGTTAGTTTTCTGTGATGGTGGTTTTCAGTCTGTCTGCCCTTGGATGGAGAAGGATAAGAGGCTTATGAAAGCTTTCTGATGAGATACACTGACTGAGAGGGAAACTGGGTCTTGTTCTGATGGGTGGGGCCATGCTCAGGAAATCTTTAATCCAATTTTCTGTTGATGGGTGGAGCTGTTTTCCCTCCCTGCTGTTTACCTGGGGCCAAACTCTGGTGGAGGCAATGAAGATAATGGTGACCTGCCTCAAAAGACCCCAGGCACGTGCTGCTACAGTCTGTGCCCCCAACCCTGCAGCAGGCCCCCACTGACCCATGCCTCTGCCGGAGACTCCTGGGCACCCACAGGCAAGTCTCCTGTGGGGTCACTGTTCCTTTCTCCTGGGTTCTTGTGCACAAGGTTCTGTTGTGTCCTCCAAGAGTCTCAGTCCTATAGAAGTTCTGGAAGCTCTATAGTGGAGTTAATGGTGACCTTCTCCAAGAGGACTTAATCCATACCCATGAAGAACCTAAGCCACCCCATTTTGTTAAAAAAAGACTCCATTTTAGAGTTCTGAGGAAAGAGTCTTTGGAAATCCCCTGACCTCACCCCACCATCTGTGAGCCAATTAGATCCCAGATCAGGATCTCCTGACTTTACGTTCAGGACTTATGATCTACCCGGGAAATTTGAATTAAGCCTGGGAAATGGGAACCAATCAGAACCCGTGGCCAGCCCGGGAAATGAAAACCAATCAGAACCCAACACCTAACCCTTCCACAGAAGGTAACCAATTAGACATCTCCCAACCCAGAAACTCCCATTTTTCGAATTTTTTGCACGAGAATACTCTATATAAGCAATGTAACCCAGAGTTCAGGGCTCCTCTCCTTAGCCGCTGTGTCGGTAACGGTGGGAGCCCCAGCTCGAGCTTGGTGATAAAAACTCTTGCGTTTGCAGTGGATACCGGCTCCCTGGTGGTCATTGGGAGATTTCGCGACTCGGGCATAACGCCCACACCAAGCGCCCCTGTCCCTGTGGTAGACCACTGCCGACCCGCACCTCCACAGGAGATGCTCAGTCACAGTTCTGTCTCAGTCTCTGTGGGGTCCCTGGCGCCTGGTGCACACAAGGTTTGTGTGAGCCCCCTGAGCTTCTCTGGCGGAAATCGGGTTTGATTCTAAATGCGAATTTGCCCCTCCTACAGTCTTGCTGGGGCTTCTCCTTTGTCCTTGGACGTGGGGTATCTCCTCACAGCTGCTCCAGTGCCTACTGGGGTTTTTCTGACTTTGGCTGTTGGGTATCTCCACCTGGCGGGTCCAGCAAAGTTCAGCCTCTGCTCCTGGACATGGGGTAGTGGCACCTGGTATGTCCCTGCAATTTATTTCTGGCATGAGTGAATAAAGCTGGGATGTGATAGTGTTTTCATTTTACAAGATGAAGTCACCTGCTCAGATTTAAAAACTGAGCAGAAGACTGGAAACTTAACGCTGGGGCTTGACTCCCAGTGCTCTTCTTGAGACTCCTTATGGCCACATGTGCGTCTTGTGTTTCAGTGATGTGGGTAACAACACAGAGCTGTTAGATCTCTTAATTATCATGTAAATATTTTTTAAAATGCTGATTCCAAAGCCAGTGTGTTTGATATGGTCTTTTTTTTGCTTTATGCATGTATCTTTAAAAATAATGTATTAAGAGCAGTCTCTTCTGAAAAGTGAAATTGTGGGGGCCTTTTATTTTCATCTCTGTTTGTCCATATCTTCCAGCCTGTCTACACTAAATATATATTTATTTTATAGCCGAGTTGGGGGAAGGGGGCTTGAAACATCTAATTAATATAGTATACTATAAATTTATTTAAATTAATTTTTAAAAATTCTGTGTGTGATGAATGAGTTGTTTTGCATCACAGAAAGTCTTCTGCTTCATTGTATGTCCTCATTTCATATAATGATCTAATGGTTTATGTGTCTGAGGGCCTTGTATCTGGGTCTCTTCCTGCTTGACTGAAGCAGAACTTCTTTACTGATCAGTAAAGTCAGAAACACTGTGTTAATCATTAATATCCTTAAAAAGCAGGTAATAAATTTAGTGTGGAAATGGATATGATGCTCTTAGAAGGATAGGCATATCACGGTCCACTTGCATTTTACCCAAACTCGATCCAACCAGGATTCCAGGGAGGGCACTTAAAATCTCACACAGTTGGATTTTCTTCTCCGCTGTAGTGCAGTATATTCACTTTGCATTCGTTTCACAGTCAGGATCATTATCCTAGCTCAGTGAGAATCAATTTCTCATAGTTGATTGTCTGAATCACTGCCAACTCAGTCACATTTTCTACATCATTTACCAGAAAGTATAGTTTTTTAAAACGTCAGAACAATTTATGCAGGTAACCTGTAGCCTCACTCTGCCCTCAGAATGTGCTTCAGAGCAGTCACCCACTCCTGGAGCCCAAATGCTTCTGCAGATTGATCGACAGTGTTGCTGACCTGTAGATCAAAGGAGCCCCCATTCCGCTTCCCCATTTTCTAAGTGAGCTTCTATAGACATGAAAGAGTTCATTCTCTGTTGTGAGGAGAACGGTTCTTTAGAGTGCAGTGTCTATTGTTTCCTTTAGAAGAATAATTACATCTTTAATTTCTGTGGATGTAGTGAGGAAGCCAGTATGGGACATGTGTATGGGGCTTTGGAGTAGATTTGAGGAGAAAATTCTGTGACTTTTAATTATTATCCTCTACCCCGCATGTGTGCATGTTTTGGTAAATTATAATAACTGTTCTACTGCTTTCATTTATGGTGATTGCTGTTTTTATGCTTCAACACAAGAAAGAAGATTTGATTTAAAGTCTAAGTCATATTGACATGTTTTTATCCCATCAACATTTTTAAAAAGTAAATTGAGTGGAAAATTAAGTTTGCACACATGATGCAAATTCCTCTAATGTGTCTGACCTTTGTTTAATCATTTAAGAGTTATCACTGCAATATGTTTATATAGATTAGATACTGCAGAGATCTAAGGAACCGTATTTGTCTGATCCTAATTACTATTTGACATTAAATAGTCTCGTCACCTTCCAGTTTCCTAATGCTAAGCAATTAAACAGCAAGCAGCTGTTGGTCAGATAAGTATTAAACTTTGCCAATTATATACACACACACACACACACACACACACACACACACACACGTTTCTCACCATATTTGGTCTGTGTTAGAATAGAATAGCACCCCACTCCAGTACTCTTGCCTGGAAAATCCCATGGACGGAGGAGCCTGGTAGGCTACAGTCCATGGGGTCGCTAAGAGTCAGACACGACTGAGCAACTTCACTTTCACTTTTCACTTTCATGCACTGGAGAAGGAACTGGCAACCTACTCCAGTGTTCTTGCCTAGGACAGGGGAGCCTGGTGGGCTGCGGTCTACGGGGTCGAATAGAGTCGGACACGACTGAAGCAACTTAGCAGCAGCAGCAGCAGCAGCAGAATAGATTGCAAGATATGTTGAAATTCACACGTCTTAGGACTGTATGTTATAGGTTATTGCTATAAAATTATCTGTTTAATAGTGTTAAGATTCTTGCTAAATTATCACAAATAGTTGTTTATCGTATAGTTGCTCACAGTATATGAAGATGCATCAACTAAAAATAACTTGGGGAATAAATGAATAATAGAGTAAAAAAGAGAAAGCACATGTTTGAATACGTTTATCCACGTGGAAGTGCTTTAGCTCTCTGGATGTGGTATATTGACTTGGAAGAATATTATTATTGCTTCTGTTTAACATATGATAACATTCTAAATGTTATTTTCAAAACCTGCTGTCTACATCAGTAAAAAGAGAAGGTAAGCTCTTGAACAGCTGTTAACACAACTTCCATTGATTAGCTTATTTAGACAAGGCATCTTTACCTGCCTGCCTGAGTCCAGTGAGAACCACTTACTAGTGAGTCTGGCTGCACGCCATCTTTATCTTGAATTACCCTAGACACATTTACCTCTAGTAATTGCCAAGGAAAGTTCTTTTTCATAACCTTTTAAAAATCATTTTCTATTGACATTTCCAAAAGAGCCTGGGTTCTAATGCTATCTGAATGGTATTATTAGTTTCTGAATTCTTTTTTCTTTTCTTTTGACTTTCCAAATTCCAGTCTTGTAGTTCTCTTAATACTAAAGTAGGTTGCCATTTCTTGCTCCAGGGCATCTTCCCAACCCAGGGATCAAACCCATGTCTCCTGTGTCTCCTGCATTTTCCGGCTGATTCTTTATCACTGAACCACACGCAAAGCACTAGTTCTCCTAAAGAAAAGTGGAAGTCGCTCAGTCGTGTCCGATTCTTTGCGTCCCCATGGACTGTAGCCTGCCAGGCTCGTCTGTCCATGGAATTCTCCAGACCAGAATACTGGAGTGTGTTGCTGTTCTCTTCTCTAGGGGATCTTCCCAACCCAGGGATCGAACCCAGGTCTCCCGCATTGCAGGCAAATTCTTTACTGTCTGAGCCACCAAGGAAGCCAAGTTCTTCTAAACTGTACTTCTAATAGTGATTTCCTCCTAAATATTTTGGCTGTTGGTAATGTACAAAAAAGATCTTCACGACCAAGATAATCACAATGGTATGATCACTCACCTAGCACCAGACATCCTGGAATGTGAAGTCAAGTGGGCCTTAGGAATGATGCTGAAGCTGAAACTCCAGTACTTTGGCCACCTCATGCAAAGAGTTGACTCATTGAAAAAGACTCTGATGCTGGGAGGGATTGGGGGCAGGAGGAAAAGGGGACGACAGAGGATGAGATGGCTGGATGGCATCACTGACTCGATGGACGTGAGTCTGAGTGAACTCCGGGAGATGGTGATGGACAGGGAGCCCCTGGCATGCTGCAGTTCATGGGATCGCAAAGAGTCGGACACGACTGAGTGACTGAACTGAACTGAATGTATTTAATGCCACCTTCACAACTTGACAAGTAAGATTGAAATTTTTCTGAATTTTTGTTTTTTAGTAAATGTTATCCATTTCTTTCTTCAGTAGCTGTTTCAAAGTAAGTAACTCATATGTTTGTCACTTTTCAAGTCACTAATGGGAGCTCACCCTGTCAACAATCCACCTGCTATGTAGGAAACCCTGATTCGTTTCCTGGGTCTGGAAGATCAGTTGAAGAAGGGATAGGCTACATATCCCTTCTGATATTCTTGGGCTTCCCTGGTGGCTCAGACAGTAAGAATCCGCCTGCAATGCAGGAGACCTGGGTTTGATCCCTGGATTGAGAATATCCCCTGGAGAAGGGAACAGCTACCCACTCTAGTATTCTGGCCTGGAGAATTCCATGCACAGAGGAGCCTGGCAGGCTACAGTCAGTCCATAGGATCGCAAAGAGTCGGACACGACTGAGCAACTTTCACTTTCAATGTCAACCACACAGAGTAAATTATTTTACTGCTATTTATACAAATTATATTTTCCATCACTGGGCTGCATTTTGTTTGGAATTTAGTCTCTCATTCTTGGGAGGGGGCTATATTTTTGAAAGTTTTAATGCTTGTCCATAGAAATTGAGGGGGAAAAAAGCATCTATCAGATCTCATTATCTCAGCAGAAAACTTGTTTGAAACTCTTACAGTGGATACAGAGCCTTAACTTGCTAGCTAATCCACTTCATTCATTTATTCATTCATTCACCAAATTTTAATTGAGCACTGCTTATTTGGCAGCAAAAAAACAAGCATCTCTAGGTAAAGGAAGTGACTCCTAGTGACTTCAATTTAATGTTGCATAAAGATGTCACCTCATTCATAAATATTGTGTACAGTCATTTTAGTCTATTATCCTTTGGACAGTCTCCAGAATTATACAGATTAACTTTATTCAAGTAAATGTGTGTGCGTGTTCAGTCATGTCCGACTATTTGCTACCCCATGGACTGTAGCCTGTCAGGCTCCTCTTCCATGAGATGTTCCAAGCAAGAATACTGGAGCAGGTTTCCATTTCCTCCTCCAGGGGATCTTCCCGACCCAGGGATCAAACCTGAGTATCCTTTATTGCAGGCAGATTCTTTACCGCTGAACCACGTGCATTCAAGTAAATAAACAACAACAAAATTTGTAAGGACACGCCATTGTCTTAATTTAAATAAATGTTAGTTTTGATAAACTTTTTGAATGGAAAGTTTGGGGAAAAATTTTTTTGAAATTTCCTTTTGACTCAGTTTTGCCCTTTGGTTTGGGAGGATTCACAATATTACCCCAGGTGATATAAAGTTTCAATTAAGCCTTGCTTGGACTTAGTCAACGTTGGCAATTCCTAAAAAACTACTGAACACAATCTAGTTTTCACTAAGATCTATAACTAGGCTATCTACTGTTGCTTTGCATTCTGAAGCTCCCTTCATTCACACCCTGGTGGCAGTGGGTCAAGTATAACATCTATATCCAAGTCCAGTGCAGAGAGACGATATTCCCTCTCTCTTGTTAGCCATGGGATATCCCTCCTGGGTTAAAGACAGCTGCTTCTCTAGAACCCTGAGAGGAATGCTAGACTTAGTGACAGGGTCATTTTCTCAAAAGTTTGGAAGAAGCAGCTTATCGTTTTGGTCAAATTCCAAGTACTTGCAGAATAGAATTCAGTAGGGATCATGTCCTGATTATGAAGTCTCCTTTACTCATTTAACGTTCATGCATGTACTATTAGATGTTGGTCAGGAATCTAGGTGATTAGTGACAGAGAAGCCAGAGGAACACTCAGACTCCAGTCTGATTATGAGTGGGAAATACTTGTTAGAGGTCTTGAATTTGAAATGAGAATTTTTATCCTAGTCCGAGAAGTGGGGAAAGGACCTAGTGATTACCTATAAATACCTAAGGGACTATTCAGCAATATAGAGCCACTGTTCAGCAGTCTGAAGATCTCCATATTCCTGTACGTAGTGATGGCTTTGGGGCTTACATGATGAGGGAGAACGTGAGTTTGGCAGGGAATTCAAAGCCTCCCTCCTGGGAGCCTGTGGAACGTTGGAGTTGTTTCTATTCTACGCTAACCCTAAAATCAGTTGCCATGGCTCTTAATCATTTCTTGGAAAAGAGACTGAACATAACAAGAAGCAGAAAAGTTGCACAGAGCCTCCTTCAGAAATGGTGTCATCCTCAAGATTTAAAGATATTCTCTTGGTATGGTTGCACACTGAAAGACCACCTTAACCCAGCAGAGTAAAATGGGAAACAACCCTGAGTAGCGGTCCCTAGGAATCATGTTCTTCAAGATAGGAGTCCCCAGATTCTAATAGATAACTCAGTGTTTCCCGAATAGAACCTTGAAACTTCGCTGGTAGTCCAGTGGTTAAGAGTCTGCCTTCCAATGCAGAGGACATGGGTTTGATCCCTGGTCAGGGAACTAAGATCCCACATGCTGCAGGGCAATTAAACCCCCGTGCAGCCACAAAAGATCCTGCGTGCAACAATGAAGACCCAACACAGCCAAAAATAAATAAATAAATAAATATTAAAAAGGAGAACCCCTAGGACCTCTGAGAAATGGAAGAATCAGGTTTATCTTTACCAGCCAAATCAACTGTGAGAGTTAAGGGGGGGTCACTGAAAGGCTAAGGGAGCTTCGTGGGACAGATGATGTTATTCTTGAAGAGTTCCCAAAACTTCAGCCTGCAGTCTCAACCCTCAGCATTGGCACACCCAGTGAGCACACCTTACTTACCAGCTCTCTGGATACACAGACTGGCTTGGCCCTTCCTGAGATAGTAGGATTGATAGGGTGGGGAAGCAGTTACTGAAAGGGGGTGGTTTGAGTTCCACTCCCTTGAGTGTTGCCAGCCTGCCAAGAAAATATGATTTCCTCACTTTGTGAAGAGTCTAGTCTAACCTGTTTCAGCTTCATTCAGTTTTGTAGACATTCATCCTGGCTAATCCTAGTCTTTTTGTATTCTTCCTCAATCCCTATAATCTGACACACAGGTTGGCTTCTTCCTGGCCTCTTACCTGCCTATGTCTTGCTAACTTTGTGACTTACTGATCCCCACACCCTACCGTCATGGAATTCAGAGTAGCTTAGTTTTGTGCTACAAATGTGATACTGTGGTTGCCTTGGTTAATTTATTCTTGAAGGGTGTTGGATTTCATAAGAGTGCATAATAACTGATTTTTTTGTATACAGTTTTTCTTGTAAAAAGAAGAGATAAAATTTAAGTAAAATTATACTTCAAGAGTGGAGATGTCTCTGTTTTTAAACATATTCAGTTACTTAACAAAATTGCCTTGGCAAGGGTGTAATTTAATCTAATTAAAAACCCTGTATTACTTTCACATCTCAGAAGAATGATATCACAACACTTGTAAATATTACTTAACACAACTGCTTATAGATTATATATGTGTAGTTGCTAAATCGTGTCTGACTCTTTGCAACCCCATGGACTGTAGCCTGCCAGGCTCCCTTGTCTATGGGCTTCTCCAGGCAAGAATACTGGAGTGGGTTGCCATTTCCTCCTCCAATATAATATATACGATATGAGATATTCTTATAGTAACACCCTAGTGTTTCTAAAATGACTTACGACTGCACTAAGAAACTGATGATGTGACGTTTTCATTCAGGTAACATTACTGAGGAATACAGCTTTATTATATTTTACCCATGGTTAATCAGCTATATTTGTTCTCTTTGATTTCATAATTTCTTATTTTTATATAACAAAACTGTTAAAATAGAAGAATTATCGTTTAACAAAATAAGCCAGTTTTGGCTAACCAATGAAAGCAAAGTGCAACTTTTGTGGTCATCTGAATTTTCAAATTTGTCATATTTCTCCATTCCCTCAGAGACTGTGAAGCATGTGTGCTTCGACTCAAAGCAAGTCCCTGAAACTGCTCTTTGGGCACCATTTCTCCCAATAAACCACCTCAGACACCCCTCACGCAACTCCAGCCGCTACCCTGAGCACCATCTTTTTTTCTCCACAGGACCTGCCTTTCAGGCACACCCCATTCTTAGGAATTTACCAGTAATCTGCTCTTCCATTTATCAGCCTTTCATCTAAAGCCTCATACAGAGCTATCTGTCCTTGACAACTTCATCTCTAAGTACTTGTTCTCAAATATTGTTTTCCCGATCTAATGAGCTGCACTTGCAGACAGTAATAGGAACTAATGAGCTCACGGGAGCCCTCTCAGGGGAGATGTCACACTGTCTTCGTAGGATGAATCCTTGAAAGAGTAATTTCGTAAGAACTGCAGGCACAGTGTCAGTTTGTAAGGGAGATAATTTTGATCAGCAAGCCTTTTTATGCCTTTCAAATCATATCAGATAAAAGAATAGTTTCATTTTCATTAGAATAGAATATTTTGCTTGTTATCTCATGCTTTAGCAGCTTTCTAGAAGCCATAAATCAAGGAAGTTATGACTGCATTACAGTTTCTCTAAAATTTGTTGCTCTGTTTTAATGTGATGAGATTTGTATACTGAGATTAAAAACATGGGGGTACATATACATTATTTGAGGCTCTGGTTGTAATAAAGAAAATTGTAATCAACCTTACTGTCCAAAAGTAGGGGGGTAAATAAACTGGACGTGTCTGTGTGTGTGTAAAATAAGCTATCATATATCCATGCTATGGGATATTATCCAGTCACTTTTTAAAATGTGGCTTATTCTGAATGATCTCCAACACATTATTGTTTAGAGGCAACAAGCAGGTCATATCGACATATGTAACGTGATTCTCACTTATGTAGAAAATTAAGAAGATAAATGATTACAGATATGTGCTTATATATACAAATGTAAATGCATAAACAAAGAACTGGATTGTCTTCCTCTGTTTTTCCTCTTCCCTTCATTTCCCTTTCATTGCATTTTTTCCTATTTCAGTCTTAAAGCCATTAGGATATAGCATTGTGAACTCACTGCTATATCTAAAATGGATAACCAACGGGGATCTACTATATATCACTGGGAATTCTGCTCAATGTTATGTAGCAGCCTACATAACACTGAGGGGAAGGGGAAGGGAAGGGAGGGAAGGGAAGGGAGGGAGGGGGAAAATGGTTACATGTATATGTATGGCTGAGTCCCTTTGCTGTCCACATGAAACTATCACAACATTGTTAATCAGCTATACTCCAGTATAAAATAAAAGGTTTTTTTGTTTTCTGTGTTTTAAAAATCCACTGGGAGAGGTCAAGCAAAATAAAAGTTTGAGACAGTGGAATGATCAACCAAAGGTGGACTAACCAGGACCGTGTTAAGTGCAATGAGGAGGGCATCCACTCAAGATGATGGTTTGGCCCAGGGAATCGGAGACCTGTTGGTTCAAAAAGAGTGTCATATAGGAATGTTGGATTCAACCAGCCATAGATTGAAAATATTCAGGAAAAAAAATCCAGAAAGTTCCAAAAAGCAAAGCTTGGATTTGCCCAGGTGCTGGTAACTATTTACATAGCATTTACGTTGTATTTACAAATATTTGTGTGACATTTACATTGTTTTCAACATCATGAGCCATCTAGATATGATTTTAAATGTATGGGAGGATGTGTATAGGTTACATGCAAATATTACATCATTTTATGTAAAGGAGTTAAGTATCCATCAACTGCAGTATCCGAGAGGGTCCTGGAATCAGTCCCCCATGGATACTGGGGGATAACTTTATACCAACTAGTTAACAAGTCTTACTTTTTTAAAAAAAAGGAATAGAAGGTGAAGAAGGTTATGGGGTTTTTTACAATTCATATGGGTTTCTCTTTACATTGAGAATATATGAAAATTTTATTTGTTTAATAGAAAAAAAAGGGAAGATACTATCACAGAGCCCACAAATATATGCCTATCAGAGCAGAAATGAGATTACACTAGTTTCAAATACTGCATTACCTCTAGTTTTAACTGAAAACAAAGACAGTTGAATTGGTAATTCTACAGCGAATTTATAGAAACTTTTTCTATAGAGGTAATTTGGGTTAGAAAATAATGCATGGAACCAATACAGTATTGTAAAGTAATTAGCCTTCAATTAAAATAAATAAATTTAAATAAAAAACAAAACAAAAAAACAGAAAATAATGCATGGAGCCTCATAAATACATCATTTTATTTGAACTACCCTTTATTCAAGTATGCCAGAAATTCTAACTAAAATAAGTGAAAGTAGGATGTTGCAGTGAAAAATCCATTTTGTAATTCTTTAAGATTCTGCTACTTAGCCTCTATTAGAATTTTGTTTGTGAGGCCAAATCCAGACAAAACTATAAATTGATCTGTTGTGGTAGCATTACCATTCCGGATTCTAAGTAAGTGTTTCTTTTAATGCACATATTGAAATTCCTTACTATGACAAACTGGGGCACATGAAATGGAGTTTCATGCTCCACTGAACTGAATTCTCTGCAGCTGCTTAGAAATGTTTGGAGAGTTTTAGTGGATTTATTAATCTTAGTGACCCTGTTTCCCCTTACATTTGTGAAATATATATTGCTATACATTTTAGTTATTCAGAAATGTGAATTCATTGATCTATCTGCCTGCTTGAAAGAGCATTCATGAGAACTAAGAGAAATGATACATGCTAATAAATACAATAAAAAGAATAATTGTAGGTGATACTTACCAATTTGTGGTTCAGACGGTGAAGCGTCTGCCTACAATGCAGGAGACCCAGGTTTGATCCCTGGGTCAGGAAGATCCACTGGAGAAGGAAATGGCAACCCACTCCAGTACTCTTGCCTGGAAAATCCCACAGATGGAGGAGCATAGTAGGCTACAGTCCATGGGGTTGTAAAGAGCTGGACACGACTGAGCGACTTCACTTGGTGTAGTCTCTATAGGTAGAACCATTAACAGAACAGATAAGGTACTTGCTCTGATTAGGTTTCCTTGCCATTAGAGAGAGAAAAACAAATAACTAAACAAGATAACAACAGAGTGTGAGAAGTATTTTCAACAGAATAAGCAGTGATATGATAGGCACCAACCTAGCAGAAGTGGGAGGGCCTTTCTAAGAGGGGGACGTTTCAGCTGAGATATGAAGGAAGAGAAGGAGACTGCCAGTGAGGAGGAGAGAGGTCAGCTTTCCAAGCAGGAGCATGGTGAGTGCAAAGGAACTGGGACAAAAAAAAAGAGTAGTGTGACTGAGAGAGAGTGAAGTGTGATCATCAAATGGAGAGTACGTAACCCATTATTTTGTGTTAACTACTACGCTAATGGTTTTCCCTATACTAGCTCATAGTACTTAGTTCTAGGAGGCTCATGCTAATATGCTGCATATTTCCAGCTAGTAATACTGAGGAATAGAGAGGAAAAGAGTCTTGCCTATAAAATTAGTCATCCAGTAGTGATGGGGACATGATTTTCACCAAGGAAATCTGGCTTCATAACCCACACTTCCAACATTATGCCATGTTATTTCCCAACCATACAATGTTAATTAGTATCACTATTAAATTATGATAAAGTTTTAGTTATCTCTTATAGGTTAGAAAACTCATCTATACTTCCATATTTCATTTCTTAAAGAACGTTGTGCCCTCTTGTAGATGCCAGCCTTTACAAAGAATGCAGGCAAAGTAGAGACTGGAAGAAAGCCCTCTAGTTGGTTAAGAATCTTGATAGATGTGAAACAAGTGTGATCCTATCATTTAAAAGTTAAGATTCAGGAGACTGCAGGGTCAGTATCTCTATATTTAGAGGGTCATCTTGTGGAAAAATAAACATTTTATATGGCCCCAAGTAGATGTAATTTGGAGAGAAATTACATTTGGAGAGGAACTAATTTTGATAGAAGAAATGACTTTCTAATATTGAAAAAATAAAAAATTGGAATAAGCTATGCTGGGGGAAATAAAGAGACCCTAACATCAGAGATATTTAAGCCTAGGCAGAGAAATCTATTAAGGGTGATATGGCAGTCATCCCCAAACTTTTTGGCACCAGGAACTAGTTTCTTTGAAGACAGTATTTCCAGGGATGGTGGAGGACATGGTTTCGGGATGATTCAAGTACATTGCATTACACTTTATTTATTTATTGTGTACTTTATTTTTATCTTTATCACATCAGCTCCACCTCAGATCGTCAGGCATTAGATCTCAGAGGTTGGGGGTCCCTGGAGAGGATTCAAGCAATGGTGGGATCATTGAACCAGGGTGGGTTTTCCCATTCCTTGTATTGTATGGTGGACAAGCCATAATCAGAAATCAGGATAGAAAACTTGACAGAGCATGGTGTAGAACCCAGATGCCAGATATAGGTGAAGGAGCAAAGTAAGATCCCAAATAGGAGGGTTGTAACTAAAAACCAAATCACCATTTCTTCTCTAGTTTCGGAGGGAACTGGTGATCTGGCTTGGGCTAGAAAGAGGAGTAATCCTGTCTTAGTGAACATGTGCTCAGCTTTCTACATTTCAGAACCAATCATATCACCCCAGGGGAGAATGAACACGTGTATATGTATGGCTGAGTCCCTTTGCTGTCCACCCGCAATTACCACAACTTTGGTAACTGGCTACACTCCAGTATAAAATGAAACATTAAAAAAATATCTCTATATATATATCACCCTAGGGAATTGACCATGTAAATATGTCTCTATTAAATTACCTTTAATTCTCATTCCACTGATTTGTTTATCCATATGTCTTCTCCTTCTAGACCTTAGACTGACTGAACAAAAACTTATGTTTGTGTTTTCAGCTCTAGAAGTATTGCCAAAAAAATAGTAACTGAGATAACCAGTAGTAGACCCCTACAAGTCCAGAGAATAGATCAGAAAAAGTCAAAGCTGAATGTAGAAACAGAACATTTGTGGCCAGCATTCACTTTCCAGTTACCATCAAAGTCATAGACTTGTGTTTTTTAAACATGAAATCAGAAGACTAATTCATTAAATATATTTTTGATTTAGAAGATTAATGACTTAGTGATTTAATGAAAGTCATGATGCGTTGTGATGGAATAGATCTTTGATCTGGAAGATTTTCTCCATTTGGTGTTCTAGAGATCTACCAAATGGAGTCATGGTGAATTAATTGAAAATAAGTATTTTGTGCTAAACCAATTTGTCAGTCGTTATACAGATACTGTCTAGGGTCAGCCTCTTTGAAGCTCCCAACATTTTAAATAGATTTCTTAAAGAATCCCAGTGACTCTTTGGTATTGAGATGATTATAACCTCAGCAGTCTACCAGTGAGGAAAACATTTGCAATACCATTTGGTATTATTAGCATAACTTTTTAAAGTCTTGTTTTGAGGGAGTGAAAAATAGGGACTTATTTGAAGAGTTTTCCTAATGTGACTGTCTTGAACACTTTTTAGAAATGTGGTGTTTATTATTTGTTAATGGTGTATGCAAAGTCATGGATACCACATTAAACCGGATCAAACAAAGACATTTGCTCTTCTGTACACGCATTGTTGCTTTTTACCTCTTTCTTGATTTTGGCATTCCTCGGTTTTAATTAGTTGGAAATATCGAAAACAGATGTCAGATGGGGCCCCTCAACTTTTCAAAGATCTAGCTTCTATTGGCTTAAAGGCCAGCCCTGCGGCTTCATCCGCTCAGGTTCTGGCGCCTGTGTAAGTCCTGAGCCCTCTCCAGGAGTTTTGTAACTTCTCAAGGGGCTTCTCTCTGCCTTCCTTTGTTCTCTCTCACTTCCTTTGCTGCAGCTTCGTGTCACACCATCTTTGTTTCATCCTGAAGTGGGGAGGGAACCTGCTCATTTGAAAAGAGAATCTACTTAAATCTATAGTAACTGAAAACACTGTTACACAATCTTTCACTGATCTGGACACAAGATATATTTGATTCCATGCAAATACATCCTTATTTTACATACAAGGTAAAACCTTGAAGAATCAATTGATTAAAAATCAAATATAATTGACTTGCTTGACAGTTTTAATATTTTTTTCTTATTGGAGATTGATAATCCATTGGCAGAGACTCATCATTTTAGTTAAAGCCTTTAGCCTTCTATGTGTATGCTTGAAGAGCAGAGGCACTTGCAAGTTTAATGGGCTGCTGCAATAAATCTCTTTGTGGTATAACTTGATTACCACCTGGTTTTATCTGAATTATAAATTGCCATGTGCTAGAATTAGTTATCTTCAAAAACTCTTATTTAAGCATCACTAAAAAATAAATTAGGAAAAAAAAAAAGAGAAAGAATCAGTGCTCAGACTTCTCTGTTTTCAGAAGTTTCCTGACTTGAGACTAATTAAAAAAATAAGTGGAGATTCAGAAAACAGAAAGGCAGAAGAAACACAGCAGTAGACTATGTGTTTCTCACAAGCCGTTTATTACAACATTAAAACATTTATTGTAATTCACGAGTCAACTTTAAGATTTTTTTAAGCCAAGAATTAAATTTGCTATCTTTAAATAGACATTTAGTTTTATTAGCACTTAACCACTTTCTTCTCATTTTATGTTTTTAACTGGGGTAATGATGTTTCATCATCTATTTCTTTTATATTTCATAAGTTCTGTTAGTTTTCATTGGACAGTTTATTTCAAATTGTTAATGAAGAAAACAATTTTAGTTATCATTATTTTCTCCAAGTAAAATCCTATATAGCCTTTACCTTGTTTGGAAGGGCCATGATAGAATAACAAGACTGAGAAAGGTGGATCTATGCCCAAGGCAAACAGGCCTTCGACTCTTTGGGGGAATTTTTTTTTTTTTAACTCTAACCCTTTCTGTTCTTTTCAGAAACATTTCTGGTTTTATTTTGTTTTAAGAGCAATCAAAATGATTACTGATGTCACATAGTTTATTATTATTCAGCAGTCTAATGTTTGAAAAGTCTGGTATCATTAAATTATTCTTTATGTTGCTTTTGGTGAAACCGATGTTTTTATTGGCATTTTCCATTTTCTCATATATGGAATCATCAGGCTAAAATTTTTATATAATATTAGTTCCCTGAAACCGGCCCCCATGCTCTGCAAAGACCTGGAATCAATGGTGGCACTTTAGCCACAGCCACGGCAGAGCTTTGACTTGCAGAAGCGTTCAGTTAGGCCTCCTTCATGCTATTCCCTGGGGTTATTGGGTCTGTGTGCATTTGTGCGTGCATGCTAAGTCGCTTCTGCTGCTGCTGCTAAGTCGCTTCAGTCGTGTCCGACTCTGTGCGACCCCATAGACGGCAGCCCACCAGGCTCCGCCGTCCCTGGGTTTCTCCAGGCAAGAACACTGGAGGGGGTTGCCATTTCCTTCTCCAGCTAAGTCGCTTCAGTCGTGTCCAACTCTTTGCAACCCTTTGGACTGTAGCCTGTCAGGCTCCTCTGTCCATGGGATTCTCCAGGCGAGAATACTGGAGTGGGTTGCCATGCCCGCCTCCCGGGGATCTTCCTGAGGCAGGGATTGAACCCATGTCTTCTATGTCTCCTGCATTGGCAGGCAGGTTCTTCACCACTAGCACCACCTGGGAAGCCCTATTGGGTCTATAGTGTAGACCATAGAAGATTGTGGTTCTCCCTCCCCTGAAACGAATGCCTAGTTGCATGGTGGCCATGGCGAAAGACATGGGAGAGAATGACCTGGCAAGAGGTCCCTTGGGGGACTATAAACTGTTTCCTCTTGACTGGCGGCGTTGCGATCCTCAACCACCCAAGCCAGAGTCGTTAAAGTGACCATTCACTACCCTACTGCTAATCAGCTCCTCAGCCCTGAGTTTTTTCCTCTCCCTCTTTCTCTCTCCTCCAGTTTAGATCCTAACTATGCTTCACCTAAACAGTTGCTCAGACTTTTAATTGACCTGCCATCAGTTTTGTCTCTTCAACTCTGTAACCATAGTTACCTCCATGAAACTTACACATAACTTTGCCTTCTACAACTGATATCTCTTCAATAGCCTCCTGGAAAAGTTCAAACCCTTAATCGAGGCATTTAGATCTTCAGTGTCTCCTCACCGTACTCAGTCCTCTCTCCTCTCTACCTTGCCTTTTATGTATCAGCATATAAAATTTCTGGGTCGTCTTCTCAGATAACCATTCTTTCTCTCTCTCTTCTGAATTCATGCGATTCTGTCTTCTTGGGTACCTTCAGCCCTGGATTCCTTCCCCATGTTTAATTTGATAACACTTGCCCTTCACTTGGGCTTTGCTGGTGGTTCAGATTGTAAAGAGTTTGCCTGCAATGTGGGAGACCTGGGTTCTTTCCCTGGATTGGGAAGATCTCCTTGAGAAGGGAATGGCTACCCACTTCAGTACTCTTACCTGGAGAATTCCATGGTCAGAGGAGCCAGGTGGGCTATAGTCAGTGGGGTTGCAGAGAGTCAGACATGACTGAGTGGACCTATCATTTAAGACTTATCTCAGGCAACTTGACATTCAGGAAGCCTTCTTTGTCTCTCATCCTATCTGGGTTAGCTACAACTCTTTTATGTCCCTGGAATATTCTATGCATATCTCTGCTATTATCCTTAGTAGACTGTATTATATTTAACAGTTGCTATGTCTTGGGTTCTCACTAGGAAATGAGTTCTTTGATGAAGGATGCTGTTTTATTTGTCTTTGAATCTTTTGTACCAGACGTTTATTCTGTCTCACACTAGGCACTCCGTAAATATTTGATGAGTGAATAAATGAACAAGTAAAAGCTGTATTTAATGAAATTAAGTTTTGATGGGATCTGAAGATGATATAAAACAGAATTCTTAGCTGGAGCAATGTATTTGTGATATTCACCCACAGCTTTTGTAATAAACATATACAGAAAGGAGATGGTCTATATAGGAATTGAATCAGAAACTTTGGTCTAATAGACAGCACGTTCTGTAATCAAAACATTGAAACAATACTGTAGGAAAATTATCAGAAGTTCTGTTACAAATAAAGTGTTTGCTTGCTCCTTGGAAGGAACGCTGTAACAAACCTTGTGCTTCCATGCTAAGTCGCTTCAGTCCTGCCCAACTCTGTGCAACCCTATAGACTGCAGCCTGCCAGGCTCCTCTGTTCTTGGGACTCTCCAGGCAAGAGTACTGGAGTGGGTTGCCTTGCCCTTCTCCAGGGTTTCCAACCTAGGGATCAAACCTGAGTCTCTTATGTCTTCTGCATTCTCAGGCAGGTTCTTTACCACTAGCACCACCTGGGAAGCCCTGGAAAGTGTATTAAAAAGTAAAGACATCACTTTGGGAACAAAGATGTATGTAGTTAAAGCTGTGGTTTTTCCAGTAGTCATGTATGGATGTGAGAGTTGGACCATAAAGAAGGCTGAGTGCCAAATAATTGATGTTTTTGAATTGTGGTGCTGGAGAAGACTCTTGAGAGTCTTTTGGACTGCAGAGAGATCAAACCAGTCAATCCTAAAGGAAATCAACCCTGAATATTCATTAGAAGGACTGATGCTGAAGCTGAAGCTCCAATCCTTTGGCCACCGGATGCAAAGAACTGACTCACTGGAAAAGACCCTGATGCTGGGAAAGATTGAAGACTAAAGAAGAGAATGAAAGAGGATGAGATGGTTGGATGGCATCACTGACTCAGTGGAGATGAATTTGAACAAACTCCAGGAGATAGTGGAGGACAGGGTAGCCAGGCATGCTGCAGTCCATGGGGTTGCAAAGAGTCGCACGCTACTTAGCAACTGAATAGCAATTACAGATGGAAAGATCTCAGGTTATATCTGTGTCTGAGACTTCAACTCTGAATCTCTGATCCTTCTAGCAAAAGTAGGAAACAGAGCCTCCATCATGCAGCGTACCGATAACGAGTATGTGGGCAATCCGCGCTGAGCACACATACGATGGTGGTGTCACTGCCACCACTGCTACCACTCTTCTCCGTTGTGCTGCTGTTTCCTTGCAGAAAGAGTTTGGTTCTTCATTTGTCAGAGAAGAGGAAGGCTTAATGACCACAGAGGAGTTTACAGTGACCCTAAAGCAACTTTCACAGCTAATCTACAAGAGTATTTTCTCAAGGAATAATTTCCAGGGATGTTTTGGAGTCTGTATTTGCCGTCTCCCTGGTAATAGTCAGACTGCAACAACAATGAAATCTTGCCCCATAGCTCTCTCATCACTCCCTAGATAGTTTGCCTGCCTTTCATTGAGGTCAGATAGTTAAGAGCAGATGCTAAACTGAAGTCCTGCAGTTTATCAGTCGTCACTGCCTTCAGTCTCAGTCCTGAATATTGAACACAATGGACTCATTTGGAGAGAATCAGGCAGATATAAAGGTCATAACATTAATCACTCACTCACTTACTCACTTCAGTTGCTCAGTCGTGTCCAACTCTTTGCCACCCCACGAACGGCAGCACGCCAGGCCTACCTGTCCATCACCAACTCCTGGAGTCCACCCAAACCCATGTCCATCGACTCGGTGATGGCATCCAACCATCTCGTCCTCTGTCATCCCCTTCTCCTGTCCTCAATCTTTCAAAACATCAGGGTCTTTTCAAATGAGTCAGCTCTTCGCATCAGGTGGCCAAAGCATTGGAGTTTCAGCTTCAACTTCAGTCCTTCCAATGAACACCCAGGACTGATCTCCTTTAGGATGGACTGGTTGGATCTCCTTGCAGTCCAAGGGACTCTCAAGAGTCTTCTCCAACACCACAGTTCAAAAGCATCAATTCTTCGGTGCTCAGCTTTCTTTATAGTCCAACTCTCACATCCATACATGACCACTGGAAAAACCATAGCCTTGACTAGATGGACCTTTGTTGGCAAATAATGTCTCTGCTTTTTAATATGCTGTCTAGGTTGGTCATAACTTTCCTTCCAAGGAATAAGCATCTTTTAATTTCATGGCTGCCATTACCATCTGCAGTGATTTTGGAGTCCGGAAAAATAGTCAGCCACTGTTTCCACTGTTTCCCCATCCATCTATTTGCCCTGAAGTGATAGGACCAGATGCCATGATCTTGGTTTTCTGAATGTTGAGCTTTAAGCCAACTTTTTCACTCTCCGCTTTCACTTTCATCAAGAGGCTCTTTAGTTCTTCTTTACTTTCTGCCATAAGGGTGGTGTCATCTGCATATCTGAAGTTATTGATATTTTTCCTGGCAATCTTGATTCCAGCTTGTGCTTCTTCCAGCCCCTCATGGTTTCTGGGGACTGCTGAATTTCAGCGGTATACTCTAATTTTCTACTCTGCATATAAGTTAAATACGTAGGGTAACAATATACAGCCTTGATGTACTCCTTTTCCTATTTGAAACCAGTCTGTTGTTCCATGTCCAGTTCTAACTGTTGCTTCCTGACCTGCATACAGGTTTCTCAAGAGGCAGGTCAGGTGGTCTGAAATGCCCATCTGTTTCAGAATTTTCCACAGTTTATTGGGATCCACACAGTCAAAATCTTTGGTGTAGACAATAAAGCAGAAGTAGATGTTTTTCTGGAACTCTCTTGCTTTTTCCATGATCCAGCAGATGTTGGCAATTTGATCTCTGGTTCCGCTGCCTTTTCTAAAACCAGCTTGAACATCTGGAAGTTCATGGTTCACGTATTGCTGAAGCCTGGCTTGGAGAATTTTGAGCATTACTTTACTAGCGTGTGAGATAAGTGCATTACAGAGTTACCTAAAACCTGAACCTTTTCTTTCTTTTAGGGTGATGGCTTTTTGGCCGGTGATGATAGAGCAACAAAATCCCCTCATGGTTTCTGGGGATTGCTGAATTTCAGTGATATTTTTCTGATTTTGGTTAAGTATTTGATACCAGGCTATAGCAATGGAAACACTGCAATACTGGGCTTCACTGTTTTATAACAGTTCATTTTATAACAAAATGAAGGATGACAGATGACTCTGTGGTTGTAGCTGTTTAATGGCCTTTAAAAAAAATTGTTTCTTTTCCTCCACCAGATTTGAGACTGGGGGTTGGGAGGGAGCTTCAGTACTTTTTATCCAGAGTCTCCAGTTCCCTGACCTTCTGTTAGTCCATCACACACATGCTACTGGTCTCCACAGTGGGACTGCAGCTCCCTACCTGCTGTACTTGTCCACCAGGAATACTAAATTTCCAAAAACAAAAGCCCACACGGACACACTTTACAGTGCTGCCTCAACAAGCTCATGGTTGCCCACACCAGTGGAGCCCTCAGTGTTTCCATCAGTCTGGAATGTCCGCAATTTCATTTTCCACCAGTTTCCTCAAGCCCATTCTCTTCCTTCCATCTCTCCCACAGCCAATGTATCTTGCTTCCAGTTTTCCTGAGAAAATAAAGAGAAGGGTTAAGGAAATTCATGCTATCTGCCAGCATATTTACATGTATTACCTGATTTAATTTGCACAGTGTGAGAGATAGAGAATATTGTTCCTGTGACCGAGAAGGTAACTAAGGCTCAAGTGAATGGTGCCTGTAAATGATGGCCCTGGGATTGAACTAGTCGGCTCAACTACCAACTTCTTTTCCTTCCATGGGATGAGATTCTACTCCACACCTGAAGCTCTGTGGCTTGAACCATCAGATTTCCTCCATCTCTAAATGTTTGCAAATCCATATTTCCTTGATTTGTTTAAATGTTTCTTTTCCTCTCACAGGCTATAATCCTCCATCCATAGTTTACCTTGCTCCTTTAGGGAGGCCTCAATCATGGACCTCACATTATTCAAGCTCCTCCTTGTAATAACTCTTTGGCCCCTTTTAATAGGCGTGCTTAAATTTCTATCTTTAAAAAAAAGCATTCCTCCTGCTTGCTTCAGTCTTTGTATGCTGGCCTGTTCTTACTTCATAACAAGCTTTAAAAAGCTCTTTTTTGATGCTACTCTGTCATCTCTACTTTAATCTTCTGCCTAGTGTAGTCTAACTTTCAGAGCCACCATTTCATTTGAATAGTTTTATTCTAGGAATACAGGATTTGGAGTTAAGAAATAACCCGCTCCCATAGTTGTTCTTCAGTCATGACCCCGTGGGCTTTCTAATGTGTGTGATATTTACTTTGAGATGATCTCTCATTGCTGCAACCACCCTTCTGTGACTTTCAGGATAAGGTTTTCCTCTGAATTTGCAATTCTCCTTCAGGCCACTTATTCTTAATTTCTTTGTGTACTTCTTCCTTCCCTTGGACTCCCTAAATGTTAATACTCTTCACTGTCTTATCATTAACCTTCTTGCTTGTTAACTTAAAGTATTTCATCCATGTTCATGGTTTTAAATTGTCCTCTCATGCTGTGTTCCCCAGTACCTGTCTGTAGTCCAGACTTCTTATTGGCTCTCAGACTCATATTTTTGATTGCCTAACCAACTTCCATGGAAGTCTCAGTCTGCAGATCCACATCCAGGTGCAGAGTCTTTCTTTCCATCCGTTCTCTCTATCAGTGGCACAGGTACCATGATACACCCAGGTGTGCTCCAGTCAGGATCTTGGGAGTCATTGCCTCTCTCCCTTTTTCATTGCCCTGGTGGCTCAGATGGTAGGGAGTCTGCCTGCAGTGCAGGAGATCTGCATTTGATCCCTGGGTCACAAAGATCCCCTGGAGAAGGGAATGGCTACCCTCTCCAGTATTCTTCAGAGTCTGGAGAATTCCGCGGACAGAGGATCCTGGCAGGCTACAGTCCGTGGGGTCGCAAAGTCGGACACGACTGAGCAACTAACACTTGCACTTTCAGTTGTTTCTCACTTTCAAATAAAAATCATTTAAACGTTCCTAAATCCTTGAAATGGCATCCTCCTTTTAGTCTTCAATTCTATTGTGTTGGTTTGTACCCCGCACGATTTCCTGCCTTAATGCAATTCTTCTTTCCTTCTCTATAGGCTTCATTTTCAGATTAAAGCACTGGTTAATTGTGACTCATTGTGAATACCATTCTACTTGTTCTGTGCATTGATTCCATTTATACCCACCACATATTATCAGGTTGAGATTACTTATCTTCGGAGTAATAATATTCTACTGTGTCATTGTCCTTCGATCTTCCTCACCTTGTGTTTTATTTTTTTTCCTGTGGTCTGGAAAAACTTAAGTTGTTTATTACATTGTGCATGTGTGTGTGCTCAGTCATGTCCTGCTCATTGCGACCCTATGGACTATAGCCCGCCAGACTCCTCTGTCCATGGCATTTTCCAGGCAAGAATACCGGGGCGGGTTGCCGGTTGCCGTTTCCTCCTCCAGGGGGTCTTCCTGACCAAGGGATTGAACCTGCGATTCCTTTGTCTCCTGCACTGCAGGTAGATTCTTTACCACTGAACCATTATTACATTTTAGAGCAGTAATTTTTATTATTATTATCTCAGGTTTTTGTTTGTGTATCTAGGATTTTTCCAAGTTGGTAAAATTGACAGGTATACACTGCTATATTTAAAATGGGATAACCAACAAGGTCCTACTATATAGCACAGGGAACTCTACTCAATATTATGTGACAGCCTGGATAGGAGGGGGGTTTGGGGGAGAATGGATGCATATTTACATATGACTGAATCCCTTCACCATTCAACTGAAATTATCACAACATTGTTATTTGGCTGCTCAGTTCAGTTCAGTTCAGTCTCTCAGTTGTGTCCAACTCTTTGTGACCCCATGGACTGCAGCAAGTCAGGCCTCCCTGTCCATCACCAACTCCCAGAGTTTACCCAAACTCATGTCCATTGAGTTGGTGATGACATCTAACCACCTTATCTTCTGTCGTCCCCTTCTCCTCCCATCTTCTATCTTTCCCACTATCAGGGTCTTTTCCAATGAGTCAGTTCTTCCCATCAGATGGCCAAAATATTGGAGTTTCAGGTTCAACATGAGTCTTCCCAATGAACACTCCAGACTGATCTCCTTTAGAATGGACTGGTTGGGTCTTCATGCAGTCGCAGGGAATCTCAAGTCTTCTCTAACACCACAGTTCAAAAGAATCAATTCTTAAGCACTCAGCTTTCTTTATAGTCCAACTTTCACATCCATACATGACTACTGGAAAAACCATAGCCTTGACTAGACGGACCTGTGTTGGCAAAGTAATGTCTCTGCTTTTAAATATGCTGTCTAGGTTGGTCATAACTTTCCTTCCAAAAAGTAAGTGTCTTTTAATTTCATGGCGGCAGTCACCATCTGCAGTGATTTTGGAGCCCCCCAAAATAAAGTCTGACACTGTTTCCACTCTTTCCCCATCTATTTGCCATGAAGTGATGGGACCAGATGCCATGATCTTCGTTTTCTGAATGTTGAGCTTTAGGCCAACTGTTTCACCCTTTTTCACTTTCATTAAGGGGCTCTTTAGTTCCTCTTCACTTTCTGCCATAAGGGTGGTATCATCTGCATATCTGAGGTTATTGATATTTCTCCTGGTAATCTTGATTCCAGCTTGTGCTTCTTCCAGCCCAGCATTTCTCGAGATGTACTCTACATATAAGTTAAATAAGCAGAGTGACAATATACAGCCTTGACGTACTCTTTTT
Organism: Budorcas taxicolor; assembly: GCF_023091745.1. Taxonomy (NCBI): domain Eukaryota; kingdom Metazoa; phylum Chordata; class Mammalia; order Artiodactyla; family Bovidae; genus Budorcas; species Budorcas taxicolor. Next base: position 88,227,915 of record NC_068913.1, read on the forward strand.
CCTATTTGGAACCAGTCTGTTGTTCCATGTCCAGTTCTAACTGTTGCTTCCTGACCTGCATACAGATTTCTCAAGAGGCAGGTCAAGTGGTCTGGTATTCCCTCTCTCAGAGTTTTCCACAGTTTGCTGTGATCCACACAGTCAAAGGCTTTGGGATAGTCAATAAAGCATAAATTGATGTTTTTTTGGAACTCTCTTGCTTTTTCAGTGATCCAGCAGATGTTGGCAATTCGATCTCTGGTTCCTCTGCCTTTTCTAAAACCAGCTTGAACATCTGGAAGTTCACGGTTCACGTATTGCTGAAGCCTGGCTTGGAGAATTTTGAGCATTACTTTACTAGTGTGTGAGATGAGTGCAATTGTGTGGTAGTTTGAACATCCTTTGGTGTTGCCTTTCTTTGGGGTTGAAATGGAAACTGACCTTTTCCAGTCCTGTGGCCACTGCTGAGTTTTCCAAATTTGCTGACATATTGAGTGCAGCACTTTCACAGCATCATCTTTTAGGATGTGAAACAGCTCAACTGGAATTCCATCACCTCCACTAGCTTTGTTCATAGTGATGCTTCCTAAGCCCACCTGACTTTGTATTCCAGGATGTCTGGCTCTAGGCGAGTGATCACACCATCGTGATTATCTGGGTCGTGAAGATCTTTTTTGTACAGTTCTTCTGTGTATTCTTGCCATATTTTTGCCACCTCTTAATAGCTTCTGCTTCTGTTAGGTCCATACCATTTTTGTCCTTTATTGAGCCCATCTTTGCATGAAATGTTCCCTTGGTATCTCTACTTTTCTTGAAGAGATCTCTAGTCTTTCCCATTCTATTGTTTCCCTCTATTTTTTTGCACTGATCATTGAGGAAGGCTTTCTTATCTCTCTTTGCTATTCTTTGGAACTCTGCATTCAAATGGGTATATCTTTCCTTTTTTCCTTTGCTTTTGCTTTCTCTTCTAAAAAAGAAAAAGTCATAAAATTTTAGACAGTAACTTGAAAGTAAATTTCTAATCACTCCCTCTATTTATTTATACTGAACTTTAGCTAATAATCTTCTTTGATATCATAGTCCTTAAGGAAATCTTGTGCTAGCCTTTTCCTGTATAAATTGATAACTACCTTCCCTGACATTTGTAACCCTCTGTCAGGTGGCTGTATCTGTCAGACTTGCAGTGCTTCTCTGCTGCCCTAATGTCAGCATCCCATTAGGGCAGATAATAATGGAAAATGCTGTCTTGACTAAACAATATGTCATGTGAAATTGTTTGTATTTTATCTGGTTTCAGCACATTTTTAATAGCAACCATAATTTATATTTGCCAAGTGGTTTGATCTGTCTAGCTCTGGAAACCTCCCTTTAACCAAAACCATAAGCTGGCATGCTGATTTGTGCTTATAAAAATACATCCTCATTCTTTTCTTAACGTGGAAACTTACCTCAGACATCTTTCTTCCTTTGCTTTCAAGTTATGTGAAGACATTTACTGGTGTGACATGAAATCACTCAATGACTATTACTCAGTACTTTGGGAGTTTATTTTCGTATCTTTGAGGAAACTCACTTTCTAAAGCAGCTGATTATGTCATCTGAAAAGTGTTTAAATACCTAAATATATTTATCCATTTTTCTGGAGTACAGTTATATGCTGTACTTTTATAGAAAGTAACACTGATTTACTTTTATGTATTTAAATAAACTGAAACTTGAATCCATGACATCTCACTGCTGATAGCTTTGTGCTATTATACATTTAGCTTTTGGTGTATTTGGTAATACCTATGAAGCAAGTCCAGGGTACTTTATAAAGCTTTGATTTATGGCATATGGAATCTTGAGAGGCGTTTATTCAAAGCAGTTACTTGCATTAATGTCATAATCATTACTGTAGTCTACATTCTAATATTACATTTATATTTGCCTCTTAATAATATTTTTATGTAAATATGTACAGACACAAATGTTTTCTTACATCAAAACCTGGACTAGATAAGAAATCCATTAAGATTAAAAGCAGTATATGTTTTTCTTAATATCTTGATTTTTAAAGAATCAGTTCCAAGTCCTCTGTTATTCAAATCTTGTTCAATATCAGTAATTTATGGTAATCTTGAAAAGAAATAATCATGTTTATATGAATTTCAGTGGATCTTTGCTGAATGCCTTATACTATATTTTAATTATTTTATTCATTTTTCTGATACTGGAAGGTTAGACTCAAGAATTGTGCAATTTCCTTTGATTTTCATTTTCATCATTTTCTCACTTTTCAAATATTAAAATCTGCATTGGTATTTTACTCACTCTTCTTTATTTTAAACTCTGGTTTTCCCCAGTTGATATTTTTATGTTGGAGACTGATGGAGTAATAAATACTTCCCTACACAGAATGTTTTTTTAGAATATGTTCCTATTTAGAAGGTATGTAGTACAAAGATATTGAAGTACAGGTAGCTGTAGATATTTTATTGAACTATTGTTCATTCAGGAAATATTTATTTAGGCCTTAAGTGCCAGGTTCTAAGAAAGGTGCTGTGAAATTACAGTATGAGCAAGAAACAGAAACATACTGTATTCCAAATAGATACAGGCTATCTTAGCCATTCAGGCTTCTACAGCAAAATACCATAGACTCGTGACTTATAAACAACAGAAGTTTATTTGTCACAGTTCTGAAGAACTAGAAGTCTAAGGTCAAGGCACCAGCAGACTTTGTATCTAGTGAGGGCTGCTTCTTAGATCACTGTTTTTTCACTGTAACCTCACATTTAGAAGGGGCGAGGGATCTCTCTGCGGTCTCTTTATTTATGACCTAATCACCTCCTAAAGGCCCCACCTCCAAATGCTATCACATGGGGATTAGGATTCTAACAAAACATTCAGTCCATTGCACTGGGATTGGGCTTCCCTGGTGGCTCAGACAAAAAAGAGTCTGCCTGCAATGCTGAAGACCTGGGTTCAATCCCTAGATTGGGAAGATCCCTTGGAGAAGGAAATGGCAATCCATTCTGGTACTCTTGCCTGGAAAATTCCATGGACAGGGGAGCCTGGCAGGCTGTAGTCCATGCGGTCGCAAGAAGTTGGATACAACTGAGCAACTAACTTTATCAAATCAGATGAAGACACATAGAAGATGCCAGTGGAAGTGTCCACTCATTATGCAGCCTCCCTCTTCCTGCTCATCCTGCTTTCCTGCCAGTTCAGCCTGTCTGATTAGGCAGCAGTGAGCTTCTTAGCATTCCAAAGCCTCAGTGCCTCCCACTGGCCTCCCTAACTACATCTGATTACAGCCTGCCTTTCCGTCTCCCTCGGTAGAAAGAGAGGCATTCACTCCCTGCTCACTTCTCTCTGAGCATTACCTGCACTTTTCTCCCACAGTGAGTTTGCCCAGGCTCATCACCCAAGCAGACATGCTCTCAGTTGCCCTCTGCCTTCTGGATTCTGTCCATCCCTCAAAACCTGCATTGCATGCGTTGATAACCATGATTACCTTCTTTCATCCCATCTACTCCTTTATGCACTTGTCTTACTTTTTATTGAACACATTCCCAACCTTCTGGAATGAAAGAATAAACAAGGATCAAACAAACTTGAACTCATGCATATTTCCTACAGAGCCTACAATTGCTTTCCATTCTGCTTGGAATCAAGAGTGCATAGGACGTAAATACTGGATATATTCGCTTAGTGTTCAAAGTTTATTGCCCCAGCACTTAATTTGTGTCTACCGTGTGCTAGACTCAGACTTTGGCGATAAGATATAGATAAGATAGATAAGTTGACAAACAACATACAGTCTGTGAAGTGGTCCAGTAGAGGTGAGCGCAGGAGATTCATAGGGGTGGCACTAATTCAGGTGAGTCAATAAATGCATGAAAGAATGGATGACTGTGTGAATGAATAATTTATTTTAATTCTCCAGAGCTGTCATTTAGTAGTCTGCAGTCCTCCTGATGGGTAAATCATCTTGCTAATCTTCTGCTGCAATGACAATGCATGTCCTAATTTCTCCCATCACAGCATTTGTTAATACCCCTCAAGTGATACACTGTAGTTCTAATGAATGCTGCACACCTGCTTTCTGGGATACATCATCCTGGCTTTAATTACTACATGGACTGCGGTCTCCCAACTGCAAAATTAAAAACATTAATTTGGGAATTTTAAAAACAATATTTAAGCATAGGGTTAAATATTGCTTCATTATCAAAACAGCTACAGCTAGAGTATATTTAATGCTTCTTTGATTTATATTTCATCCTTGTGCACAATTTTAACACAACTTTCTTTCCCTGGATTTCTATTTATGAGTATCTGAAACATCCTTTTTTCAGAGTCCTTGCAAAAATAACATCAAGGTCCTATATCTTTGGACTTTTTCTGTTTTACAGCCTTTTCAATGAAAAATTTTCTTTTCCCTCTTCTAACTCTTTTGTGTTTTAATCATAGAAATTAAGGAGTCTTCCTGAACCTATGCTGTAGTTGGCATGCTGAGCTAGTAGGTGATTTAAACTGAGTCCACACTCAATGTAGTCATTTGATGCACTTCAAACATAATCCAGTGACTCAGGATCATATACTGTCAGACAATGCACAGTTTGGACACCAGATCTTTCTTGAGATCCATTAGCAGAAGTTTAGTGGGGACTACTCAACAAATTGTCATATAACAGACAGGTAGATGTGGCCTGCAGTTGAATTTAGAAATGTTCTTTAGTTGGTCAGTTTTCTTTCTTTGTTTTTTCCCCCTTATTTTCATCCTATGTTAGACCCCTGTGAGCTGAGGCTAATAAAATGAAAGGCATTTTATTTAAAAAATATATTAAAATCTTTTTAATGTAACATTTTTTTGTCTGATTCAGTCATTCAACAAACATTTATTGAATACCTACCATGTGCCAGGCTTTTCTCTAGATGCTAGAGTGTGGAAACAAATAAACATAATTAGTATCTTGTGCTCTGCTGTGCTGGAGCTTCAGTGATGTCCGACTCTTTGCAACCCCATGAACTATAGCCCACCAAGCTCCTCTGTCTATGAGATTTTCCAGGCAAGAATACTGGAGTGGGTTGCCATGCCCTCCTCCAGGCAATCTTCCACAGCCAGGGATCAAACCCACGTCCCTTATGTCTCCTACATTGGCAGGCAGATTCTTTACCACTAGCGCTACCTCAGTTCATTTCAGTTCAGTCGGTCAGTCGTGTCCGACTCTCTGCGACCCCATGAATCGCAGCACGCCAGGCCTCCCTGTCCATCACCAACTCCCAGAGTTCACTCAGACTCACGTCCATTGAGTCCATGATGCCATCCAGCCATCTCATCCCCTGTCGTCCCCTTCTCCTCCTGCCCCCAATCCCTCCCAGCATCAGAGTCTTTTCCAATGAGTCAACTCTTCGCATGAGGTGGCCAAAGGACTGGAGTGTCAGCTTTAGCATCATTCCTTCCAAAGAAATCCCAGGGTTGATCTCCTTCAGAATGGACTGGTTGGATCTCCTTGCAGTCCAAGGGACTCTCAAGAGCCTTCTCCAGCACCACAGTTCAAAAGCATCATTTCTTCGGCGCTCAGCTTTTTCACAGTCCAACTCTCACATCCATACATGACCACAGGAAAAACCATAGCCTTGACTAAACGGGCCTTTGCTGACAAAATAATGTCTCTGCTTTTGAATATGCTATCTAGGTTGGTCATAACTTTTCTTCCAAGGAGTAAGCGTCTTTTAATTTCATGACTGCAATCACCATCTGCAGTGATTTTGGAGCCCCCCAAAATAAAGTCTGACACTGTTTCCACTGTTTCCCCATCTATTTCCCATGAAGTGATGGGACCAGATCCCATGATCTTCATTTTCTGAATGTTGAGCTTTAAGCCAACTTTTTCATTCTCCACTTTCAGTTTCATCAAGAGGCTTTTTAGTTCCTCTTCACTTTCTGCCATAAGGGTGATGTCATCTGCATATCGAGGTTATTGATATTTCTCCTGGCAATCTTGATTCCAGGTTGTGCTTCTTCCAGCCCAGCATTTCTTATGAGGTACTCTGCATATAAGTTAAATAAATGCTACCTAGGAAGCCCCAATTAGTGACTTAGGAGAAGAAAAATAAAATAAGGAGAAGTGATTGAGAATTGCTGAGGAAGGGAAGTATATTTTATACAGATTGTTCAGAGAAAGCCTCTCTCTAAAGAGATGCATTTGGGCAGAGACCTGATCAGAAGAAGCCTTGCAGACAAATGGGGCAGAAGATTCCAGAAAGTGAGTGGCGGCAAGTGGCAAGCCCCAAGGCTTCTCATGCTTAAGGAACAGAAAAGAAGTCAGTATGGCTGGAGTAGAGTTATCACCACAGAGTGGCAGAAAATGAGATCCAAGTGGATGTGACTGGTGACATCATACAGGGCCTGTTAGCCCTGGGAAAGAGTCTATATATTTTATTCTAATATGAAAATGCATTGGAAGGACCTAAGTCAAGGAGTTATGTGTAATCTAACATGTTCTTTAAAAGATGACTAGCTACAGATTGCATTAGTTTTTTTATGCCACACAGCAAATTACTATAGCACACAGCAAATTTAGTAGCTTAACCTGTATTATCTCATGGTAGACATGGGTCACTTTATTTTTGTTTAGTTGCTAAGTCATGTCCGACTCTTTGCAACCCCATGGATTGCAGCATGCCAGGCTTCCTTGCCTTTCACTGTCTCCCAGAGTTTGCTCAAACTCATGGCCATTGAGTCTATTAAGCCATCCAACCATCTCATCCTCTGTTGCCCCCTGCTCCTCCTGCTCTCAATCTTTCCCAGCAACAGGGTCTTTTCCCAGTGAGTCGGCTCTTCTCATCAGGTGGCCAAAGTATTGGAGCTTCAGCTTCAGTATCAGTCCTTCCAATGAATGTTCAGGGTTGATTTCCTTTAAGATTGACTGATTTGATCTCCTTGTTGTCCAAGGAGCTCTCAAGAGTATTCTTCACCACCACAGTTTGAAAACATCAATTCTTCAGTATTTAGCCTTCTTTATGGTCCAACTCTCACATCCATGACTACTGGATATGTCGAAGTCATTGTTGGTCAAAATTTCATGTGTATATGAATCTCCTGCAGATTGTGTTAAAATGTAGATTTTGACTTGGTGATGCTGCAGTGGAGACCTGATTCTCCTAACGATCTCCTAGTTGATGGTGATGCTCCTTGTGGAACAGCAAGACTTCAAGCCAGGAATGAGGGTAGCTTGGACTAAGGTACTAACAGTGGAGATGAGAAATGACCTAATTAAGGAACTATTTTGAAGGTAGATCGCAAAGGGCTTGCTGAGGAGGAAACAGAGGCACGAGGATGACTTCTATGTTTAGGAATGACAGTGAACGTAGGAGGCACTTGTAGGGCAGAAATCAAGTGTTCAGTTATGGATGTGCTAAGTTAGAATCCACATAAAGATGAGCACAGAATATTATGGACAAAACAGGTTATAAATCATACTTAAAATTTTGTGTTTCTATGCATTACAACTTTAAGACTCTTCCTAAGTGTGCTCAGAATTTATTGTACTGTTTCTTAAAATTTAAGCAATAGGAAGAGCTTTATTGATTCGTACTGCAGTTTCTCTCTCTTGTTTCTCTTACAATGACATGAGTAAAGCAAGCAGTGCTTTCTTGTCTCCATGCCAATGTTCCTTAGAGTGAAATTAACATAGTATTATTACTCAATTCTTTAAAGTCTTCCTAGAAGCCCAAATGTGCATCAGTGTGCATATTTAAAGCATATTGTATTCAAGCACTCTCTAAGCTTAGAGCTAAGATTTTAAAACAAAATAAGTTTTCAGTACCTATTATTGATTGTGGTGAATGCCTCACTAGGAGATGAATTGCCTAATTTTCCCAGGCTATGCAGGCAATTCCATGGTGTGATTAATTATTTTTCTTTCCTGGGTTAAATTATGCAAAATCAGCTTTAGCACACTATGACAGCTTGCATGAAAGTCACCCTCACTGATTCCCTTATCCCGAAAAGATGGTATAGACTAGAGTTGTATGGATGGTATGTTTTCTTATAATTTCTCTGAACATCAATCGTTTAAAATCTTGGCCTTGCCCATCAGTTCAGTTCAGTTCAGTCACTCAGTCGTGTCCGACTCTTTGCGACCCCATGAATCGCAGCACCCCAGGCCTCCCTGTCCATCACCATCTCCCGGAGTTCACTCAGACTTACGTCCATCGAGTCCGTGATGCCATCCAGCCATCTCATCCTCTGTCGTCCCCTTCTCCTCCTGCCTCCAATCCCTCCCAGCATCAGAGTCTTGTCCAGTGACTCAACTCTTCACATGAGGTTGCCAAAGTACTGGAGCTTCAGCTTTAGCATCATTCCTTCCAAAGAAATCCCAGGGTTGATCTCCTTCAGAATGGACTGGTTGGATCTCCTTGCAGTCCAAGGGACCCTCAAGAGTCTTCTCCAACACCACAGTTCAAAAGCATCAATTCTTCGGCGCTCAGCCTTCTTCACAGTCCAACTCTCACATCCATACATGACCACAGGAAATACCATAGCCTTAACTAGACGGACCTTAGTCGGCAAAGTAATGTCTCTGCTTTTGAATATGCTATCTAGGTTGGTCATAAGTTTCCTTCCAAGGAGTAAGCGTCTTTTAATTTCATGGCTGCAGTCACCATCTGCAGTGATTTTGGAGCCCAAAAAGATGAAGTCTGACACTGTTTCCGCTGTTTCCCCGTCTATTTCCCATGGAGTGATGGGACCGGATGCCTTGCCCATGCTCATGTTCAAAAAGAAAAGCATTTGAAAGGAAGAAGCTGAAAATGGCGCTGCTACCTGCTCTTTCATGGAATGGCTACAGAAATGCTAGAGTTTAGCCAGAGAAAAGGTTGAGACTTGGATCTGCAACGTTTCATGTATTTTAATAAATGAACATTAAATAAGCCATACCCATTCTTAGCACTGCGTGGGTACTTAGCTCAGTTAATATCCAGTGAGGTAAGGTTATGAGAGATGGTTTATGGCTTCAGGTAGTTGAAACAAAGGCATTACAGGGCAATTTTGGTTGAGAGGACTGTTCATTCTGTGGAACAGATGAAAGTTCACTTTACGGTAAACAAAATTCTGGAAAGCCCTGTTTTATTTTTCTTCTCATTAAACAATAAAATTTAAGTTTTATGACCAGAAAGAAAGAAAAGAGAGAGGGAAAAGGAAGAGATATTTCAAAGATAGCCTGGATGATTATGTTTCTATAAATAAGACCCTGAGCAGATGGAAATTTGGGCTTCCCTGGTGGCTCAGATGGTGAAGAATCTGCCTGCAATGCAAGAGACTGGGGTTTGATCCCTGGGTCGGGAAGATCCCTTGGAGAAGGGGATGACTATCTATCTACTCCAGTATTCTTGCCTGGAGAATTTCATGGTCAGAGGAGCCTGGCGGGCTACCGTCCATGGGATTGCAGAGTCGGACATGACTGAGTGACTAACACACAACGCACACACAGATGGAAATTAAACCAAATTAGTCAATGGCTGGGATGACACACAGTCTACAGCCTCCCACCCTCAGTCTGGGAGAGTGCTAAGGAAGTCAGATCAGAATCTGACTCCTATCAACTGGACATGTTTTAATCTGGAACCCTGGGTTAGGACTAACATCTGATAGGACAAATGAATTTTCTGTGGATTTGTAAGAGTGTGATGGCTAAACAAGGGTCTTGTTGACACCTTCTCTTGTTCTCATGATGTACCATATTAAAACCCAGAATCTAAATCTAGGAATACAGTTGTTTCTCAATATCAGAGAGGGATTGTTTCAGGATTCCTTCAGATACCAAAATTTGTGGATGTGCAAGTCCCTTATATAAAATGGTGTAGTATTTTCATATCACCTATATTATGCTTCCATAGTCTTAAAATCATCTCTAGATTATTTATAATAGCTAATACAATGTGGCTCACATTGTATAGGAGACAGGAATCAAGACCATCCTCAAGAAAAAGGCAAAAAAGCAAAATGGCTCTCTGAGGAGGCCTTACAAATAGCTGTGAAAAGAAAAGAAGCAAAAAACAAAGGAGAAAAGGATAGATATACCCATTTGAATGCAGAGTTCCAAAGAATAGCAAAGAGAGATAAGAAAGCCTTCCTCAATGATCAGTGCAAAGAAATACAGGAAAACAATAGAATGGGAAAGACTAGAAATCTCTTCAAGAAAATTAGAGATACCAAGGGAACATTTCATGCAAAGATGGGCTCAATAAAGGACAGAAATGGTATGGACCTAACAGAAGCAGAAGATATTAAGAAGAGGTGGCAAAAATACACAGAAAAACTGTACAAAAAAAATCTTCACAACCCAGATAATCACTGTGGTATGATCACTCACCTAGAGCCAAACTTCCTAGAATGTGAAGTCAAGTGGGCCTTAGAAAGTACCACTACGAACAAAACTAGTGGAGGTGATGGAATTCCAGTTGAGCTATTTCCAATCCTAAAAGATGATGCTATGAAAGTGTGGCACTCTGTATGTCAGCAAATTTGGAAAACTCAGAAGTGGCCACAGAACTGGAAAAGGTCAGTTTTCATTCCAATCCCAAAGAAAGGCAACACCAAAGGATGTTCAAATGACTACACAATTGCACTCATCTCACATGCTAGTAAAGTAGTGCTCAAAATTCTCCAAGCCAGGCTTCAGCAATACATGAACTGTGAACTTCCAGATGTTCAAGCTGGCTTTAGAAAAGGCAGAGGAAGCAGAGATCAAACTGCCAACATCTGCTGGATCACTGAAAAAGCCAGAGTTCCCCCCAAAAACCATCCATTTCTGCGTTATTAACTATGCCAAAGCCTTTGACTGTGTAGATCACAACAAACCATGGAAAATTCTGAAAGAGGTGGGAATACCAGACCACTTGACCTGCCTCTTGAGAAATGTGTATGCAGATCAGGAAGCAACAGTTAGAACTGGACATGGAACAACAGACTGGTTTCAAATAGGAGAAGGAGTACATCAAGGCTGTATATTGTCACCCTGCTTATTTAACTTATATGCAGAGTACATCATGAGAAACGCTGGGCTGGATGAAGCACAACCTGGAATGAAGTTTGCCAGGAGAAATATCAAGAACCTCAGATATGCAGATGACACCACCCTTATGGCAGAAAGTGAAGAAGAACTAAAGAACAGTTGATGAAAGTGAAAGAGGAGAGTGAAAAAGTTGGCTTAAAGCTCAACATTCAGAAAACCAAGATCATGGCCTCTGGTCCCATCACTTCATGGCCAATAGATGGGGAAACAATGGAAACAGTGGCAGACTTTATTTTGGGGGGCTCCAAAATCACTGCAGATGGTGATTGCAGTCATGAAATTAAAAGACGCTTACTCCTTGGAAGAAAAGTTATGACCAACTTTAATATGACAGCGTATTAAAAAGCAGAGACATTACTTTGTCAACAAAGGTCCGTCTAGTCAAGGCTATGGTTTTTCCAGTAGTCATGTATGGATATGAGAATTGGAGTATAAAGAAAGCTGAGCACCGAAGAATTGATGCTTTTGAACTGTGGTGTTGGAGAATACTCTTGAGAGTCCCTTGGACTGCAGGGAGATCCAACCAGTCCATCCTAAAGGAGGTCAGTCCTGGTTGTTCATTGGAAGGAATGATGTTGAAGCTGAAACTCCAATACTTTGGCCAAGTGATGCGAAAAACTGACTCGTTGGAAAAGACCCTGATGCTGGGAAAGATTGAAGGCGGAGTAGAAGGGGATGACAGAGGATGAGATGACTGAGTGATATCACTGACTCAATGGACATGAGTTTGAGTAAACTCTGGGAGTTGGTGATAGACAAGGAGGTCTGGTGTGCTGCAGTCGAAGGGGTGGCAAAGAGTCAGACACAACTGAGGGACTGAATTGAACTGAATACAATATAAATGCTGTGTAAACAGTTGAATATATGATGTAAATGCTATGTAAATAGTTGTCAGCACTTAGCAAATTAAAGTGTCCTTGGAACATTCTGGAGTTTTTTCCTAAATATTTTTGCTCTGAGGTTGGTTGAATTTGCAGTTGTGAAACCCGTCAATACAGAGGACCAATTGTAATTGTTCTTAAGAATTGGTTTAAAGATGTCTCAGTTTTTCCCAATGTTGTGTCTATTTTTATGTAACATTAACTACTTTATAAACATAAAATTTAGCTCTTGCTTAGTTATTTAAAAACCAAACTTATTGCCATTTTTTCCTGTAGGAGCATTGAATCAAAAAAATTGGGGAAAGAAATATCCAACATGTAATAGCCCCAAACAGTCTCCTATCAATATTGATGAAGATCTTACACAAGTAAATGTGAATCTTAAGAAACTTAAATTTCAGGATTGGGATAAAACATCTTTGGAAAACACATTCATTCATAACACTGGGAAAACAGGTAAAATACTTGCATTTTATTTCTGTCTTTAATATGTTTATCAAACTTAGAGTACATTTAGATTATTTTCATTATATTTTTCTTTAAATGATGTATATATTATGAACTGGATAGAAACTGTAGGTACAAGAAATCAAATAGAAAATTGGAAGTTTAGACCTTTTGAAATGTGTACAAAAAATTAAATAACCAAAGTCATAGTGTTCTCCAGTAATATAGCGATAAAGGTGCCTCCACAAGAAGAACTGATAAAGATAACATATAGCTAATTAACTTAATAACTTTATCACTGGTTAATCACTTAGTCAATCAGGATTTCTTTCTCTTGTGCATTTTATTTGATCTTTTCTACTCAGTTGTATGTTATGTTCAATATTTGGATGTGAAAAAAGCAATCTACTATAATTGAATTTTAAGAAAGTATTGGTCCTTCTAGATAGAAAGTTTTAAATTATATACTATACTTAGGAAGCACTCTCTAATAAAGCTTTTTTTCTTAGTATACAAATTATAATATCATAAAAATTCCAGTAAGCAACAAATAGAAGTTTACAAAAGCTAGCATTTTTTTCTGATGCTATGTTTTAAATGAAATTATATGTATATCAACAAGTTATGTAAAAGCAAATATACTCATGGGAAAAAGATTAGAAAAAATATTCACTATAGTAGTAGCCATGTTGGGGTGATTTAATTGTAAGTAATATTTTTCTCTGTTTTCCATATTTTGCCATATTTTGATATAATTGTGTGAATATGGTAATTTAAATCCTGTGAAGGTAGGAATTTTTCTGGATCAGTGCTTGACAAATAATAAGCACTCAATAAGTATTTCTTGAATGAATGATTTTATATGTTATAAGAGGCCTGGCGTGTTGCGGTTCATGGGGTCTCAAAGAGTTGGAAATGACTGAGTGACTGAACTGAACTGATAATGTATTATTAGTTAAATATATAATAGTATATTCTCCTAAATGTTAGACATTTTAATTACCAGTTTTAGTGGGTGTTACAAAGAAGTAAAGCATGTAATCTCTGCTTTATTTTTCTTAGTGGAGTGTAGTCAAGCCCTTGGTCTTTAGAGCCACACTTTCTAGGTTCAATTCTGGCCATTTAAAGCACAGTATGGAACTTTGAGAAAGTTCCTTAACTTTGCTGTGGCCAATTTCCTTACCTTGTAAAATAGGGATTGTAATGGTATCATCTTCCATTGTGTAGGATCAGATATTTAATACATGTAAAGTAATGTAATGCCTGTCATGTCATAAGTGATAAATGAATGTTGACCATTATTGTTGTTTGTTGCTACTGTTATTATTCATGAAAATGTATATCTCTGACTAGCTGGTGCCTGCTGGAAAAAAAAACAACACAGCTTAGAGATTAATTATATTTTACTCAGAAGTCTTTACACTGCGCAGTATGTTGGATTTGGTTCCAAATGCCAAAAGTGATTTCTGCCTAATGAAACAAAGACTATTTAAATCTGACTGAGAGACATTGAAATCATGCGTTAAACTCTGAAGGGAATCATTAATTCCCAGATGACTCCCAAAATACAGATAGTAGATGGTATCTGCTAGGGATCTCTAGAGTTTAAGATTCTGAGACTTGCCAGCGAGGGTTCAAACATGAGATGGCTAAAACCCCTTCAAAAGGAAAAGGCCTCCCGCCTTCCTTGCCACAGTCTAGGACAGAAATTCTGAAGCTTGATGAAGCCTGGGGTGATGCTTGGAAACATAAGGAGATGGGACAAAAGCAGCAGCAGCTTGATAAGGAATAGAAACAGGAACATGAGAAGGTTGGAGAAAAGACCTTTCCTTTCCAGTCTTCTGGTCCTTCTCGCTTTAACTGTCCCCTCACCACCATGTGAGGCATTAGGGGAGCAGGGTTTTGAATGCCAAACAAACAAAACGTAGGCTACCAAACAGACAGGGTAGGTGAACTACCTGTCTCTTGCTTTAAGTGTTGTATGGCAGTTAAGATCTTGGGTTTATTTTACACTTGTGGCAATAGAATACATTAAGTATATTATGCAGTTACAAAGTTCAGCTTTCAAAATTATAGCTTACTTTTTAAATTTATCAAATACATTATGTTCTTAATATACCTTAATAGAAGCAAATTTAAATTTGTAATTTTGATTTTCAAAAACTTAGATGTCAATTTATTGTGTTTTTTTTTTCAAGTGGAAATTAATCTCACTAATGACTACCGTCTCAGTGGAGGGGTTTCAGAAACAGTGTTCAAAGCAAGCAAGATAGCTTTTCACTGGGGAAAATGCAATATGTCATCTGATGGATCAGAACATAGTTTAGAAGGGCAAAAATTTCCACTAGAGGTAAGTCAGTAGTCCCACTAGTTACTATTTCATTTTCTAAGTCACTGGGATTTCATTTAACATATAATTTGATTCCTTTGTAATGTAACTTTATGACTTTCACAGTTATATTTTGTTTACTTGGTTAATATCTGCATTTCTCTCTGGACTGAGCTGTATAAGATCTATAGTTGATTTTCCACTTTCTAGTAATGCTGAGTGTCACATTATATTATAGATGATTAGTAAATATTGATGAGTGAATGAATGAATGAAATTCTTCCCATAGCCCATTGGGGAGAAAAGGGGGAAACTTCATCAACGTACTAGAAAATCAAGAAACTTCAAATTAAAGTGATAAAATGTTTCAAATTTAAAATCAGCAAATAAATATAATGCATAGTAATATACAATGAAAAATGTGAACACTTTCACACATGTCTGGAGAAGGTGTAAATTGGTAAGACTTTCTGGGAAGCATTTCACTTGTTCTTATCAATAACTTTAGATGTTTTATTCTCAATACTTACATTTCAGTTTATAGCAATTTAGTCTAAAGAATAATTAAGGACATACTCAAAAATTTGGAGCCAAAGACTTATTTACAATAATAAAAGTTGAAACAAAAAGAAATGATTACATTACAATGGATTATTATAGATCTTGTAAAAATCCTGTTTTAGAATGATTTATTTAACAGAAAAGGTTCATTATAAGATATGAATACTTTTAAAAAGCAGAAGGTAAAATAGTATATACAGTGTTATTATTCTAAATTTTGTAAAGCAGGAAACTAATTAACGGTGGAGAGAGTACAGTGTCTAAGTCACGCCGACAAGGCTAGAATATTGGCTTCACATTTAGTTATTGTTATATGACATGACATTGTATGAATTATTTAATTTCCCTAAGCTTCTGTTTCTCATCTGTGAAATTGAAGTAATAGTAGTAACACTTCTCTATAGAGTTATTAGGAGGATTAAATGAAAGGTTGAATTATTACTATTGTAAAAATAATGGAAGGAAACCAAGAAAACATTAATTGTAATTTTCTCTGGGTGATGGCATTATTACCTTTTCTCCTTTAAAATTCTCATATTTTCTAGGTTGCCTGTGTTAAAGTTGTATTTTTACTTTTATAATTCAAAGCACTTATTGATAATGAAAATAAAATGAGTTAGTTATTTAATAAAGGATTTAAAAAAATAATGTGGATAAGCACATTCAAATGTGTGGCTTATTATTTCTTAAATATCCTTAAAGAAAAGTATATTTATCAAATCTTGTTTGTCAGAAATACGAAAATCAACTCATTGAACATGTAACATTCTCAGTTCTAAGAGTTTAGCTCTCTCACAGTACTCCTTAGAACAAAGGTGAAAATCAAGAAAACCCTAAAAATAACACTAGCCATGATTCAGTAAAATAAACTGTACAGAATCTGTGTACTAAAGCTCACGTATTTTTCTTATTTAGAAGCCCCTCAAATCATCTTTCAGAGATGTCATTTGTTTGTTGTTTCTTTTTATTTAATTTTTAAACATTAATGGGTTTTATTTTATTTATTTATTTATTTATTTTTTTTGCCAAACCATGTGCTTTGCAGAATCTTGGTTCTTCAACCGGGTATTGAACTGAAGCCCACAGCAGTGAAAGCCCTGAATCCTAATTACTGGAGCATCAGGGAACTCCCTGTTGTTTATTTTTTAAAACACTTACCATATAATTGTGCGAGCAGGAGCAACTATACTCCAAGAAAAAATAAAAAATAATAAATTGTCTCTCCAGATTTTGGTTGTTTGAGTTGTGCTAAATTAAATGATGGAAGTTTATTGAATAGCTAGGTCATTCTCAAATAAAATAATTTACTGAAACATTTAAAAAAAAAAAATTGTGCAAGTGGAGAAACTAGAGGGTATCCTTGATTTGCTCTTTTTTCCTGGCCTCTCACATCCTATAATCATCTCCTCAGTTCTGCCCCTAAATGGTGTGTGACGTCAGAAAAAGGTTCCCACCATCTTGGTCTCTTACTTGGATGTGTAAGTCCCTGAAGCTAGTTTCTCTCCAGTCTTAATCCCTTCCACTGGCCATCCCTACCCCTTAGCCCTGCCCGCCCCCCTTGCCCCCATCAAGGACTTTCTATTGCCCTCCAGCCCAAACTGCTGGGACTACCTCACAGTCCTTCTTGCTGCGACCCCTGCCCACTTCTCCAATCTCATATCTCTCTTCTCTTCTCGCATGTGCTCAGCTGAAATCCTAACACACTTTCAGTTTCCCACACTTCTCATACTTTCTTGCCTCTAGGCTTTTCCTAGCTGGACCCTCTGAGTTACATACGTTTTCCTCTTCTGCTTTCTCATTTGCCAGCTTTACAATCATTCATGCTTCAGGGTGGCCGAAAGGTTTTGGTGACCATCCAAGACAGGAGACACTGCTTTCTTCTGCTTCACACCCACTATTTCTCTGATCACAGCCCTCACTGCACATTAATCATCTCTGAGGGTTCTGTTCTTACCTTAGTTACATCTCTAAACTACCTGAGTTATCTAATTTCCAAGCCCATGACACAAGGAACATCAACCTATCAGAGAGTGAAGGCTATCCTAGATGTATGGACTGAAGTAGAAATTAACAAGATGGCTCAGATAGTAGAGACTCTGCCTGCAGTGTGGGAGACCTGGGTTCGATCCTTGGGTCAGGAAGATCCCTAGAGAAGGAAAAGGCTAACCACTCCAGTATTCTTGCCTGGGGAATTTCACAGACAGAGGAGCCTGGTGAATCCGTGGGAGCCCATGGGATCACAGGGTCAGACACGACTGAGCGACTAACACACACATAACCTCACAGCAGGAGGAGAGGCTTGAAATAAGGAATTTAGGACTCCTTTGGTATTTTTTAGGTAGAAGCAGAGATTCCTTGAGGGTTTCACTCTTAGTAGAGCTCAAGACAGTAATATCCAAAACTGGTAACTCAGACCATCAAGTAAGTCACGTCCATTCAAGGAAGGTTGAAAGCATATTTGAAAGAATTCCATCAAAATATTTAAAATAGCATCTGATTATTTATTTTATTTGGAAATTCCCTGATAGTCCAGGGAGTAGGACTTTGTACTTTCACTACCAAGGATGAAGGTTCAGTCCCTGGTCGGAGAACTAAGATCCTTCAAACTGCTCAAAGTACAGCCAAAAAAATTAAAGTAATATAAATTTATTACATTTGAAAATTGCTCAATCTCATAGTGGTAATTTCAGGTCTAGATCTGTCTAACTTCGTATTTTGTTCTTTGTTGAAGGGTAATTGATAGTAAATGTAGCTTTGTATACATGTAATTAATAAAATATTTTGAAATTTTGCAAAATATAGGATTACATCAATTATAAAATGTCTCAACTTGAATGTATTGAACTGATAAATGATCTAATTATTTTACTGTCTCTTTGCTGAAGTTTTTGTGAAGTCTGTATGTAATAAAGCCATCAATATTATGTTTATAGATGCAGATCTACTGCTTTGATGCAGACCGATTTTCAAGTTTTGAAGAAGCAATTAAAGGAAAAGGGAAGTTAAGAGCTTTATCCATTTTATTTGAGGTAATCATATGTGTATATACATATATATTCACATAGGGATTTAGCACTAACTTTTCAATCATGGGGAATATCAGAGCACATTTTTTTTTAACAAATAGAAGGGCTCACAAGTTTAATGATAACTGGTCATCATTTCAAAGAGAACAACCTCTTGCCTGGTATGTTTAAAAGAGGACTCTTACTCACAGACTTAGAGAATGAACTTATGGTTGCCAGTGGAGGGGTTGGGGGGAAGGGATAGTTAGGGATTTTGGAATGAACATGTACATTCTGTTGTGTTTAAAATGGATAACCAACAAGGACCTGCCGTGTTGCACATGGAACTCTGCTCTATGTAATGTGGCAGCCTGGGTGGGAGGGGAGTTTGGGGGAGAATGGATACATGTATGAGTATGGCTGAGTCCCTTCACTGTTTACCTGAAACTGTCACAACATTGTTAATAGGCTATACACCCATACAAAATAAAAAGGTTTTTGTAGAGGGTCTCTTGTATTCCTTAGTTAGGAATGTCATTTCTAATCTCTATACTTGTGCACTATGAGATTTGCCCATTTGCAAAGCATCAGTGTGATACAGCAGCAACTGTGAATAGTAACATTTTAAATTCTTTTCTTAATTGAAAATCAACGTTATCAGGTGTTTATTTTATTTATTCTTACTTTGCTGTGGAAAAAAGTGTGCCTTTAGAGGACATTACTTTGGAATACTTAAAATGGAATTCACTAATCTATACATGAATACCTAGTCAAATATTTTATACCATTTTTAGAATGTCATTCTTTAACAGGTTGGAGTAGAAGAAAATTTGGACTACAAAGCAATTATAGATGGAGTGGAGAGGGTTAGCCGTTTTGGTAAGTTATCTGGAGAAATCTCTTTCTTCCAGATTTACTTTGGATTTGTATGAATTTGCAATATTATTAAAATTGCATGTACCAAGGAATAAGGGAAGATATTTGTAAAGAGGAGAAACCTCTCACATCTGACCCTTGACAATTTATACATTTCTCACTGAAGAACAATTTAATCAGAAATTTTTGTCACAGAAAATCATAAAATGTTAATGTAAGAAGGAAGTTGAAGTTTTCTAATTATTGAAAATAATTTAATCACATTATGCATTTAAATGTATTTTTTTACTCTATCTCTGCATGGTTCATCTATAAAAGACTCTAATGTGTGATCTGAAACGACTTAATTTTAATAAAAATTATATTCTAAAGTGAAAAGGGAATTGTTACTCAAGTTCAAATTATTCCATGGTGGTTTCCTTGGTAAGTCCTTTGCTTTACCAAATATAAGATTTTTTGGAAGGCGGATGCTTACATAGAACAAGACACACTGTGCTTTTATATTGTTCTGCTTCCTTTCTCATAGATCTTGTCATTTGTCACAGCACATGCTTTCGACAACGTTGGCAGGAAACAGAAAACACATTATTTTATTTTTATTAAGCACCCACAAACAGGGTATTAATGTTGTCCTGAGTTATCAATAAAAAGAGGATTATTCCTCTCAGGAAAGCTGCAAAATTTGAAATCAGAAACACAACTCACAACTGATCATTTTCTTGAAAGCAGAAGTCTGGCCTAGGATTAATTCATCTTTGTCAATTTTATGTGAGAACCTGAATTAACCAATCTTTTCAGAAGTTGGGAATATGTGAGCTCCTACAGTACAGCTTTCATTTTTTTTTTTTTTTTGAAAGGTATAGTCAAACACAGCATCAAGCTGTTAGTTATCTCCTTGCATCTACCCAGATTATAAAATTTAACACTGAATACCATAAGCCACACTTAAGTTCTCCCTCATTTAGTCAGAAAGTGGAGTCTGTGCAGACTGCAAGAAGGCAACTAGTTTGAAATCCTACGTTTAAAATGATGTAAAATGTGAACATGAATGTTCCCAGGCCTTGCACCAGGCTGTGGGGACCACAGAAGCGATGCTAATACTAGTTGCTAGTCCTGATTTGTGCAACTATGACACTTGGACCACTTAATTGAGGCCTCTTCAGTGTTTCTGGGGGACTGTAGGAGGGTATAGTACCAGCTTAGGAAATCAGTTTGCTCATGTTCTTGGACTAAACTTTCCTTTCTAATATCTACTGTCTGTAAGCCATTAAGGGGGATACTTCATCAGAACCTGTCGCATAATACCCTCCCTGGGAATTTGGGTTTCCTAATAGCATCCTGCCTCTGTCCTGGAAGCAGAACAAATGGTCCCCTGGGCTGCCTGGGAACACATACTGGTCTGCCCTCTGTTCCCCTCTCTGTCTTCTGTCTCTCTACCAGTGCACCAACTTCTTCCCTCCTTTTTTGTTTTTTTTTCTTTTAACAAAAAATAAAATCCTCCACACCTATCAACTCATCTACTTAATATTTCCATATACTTAGAAAGGACACCTAAGCCCCCACAATTGGTAAGTGGTAAAGCCAGGATTTAGAACCTGTCTGTCCAAAAAGATTGTTCCAATATATTGTAGAGATTTATACTAGTTCTATATTTCCAAACACCTATAAAACACCTGTCAATTTGATTGAAATAGTTGTGAAATGTGATCCGTCCAAACTAAGTAAATTAAGTCCTCCCAGAGTTAAACGTTTCCATTTTGAGAGTTATTGGATTAAATTTAGTCCTATTTCAGAGTCTAGAAAGTCCCCCAGTGCCCAATAAGCAGAAGGCTTCCCGATATTGGCTGCCCTCCATCGCTGCTGGGAATTTGAAGGCAATGCTGGTCTTTAGAAAGTGACTCAGAAACTGCAGCTTAACTCCCAAATCTTGCCACATAGTCTTCATATAACGTGAGTTCCACAAAAACGAACATTTTCCAAACTTCCTTCTGATTATAAAATCTGTCTTGTCACAGTGTGAGCTGGTGGCTCAGTTCCTGTATTTTTTTCTAAGAGACAAGCCCATCTTTTCCCTTTCCTCTTTCTTGTGTTCTTTTCTTTCCCTTTCTTCCGTCACACCTACTTTATATTAGGCATTGCCCTCACATGGAGTGGTGAGAAATAGGGTATGTAGCAATACAAAGATAACAATAGAAAGATAATGCATTAACCTTCCCAAACAGAGCCCACGAACACGGACACAATAATTGTTAATTGAAATCTTGCAAGTTGCAAGGAAGAGACACACCCAGGTAACATAGTC
The DNA here is from genome assembly GCF_023091745.1 of Budorcas taxicolor. NCBI lineage: Eukaryota > Metazoa > Chordata > Mammalia > Artiodactyla > Bovidae > Budorcas > Budorcas taxicolor. The sequence continues at coordinate 88,249,364 of NC_068913.1, forward strand.
AGTGATTCTCAAATGGGAATTCTCATCAGATGACTTGTGTACAAAAGTCATCTGATTAGTCAAGTGATTAGAAAAGCATTCCTAATCACAAAGGCAGCCCAGGAATTTGTATATTGACAAATCGTCACCACCACCATCCTAAGTCTAATTATCCTGGGTGATGTTTGGTTTTAAGTATTAAATGGCTTTCCTTGCCCTGGACCTAGAAATGGGCTTTGTCTTTATCTCCCTCTCACTCTCCTCATCTTTCCCCCTCCTGCCATCAGCCTCCCACGGAAGGAAGATCTGATTGGTTTGTTTATCACTGATTAAGAAAGAAGAGGATGACAGAGTGAATGACTGATCACAAATAGAGCAACACTGGCTCATGTGTGATTCTTGTTTAGCAATAGTGAGGTTATTCAGATGAAGTGCATGTTTTTGCAAGCCACGAGAAACTGCTTTAGTCCAGTTTTCTTGTAAGGTGATGTTGCAATTAAAAAATACTACTGTGATTTCAAAGTCTTGTCATATTGGAAAGAAACTTAGGACATGCAGGTACATAATAAAAAGGTAGAAAGTACTCAACATATTCATAACAGACTAGATGAGTGGTGTGAGGTTCAGAGGCAGGAAGAATGGATTCTATAGAAATGAGGGAGGGAGGAATCACCGTTTTTTCTGGCTCTTTCGCTTCTTCCTAACTTTTTCCCCCTTTTCTTTCCCGATTTCACAAAAATTATCTACTTCACCATCCCTATTCAAATCTGATTTTCCTTTTCTGGCCTTTGGGTCTCCTGTTGTCAGTTTCATTTCCTACCTAAATTAGCAGGGAGTCAATTTCTGGCTCCTTACTTAATTAGTATTCTCCACCTCCACGTTTCCACAGAACATTTGTAAAAGTTTTTCCTTCATCAAAGGAAGAATTGTAGTCCATTGATGATTAAAAAGGAGGCTATTTAATCACAAACGTTCTAGGTATCAAAAACATAATTTGAAAATGTTTAAATATTCACATGTTTGAAATAGTTTCCTTAGTTTCTGAGAACTTGAATCTGAGTCTGAATTCTAAAAAATCTTGTCTTGACATTGCAGGAGAGGAAGACATACTTTTAGAAGTTACTAATTAATCCTTTAAACCTAATGTAACCTGAATTTTCTAGTGGATTAAAACTAGATTTAGGTTGTACATATACAGCACTATCAATTCAGTCAACAGGTTTTTTACTTCTAAGATTTAGTCTTGTCTTCAGGCTGGAAGAAGTTATCTATAATTTTATTAGCACTAGCCCTCTTCCTGAAAAAATTTCTGTATTACAGGAAAATTAATATTCAATAATTTAATTTTTGTGTGCTCTAGTGTGCTCAGTCGTGTCCAGCTGTTTGCAGCCTCATGAACTGTAGCCCACCAGACTTCTCTGTCCCTGGAATTTTCCAGGCAAGAATACTAGAGCGGGTTGTCATCTTCATACTCCAGAGGATCTTCCTGACCCAGGGATCAAACCCAGGTCTCTTGCATCTCCTGCATTAGCAGGCAGATTCTTTACCACTGAGTCACTTGGAAAGCCCAGTGGAAATATTTTTTTTCCATGAGGTTGTGTCCAGTCTTCATATCGTATAGAACTGTAATATACTGTTAAGGTCATCTGATCCAATTATTTCATTTTAAAAGGAGGAATGTGGGATTCACTAAGACTAAAATCTTGCAAAGCCTTCACTCTACTTGAGGTTTTCAACCCTGGCTGCATGTTTGAATCACCTGGGGATTCTTTTTAAAATATGTAGGCACACCAAGCCTAAAAAAAGTAGATACCTAAGTCCCACTGCTGCAGATGGGGTCTGGGACACTGGTATTTTTTTTTTTAATGCTCCCCAGATAATTCATATGGTACTACTCTGCACTGTGGCACCTCACTTAGACTAGATGAAATTAGCTTCGAGGACTATTTCTTAATGACCTAAATGTACGAGACAGAAAAGAAGACATGCACTTGGCTGGTAAGTCAAGAGGATGGGAAAGTAAGTTAGATACTAGTAAGCATGCGTGTGTGCCCAGTCACTTCAGTCATGTCCGACTCTTTGCAACGCTATGGACTGTAGCCAGCCAGGCACCTCTATCCATGGTACTCTCTAGGCAAGAATACTAGAATGGGTTGCAATGCCCTCTTCCAGGGGATCTTCCCCACCCAGGGATCAAACCCACTTCTCCTGCGTCTCTTGCATTGCAGGCAGATTCTTTACCCACTGAGTCACCTGGGAAGCTCCTGGGAAGCATATTGCTGCCCATATGAGTGAGAACTGGTACACAGAGGGCTAAATGGCCAAGGCAGTACCTTTGGTAAGGGCCATTTGAAAGATGCAGGATCAAAAATGGGACTTTTCAAGGAGACAGCTATAATTCGGTTGTTTCAAGGTTCCCAGACTTAGGAAAGCTCTACCAATTTTTTGTAGGAATTCGCTATTCTTAATTCAACTTATAAATTAAAAAATCAATATTTTTTATTACATGTATAAAATTTGAAATACATTTCCTATTTTTGTCTTGCCTTTTTACTCTCTAAATGGTGACTGTTGACAAATAGACTTTGAGTATCAGGTAGATCATTTTTCCCTCTGCGAATAACACTTTCTGCAAGCTATTTCATAAATCTCAACCTATCCTACGATTATGAAGATAGTTTTCTATGTTTTATTCTAAAAGCTTTATTGTTCGGTCCACATTTAGATCCAGACTCTACTTAGAATTGATTTGTGATTATGGTGTGAAGGAGGGAATAAAGACTCATGGTTTGCATAAGTATATCTGATTGATACAGCATGGTTTATTGAAAAGGCCATGTATTTCAACTACGTAATAATTTTTCCTGTTATGAGTCAAATAATCACATATGTGTGGGTCTGGACTCTATTCTCTTCCATTGTTCTCTTAGTTCATCTTTGCCTTTTTTTTTCCTTTTTCTTACTTTATTGTAAATAAAAAAAATGTCCTGGTCCTCCAGTTCAGTGTAAGAAATGGTGCTAGAAGATGTCCTTGTCTCATTCTTTATCACTAGGGGAAAACCTTTCAGTAAGTCATCCTAAAATATGATGTTCATTATAGATAATTTTCATCAGAATATGGTTTTGTTTTCCAGAAGTTGGTATTCAATCTTACTGAATGATTTCCCGATATCTATTCATATGGCCATATGATTTCTGAATCTTTCATATGTAAAAATAATCTTTCCAGCATCTTGCCCATGTAAAGATAGAGCAACTAACACTATGTTGTGATATGTGCAAGAAAATTTAGAATATGTCAGTTTTATCTCCATTTTAGATATGTATCTAAAATGTTCTTAAAATTTAAGTTCTGATTAAATACATACCAAAATATGTGTCTCAGTTTCATAGTGGCTTTGAACAGCCAAGTTCCAGTGTTAGGATTTCAGCTGAGATGTATATGATTCCTTTGTAGGGAAACAGGCTGCGTTGGATCCATTCACATTGCTGAACCTTCTGCCAAACTCAACTGACAAGTATTACACTTACAATGGCTCCCTGACATCTCCTCCCTGCACAGACACCGTTGACTGGATTATTTTTAAAGAGACAGTTAGCATTTCTGAAAGCCAGGTAATCTTGGAAGTTCAAACAAATGGAGTAATTTGAAGCAATTTTAAAAGAAATATTTTCTACAGAATATCTGTTTTAAAGCATTTGCTGATATGCCTTTGAAGCAAGTATGTTAAATTATAAGTTAAATTATCTTCTTTCCAGTTGGCTGTTTTCTGTGAAGTTCTTACAATGCAACAGTCTGGTTATGTCATGTTGATGGACTACTTACAAAATAATTTTCGAGAACAACAATACAAGTTCTCCAGGCAGGTGTTTTCCTCATATACTGGAAAGGAAGAGATTCATGAAGCAGGTGTGTATTGAAATATAATTTTTCTGTAAGTCCTATTAAATTCAGTGTTATAGGAGGTAATTGTGATATCATGGACACTATACGAGACTTTGATTTTGGGAAGTATTTTGATTATAGAGTTGTAGCCTTTAGGTAAGCTATTTAACTTCTCTGAATCTCAGTTGCCATATTTATAAAATGACAATTAAAAATATCTGTCCTCGGGACTTCCCTGGTGGTCCAGCGGTTAAGATTCTTCCCTGCAACATGCCAGGGAGCAGCTACACCCAGGCACAACTAAAGAGTCCATGCCACAAGGAAAGACCCCACATGATGCGACGAAGATCCAGTGTACCATAGTAAGACCCAACACAGCAAAATAAATAATACAGTTGTGAATTACGTGCACACACTATAAAGAAAATCTGTTCCTCCTTCCATGCATAACACCATTTTGCAAGTAAGAAACATTGAGATTCAGGAAGGAAAGTTTTTTCCTAAAACATATAGTAGTAGGTGGCAGCCACCTACACACCTCCAAATTCACTTTATGGCATTTGCTTGTGTTAACAGCTATAAGAAGGGAAAGAATAAGGGTGAGGTGTTCAGAGCTTGGGAAGATTGCTTCTTGTTGAGATAACTTGGGAATCCCCATGGGAGAAGCACATTTGACCTGAGTCTTAACATGTGTTGGGGTTTTAAAGAAGTACTCATCTGTGTGTTGGCAGCTCCCAGAGAGGCTAGTGCCTAGTAAGGACAGAAACCTAAGGCACTGAATTATTAATGAATAAAAAGTGAGTCCTTTCCCCATTTTCCTTCTTTGAAAGAAAAGAAGTTTGTCCTTGTCAAGCCCAGGCGATGGAGAGGAGGCAGAGGGAAAGCCTGTGGAGTGCCCTCTGGGTCTTTTGAAGCTCACACAGCAGTCAGAAGCCTTTCAAAGTGTCCAGAGGACACAATCATTGCATCTACTGACTTGTTCTTTTCAGTTCACTGTGAGGGTGCGCTGGTTCATGAAAGAAAGAGTTGAAGTGGCCTCTGCTTTGGGGACTGAAAACCTTTCCAAGAACATGGTCTTCTTTGATCCCAGTCCCGTAAGGAATTTTTGGCTGTGTATAATATTAATTCAGTAATCGTCTGCTTTTGAAGATTAGGCATTAAAAGCAGCATATTTCTGTTGTTTCAAAGTAATATTTGTGAAAATTGTTTATCCTTTAACCACAACATAAACAAAGTACAACAGTGATGAATTGCTGTGTTTACTGTGACATTGTTTCAAATTAATTGCTCCAAAGTGAGGAAATTTAATTATATTTCTACCAACAATACTAAATACTAAAACCTCCTGTGTGGTAAATAATCCCCAATTGATTAAAAAAAAAAATAAATAGATCTAACCGTCTCCTTTTCTGAAATACAAGTGACCAAATAACAAAATCTATACAATGTTTTGGCCACGTGTTCGTCATACTGTATTAGTTGAACTAGTTATTAGTTATATTGTATTAAAACTCTTCAGTGGCTCCCATGGGCTTTCCAGGTGGCTCATTGGTAAAGAATCTGCCTGCCCCAGTGCAGGAGAATCAAGAGACGTGGGTTTGATCCCTGGGTCAGGAAGATCCCCTGAAGGAGGAAATGCAACCCACTCCAGTATTCTTGCTTAAAAAATTTCATGGACAGAGTAGCCTGGAGAGCTGCAGCCATGGGGTCACAAAAAGTCAGACACGGCTGAGTGAGCGAGCATAGCACACAAAAGCGGCCCCCACTGCCTTTAGAATAGAATCCAAATTGTTTGTCATTGCGTGGTAGGTCCTGTCTAGTACTTCCTGGCCTCAGTGCTTACTCTTCCCCGGCCAGCTTCCTTCCTTTATCCTGAACTCAGTGAGGTCCCTGAAGAGGGCAGAACGCACTCTCCCAGGTGGCACCCAGACACGCTTTTTCCTTCCCATGGCGTGTTCTTCCTTGCAGCCTTCCTTTGTTGTCTCCTCCTCGTCCTCAAGACTCAAGACATAGACAGTTGCCTCCACCAAGGAGCCGTGTCTGACCCTCCACCCAGCCCTGCCAAGCCTGGCACTGGCCCAAGAAAGGACTGTGCGTTTATGGAAGTGCTGAGCCCATTCAGTTCAGTTCAGTCACTCAGTCGTGTCCGACTCTTTGCGACCCCAGGAATCGCAGCACGCCAGGCCTCCCTGTCCATCACCAACTCCCGGAGTTCACTCAGACTCACGTCCATCGAGTCCGTGACGCCATCCAGACATCTCATCCTCTGTTGTCCATAGGGTACCAGATAAACGATGCTCTTCTGGAGGTGCACAGTGTGCCAGGAGCTCCTGCACTCTGTGCATCCAGACTTCCCAGCAGGTGCTGCGGTATGATATTGTCTGTTTACTTATCTGTCCCCACCACCACCCTCTGAAAGAAGTAACGAAGTCTTTTATCACTTTGCCTCCATTGCCGGGCAAGAGTAAAGCTCTCATTCATCAGCTATTCACAAAATGAAGGAATTGATTTGTGTATAATAAAAGTATGGCAGGATATAGCTTGATGGGTGCTTCTTGCATCATTTAATGTGTAAACCCATATGAATGGATTTAATGTAGAATATTGGTTTTTCTTTTTTTTTTTTTGAATTTTAAAAAAATTTTGGCCACGTCACATAGCATGTGGGATCTCATTTCCCTGACCAGGGATCAAACTCGCATCCCCTTCCTTGGAAAACTCAGTGTCTTAACCACTGGACCACCAGGGAAGTCCCCATTTTCACAGTTAAGTGATTATGGCTAAAAGTAATCATAACAAAAGCAGTAATGGCTAACATATATCAAATGAACCAGTGTGTTCAACCAGGCATTAGGCTTGTTTTTCTCATTTGATAGTTTGGGAAGCTGATATTAACTGGTTCACCCAAGTTCACAGAACTGTAAAAGGTTGGAGTGAGTATTTGTACCCTGGTCTTCCCAATTCTGAAGACTTCCAAAGCTCTCTCCACTATGCTTAATATTTATAAGGGAACATAATTTATCCTTGCATAACTTTATAGTAAAAAGTTATAACTATGTGACTTTAATAACAAAAGTTTTTTAAAAACTTAGTATTGGCTTTTTTCAAAAACTAAAACTATGATTGAATTCTTGCAATGAGTATTTGCATTCAACAAGCACTTAATTCCCATGTGCATATTCCTATGATTTTTTTTTTCCTTAATAATACAGTATTGCCCTTTTACTTTCTTGAACTGAATTTGAAAATAAGAATTGAGGGTTGCATTTATGTTCAGGATTTAATCTTTATTAAATTTAATCTGAAAGTATGTTTTTATTACATGAACATTGTAAAAAAGGAAAAAATAGATAAGCACACAGAAGAGAATAAAAATCCCCTATAATGTTATTACCCAGAGATAACTGCTATGAGAATTTTGAGGAATATCTTTCTAGCCTTTCTCTTAAGTTAAAAATATATTATTATGTCTCACAAAAATGAGCCTGTATCATACTTCTCTGTTTTTTTATCTTGCATTACTGAATGATATAAATGTATCATTAATACCATTCTTAATTTTATGTATAATATCATCATAGCAATTTATTAAATTTGTCACCCAGCTTGGGACTTTCAGATTATACATATTTATTTTGCTATTTTAAATATATAATGTCCTCATTTTGAGCAAGAGAGAAGGAAAACGTGTCATGAAAATTGTTAGAATCCTACAATTGGTAAATGCATGGTAGAAAAATATATTTTGCAAAATACATCACAAGTAATTGCAAAAGCCATGTGAGGTCTGCATATCCATGTAAACTTCTTGAGGGGAGAGATCAAGCCTTATTTGTTTTTTTGCGTTCATTGGAAAACTCAGTAAACATTTGTGAATGAATGAGTATTTTACCAGAACTCAGTCCTCTATTTTTGCATTTTTACATAGCATTGCTATTTATTAAAAGGCATGCACTTTGGGCATCATGGAATGGGTGCTGGCTCTTCTAAGAATCACAGAATTTAGTAGAACCATTTGATCTTGAAGGAATTAGTAAAGATTGTCTTTTAGTTAATGAGAAATATATGTCAGTAACCACACAAACAGGAGGTGATGTCCAGCTTTGTCCCCTGCCTTCCTGGAACAAATACCTGCCTGCTCCCCTCTCCTCCCACTAGCAAGACTCTCCCCCTGGAAGCCGGGGCCTCCTGAAGTACAGTGGGAAAGAGCTGGGGCTTTAAAGCCCAGTCAACTTTTGGTTTCAAACCCCAGTGCAAATACTTATTAATTACATAAATATGGTCTAGTTATTTAATTTTTTTAAGCCTCATTCTCTTCACTGATAAAATGAGTTTAAAATGCCCACCTTGGGATTCCCTGGCTGTGCTGTGATTAAGACTTCATGCTTCTACTGCAGGGGGCACGAGTGCAGTAGCTGGTCAAGGAGCTAAAATTCCTCAGGCCACAAGACGTGGCCAAAATACATATATATTTTTTAATTTTTTAAAATGGCCACCTTGTAGGGTTGTTGTGAGGTTTAAATAAGTTAAAGTTTGCAAGGCAGTCCAGTGCCTTGAACATAATATACTCCGGATCTGTAGCTTCTGTTAATACAGTGTGTGTGTGTGTGTGTGTGTGTGTGTATACTATTGTATACTCCAGATTTATAGCTTCTGTTAATACAGTGTGTGTGTGTTTGTGTATGTACTCTTGTATATGTGTGTGTGCGTGCAGCTGTATATTTGTATATAGAGACAGAGGGCAGGCTATCACAAGTATAGGGTGCTATCCAAGTTTTCCATGTTTAAGGTTTTTATTTGTTAAGTAGAGTTATAAAAGCACTTTAAATCTCATTTGCTAGCATTGTAATACACATAATGCAAACTGTAAAAAAACTATAAAATATGAAATGATTTTCAAGGAAGGGTAGCATGAAAAGTGTGCCTTCATAGCTTAATGTTGTATTTGAGCTATGAGAAATTTTCTGTAATTTCCTGAGAAAATGTCACGATGAATTATGCATCAGGAGACCCACCTTCCTGAGAAGGTCAGTAGTTGTAAATAGCATTCATTAAGGTCACATGTACATTAACTGTGCTCTAACTATATAGAGAAAAGTACAGGAAGATTATTTACTTCTTGGAAGATTGTATGTTATGAATTGAATGGTTGACAAAGTTACTGTGTATTCCTAGAGAAGACTGACTGATTGAGGTACAATTTGAAAGATTTTTTTTTTTTGGTTACTTATCTAAAGGGAATGGCATGTAATCATTGAAAAGTACAAAGCAATAGCAGATCATTTTTAGTTATTATCTTTAGCATTTGTGGCAATCTTTACATTAGTTTTGTTAACATCTGCTACTCCCTGAAGGGAGATCACAACCTTAATATCGATTGTCTTCTGAGTCCGTCACTCTTCAGGTTCTTCTCACAGTAGTCATTAAATTACCTGTCTCGATAATTTTTAAAATGAGGCTCATAAACCCCAAGCAAGAAGGTGGTGGGTTTACTAGTGTGCATTCATGGAAGTACTCTGCCAGGGGCTGTGTCCACCTGTACCAAACCTCAAAGACAATGGGAAATACTGGGTAAAAACCTAGTGACATTTTCTCTGCCACTCCCTCAAAATCATCACCCCATCTTTTCACCTCCCTCTTCATTTTAATTCATGATCCATGGAGCTAAGACTGCACCTTCTCCCCAGGGCATGTGTCCCTTTCCCAAGGGGGTCACGTAGAGCAGCAGAGACAGAAGGGACAGAAGGGACCTTCTGTCTCCCCTGGACCATCTGCACCGGCTTAATGATGAGCTCATCACAAGACTTGCCACAGTGAAAGTTGTCATGTTCTCCTCCTTTGTGCTTTTCTTCACTTATTTCCTTTTCTTTTCCTACCTTTTTTTCTTGTTTCCTCGTGATACTCAGTGCTTTGCGTATTAATCTTATGGGACTTGCAAGACGTGGACATTCCTGTGTAGGAGGTGTTCACTCTTCATATCCATTCATTTAAGTAATGAGAAGGTGGAGGACTTTGTGAGCTATGTTTGTGAAGTTTTTACAATTTCTAGTGGGTAAAAACCTATACTTTTGAAAAGCACAACCTAATTTGGCTAAATGACAGAATTTTTTTTTACAGTTTATTTTGCATTCGTCTGTAAATGGCATCTAGGATTTGGAAACTAAAAGCACCCATTACATTTAATGGCTTACTAAATTTAAGGGTGAGAGGCTATCCTAGAAATGAGTTTCCTGAAGGCAAAGATGGTAGCTCCTTTATTTGTGTGTCCAAGAGTGCCTAGAGCCAAGCAGATGAGAAGTGAATGTTAAAAACAAGTTTTTAATTAAGAACCTCTCATTCTTTATATGTGAGGATCGTTTGCACTTGTGCTGAGTGCTCAGTCATGTCCAACTCTTTGAGGCCCCATGGACTATAGCCCGCCAGCCTCCTCTGTCCATTGAGTTTTCCAGGCAAGAATATTGGAGTGGGTTGTCATGCCCTCCTCCAGGAGATGGTCTGGACCCTGGGATTGAAGCCACATCTCTTGTGTCTCCTGTATTGGCAGGCAGATTCTTTACTGCTAGTGCCATCTGGGTATTGCTTGTATTCTGTGCAACTTGACAAGGACCCCAGCTTTGTCACAGCTTGGCTCATAGCCTTGAGCTAGAAGGAACCAGATTCTTCTTGTTCAGTGTTCCTTAAAGAATCAGTGACTATGATACAAGTCACATGTAGCTCATAGAAAGGAATCAGGGCATGTGATTCTCTCCTAAAGAAGGAAATGGGACCTCAACATAGTTCTGGTAGGTAGGTTTATTTGTTCAGTCGTGTCTGACTCTTGTGACCCCACGGACTGTAGCCCACCAGGATCCTCTGTCCATGGGATTCTCCAGGCAAGAATACTGGAGTAGGTTGCCATTCCCTTCTCCAGAACATAGTACTGAGCTCCCTATAATCAATGAAATTATATTTTTGTTACTATCTTATTATGTAGCTTGTAATTGGTGTCAGTACATGTTGATCTGGAAAGCCTTTCTTGATTTTTCAATCCAGAAATATGCTTTATAAACTGTATGCCCTTCTAATAAGATAAACTAATTTTAATATGAAGAAAAAGGGAAGCTTGGAAAAATTAGTGAAAATTAATAACTTACTCTGTAGTCAGTTTTATGTTTGAAACATTACCCAGTTTTATGTCTGAACACCAAGTGGTGAATTAGCAAGATTGTTATTTAGGAGATAGGTAGGATGTCCTACCTTAGAAAAGTAACCCATTGGCAGGGTCATAGACTATGTATAGAAGTACTAGTCTTTCTCTTGAATACATTCTAAAGTATATAGTTTTTTTCTAGAAAATTCTGTATTTCAGCATCTAAAAGATAAGCTTCAGCTATAGCTTATAATGTGTTACTAAGCTATGATTATCAATAAACAAAAGGAGTGTTTAAAAATAAGCTTTTAATTACAATATACATTTGAACTATTAAATTCAGTTCACTTCAGTTCAGTCGCTCAGTTGTGTTCAACTCTTTGCAACCCCATAAATTGCAGCACACCAACTCCCGAAGTTCACTCAAACTCATGTCCATTGAGTCGGTAATGCCATCCAGCCATCTCATCCTCTGTGGTCCCCTTCTCCTCCTGCCCCCAGTCCCTCCCAGGATCAGAGTCTTTTCCAATGAGTCAACTCTTCGCATGAGGTGGCCAAAGTACTGGAGTTTCAGCTTTAGCATCAGTCCTTCCAAAGAACACCCAGGACTGATCTCCTTTAGAATGGACTGGTTGGATCTTGCAGTCCAAGGGACCCTCAAGAGTATTCTCCAACACCACAGTTCAGAAGCACCAATTCTTCAGCGCTCAGCTTTCTTCACAGTCCAACTCTCACATCCATACATGACCACTGGAAAAACCATAGCCTTGACTAGACGGACCTTTGTTAGCAAAGTAATGTCTCTGCTTTTGAATATGCTATCTAGGTTGGTCATAATTTTCCTCCCAAGGGAAGTTTTAATTTCATGGCTGCAATCACCATCTACAGTGATTTTGGAGCCCCCCAAAATAAAATCTGACACTGTTTCCACTGTTTCCCCATCTATTTCCCATGAAGTGATGGGACCAGATGCCATGATCTTTGTTTTCTGAATGTTGAGCTTTAAGCCAACTTTTTCACTCTCCTCTTTCACTTTCAACAAGAGGCTTTTAAGTTCCTCTTCACTTTCTGCCATAAGGGTGGTGTCATCGGCATATTTGAGGTTGTTGATATATCTCCCGGCAATCTTGATTCCAGCTTGTGCTTCATCCAGTCCAGTATTTCTCATGATGTACTCTGCATAGAAGTTAAATAAGCAGGGTGACAATATACAGCCTTGACATACTCCTTTTCCTATTTGGAACCAGTCTGTTGTTACTAATAAGCTTTTACAGATATATAAAGAAGTAAGTAAACGAATTAAATCCTGGTGGCAAAGAAATGTGAATTTCTTTTTAGAGTCCTATTTTATATTAATACTGATTCTTAGAATTTGAAATACCTGCTGATTTCTAATACTAAGGGGAGATAAACACAGACACCTGATCAAAATCCCTTGCACTATTGAGGAAGCAGTCCTTTGTGTATTTTGAAGTCAGTAATTTTATATTTTTCTCCAATTTTTATGTTTTGTGTGCATGCATAAAACTTCCATGCATTTTATGATAGTTTCATCTTTGAGGAAAAGAGAGTTCACTTTAAATCATTCTCACTCTATGCAAAGTGGAGTTGACTTTTGAACAAAATCCACAAATGATATTGTCCAAAATCACTTTCAGCCTTTTAAAAACAGACATGAGGTTCATCAGAAGCAGACCAAGGCAATCTCTTGTCTCTAATGGTAAGTTACGTGACCGCCTCACGTTTGAGATGATGTGATGCTCTTCTGCCATCTGGTGGACATTTGTAGAAGTGTCACTAGATAGAGGAATGATGATGCAGTCTAGACCTAAATAGGAACACATTTTCTTATTCTGAATTCATGTTTTTTGATAATGAAAGAATTGTTCTCTTATTTCCAAAGGAACACTGCACCCTGTATCCTTGATAAACAAATAACACTATAATTTTAACAGTGAAAAGTTCTGTTTCTAACTCATATAAAGTTATTCCTCTATTGATTTAAAGCATATATGTGTATATGTATTTATATTGCTCTGACTCACTGGTATACCACTGCTAGCATAGCATACATATGCTAAAATGTCTGTTATTGAATACTGTATATAAAATGTTTCCATTTATAAGGTCAGTTGGTAGTTTTAGGTGCCCTCCTGTGTTCATGGGGAAAACTACAGCCCAGTAAAGACAAAAAAAGGCTTTTTGGTCACATTCTCAGGGTGCTGCTTGCATGAGTCCTAGAAATAGTTTTGGTAGTGGTGATGATTGGTTGACTTCAATGGACTGCGTGGTCTCATGTGGTGACTTTGTAACTTCAGGGATACCTTTAAAGCAAAGCCTGGATTCTGTGAGCATAGTGATTACTATTTGACCTTAGAGACCTTTCTCTCCCTCTCTTCCCCCACTCTCTCCAGCCTGGAAGATATTATATTTATTACTGTGGTTCATTAGCATGATATCATGCATTTTTAAATTTTTTTCTCCACAACTAGTTCAGAGGATCACATTATGAATGTATTTCAGAAAGTATCAGAGTGCTCTTTCTGATGGGACTGCATTTTTGCCATGAGTTCCAGCACGGGCTTCAGTTCATTTTAAGAAGTCCCCAAACGAGTTTCAAAATATTTTTTCAGCTGAGACAGACATATCTTATAATTCTCTGAAATTAATTGCTTAATCTGTTTATGAGGCCAAAGTGGGATTTTTTTGTCAGCAAAAATTATAGTTTCAGTTGTTCTCCTATGGTTTTCTGTGATAGGGAGTTTTTAATGATTTCAAAGATTTACCAACAAGACCATCTTTTAGTTTTGAAATTCTCCTCATATGAGCTAAGCATTTTTGTCAGGTGCCAAATAAGAATAATAAAAACACCACACACTTGAAGATATCCTTTGTTTATTTCTGAAAATGAATTTGTATTCCCCATACATTCAAGACAGTTTTCTATGCAATATAGAAATTAAAAAAAAACAAACCCTCTGGTTATTATGCTTATAATCTACTCGCAGAATAAAGATCAACTTTCCAGGTGGTGCTAGTGATAAAAAAAACCTGCCTGCCAATGCAGGAATCGTAAGAGATGTGCGTTCAATCCCTGGGTCAGGAAGATCCCCTGGAGAAGGGCATGGTGACCCACTCCAGTATTCTTGCCTGGAGAATCCCATGGACAGAGGAGCCTAGCAGGCTACAGTCATAGGGTCACAAGGAGTTGGACACGACTGAAGCAACTTAGCATGCACACACAGAGAAGCAAAGACTTGTTCAGAAAAGAAAAATATAAGAGAACATACAATTAATGCAATAATTGTGGTAAAACAAGACAGACAATTGAAAATGACAGATATCAATCCAGCAGAGGTCAGAGTGTGCATAACAGAAAATACTGCACTTGGTGAAGACATTCTTTGAAGGTCAGACTTGAACAGAGGTAGGAGATGTTGATTGAAAAAAAATGCGCAAGCTAAAAGTCGAGAGTTATGGATTATTTGGTGAATATTCTGAGGACTTCAGCCCTGGGAGACAGGACTCTCAGATCACATTGAGGGGCTGTTCTGAAGAAGCAAGGGGGGAATCAGGATATGTAGGAGTTTTTGCATCAAAGACTACATAGTAGGAACACCAAAAGATTACTGTTAATTAGAGAAAACCAGAACTCTCAAGGAAGTTAGCACTTTTCTGTGTATGTGAAAGTTCAAGAGTCTGGTCTCACTGAAATTGCTCCTTGGGTATAGACCTCAGCTACCTGGGACCAGTTTCCTGTGTTTTCTCATCCTGAGTTTCCTCAGGGTACACCATTAGGGAGGCTCTAGTGTGATGGCTTGATGGTTGTAACATCCTTTGTTTACTAGCAAGACAATCTTTTTCATTCACAGTGGGGAATGGAGAAGTATTTCAGATACAGGAAATGGCGTGAACAAAAGAGACACAGTGGGAAAGTGTAACTTTTCAACGTCTATGAAAATACAACAAAAATGTTCATAGAATATGTTTCACTTGTTAAGATTCTAGAGGGTGACAGTTGTGTCAATAACTGTACTTTTTTTCCCTCTGAAGTTTGTAGTTCAGAACCAGAAAATGTTCAAGCTGACCCAGAGAATTACACTAGCCTTCTTGTTACGTGGGAGAGACCTCGAGTAGTTTATGATACCATGATCGAGAAGTTTGCCGTTCTGTACCAGCAGTTGGAGGGAGAAGACCAAACCAAGCATGAGTTTTTGACAGATGGCTATCAAGATTTGGTAACTATAAGATCAATTGTTTCCTGTATTGATAGCATTGTAGTCATTGTGGTTTAATATCTAGGATAAGAACTTACAAATGATTGTATACTGTTGCCTTTGATGACTTTAGGCTTTGTATGAGCTCTCTAGTGGGGAGATAGGGATGCAGAAGCTATATTTAATTATTCAAAATTTACAGTGATTAATACTAGTGAAGTGAAAATGTAGTCGCTCAGTCATGTCTGACTTTTTGCGAATCCATGGACTATAGCCTGCCAGACTCCTCTGTCCATGGAATTCTCCAGGCAAGAATACTGGAGTGGGTAGCCATTCCCTTCTCCAGGGAATCTTCTCAACCCAAAGATCGAATGTACATCTCCTGCATTGCAGGCAGATTATTTACCATCCAAGCCACCAGGCAAGCCCTAGGTTCTTACTACTATTTTTAATTACCTGGAGACTACAACTTCGCCGATAATAACTTTCAGAAGACTTAGAGCTAGATATCATCTAGTATAGCCTTTCTTTACAAAGAAAAGGACTCAAAGAACAGTCAAATACTTTGTACTTTCACAGTTGAATGTGAGGGTTGGACCATAAAGAAGGCTGAGTGCCAAAGAATTAATGCTTCCGAATTGTGGTGCTGGGAAAGGCTCTTGAGAGCCTCTTGGACAGCAAGATCAAACCAATCAATCCTCAAGGAAATCAATCCTGAATATTCATTGGAAGGACTGCTGCTGAAGCTGAAACTCCAATACTTTGGCCACCTGTTCTGAAGAGCCAACTCATTGGAAAAGACCCTGATGCTGGGAAAGATTGAGGGCAGGAGGAGAAGGGGACGACAGAGGATGAGATGGTTGGATAGTATCACTGACTCCATGGACATGAGTTTGAGCAAGCCCTAGGAGATAGTGAAGGATAGGGAAGCCTGGTGTGCTGCAGTCCATGGGGTCGCAGAGTCAGACACGACTTAGTGACAGAACGACAACTTCCAGTTAGGGAAGGAATTGGGTCTAGAATATTCAGTGCTGTGATACAGCTGTCTGTTGTTTCCTCATCGTACTGTATCAGCACAAGGGAAATAGAGTAGAAAATAGTGTAGGTCTTGAAAGTCCTTTTCTTTGATTCAAATTCCCAAGTAACAAATGTGACGTCAATTGAGACAGAACTTTTGGGACACGAGGCAGGTAATCCTTGGGAAATGATGCATGTCTTCTTCCTCTCCATCCATGACAAGAATTAAAGAAAATAAAGTACAAATTCTGAGCATCTCAGTATTAACTTTTCCTTGGCACTTGTGGTGTAATTGAAAAAATCCCATCTGGGTGTGGCTTAGGGAAGCCCCCAGTGCAGGTCCAAGACACTGAACTCTGAATACAGACAGCAGGAGTCCCTTAAGCCCTAGGAACCTGCATCGAAACAAAAACTGGTGTGGAATATCATATAAACAAAATGAGATTTGTAACAACTTTTTAATTTAGATGTCTAGAACAAACACTGTGAATTGAGAAATTTGTAAGTGGAATTTATGAGAATATACTATTTTTCATTTCAGCCTGGTGGGCTGCCGTCTATGGGGTCGCACAGAGTCGGACACGACTGAGGCAACTTAGTAGTAGTAGTAGTAGTAGTAGTAATGATGTGAAGAAGGTAATAATTCTATTATTGTCTGGTTTACATATTGTTAAGAAAAAGAAAGAAATTAGTTTTTCACATTTTGCTTCTTATAAATGCTGCATGCTTGTCTAAAATAGTAATCTACACTTTTGGCTACTCATTTATGAATTTCATGAGTTTGAGTTAAAAAATGAAATTTTCAGAAACTAAATCTGATTTTTACAGAGCAAAAAAATAAAGAAATAAAAGCATAGTTTGCCAGTATCTTCCTAACTCACAAATATCACAAGCTCAGCCTGATAACATTGTGTAAAATTTTTTCTTAGGTTAATAAAATACAAAATTTTTTATTGACAAATGAGAAAATGTTTTCTAAGAAGAGCTGTCTAGTATGTTAACACTCCTCTGAGAATGACAAATTTGTATAGTTATTGCCGTCTTTCTTTTAGGGTGCTATTCTTAATAATTTACTACCCAATATGAGTTATGTTCTTCAAATAGTAGCCATATGCACTAATGGCTTATATGGAAAATACAGTGACCAGCTGATTGTGGACATGCCTTCTGATGACCCTGGTAAGTGCCCCTCTGATATACCTTATTAAATAAAGGAGGCTAGTTTAATTTCTGAATGCATTGGTGCTTTCTCTCTGACTTTATGTTCTTTGTCCAAAAGGCAAAGTGATTTCTTTTTTAGTCTGAATTATCAGGTAATTTTGTAAAGCGCAGAGCTCCTTTTTCATTTTCATTCAGCAGATATGGTATAGCATAATAAGTGAATTTATTCTTAATACTGAAGTTTTCTGTTTGTGAAATAAGAACTGCCAAACCTATTGTAGTGTCTGTAGTGGTCGTCAAATGAAAATAGCTAAGAAAATATAAAGACTTGATTTTGAATAATGAAAAGTTTGTTTCATTTGTGTTTATTTCCTCCCTCTTTCAGCCCCCAAAGTATTTAGTAAGTATGTACATGATTCAAGGATCATGTGAGGTACTTTGAAATACCTATACAAAGCATCTCAGAAGTTTATCTTAGATATTTTCATCTATCTTTTATAAATTGGTGGTGAGGGGGATCTTTCTTCTTAGGTTTGCCAGTTTTATTCCATAAAAGCAAGCAAAAAAGTTGTTTCTAATTGTATTTTATTTGCATGCATCTTCTCTAAGTGTTACAGGAAAATCTTTGATCTCAAACCATATGCAATAATTGAAGAAAGTGCTGCCTATCATAACTGGACAATTTACAAATGTACATAACTAAAGTCTTTCTTTTGTTAGTATAAGCAATTTTAAAGTAATAAATGGAATTTTATAGTACATATACATGTATATGCATATATACGTACATACATATCATGCATATGCATGCTCATAAATGTATACGAACACACACACGTACATTAATGTAAATAATCTTCGGTCATCCCTTTTATGAGGCTACTCTCTGAAATTTTCACAGGGTTTTAATAGTAGTGGTTACAAGTAATATTAAGTGGAGCATGTTTTATGTTTATGTATAAAAGGAAAACTGATGTTTGTTGATTTTCCTTTGTGGTCTGTGTGCCATAGCAGGGTTTTAATCTATTATAAGCTTTTTGTAACATCATAGTTCTTAACTAGTTGAGTGTTTAAGTTAAAGAATTTAACAGAACATTAGATGTTCGATTCTGGATCCTTCCAAGCCACAGGCCATAAAACTTGCCAAAGTATTTCCCAACTTAGAACATTTACAGCTAATGAATATGACTGCTCTCATGATGGGCTTCCCTGGTGGTTCAGATGGTAAAAAATCCGCCTGCAATGCAGAAGACCTGGGTTCAATCCTTGGGTTAGGAAGATCCCCTGGAGGAGGGCATGGTAACCCACTCTAGCATTCTTGCCTGGAGAGTCCCCGTGGACAGAACAGCCTGGTGGACTACTGTCCATGGGGTTGCAAAGAGTCAGACATGACTGAGCAACTAAGCACAGGACAGCACTCTCATAATGGCAGTATCATTATTTAAAAATAATATTATGAGCTGCCTCATGTCCTAGGTATAACCATCTCTCCTACTCTTCTTATTTAGCATTATTTTGCAAAATCAGGTTATTTTTAAATGGAATGTGAGCTCTGTTATTGAAAGGTGAGTATCAAATTAACTGACCATGGTTTCAGCTATCCCATATGATGCTTTTCCATTGAATGTCATCCCTCACTGAAGTCCCACATATTGATCCATTCCAAAAATGATATCTTTAGCAGTGTACCATTGACTGTGTTGGCCAATATCACATGTGAATTAACTACATATGGTATATAAAAATCCCCTCTAGTCCTATTGTGTATTTTAGGTGATGAATTATATTAAAACCATTCATTTAATTTTACTGTCTTGGTTTAATTATACCACTCTAATTTCTGAACATAGTACAATTTTCCAGTCAAATAATTTTAGCTATTTATGTTTTGCATTTTCTAACTCTCCCTTAAGAAAGGAATGGCAACCCACTCCAGTATTCTTGCCTGAAGAATTCCATGGACAGAAGAGCCTGGCGGGCTACAGTCTATGGGGTTGCAAAGAGTCTGACATGACTGAACAACTAACACTTCTAACTCTAGCTACTACACTAAAAGTTTAGACTTTTTGAATTTTTTCTTTCTTATTTTTAAGAAAGAGGCTTATTGCATATGGAAAAACAGATCAAATGTCTATTATCTATAGATATAATTTCTGAGTGATCCTTTTAGAATGAATCTATATTGACACAAAATACAAAGTTCTTGTATCATTTGTAGCACTTTCACATTTGTACAAAATCAAAAGTATTATAACTTAATTTCTATTTATTCAAAGGATTGGAACACCATTGAACTAATGAGATGCTAGCTTGGACACATCACTTAATCTCCATGGATGTCTTAGTGCCTTAGAACATTTTGTACATTAATATGTTTTAGTAAAAGGTGGTATTTGATTTGATATTCTGGTATGATATTACTCTTAAAAATCAAGGGTTAAAATTTAGTTTATCCCTTAATTATTCCAGAAAGTTCTTTGTTGAAGACCAATTTATGCAAAGTTTCAGCTCTTCCTATTTTTATAAGGAAAATATTGGTTCTCTCCAGAACTCATTCTTTCTGATCAGGAAGACTACAATGGCATTTCAGTCCATATATTTTTAGTCCATTATTGAAATTATGTTATCTTAGATATTGTTTCTGTAGTAAATACATAGCAGTAAAAGTCTTGACAGCGGTACTGTCTTGTGGTTCAGTGTCATGGTTCCTTCAAGATTTCTAAATTTTACGGTTTATGTGGCTAATATAGATGTAAGTGTCTCTTAAGTTTGCTGTTTATTTCATGGGTTTACTAGTACCATTTCATCCTATTAATCATGTTGTTTCATTACCTAATGTTGTAATGTACCTTATTGACTTATTCTATTATTATTTTGGATAAGCTGTTTTCTAAAGACTGTACTATTTGTTGCTTCTGTTAAAAAGGAATGACAGAGGTGATGTATAATTGCCCTCATCCTTTCAGTCACAGATTTTAAATATTCTAATCAATATCTGTGAAGTAAAACTCAGTCTTCCAAACTGTGCACTTAAAGTTGGATAATTTGATTAATTTCTTGCTTGTGCATTTTAATTACATTTGTTGTGTACAACAGCATCACCATAGATATTGTAAATTGCTATTTTAAAATTAATGCATAAACTCATGTTCAGAAAAGAATTTAAACCTTTTCTAGGTTAAACTAAAGTGGATATTCTTTTTAAAAACTTTTTCATTTGGTTGTAGTTATAATTATGCTTATTTCTATAATATACATCTAATTATTATATAGTTGTCAATTCAGGTCAGTTGCTCAGTCGTGTCCAACTCTTTGTAACCCCATGAATCGCAGCACTCCAGGCCTCCCTGTCCATCACCAACTGCCGGAGTTTACCCAAACTCATCTCCATCGGTGATGCCATCCAGCCATCTCATCCTCTGTCGTCCCCTTCTCCTCCTGCCCCCAATCCCTCCCAGCATCAGGGTCTTTTCCAGTGAGTCAACTCTTCGCATGAGGTGGCCAAAGGACTGGAGTTTCAGCTTCAGCATCAGTCCTTCCAAAGAACCCCCAGGACTGATCTCCTTTAGGATGGACTAGTTGGATCTCCTTGCAGTCCAAGGGACTCCCAAAAGTCTTCTCCAACACCACAGTTCAAAAGCATCAATTCCTCGGCACTCAGCTTTCTTCACAGTCCAACTCTCACATCCATACATGACCATTGGAAAAACCATAGCCTTGACTAGACGGACCTTTGTTAGCAAAGTAATGTCTCTGCTTTTGAATATGCTATCTAGGTTGATCATAACTTTCCTTCCAAGGAGTAAGCGTCTTTTAATTTCATGGCTGCAGTCACCATCTGCAGTGATTTTGGAGCCCCCAAAAATAAAGTCTGACACTGTTTCCCCATCTATTTCCCATGAAGTGATGGGACCAGATGCCATTATCTTAGTTTTCTGAGTGTTGAGCTTTAAGCCAACTTTTTCACTCTCTTCTTTCACTTTCAACAAGAGGCTTTTTAGTTCCTCTTCACTTTCTGCCATAAGGGTGGTGTCATCTGCATATCTGAGGTTATTGATATTTCTCCCAGCAATCTTGATTCCAGCTTGTGCTTCTTCCAGCCCAGCGCTTCTCATGATGTACTCTGCATAGAAGTTAAATAAGCAGGGCGACAATACACAGCGTTGACATACTCCTTTTCCTGTTTGAAACCAGTCTGTTGTTCCATGTCCAGTTCTAACTGTTGCTTCCTGACCTGCTATAGGTTTCTCAAGAGGCAGGTCAGGTGGTCTGATATTCCCATCTCTTTCAGAATTTTCCACAGTTTATTGTGATCCACAGTTAAAGGCTTTGGCATAGTCAATAAAGCATAAATTGATGGTTTTCTGTAACTCTCTTGCTTTTTCCATGATGCAGCAGATGTTGGCAGTTTGATCTCTGGTTCCTGTGCCTTTTCTAAAACCAGCTTGAACATCTGGAAGTTCACGGTTCACATACTGCTGAAGCCTGGCTTGGAGAATTTTGAGCATTACTTTACTAGTGTGTGAGATGAGTGCAATTGTGTGGTAGTTTGAACATTCTTGGGCATTGCCTTTCTTTGGGATTGGAATGAAAACTGACCTTTTCCAGTCCTGTGGCCACTGCTGAGTTTTCCAAATTTGCTGGCATATTGAGTGCAACACTTTCACAGCATCATCTTTTAGGATTTGAAATAGCTCCACTGGAATTCCATCACCTCCACTAGCTTTGTTCGTAGTGATGCTTTCTAAGGCCCACTTGACTTCACATTCCAGGATGTCTGACTCTAGGTAAGTAATCACACCATTGTGATTATCTGGGTCGTATTAAGACCCAGCTAAAAAAGATCTTACTGTAAGATCTTTTTTGTACAGTTTTTCTGTGTATTCTTGCCACTTCTTCTTAATATCTTCTGCTTCTGTTAGGTCCATACCATTTCTGTCCTTTATCGATCCCATCTTTGCATAAAATGTTCCCTTTGTATCTCTAATTTTCTTGACGAGATCTCTAGTCTTTCCCATTCTGTTGTTTTCCTTTATTTCTTTGCATTGATCGCTAAAGAAGGCTTTCTTATCTCTCCTTTCTATTTGGAACTCTGCATTCAGATGCTTATATCTTTCCTTTTCTCTTTTGCTTTTCGCTTCTCTTCTTCTCACAGCTATTTGTAAGGCCTCCTCAGACAGCCGTTTTGCTTTTTTGCATTCCCTGGTAGCTCAGACGGTAAAGCATCTGCCTACAATGCGGGTTACCCGGGTTCAATCCCTGGCTCGGGAAGATCTCCTGGAGAAGGAAATAGTAACCCACTCCATTATTCTTGCCTGGAAAATCCCATGGACCAAGAAGCCTGATAGGCTACAGGCCATGAGGTCACAAAGAGTCGGACACAACTGAGCAACTTCACTTTCACTTTCACATAGTAATAGAAGACATTATTTGAGTACATGTCTTAGGGTCTTGATAATCATATGTATTAAATTTAAATACATGGTGAATTAGATCAATGCATTTCCCTGTTTTGTGTCCTTTTTATTTGTATAACAACTGTCTTTGTTAAATCACTATACATTGTCCTTGTTCAGCCTGTACCATACTACACTACAGGTACTGTTATATAATGATATTTAAAAATCACCCTTTAAAAAGATTGCAATTTACATTGCTTTTGCCTTTTCGCACTGTGAAACTTGGCTTAAAACGTTTGAACAATTAAATAAGCCTTGCTTGCCTACCTACATCAGTGTTGCTTTTTTGTTTTGTGGAATGTTGAGTAACATGTGTGAGTAACATGCTGTTTTAGAAAATCTAACAAAACCAGAATGACCCATAGGTTTTATTCTGTTATCCCATAAATGTGAATTTTAAGTGTTCAGTCAAAAAAATATATTGACAGTCTTCACTACTGGACTGTTGCAACCTTCTTGGAGTCTGTTTTGATGAAGTGAGAATATTCTGTAAACCCCAGTAGTTCCTGAGTCAGACTGGTGACCACTAAAACATTAGTTGTTATTTGCAAGGAAGCAGCAGGCCAAAGGACTTCCCAGGTGGCTCAGTGGTAAAGAATCCACCTGCAAGGGCAGGAGACAAGGATTCAATCTCTGTATCAGGAAGATGCTTTGGAGAAGGAAATGGAAACCCACTCTAGTATTCTTGCCTGGAGAATTCCATGGATAGAGGAGCCTGGTGGGCTATAGTCCATGAGGTCGCAAATAGTCAGATACGACTTAGCAACTTAACAATAACAACAACAGCAGGCCAGTGGGGACCCATCCTGAGACCTTCATCAGTCAGCAGTTAGACCTTGAGTGCTATGAACTCTCAGACCCAGGAGTATGGCTCAGATTCTCCAGGGAGTTAGAAGCAATCTTTTAAAATTATTTTATTTCCAAATTGTTCTGAGGCGTCTCAGCAGAAGACTTCTGGGTTGTTTTGGGCAGGGCTCTTAAAGTATTCCTGGACAATGCCAGTATTTCAGTCAATTCAAATGATCTGAGTCTAGTAGGAAATCATAAGGAAGATCCTTCAAAGTGGATTTTTACATACCAACATGAAGGCATCCAAACCTAATTCACCCATGTGTGTGCTATGAAATAAAAAGAGATCAAAGGGCTTCTTGGACCTGTAGATTCTGCTCCTAGGGCCTGAGGGGGCCTAAAGGAAACTTTTTACTTCTTATTGCAGTAAACAGCAAAGCCAGTTATAGTAGAACTCGCTGATCCCAGTACTCATAGACAGTATGATTAAGTAGAATTATGTATTTTAGCTTAATAGGAATTATAATCTATATAGTTAAGTTATGCTCTGATTAAAGGATAACAATTAATCAAATGTAGTACACACAGTACTGAAAGAAAAAATTTGTCCTTAATGTGATAATTATATACATTCCACCCCAACCCTGACAATTAATAAGAGAATCAGCTTTGGTCATTACAATTGTGTTAAGTTAAATGAAGTTAGGCCATTTTTTAAAAACACCTCTGTAAGCATGTTGAAGAGAATGGACTCCATTGAGATGTTTTTCTGTAGCTTCTTAACAGAATAAAATCTAAAGTATAATATATATGTGTGTATATATATATATATATCTCAAAATAAGTATTTGACTATGATTTACCCTTATTAATAATAAAGTATTTTAAAAGCACATGAAAAGCTGTGACTCCATATAAAAATATTTTTAATAAAATTATGTATTGTCCCATATGCTGAAATTGGAGATTTTTACATGCATGAACTTCTCTAATTGTAGTTTTTAGAAAATCATATTAAAGGTTCTTTTTATTTCTCTCTCACAGTTAAGTTGAATCCCATTTTTAAATTCACATTATATTGGTTTCCTTGAAGGTTATAGAGACAAAGTTGTATCAGACTATTGAAATCATTTTAATTTTAAAAAGTAAAGACTAACATGAAAAACAGGGTGAGTAAAGGGTTTCACAGTGACAAAAATAGAAAAAGGAGAACACTAAAGATCCAAGTGAAAGTTGTCAGATTCTTTCATGGTTAGTTTTAACAAGAAAATAATAATAATTGAGAGTTAAAATTTAAGATATACCTGTTTACAGTGACTATTTTCATTTTTATAGCACCAAAAATTGTACAGGGTAAGTAACTTAAAAATACTTAACTAGTCAGTATTAATTTTATCTAAAACCTCATGGGGGCTGGGCTTCTATATTTTACTTGAATTCTCTTCTAAATAAAATTCAAGCATATTACGGTATTTTATAGTTTTACATTTCTTAGTACCTAGAATTTTTTCATGAAAATAAACCCAATACAGTTTATATGATAAAGCAGGCCTGGATTTGATAAATACTTAATGTTAGTTCATTTATGCCTTTGAAAATTCTATAGAACATGCATTTCTTTTGAAGATCTACAGAGGCATAAAAAAATAGAACATAAACAGCTTTAGGATAGTGAAAAGCATAAACTTTGGAGATGGGATAGATTCTCTAAAATAATAAGAATAAGAAGGGTATCTTTGTAATAATGCTCAAGCCCTAATAGTTACCCTGTCTTCTGTCTCCCTGATGCAGCTTGGATGAAGAGTGAGGACAAGTGGTCCTCAAGCCCATTGGTAACTTGGCAGAGGGCCTAGATTCCTTGTTGGAGAGAGAGAACTATTAGTAGCTCCTCATCTTTTCTAACATTTACTGATGAGTCTTGTTTTAGGATTGAGCTATCCTTAGACTGGTCTTCCCTGGTAGTTCAGCTGGTGAAGAATCCGCCTGCAGTGCCGGAGACCCTGGTTCGATTCCTGGATCTGGAAGATCCCCTGGAGAAGGGATAGGCTACCCACTCCAGTATTCATGGGCTTCCCTGGTGGCTCAGATGATAAAGAATCCACCTACAATGTGGGAGACCTGGATTTGATCCCTGGGTTGGGAAGATCCCCCTGGAGGAGGGCATGGCAACCCAGTCCAGTATTCTTGCCTGGAGAATCCCCATGGACAGGCTACAGTCCATGGGGTCACAAAGAGTCAGACACAACTGAGCGACTAAGCACGGCACAGCAATATGAAATACGCAGATTGTGTCCACTTGGGAAAGTCAGACTTAAATGATCCTGGTCCTTACATTCCTTTCATAAGCAGTATTAGTTGAGTATCCCTAGGAAGAAGTCATGGGAATCACTCTGGTCTGTCCTTCCTGCTGCCAATCCAGGCTGGACCTGCTAGAAAACATTCTCGCTTTTACCTGGGGCAGCACCCTGTGTACAAATACATATGAGCCCAAATCTGAAGGGTAAAAAGCACTATTTGGGACTTCGCTGGTGGGGCAGTAGTTAAGAATTTTCCTGCCAATCCAGGGAATGTGGGTTTGATCTCTGGTCTGGGAAGGTTCCACATGCTTCTGAGCAAAGTCCATGTGTAATAACTACCAAGTCCATGTTCTAGAGCCCATGCTCTGCAACAAGAGAAGTCCATGCAGCGCAACTGTAGAGTAGCCTCTGCTCACCACAACTAGGGAAAGCCCCTCGCGCAGCAACTGAGGACCCTGCACAGCCAAAAATTAATTAATTAAAAAAAATAACTATTTGACCTTCAGTCAGAAGACCTTAAGGAATAAGTAGTTGAATAAGAATATCTGTCACTTATCTCCTGGCATTTTCCCAGTTGTGCTTTTATCAGCAGTAAGCCTGCACCGATGAAAAGTTACCTGGGTTTCTTTGCACCCGGTAATATCAGTCTCACTGTCTTCTTTCCCCTTCTTAGTTTCAATCACAGTTGGGGTGCAGATAGGGAAAGGAATTGGTGTGGAGGATAGAGATCAAGGTTTTGAGTGCACTTTCCCATACGTTTACATAGTGCTGTGTTATGTAATGTTCAGTAGTCTTGAAAACTGAAATTTGAAATTTTCTTTGAGCAATTCTGTATTTTCCAAGCTAACAGTATTATTTTTTCCTTTTCTCTCTTTCCATACAAAAGTAGACCAATAAGGCTGAAATAGTTGAATAAAAATGTTAATAATTTTGTTTTTAATTTTGTAGAACTTGACCTCTTTCCTGAATTAATTGGAACTGAAGAAATAATCAAGGTATCATAGCTATTTTTTATTCAAGTGCTTAAACATTAAAAAGTCTATTTTGAATTATTGGTTAGGTTTCAGATGTTGCATTAATAAAAAGTTCGTGTTGCATGCATGATTCATTGTAGGATTAGTTGCTGAGCTTTGTAGATTAATGTATAATTAATAACATGAGTTTTATGAAGAAGTTGGAAGACACTTTAATTGGCATAGTTTTTAAAAAGAGATAGGAAAGGTTTGTTGATAATTAGAAAAATGATGAACTTCAAAAATAATGATAGCTATGAACTGTAGTTGCAAATTGGAACTTTTTCATTTTCTAAATGTTTCTAACAAACTAAAGTAATATTTAAGCAATTCATAATATTGCTACAGCTTATTTTTGACTAGCTTAACCAGTGATAGATAGATTGATAATAAATATGAACCAGAATATAAAATGTATATATTCTTTTGCCCATTTAATTTGATTATTTTTGTTTGGACTATGCATATTATAAAGTCTGTTGCCAGCACAAGGTCCTTTAAGGATATTTATAAATTTATAAATTTTAACATTGTCTTAATTTTTGAAATAGAGAGAAAATGACTGTTTATATCTTATATTTCATCCTAAGCCCAAATATGCTATTCATCAGAACTGAGATAATATGTAAAGTCCAGGTTTTCTATTGTTAATGGTAGTAGGAATGTGTCCATTAGTACATACATGTGTATGAGCTGATAACTTGTGAAAACAAATATTCTTATCTAGCAGTAAATAGTGGTTAGGTTGTGTTTTCACATGAACCATTACCTCAGTGATTTTTTATCTTATGGCCATTCTCTCTTACAAAGGACTATTTTAGCAAAATAAGCAGTCCACATTTCATCAAGAGCTCACAACAGAATTCAGCTAAGCATATCTCGGTGTGTGTGTGATGTGTGTCAAACACCCTTCCAATTGTAGACTGCAGACTTGTGTCCTCACATGGTGGAGAAGAGCAGAAGAAGCAACCCTTCATGACTCAATATAAAGGCACTAATCCCATTCATGAGGCTTCCACCTATGACCTCATTTAATACTAATGACTCCCAAAGGCCCCAGTTCCTAAGACTGTCACTTTGAAAGGGTAGGGTTTCAGCATGTGAATTTAGAGGGGACACAAACAGTTCATAACACTATTCATGATCATCGATTCATGCAGGAATGAATGATAGAAGTTGGCAAACACCTGGATTGTACCAGTAATGGTTTTAAGCCTGAATATTGGTTTCCCTGGTGGCTCAGTGGTAAAGAATATGCCTTCCAATGCAAGGGATGCAGGTTCAATCCCTGGGTTGGGAAGGTGCCCTGGAGAGGGAAATGGCAACCCACTCCAGTATTCTTGCCTGGGCAATCCCATGGACAGAGGAGCCTGGCAGGTTACAGTCCACGGTGTCACAAGAGTCAGACATGACTGAGCAACTAGACAAAAACAACAACAACGTGGAAATGAATAGTTTGGGGAATATTCCTCAAGTTTTCTTCCAATAGGAATGCCTGACTTTGAAAGACAAAGTATCTCCAGCACAATCAAGGCTTTTCAATAAAAAATTTTAATAGGTATCATAAAGGATAACAGGTGTGATCCATATCAAAACCATAGAGGAGGAAAGATTCACAATAACTTAATCTTGGGAAGCAGTGTCCATTAAAATATTTGTATTTTCATATATGTATAAAGTAATCAGAATATGAATCTTATGTTCTTCTTGAAACGTTGACATGAGATAGCATGACCCCATAGAGATGTACAAGACTTAGCTGGGTGGATTAATGAAAGGTCCATCACCTTCATCAGATTCTAAGAATCTCACAGTGATGAAAGAGAAATTTGTGTTTTGTGTGTGTATAGTTTTTATTTCCCAAAAATGTAACAGAATAAAGCGTGACTGGCATTATGTTTTAAGCACAATGTTATAGAGGTCTACATAGCTTATAGTAGGAGGATGATAAAGGAGGTTTGTGTGGGATAATAAGCAAAGAGGAAGAGAAGCAATGTTATGTGTAATTTGAAAGAAATTGTCAGATCAGGGACTTCTAGTCTCTGGTGGTCCAGTGGTTGAGACTCCGCACTTCCAATGCAGGGGGCATGGATTCAGTTCCTGGCCAAGGAACTAAGATCCCACATGCTACACAATGAAGCAAAAAGAAAAAAAAAGAAAAAACTTAGCAAAAAATAAAAGTTCTAAAGAAAAGAAATTGTCAGAGGATATAGAGAAGATAGATGACATGTGTTTTGGGAACTTTACTGTGAAGACATGGAGAGAGGTAAAATGAATACTAGTCATTGAATTAGAGATTTTCCATTATGCTCCTTTTAAATAGGAGAGATCTGGGTTTGAGCTGGTAAGAATGATCCATTAAGAAAGCAAAATTGAAAGTACAAAGTGGAGGGAAATAGTTGTGTTCAATTCTTGAGAGGATGATAGAGAATGGATTAGAACACAAATGCAGAAATTAGAGAGGAAGTAGAACAACAACTCTGTTACAACAGGATGAGAAGAGCGGAGATGGATTTGGTTGGTCCTGGTGGGTTTTGATGTTTTAATGCTAGGAAGAGTTGAGTTTTTGTCTGGTGGCTTCTACTGCCTCTATAATCAGGAAAACCATCTGCTGAGAATGAAGAGAGAAGAAAATGGAGGTTTGAATAGAGCAGAGTGAAGTTTAAAAGTCTTGATAGAGGGTAAGAGTGTGGCGTGATACCAGAAACTGGCAAGTATCCAGATTTACAAAAGTGAGAAAGAATTCAGAAACTATATATTGCTAAGGTTAACACTGATCCTCACCAAAACTGTGTATCAGATTATAAAGCAAATGTTTGTAAGCACGTCTAAGGAAAGAAGAGTGTTTTCCACCAAGAGTGAGTCAAGGCAAACTGTTCTTATTTCCTTGTGCGTGAAGATCTGGGGCTTGAAGATGAGAGGAATATTTAGTCAGAAAATTATGTGGTAAAATCTCCTAGTTGTCCTTGTTGAACATGGCATCAATTAGAATGCAAAATTTTATCAAGAAATACCACTAGGGAGGGGATGGATCTGGGAAATCTAAGAGAATATCCATTTTAGCATTAATATAATCCAGAACATTAATGCTGACTCACTTCTCAGGGTTGTCTCATATGCCTTAAGATTAAAAAAAAAAAAAAAAAACCACTTTAAATCAACTGAATAATTAAGCTCTAGATAACAATGCAGTCATTAAGCCTGAAATCTTGTGTTTCATACGTGTAGCTTTCCGTGTGTCTGAGACAAAAGCTCATAAGCACACATGGCTTAAGATTCAGATTCTTTCTACTGATATTGGTCAGGTTCTCACGGACCAATTTGTACTTGGTCATTTTTTTCTTTTTTTCAAGGAGCGTGACCTTAAAAGATCTAATAGATGACAGTGCTACCAAACTGACAGATTCATGTCCCATGTGAACAAAAAATATCATATCTTAATATGTTTGGCAATTCAATGTTTTAAACATATGATTAGACATATTATAATATATACAGTTTTTATAAAAAGAAAACATGGGTTTTGGTTAACCTCTAGCCAGATCACTCCTGGGCCATCATAGTAACTAAGTGCTCATGAGAGACTGGGTCACCTGAATGGTATTTCTAAAGGAAACACAAAATTAAATGACTAGAACTAGGACCATATTTTGACCAGTTGTTAAAAATATCTGCCTAGGTTTAAGATGAACTCCTAGGGAAAAGTATTTAAAACAAAAACGAACAAAACCAAAAACCTCTTCCAGTCTTAAACTTTCCTGTTAGAATAACTTTAAAATTGTGATGTATTCTGAATACATACAAATAGTCTGAATATACAACTACTTTGATTTTGAAATAAGATGTTTTATCGCCATTTTACATTCAAGAAGCTAATTATTATTTAGCTTGTTGCCAGATGAACTGAACAGAGAATTATAAACACAAGAAAATAAATACCATGTTAAATAACACTCTTAGTAAGTAAATACCACTACATTGTGTCTTCTTTTCAGAGCTGTGATATCTATTAATTACTTCCGTAAAGTAAATAAAAAGCAGCCATAAGTAAGATATTTTCGTTGAGTTTAATTACTGTCCTTCATGGCACCTCACTCCAGTACTCTTGCCTGGAAAGTCCCATGGAGGGAGGAGCCTGGTGGGCTGCAGTTCATGGGGTCGTGAAGAGTCGGACAGGACTGAGCAACTTCACTTTCACTTTTCACTGTCATGCATTGGAGAAGGAAATGGCAACCCACTCCGGTGTTCTTGCCTGGAGAATCCCAGGAATGGGGGAGCCTGGTGGGCTGCCGTCTGTGGGGTCACACAGAATTGGGCAGGACTGAAGCGACTTAGCAAGGGTAGATAATACTGGTTACAAGATAGAGGCGTGTCTTCTGGGGCGGGGGGTTGCTTTATGAGAAGTTTCCAAAATCCCACAAGTGAAGAATCACAGTATAATGCAGTTTAAGATATTATTAAGGTTTCATGGAAAAGGAAATGGCAACCCACTCCAATATTCTTGCCTGGAAAAGTCCATGGACAGAGGAGCCTGGAGGGCTGCAGTCCATGGGGTTACATGACTGAGCACGCATACATGAGAAGGGTGGAAGAAGATGGGTTGGTAGCAATAAACTGGTAGAACTAAAAAAAAAAAATTTCATTTTTCTCTAATTTCCTTATATCCCATTAAATCTTACTTGCTTTTCAAAGGAAGAAGAAGAGGGAAAGGACATGGAAGGAGACACTGTTGTGAATCCTGGTAGAGACGGTGCCACAAACCAGATTAGGAGAAAGGAACCCCAGATTCCTACCACAACAAATTACAACCGAGTGGGGACCAAATACAACGAGGCTAAGACTAACCGCTCCCCAGCAAGAGGAAGCGAGTTCTCTGGAAAGAGTGATATTCCCAACACACCTTTAGATTCCACTTCCCAGCCAGTCACTGAATTAGACCCAGAAAAAGACATTCCTTCGACTTCACAGACTGTGACCCAGCCTCCCCCTCTCACTCTGGCAGGCACTTCAGCCTCTTCAAGTGACGGCTCTAAAACCATTCTCCGATTGCCACAGATGAACTTGTCCGGGACGGTGGAATATTCAGATACAGTTTCTATGGCGGAGTCGCAAGAGGTATCTACTGATATCAGTGAGGAAGAGAGTTTATTGACCAGTTTCAAGCTCGATCCCAGAGCCGATGATTCTTCCGGCTCCAGTCCCGCGACTTCCGCTGTGCCATTTGTCTCCGATAACACTCCCCATGGTGATGTATTTCCTTCAGAAAACCCAGAGGTCGTCACATACGATGTCTTTATCCCAGAATCCGCGAGAAATGCTTCAGAAGATTCAGCCTCCTCAGGTTCGGAAGAATCTCTCAAGGATCCTTCCGTTGATGGAAATG
The DNA here is from genome assembly GCF_023091745.1 of Budorcas taxicolor. Taxonomy (NCBI): domain Eukaryota; kingdom Metazoa; phylum Chordata; class Mammalia; order Artiodactyla; family Bovidae; genus Budorcas; species Budorcas taxicolor. The sequence continues at coordinate 88,281,694 of NC_068913.1, forward strand.
TGTGGTTTCCTAGTACGACAGACGTGACGATACTGCCCGATGTCGGGTCAGGTAGAGAGAGCCTTCTCCAGACTAATTACACCGACGTGGATAGTGACGAATCTGAGAAGACAACAGAATCCTCTCCTCCAGGCCCACTGCTGTCACAGGGTCCCTCGGTCTCAGATGTGCGAATGCCGCAGTATTCTACCTTTGCGTACTTCCCCACTGAGGTGACACCTCACGCTTTTACTCCATCCTCTGGACAACACCATTCGGTCCCCACCGTCAACGTGGTACACGCGCAGACAACTCAACCAGTGTACAATGGTGAGGCACCTCTCCAACCTTCCTACAGTAGTGAAGTCTTTCCTCTAGTCACCCCCTTGTTGCTTGACAACCAGACCCTCAACACTACCCCTGCTGCTTCAAGTAGTGATTGGGCCTTGCATGCTACACCTGTATTTCCCAGTGTCGGTGTGTCATTCGAATCCATCCTGTCTTCCTATGATGGCGCGCCTTTGCTCCCATTTTCCTCCGCTTCCTCCAGTAGTGAATTGCTTCACCGTGTGTATACGATCTCTCAGATCCTTCCGCAAGTTACTGCAGCTCTTGAGAGCGATCGGGGGTCCCTGCATGTTTCTCTGCCAGTGGCTGGGGGTGATTTGCTATTAGAGCCCAGCCTTGCTCCGTATTCTGATGCCATGCCGCATCAGATCACTACGCGTGCTGCTTCGGAGACCTTGGAATTTGGTGCTAGCAAGCCTGCTGTTCTTTATCAAACGCTTGTGTTTTCTCCAGCTGAAGCATCCAGCAGTGATGTCCTGATGCATGCACGTTCTTCAGGGCCTGAACCTTCTTATGCCTTAACTAATGAGGAGGGCTCCCAACACCTCGTCAGGGTTTCTGACAGTTCTGCGGTACCTGGGCGTGATTCTGTTCAGGGTTCCTTATCTAGCAGCCCTAGTCACCACCTACCGATGCCCGAGTCTCCCTTAGTAACCCCAAGCGCATCATTGCTGCAGCCCACTCAGGGCCTCTCTGGTGACGGGGAGTGGTCTGGAGCCTCCTCTGATAGTGAATTTTTTGTGCCTGACACAGACGGTCTGACAGCCCTTAACATGTCTTCACCCGTTTCTGTAGCTGAATTTACGTATCCAACCTCTATGTCTGGTGATGATAACAAGCTACTTTCTAAAAGTGACAGAATATACGGAGAGGAGACAGAACGGCACAATTCTTCTTTCAGTGACTTGGTTTACCCCTCTGAAAGCACAGTCATGCCTGACCTGTATAATCGTGTAAATACACTGAATGCCTCTTTGCAAGAATCCTCTGCCTCCACTTCTAGCCCAGAGGGCGTCCTCCCAGAGCTTCCTGCTTTTACTGCCACTAAGGTTTACGATCATGAGATTAGTCAAATTCCAGAAAATAACTTTCTGGTTCAGTCTTCACACGCTGTATCTCAAGCATTTGGTGACACTTCGCTTAAACCTGCGCTTAGTGCACATTCAGAGCCAGCATCCTCTGACCCTACTTCTAGTGAAATGTTATCTCCTTCAACTCAGCTCTTAGTTTATGAGCCCTCAGCTTCTTTTAATACTGAAGTATTGCTGCAACCTTCCTTTCAGGTTTCTGGTGTTCACTTGTTGCTTAAAACTGCTCTGCCAGCTGTGCCTAGTGACCCAATAGTGGTTGAAACCCCCAAGGTTGATCACATTAGTTCTACAGTACCACATCTCATGGCATCAAATGCTGCTTCAAGGGAAAATACGCTGCACTCTCCATCTGTACCAATCTCTGATGTATCACCTACCCCTAATACGCATGCTGCTTCACTTCAAGTTTTAACCATTTCTTATGCAAGTGAGAAATATTCTGAACCAGTTTTGCATAAAAGCGAAAGTTACCACCAAACGGTACCTTCGCTGTACAGTAATGATGAGTTGTTCCAAACTGCCAATTTGGAGCTTAACCAGGCCTTTCCTCCAGAAGGAAGGCATGCATATGCTACTCCTGTTTTATCAGTTGCACCACCAGATACGCTTATAAATAAGCTTGTTTATTCTGATGAAGTCTTCACCTCCACCAAGGGCCCTGTCACCGATGAGGTATTGGCTGGTATTCCTACAGTTGTTTCTGATCCAGTTGTAACTGCTGATCCTTCTGTCCCTTTAGGAAATGTGTATGTTTCCATTTCAGCCATTTCTCCCAACAAGGATGGTTCTGTAACCACAACCAAGTTGCTGTTTCCTTCCAGAACAACTTCTGAGCCAATTCAAAGTGCCCGATCTGATGCCAGTTTGGTGGGTGGTGGTGATGATGGTGATATTGATGATTATGGTGATGATGATTATGATGACAGAGATAAAGATGGCTTATCCATCAACAGGTGTATGTCATGCTTCTCCTATAGAGAGTCACAGGAAAAGGTGATGAATGACTCAGACACGCAGCAGAACACTTCTGTGGATCAGAATAACCCAATCTCATATGCACTATCTCAGAATTCTGAAGAAGGAAATAAAATCACAGGTGTCATATCAGACGATCAGACTGATATGGAAAGAAGTCCTGATAAATCACCACCAACAAATGCGCCACCCCAGAAGCGCAATGATGGAAAACAGGAAAATGATGTTCAGACTCACAATGCCCTGCTTCCTTTCCATCCTGAATCTAAAGCTTGGGCAGTTCTTACAAGTGATGAAGAGAGTGGATCAGGGCAAGGTGCCTCAGATAGCCTTAATGATAATGAGACTTCCACAGATTTCAGTTTTCCTGATATTAATGAAAAAGATGGTGATGGGGTACTGGAAACAGGTGACTCAGAAATAACTCCTGGATCCCCACAGTCCTCAACACCGACTATTACTAGCAGGCATTCAGAAGTGTTCAACATTTCAGAGGCAGGTTAGTTATGGATCCAAGGGATAGACTGAGGTGTGATGGCTTTCTGCCTCAAAATAAAAAGAAAAATCTTGGAAAGAGGTCTTTGGTAAAATGGCCATCATTTTTAAAAGTCAGGATATTTATAAATCAATTTACAGGTTTTAAAATTTGATTTTTTTTCATTATTTCAAAGAAATACTGAATGTGTTTTCATCCTTAGATTAACTCTCTCCAAAACAGATAAGATGATTTCAATTTTTTCATATTCCACAAGATGCCTGTTACATGTGAGAGCAATTATGTGTACATGATACATTTTTAGTGCACTGCTTTTTAAATAATAGATTGGAGTGTATTTGGGGTGATTTTAGTTTTAATATTTATGCATATTCTAAATTACATTGCCAACTAAATATATCGAATTACAAACTCTGATATAATATGACATATGTGTCTCTCTCTGATCAACCCAGTGGAAAGGAAGTAGATATTTTGGACATCCACATCAGATTGGGGGCTTTAGAAAAAAGTTCTATTGCTAAGTTTTGAAAGTTTAATGGTAAGCTTTTTTTTTTAAGATTTAATTTTTAAGAATGTCTCTTTGATTACCTTAGCATTGCCTAAAGAGGGCAGTGTGAACTAACAAAATGCCTTCTACTTTCTACTTGTTACATACCTTTCTAAGAAGTTAGATAATGGCCATTAATATGCGTAATATGTATAGGTATTGTATGACAAGGTTTACAACACAAGAACATTTTCTGTACAAATGCATTTCATTTGTTAATGTATTTTATGCAAACTAATTTATAGCCAGATGTTTCTTTCAGCAGATTGCTTGCAGCATATATAATACAGATGTTTGCTTTAGATGCCGGGCGGTGGAGGGTGGGGGGAAGTGCGGAAAGGGGAAATTCAATGCCATTAAGAATATGAAGGGGAGCCTGGTGGGCTGCCATCTGTGGGGTCACACAGAGTCGGACATGACTGAAGTGACTTAGCAGCAGCAGCAGCAAGAATGTGAAATACTAGACAATTTCATTGCCTTGATCTTAAGTTTTATAATTTGCTTTTACTACATTTTAAGGCATTTTTTTTAATGAACAATGAAAGATATTTAAATCTCAACAGTGAGTCAAAAAATAAAGTAACATCTTGCACTCTTATTATTGTGTAAAAGTAGGTATTTAAAATCCAGAACATAGATACCAATCTTATTAGGATAGTTTTCCTCTTTGTTATTTCCTTTCCTTGAATGAGTTATGTACTTTTCCTTCAGTGCAGCAGCAATTAAAAGCATGTACAGTTTGATAGAGAAGTTTTTCTACATTCTGATTTGATACCTACTCAACATTGCATTCCAGTTTTCAACACTTAAACTCTGTTATGTGAAAATAAGTTATGAATTCATGGGTCACCATATTCATTAGTATCACCTTATATATGAATTGTTATCTGGCTTCAATTATAGTTTTCTTGGTTTTTTCATTTTTATTAGATTGATTTAAAAAGAAAACATCAGGAATGCATCCATTTTTCTATCTTATTTTATAGTGACATCATCTATGTGTTATTGCTAGATTCTGTTATGGAAAGACTATATACTGTAAAATGTCAAACCTGAAATTACTGACTAAAAGTACTGCATTTTCTCTTCAATGCACTAATTAGATTTATTTAATTTGAGGATGTTTTCCTACTGATGAGAAAACAATATGAATATAACATCTAACAGCATCAAGTAATGTAATTGATGACATAAATAAGATCATATAGGGGAAAATTCTTGCCTATTTTTCAAACATATCTAAAAAATCATCTGTAGTTTGTCTTATCCAATAATTGAAAATGCCTCTATATCAAATGCATATAGACTAATTCTGAAACTTAACCAATTTATAACCTGTTTTTTAGAATGTAGAATAACTTATAAGACATGCTCCTCAAAATAATATAGATAAGACAGATATTAGTACCTGCAACTTATGAATGCATAGACTGAGTCCTAAAGATACTAGATTGCTTGATCTAAATCACACAGGAAGTTAATAAAAAAAACTCAGACTTGAAACTTGTGTCATTGGTGTTTGTCTCTTAGAGACTGCATTGTCATGATTGAGAACAATAGAATATATATAAATATAAATAATGCTTAATTTGTAAACCAATATTATTATTTCTTTATTTCCTAAGCATTAGCACATTCTTGCCTTATCATTTAGGTAACTCATATATACTACGGAGCCATACCCAACCATATTTTAGTGTCAACTAATGAATATAAAAAGCAGTATAACTAGTTGCTCTTCATTATAGTATACGAAGCAGCCAGTTGATTGTTTTTACTTTCGTGTGGTAGCTCATATAAAATATTTAGGTTTCATTATATGTAATTATCTTGGCTTTATCATTCTAATTCCCTAGTTAAAAGGTTTGTTTTAAAATCAGACATCCCAGAGAACTTATGAGTAAAGTCTACGTACAAGACTCTGTGTGTGTGCATGTGTGTGTATAATGGATGTATATAGTATGCATGGCATATATATATATATTGCAATTTGCTACATATTTCATGTGTTATATATCTGACATATGTATTACATATTTGATTGACGTGTATATATATGTATGTACATACATCTATATAAATGAGATGTGTACACATCTAAATACATATATATATATATACACATACAGCTATGTGCCTACTACAATGAATATTTGTAGTCGTTGAAGACTAGTGAAATTATATAAACTCACTTTGTATGTAAGTTAATGTACATCACTAGTTCTTAAACTTTAATGTGGATCAGAATCACCCAGAGGGCTTGTTAAAACATCGATTGCTGGGTTTTACCCACAGAGTTTCTTTGTCAGTAGATTTGGGATGGTTGAAGAAGGGCCCCAAATATACATTTCTAACAAGTTTCAGGGGA